>NW_027172360.1:0-2400000 GCF_018151085.1 Drosophila tropicalis | reverse complement strand
TTTTCGAGTGAAATAATTCCCCTCTGAAATCGAAAATGCCTGATGATAGTTGGGTGAAAGCCGCGGTCCTTCAACCAGGAAGTCGCCAAAGGGCAGCTACAGAGCCGCAAAATGCGACAACCTCAGGTTCTACAAACAAAGGCATAGAAGCCATATCCATACAAGGCTTAGATGTAGCCATCGATGGGTTGTTAGCAGCTAGAATGGAGACCTATATCGAGCGTTTACACTCGGCTCAACCGGCAAACCCAGTGTACAGAGACTTGTCCCTAAATTTACAAGACAACTGGGGTGAACTAGATAAGGTTCCAGATTTAGTGAAAGGTCTAAAGGAATTGTCAGGCAACCCAGCAGAATTTACAACCTGGTTCCATTCAGTTTCGAGTGTAATGGCTGCTTTTGCTCCTTTACAGGGAACACCGAAATATTTTGCGATCTTACTGACAGTCAGGGATAAAATTACCGGCCATGCAAATACAGTGTTAAAATGGAATGATACCGCGCTACATTGGGAGGCAACATCGAAATGCCTTTTGGAGGAGTATTCGGATAGACGAGATTTGGGTACATTACAATACCAATTGTTTTCCATGAGCCAAAGGAATAGTACGATCCACGAGTTCTATCTCGCAGTAAACCACCAAATGTCCTTAATCATTGGCCAAATTAAGAATATGGGATACGGTCCCAAAGTTAGGATGGTCATGACAAAACAAATAAGGGACAGAGCCGTAGATACTTTTATTAGGGGCCTGAATGGTAACCTATGAGACAGAATAAGTTTGGCGCGGCCTCTTAACCTGAAAGAGGCGTTACAAATGATAGAAGACTTGAATAATAAACATACCAAAAATTTGATCGGTTTCGGATACCAGCACCCTCGCCCGAATACAATTCATAAACCAGTACAATATACAAGAATCAACATCCCCCAAAATGGTCACACCTTCCGGTACTTCCCCCTAAGCCACACAACAACACCAATTGGTACAACCAAAGACAGATGCAAAACGCATTTATACCCCAGAACAACTTCCCTCAGAACTACAATATACCCCAGAATAACTTCCCTCAGAACTACAATATACCCAAGAAAAATTTCTCACAGAACTACAATATTCCCCAGAATTTCCCATTACATAATAACACCCGAACATTCTTAAATGCCCCACCCAGACCTCTTGCCCCAAAACCCCAACCAAAACCTATACCAATGGAGGTAGATGGTTCCATGATGACTAAAAGAGTAGATTATATGAACAGGCCAAACATAAATCCACCACAACCAGTTCTACTGAAAAGAGTAAATTCATTTAATACAAACCCCCCAAATAAAATCCAAAGGCAGTTCCACATTGGAGCTGAAACACAAAGTGAGCAATTCAGTGCTCCTCCACAAGAAGAGTGCTCCTTCAAATCAATACAACTGAAGCCCAGTTCGAATACCAAGAACAAGAGGATTACTTTCAAACAGTCCCATACTCGCAATTGACAGAGTATCAGCAACAGCAAGAATATTTGACCGCTCAGGGCGATGTGTCTGAATTAATTCCACAAAATAGGGAGGTATCACAAACCATACTACAAGATCCTCAACCACAAATCGAGGACACTGTCAATTTTTTAGGATGAAGTGTTCCGCTTTGCCGTACGTTGCAGTCCGGGCCAAAGACAGAACAGTATACAACTTTCTAATAGACACCGGTTCAAATAAAAACTACATCTAACCAGAAATAGCCAGAAATATCAAACAAAACGAACACAAGTTCTATGCTAGAACTGTAAGCGGACGCATGTATGTAAGATGTGTGCTGGGTTGCTGGTGGTTTTGGTAGCCCTGGCGATTGAGAGAAGAAGAGGAAAGTTGGCGAGAGAAGTAGCATCATCGGTGAAAAAGTTGTCTGCGAGAAAAGTCGAAAGTCGTCGGTAAAAATAAGTAGAAGAATGAAGTCGCTTTAAACGTTGTATTTAATTAAGCCTAATTTGTAAACCCCCCTACTGATGCTGATTTGTTTTTGTAAACTGATTTAGCACTATAACTCTATTTGTTTTTATACAAATAAACCTATTACACATTACATTTGGGGGCTCGTCCTTGTCCTATCGTGCTATCGGCTAATATAAAGACAATCAGTGCTTAAGTTGTGAAATGGTTTTTAAAAGTTGGTAAAAATCATTTAAAGTTGTAAGTTGCTGTTGGAAAATTCCCGAGAACAGTTGTGAAATCAAGAGAGTTGTTGTTGTTGAACAAAGCGGTAATGACGAAAACGAAGCGTACTCCGGCAAAAAACACTGAAAAAAAACGCGCGGGCGCCGAAATGTCGCGACAAAACGAGACCTTGGAAAAAGCTGACGAAATTGAAATACACGAAGAGAAGCAAGAAGTTGGATGCATAACAAGAGCAAGAGAAGTACGCGAAGCGTTGATGCTGGACTTAGTCGAAAAACGAGAAGAGAATACGAAAGAGAATAATATGGAAGAAGAGAACAACACGATGTTGAAAAATTTGATACAGTTGCTGACGCTGAAAATCGAAGCTGACGAAGTGAAACAGGGTGACTCAGGCATTCAAGCAGACGATTTTGCTAAAGTGGTACCCAACTATGATGGACAAAGTATGCCTGTGGAGATGTGGTTCAATAATTTTGAACTGAATGCTGAGGCCTATGGATTAACTATGAAGCAAAAATATGTTCAGGCACGATCTAAAATGACTAAAGTTGCAAAGTTATTTTTAGATTCAACTCCAGTACGCAGTTATGACGATCTTCGTGTCCAATTGGAAAACGAATTCGGCATGGACGACGTATGTAGCGCTAATATACATCAGAAGCTACGTGAGCGTAAGATGCAGAAAGAAGAAACCTTTCGAGAGTACATGTTTCATATGAAGTCAATCGCAGCAGAAGGCAATATAGATATGAAATCGGTACTGCGCTATATAGTAGACGGTTTGAACATGAAGAACGACTTAAAGATCAACTTATATTGCGCCCAGTCATTCAGAGAGCTACGAGAAAAGTATGAAATCTATCAGCACGCAATGGAAATGGCAAAGATCGATGTGCCACAAGGTCTGAAGAAAGTTAACCAGAGAAACTACGAGAAAAAGCCTCGTTGCTTTAACTGCGGATCAAGTGAGCATCTTAGAAAGGAATGCAATGTGACAACAAAATGTTTTCGCTGCAATGGTGAGGGTCATATCTCAAAGAACTGTCCAAAGATTGCGACTATTGATGCAGTGTATAATTCGAAGCGCAAGGAGACTGCAAACATTGCTATAGTACAAAATCCAAAACGCATAAAGGAAGTCGACATAAAAGGTTGCAACATTAACGCTTTGGTTGACACAGGAGCGGATGTGTCTTTGGTGTCCAGAAGCGCTGCAAAGAAGATTGGAGTTAAAAGTCTGGAGAAAGCTGTCAAGAATTTGGTGGGTCTAGGCGGAAATGTTACTCATCCGCTTGGTACTTTTCAAGCTGAGGTCAAGGTGGACGACGTCCAGACAGTCCAAAAATTTGTTGTGGTCGCAAACGAAGATGTGCCGTATGAAGTGGTACTCGGCTATGACTTTATGGAAAAGTTCTTCGTTACGTCGTCGGAAGCAGGATATAAGTTTTATCCCCAGCAGGGGGATAAAACTTCTGAGGATAATCAGTTAAGTATTTTTAATGTAACAGAAACCGACTCTGATATAGATGTACCCTCAGATTTCGAAAATGATGTGCGAGCAATGATCAGCGACTACAAGGCCGTGGAATACCCAAACGTTGAAGAGAGAACCCAGAATGCTGTAGAAGTAACTGATGCAGTTAGTCTACAGATTGTCCCAGATGGTGTTATCTTGCCGTTTCGCCAAGCACCAAGTCGTCTGCCGGCTATTGAAGCTGCAGCAGTGAAGCAACAAGTCGACGAATGGCTCAATGCTGGAATCGTTCGCCGATCGTCATCCAATTTTGCCAGTCGAGTCGTTGTGGTCAAAAAGAAAGATGGCTGCTATAGAATCTGCGTAGATTTTCGAAAGTTGAACAGTATGGTGTTGAAGGATGAGTTTCCGGTTCCGATAATTGACGATGTCCTAGAGAAGCTGCAGGCCGCAAAGTTTTTTACGGTCATGGACTTAGAGAATGGTTTTTTTCACGTGCCGATTGAAGAAACAAGTAAAAAATACACAGCATTTGTGACCAAGGAGGGATTATTCGAATTCAACAAAGCCCCGTTTGGATTCTGTAAATCACCTGCAGTATTTATCCGATATGTGACAAATGTTTTTCAACCGTTGTTAAATGCTGACGTGCTGGATCTGTATATGGATGATATTATAATCCATGCAACGACAGCAGAAGACTGTCTCAATAAGATGAAAAAAGTTTTTGACACAGCAGCAGCGTTTGGACTTAAAATTAAATGGAAAAAGTGTCACTTTTTAAAAAACACTGTTGATTTTTTGGGTCATACGATCTGCGACGGACAAATTAAGCCAGGACAAGAGAAGACCAAAGCTGTCAATAAGTTTAAAGTACCAGAAAATATAAAGGCAATTCAAGCATTTCTGGGCTTAACTGGATTTTTTCGCAAGTTTATTAAGGGGTATTCAATTATTGCCCGACCATTGACTGATCTTTTGCGTAAAGACGTTGCTTTTAGGATGGATGCGGTTGCACTCAAGGCTTTTGAAGAATTAAAAAGAGCTCTCACTGTCGAACCAGTACTGAAACTGTATGATCGCAATGCCAACACAGAAATTCACACAGACGCGTCAAAAATGGGATTTGGAGCAGCATTGTTGCAATGGAAGGATGGCCAGTTGCATCCAGTGTGGTTTTGGAGCAAAAAGTCTTCGGAAACAGAGGCTCGACAGCATAGCTACATTTTGGAAGCGAAAGCAGTATACCTTGCCTGCCAAAAGTTTAGACAGTACGTTTTGGGCATCAGGTTTAAAGTTGTTACTGATTGCGCAGCTTTTAAGCAGACAATAAACAAGAAGGATGTTCCTAGAGACGTGGCGCGATGGATTGTCTATTTGCAGGATTTTGACTTCAATGTGGAGCATAGAGCTGGAGAGAGACTTAAACATGTGGATTGTCTCAGTCGCTATCCACAAGGAATTATGATTATACGATCGGAAACGTCGGCAAGATTTAAAAAAGCACAGCAAGAGGATACAATGTCAAAGGCTCTGATTGAATTGTTGCAAAATCAACCCTATGAAGATTTTAAATTAAAAGGCGGTCTGTTATACAAAACGGTTGGCGGTAATGAACTTTTGGTTGTCCCGAAACAAATGGAAAAAGAGATCATTGTGGAAGCCCACAATGTTGGCCACTATGCGATGCAAAAGACAATGCATGCAGTTCAGCAGTCTTATTGGATACCGCATTTAGAGTCAAAAGTTGCCCGAATTATAAATAACTGCGTCAAATGCATAATTTATAACAAAAAGTTTGGCAAAAAGGAAGGATTGATGCAGGTGATAGACAAAGGAGATAGACCATTAGAAACGATACATGTGGATCATCTTGGGCCTTTAGACGCAACATCAAAACAATATAAGTATATATTTGCTATGGTCGACGCCTTCACGAAATTTGTTTGGTTATATCCAACAAAAACAACAAGTTGCGAGGAAGTTCTACGAAAGTTAAAAGAGTGGTCTGCTATATTTGGTAACGCTGTTCGAATTATCAGTGACAGAGGATCTGCGTTTATAGCTAAGGATTTCGAGGAATATATTAAGTCGAACGGAATTCACCATGTTTGGACAACAACGGGCGTTCCAAGAGGCAACGGTCAGATCGAACGTGTAAACAGATCTATCATTACGATTATTTCCAAGCTGTCTGCGGATGAACCGGCAAAATGGTTTAAGTACGTGCCAAATGTGCAAAGAGCTATTAATTCTCATGTCAATGTATCAACGAAAAGATCACCATTTGAACTAATGATGGGTGTTCAAATGAATAATGGGCCAGAGAATCGGATTCTTAAGTTGTTACAGGAGGAAGTATGCGATAAATTCGATGAAGAGAGACAGTCGATGAGAGCTTCTGCCAAATGGGAAATTACTAAAGCCCAGGAAGCATACAAGAAACAATATGATTCAAAACGCAAGATTGATAACGTATATAAAGTTGGAGATTTGGTAGCGATTCGGCGTACACAGTTTGTTGCGGGTCGCAAGCTTGCGAGTGAATATCTTGGACCGTACGAGGTTATAGCAGCTAACCGATGCGGAAGATATAATGTTAAGAAAGCAGCAGCAGATATCGAAGGGCCAATGCTCACAGCTACTAGCTCAGACAATATGAAGTATTGGCGGACCAACCAGGATTCGGACGAGTTGTCATCGGGGTCGGATGACTAAGTTCAGGATGGCCGAATGTAAGATGTGTGCTGGGTTGCTGGTGGTTTTGGTAGCCCTGGCGATTGAGAGAAGAAGAGGAAAGTTGGCGAGAGAAGTAGCATCATCGGTGAAAAAGTTGTCTGCGAGAAAAGTCGAAAGTCGTCGGTAAAAATAAGTAGAAGAATGAAGTCGCTTTAAACGTTGTATTTAATTAAGCCTAATTTGTAAACCCCCCTACTGATGCTGATTTGTTTTTGTAAACTGATTTAGCACTATAACTCTATTTGTTTTTATACAAATAAACCTATTACACATTACATGTATATGATTTTATATATAAATTATGTCAAGGCTCGAACCCTAGCGAAGGGGAATTTTTTTTTTATTGGTATAGGAATTTCTTTTTTTTTGCTTTTAATTTCTTTGTCGTATTAGAGAGAGCTTTTTTTGTAATAGTGTAAAATAATGTGTCTCAATAATAATAGAAACAAAATACAAAAAAACAATGGTGATACAAATGGTCATATGCTGGTGCATGCCTTATTTGTTTGCAGCAAATTTGTTTGCAATTGCACGACCATATGTACATATATGTTTATATATAAGTTAAGACCAGGCGTGCTCTACCACTATATTCCCACCCATTCCAATGGTGTCGAATTCGGTACACCAGACGGCAGGTAGCCGAATTCCGAGAACCAATTCAGCAATAAGCATCAAGTTCGGTGCATCAGACGTCAGGTCGCCTAAACCGATTCTGCAATAAACAGTTCCCACGCCAACGCTGGATCATTGGACTCTGCAAGCGTCGTTGTCACCATCGACGCCCAATATCAGAGGCTTTACTTAAACATAATCAATCTACATAATTCAATCTTTAACCCGAGTACAATCCGTTACATTGTTAGAGCTCCGCGACCTTGGTTAGTTAAAGTAGTCATAAAAATCTTCCGATAAAAAGTTAGAATCTGTAATTGTGCAACTCGATAAAAATACTTTTAATAAAACTTTATTTTTTATGCAAGTAACCAAGGAAGTGTTTAATTGGCGCCCGAGCAGGGACCCTGTGATCAAGTGAAACTTCAGACAGGGCCAAAAAAGAAAAAAACTTTTATCGCTGCAAAAACTCCTCTAGTATCCCTTCGGTGGAAGATTGGTATAACAAGTGTCTGGATTCGGAGCGTTAGTACCTCAACGTGGGAAAAGCGAGTACCCCTACCAACCAGCCAATAAGAAGCACCGAAATGAAGATAATATTAAATAGATTAATAGATAATAGTTAAAAATAAGTGAAACAAAAGAAACAAACCAATAATCATTTAAGAAAAAATCACAAAAGAAAACATAAGAAATTAAAAATCACAAAAGAAAAAATCGAAAAACAAAAAACGAAATAATACTTAAGATCAATTAGAAGAAAAAAAATCAAAAAACGAAATAATACTTAAGATTAATAAGAAAACTTGAAAAACGAAAAACTAACATCAGCTAACACCTAAGATATTTACTCCTACTAACAACTATTCTGTGAATCGAAAGCCATTTCCATTCAAAATTTTTTTTCTCTCTCTAAAACGGTATCGCGCAGCGAATCTGTTTATTTTTTTTCTCCTCTCCTTTTTTCAAAAAAAGTAATCCCGAATAATTATTCGACGGGATTGCACTACGTACTTGTTTTTTCGAGTGAAATAATTCCCCTCTGAAATCGAAAATGCCTGATGATAGTTGGGTGAAAGCCGCGGTCCTTCAACCAGGAAGTCGCCAAAGGGCAGCTACAGAGCCGCAAAATGCGACAACCTCAGGTTCTACAAACAAAGGCATAGAAGCCATATCCATACAAGGCTTAGATGTAGCCATCGATGGGTTGTTAGCAGCTAGAATGGAGACCTATATCGAGCGTTTACACTCGGCTCAACCGGCAAACCCAGTGTACAGAGACTTGTCCCTAAATTTACAAGACAACTGGGGTGAACTAAATAAGGTTCCAGATTTAGTGAAAGGTCTAAAGGAATTGTCAGGCAACCCAGCAGAATTTACAACCTGGTTCCATTCAGTTTCGAGTGTAATGGCTGCTTTTGCTCCTTTACAGGGAACACCGAAATATTTTGCGATCTTACTGACAGTCAGGGATAAAATTACCGGCCATGCAAATACAGTGTTAAAATGGAATGATACCGCGCTACATTGGGAGGCAACATCGAAATGCCTTTTGGAGGAGTATTCGGATAGACGAGATTTGGGTACATTACAATACCAATTGTTTTCCATGAGCCAAAGGAATAGTACGATCCACGAGTTCTATCTCGCAGTAAACCACCAAATGTCCTTAATCATTGGCCAAATTAAGAATATGGGATACGGTCCCAAAGTTAGGATGGTCATGACAAAACAAATAAGGGACAGAGCCGTAGATACTTTTATTAGGGGCCTGAATGGTAACCTATGAGACAGAATAAGTTTGGCGCGGCCTCTTAACCTGAAAGAGGCGTTACAAATGATAGAAGACTTGAATAATAAACATACCAAAAATTTGATCGGTTTCGGATACCAGCACCCTCGCCCGAATACAATTCATAAACCAGTACAATATACAAGAATCAACATCCCCCAAAATGGTCACACCTTCCGGTACTTCCCCCTAAGCCACACAACAACACCAATTGGTACAACCAAAGACAGATGCAAAACGCATTTATACCCCAGAACAACTTCCCTCAGAACTACAATATACCCCAGAATAACTTCCCTCAGAACTACAATATACCCAAGAAAAATTTCTCACAGAACTACAATATTCCCCAGAATTTCCCATTACATAATAACACCCGAACATTCTTAAATGCCCCACCCAGACCTCTTGCCCCAAAACCCCAACCAAAACCTATACCAATGGAGGTAGATGGTTCCATGATGACTAAAAGAGTAGATTATATGAACAGGCCAAACATAAATCCACCACAACCAGTTCTACTGAAAAGAGTAAATTCATTTAATACAAACCCCCCAAATAAAATCCAAAGGCAGTTCCACATTGGAGCTGAAACACAAAGTGAGCAATTCAGTGCTCCTCCACAAGAAGAGTGCTCCTTCAAATCAATACAACTGAAGCCCAGTTCGAATACCAAGAACAAGAGGATTACTTTCAAACAGTCCCATACTCGCAATTGACAGAGTATCAGCAACAGCAAGAATATTTGACCGCTCAGGGCGATGTGTCTGAATTAATTCCACAAAATAGGGAGGTATCACAAACCATACTACAAGATCCTCAACCACAAATCGAGGACACTGTCAATTTTTTAGGATGAAGTGTTCCGGGCCAAAGACAGAACAGTATACAACTTTCTAATAGACACCGGTTCAAATAAAAACTACATCTAACCAGAAATAGCCAGAAATATCAAACAAAACGAACACAAGTTCTATGCTAGAACTGTAAGCGGACGCATCCTAATTACGAAGTATGTTCACCTGGGTCTTTTCAATGAACCCAATAAACCTATAATTTTTTTCTTATTACCAAACCTAAAATCGTTTCATGGAATCTTAGGCAATGACACATTAAAAGAACTCAATGCCATTATAGATGTGGGAAAAAACTTAAAACATATCAACAACTCTCATGTTGTTAAATTGAGACAAATGCAAACTCAGCAAGTCCACACGATCAACTCAGATCAACTATCGGGTCATCAAAAATTAAAGCTAGAAGCACTTCGAGAAGAGTACAAGTCGCTATTTGCGAGTCCAGATATGAAGTTGACCTATGCTACTAACGTCCAAGGAGAAATTCGAACGACGTCAGACACTCCAGTCTATACAAAACATTACCCGTAGCCAGCTTAAAAAGCGGATTTCACCAGATTCCTTTAAAAAAAATCTGATATCGAAAAAACAGCATTCGCTGTAAACGGAGGGAAATACGAATTTACCAGACTCCCCTTCGGTTTGAAAAACTCCCCAAAGAGCCCTTGACGATATATTAAGAGATCATATAGGGAAAATATGCTATGTCTATATTGACGACATCATAGTATTCAGCAAGTCTGAGGAGGAACACTTTTGCCATTTGGCTGAGGTATTCTCTACTTTATCAGAAGCGAATATGAAGGTGCAAATTGATAAATGTAAATTTTTTAAACATAGCGTTGATGTCCTAGGTGTAGTAATATCAAGGGAAGGCGTCAAAACCAACCCAGAAAAAGTTCAGGCTATTAAAATTTCCACACACCAAAGAACCTAAAACAACTGAGGTCCTTCTTGGGCTAAGCCAGCTACTATAGGAGGTTCATTAAAGATTTTGCGAAACTAGCAAGACCCCTTACAGCTTTACTGCGCGGCGAACACGGGAGAACAACGAAGAATGTCTCTAATAAAATTGAAATTCGTTTCGGCAAAGAACAGTTCTACTCTTTCGAAAAAGTGAAGAATGCGTTAGTTTCACAGGATGTAGTATTAGCACACCCCGACTTCAATCGAGAATTTCATTTGACTACGGATGCCTCGAACATAGCAATAGGTGCGTCACTGGAACAAAATGGAAGACCAATCACATTTATATCCAGGGCGTTATCTAAAACAGAAGAAAATTACGCTACAAATGAAAGGGAAATGCTAGCCATAGTATGGTCCTTGGAAAAATTGAGGATGTACCTTTATGGCAAGTCAAAAGTGATAATTTATACAGATCACCAACAGCTTACCTATGCACTCAGGCCAAAAAATAATAACGCAAAATTAAAGAAGGGGAAAAGTTACCTGGAGGAGTACAACTATGAGTTGAAATATAAACCGGGTAGCTCAAATGTAGTAGCAGACGCACTTTCGAGAAATCCCACTAGCATAAATGCTAGCAGCACGTCAGCGGCTACAGTGCACAGCGACGAAAGCTCAGGTCACGAACTTATACAGACAACCCCCCCACTACCGTCTTTAAAAACCAACTAATAATTCTCACGGGCGAAAACGAAAACACGACATTTGAATTACCGTTCCCTACATATCACAGACATACGGTAGTAAGGAGAAATTATTCAGAAAGCGATCTTGTAGAAATTTTAAAAGCAAAAATGGATCCTAGAATAGTAAATGGTATTTTCACTTCCGAAAGTATCATGGGGAAAATCCAGTCAATATTCCCGGAACATTTTAGGAACTACAAAGCAAGATTCACGCAGATCCGAACTACAGACGTCCATGACAATAGCCAGCAACAAGAAATCATAACAAAGGAACATGTTAGAGCTCACAAAAACGCAATAGAAAATAAAAAACAGATTTTATCGATCGAAATATCAAAGGCATCCCCCAAATCAAGAAATTCAACCAACACCCATCCCGAGTTATCCAGGAGAAACAATACATATAGACCTTTGCTCCACACAGAATAAAATCATTTTAACGGTAATAGATAAATTTTCAAAACAAACAAATAAAACTGGTGAATTCAAAAGCGGCAGAACATCTAAAGGTACCACTACGCTAGCTATTAATAGCCTTTGGCGTAACTAAAACAGTAGTGATGGATAATGAAAAATCCCTAAATTCCGCGTCGATAAAATTCCTTTTGAATAACCAACTAGGCATAAATGTCTATACAACCCCACCGTATACTTCGTCTAGCAATGGCCAGGTAGAAAGATTTCATTCCACGTTCACAGAAATGATGAGATGTCTAAAGATTGAGCATCCAGAATAGGAATTCGAAGACTTAATATTCAGAGCTGTAGACGAGTATAATAAAACGATCCATAGTACCACTAACATAAACCCAATTGAAGCCTTTTTTGCATTAGATTTGGCGCATTCTCCAGGAAAATAGGCATTAGAGAGGGAAAAAATTGCAAAAAAAAATTTCAGAAAAACAGAACACAGATTTACAATACCATAACAAAAAGAAAGAGCCTATAAGAACCTATGACCCAGGCGAAATGATTTACGTCATGATTAATAAGAGGTTGGGCTCTAAAATAACACCAAGATACAAAAAAAGAAGAAGTAGCTGAAGATTTGAATACAACGGTTAAAACAATGTCAGGCAGGATAGTACACAAGAACCAGTTGAAATACTGATTAAAATCCATCTTTGACAGGTTAATATTAATACCAGTCTGTTGGGGACACACGACTATCCTAGATTATTCAAAATCTAGGGTAGTAATGCTGGAAACCGGAATGGCAGCGAGACAGAACGGCACGTTTAAAATAATCCACGTTGTAGAGATAGAGAAATATCAGCAGGCATTGTCGGTATTGAAGGAGGTTGTACAAAACTCAACGAAGGCAAATCCGAATTGAAAACGAAATTAAACGATTAAAGCCAATGCGATTCAGAACCAAACGCTCTCTCGATATACTTGGAACAGCGTGGAAGTGGCTCGCGGGTACCCCGGATCACCAAGACCATAAGATTGTTATTGATAAAATTAACGAACAGCTAAAAAGTAACAACAAGCAAGTAATAATTAATAATTTGGTAGAGAGTAAGATGAATGACTTAATTAAAATAACTAACACTTTATTACTTAAAACTAAACCCGAAACAGACGAGAAATCAAAAGAAATAGAAATGACAAAGTTCAAACTAAGCTTCTTAAGAGAAGAAATTACTAATGTTATTTACGCAATAGATTGGGCTAAAGCCAACACAATAAATTCTTTAATTTTATCACCAGCCGAAATTAACATTATTGAAACAATTGCTGAAGAAAGTCTAACATTTGTAAATATTGAAGAGCTGATAGAATTTGCTGAAGTCGGCAGAGCTCTCCTTTATATCGTTAGCATACCCAGAGTAATCAAAGAACAATGTAAGAAAATAATGGCAATACCTATAAAATCTGAAAAAACGATTGAAAAATTAGATTTTGGTCACATCCTAAAATGCAGTAGACAATATTTCGGGTTAGCTAATAAGAACAAATGTAAACATCAGAATAACAAAATCTTATGTAAACTGGAAGATTTAATTGACTTAAAAAATAGCAAATGTATAGGAGCGTATTTTCATAGAAAGAAACCAAGTTGCCAAACTACGAACAATCAACACGTGAAATCACACTCAGAAGTGGCTCCCGGCACTATCTTGCTAAACCAATTCGGGGGAACCATTAACATCGATGGAGAAAACCTCACGTTGGATGGAACTTTTATAATCCAATCGCAAAACGCAACAATCAACATAGAAGGCTCGTGGTACATTATGAAGACCAAACGCGAAGTCGAAGCCCAACCCCCATTGCTGCAACTCCTATTGAACAAACAACAGCGAGGCGAGATCCTATCTTTAAAAATGATTAAAGAGCTGCACTTGAACAACACAGACAACTTAGAAAAAATCCAAACCAACACCGTAATTATTTCATCATCCTATTGGATAGGCTTAGCATTCTTGGGGATCGCAACAATTACTTACTGGATGGCTAAAAAACATTGCAACCACAGACCAGAGGGGAACAATCCAACAACAGTGATGCCGATTACACCAGTACAATATGTGGTAGCGACCGAGGACGTCCGCACTTAAGAAGGGAGGAGTTAAGACCAGGCGTACTTTACCACTATATTCCCACCCATTCCAATGGTGTCGAATTCGGTACACCAGACGGCAGGTAGCCGAATTCCAAGAACCAATTCAGCAATAAGCATCAAGTTCGGTGCATCAGACGTCAGGTCGCCTAAACCGATTCTGCAATAAACAGTTCCCACGCCAACGCTGGATCATAGGACTCTGCAAGCGTCGCTGTCACCATCGACGCCCAATATCAGAGGCTTCACTTAAACATAATCAATCTACATAATTCAGTCTTTAACCCGAGTACAATCCGTTACATTGTTAGAGCTCCGCGACCTTGGTTAGTTAAAGTAGTCAATAAAATCTTCCGGTAAAAAGTTAGAATCTGTAATTGTGCAACTCGATAAAAATATTTTTCATAAAACTTTATTTTTTTATGAATTTCATTTGTCAAAAATTTTTATAAATTTTTTTTTTTTTTTAACGTTTAATATATATTTATTGAATCTACTCTTAAATTAGAGCCTAACAAGTTTGAGATATTTTTCTTAGTCTAGTACTTAAGATAAATCCTGGGGATATTGCAGGCGGCCCTAACCACTTGTTATTGGGTTGGTCTGTCATTTCTTTTAAGACGAGTTCTATTATTAGTTCGCGTAAGGGAATTGCCAAGAACATTTGGGTGTGCATCCAGTTTCGCAGAATACTTTAGTTGTTGACAACCTATTTCAGATTTTACGCTAGGTAAATTTAGATCATTTTGAATGTTGTCGTTCCGTATATACCACGGGGCCCCCGTGATTGATCTTAAAATCTTCGACTGCGATCTTTGTATAATATCGGCATTACTGGTACTTGCATTTTCCCATAGTACGGCTCCGTAAGTCCAGATGGGTTTCAGTATGGAGTTGTATAGGAGGACTTTATACTCCAGACGTAGAGGGAACCGAGCATTGATGATCCAATGTAGGCTACTCGCTTTCAGTTTAAGGTGTGACTTTTTTGCTTCGATGTGCTTGCGCCAAGTTAGTCTTCTGTCTAGGTGGATGCCAAGGTAAGTGACATCCACGGCTTGAGGAATTGACACGTTGTTTAGCATTAGTGCTGGACAGTTTCTTCTTTTAAGCGTAAATGTGACATGTTTGCATTTCTGCTCGTTGACCCGGATACGCCAGGTTGCTAGCTATTTCTCTACCACCTTGAGGTGTTCCTCTAATTTTATCTGCAGAATACCAGAGGCTTGTATTGGGCATTTGGCATCGGCAAAAGTGAACCTTGTAAGTCCTAAACTCGTTGGTAAGTCTGCAGTGTACAGTAGGTAGAGCAATGGGCCGAGTACACTGCCTTGCGGTACACCAGCTTTGATTTCAAAATCAGCCGAGACGGAGCCATTATATCATACAGCGAATTTCCTATTGTAAAGGTAAGATTCCATGAGTTTGTGAGGCAGTTTTTGCCGGATTTTGAACATCAGACCCTCCAGCCAAACTCTATCGAAAGCATGGGCAACTAGAAGAAATACAGCCGCACAGTATTCTTTTAGTTCGAATGCTGTTCGTATTTCGGATGTTATGCGATTGACTTGTTCAATTGTCCCATGTTTTTCGCGGAAACCGAACTGGTGTGAAGGGATTGTGTTCTCCGATGCCAGAAATGAGTTTAGTCGGATCTGCAGGGCCTTTTCAAAAAGCTTCGAAAGACATGGAAGCAAACTAATTGGCCTATAGGATGATGGCTGGGTTTTGTCCTTTCCCACTTTAGGAATCATGATGATAGTGGACCTTTTCCATGTTCTTGGGAAGTAACCAATTCTTATTATAGCGTTGAACAGTTTGCAGTTTGTATGGCAATGATAGGGAGTTCTAGGATAATTTTCGGTGTGATTAGGTCATGGCCAGGGGCTTTTTTCAGCTTTATGTAGTTTTTAATAACTGCAGTGATCTCGTCCGATTGGAGTTCCGAGTACTCACTATCCGTTAATGTGCTCGAAGGGGGAAGTACAGATGAGTTTGATGTTGGATTTGGCTGGAAAACCATTTTAAGATGTGTGGCAAATGATCTACGTGCACCATGCTGATGCTTTACGAACTATTTTTGGTCGTCTTAAAGATCGTGATGTTCTTATAGTTTTAGGTGATTTTAACTTGCCTAATATTTCTTGGCTTGTTGATGATAATCTATCTTTCTTAATTCCTTCATCTCAACATGTTTTTCTTGATAGCCTACTTGAATGTCCACTATATCAGTTGAATTCTTTCCTTAACTGTTCTAAAAGAATCCTTGATCTTGTTTTTGTCTCTGATCCCACTGTTAGTGCTGTATCGCAAACACAGCCACTAGTGAAACCTGAAGATCCTTATCATCCTACCATTGAAGTTACTATTTCTTACAATTCCGTTACTAATTTATTTAAAAACATTTCAAATTCTCGTCGTAGATGTTTTCGTAAAACAAATTTCAATCTTCTTAACAGCCTTATTTTCTCTTTTGATTGGTCGTTTCTATTTGAGTGCTGCGATATAGATTGTGCAGTGAAGTTTTTCTATTCTGCTCTTAATTCTCTAATTGATAAATGCGTTCCTTATGTGAATGTCTCTACCGTCTCCAGCTCGCCAGTCTGGTTCACACGTAGGCTCTCTAATCTTCGCAACATTAAATCGAGATATTTTAAAAGATTTAAAAAAACTGGTTCGCGACTTGACTATGCAAATTATTGTATAGCTAAATCTCAATTTTGTCTTTTAAATACTCAATGCTACAACAATTATCTCGTTCGCTGTAAGGCTGAATTTTATAATAACCCCAAAAGATTTTACAACTTTGTCAATTCCAAAAGACGCTCTAATGTCCTACCTTCCACCTTCAGACTTAACGATCAGTCTGCTAATAATGATTTAGATATTGCAGATCTGTTTGCTAAATTTTTTCAGTCGACATATTCTACTACTGCTTCGGATCCCACACCCTATCCCTTTTCAATCCCACATTTAAATTGTATGTTTTTTCCCAGTATTACTGAAGACTGTATTCTCTCTAGCTTGTCATCTATGAAGTCTTCCTTCGTTCCCGGGCCTGATGATATACCTAGTTGCATCCTTAAAATGTGTTCGATTTCCCTATCTAAGCCTTTAGCTCGGTTATTCTTTATATCGAGTGAGACTTGTAGATTTCCTGATATTTGGAAGGAGTCATTTATTATTCCGCTTTTTAAAAAGGGTTGCAAATCGGATGTTTCCAACTACCGTGGCATTGCCAAACTTTCGGGAATACCTAAACTGTTTGAGAAAATTATTACGTCTTCCCTTCAACATCTATCCAGATCCACTATTTCTCCTTGCCAGCATGGTTTCATGAAAGGTCGTTCGTCGCTTACCAACCTTTTAGAATTGACTACCCTAGTACACCATGGCTTCCGTAAAAAATGTCAAACTGATGTTATTTATACTGACTTCAGTAAGGCTTTTGATACGGTTGATCATTCTTTGCTTCTCGCGAAACTTAACATCATGGGTTTTTCACCAAAATTATTGGGTTGGTTAAAGTCGTATCTTATTGGCAGAACCCAAAAGGTGTCTTTTCGTTCCTCGATATCTAAAACTGTTCGAGTTACGTCAGGTGTACCCCAAGGCAGTCATCTGGGCCCACTATTATTTACATTGTTTATAAATGATTTGCCTTTGGCCTTGGCTCATTCACGCGTGCTCATGTTTGCGGATGACGTCAAGATTTGTTATTCCTATAATGATCCTTCTTTCCAACAGTACTTGCAATCAGATCTCGATGCGTTCTGTGATTGGTGCCACGTTAATAAATTACACCTTAATGCCTCTAAATGTTCTTTTATGACTTTCAGTCGTTTGACTCCGCTCCTAGCTCATTACTCTATTAAGTCTGTTCTGTTAGATTGTGTTCCATCATTCAAAGACTTAGGCGTTATGTTTGACCCTAAACTTTCATTTAATGTTCATATTTCTTCAATTGTCAACAGAGCTAGCAGCCTTCTCGGCTTCATTAAACGTTGGGCCAAAGAATTTGATGATCCCTATGTAACAAAGGTTTTATACACTTCGTTAGTTCGCCCTACTCTAGAATATTGCTCGCCAGTGTGGAACCCGCAATATGATGTTCACCAGCGTAGTATTGAATCGGTACAGAAGCAATTCCTTAAGTTTGCGCTACGCG
Organism: Drosophila tropicalis; assembly: GCF_018151085.1. NCBI lineage: Eukaryota > Metazoa > Arthropoda > Insecta > Diptera > Drosophilidae > Drosophila > Drosophila tropicalis. Next base: position 2,381,961 of record NW_027172360.1, on the reverse strand, counting down.
GTCTAAATTGGGACCCGGGTCTTCGCCTACCTTCTTATTCTGACAGACTTCTTCTTATTAATCTTCCTTCACTTTATAACCGTAGGCTTGTTTTTGGCATTCTCTTTCTCCATAAACTAGTCAACGGCGAAGTCATTTCTACGAATTTACTAGATACGCTGTATTTTTGTGTTCCCTCACGTTGGACCAGAAACTTTTTTCCTATTCACCTTAGTAGATGTCTGACTAACTACTCTCTTCACGAACCTCTTCGTGTTCTTTGCCAATCTTTTAACAACCTTTCTCACCTTATCTCTCCTCATCTTTCTGTCACTTCTCTTCGCGCTATACTTTTTAATCATCTACAGCGAAACCAATGAAAATATTCTGGACTTGGATTGGCTGCAACTCATCCCTGGCCACATTGGCTGTGAATCGGGGCATAGCTGGCACCTTGTGCAAATAAAACACCTCCACCGGGCTGGGGATGTTTAGTTGTATATAAAGCTAAGCTACCTTCTTCATTTAATTACTATCTGTCTTTAGCTTAAGCTTTTTCGTCGACTGCTGTGTTAGTTGACGTAAATAAATAAATAAATAAATAAATAAATACGGATGCCCTCTCTTCGTCACTGCGGGCCCATCCACCGGTTGGACTCCTTATCAGTGAAATTGTCTCTGTAGGAGCGCTTAAAGTTGGGTGGGCTTTCCACAGAGGATGTTTAGTGCTGGTTGGGCTGAGCTTTTCTATGTATTTCCTTTGAGCCCAGCTTTCCTCTTGTCTTAACGCCTTGGAGAGGTTGCGATTAGCATGCCTTAGGCGAAGTTTCGCTGCTGGTTAGCGAGTAATCTGCCATTCTCTTCTTAGACGTCGTTTTTCCGTTACTAATTGTTTTATCCGCCGGTTCGTAGGCCTGTCAACAGGCTTGTTGCATAAAAGGTATATTTTGGTATTTGAAAATTATTTTTTGATGTTAAATGTTTCCGAAATCAGCAAACGTCGATTTCACTTGAGTCTAGGAATAGTTGCAGTTCGTTTTTGTGCTTGGAGATGCCGTTAGCATTCCAAAGACATAGACGTAGGGAAGCCATTATTTATTCTTGATAAGCTTCTGGATAAGCAGGTTTTGATTCCGCATCAGTTCGTGCAAGCAGTTTTGCATGAACGTCATAAAAGTGGTCATGTTTTGATTGTGTGAGATCAATAGGGCCTCTAAACCACTTGGATTTGCTGGCGAAGCTCTGGTGCATTAGGTTGCGGATTCTCTAGATGGTGGAGTGACGGGGTCTCTTTTGCGGGCTCCGTCTGTCCAGTTTGGAGCACAATAGCGACTAGATACACTAGGACTGTATGTAGCAGGCATGTTAGATGATCTAACAGCTTTGGCGAAGAATACCTCCGGTATAGTTTTAGAGGCGTTGACGGTGATTTTTGGTCCAGCTAAAGGTTTGCGCCCGTTTAGGTGAGATTTAAGATCCTTGAAGATAGGACATCCTCTGTAGTTAGCCGTGTGGTTCCCTCCACAGTAACTTCATAGTCTTAGTGCGACATTGTTTCTGTCCTTGGTGCAAATGCCATCTTTATGGTGTTCGCCACAGCCATTACTTACTGACCTGAGATTGCAGTTGTTAGAGGTGTGGTTGTATTCCTGGCAGCTTTTACACTGCGGTGGTTGGTGTCTCTTATGGGGCTCCTCTACGGTGATTCTTCTGTGCAATAGGAGCTGTAGGTTGTAGATTGGGTGCACTTCATTTGTCTTCGACCGACTTTGTTCCTGTTGATGATGTTGACAACGGATTTGACCGCAAACCCTTTTTCGACCAACGCGTCTGCTATTTCTTGGCTCAATCCCCTTCAACACAACCTGGAGACCTTTACTGCTTTTTAGTTGGTAGGTGTAGAAGTTGATGTTAGCATTACGGAGGTACTTTTCGATGATGCGGAAATTGTCCTCAGTTTGGGTTTGACACTTAATTTCTTTTATGTTACCCTTATTGACCCTATTACCTATTACCCCTTCGTTGCAGTAGTTGCTGTCAACGAGCTGACGGTGCTGGTCGGTGCAATCAGTGACCCAGTTATCGATATTGCTGGAGAAGCACACTGCTCTCTCCACGGTAAGTTGCTGTGGATTGCTGAGTGTTATTGCTTACGTTAGCATTCAGTGGGGTCGGCGACATCACCGAAAAGTACGCGTTGTTGCGTTGGACCGAGAGTCGACGCTCACGTTGTTGTTGTAAAATTAGTTCTTGTAGCTGTTGCTGGCGGGGATCGAGAGAGCTTGGGCCCGAATTGGTGGACATGGCTTTTGTAAAAATTACGCACTTTGTTGTTGCAACTTAGTATTTATTGCTATTAGAGCAATCTAATAGCAATATGATTGTAGATAGTCTCTGAGGCGACTGAGAGCCCTACACAAATTTTTGCAAACGCGGTCTTTTTTACACTCAATTTTTGCGGAGTGCATTTAAAAACACGTCTGTACACGGCGGCAGTTAATATCCAATCTTATTAACTAAAATCACAATTTATTGGTGCAGTCGTACCACTCTACCAAACCCCCTATTTAAGCGAGCCTGTATATGCCTGATCCCCCCTATTTTAGCGATGCTTGAGCGGCGAAATGTTGGAAACATATTTTCCTGCTGTTGGTACTCCTACACTTTGACAATTTTCTCGAAAACGTTACGATATTGGGTATTGGGACTAAAATAAGAATATTCCAAATAGAACTCCAATGATTCTGGCATTCAATCTTCATTGAGCCGTGTTTTTTGAAGCTAGTTTTTGCCCAACAAAGTCAGCCCATTTTTTCATTCAATTTGTGTAATCAAAGATTGTTATTAAAAACTTTGGAGACTAGGGTTGACGTGACGGCGGATGTCCTGAATAATAAAAATGGAATTTCGTTATATACATTCAACTGCCAGAGTTTGTAAAGTCATAGACTCGACTTAACAGATGTCGTTTGTGAAATGAGTAATATTCTATTACTAATCGAGACGTGGATGAAGAACGATAATGTAATAGATATTCCGAATTTCAAGTGCATTGTGCATTATAAACGACCAGGGGTCGAACTGGAGGAGTAGCAATCTATGAAAATCGAAATAATACAGTTACCATTGTCACCGCAGACATGGATATAATCATGAGGAGTAATACAGATTCATTGTTGCGAAGTTCAAGTATCGGGGACATTTGTGCCGCCACATGCAGGATGGAGGACGATACTGAACTAGTTATAGTAGTCCTTTACATATCGCCGGGTAATAGACTTGAGGACATAATTCTGTTCATCCACCGAGCACTTCTGGAGTATACTGAGGAAGGTTGTCGTCTACTTGGACAAAATTTTCATAAACTCCCACTGATATTGGCAGAAGACTTCAATGTCAATTTCGCAGATGAAAAGTCTGCGCCGCTGAAAACTTTTCTTTTCAAAGAATTAAATTTAACACTGAGCAGTAATCCTGCAGAATCTGCAACAAGATATAACACAACCATTGATGCTGTTTTTTCACGTTTTTTAACCCACATCCAATCTCAAACATATATTTCATATTTCGGTTACCATAAACCAATCATTTCCGTGATAGAGTATGGGAACAATAAGGTTCAACGAAAATATTCGGGAAAATATCTTTGTAAAAAACTGTCACTGTTAGAAAAAAATTGAATACTCCGAGTCAAAATTTAAACGAAGATAAATATTATTGCTTTCATGTTTTGGTCATGTGCCAGTTTAATAAAAAATGTTAATCAAAAAAGCCACTGTAAATAAAGCTTTGTAATAATGCGATGAGCTGAAATATAATATATTTTATCAGAAAAATACTATTGCTCTCATTTGTTGTTCATGTTCATTCATTTCTGCTATTGTATATGACTGTAGTTCATCGTTTACTCGACGAATTCCTAGAGAGCTTCGCTCTACCCGGGTGCCCTGTGCCACCTCATTGTTTTTGTTTTATTTACGTAGACTTATTAATGCAAATAACTCCTCCATAGATCACATAAAAAAACAATAGCGAACTTTAACCAGACAATCAAATGCTGAGTGGAGATTTTAACGTTGAAGTGAGGACGCGTTTTCGTCTTTGCTTCCAAGTCTTCGTCTATACCGTGTTCTACCTGTGGCACTTTGTGGGGTATATATGCTGAAGGGTCGCTTTGAGGGAAAGGTCGAATAATATTTGATTATTAAAAATTTGTGTTCCGCGTCCCTTTTTTATTTCCGAATATTAGAATTGCTGTTCCAATTCCGTTTCGGTTCAGAGAGCAAAATTTATTTCTATGCGTCAGGAAAATTAATTTTTCATAATTTTAGTAAATTCTTGTTCCAGGCGTTCCAAGTCGTACCTTTGGGGTTATATTTCAATTCCAAAGTGTTCCACGCGTTCCAAGTCGTTTCTTGGAATGTTCCGGTTCATGAAGTTACCATTTTAAACTGTCAGGGCCGAAGGTCTGTCACATAAGCATTCGGTCATCACATGGACCTCCAGTCCAGATAGAGATAGAAGCTTTTGTCCTGTCCCAAGTTGCTGATGATTTGCCGTCATGTACAATATCCCAAGTCACACTGGAAGGAATGCCCAATAATCCGCTAGCCGACACCTCCTTTAGATTAAAGGCGAAGATCGATCAGCTTCTTGGTATTGATGTCATACCAGCGGTGACCCTTTCCGGCATCCAGACCGAAGTGTGCGGATCTTAAATGGCTCAAAAGACGAGATTCGGTTGGGTCATTTCAGGCCCGTTTCAAGGGGTCCCCGTTAGTTCGTGTGCCGCGTTCACCACGAGGGTCGCTGTTAGCAGAGATGAAGCACTTGAAACTCTTCTCACAAGGTTTTGGGAGGTGGAAGATCTACCGGTCGATCCGGTAGAAGATTCTGATTCCAATTGCGAGCTCAATTTCCAGAAGACCACAAGAAGAGATGTTTCGGGGAGATACATGGTCTCACTTCCGTTTCGAGACCCAACCAACATCAACCTCGGTCCTATATCCTAGCGATATTGTCAAGCCCTATATGTATGTCGATGATGTCCTGGCAGGGGCTCACAATGAAGCAACGGCAATCGCAATGGTCAATGAACTTCAAGACGCTCTTGGTTCAGCTGGCTTTCCTTTGCGCAAGTGGACATCGAATGTGAAGAGCGTGCTCAGTTGCATCCCAAAGTGTCATTTGCTGAATGCTGATTTCCTCGATATCGGAGAGGCTAGCACAGCAAAAACACTTGGAATTCGATAGAAAGCGACTACGGATAAGTTTTATTTTGTCATCTCACCCCAAGATTTCAAGTCAGCTTATACTAAGCGAGAAGTCTCGGGCAGATGGCCAAGTTATTCGATCCCGCTGGCTGGCTAGCTCCCTTCGTAATTCAAGTCAAGGTGTTTATGCAAAAAACAAGGCAGCTGCCTTAGTCCCATTCTTTTCAACATCTGTACAGCTAAGCTGCATAATATCACCAATGCACGAAACAGCATCCTTTTCCAATATGCTGATGATATTTTCTTAATTAGCTTCCACAAAAACATTTAAGCAGCTAAACATATTTTTGAAAAATCTAGTCAATTTAACCCCAATAAATCACCTTTTTTGGCTTAGGCAGACAACCACTGAAAATAGTCTGCAACAATTTAGCTTTAAGGGAAATAGACATTTTTTTAAATAAAAAATAAATAAATAAATAGGTAGACTTATTAATGCAAATAACTCCTCCATAGATCACATAAAAAAACAATAGCGTCTTGTGTGTGTCTTTGCTTGTTTTTCTACCAAAGCCATTCACCTTGAGGCAACTTCTGACCTGAGTACGAAAACGTTTCTGAGGGTGTCCCCATCAAGTGCAGTCCGACAATGGTAAAAACTTCGTAGGCACGTCCAGAGTTCTCGAAAAAGATTTCCTAAGGTCAACGCAGCAATCTTATCCCACTATGGCTATCAGAATCTGTTTTGTTTGTTTCTGGTTAGCTTGGAACTTGGGTTTGCCATTGAAAACAAATAAGTTAATGCTCTGTGATCTGTTTTGACAGTAAAATGTCTACCATAGATGTATGGTCTGAAATGCGTGATTGCCCAGTGAATTGCAGCTAACTCTTGTTCAGTTGTACTCTTATTACTCTCACCTTTGGTGAAAGATCTAGACGCGTATGCTACTGGAAGCTGTAGTCCATTTTTGTTTTGCGTGAGGACTGCTCCACATGCATATTTACTTGCGTCTGTGATTATGCAAAATTCTTTGCTAAAATCTGGGTATTGTAACAGAGTTGGGTTCATTAATGCTGGTTTTAAATGCTCGAACGCATTTTGACAATCACTGGTCCATTCGAATTTAACATTTTTCTTACATAATCTTGTTATGTGACGAGAATATTCGGCGAAGTTTTGTATAAATCTTCGATAATAATTGCAAAATGCAATGAATCTTCTAGCGCTGTCCGCATCATGTGGGACTGGATAATTTTGAATGACATCATACTTTGTGTCATCAGGCAAGATTCCTTTATCTGTGCATTTATGTCCCAAAAAGGTGACTTCATGCATAAAGAATGAACATTTTTCAGGATGTAACTTTAGGTTGTGTTGCGTACACTTCTCAAAAACATCTGTTAGATTATTGAGCATATGTTTTTCGGAACAACCTATGACTATTAAGTCATCCATGTAAAGGAAAGCTTGCGAAGGTTCAAGGCCAGTGAATGCTATAGTCATCATTCTCTGGAACGAATTTGGCGCTATTTTTAAACCGAATGGTAATCGCGTGAAGCGATATGAGCCATTGCTCGTTGACAAAGACGTTATATCTCTTGATTTTTCTTCTAGTTCAATTTGATGAAAACCTGACATTAGGTCGAGGCATGAAAAATACTTTGCTCTACATAGTTGATCAAAAATGTCATCAATTCTAGGTAACGGAAATTTATCGGACAACAATTTTTTATTAATTTGACGATAGTCAATTACTAATCGCCATTTTTTATTTTCGGAATTTGGTAATGATTTTTTCGGTACTAATAAAAGTGGGCTATTGTAAGGTGGTACAGAGGGCTCGACTATTTCGTCTTTTATAAGTTTTTGGACTTGTTTTTGGATTTCGTCTTTCTGACTATGAGAATTTCTATAATTTTTGGTATATATTGGTTCATCGTCCACCAGTCTTAATTTTTGTTTATAAAAGTTATTTGTTGTTATTGGTTCGGTTTCTAGTCCGAATACATCACTATATTTCTTGCACAACTTAGTAAGTTGGCTGTGAAACTGTGGGGGAAAATTTTTTGATAACGTAGTTAGTACTGCGTTTTCACGCTGTTCTTTATTTGTTTCTATTATTTCGTAGCCGGAAAGCGGTTCATATTTCAAACTTGATATGTTTACTATTTGGTCTATGTTTGTAGTGTTTAGCAATCGTATGACTGCGTTTTGGGGGTTAGTTATGGTATTTGCTAAATAAATACAGAAGTAAACCCTATGGATTTAGTTACTTCTTGGCTGATTCCCTGTATGTTTATAATTTTATTGGTTTGAATATTTTGAAGATTATCGGAATTTCCTTTTACAATAGATATTTCCGCTCCTGTGTCTATTAAGAATACTAACTTTTTTCCCGTTGCCACATTCGTGAAGGTAACAAACGTATTTTGATTTAAACTGATGGCGTGAATCTTATTACTCTTTACTGCTGAGTATCTAAAGGTGCCTGTGCTACCATAACATTATTATTGGTATAACCGTTTTGTCGGTTATTTCCTCGGTTACCTCTATTATTCTTGTTGTAACCTCTGTTGTTATTATTCCTGTTTTGCTGGGAATTTTGGCCGTTATTGTTATTATTATGGTTATTATAATAACCACGACAATAACAAATATAATTATTGCGGTAGAGGCAATACCGCAATAATTATATTTGTTATTATAATTACCACGGTTTCTTTGAGCATAATAGATGGCCTTATTTTGGAAGCTATCTGTGGATCCCGACTCTACTGAAAGAGTGGTAAATCTAGTGATTGCTTTTTTAGCGGATTGAAAGTGTCCTGAATCCATTAATAATTGGACTCGGACTTTTGGTGTGACCTACCATGGCATTTACTGCCACTTTGGTAGTATATTTTACTGCTTCCTCATTTGGAAGACCATCGGACATATATGCGCTTTTAAGGGCGTCAGTCAACTCAGTAATTTGGTTTGTGTATGAAACACAGTTATTGGGATTTCTCTGCAGATTTTTAATTTTTGCAGTTAAAAGGTCTACTGAGTCACCCTTGAAGATTGTTGATAGTCTTTGTATTACTTCATCGATCGTTTGTTCTGAGCTTAGGCTGCTAGCCGCTTGACCTTTTAATTTTGATTTTATTAGTTGGATGGCTACCGCTTCGTGCGGTTCTTTTATGGTGTCAAGAACGCGAAGCGCTCCGATGAAACCTGGTAGATTTTTAACATCACCATCGAAGTATGGTATCAGCTTGGTGGCTGTATTTATGAATTCTACCCTCGTTTGTGTCATTGTGCTCTCTTTTGGAATGGCTGGTTTTTTATGACTTATTATTGATTGATCAGAGCTCACTGAGTTCCTCTTGACCTATTTCTTCATCAGCCATTGGTTTTGTTACTTCTTCCAGCGATATTGAACTTTCCAAATCAATTGTTTGTTTATATTCAATATTGTGTCTTTTCAATACGGACTTTGCCTTTTGTTTGCATTCATCATAGAATGCATCTGCGGCTGTTTTTCGTCCCGCACTTAGTTTACTGTAGTGTTCTTTTAACACTGCTCTGATTTTTTTTAAACTCTCTATTATTATTTTCGAGTGTTTTTCTATTGTACTTTGGGATGTTTCCCTATTCTGCGAGAGGCATTTACAAGATTTATTTAATTCTTGTGCATGTATTCTAGCTTCTCTTATTATTTCATCCCAAGTAATCATATTTTGTTAATAGAAAAAAAACTACACTCTCTTTTTTTTTAACTCCGTGAGAGATCGATTGTCTCTATGGGTTCTTCAAAGAGTTTATGTACCCAGGTGGGTAAAATTCTATTTTTTTGCTTTAGGCGATTATATGCTTCTATTATGGATCTTGCAATCAAGTGGGCTATCCTTGTTTTGAATTTTCTGTTATTTACAATCCAGTCCTTAATTTCCTTATATTTTGGATTTGTTTCACCTCTGTTGAAGAGGAAATCTAAGAATGGAACATATTTGTTCAAATATTTAAGTCCTACTCGATCCATTTGTATATTATATCTAGGCCATTTGCTCTACTCTTATGTTTTTCTTGATTTTTGACTTTATTCTCGCAACAACTTATTATTGTTGAGCTTCATCCATCAGGTAGAAGCAAAATGTGCCTGTGGCATTTGTGTAACAGCACACATATGGTACTGTGAGGATGAAACTCATCTGTACACAAGTGCAACCTCTTACTGGGAATTCTTCTCCTGTTATATCTAGGTAAGCTAACCTAATCTGTATTAAACAAATCGAGCGTTGGGGAGAATTACTTTGCTCGCTTCTAAAAACCTCAATTAAGTGGGAAACTATTCTGGGATGCCTATCTACTATCTTCCTAAAATAATCCTCTATTTTACTTATCTTAATCAATTGATATATATTTTATTCAGCTTAAATATTTTTTCTTGAAATTGATATATATATTTGTTCTTTTGATAATAATTTTTTTTTTAAATCCACTTTTATTACAATTGTTGCATATGTTATTTAGATCTTATCAAGATCATTAGCATGGCTTAAGGCTCTTTTTGTTACACATTTATTGTGTAGTTTGTATGCTTTATATAACACATATGCGCTCATTATTATTACAATTACTAATAAAAGTGCATTTGTTGGCTTTAAATCTACATTCGATGACTCTATTTTATTAATGACGTTAGCAGTGGAGTCCACTGTCATGGTATCTATTAACCCCATATTGGGTTCATTTAATATGTCATCAAACTTGCTTATTCTAGTATCAAACATTCAAATTTTAAAATTGTTTTTTTTTTTTATCGCAATCGTCAATGAATTTCAAGACGCTCTTGGTTCAGCTGGCTTTCCTTTGCGCAAGTGGACATCGAATGTGAAGAGCGTGCTCAGTTGCATCCCAAAGTGTCATTTGCTGAATGCTGATTTCCTCGATATCGAAGAGGCTAGCACAGAAAAAACACTTGGAATCCGATGGAAAGCGACTACGGATAAGTTTTATTTTGTCATCTCACCCCAAGATTTCAAGTCAGCTTATACTAAGCGAGAAGTCTCGGGCAGATGGCCAAGTTATTCGATCCCGCTGGCTGGCTAGCTCCCTTCGTAATTCAAGTCAAGGTGTTTATGCAAAAGCTTTTGCTACAAGAGCTAGGGTGGGATGATCAATTGCCCAGTGAACTCCATCATAGGTGGCAGATTTTACGAAGAGCTACTCCTTTTTTGACCAGATTCTTCAAGATCCGAATTCCGACATTCAATTCCATTGTTTTTGCAATGCGTTTACGTGCGCGTTATCAATGACCAAGGCATATCGTGCTGCTTTCTTGCAGCGAAATCTAGAGAAGCCCCAGTTTAAACGGTTTTATTGCCCCGCCTTGAATTATGCGGACCCACGCTTCTAGCTGAACTGGCAGCTGCAATTCTTCCACAACTTCCAGTTGATAATGCTGAGGCATTTTATTGGTCAGATTCCACCATCGTACTGTCGTGGTTAAATAAGCCACCCTGCACATGGACAACGTTTGTCCCTAATCGGGTAGCTAAAATTGTTATGCCAACCAATAGCGCCACATGGTATCACGTCCGTTCAGAGGACAATCCACCAGATCTCCCTAGCCGCGGCCTGATTGCGCAGGAACTTGTACATAAGAATTTGTGGTGGCACGGCCCACCATGGCTACGGGAACCACAAGAGTCCTGGCGGCGAGCGACACTACTCTCACTAGACACTACCTTGGAGAAGCGGGTAGTGAAGGTTCACGTCGCGATCGCTAAGCCAGCCAACGATATACTGTCTCGATTTTTCAATTTGGCACGTGCTTTACGAGTGGTAGCATATGTGGTCAGTTTCGGCAGAAAGTGTCGAAAACTTCCAAATGAATACTACGGGGAAGTGACCTCTAGTTAAATCAATCAAGTACTCCAGGCGTTGATCCAAGTCACTCAGCGTGAATATGTACTTCCCGACGGAACATCAGTGTCTACAGCAGAAGAAATCTCTGCCCACGTATAGTACCATTGTCAAATTGAATCCGTTCATTGGCGCATCAAGTGTGATCCGAGCATGTGGGCGTGTGCAACACGCAGCGGCCCTCAGTTACGATGAGCGTAACCCCAACCTGTTGCCAGTCGTAAGTCCATTGTCGTAGCTGTTGGTGCTTTTCACGCATCAGATCTCTCTCCATGGGGCAGTCAACTGGTAGTGCGTCTCATCCGACACAGATACTGGATTTCATGACTGCGGAATCTTGTCAAATCGGTGGTCAATTCCTGCAAGGTCTGTGCGGTTTACATAAGAAGGCTGCAATCACAGCTAATGGGCACCCTTCTGACCCAGCGAACCACTTTCGCACGCCCTTTTACGACCACTGGGATAGACTGCGCAGGTCCTTCCGATCTCAAGAGTTTCACCGGCAGCGCCTGTCGCATATCAAAGGGATGTGTGTGTGTCTTTGCTTGTTTTTCTACCAAAGCCATTCACCTTGAGGCAACTTCTGACCTGAGTACGAAAACAGGCCATTTCCTAGTAGGCGGTTCATTGCTCCTTCATGGAACCTGAAATCAAGGATCTGGTCCCGCCTATCATTAACCGGTGGCAGCGTCTGAAGGCTGAGAGTCAGCATTTCTGCACCCGGTGGAAAGAGGAATATCTAAAGAAGCTACATAAGCAAAATATGTGGCGATTCCCTTGTAAAAATTTTGAAGTGGGCGATCTGGTGGTACTCAAGGACGACAATCTTCCATTTAATGAATGGCGACTCGGGCGAATCCACCAAACGTACTCTGGCAGTGTCGGCAACGTCCGTGTCGTCGATCTGCTTACCTCTTGCGGTGTTGTGAAGCGTCCAGTCGCAAAGCTGATCTTTTTTCCTCTAGAAGAAAGAATTCAAGTCCAGCACTTGGTCCTTCCTCCCAAATAAGAGGGGCCGAGCGCCAATAGTAATATGTGTATTGTAAAGTCCTACATTAATTCGCTTTCTTCGTTATTTGTTTCGGCAGCTTCCTGATATCCGTCATTTTAAATCCCGTTTCTATGGCTCCAAATCCACGTTCACTACAGGCATCGAAGGAGGAGCGCAGATGTTCGCGAGAAACTGAGTCCTTCCGTTGCCGAGTCTGTCGCGGAATCCATCCTCTGAAGCGATGCCGTCGCTTCCTGCGGCTGAACGTGAAGAAGAGGATGAGGGCAGTGCACACTGCTGCAGCACCGCAACCCACACCTGATGCCTGCGGCGATGATAAGGTCCCCGATCAGCGAAGGATGTCGACTTGAGGCGATCCTGAAGGTGGTCGTTGGCTTGTGCTGCCGAACTCCAAGCTCTCCGGTGGACCCGCAAATTGCAAAAAAGTTCGAGGGCATCGTCCTGGCGGTTGACACTTTCCACCGACCGTCGTCGGTGTCCTTGGTCCTGGGCGCGGACGTAATGACGGAGGTCATGCTGGAGGGGAGTCAACCCGGAGTTGGCGGGCGGATAGTTGCGATGCGCACAGTCTTCGTCTGGACCCTGTCCAGAGCGTGACATTAGATTTCCTGGGTCTTGCACTCCTGCATGGGGGGGAGCATGTTTATGCCCAAAAGGCAACACAAGGGTTAAAGGAGGCGGGAGCTTTCACCTCGCGCCGCTCTCCCGATGATGCCCACCGCTCTCCCCACGATAAGAACTCCCCACACTTCGCTCCAAGCGGGGCTTATTCCCAGCTCTTAGATAAGTTTTGTTTATAGTTCAATTGTACCTGTGAATAAAGGTACAACTGCAAGGAAATTTCTGCGTGCCTACATCAATTCATCTTAAAGACGGAAGGAATTCATTTTGCTGCCCCCAAAAGAAGGAACTTCTGCTCTCCTACGAAACACAAATATTAAAAATGTGTAATAATGAAATTATTAAGAACTCTGTAACTGTGCTGCACGGGGTTTCGTTTGTATTAAAAACAAACTTAAGTTACAGTTTATATAGCGATCAGTTTATTTAGCGCAATTTTACAGGTTGTGTGATGTAATTTGACATTTTAAACTTTTAAACGAAGACGCTTGACGACGCTTCTTTCCAACGCTTTAAAAAAGTTTGTTGCTTTCTTTCCTGGTGCTATCACATACTGACGCCAAACTCTCGGTTGGTCCCGCTCGTGTTTTTCAGGGTTGCTAACCCCAGTATTTTCAGGTCTGCCATACCCCAGTATTTTCGGGTTGACGGTTAATTTTAAAATTTGTAATGACGGCGGTAACAGTAACTCTGTAGCAATTGTGGTCTAGGATATGTTTGCGTTGATCTAGACAGACGGACGGACGGACAGATTATCAAAAATATATATACTTTATATAGTCGGAGATGCTTCCTTCTAAGCGTTGTACACTTCTGACCAAAACTCATATACCATATACCAAAAAAAGGGGTTAATTGTAATTATTTCGAAAACCGTAGCTGAATAATTGGATCACATAACATTCATAAAATTAACTTATTTAACCATTAACATTATTTTCACAACAAATGAGATGATTTAGGTCGAATGCATGAAAATGGAATCGATATCTAAGTCATATTCAGCTCAAATGACAAACTAAAATATAACCTCAAATTGGAAAATTTCAACTCGCTTAAAAACCAAAAAACGAGCTATCTTTGAAAAACCCAAAAAGGGGTTTGCTAGTCAATAAATGTACTTTCAGAAAAAAATGGTCCGGTGCGGTTTGATTTTTGGTGTTGCACAGTGCAATCGCTTGCAAATCAATTCAGGGGCTTGTAGATGTTAGGCGGAGACTTTAATGCTAAATCACAAATTTGGGGCAACAACGTCCATAATCCTAGAGGAAGCATCATCGAGCAAGAATTCTTTAACTCTGGTTTCTTCTGCATAAATAACGGCAAATAATCAATCATAAAGAGGTAGCTCAAGACTTTGCACATATTGATATAGAAAACATACCGTATACCTTCATCGTAATCATATCGAAAAACACGATTAAAGTAGATACCAAAAATAAATACTTGCCAAGGAAATACTGATAACTGTTAAAAACTATTCAGGATTGAGAAGAGTTCATTCTATGGGTACGATAGAGAAAACAGTGAACAAGTGTCACCAGACAGTTTATAAATACACTGATTCAACTCTGGGCGAGCGACGTTATGCTCTACCCCTGGTGTTATCGATAAGTGAAGAAGCAGTAGTTGGCAAAACGTTGAGAAGAAAAGGTGCGAACGAATAAGCTCCTACTATCGGTGGTAACGAACGGCCATCACGAACGAATCCTATGGCATAGCTTTGCAAACGTCTTTATTTTGTTAATTCTCAGTTAATTAATAAAGTTATAATAATTACCTATCTAAACGTACGAGTCTCGCATTTATATTGTTCACGTAAACCGCACTCCCCGCCAAAGCCTTCGTGACAGCTTCTCTACTTAGAATCTTCCTTTGGGTAATGGGATTTACAACTGACATTCTCAGAAGTGGGTATTAGATGTTACACAAGTGTGTAAGACAAGGCAGCGGCCTTAGTCCCTTTCTTTTTAACATCTGTACAGCTGAGCTCCATAATATCACCAATGCACGAAACAGCATCCTTTTCCAATATGCTGATAATATTTTCTTAATAAGCTTCCACAAAAACATTTAAGCAGCTAAACATATTTTTGAAAAATCTAGTCAATTTAACCCCAATAAGTCATCAGTCATCTTTTTTAGCTTAGGAAGACAACCACTGAAAATACTCTGCAACAATTTAGCTTTAAGGAAAATAGACACTTTTTAATTTAGGTAGACTTAATAATGCAAATAACTCCTCCATAGATCACATAAAAAAACAATTCCGTTTCGGTTCAGAGAGCAACATTTATTTCTATGCGTCAGGGAAATTAATTTTTCATAATTTTAGTAAACTCTTGTTCCAGGCGTTCCAAGTCGTACCTTTGGGGTTATATTTCAATTCCAAAGTGTTCCACGCGTTCCAAGTCGTATATTGGAATGTTCCGGCTCATGAAGTTACCATTCCAAACTGTCAGGGCCAAAGGTCTGTCACATAAGCATTCGGTCATCGCATGGACCTCCAGTCCAGATAGAAATAGAAGCTTTTGTCCTGTCCCAAGTTGCTGATGATTTGACGTCATGTACGATATCCCAAGCCACACTGGAAGGAAGGCCCAATATTCTGCTAGCCGACCCTTCCTTAAGATAAAAGGCGAAGATCGATCAGCTTCTTGGTATTGATGTCATACCAGCGGTGACCCTTTCCGGCATCCATAATGGCTCAAGAGACGAGATTCGGTTGGGTCATTCCAGGCCGTTTCAAGGGGTCTCCGTTAGTTCGTGTGTCGCGTTCACCACGAGGGTCGCTGTTAGCAGAGAGGAAGCACTTGAAACTCTTCTCACAACGTTTTGGGAGGTGGAAGATCTACCGGTCAAATCGGTAGAAGATTCTAATTCCAAGTGCGAGCTTCAATTTGTTTATGCAAAAGCTTTGGCTACAAGAGCTAGGGTGGGATGATCAATTGCCCAGTGAACTCCATCACACGTGGCAGGATTTTACAAAGAGCTAATCCTTTTTTGACCAGATTCTTCAAGATCCCAATTTCGACATTCAATTCCATTGTTTTTGCGATGCGTCACAGCGGTCTTATGGTGCCGCAATTTACGTGCGCGTTATCAATGACCAAGGCATATCGTGCTGCTTTCTTGCAACGAAATCTAGAGAAGCGGGTAGTGAAGGTTCACGTCGCGATCGCAAAGCTAGCCAACGAGATACTGTCTCGATTTTTCAATTTGGCACGTGCTTTACGATTGGTAGCATATGTGGTCAGTTTCGGCAGAAAGTGTCGAAAACTTCCAAATGAATACTACGGGGAAGTGACCTCTAGTTAAATCAATCAAGTACTCCAGGCGTTGATCCAAGTCACTCAGCGTGAATATGTACTTCCCGACGGAACTTCAGTGTCTACAGCAGAAGAAATCTCTGCCCACGTCTGGTACCATTCTTAATTTGAATCCGTTCATTGGATAGATTGCGCAGGTCCTTTCGATCTCAAGAGTTTCAGCGGCCGCGCCTGTCGCATATCAAAGGAATGTGTGTGTGTCTTTGCATGTTTTTCTACCAAAGCCATTCACCTTGAGGCAACTTCTGACCTGAGTACTAAAACGTTTCTGAGGGTGTCCCCATCAAGTGCAGTCCGACAATGGTAAAAACATCGTAGGCGCGTCCAGAGTTCTCGAAAAAGATTTCCTAAGGTCAACGCAGCAATCTTATCCCACTATGGCTATCAGAATCTGTTTTGCATTCCATCCCTCCCGAGGTGAAACACATGGGAGGGTTGTGGGAGTGCTGGAGTTAAGAGTTTCAAAACTCTGTTCTACAAGGCCACTTCCAACCAAGGGTATACCTTTGAGGAGTTCTCTACTCTGCTTGCTAAGATAGAGGCTTGTTTGAACTCGTAGCCGATTTCTCCTATGTCTGAAGAGCCCACCGATTGTTTGGCTTTGAGCCCAGGCCATTTCCTAGTAGGCGGTTCGTTGCTATCCATCATGGAACCTGAAATCAAGGATCTGGTCCCGCCTATCATTAACCGGTGGCAGCGTCTGAAGGCTGAGAGTCAGCATTTCTGCACCCGGTGGAAAGAGGAATATTTAAAGGAGCTACATAAGCAAAATATGTGGCGATTCCCTTGTAAAAATTTTGAAGTGGGCGATCTGGTGGTACTAAAGACCGACAATCTTCCATTTAATGAATGGCGACTCGGGCGAATCCACCAAACGTACTCTGGCAGTGTCGGCAACGTCCGTGTCGTCGATCTGCTTACCTCTCGCGGTTTTGTGAAGCGTCCAGTCGCAAAGCTGATCTTTTTTCCTCTAGAAGAAAGAATTCAAGTCCAGCACTTGGTCCTTCCTCCCAAATAAGAGGGGCCGAGCGCCAATAGTAATATGTGTATTGTAAAGTCCTACATTAATTCGCTTTCTTCGTTATTTGTTCCGGCAGCTTCCCGATATCCGTCATTTTACATCCCGTTTCTATGGCTCCAAGACCACGTTCACTACAGGCATCGAAGGAGGAGCGTAGATGTTCGCGAGAAACTGAGTCCTTCCGTTGCCGAGTCTGACGCGGAATCCATCCTCTGAAGCGATGCCGTCGCTTCCTGCGGCTGAACGTGAAGAGGAGGATGAGGGCAGTGCACACTGCTGCAGCACCGCAACCCACACCTGATGCCTACGGCGATGATACGACTCGAGACGGGAGGGAAAATCTTCGATCTGAAGGCCCTCGTGGACAGCAGTGATAAGGTCCCCGATCAGTGAAGGATGTCGACTTGAGGCGATCCTGAAGGTGGTCGTTGGCTTGTGCTGCCGAACTCCAAGCTCTCCGGTGGACCCGCAAATTGCAAAAAAGTTCGAGGGCATCGTCCTGGCGGTTGACACTTTCCACCGACCGTCGTCGGTGTCCTTGGTCCTGGGCGCGGACGTAATGACGGAGGTCATGCTGGAGGGGAGTCAACCCGGAGTTGGCGGGCGGATAGTTGCGATGCGCACAGTCTTCGTCTGGACCCTGTCCAGAGCGTGACATTAGATTTCCTGGGTCTTGCACTCCTGCATGGGGGGAGCATGTTTATGCCCAAAAGGCAACACAAGGGTTAAAGGAGGCGGGAGCTTTCACCTCGCGCCGCTCTCCCGATGATGCCCACCGCTCTCCCCACGATAAGAACTCCCCACACTTCGCTCCAAGCGGGGCTTATTCCCAGCTCTTAGATAAGTTTGTTTATAGTTCAATTGTACCTGTGAATAAAGGTGCAACTGCAAGGAAATTTCTGCGTGCCTACATCAATTCATCTTAAAGACGGAAGGAATTCATTTTGCTGCCCCCAAAAGAAGGAACTTCTGCTCTCCTACGAAACACAAATATTAAAAATGTGTAATAATGAAATTATTAAGAACTCTGTAACTGTGCTGCACGGGGTTTCGTTTGTATTAAAAACAAACTTAAGTTACAGTTTATATAGCGATCAGTTTATTTAGCGCAATTTTACAGGTTGTGTGATGTAATTTGACATTTTAAACTTTTAAACGAAGACGCTTGACGACGCTTCTTTCCAACGCTTTAAAAAAGTTTGTTGCTTTCTTTCCTGGTGCTATCACATACTGACGCCAAACTCTCGGTTGGTCCCGCTCGTGTTTTTCAGGGTTGCTAACCCCAGTATTTTCAGGTCTGCCATACCCCAGTATTTTCGGGTTGACGGTTAATTTTAAAATTTGTAATGACGGCGGTAACAGTAACTCTGTAGCAATTGTGGTCTAGGATATGTTTGCGTTGATCTAGACAGACGGACGGACGGACAGATTATCAAAAATATATATACTTTATATAGTCGGAGATGCTTCCTTCTAAGCGTTGTACACTTCTGACCAAAACTCATATACCATATACCAAAAAAAGGGCTTAATTGTAATTATTTCGAAAACCGTAGCTGAATAATTGGATCACATAACATTCATAAAATTAACTTATTTAACCATTAACATTATTTTCACAACAAATGAGATGATTTAGGTCGAATGCATGAAAATGGAATCGATATCTAAGTCATATTCAGCTCAAATGACAAACTAAAATATAACCTCAAATTGGAAAATTTCAACTCGCTTAAAAACCAAAAAACGATCTAACTTTGAAAAACCCAAAAAGGGGTTTGCTAGTCAATAAATGTACTTTCAGAAAAAAATGGTCCGGTGCGGTTTGATTTTTGGTGTTGCACAGTGCAATCGCTTGCAAATCAATTCAGGGGCTTGTAGATGTTAGGCGGAGACTTTAATGCTAAATCACAAATTTGGGGCAACAACGTCCATAATCCTAGAGGAAGCATCATCGAGCAAGAATTCTTTAACTCTGGTTTCTTCTGCATAAATAACGGCAAATAATCAATCATAAAGAGGTAGCTCAAGACTTTGCACATATTGATATAGAAAACATACCGTATACCTTCATCGTAATCATATCGAAAAACACGATTAAAGTAGATACCAAAAATAAATACTTGCCAAGGAAATACTGATAACTGTTAAAAACTATTCAGGATTGGGAAGAGTTCATTCTATGGGTACGATAGAGAAAACAGTGAACAAGTGTCACCAGACAGTTTATAAGTACACTGATTCAACTCTGGGCGAGCGACGTTATGCTCTACCCCTGGTGTTATCGATAAGAGAAGAAGCAGTAGTTGGCAAAACGTTGAGAAGAAAAGGTGCGAACGAATAAGCTCCTACTATCGGTGGTAACGAACGGCCATCACGAACGAATCCAATGGCATCGCTTTGCAAACGTCTTTATATTGTTAATTCTCAGTTAATTAATAAACTTATATTAATTACCTACCTAAACGTACGAGTCTCGCATTTATATTGTTCCCGTAAACCGCACTCCCCGCCGAAGCCTTCGTGACAGCTTCTCTATTTAGAATCTTCTTTTAGGTAATGGGATTTACAACTGACATTCTCAGAAGTGGGTATTAGATGTTACACAAGTCTGTAAGACAAGGCAGCGGCCTTAGTCCCATTCTTTTTAACATCTGTACAGCTGAGCTCCATAATATCACCAATGCACGAAACAGCATCCTTTTCCAATATGCTGATAATATTTTCTTAATAAGCTTCCACAAAAACATTTAAGCAGCTAAACATATTTTTGAAAAATCTAGTCAATTTAACCCCAATAAGTCATCAGTCATCTTTTTTAGCTTAGGAAGACAACCACTGAAAATACTCTGCAACAATTTAGCTTTAAGGAAAATAGACACTTTTTAATTTAGGTAGACTTAATAATGCAAATAACTCCTCCATAGATCACATAAAAAAACAATTCCTCTTGTTCCACGCGTTCCAAGTCGTATCTTGGAATGTTCCGGCTCATGAAGTTACCATTCCAAACTGTCAGGGCCGAAGGTCTGTCACATAAGCATTCGGTCATCGCATGGACCTCCAGTCCAGATAGAAATAGAAGCTTTTGTCCTGTCCCAAGTTGCTGATGATTTGACGTCAATGTACGATATCCCAAGCCACACTGGAAGGAATGCCCAATATTCCGCTAGCCGACCCCTCCTTTAGATTAAAGGCGAAGATCGATCAGCTTCTTGGTATTGATGTTATACCAGCGGTGACCCTTTCCGGCATCCAGACCGAAGTGTGCGGATCTTGAATGTGTAAAAATTCCGCTTTTGTATCTTTCAAGATGTGATATTTTGTGTTTGTAAAAAGAAAGACACAAGCAGGTCTTTTCAGTTTGAGTATGGTTTATTGAATAATTCTTGATTCTATTACAATTGTTCTCTATAGCTAAAACCGCGTAGCTGCGCTTATGTATAAATGTATAATGTTTACATAAGATATGTATATATGTCGCCGCAGCGAGAGAGTGAGGATGTATCATATTGCATATTGGGCCTGAGTGGCCGCGCATGTTATATTTGCCGACGCAGCAATTGTCCAGCACCATGCACTCATGGGTGGTTATGTTGCTTAAGAGGCCAATGTACTTGAATGTTGCGCACATAAATATTGTTACTAATTGATACAATATATTTGTATACATTGCAATGTTGTTACATCCCCCCTCTTTAAAAAAATAACGGAATTATATGAAGTTATTTTCTAATGGGAATTTTTTTATGTATTATTGGTAAAAAAAATTTTTTTTTTTTTTTTCAGTTTCAATTTGAATGTTTGATTATCTGTTTGATGATATATATTTTGTATATGTGTATAGTGTCATTAAATGCAGATAAAAATTTTGTTTTGTTTTATTATTATTTTGTTCATATATATTAATTGATAAACATTTTTAACCTATCTTTATGCACTTATTGTTTCTTATTCTTTGTATCCTTAATTAAAATGTTATCCCTATCTCTTATTTCTTCTATAATGTATGGGCCTAAATACTTAGGTTCTAACTTATGACCCGTATCATTACGTAATAAAACTTTACCTCCTATTTCTAATTCGATATCTTTTACCTTTCTATCATATATTTCCTTATTCTTTGCCTTATGCTGTTCTTACATAATTCTGGCTCTTTTATAAGCCTGTTCTAATATAAATTTTGATTCCTTAGCATAATCTTCTATGTTATATAGTGGATTTATATTATCAACACTATTAAAATGTTTGGGTAAGTTCGCAGTTTTACTAAATACCAACTCATATGGACAATAATTATGTGCCATAGAGGGAGTTGTATTAAAACAATATGCGAAGTACCGTATCCATACATCCCAGTTAGTTTTGTCAACTGAAATGTATGATCGTAAATATTCATTGAGTGTTCGGTGGCTTCGCTCCACAGTGCCTACAGTTTGGTGATGATGTGCAGTTGAAGTTATCTTTTTAATTTGCAAGTTTTTGCATAAATCTTCAATTATTGAATTTCTATATTCTGTTCCCATGTCCGAAATGAACGTCTTCATTGGTCCGTATTGCAGAATGAAATCTTCAAAGATAGCTTTCGCTACTGTTTTTGCACTTTTGTCTTTTATTGGTATTATTACAAGGTATTTAGTTAGATCGCAGATTAAGGTTACTGCGTATTCATTTCCTTGTTCTGATTTTGGGAGTGGACCGATCGTATCCACAATTACCCTGTCGAAAGCCAGTTGCGGCGTTTCAGTTATGATTAATGGAGTTTTTGTGTGCTTTGTTATTTTTGCTTGTTGACACTTATTACATTTTTTTATATATTGAGATACATATATCTCGTGTCATATTCCTCCAATAGTAATGCCTTTTTATTTTGGCCATAGTTCTTAATATTCCAGTATGACCTCCTTGTATGGGGTGATCGTGGAACGTAAACAGTATTGCTTCTTTTTCTTTATCTTTATTTTTAATAGGGTCACCGGCTTGAGTAGCGCTACTCTTAATGATTGTAAAATTTTATTGCCCATATTTTTAAAAGATTCTATTTAGATAGTTTCAAAGATCTTTTCGCTCGGTGCCACTTTGACTTGACTTATGTTGAGTATACCGGCTTCCTTTTCGAGCCTTTGAAAAAATTGACCTATGTTGAGAATTCCATTGGTATACATATCGCAAATGTCAATTCTTGCTATAACTTTCCTGCCATGTTTGAACGTGGTTAAAGAATCGGTTATTCGCAAGGTCACTACTTTTTGTACTTCGTCGTTTACAATGACGTCATACACATTGGGCTTAGAAGCATTAAGAGATTGCTTTTGCAACTCTTTTATATTATTTTCTTTTTCTTTTCCTGCGCAGGAATTTGACTGTTTACTTTGATATCTGGTAGTGACTCTCAGAATTTTGTGACTGGTTAGTATATTTTGTAAGTCCTGTATAGTTATTCTCGATAGCGCGTAGGCTACGAAATTATCTTTTCCCTTTAGATATTCTACCGTAAAATTATATTCCTCTAATTCAAGTCGCATTCTGGTTAGCTTGGAACTTGGGTTTGCCATTGAAAACAAATAAGTTAATGCTCTGTGATCTGTTTTGACAGTAAAATGTCTACCATAGATGTATGGTCTGAAATGCGTGATTGCCCAGTGAATTGCAGCTAACTCTTGTTCAGTTGTACTCTTATTACTCTCACCTTTGGTGAAAGATCTAGACGCGTATGCTACTGGAAGCTGTAGTCCATTTTTGTTTTGCGTGAGGACTGCTCCACATGCATATTTACTTGCGTCTGTGATTATGCAAAATTCTTTGCTAAAATCTGGGTATTGTAACAGAGTTGGGTTCATTAATGCTGGTTTTAAATGCTCGAACGCATTTTGACAATCACTGGTCCATTCGAATTTAACATTTTTCTTACATAATCTTGTTATGTGACGAGAATATTCGGCGAAGTTTTGTATAAATCTTCGATAATAATTGCAAAATGCAATGAATCTTCTAGCGCTGTCCGCATCATGTGGGACTGGATAATTTTGAATGACATCATACTTTGTGTCATCAGGCAAGATTCCTTTATCTGTGCATTTATGTCCCAAAAAGGTGACTTCATGCATAAAGAATGAACATTTTTCAGGATGTAACTTTAGGTTGTGTTGCGTACACTTCTCAAAAACATCTGTTAGATTATTGAGCATACGTTTTTCGGAACAACCTATGACTATTAAGTCATCCATGTAAAGGAAAGCTTGCGAAGGTTCAAGGCCAGTGAATGCTATAGTCATCATTCTCTGGAACGAATTTGGCGCTATTTTTAAACCGAATGGTAATCGCGTGAAGCGATATGAGCCATTGCTCGTTGACAAAGACGTTATATCTCTTGATTTTTCTTCTAGTTCAATTTGATGAAAACCTGACATTAGGTCGAGGCATGAAAAATACTTTGCTCTACATAGTTGATCTAAAATGTCATCAATTCTAGGTAACGGAAATTTATCGGACAACAATTTTTTATTAATTTGACGATAGTCAATTACTAATCGCCATTTTTTATTTTCGGAATTTGGTAATGATTTTTTCGGTACTAATAAAAGTGGGCTATTGTAAGGTGGTACAGAGGGCTCGACTATTTCGTCTTTTATAAGTTTTTGGACTTGTTTTTGGATTTCGTCTTTCTGACTATGAGAATTTCTATAATTTTTGGTATATATTGGTTCATCGTCTACCAGTCTTAATTTTTGTTTATAAAAGTTATTTGTTGTTATTGGTTCGGTTTCTAGTCCGAATACATCACTATATTTCTTGCACAACTTAGTAAGTTGGCTGTGAAACTGTGGGGGAAAATTTTTTGATAACGTAGTTAGTACTGCGTTTTCACGCTGTTCTTTATTTGTTTCTATTATTTCGTAGCCGGAAAGCGGTTCATATTTCAAACTTGATATGTTTACTATTTGGTCTATGTTTGTAGTGTTTAGCAATCGTATGACTGCGTTTTGGGGGTTAGTTATGGTATTTGCTAAATAAATACAGAAGTAAACCCTATGGATTTAGTTACTTCTTGGCTGATTCCCTGTATGTTTATAATTTTATTGGTTTGAATATTTTGAAGATTATCGGAATTTCCTTTTACAATAGATATTTCCGCTCCTGTGTCTATTAAGAATACTAACTTTTTTTCCCGTTGCCACATTCGTGAAGGTAACAAACGTATTTTGATTTAAACTGATGGCGTGAATCTTATTACTCTTTACTGCTGAGTATCTAAAGGTGCCTGTGCTACCATAACATTATTATTGGTATAACCGTTTTGTCGGTTATTTCCTCGGTTACCTCTATTATTCTTGTTGTAACCTCTGTTGTTATTATTCCTGTTTTGCTGGGAATTTTGGCCGTTATTGTTATTATTATGGTTATTATAATAACCACGACAATAACAAATATAATTATTGCGGTAGAGGCAATACCGCAATAATTATATTTGTTATTATAATTACCACGGTTTCTTTGAGCATAATAGATGGCCTTATTTTGGAAGCTATCTGTAGATCCCGACTCTACTGAAAGAGTGGTAAATCTAGTGATTGCTTTTTTAGCGGATTGAAAGTGTCCTGAATCCATTAATAATTGGACTCGGACTTTTGGTGTGACCTACCATGGCATTTACTGCCACTTTGGTAGTATATTTTACTGCTTCCTCATTTGGAAGACCATCGGACATATATGCGCTTTTAAGGGCGTCAGTCAACTCAGTAATTTGGTTTGTGTATGAAACACAGTTATTGGGATTTCTCTGCAGATTTTTAATTTTTGCAGTTAAAAGGTCTACTGAGTCACCCTTGAAGATTGTTGATAGTCTTTGTATTACTTCATCGATCGTTTGTTCTGAGCTTAGGCTGCTAGCCGCTTGACCTTTTAATTTTGATTTTATTAGTTGGATGGCTACCGCTTCGTGCGGTTCTTTTATGGTGTCAAGAACGCGAAGCGCTCCGATGAAACCTGGTAGATTTTTAACATCACCATCGAAGTATGGTATCAGCTTGGTGGCTGTATTTATGAATTCTACCCTCGTTTGTGTCATTGTGCTCTCTTTTGGAATGGCTGGTTTTTTATGACTTATTATTGATTGATCAGAGCTCACTGAGTTCCTCTTGACCTATTTCTTCATCAGCCATTGGTTTTGTTACTTCTTCCAGCGATATTGAACTTTCCAAATCAATTGTTTGTTTATATTCAATATTGTATCTTTTCAATACGGACTTTGCCTTTTGTTTGCATTCATCATAGAATGCATCTGCGGCTGTTTTTCGTCCCGCACTTAGTTTACTGTAGTGTTCTTTTAACACTGCTCTGATTTTTTTTAAACTCTCTATTATTATTTTCGAGTGTTTTTCTATTGTACTTTGGGATGTTTCCCTATTCTGCGAGAGGCATTTACAAGATTTATTTAATTCTTGTGCATGTATTCTAGCTTCTCTTATTATTTCATCCCAAGTAATCATATTTTGTTAATAGAAAAAAACTACACTCTCTTTTTTTTTAACTCCGTGAGAGATCGATTGTCTCTATGGGTTCTTCAAAGAGTTTATGTACCCAGGTGGGTAAAATTCTATTTTTTTGCTTTAGGCGATTATATGCTTCTATTATGGATCTTGCAATCAAGTGGGCTATCCTTGTTTTGAATTTTCTGTTATTTACAATCCAGTCCTTAATTTCCTTATATTTTGGATTTGTTTCACCTCTGTTGAAGAGGAAATCTAAGAATGGAACATATTTGTTCAAATATTTAAGTCCTACTCGATCCATTTGTATATTATATCTAGGCCATTTGCTCTACTCTTATGTTTTTCTTGATTTTTGACTTTATTCTCGCAACAACTTATTATTGTTGAGCTTCATCCATCAGGTAGAAGCAAAATGTGCCTGTGGCATTTGTGTAACAGCACACATATGGTACTGTGAGGATGAAACTCATCTGTACACAAGTGCAACCTCTTACTGGGAATTCTTCTCCTGTTATATCTAGGTAAGCTAACCTAATCTGTATTAAACAAATCGAGCGTTGGGGAGAATTACTTTGCTCGCTTCTAAAAACCTCAATTAAGTGGGAAACTATTCTGGGATGCCTATCTACTATCTTCCTAAAATAATCCTCTATTTTACTTATCTTAATCAATTGATATATATTTTATTCAGCTTAAATATTTTTTCTTGAAATTGATATATATATTTGTTCTTTTGATAATAATTTTTTTTTTAAATCCACTTTTATTACAATTGTTGCATATGTTATTTAGATCTTATCAAGATCATTAGCATGGCTTAAGGCTCTTTTTGTTACACATTTATTGTGTAGTTTGTATGCTTTATATAACACATATGCGCTCATTATTATTACAATTACTAATAAAAGTGCATTTGTTGGCTTTAAATCTACATTCGATGACTCTATTTTATTAATGACGTTAGCAGTGGAGTCCACTGTCATGGTATCTATTAACCCCATATTGGGTTCATTTAATATGTCATCAAACTTGCTTATTCTAGTATCAAACATTCAAATTTTAAAATTTTTTTTTTTTTTTATCGCAATCGTCAATGAATTTCAAGACGCTCTTGGTTCAGCTGGCTTTCCTTTCCGCAAGTGGACATCGAATGTGAAGAGCGTGCTCAGTTGCATCCCAAAGTGTCATTTGCTGAATGCTGATTTCCTCGATATCGAAGAGGCTAGCACAGAAAAAACACTTGGAATCCGATGGAAAGCGACTACGGATAAGTTTTATTTTGTCATCTCACCCCAAGATTTCAAGTCAGCTTATACTAAGCGAGAAGTCTCGGGCAGATGGCCAAGTTATTCGATCCCGCTGGCTGGCTAGCTCCCTTCGTAATTCAAGTCAAGGTGTTTATGCAAAAGCTTTTGCTACAAGAGCTAGGGTGGGATGATCAATTGCCCAGTGAACTCCATCATAGGTGGCAGATTTTACGAAGAGCTACTCCTTTTTTGACCAGATTCTTCAAGATCCGAATTCCGACATTCAATTCCATTGTTTTTGCAATGCGTTTACGTGCGCGTTATCAATGACCAAGGCATATCGTGCTGCTTTCTTGCAGCGAAATCTAGAGAAGCCCCAGTTTAAACGGTTTTATTGCCCCGCCTTGAATTATGCGGACCCACGCTTCTAGCTGAACTGGCAGCTGCAATTCTTCCACAACTTCCAGTTGATAATGCTGAGGCATTTTATTGGTCAGATTCCACCATCGTACTGTCGTGGTTAAATAAGCCACCCTGCACATGGACAACGTTTGTCCCTAATCGGGTAGCTAAAATTGTTATGCCAACCAATAGCGCCACATGGTATCACGTCCGTTCAGAGGACAATCCACCAGATCTCCCTAGCCGCGGCCTGATTGCGCAGGAACTTGTACATAAGGATTTGTGGTGGCACGGCCCACCATGGCTACGGGAACCACAAGAGTCCTGGCGTCGAGCGACACCACTCTCACTAGACACTACCTTGGAGAAGCGGGTAGTGAAGGTTCACGTCGCGATCGCTAAGCCAGCCAACGAGATACTGTCTCGATTTTCCAATTTGGCATGTGCCTTACGAGTGGTAGCATATGTGGTCAGTTTCGGCAAAAAGTGTCGAAAACTTCCAAATGAATACTACGGGGAAGTGACCTCTAGTTAAATCAATCAAGTACTCCAGGCGTTGATCCAAGTCACTCAGCGTGAATATGTACTTCCCGACGGAACATCAGTGTCTACAGCAGAAGAAATCTCTGCCCACGTCTAGTACCATTCTCAATTTGAATCCGTTCATTGGCGCATCAAGTGTGATCCGAGCATGTGGGCGTGTGTAACACTCAGCGGCCGTCAGTTACGATGAACGTAACCCCAACCTGTTGCCAGTCGTAAGTCCATTGTCCGCGCTGTTGGTGCTTTTCACGCATCAGATCTCTCTCCATGGGGGCAGTCAACTGGTAGTGCGTCTCATACGACACTGATACTGGATTTCAAGACTGCGGAATCTTGTGAAATCGGTGGTCAATTCATGCAAGGTCTATGTGATTTACATAAGAAAGCTGCAATCACAGCTTATGGGCACCATTCCGTCCCTTTCGACCTCAAGAGTTTCACCGGCCGCGCCTGTCGCATATCAAAGGGATGTGTGTGTGTGTCTTTTCTGCTGTTTTTCTACCAAAGCCATTCACCTTGAGGCAACTTCTGACCTGAGTACGAAAACGTTTCTGAGGGTGTCCCCATCAAGTGCAGTCCGAAAATGGTAAAAACTTCGTAGGCGCGTCCAGAGTTCTCGAAAAAAATTTCCTAAGGTCAAAGCAGCAATCTTATCCCACTATGGCTATCAGAATCTGTTTTGCATTCCATCCCTCCCGAGGCGACACACGAATCCAACGGCATCGCTTTGCAAACGTCTTTATATTGTTAAGTCTCCAATTCTGTTTCGGGTAAAAGAGCAAAATTTATTTCTATGCGTCAGGAAAATTAATTTTTCATAATTTTAGTAAATTCTTGTTCCACGCGTTCCAAGTCGTATCTCTGGGGTTATATTTTAGTTCCGAAGTGTTCCACGCGTTCCAAGTCGGATGAAGTTACCATTCCAGACTGTCAGGGCCGAAGGTCTGTCACATAAGCATTCGGTCATCGCATGGACCTCCAGTCCAGATAGAAATAAAGGCTTTTGTCCTGTCCCAAGTTGCTGATGATTTGCCGTCAATGTACGATATCCCAAGCCACACTGGTAGGAATGCCCAATATTCCGCTAGCCGACCCCTCCTTTAGATTAAAGGCGAAGATCGATCAGCTTCTTGGTATTGATGTTATACCAGCGGTGACCCTTTCCGGCATCCAGACCGAAGTGTGCGGATCTTTAATGACTCAAGACACGAGATTCGGTTGGGTCATTTCAGGCCCGTTTCAAGGGGTCCCCGTTAGTTCGTGTGCCGCGTTCACCACGAGGGTCGCTGTTAGCAGAGATGAAGCACTTGAAACTCTTCTCACAAGGTTTTGGGAGGTGGAAGATCTACCGGTCGATCCGGTAGAAGATTCTGATACCAATTGCGAGCTCAATTTCCAGAAGACCACAAGAAGAGATGTTTCGGGGAGATAAATGGTCTCACTTCCGTTTCGAGACCCAACCAACATCAACCTCGGTCCTATATCCTAGCGATATTGTCAAGCCCTATATGTATGTCGATGATGTCCTGGCAGGGGCTCACAATGAAGCAACGGCAATCGCAATGGTCAATGAACTTCAAGACGCTCTTGGTTCAGCTGGCTTTCCTTTGCGCAAGTGGACATCGAATGTGAAGAGCGTGCTCAGTTGCATCCCAAAGTGTCATTTGCTGAATGCTGATTTCCTCGATATCGGAGAGGCTAGCACAGCAAAAACACTTGGAATTCGATAGAAAGCGACTACGGATAAGTTTTATTTTGTCATCTCACCCCAAGATTTGAAGTCAGCTTATTCGATCCCGCTGGCTGGCTAGCTCCCTTCGTAATTCAAGTCAAGGTGTTTATGCAAAAAACAAGGCAGCTGCCTTAGTCCCATTCTTTTCAACATCTGTACAGCTAAGCTGCATAATATCACCAATGCACGAAACAGCATCCTTTTCCAATATGCTGATGATATTTTCTTAATTAGCTTCCACAAAAACATTTAAGCAGCTAAACATATTTTTGAAAAATCTAGTCAATTTAACCCCAATAAATCACCTTTTTTGGCTTAGGCAGACAACCACTGAAAATAGTCTGCAACAATTTAGCTTTAAGGGAAATAGACATTTTTTTAAATAAAAAATAAATAAATAAATAGGTAGACTTATTAATGCAAATAACTCCTCCATAGATCACATAAAAAAACAATAGCGTCTTGTGTGTGTCTTTGCTTGTTTTTCTACCAAAGCCATTCACCTTGAGGCAACTTCTGACCTGAGTACGAAAACGTTTCTGAGGGTGTCCCCATCAAGTGCAGTCCGACAATGGTAAAAACTTCGTAGGCACGTCCAGAGTTCTCGAAAAAGATTTCCTAAGGTCAACGCAGCAATCTTATCCCACTATGGCTATCAGAATCTGTTTTGCATTCTCGCATGTCTCGCATTTATATTGTTCCCGTAAACCGCACTCCCCGCCGAAGCCTTCGTGACAGCTTCTCTATTTAGAATCTTCCTTTGGATAATGGGATTTACAACTGACATTCTCAGAAGTTGGTATTAGATGTTACACAAGTGTGTGAGGCAAGGCAGCTGCCTTAGTCCCATTCTTTTCAACATCTGTACAGCTGAGCTGCATAATATCACCAATGCACGAAACAGCATCCTTTTCCAATATGCTAATGATTTTAATAAGCTTCCACAAAAACATTTTAGGAAGACAACCACTGAAAATACTCTGCAACAATTTAGCTTTAAGGGAAATAGACATTTTTTTATTTAGGTAGACTTATTAATGCAAATAACTCCTCCATAGATCACATAAAAAAACAATTGCGAACTTTAACCAGACAATCAAATGCTGAGTGGAGATTTTAACGTTGAAGTGAGGACGCGTTTTCGTCTTTGCTTCCAAGTCTTTGTCTATAACGTGTTCTACCTGTGGCACTTTGTGGGGTATATATGCTGAAGGGTCGCTTTGAGGGAAAGGTAGAATAATATTTGATTAAAAAAAATTTGTGTTCCGCGCCCCTTTTTTATTTCCGAATATTAGAATTTCTGTTCCAATTCCGTTTCGGTTCAGAGAGCAAAATATATTTCTATGCATCAGGAAAATTTATTTTTCATAATTTTAGTAAACTCTTGTTCCACGCGTTCCAAGTCGTATCTTTGGGGTTATGCTTCAATTCCAAAGTATTCCACGCGTTTCAAGTCGTTTCTTGGAATGTTCCGGTTCATGAAGTTACCATTTTAAACTGTCAGGGCCGAAGGTCTGTCACATAAGCATTCGGTCATCGCATGGACCTCCAGTCCAGATAGAAATAAAGGCTTTTGTCCTGTCCCAAGTTGCTGATGATTTGCCGTCAATGTACGATATCCCAAGCCACACTGGTAGGAATGCCCAATATTCCGCTAGCCGACCCCTCCTTTAGATTAAAGGCGAAGATCGATCAGCTTCTTGGTATTGATGTTATACCAGCGGTGACCCTTTCCGGCATCCAGACCGAAGTGTGCGGATCTTTAATGACTCAAGACACGAGATTCGGTTGGGTCATTTCAGGCCCGTTTCAAGGGGTCCCCGTTAGTTCGTGTGCCGCGTTCACCACGAGGGTCGCTGTTAGCAGAGATGAAGCACTTGAAACTCTTCTCACAAGGTTTTGGGAGGTGGAAGATCTACCGGTCGATCCGGTAGAAGATTCTGATACCAATTGCGAGCTCAATTTCCAGAAGACCACAAGAAGAGATGTTTCGGGGAGATAAATGGTCTCACTTCCGTTTCGAGACCCAACCAACATCAACCTCGGTCCTATATCCTAGCGATATTGTCAAGCCCTATATGTATGTCGATGATGTCCTGGCAGGGGCTCACAATGAAGCAACGGCAATCGCAATGGTCAATGAACTTCAAGACGCTCTTGGTTCAGCTGGCTTTCCTTTGCGCAAGTGGACATCGAATGTGAAGAGCGTGCTCAGTTGCATCCCAAAGTGTCATTTGCTGAATGCTGATTTCCTCGATATCGGAGAGGCTAGCACAGCAAAAACACTTGGAATTCGATAGAAAGCGACTACGGATAAGTTTTATTTTGTCATCTCACCCCAAGATTTGAAGTCAGCTTATTCGATCCCGCTGGCTGGCTAGCTCCCTTCGTAATTCAAGTCAAGGTGTTTATGCAAAAAACAAGGCAGCTGCCTTAGTCCCATTCTTTTCAACATCTGTACAGCTAAGCTGCATAATATCACCAATGCACGAAACAGCATCCTTTTCCAATATGCTGATGATATTTTCTTAATTAGCTTCCACAAAAACATTTAAGCAGCTAAACATATTTTTGAAAAATCTAGTCAATTTAACCCCAATAAATCACCTTTTTTGGCTTAGGCAGACAACCACTGAAAATAGTCTGCAACAATTTAGCTTTAAGGGAAATAGACATTTTTTAAATAAAAAATAAATAAATAAATAGGTAGACTTATTAATGCAAATAACTCCTCCATAGATCACATAAAAAAACAATAGCGTCTTGTGTGTGTCTTTGCTTGTTTTTCTACCAAAGCCATTCACCTTGAGGCAACTTCTGACCTGAGTACGAAAACGTTTCTGAGGGTGTCCCCATCAAGTGCAGTCCGACAATGGTAAAAACTTCGTAGGCACGTCCAGAGTTCTCGAAAAAGATTTCCTAAGGTCAACGCAGCAATCTTATCCCACTATGGCTATCAGAATCTGTTTTGCATTCTCGCATGTCTCGCATTTATATTGTTCCCGTAAACCGCACTCCCCGCCGAAGCCTTCGTGACAGCTTCTCTATTTAGAATCTTCCTTTGGATAATGGGATTTACAACTGACATTCTCAGAAGTTGGTATTAGATGTTACACAAGTGTGTGAGGCAAGGCAGCTGCCTTAGTCCCATTCTTTTCAACATCTGTACAGCTGAGCTGCATAATATCACCAATGCACGAAACAGCATCCTTTTCCAATATGCTAATGATTTTAATAAGCTTCCACAAAAACATTTTAGGAAGACAACCACTGAAAATACTCTGCAACAATTTAGCTTTAAGGGAAATAGACATTTTTTTATTTAGGTAGACTTATTAATGCAAATAACTCCTCCATAGATCACATAAAAAAACAATTGCGAACTTTAACCAGACAATCAAATGCTGAGTGGAGATTTTAACGTTGAAGTGAGGACGCGTTTTCGTCTTTGCTTCCAAGTCTTTGTCTATAACGTGTTCTACCTGTGGCACTTTGTGGGGTATATATGCTGAAGGGTCGCTTTGAGGGAAAGGTAGAATAATATTTGATTAAAAAAAATTTGTGTTCCGCGCCCCTTTTTTATTTCCGAATATTAGAATTTCTGTTCCAATTCCGTTTCGGTTCAGAGAGCAAAATATATTTCTATGCATCAGGAAAATTTATTTTTCATAATTTTAGTAAACTCTTGTTCCACGCGTTCCAAGTCGTATCTTTGGGGTTATGCTTCAATTCCAAAGTATTCCACGCGTTTCAAGTCGTTTCTTGGAATGTTCCGGTTCATGAAGTTACCATTTTAAACTGTCAGGGCCGAAGGTCTGTCACATAAGCATTCGGTCATCACATGGACCTCCAGTCCAGATAGAGATAGAAGCTTTTGTCCTGTCCCAAGTTGCTGATGATTTGCCGTCATGTACAATATCCCAAGTCACACTGGAAGGAATGCCCAATAATCCGCTAGCCGACACCTCCTTTAGATTAAAGGCGAAGATCGATCAGCTTCTTGGTATTGATGTCATACCAGCGGTGACCCTTTCCGGCATCCAGACCGAAGTGTGCGGATCTTAAATGGCTCAAAAGACGAGATTCGGTTGGGTCATTTCAGGCCCGTTTCAAGGGGTCCCCGTTAGTTCGTGTGCCGCGTTCACCACGAGGGTCGCTGTTAGCAGAGATGAAGCACTTGAAACTCTTCTCACAAGGTTTTGGGAGGTGGAAGATCTACCGGTCGATCCGGTAGAAGATTCTGATTCCAATTGCGAGCTCAATTTCCAGAAGACCACAAGAAGAGATGTTTCGGGGAGATACATGGTCTCACTTCCGTTTCGAGACCCAACCAACATCAACCTCGGTCCTATATCCTAGCGATATTGTCAAGCCCTATATGTATGTCGATGATGTCCTGGCAGGGGCTCACAATGAAGCAACGGCAATCGCAATGGTCAATGAACTTCAAGACGCTCTTGGTTCAGCTGGCTTTCCTTTGCGCAAGTGGACATCGAATGTGAAGAGCGTGCTCAGTTGCATCCCAAAGTGTCATTTGCTGAATGCTGATTTCCTCGATATCGGAGAGGCTAGCACAGCAAAAACACTTGGAATTCGATAGAAAGCGACTACGGATAAGTTTTATTTTGTCATCTCACCCCAAGATTTGAAGTCAGCTTATTCGATCCCGCTGGCTGGCTAGCTCCCTTCGTAATTCAAGTCAAGGTGTTTATGCAAAAAACAAGGCAGCTGCCTTAGTCCCATTCTTTTCAACATCTGTACAGCTAAGCTGCATAATATCACAAATGCACGAAACAGCATCCTTTTCCAATATGCTGATGATATTTTCTTAATTAGCTTCCACAAAAACATTTAAGCAGCTAAACATATTTTTGAAAAATCTAGTCAATTTAACCCCAATAAATCACCTTTTTTGGCTTAGGCAGACAACCACTGAAAATAGTCTGCAACAATTTAGCTTTAAGGGAAATAGACATTTTTTTAAATAAAAAATAAATAAATAAATAGGTAGACTTATTAATGCAAATAACTCCTCCATAGATCACATAAAAAAACAATAGCGTCTTGTGTGTGTCTTTGCTTGTTTTTCTACCAAAGCCATTCACCTTGAGGCAACTTCTGACCTGAGTACGAAAACGTTTCTGAGGGTGTCCCCATCAAGTGCAGTCCGACAATGGTAAAAACTTCGTAGGCACGTCCAGAGTTCTCGAAAAAGATTTCCTAAGGTCAACGCAGCAATCTTATCCCATTATGGCTATCAGAATCTGTTTTGTTTGTTTCTGGTTAGCTTGGAACTTGGGTTTGCCATTGAAAACAAATAAGTTAATGCTCTGTGATCTGTTTTGACAGTAAAATGTCTACCATAGATGTATGGTCTGAAATGCGTGATTGCCCAGTGAATTGCAGCTAACTCTTGTTCAGTTGTACTCTTATTACTCTCACCTTTGGTGAAAGATCTAGACGCGTATGCTACTGGAAGCTGTAGTCCATTTTTGTTTTGCGTGAGGACTGCTCCACATGCATATTTACTTGCGTCTGTGATTATGCAAAATTCTTTGCTAAAATCTGGGTATTGTAACAGAGTTGGGTTCATTAATGCTGGTTTTAAACGCTGGCTCGAACGCATTTTGACAATCACTGGTCCATTCGAATTTAACATTTTTCTTACATAATCTTGTTATGTGACGAGAATATTCGGCGAAGTTTTGTATAAATCTTCGATAATAATTGCAAAATGCAATGAATCTTCTAGCGCTGTCCGCATCATGTGGGACTGGATAATTTTGAATGACATCATACTTTGTGTCATCAGGCAAGATTCCTTTATCTGTGCATTTATGTCCCAAAAAGGTGACTTCATGCATAAAGAATGAACATTTTTCAGGATGTAACTTTAGGTTGTGTTGCGTACACTTCTCAAAAACATCTGTTAGATTATTGAGCATATGTTTTTCGGAACAACCTATGACTATTAAGTCATCCATGTAAAGGAAAGCTTGCGAAGGTTCAAGGCC
Source organism: Drosophila tropicalis (assembly GCF_018151085.1). Lineage (NCBI taxonomy): Eukaryota > Metazoa > Arthropoda > Insecta > Diptera > Drosophilidae > Drosophila > Drosophila tropicalis. Next base: position 2,346,448 of record NW_027172360.1, on the reverse strand, counting down.
AGTGAATGCTATAGTCATCATTCTCTGGAACGAATTTGGCGCTATTTTTAAACCGAATGGTAATCGCGTGAAGCGATATGAGCCATTGCTCGTTGACAAAGACGTTATATCTCTTGATTTTTCTTCTAGTTCAATTTGATGAAAACCTGACATTAGGTCGAGGCATGAAAAATACTTTGCTCTACATAGTTGATCTAAAATGTCATCAATTCTAGGTAACGGAAATTTATCGGACAACAATTTTTTATTAATTTGACGATAGTCAATTACTAATCGCCATTTTTTATTTTCGGAATTTGGTAATGATTTTTTCGGTACTAATAAAAGTGGGCTATTGTAAGGTGGTACAGAGGGCTCGACTATTTCGTCTTTTATAAGTTTTTGGACTTGTTTTTGGATTTCGTCTTTCTGACTATGAGAATTTCTATAATTTTTGGTATATATTGGTTCATCGTCCACCAGTCTTAATTTTTGTTTATAAAAGTTATTTGTTGTTATTGGTTCGGTTTCTAGTCCGAATACATCACTATATTTCTTGCACAACTTAGTAAGTTGGCTGTGAAACTGTGGGGGAAAATTTTTTGATAACGTAGTTAGTACTGCGTTTTCACGCTGTTCTTTATTTGTTTCTATTATTTCGTAGCCGGAAAGCGGTTCATATTTCAAACTTGATATGTTTACTATTTGGTCTATGTTTGTAGTGTTTAGCAATCGTATGACTGCGTTTTTGGGGTTAGTTATGGTATTTGCTAAATAAATACAGAAGTAAACCCTATGGATTTAGTTACTTCTTGGCTGATTCCCTGTATGTTTATAATTTTATTGGTTTGAATATTTTGAAGATTATCGGAATTTCCTTTTACAATAGATATTTCCGCTCCTGTGTCTATTAAGAATACTAACTTTTTTCCCGTTGCCACATTCGTGAAGGTAACAAACGTATTTTGATTTAAACTGATGGCGTGAATCTTATTACTCTTTACTGCTGAGTATCTAAAGGTGCCTGTGCTACCATAACATTATTATTGGTATAACCGTTTTGTCGGTTATTTCCTCGGTTACCTCTATTATTCTTGTTGTAACCTCTGTTGTTATTATTCCTGTTTTGCTGGGAATTTTGGCCGTTATTGTTATTATTATGGTTATTATAATAACCACGACAATAACAAATATAATTATTGCGGTAGAGGCAATACCGCAATAATTATATTTGTTATTATAATTACCACGGTTTCTTTGAGCATAATAGATGGCCTTATTTTGGAAGCTATCTGTGGATCCCGACTCTACTGAAAGAGTGGTAAATCTAGTGATTGCTTTTTTAGCGGATTGAAAGTGTCCTGAATCCATTAATAATTGGACTCGGACTTTTGGTGTGACCTACCATGGCATTTACTGCCACTTTGGTAGTATATTTTACTGCTTCCTCATTTGGAAGACCATCGGACATATATGCGCTTTTAAGGGCGTCAGTCAACTCAGTAATTTGGTTTGTGTATGAAACACAGTTATTGGGATTTCTCTGCAGATTTTTAATTTTTGCAGTTAAAAGGTCTACTGAGTCACCCTTGAAGATTGTTGATAGTCTTTGTATTACTTCATCGATCGTTTGTTCTGAGCTTAGGCTGCTAGCCGCTTGACCTTTTAATTTTGATTTTATTAGTTGGATGGCTACCGCTTCGTGCGGTTCTTTTATGGTGTCAAGAACGCGAAGCGCTCCGATGAAACCTGGTAGATTTTTAACATCACCATCGAAGTATGGTATCAGCTTGGTGGCTGTATTTATGAATTCTACCCTCGTTTGTGTCATTGTGCTCTCTTTTGGAATGGCTGGTTTTTTATGACTTATTATTGATTGATCAGAGCTCACTGAGTTCCTCTTGACCTATTTCTTCATCAGCCATTGGTTTTGTTACTTCTTCCAGCGATATTGAACTTTCCAAATCAATTGTTTGTTTATATTCAATATTGTGTCTTTTCAATACGGACTTTGCCTTTTGTTTGCATTCATCATAGAATGCATCTGCGGCTGTTTTTCGTCCCGCACTTAGTTTACTGTAGTGTTCTTTTAACACTGCTCTGATTTTTTTTAAACTCTCTATTATTATTTTCGAGTGTTTTTCTATTGTACTTTGGGATGTTTCCCTATTCTGCGAGAGGCATTTACAAGATTTATTTAATTCTTGTGCATGTATTCTAGCTTCTCTTATTATTTCATCCCAAGTAATCATATTTTGTTAATAGAAAAAAACTACACTCTCTTTTTTTTTTTTACTCCGTGAGAGATCGATTGTCTCTATGGGTTCTTCAAAGAGTTTATGTACCCAGGTGGGTAAAATTCTATTTTTTTGCTTTAGGCGATTATATGCTTCTATTATGGATCTTGCAATCAAGTGGGCTATCCTTGTTTTGAATTTTCTGTTATTTACAATCCAGTCCTTAATTTCCTTATATTTTGGATTTGTTTCACCTCTGTTGAAGAGGAAATCTAAGAATGGAACATATTTGTTCAAATATTTAAGTCCTACTCGATCCATTTGTATATTATATCTAGGCCATTTGCTCTACTCTTATGTTTTTCTTGATTTTTGACTTTATTCTCGCAACAACTTATTATTGTTGAGCTTCATCCATCAGGTAGAAGCAAAATGTGCCTGTGGCATTTGTGTAACAGCACACATATGGTACTGTGAGGATGAAACTCATCTGTACACAAGTGCAACCTCTTACTGGGAATTCTTCTCCTGTTATATCTAGGTAAGCTAACCTAATCTGTATTAAACAAATCGAGCGTTGGGGAGAATTACTTTGCTCGCTTCTAAAAACCTCAATTAAGTGGGAAACTATTCTGGGATGCCTATCTACTATCTTCCTAAAATAATCCTCTATTTTACTTATCTTAATCAATTGATATATATTTTATTCAGCTTAAATATTTTTTCTTGAAATTGATATATATATTTGTTCTTTTGATAATAATTTTTTTTTTAAATCCACTTTTATTACAATTGTTGCATATGTTATTTAGATCTTATCAAGATCATTAGCATGGCTTAAGGCTCTTTTTGTTACACATTTATTGTGTAGTTTGTATGCTTTATATAACACATATGCGCTCATTATTATTACAATTACTAATAAAAGTGCATTTGTTGGCTTTAAATCTACATTCGATGACTCTATTTTATTAATGACGTTAGCAGTGGAGTCCACTGTCATGGTATCTATTAACCCCATATTGGGTTCATTTAATATGTCATCAAACTTGCTTATTCTAGTATCAAACATTCAAATTTTAAAATTGTTTTTTTTTTTTATCGCAATCGTCAATGAATTTCAAGACGCTCTTGGTTCAGCTGGCTTTCCTTTGCGCAAGTGGACATCGAATGTGAAGAGCGTGCTCAGTTGCATCCCAAAGTGTCATTTGCTGAATGCTGATTTCCTCGATATCGAAGAGGCTAGCACAGAAAAAACACTTGGAATCCGATGGAAAGCGACTACGGATAAGTTTTATTTTGTCATCTCACCCCAAGATTTCAAGTCAGCTTATACTAAGCGAGAAGTCTCGGGCAGATGGCCAAGTTATTCGATCCCGCTGGCTGGCTAGCTCCCTTCGTAATTCAAGTCAAGGTGTTTATGCAAAAGCTTTTGCTACAAGAGCTAGGGTGGGATGATCAATTGCCCAGTGAACTCCATCATAGGTGGCAGATTTTACGAAGAGCTACTCCTTTTTTGACCAGATTCTTCAAGATCCGAATTCCGACATTCAATTCCATTGTTTTTGCAATGCGTTTACGTGCGCGTTATCAATGACCAAGGCATATCGTGCTGCTTTCTTGCAGCGAAATCTAGAGAAGCCCCAGTTTAAACGGTTTTATTGCCCCGCCTTGAATTATGCGGACCCACGCTTCTAGCTGAACTGGCAGCTGCAATTCTTCCACAACTTCCAGTTGATAATGCTGAGGCATTTTATTGGTCAGATTCCACCATCGTACTGTCGTGGTTAAATAAGCCACCCTGCACATGGACAACGTTTGTCCCTAATCGGGTAGCTAAAATTGTTATGCCAACCAATAGCGCCACATGGTATCACGTCCGTTCAGAGGACAATCCACCAGATCTCCCTAGCCGCGGCCTGATTGCGCAGGAACTTGTACATAAGGATTTGTGGTGGCACGGCCCACCATGGCTACGGGAACCACAAGAGTCCTGGCGTCGAGCGACACCACTCTCACTAGACACTACCTTGGAGAAGCGGGTAGTGAAGGTTCACGTCGCGATCGCTAAGCCAGCCAACGAGATACTGTCTCGATTTTTCAATTTGGCACGTGCCTTACGAGTGGTAGCATATGTGGTCAGTTTCGGCAAAAAGTGTCGAAAACTTCCAAATAAATACTACGGGGAAGTGACCTCTAGTTTAATCAATCAAGTACTCCAGGCGTTGATCCAAGTCACTCAGCGTGAATATGTACTTCCCGACGGAACATCAGTGTCTACAGCAGAAGAAATCTCTGCCCACGTCTAGTACCATTCTCAATTTGAATCCGTTCATTGGCGCATCAAGTGTGATCCGAGCATGTGGGCGTGTGTAACACTCAGCGGCCGTCAGTTACGATGAACGTAACACCAACCTGTTGCCAGTCGTAAGTCCATTGTCCGCGCTGTTGGTGCTTTTCACGCATCAGATCTCTCTCCATGGGGGCAGTCAACTGGTAGTGCGTCTCATACGACACTGATACTGGATTTCAAGACTGCGGAATCTTGTGAAATCGGTGGTCAATTCATGCAAGGTCTATGTGATTTACATAAGAAGGCTGCAATCACAGCTAATGGGACCCTTCTTACCCAGCGAACCACTTTCGCACGCCCTTTTATGACCACTGGGATAGACTGCGCAAGTCCTTTCGATCTCAAGAGTTTCACCGGCAGCGCCTGTCGCATATCAAAGGGATGTGTATGTGTCTTTGCTTGTTTTTCTACCAAAGCCATTCACCTTGAGGCAACTTCTGACCTGAGTACGAAAACGTTTCTAAGGGAGTCCCCATCAAGTGCAGTCCGACAATGGTAAAAACTTCGTAGGCGCGTCCAGAGTTCTCGAATAAGATTTCCTAAGGTCAACGCAGCAATCTTATCCCACTATGGGTATCAGAATTTGTTTTGCATTTGTGGGAAGCTGGAGTTAAGAGTTTCAAAACTCTGTTCTACAAGGCCACTTCCAACCAAGGGTATACCTTTGAGGAGGTTTCTACTCTGCTTGCTAAGATAGAGGCTTGTTTGAACTCGTGGCCGATTTCTCCTATGTCTGAAGAGCCCACCGATTGCTTGGCTTTGAGCCCAGGCCATTTCCTAGTAGGCGGTTCATTGCTATCCTTCACGGAACCTGAAATCAAGGATCTGGTCCCGCCTATCATTAACCGGTGGCAGCGTCTGAAGGCTGAGAGTCAGCATTTCTGCACCCGGTGGAAAGAGGAATATCTAAAGGAGCTTCATAAGCAAAATATGTGGCAATTCCCTTGTAAAAATCTTGAAGTGGGCGATCTGGTGGTACTCAAGGACGACATTCTTCCATTTAATGAATGGCGACTCGGGCGAATCCACCAAACGTACTCTGGCAGTGTCGGCAACGTCCGTGTCGTCGATCTGCTTACCTCTCGCGGTTTTGTGAAGCGTCCAGTCGCAAAGCTGATCTTTTTTCCTCTAGAAGAAAGAATTTAAGACCAGCACTTGTTTCTTCCTCCCAAATAAGAAGGCCCGAGCGGCAATAGTAATATGTGTATTGTAAAGTCCTACATTAATTCGCTTTCTTCGTTATTTGTTCCGGCAGCTTCCTAATATCCGTCATTTTACATCCCGTTTCTATGTTTCCAACACCACGTTCACTACAGGCTTCGAAGGAGGAGCGCAGATGTTCGCGAGAAACTGAGTCCTTCCGTTGCCGAGTCTGTCACGGAATCCATCCTCTGAAGCGATGCCGTCGCTTCCTGCGGCTGAACGTGAAGAAGAGGATGAGGGCAGTGTACACTGCTGCAGCACCGCAACCCACACCTGATGCCCACGGCGATGGTACGACTCGAGACGGGAGGGAAAACCTTCAATCAGAAGGCCCTCGTGGGCAGCAGTGAACCCTGTCCACAGCGTGACATTAGATTTCCTGGGTCTTGCACTCCTGCATGGGGGTTGCCAAAAGGCAACACAAGGGTTAAAGGAGGCGGGAGCTTTCATCTCGCGCCGCTCTCCCGATGATGCCCACCGCTCTCCCCACGATAAGAACTCCCCACACTTCGCTCCAAGCGGGGCTCTGACCGTAGCTGAATAATTGGGTCACATAACATTCATAAAATTAATTTATTTAACCATTAACATTATTTCCACAACAAATGAGATGATTTAGGTCGAATGCATGAAAATGGAATCGATATCTAAGTCATATTCAGCTCAAATGACAAACTAAAATATAACCTCAAATTGGAAAATTTTAACTCGCTTAAAAACCAAAAAACGAGCTATCTTTGAAAAACCCAAAAAGGGGTTTGCTAGTCAATAAATGTACTTTCAGAAAAAAATGGTCCTGTGCGGTTTGATTTTTGGTGTTGCACAGTGCAATCGCTTGCAAATCAATCCAGGGGCTTGTAGATGTTAGGCGGAGACTTTAATGCTAAATCACAAATTTGGGGCAACAACGTCCATAATCCTAGAGGAAGCATCATCAAGCAAGAATTCTTTAACTCTGGTTTCTTCTGCATAAATAACGGCAGCCCAACCTTCGCTTACACTCCAGCATACAGCTCAGCATTAGATATTACCCTAGACAACAAAAACAACCTACAATTTAATTGCAATCACTTCCCGATTGCAATTTAGATAGGGGGAACAAAACAAAAAAATAATCAAAAGAGGTAAAGAGGTAGCTCAAGACTTTGCACATATTGATATGGAAAACATACCGTATACCTTCATCGTAATCATATCGCAAAACACGATTAAAGTAGATGCCAAAAATAAATACTTGCCAAGGAAATACTGATAACTGTTAAAAACTATTCAGGATTGGGAAGAGTTCATTCTATGGGTACGATAGAGAAAACAGTGAACAAGTGTCACCAGACAGTTTATAAATACACTGATTCAACTCTGGGCGAGCGCCGTTATGCTCTACCCCTGGTGTTATCGATAAGTGAAGAAGCAGTAGTTGGCAAAACGTTGAGAAGAAAAGGTGCGAACGAATAAGTTCCTACTATCGGTGGTAACGAACGGCCATCACGAACGATTCCAACGGCATCGCTTTGCAAACGTCTTTATATTGTTAATTCTCAGTTAATAACTCAATTACTCTCAATTAATAAACTTATGTTAATTACCTACCTAAACGTACGAGCCACGCATTTATATTGTTCCCGTAAACCGCACTCCCCGCCGAAGCCTTCGTGATTGCTTCTCTATTTAGAATCTTCCTTTGGGTAATGGGATTTACAACTGACATTCTCAGAAGTGGGTATTAGATGTTAAACAAGTTTGTGAGACAAGGCAGCTGCCTTAGTCCCATTCTTTTCAACATCTGTACAGCTGAGCTGCATAATATCACCAATGCACGAAACAGCATCCTTTTCCAATATGCTGATGATATTTTCTTAATTAGCTTCCACAAAAACATTTAAGCAGCTAAACATATTTTTGAAAAATCTAGTCAATTTAACCCCTATAAAGTGAATGTCATCTTTTTTAATTTAGCAATCAAAGTGTTCACCGCGATTTCTTATGTGTTCGAATTATTTCCATGTCAAACTAGTTTCCTCACGCGCGTATCTACTTACATACATACATCTTCATCTGTTGATGTACGTGCATATGTACATATCCATATACATACATATAATTTCTTCGCACATTTACCACACACAAACAAAAATTTAAATTGCCATTAACGTATGCATCGCGAATTCTTGTTTGTCCGAATTGGTTTAATTGCAAAAATTAATCTCCTCACGCGCGTATCCACTTACATACATACATCGCCATCTGTTGATGTACGCGCATATGTACATATCCATATACACATAATTCATTCGCACATTTACCACAACACAAAAAAACAAAAAAATTTGTTAATAGCAATTAACGTATGCACCGCGATTTTTTGTGCGTTCGAATTGGTTGCGAAATTAATTTCCTTACGCGCGTATTTGAAAACCGGTGCATTTGCTTACATATGTATGTACATACATACATACTTACATAGTCATACATTGATGCACGCACATATGTACATACATATCCACAACACATAATCCATTTCGGTGTTGTTGATTTAACAAAAAAAAAGGAAGGGGAAAGGAACCCTACATCTACATCTACCTGTGTACTTACGCATGTATGTACATACATATATCAAAGCATTCGTTCATATGCACTGATCGGGTATTTTGTTTATTCTCGCGCACAACACTTGCAGTGTGTAAAAAACGTTCGTTTTGTTCTTTTTCCTCCGCACAACCACAAAAAAAAAAAAATTTTTATTAACATAATTAAACAACAAAACCAAAACCAAATATATAAGCAGCGGCCGACAGCTGTTTTCGAGTCGTGATATCGATAGGCGGATCAAGCGCGCCAAATTCAAATCACATTATTTCCGATTTCCTTCTTTCGTCTAATTATATACCCGTCCATATTTATAAATAAAGATACATATACTTTCCTCCGGCCATTATTTTGCCCACATATATATCTGTCCACATTTATAAATTATATATATAATTTTTTACGGCCAGTATGTCGCGCACATAAATATCCGCACATATATATATATAAATCCATACATATATATTTTTTTTTCAGCATCATCGTGCCCCTATACATCCGTCCATATTTATAAATTATGTATATAATTTTTTCCGGCGATTATTGTGCGGACAAATATATTTATATCCGCCCATATTTCTAAATAAATACATATATATTTTTGTTCCAGCATTATCGTGCCCATATATATATCCGTCCATATTTATAAATCATATATAATTTTTTCCGGCCATTATTTTGCGCACATATATATATCCATATCCAGATTTATATAAAAACGTATTTTTTTTTATCCTATACATCTTTATTTATATATTTCATCCGTGTTTTGTTTTATACGTACTCCCATCGTTACTTACGAATCCATATAAACTTGTTTTGTAATCATTTCGCTTCGTCTACATGTAATTTTCAATCCGCATTCGTGCGTTCGTATATTGTTCCGCATCTATCCCCATTAAAAGGGCTTCGTTTCCGACCCACACGCGAGAAAATTCTCCCACAATCCTGCGGTGCACAGTGAGAAAGTTCTTGCGTCCCCATACAGTTCACTTCTCACTTCCAAAGCAAAAAAAAAAAAGGGACGCGCACAAACTCGGTGTTCGTCGGTAAGGTCGTCCCCTGAGTATGTCCACGGAGCCGTCCAAGACTGCGCCGAAGTCCAACAGTCTTTCGTCTCCCTCTGCAACTCCGGAGAAGGTTCGGCCTCCGAAAACTCCGATGACTGTGAAGCTTAGGGATATTTCGCGCAAGTTCTCGTCTGTTCGCAGCCGCAGCGAATCCCCAAGGTCCCGTCCGTCTTCGTCCAGCCTACCTAATGGTCGCAGATTCTCGGTTAAAGACTCTAGTGAACACAAAGGTCGTTCCAAGCTTTCAACCCAGACCCAGATCCCGCACGTTGTTGTGACGCACTGTTCTGACGCTCCCGTCACCCGATCCGTATCACAACAGCGTAGAGAACACTCCGATTTCGTTCTAGCGTGCGATGCATTGACTCTGTTTAAAGCTCGTGAGAGTGAAGCTCTAACTTCTGAAGTGCCCTTGTTTTCCATTAAAATGCACTTAGAGCAGCTCAAATCCCTTTGGTCAACTGTCGAGATGGAATACTCCCGTTGTCACAAGGCCTTGACAGTCCAAACCGACGAGGAAAGCTTGGCAAACATAAGCCACATCAAGGCGAAGCACGAATCCGCTTACGCGGCGTATGTGCGATGCGGGACGTTGTTCGGAGAACGCATCGAACAGCTCTCGGCACAGATGACGAGTCTTATGCGGCAGCCAACCGCTCCGTCGGGGCCACCGGGGCATAGAGTTCCTCCGTGTGAGGTGGAGACATTTGACGGCGACAACCTAGCATGGCCCACATTCCGCGATTTGTTCGTCGCCATTTATATCGCCAATCCGTATTTGTCACAATTGGAGAAGCTCTATCCCTTGAACGCCAAGACACGAGGGGAAGCGAGAACCATCGTGGCTAAGTCCCCCCTGACGAATGAGGGTTTCCAGGCCGCGTGGGAAAACCTCACCGCACGGTACGAAAATAGCCGTCTGCTTGTCATGACTCAAGCCAGACAACTCCTTCAGATTCCCGCGGGGGCACAAGAGTCGGGCAAATCCTTGCGAGAGCTGCAGACCGCGTTTCAAGGGTGTCTTACCGCACTTGAGCGTTCGGGTGTTAGTACTGAGAATTGGGATGTCTTACTTATCGCCACCTGCACTAGTAAATTGCCGAAGGCCCCAATCCTCCTGTGGGAGCAATAAGTGCCAAATAAGACTGTCGGCCCCAAGTGTCCAAGCCATCCCCATTGGCCCCCGCAAATCCTCTGCAACGATGAAGGTCCAAGCGTTTCCAGCGAAAGCTCAGCTTAAACCGGCGTCTTGCAAGCTGTGCCATCGGGAGAATCACCCAATACGTCTTTGCCCTAGTTTTCTTGATATGCCTGTTCAGAGGCGTTTGGAAACCATTAGAGATCAGGGTCTTTGTTTGAACTGTTTTGCCCGCATCTGTTGCATCCTAGTGATGTGTCCGTGTCCGCGCCATCCGCTGCGCAAGTCCCACCATCCAGCGCCACAGAGCGTCCGTCCACGAGCAACCAGCTCACAAATGCTCAAAGTTATTTTGCATCTACCCCAGGCAGAGGCCTTTTAGGCACTGCGATTGTCACTCTGCACCATCGTGGTGTGGATCACAATATTCGGGCGTTGATCGACTCTGGGGCCGATTCAACCTTTCTCTCCGAGCGTGTCTTCAACATGGTCCAACCCCCTTTTACCCAGTAGACGCCGCGGTTACTGGCATGGGTCAGAGTGATGGAGGCTGCGCCGACAAGGTGTGTCTGTTGATGCTGTCTCCCCCGTGTGGGAGACTGAACAAGATTGAGTTCTCCAAATTGTCAGGTGCCATTCCAACGGCTCCATTCCTTAACACTGTTCCGACGCAGTGCCTCGATCGCCCCCTGGCTGACCCATATTACAACAAGCCCGCGCCTATTGACATGATTATCGGTGTAGACCTGTTTCCCCACATCCTCGGAGAGCGGATCAAAAAGGATATTGGTGAGTTCGTCGGGCTAGAAACCATCTTTGGATGGGTTCTATGTGGGACTATCATGCCTGACCCTCCGGTGTCTCGATCAGTTTTCGCGGCACAGACGCGTGTTAGTCCAGAAGCAAAACTTGAAGTACTCCTTACCAAGTTTTGGGAGGTGAAAGACCTTTCCGCAAAGCCGGAAAAGGAGGATGACGTATTCTGCGAGCGGAACTTCCAGGAGACCACCCACAGAGGGAAGGACGGCCGATATGTTGTGTCCCTACCATTCAAAGGTCCGAATGGCGTCGACTTGGGCCACTCAAGACCGATCGCGCTGGCTCAATTCCTGCGGAATGAAGCACGCCTTCTCAAGGATCCCGTCCTAAAAACGCAGTACGATGCCATTATTCAAGAGTACGAGGAATTGGGTCATATGATTCGGGTGACGCCGCCTCAAGATGGGAAAAACTTCTATCTCCCCCATCATGCGGTGTTTAAGCCCGATAGCACCACCACTAAGGTACGCGTGGTATTTAACGCGTCGAGCCCCTCCACACAAGGCGTCAGCCTCAACGATGTCTTGCACACCGGTCCCACTCTTCAGGCCGACCTCACGCTTCAGGTACTGAAATGGCGGTTCTTTCAATTCGTTTTCAACGCCGACATAACGCAGATGTATCGACAAATCCGAGTCGATCCCAGGCATACCCCCTTTCAGCGGATCCTCTACCGAGACCGCTGCGGCAATATTCAGGATTACGAGTTACAAACTGTCACGTTTGGGATTAACTGCGCGCCATTCTTGGCGATCCGAGTCCTTTTACAACTGGCACAAGACGTGCAAGCGATGTATCCTCAGGCGAGCGAAATCCTTCGGAACTACATGTATGTTGATGATGTCCTTGCCGGCGTTCACACTGAAGCCGACGCCCGTCTCGCCATACGAGAGCTTAAAGCTGTCCTCCAATCTGCGGGCTTTCCGCTTCGGAAGTGGACTTCCAATAAGAAGGAAGTACTTCAAGCTATCCCGAGAGAGCACCTGCTGCGAGAAGACTTTCTCGAGCTGGAAGACGCGAGCACTGCAAAAACCTTGGGCATCCGCTGGCAAGCCGCCGAGGACGTCTTCTTCTTCACCGTAGCGGACCCCCCCTTGAAGCAGTCGATCTCCAAGAGGCAGGTTCTGTCCCATATCGCTAAGCTCTTTGACCCCGCTGGTTGGCTAGCCCCATTTGTCATCCGAGCGAAGATATTCATGCAGCAAATCTGGCTTACCGAACTGGGCTGGGATGATGTTCTGCCGCATCTCCTGCTGCAGCAATGGCACGAATTCCTGCAGGATTACCCAGGCCTCAGTCAACTCCGCATCCCCCGTTGGCTAAACACCAGCGATAAGCTCTCGTGGGAGCTTCATGGCTTCTGTGACGCGTCACAGAAAGCGTATGGAGCAGCCCTATATGTGCGGGTTCGGTACGACGATCAAGTAAGAGTCCATTAATTAACGGCTGAGACCCGTGTAGCTCCAGTCAAAACAGTCTCGCTGCCTCAGTTTTGGACCGACTCCACCATCGTGTTGGCTTGGCTCAATAAACCCCCGTGCAGTTGGTCCACCTTCGTGGCCGATCGGGTATCCAGCATCTCCAAAAGCACCAGTGGCCAAAGCAGGTCACATGTGCGCTCCGAGGACAACCCCGCTGATCTGGCGAGTCGTGGAGTCTCCGCGGCCGAGTTATCGGCCAGCAGCCTGTGGTGGCATGGGCCGGACTGGCTCCAGCGAGCCCTCGAGTATTGGCCAACTCTCAATCATGAACTCCCGGACACCCAGCTGGAGCAACGAGTCCAGTGCCACACTACCGCGACCACCCTACTCGACGACGTCAGCGAACGTTTCTCGGACTACGGTAGGGCATTACGGGTCACCGCGAACATCCTACGCTTCGCCACCAAAAGGATTTCGACGCCTTCCACGGTCCGCCTCACCAATGACGAACTTCTCTCCGCCGGGCGCGCCTTGATTCGGACCTCTCAGCGTCGGGAATACCTCGCGGGGATACGGGCCCTTGGTGAAGGGCGACCCCTGCCATCATCCAGCACGCTACTCAATTTGAAACCATTTCTCGACCAGCATGGGGTACTCCGCTTCTGCGGACGACTCCGTGCCGCTGAGTCCCTCCGGTATGATGAACGTCATCCTATTCTCCTCCCCCTATAGCACTCATTTCACTCGCCTGCTCACATGGCGGCAACCAACTGATGGTGCGGTATCTGCGCACCAAATTCTGGATCCCACGGATCAAGAACCCGGTGAAGTCCCACATCAAGGGGTGTAAAGTCTGCATCGTTCATCGTCGACGACTACAGACTCAGAGGATGGGTGATCTCCCCCCGAGAGCGCATCACACACCCTTCACCCACACGGGCATTGACTTCGCAGGGCCGTCCTAGATCAAGAATTACACCGGGCGTGCGTGTCTCATAACTAAGGGTTATGTCTGGGTCTTTGTGTGTTTCAGCACGAAGGCGATCCATCTTGAGGCTACCTCCGACCTCACCACTGAACGATTTCTTGCAGCCTTTTCTCGGTTTGTCGCACGGAGACAATGCCCACAGCGCAAATACTCCGACAATGGCAAAACCTTCGTAGGGGCCTCAAAGGCGCTCGAAAAAGATTTCCTGAACGCCACCAAGCTTGATATAATGAAAGCATTTCCCCAGCACATTTTATCCTGGCAGTTCATTCCGCCAAGCGCGCCCCATATGGGAGGACTGTGGGAAGCGGGAGGACCCTGCTTTACAAGTCATCTTCCACTGTCAAGTACACGTTCGAGGAACTCTCCACTCTCCTGTGTAGGATCGAGGCGTGCCTAAACTCCAGGCCAATTTCTCCCATGAGCGAGGATCCAGAGGATCTGCTGGCCCTAAGCCCGGGACATTTCCTGATTGGAGGACCGCTCTTATCCATTGCGGAACCAGAAATTCTGGTTGAGCCTATGTCGCTGATCAACCGATGGCAGCGACTGAAGGCAATCCAGCAGGCTTTCTGCACCCGCTGGAAGAGTGAGTACCTCAAGGAGCTTCACAAACGGAATAAGTGGAAATCACCGACTCGCAGCCTCCAGACCGGCGACCTCGTGATCGTGTCCGAAGATAATCTTCCCTCCAACGAATGGCGCTTAGGGCGCATTGAGCGCACTCTGCCCGGGGCTGACGGTCTCGTCCGAGTGGCTGATGTCACCACAACGCGTGGGTCTATCCGAAGACCCGTAGCGAAGCTCATCCTGTTGCAAGACAGCAGGAGTCCTGAGCCTAAAACCCTATCGTGACTCCCAATCCCTCTATGTTCCGTCCAAATGTCCTAGTCTCCGTGCATGTTGTTCGTTCCCGTGCATCGACTAATCCACTCCCCCTACGTAATTTCTTTCGTTGCAGTTCGTTCAGCTCGCCCCTCCATAGCGACATGGCCCCCACGCGTCTGCCGCACCACCGCAGCAAACGATCTGCTCCAGATTAAAGGCGAAGATCAATCAGCTTCTTGGTATTGATGTCATACCAGCGGTAACCTTTCCGGCATTCAGACCGAAGTGTGCGGATCTTTAATGGCTCAAGAGACGAGATTCGGTTGGGTCATTTCAGGCCCGTTGCAAGGGGTCCCCGTTAGTTCGTGTGCCGCGTTCACCACGAGGGTCGCTGTTAGCAGAGATGAAGCACTTGAAACTCTTCTCACAAGGTTTTGGGAGGTGGAAGATCTACCGGTCAATCCGGTAGAAGATTCTGATTCCAATTGCGAGCTCAATTTCCAGAAGACCACAAGAAGAGATGTTTTGGGGAGATACATGGTCTCACTTCCGTTTCGAGACCCAACCAACCAATCAACCTCGGTCCTATATCCTAGCGATATTATCAAGTTTTATATGTATGTCGATGATGTCCTGACAGGGGCTCACAATGAAGCAACGGCAATCGCAATGGTCAATGAACTTCAAGACGCTCTTGGTTCAGCTGGCTTTCCTTTGCGCAAGTGGACATTGAATGTGAAGAGCATGCTCAGTTGGAAAGCGACTACGGATAAGTTTTATTTTTTTCATCTCACCCCAAGATTTCAAGTCAGCTTATACTAAGCGAGAAGTCTCGGGCAGATGGCCAAGTTATTCGATCCCGCTGGCTGGCTGGCTCTCTTTGTAATTCAAGTCAAGGTGTTTACGCAAAAGCTTTTGCTACAAAAGCTAGGGTGGGATGATCAATTGCCGAGTGAACTCCATCACAGGTGGCAGGATTTTACAAAGAGCTACTCCTTTTTTGACCAGATTCTTCAAGATCCGAATTCCGACAATTCAATTGTTTTTGCGATGCGTCACAGCGGGCTTATGGTGCACATGGACAACGTTTGTCCCTAATCGGGTAGCTAAAATTGTTATGGCAACCAATAGGACAATCTACCAGATCTCTCTAGCCGCGGCCTGATTGCGCAGGAACTTGTGCACAACGATTTGTGGTGGCACGGCCCACCATGGCTACGGGAACCACAAGAGTCCTGGCGGCGAGCGACACCACTCTCACTAGACACTACCTTGGAGAAGCGGGTAGTGAAGGTTCACGTCGCGATCGCTAAGCCAGCCAACGAGATACTGTCTCGATTTTCCAATTTCGCACGTGCCTTACGAGTGGTAGCATATGTGGTCAGTTTCGGCAGAAAGTGTCGAAAACTTCCAAATGAATACTACGGGGAAGTGACCTCTAGTTTAATCAATCAAGTACTCCAGGCGTTGATCCAAGTCACTCAGCGTGAATATGTACTTCCCGACGGAACATCAGTGTCTACAGCAGAAGAAATCTCTGCCCACGTCTAGTACCATTCTCAATTTGAATCCGTTCATTGGCGCATCAAGTGTGATCCGAGCATGTGGGCGTGTGTAACACTCAGCGGCCGTCAGTTACGATGAACGTAACACCAACCTGTTGCCAGTCGTAAGTCCATTGTCCGCGCTGTTGGTGCTTTTCACGCATCAGATCTCTCTCCATGGGGGCAGTCAACTGGTAGTGCGTCTCATACGACACTGATACTGGATTTCAAGACTGCGGAATCTTGTGAAATCGGTGGTCAATTCATGCAAGGTCTATGTGATTTACATAAGAAGGCTGCAATCACAGCTAATGGGACCCTTCTTACCCAGCGAACCACTTTCGCACGCCCTTTTACGACCACTGGGATAGACTGCGCAAGTCCTTTCGATCTCAAGAGTTTCACCGGCAGCGCCTGTCGCATATCAAAGGGATGTGTGTGTGCCTTTGCCGAAGCCTTCGTGACAGCTGCTCTATTTAGAATCTTCCTTTGGGTAATGGGATTTAGAACTGACATTCTTAGAAGTCTTAGAAGTCTTCTTTTCAACATCTGTACAGCTGAGCTGCATAATATCACCAATGCACAAAACAGCATCCTTTTCCAATATGCTGAGGATATTTTCTTAATAAGCTTCCACAAAAACATTTAAGCAGCTAAACATATTTTTCAAAAATCTAGTCAATTTAACCCCAATAAGTCATCAGTCATCTTTGTTAGCTTAGAAAGACAACCACTGAAAATACTCTGCAACAATTTAGCTTTAAGGGAAATAGACATTTTTTTATTGAGGTAGACTTATTAATGAAAATAACTCCTCCATAGATCACTTAAAAAAACAATAGCGTCTTGTGTGTGTCATTGCTTGTTTTTCTACCAAAGCCATTCACCTTGAGGCAACTTCGGACTTAAGTACCGAATTATTTCTAGCTGCATTCCCTCGCTTTGTATCGAGGCGAGGGTGTCCCCAACAAGTGCAGTCCGACAACGGTAAAAACTTCGTAGGTGCATCCAGAGTGCTTGAAAAAGATTTCCTAAGGTCTACCCAGAGGAACTCTCCACTCTCCTGTGTAGGATCGAGGCGTGCCTAAACTCCAGGCCAATTTCTCCCATGAGCGAGGATCCAGAGGATCTGCTGGCCCTAAGCCCGGGACATTTCCTGATTGGAGGACCGCTCTTATCCATTGCGGAACCAGAAATTCTGGTTGAGCCTATGTCGCTGATCAACCGATGGCAGCGACTGAAGGCAATCCAGCAGGCTTTCTGCACCCGCTGGAAGAGTGAGTACCTCAAGGAGGTTCACAAACGGAATAAGTGGAAATCACCGACTCGCAGCCTCCAGACCGGTGACCTCGTGATCGTGTCCGAAGATAATCTTCCCTCCAACGAATGGCGCTTAGGGCGCATTGAGCGCACTCTGCCCGGGGCTGACGGTCTCGTCCGAGTGGCTGATGTCACCACAACGCGTGGGTCTATCCGAAGACCCGTAGCGAAGCTCATCCTGTTGCAAGACAGCAGGAGTCCTGAGCCTAAAACCCTATCGTGACTCCCAATCCCTCTATGTTCCGTCCAAATGTCCTAGTCTCCGTGCATAATGTTCGTTCCCGTGCATCGACTAATCCACTCCCCCCTACGTAATTTCTTTCGTTGCAGTTCGTTCAGCTCGCCACTCCATAGCGACATGGCCCGCACGCATCTGCCGCACCACCGCAGCAAACGATCTGCTCCACATGGGACGAACGGGTACCGATGCCGGGTCTCTCGGGGGGTTCATGCATTCCGGCAGTGTCAGCGCTTCCTGAACCTCCGAGGGGAAAAGCGGCTCCGGGCGGTGCTTATAAACAAGAACTGCCCCAATTGCTTGGCACACGAGCACTCATCCGACGCGTGCCGGACTCGCTATGGTTGCCGAAGATGCGGGTAAAGGCACCATTCCCTGCTCCACATTGCCGACCAACCGCCGAGACAACGCGCCTTAACCCGGCGTCGCAGCTCATCACCCTCCTCCGGGCGTGATGCACCACCGCCACAACCCCGTTCCCGATCTTCGTCCGACCGCTCCGCTTCCCCAGAAGGCGCACCCGAGATCTCTCTCTCCTCCCTGCTCCACGCCAGGACGACGATTGTCATGCCAACCGCAGTCTTCCGGTTGGGCAATGGCTCGAAATCCTTCGAGACCCGCGTCCTCCTCGATGCGTGTGCGGCTGAGAGCCGCATCAATCTTTCTTTTGCCCGGTCCCTGGGGTTGGCTGTGACCAAGGTCGGGGTCGACCAAGCCTGCACGGCCGTCCTCGAGTCGAGGTCCGATAAGACGTTCCGACGGAAAGTAATATTCCGGGTCGAAGAGGACCTGCTCATCCGCACTCCCATCCGAAAAGTGTCGGCGCCGGTTCGGGAGAAATTCGCCACCCTGATCCTGGCCGACCCCTATTTCTATCGGCCGGCGTCGGTGTCCGTGGTGCTCGGGGCAGACCTCTATCCTGAGGTCATCCAACCAGGCTGTGTGCCCGGCCATAGCGGTACGCCCGCAGCCCAGAGCACCGTGTTCGGATGGGTCGTCTCCGGCTCCTGTGGGATCTAGGCGCTCCAGGACGCTGCCGTCCCTCATCCATTATATGTCCAGGGTGGCAATTGCAAAATGTTGCAAGGGGGGCGTTATGTTCACGCCACCGGCTGAACAGCAGTGAGCCGCGAAGAGCAGTGAGGAGTGAGAAGGGTTTTTTGATCTTCGGCAGCTACGGTCACACCAGGAGGGGTGACTTGATTTTTCCCATGGGCATCGCCATTTAATCTAATACGAGATTTTAACCCGAACACCCGTTCTTTTCTTCTGATTTGCTTTTTTCGATCATAAAATTTTCCAACCAGCATCCATCTCGTGTGTGTCGGGACATATTGTAAAGTAATACCAATAAATATAGATTAGTTTAAAACGAAGTTCTCGCGCGTTTTAATTACTTACTACACCAGACCCTTGAAGACATTGGCACCCGCCAACCACTTGCGGCTTATTTGAATTCTTCCGCCCCTCCACGAAAAGGGTTTATATTTTAATTCCAAAGTGTTCCACGCGTTCCAAGTCGTATCTTGGAATGTTCCGGCTCATGAAGTTACCATTCCAAACTGTCAGGGCCGAAGGTCTGTCACATAAGCATTCGGTCATCGCATGGACCTCCAGTCCAGATAGAAATAGAAGCTTTTGTCCTGCCCCAAGTTGCTGATGATTTGACGTTATGTACGATATCCCAAGCCACACTGGAAGGAATGCCCAATATTCCGCTAGCCGACCCCTCCTTTAGATTAAAGGCGAAGATCAATCAGCTTCTTGGTATTGATGTCATACCAGCGGTAACCTTTCCGGCATTCAGACCGAAGTGTGCGAGCTCAATTACCAGAAGACCACAAGAAGAGATGTTTCGGGGAGATACATGGTCTCACTTCCGTTTCGAGACCCAACCAACCAATCAACCTCGGTCCTATATCCTAGCGATATTATCAAGTTTTATATGTATGTCGATGATGTCCTGACAGGGGCTCACAATGAAGCAACGGCAATCGCAATGGTCAATGAACTTCAAGACGCTCTTGGTTCAGCTGGCTTTCATTTGCGCAAGTGGACATTGAATGTGAAGAGCATGCTCAGTTGCATCCCAAAGTGTCATTTGCTGAATGCTGATTTCCTCGATATCGAAGAGGCTAGCACAGAATCTTCCTTTGGGTAATGGGATTTAGAACTGACATTCTCAGAAGTGGGTATTAGATGTTACACAAGTGTGTGAGACAAGGCAGCTGCCTTAGTCCCATTCTTTTCAACATCTGTACAGCTGAGCTGCATAATATCACCAATGCACAAAACAGCATCCTTTTCCAATATGCTGAGGATATTTTCTTAATAAGCTTCCACAAAAACATTTAAGCAGCTAAACATATTTTTCAAAAATCTAGTCAATTTAACCCCAATAAGTCATCAGTCATCTTTGTTAGCTTAGAAAGACAACCACTGAAAATACTCTGCAACAATTTAGCTTTAAGGGAAGTAGACATTTTTTTATTTAGGTAGACTTATTAATGAAAATAACTGCTTCATAGATCACTTAAAAAAACAATAGCGTCTTGTGTGTGTCTTTGCTTGTTTTTCTACCAAAGCCATTCACCTTGAGGCAACTTCGGACTTAAGTACCGAAACATTTCTAGCTGCATTCCCTAGCTTTGTATCGAGGCGAGGGTGTCCCCAACAAGTGCAGTCCGACAACGGTAAAAACTTCGTAGGTGCATCCAGAGTGCTTGAAAAAGATTTCCTAAGGTCTACCCAGCAGAAAATCTAATCCCACTATAGCCATTAGAATCTGTCCTGGCATTTCATCCCTCCCGGGGACCACACATGTGAGGCTTATGGGAGGCTGGAGTTAAGAGTTTAAAAACTCTGTTCTACAAGGCCACCTCCAACCAAAAGTATACCTTTGAAGAGTTCTTTACACTGCTGGCTAAGGTAGAGGCTTTTTTGAACTCGTGGCCGATTTCTCCTATGTCTGAAGACCCCACCGATTGTTTGGCTTTGAGCCCAGGCCATTTCCTAGTAGGCGGTTCATTGCTATCCTTCACAGAGCCTGAAATCAAGAATCAGGTCCCGCCTATTATTAACCGGTGGCAGCGTCTGAACGCTGAGAGTCAGCATTTCTGCACCCGGTGGAAAGAGGAATATCTAAAGGAGCTACATAAGCGAAATATGTGGCGATTCCCTTGTAAAAATCTTGAAGTGGGCGATCTGGTGGTACTCAAGGACGACATTCTTCCATTTAATGAATGGCGTCTCGGGCGAATCCACCAAACGTACTCTGGCAGTGTCGGCAACGTCCGTGTCATCGATCTGCTTACCGCTCGCGGTGTTGTGAAGCGTCCAGTCGCAAAGTTGATCTTTTTTCCTCTAGAAGAAAGAATTCAAACTCATTAATTCGCTTTTTTTGTTATTTGTTCCGGCAGCTTCCTGATATCCGTCATTTTACATCCCGTTTCTATGGCCCCAGGACCACGTCCACTCTAGGCATCGAAAGAGGAGCGCAGATGTTTGCGAGAAACTGAGTCCTTCCGTTGCCGAGTCTGTCGCGGAATCCATTCTCTGAAGCGATGCCGTCGCTTCCTGCGGCTGAACGTGAAGAAGAGGATGGGGGCAGTGCACTCTGCTGCAGCACCGCAACCCACACCTGATGCCCACGGCGATGGTACGACTTGAGACGGGAGGGAAAACCTTCGATCTGAAGGCCCTCGTGGGCAGCAGTGATAAGGACCCCGATCAGCGAAGTTGGTCGATTGCTGTGCTGCCGAACTCCAAGCTCTCCGGTGGACGCGCAAATTGCAAAAAAGTCCGAGGGCATCATTCTGGCGGATGACACATTCCACCGACCGTCGTCGGTGTCCTTGGTCCTGGGCGCGGACGTAATGACGGAGGTCATGCTGGAGGGGAGTCTACCCGGAGTTGGCGGGCGGCCAGTTGCGATGCATACAGTCTTCGTCTGGTCCCACACTCTCCCCACGATAAGAACTCCCTACACTTCGCTCCAACCGGGGCTTATTCCCAGCTCTTAGATAAGCTTGTTTATAGTTCAATTGTACCTGTGAGCTAAGGTGCAACTGCAAGGAAATTTCTGCGTGCCTACATCAATTCATCTTAAAGACGGAAGGAATTCATTTTGCTGCCCCCAAAAGAAGGAACTTCTGCTCTCCTACGAAACACAAATATTAAAAATGTGTAATAATGAAATTATTAAGAACTCTGTAACTGTGCCGCACGGGGTTTCGTTTGTATTAAAAACAAACTTAAGTTACAGTTTATATAGCGATCAGTTTATTTAGCGCAATTTTACAGGTTGTATTCTAGACAGACGGACGGACGGACAGATTATCAAAAATATATATACTTTATATAGTCGGAGATGCTTCCTTCCAAACGTTGTACACTTCTGACCAAAACTCATATACCATATACCAAAAAAGTGCTTAATTGTAATTATTTCGAAA
The DNA here is from genome assembly GCF_018151085.1 of Drosophila tropicalis. Lineage (NCBI taxonomy): Eukaryota > Metazoa > Arthropoda > Insecta > Diptera > Drosophilidae > Drosophila > Drosophila tropicalis. The sequence continues at coordinate 2,324,270 of NW_027172360.1, read as the reverse complement.
ACCGTAGCTGAATAATTGGGTCACATAACATTCATAAAATTAATTTATTTAACCATTAACATTATTTTCACACTAAATGAGATGATTTGGGTCGAGTGCATGAAAATGGAATCGATATCTAAGTCATATTCAGCTCAAATGACAAACTAAAATATAACCTCAAATTGGAAAATTTCAACTCGCTTAAAAACAAAAAAACGAACTAACTTTAAAAAACCCAAAAGGGGTTTGCTAGTCCATAAATGTACTTTCAGAAAAAAATGGTCCGGTGCGGTTTGATGTTAGGCGGAGACTTAAATGCTAAATCACAAATTTGGGGCAACAACGTCTATAGTCCTAGAGGAAGCATCATCGAGCAAGAATTCTTAAACTCTGTTTTCTTCTGCATAAATAACGGCAGCCCAACCTTCCCTTACACTCCAGCATACAGCTCAGCATTAGATATTACCCTAGACAACAAAAACAACCTACAATTTAATTGGACAGCAGCGAACTCTAAGATTTCCAACAGCAATCACTTCCCGATTGCAATTTAGACAGGGGGAGCAAAACAAAAAATAATCAATCATCAAGAGGTAGCTCAAGACTTTGCACATATTGATATAGAAAACATACCGTATACCTTCATCGTAATCATATCGCAAAACACGATTAAAGTAGATGCCAAAAATAAATACTTGCCAAGGAAATACTGATAACTGTTAAAAACTATTCAGGATTGGGAAGAGTTCATTCTATGGGTACGATAGAGAAAACAGTGAACAAGTGTCACCAGACAGTTTATAAATACACTGATTCAACTCTGGGCGAGCGCCGTTATGCTCTACCCCTGGTGTTATCGATAAGTGAAGAAGCAGTTGTTGGCAAAACGTTGAGAAGAAAAGGTGCGAACGAATAAGCTCCTACTATCGGTGGTAACGAACGGCCATCACGAACGAATCCTATGGCATAGCTTTGCAAACGTCTTTATTTTGTTAATTCTCAGTTAATTAATAAAGTTATAATAATTACCTATCTAAACGTACGAGTCTCGCATTTATATTGTTCACGTAAACCGCACTCCCCGCCAAAGCCTTCGTGACAGCTTCTCTATTTAGAATCTTCCTTTGGGTAATGGGATTTACAACTGACATTCTCAGAAGTGGGTATTAGATGTTACACAAGTGTGTAAGACAAGGCAGCGGCCTTAGTCCCTTTCTTTTTAACATCTGTACAGCTGAGCTCCATAATATCACCAATGCACGAAACAGCATCCTTTTCCAATATGCTGATAATATTTTCTTAATAAGCTTCCACAAAAACATTTAAGCAGCTAAACATATTTTTGAAAAATCTAGTCAATTTAACCCCAATAAGTCATCAGTCATCTTTTTTAGCTTAGGAAGACAACCACTGAAAATACTCTGCAACAATTTAGCTTTAAGGAAAATAGACACTTTTTAATTTAGGTAGACTTAATAATGCAAATAACTCCTCCATAGATCACATAAAAAAACAATTCCGTTTCGGTTCAGAGAGCAACATTTATTTCTATGCGTCAGGAAAATTAATTTTTCATAATTTTAGTAAACTCTTGTTCCAGGCGTTCCAAGTCGTACCTTTGGGGTTATATTTCAATTCCAAAGTGTTCCACGCGTTCCAAGTCGTATATTGGAATGTTCCGGCTCATGAAGTTACCATTCCAAACTGTCAGGGCCAAAGGTCTGTCACATAAGCATTCGGTCATCGCATGAACCTCCAGTCCAGATAGAAATAGAAGCTTTTGTCCTGTCCCAAGTTGCTGATGATTTGACGTCAATGTACGATATCCCAAGCCACACTGGAAGGAATGCCCAATATTCCGCTAGCCGATTCCTCCTTTAGATTAAAGGCGAAGATCGATCAGCTTCTTGGTATTGATGTCATACCAGCGGTGACCCTTTCCGGCATCCATAATGGCTCAAGAGACGAGATTCGGTTGGGTCATTTCAGGCCCGTTTCAAGGGGTCCCCGTCAGTTCGTGTGCCGCGTTCACCACGAGGGTCGCTGTTAGCAGAGAGGAAGCGCTTGAAACTCTTCTCACAAGGTTTTGGGAGGTGGAAGATCTACCGTTCAATCCGGTAGAAGATTCTGATTCCAATTGCGAGCTCAATTTCCAGAAGACCACAAGAAGAGATGTTTCGGGGAGATACATGGTCTCACTTCCGTTTCGAGACCCAACCAACCAATCAACCTCGGTCCTATATCCTAGCGATATTATCAAGTTTTATATGTATGTCGATGATGTCCTGACAGGGGCTCACAATGAAGCAACGGTAATCGCAATGGTCAATGAATTTCAAGACGCTCTTGGTTCAGCTGGCTTTCCTTTGCGCAAGTGGACATCGAATGTGAAGACCGTGCTCAGTTGCATCCCAAAGTGTCATTTGCTGAATGCTGATTTCCTCGATATCGAAGAGGCTAACACAGCAAAAACACTTGGAATCCGATGAAAAGCGACTACGGATAATTTTTATTTTGTCATCTCACCCCAAGATTTCAAGTCAGCTTATACTAAGCGAGCAGTCCTCGGGCAGATGGCCAAGTTATTCGATCCCGCTGACTGGCTAGCTCCCTTTGTAATTCAAGCCAAGGTGTTTATGCAAGAGCTTTGGCTACAAAAGCTAGGATGGGATGATCAATTACCCAGTGAACTCCATCACAGGTGGAAGGAATTTACAAAGAGTTACTCCTTCCTTGACCAGATCCGAATTCCGCGGTGGGTTCTCCATCTTCCAAATTCCGACATTCAATTCCATTGTTTTTGCTTATGGTGCAGAGGCATTTTATTGGTCAGATTCCATCATCGTACTGTCGTGGTTAAATAAGCCACCCTGCACATGGACAACGTTTGTCGCAAATCGGGTACCCAAAATTGTGACGGCAACAAATAGCGCCCCATGGAATCACGTCCGTTCAGAGGAGAATCTAGCAGATCTCTCTAGCCGTGGCCTGAGTTCGCAGGAACTTGTACACAAGGATTTGTGGTGGCACGGCCCACCATGGCTACGGGAACCACAAGAGTCCTGGCGGCGAGCGACACCACTCTCACTAGACAATACATTGGAGAAGCGGGAAGTGAATCACGTCGCGATCGCTAAGCCACCCAACGAAACACTGTCTCGATTTTCCAATTTGGCACGTGCCTTACGAGTGGTAGCATATGTGGTCCGTTTCGGCAGAAAGTGTCGAAAACTTCCAAACGATTACTCCGGGGAGGTGACCTCTAACGAGGTCAATCAAGTACTCCAGGCGTTGATCCAAGTCACTCAGCGTGAATATGTACTTCCCGACGGAACATCGGTGTCTACTGCAGAAGAAATCTCTGCCCACGTCTAGTACCATTCTAATTTTGAATCAAGGATCAGGTTCCGCCTATCATTAACCGGTGGCAGCGTTTGAAGGCTGTGATTCAGTATTTCTGCACCCGGTGGAAAGACGAATACTTTAAGGAGCCTTCCTCCCAAATAAGAAAGGTCCCAGCTGTCAGTAGTAATATGTGTATTCTATAGTCCTACAGTTCATATTTTGAATTCAACGAATGAAGATTGGGTTATTCTTCTTCTCCGAAATCCCTAATCATTTTGGTCCTTCGAGAAAAAGGAACTCTTCCCCCACCTGTGGTTAGAGACTCAGAGATTGAATCAGCTCCTTGAAGCCTTTATTCTTATGCAAGTGGAAATGCTAAGATCAGCTAAGGTAGCAAAATAAAAAACCTCTTGTTTTCCCCCACCAGTCGTAAGAAACAGAGTATAATATTAAAGCAAAATATTGCTTTAAAAAAAAGTGCGTGCCACCGAGTTAAATAAAGGCAGTTTGGCTAGTCGAGCAACTGCAATAATTTCGGCGGTGGCAAAAAAGATCAATATAAAAGGAGTTGGCTTGTGGTGTATTCAAAGCCCAGATATGGAAAGTGAAACAGTATAAAAATATAAAATACAAATCAGTGTATATATGTATACACAAAAATAGTTGCAAGTAGGCAACACAAAACATCAGCAAGCAATGACACAGTTGCAAAGAAGCAGCAAGGCAACACGAAAGCTGCGAAGACGAAGAAGGTGACCGGAGGCGAGACGAGCTATCGGCGAACTCTACCCGTTGACGGACAAGCAGTAGCCAACAGGATCATCAGATAAGATATAAATTAAAAAAGTCTTTAGTACATACATCAACCTACATATTTTATTATTATCATTATATAATTATTTCGATATCCAAATATACCCATAAGTTAAAATGTTCACAAATAAGGCTGCAAAAGCGTTAAAGAAGCAGGCAGGGTAACATACCAGGTTAAGGCAGTTAGAAGCACTAGATCCTAGAAACATAACTAACAAAGTTGTAGAGGAAGTAAAAGAGATAAGGAATCAATGGATACCTAATCATAAAAAAATTCCTCCAGTATGCTTCAGATTAAAATCATGATTATTTTAGAAATAAAATACATGAAGAAGTGTTAACAATAGTTGCCAAAGTCAAAGCCACAGGAGAGGTTAAAAAACCAGGCACTAGTAAGTCGGTGTGCGGTGAAGCAGAAGAGAACATTACAGAGATGTTTGAAGATAGCACAGGAGAGTCGCGCGGGGACCTCTTGTAATGAGAACGCTAATGTTAACCAGGAGATATTTTTGGATAGAGCCCAACAGCTCCAGGCATATTTGGATAGAGTAGTCAAAGATTTACGCACTATCGACAATGCAACAGGCAATGAGACATGCATAGTATATGTTAATAAGATCAATTATTTATGGGAGAAAGTTCAGGCGTGCCAGGTATTGACAAATAATGCAAGATTTAAGTATACTATGCATGATTTAGAATTCGATGTCCGGAATTCGCTTTCAGTGTTAGAAATGAAAATGAACAATAGGAAAAATTGAGAGGCTAGAGAATGGGACCTGTTTGTGGAATTATTTACGGAATTAATCGAAAAAAGAGAAGATTTAAGTCTTGCTCTTAAGTTCAATTATTTAAAATCCGCCTTAAATGGCGAAGCAGGGAGTATGGTAGCTCATCTATTGTCAGGTTCAGCTGACAATTATAGTGCCGCTTGGGAACTGTTAACCAAGCGGTATGAAAATAATCGGAGGGTATTTTCCGAGCAGAGAGACTTTACAATTGTATGAGAGTCAGATTAGAAAAACAAGGCAGAATTGCTATCTAATGTCAGGGAATACTTGTAGCAAAGATATTGCTCGCTAAGTGCCATGAGCAAAGAAGAGAAAAGAAGATTAGAAAAAACGTCGGCTACGGGGTTTAAAGATAGTTATTTGATTTGCAAAGGCCCCTGGCATAACGCACTTCTATGCTATAAGTTTAAAGCGCTAACATCTAAAGAAAGGCTGGAAATAGGCAAAAAAGTACAACTGTGTACACGATGCTTGAAGCATTCAAGCAACAAGAAATGCGATCTGGTCTGTTCATTTTGCAGCAGAGGACACCATACTTTACTACATTTTAAAGAAAATCAGGAGAGCGTTAATACCTGTGTAACGGCATAAAAGAAATTGTTGTCTACAGCCCTAATACAAATTAAGAAAAAAAATGGAGGGTTTGAAACATTAAGAGCTTTGGTTGATAGTGGTTCTCAGAGTACTATATTATCTGAAGAAGCCGCTCAAATATTGAAATAACGTAAAATTAAACAATATACAGAAATAAGTGGCGTGTCCTCAATAAAAGCCAAAAAATCAAAATATAAGGTAAAAATAGATGTGAAGACGCGAAATCCACGGGATAAACTTCTTAAGGTTGAGGCAATTGTGTTGCCAAAGAGAATAAACAATTCAAAATAAAACTCAACCACAAAACTCAAATTCGACTCCCCCGGCAGGACGTCACCTAAGAGGTAAGATAAAAGCTGAGGTAAAAGAAATAATTTTTGAAAGTAAAAAAGAAATAAGTTTATGTCCCCCGGCAGGACCTCAGTTTAGAGGTAAAGTAAAATCTGGGGAAGAAAAAGTATATATCCCATAGCCAGTACAAAATGAGAATACTCAGATGGCAATGGTTAAATTAAATATTGATCACCTAAAAAATAGTGTCAAAATAGATTCCGGTAACAAATTATCCGAGGCTGTATTACAAAAAAGGGCAGATATTGCAAAATCTTTACAAAGGGACAACATTTAAACCAAAAATCACTGTCTGTATCTCAGAGATAACCTTGAAAAAAAACTAAACATTATAAAATATCCTAGCTCCGAACATTCCTTAATAAATACAAATAGTCTTATAAATGTCGCCAGGGCGCAAATACAGATTACGCGTTGCCAATATTCGGCTGGTGCGCAAAGTCACATTTCCACCTGTTTAAACCAGCCTACCACACAGCGGTTCGACGCAGTATCAACGCCTTTCCAACATCTCCAATAAAATGCGTCCTAGCAGAAGCGGGTTTGTCAACATTAGAGGACAGAGTTGCAGAAACAACCGCCCTGCTTATACCGAAAATGTTCTGCTCACCCAACCAGCTCCTTCAAACTGTGGTACGGAAGGCTATAAAACAACGGAGAACTTACCGATACCTCTCCACAATACGCCGATGCGCCGCTCCCTCCAAACAACAATCCTCTATTAACTGCGCGCTACAGAAATTTCCAAAAAATCACACAAACGGGGAAACTTTCCTCCAACTATTTTATAATGAAACAGCCAAGAAACTTTATGATAATCGAACGTGGATAATCACTGACGCAAAAAAATCAGCTGAACTCACTGCATTCGCATGCGTTGACATCAATGGTAAAATTCTATCAGCAGGATCACTACCAGAATACTACTCTGTATTTTCAGCCGAAGCAGAAGCTATTCTGAAAGCCATCGTTTACGCACAAGGCATAGCCTATCGACTGTAGAATCTGTCAAAAATATATCTAACACAACAATCGTGCAGATACGGGAGAGTTTAATAAAAACCCCTCTAAAACTTAACATATCTTGGGTTCCCAGCCACAGGGGCATTAGGGGCAATGAGTTGGCTGACAATGCAGCAAAAGCAATGTCAAAGTATCCCACAATCTTGGTACTCCCCCTCAGCGGAAAAAGATCTGCGAAAAGTTATTCTCAAACTGCTTCACTTGCAAAAAATCGAATTCTGGGCTAACTTTCATCACAGATACAGGAACTGCAACCCAAACTTGGAGAAAGTCAAGTTCCCTATCAACACATCCCGTGCGAAAAACACTATTTTCACCAGCCTCCGGATAGGACACAGCAGTGGCACCCATAGCCATGTATTGTCAGGAGACCCAAAACCGAACTGCCACTTATGTGGTCTAGAGCTCTCTACCGCACACCTGCTGGACACCTGCAAAAAATTAGTTAGCATTAGAAAAGCCCATTTTCCAAATATACTACCCTCATCCATCTTACCCTACGTCACAACAATAAATATAAATAAAATATACAGATATTTACAAGATTGTAATTTAACAAATAAGATATAATCCTACATCGAGCCGAAGGCCTGGTCGCTATCGCTCTTATTATATAGGTACTTAGCTTTAATATTCTTGTGTATTATAGCTAACTTTGTAAAATAAAAAATAAACCAAATAACCACTCAAAATTCAGATACCAGCAAAAGCCACATTGTCTTAAGACGAGAGGTAGAAGTAGTTAGTCTCCACCATATAAATAGGCTAGAAGTCAAGACAGTAACTCACATCAGGAATGGGTAGATGTGAAAATTGTTAGGCATCGGGCGATATTAAACTAATTTGGTAAACTATACAACAGAAAAGGAAGTCAGTTATAAGAAGAATAACAAATAATAACTAATCTAGCATATGACTAGAATTACAATCAGCCTCACACATTGTAAAAAAACACTTGTAATTCTAAACTAACCCAAAAGATCACAACGGCGGGATGTCAAGCGGCTGCTGAAAGCCCAATGGCAAACATTTTGGCAATTTCTTTTGCTGTTGCAAATTTCATCCTGTATTCAGGTGGCATTTCCGCAGCTAGGTGACTTAGAATGTTTTTAGGTGTAGATCTAATAAGGCCTAAACATTTTCTTAAGTGGAGGTAAGCATGGATTTTTATGCTATTAACTTACTTTCACTCGTTGCAGAGGACGGATGTGCTTTTTTGTGCTTATCATCTTTTATTTTTTCTCGCGCGACTAAATACTTTTCTATAACTTATAAACTCATTATCGGTTCAATTAAAATTTTATCATTTTATTTTCATTTCGGGATTGCTTTCACTCGCTTTTGTGCTTTCGCAAAATAAAATCTTCAACAATTTCAATATAAATTAAAACTTACAACGAAAGTTGCATTAGCGGTGTTGTTGTTTTGTTTATCTCATTTGCGTTGTGTCTTACATTTTACCGTTGTAACTGACTCTCGCGCTCTTGCGTACAAATTATTGTTACATGTGTTCAATGTGTTTGACGCGCTCTCTAGTTCTTTTCTATTTCTATTTCATTGCGCTCTCGTCTTGTTGACTCCCATGATGATATTCTTTCTTGGCTGTGTGACAATGCGGTTCATGTTAAGTGTAGGTTACACAGGTAGAATCAAGGAGTCTATTGCTAAAGGTGGTGGCTTAAAATATGGATGGGAGGTCGAGAATGAGATGCGGGCATTTAAGAGGCGGGCTAGAGACACTTTGAGGGCAGGTTTCAACAAACTCCAAGCGGAGTTTACTGCGTTGGAGACTCAATTCAGAAGCTTATCGCTTATGAATGAGTCTCCAAAACGTAAAAGGCCTAGTACTTGGGGTGTGTCTCTATGTGTATATCCGCCAGCGTTTCTTATCGTCCCCGACCGGTCTCATGCACCGTAAACACCCAATTTGCAGCAATTGATATCGTTTAAGAGCCCGGCGATGAATGCTGAGAATAATCCCTCAAAAACGGTGCCAATTGTATTGTCCGAATTGTCCGGGCAACTACTCATTCAGACATGCTCATAGTTTTAGGTGATTTTAATTGACCTGCTTTAGCATGTTCACTAACAGATGAATCTGCCATGTTGATGCCTTCTATGTCACATGACTTTATTGATGGCCTTCTAGGCTTATCCTTATCCCAAGTCACTCCTGTTCTAAATTCTAATGGAAAATCGTTAGATTTATTTTTGTATTGGATTCTTCTTATTGCGATGTTTCCAGGATCGAACCGTTTGTTCTCCCTGAAGAAAAATTTCATCCTACATTAAATTTGAAAATTGATCTGCCCTCGCTATCATCATTACTTGGTTCAATTACCTTTAACTATGTGCTTTCGTAAGACTGACTTTGCCAGCCTTAAGGAAAACAAGACTACTGTTACCGATTGGTCTTATTTGTACAATTGTAGAGATATGAACTCAGTTATTCTCTTCTCTTATGATACTCTGAATTCACTTTATGATATTTTTGTGCCTCTTGGTAGGTAAGTGCGGTTTAACAAACAGCCCTGGTTCTCTCGAAAGTTATCCTATTTTATCACTGTTTCCACTTGTTCGAATATAAGAACGGCGTGTCCGATTACTCGGTGTAAATGAAGCTTTACAGAGCGCACAGCCGATTCCCATTTGCCTCACCAATGAGGCGAATGCGCAGCTTTAACTTCCAGTTGATGCATATGATCGATAACGCCTCTGCTATCTTGTCATTGTGCAGCTGAGATTGCACTAATTGTTCCATTTCGTCGCTCTCACGAAATTACGTCCATTGTCGCTGAACATCGTCACACATTTGCCTCGGCTTAAAACGTCTAAGAGTGTAAAGTTGAGGTTGCCATACACACGAAGAGACATATGTATCCTTTTTATTTAAGAGCGTTTCTTCCCTTGTGTGCCTTAGTCATGATTGGGCCAGCATAATCACAGCCTGTATTTTCGATTAAAAATGCTTGCCAAACTCTCACTGCCATAAATTGGTTGCTGGTATGTGCTCGCTGTCTGAAGCACCTTAAACAGTTGTGAGTTACCTTACGAATCAGATTCCTGGCTCCCATTATTATATGAATATGACAACTCTCTATAATTATCTAGAATCGGAGTCAGATTACACAGCTTTGAGCTTTTTGGCACACATCCTTTGTTCTGTAATCATTTTCGTTCCTCATGCTATTCGGCTTGAGCTTGCTACCAACATAGGTTCCTAGCGGCCTTAGACTCGTCATAGGTTACCGCGAGAGTGTCTAATCTTTCTTGGAGGTTTTTTTATGCGTCGAATGAATCGTAAGATATACGCCACAATGCGCACATGTCTCGGACAGGAAGAAATACGATCAATAAGTTCCTCAAGTGGAGAAGACTCGCTCCAGGATTCCGCGAGAGTAACTAATACTGCAGCTTTTAACACCTTTTTGTACTCATCATCTGAAATTAAATTAGAGATTTGTCTATCATTTCCATTACATAAGTTAAGATGTCTCTCAGCCAGCCAGTCGGGACCCTTCCACCAGAGAGTAAACTGGCGCAATTTGCGAGGTTTTGCTTGGTTTAATATGGCGCCACGACTATCTTGGTGTTATTTCCAATATTTCGGCAGTACGATTGCCAATGACCGTCTTCAAGCTAGCTGGCAAATGGTTCAGTCATCTTGGAGAGATGAATTTACTTCGATCGTTGATAAGAGAGATGCTGCATTTGATCCTTGTTTTGCTGCAATTGAGGTAACTACCCTCCCGATATTGTTGACATTGCAATTATGTTTCCATGTTCATCAAATACTTTTTCTCCTGTGAATAGGGACCACACGTAGTCGCTACCCAACAAAATGTAAACATGCTTAGCGCTGGTTTACGGTAAATCAGCCAGTTGTAACCCATTGAATACTTTCAATACTGCCGGGTCGATTTCATCCTTTGGGAATAGAATGGTTATCTTACCTAAAACACGAGCTGCAATATCTAATGTATGCTTCGAAAACCTTGATTTCAACTATACTGCGCTGACCCCTTTTGTAGTATCGGCCTGGATTGACGAAACTCCTGAGACAAGTATTCGAGATGGTGAGCGTGAAAGTCCCAGTGATCGTATACAATGCTCCAAAATGTATGTGTGTGTGTATGATCCCTTTTAATTTAATGCATAAACTAGAGATGTGGGCAATACACTCCTTGGTTTTCTTTGCTGCTGTAGATGTACTACCGTACATGCTAGATAACTCTGTGATTCACGACAATATACTTTGACTCCCATTTTGAAATACCATGGTCAGACCTTAGACAACTGAAACACGATCGTTTCTCTTTAGGAAATAATTGGCGCCTCTCCACTGAGAGCGCCAAGAACTGGTCACAGTTGTATACAGTATGCTCCTTAGACTCACATTTAAGGCACCCTCTTGAGTCTGTGGAAATCAATATCCGAGTAGATTTCTTACCGTTTGATTCTGCGACGCAAACTCTTTACAACGTCTCATAGTCTCCGTAGTCACCCTTAGGGTCGACGTAAACTTGCGATTCTTGAAAATCAAACATATCATCTGTGGATTGATTCAACTCCTTCCCCACGGTGTCGATTCTGATCATCATGGTATCGACCATATCCCCTGTGCAGTTCACAGGCGGATTCTCCGAAAGTGTAAGCAGTCGCGTGAGACTGGACTTTATCTTGGTGCGGGTTGCCTTAATTTTTATCATCTTAAACTTGAACAGAATTGCCAATCCCCAGCAGAATCAAAATCCGGTTCGAAGGACCAATTTTATGGTGATACATAAAATAACTTTGCTTAAAAATTAAAAATGTGATGTTTTCCGTTGGTCAATTAGCAATTAACTGAACTCAACAAACATTCTTATTTCACCAGACGCTGGATATTGCATCAGCCAAAAAAGGTGTGACCATGCACCGTAAATACCAGAATAATGAAATACAAAGATCGGTTAAATTCAAAATAATATTAAGCAGTTGGGAATTCACAAAGATTCAAACGATGAGCATGTATATTCGTACTTAGGTTGACAAAAGCACTAAATAAATAAGGGCTTTGGAGGGGTGAACTCCGAACCTACCACCGCTCAACATCTGCAGAAACATATTCGACTTGTTGGAGTTGGATAGTCGTGATTTGACATGATTAAAAGGAGAGTTGTTGATCAACGTCTGTGATTAAGGTGTTTCCTGATATTATGTTGAGATTTTGGCGTCTTCGGGTGAAGTGCATAACTCAAGAATTCCTGCGGTTATACGATAACGATCATAAATTATTTAGTGCTTTTCTAGCAGTCAGGAAGTCTCTACGAAAGGTAATTAAAAACAAATCATCAGCGTATTGAAATAAAATACTATTGATACATTGATAGCACCTTTCTTCACATTAACTGAAGTGTTTCCGATTTAAAATCTTCTATTTGAAAGAAAACTAGTAATAAAGTTGGTATATCAATGACTAAACCCGCACTCAATCAGCACTTTGCCTACAATAGGAACGTTTACGGAGTCAAAGGACTTATAAATATATAAGACAGCCGCTGTTACTTGAAAACCTTGGGCCTTCAAGTTAGTAATTTTATTGATAAAGTCATTGATACAGTTAGCTGTCGATCTCCTTGGTAATAAATTGAACTTATCAATATACGCCTCCTTTTACCTTTGATAAGACCTTCTGGCCTTTCCCAGCAGCCTTCAAAACTTGCTGAATTCGCTGGTATAAATTTCCGTTCGATTAATTTTCGTGCGAATTCTCCGCGCGCCGCTTGTACATCTGTTTCCTGTTGAGCTTCTGTTAGTTCTCCTGAAGCGCCTTTAATATTTGTGCCAGTATCGGACCATAGTGTGTAAAGTTCTCCTTGCCTTGCCATCAATTAGAGTATGCGCGATTTCCACATGTATTGCTCTAGATGTTAAGCATGTATACAAAACGCCATTCCGCTTTCGCAGGCGTTTAGTGTCCTGTGTATAGAACACGACAAAAATTCCATGCCAAATGATGTGAAGGGTTTTTGAAATGTAGACAACCTCTCCTTGGGTAATAGACCCATTTGCTTTTTAACCGAATCGGTTTTGCGTTGTCTACAGCACACACATTCGCTAATAATTCTTTTGATCTTGGTATTAATCTTCGGCATCCAGAACTGCGATTTGAATTTATGTACGACGACTTGTATTCCGGTATTCGTTGTAAAATCATCTTCACTCATAGAAAGAAAATATTTGGTGAGGCGTAGAGCCCCAGTTATAGTCCAGTCTCATCATAGGTTATGTGAAAACTTTCTGCTTGGACATGGAGATACCATTTTGATAGAGACCAATTATACTCTTCCACGACGATATCGCCCCGACGGAGTTCCTTCTTATATCGTTTCGCTTTTACGTTTTCAATAAATATTTTGACCCATGCTGAAGCACTTACCAGTTTAGTGAATTTCAAAATTATATTTTCCAGTATTTTAAATGGGTGCTCGTATTGGCGAACCAGCATCATAAGTCCTCACTCAGTTAATACCTTTCATTTTGGCTGTGGCATCATCTTTTTATATAATCCAAGAAAAGCTGGACCATGTTGCCATCTGTCTGTCGCAACTTATATGGATGTATCTCTTGTTATGATATCAGCAATGTTTTCCATGGTTGGAACCCAATTCCATTCTGACCTCTTGGACTTCTCTTTACTATTTACCCATGAAATCACCGTTCACGGGAGTCTGTCCAGAAATATCATCAAATTTTAGATGTATTTCGTTCTCAATAGTTTCCGCCAGTCTACATCCCATCACAGCTGCCAATGTTTCAAGTTTTGGAATCGTAACATGTTTTAGTGGTGAAACTTGAGCCCGAGATGCCATAACTTCTTGTAACTTACTCGGATATATCAGCATATATGCAGCGTACGCTTTGCTACTAGCGTCACAAAAAACATGTAGTTCGACTTTCGTAGCAAAAGATAAATGTTGAGAATAACATCTTGGTATATTAACATCATGTAATCTTTTAACCACTCTTTGACCACTTTTTGACAAGATCTCCTTTAATGACATTGTCCCATCCGATGCCAAGCTCCCAAAATATTACGCATCAAGATCCGACCAGTTGTTATTACTGGGGTCACCATTCCCAAGGGATCATATATTGAGTTGACCGCTGCAAGCACCATTCTTTTTGTAGGCATCCTTGTTCAATTCAATATGTCCTCGCTTATACTGTGCATTGTAGTTGTTGAGAATATAAATATATCTCTTTGTGCGTCCCAAATCATGCCGAAAACCTTTTGAGATATATCTCCTTTTGCGCCCAACCGAATCGAACAGGCCACGTAGATCTTCGGATATTTCCTGTAAGACATGATTATATGTCCAACTGCGTGTATCACTTCACTTTTGTGTATCGCCGCATTTCATGGATTTAATTACTGCGCAATTTGGCAGCAAATAAAGTTTTGGAGATTTAACCAAGTTGATATTAGTGAGTATTTTTCCATTACCATTCTTCAGTGGCTTCTCTAATGCATTCTGGTATGCTCGCTCTAGTTCATGTTTTCTGTCTAACTTTCTTTCTAAGCATTTTAGTCTTTGTTCTGCCATTTGGCAGTCGCCAAAGTTTCACCATGTCGCTTTTCCACGGTAAGTACTTGATATTTTGATAACAGACACTTTTTTTCCTGTTGGTTTAGTGTTGTTCGTTGCTGGTTTACGGACACCAAATCCTTCTATACTAAATTGGTTTTTAAGCATATGGCCAAGATGTTCAAGATGTTTGCTTTCACCGTCTACGACCCATCCGAGTTTGTTTTTTTTGCCATAATTGGACCCTTTGGGTTTACATTTAGTATGGTTTGAGTTGTCAGGATCGTTGTCCAATAAGGAGATGAGACCGAAGATTCCGAATCGAGTTCAATTTTGCAAATTTTGTACATGGAAATTCTTTCTATATAGCTTTCTAATCGATTCGTTGAGTTGGTGAATTCAAATCCTTGATAAGACTTACATTCTCAAGCTTCTGAGTTTTGCTATCGCCAGCAAGAGCAATATTTTCGATTTCTGAAGTCCCCTCATATCTAGAGTTTCCTTCTGTCCATCCAAAGCAAAACGGTTTAGGCTTCCCAATTATACCAACATCTCGTGCTACAGTCAAATCCAACATTGTGGTTGTGCTCCCATCGTCGAGAAAAGCCAGAATTTCTTTTTCACCAGTTGTTAGCATTTTAAGAATTGCTTCTTCTTGGACTTCTTGAATGCATCCGCCAACAGCTTGCGGCAAGGATGGTAGATGAGACTGTTTTGCCTTATGTAGTAAGCGATGATGATATCTTTCACAGTTGTCTATCTTGCATTGTTCACGATTATTACTTTGTCCCTTATGAAATTTTAGACATGAAGCAGGCGTTACTTGTGCTTGCCTAGTCCCATCGTTTCTTCAACTCTGTCTTTCTAAATTTACTATATTTATCTAGGGAATCCTTGTCTTCATCTTAAAATAAACACTTGCTGGTTGAGCGAGTTTGTGTACTTTTGCGTTTGAATTTGTGATTTGAATTTATTTTGTGCTTTATTATCTACGTTATTGATTGTAATTATCTTCTTGTAGAAACATGATCAATATACAATCTCGACTGCTCCTGTGTTCATTCAGCAAATATTTCAAAATAACAATCTGCAGCTCCTAATTTTCGAGCGGTTAAAAAATTCTCGGAAAAAACTTTCATCTAGCCGCCTCATTTAGCAATGAAAGCAAGTTTTGTGTATGGATGTATTTGCATTTTGATTGATATTTTGAACAGAGCTGTTGAACTATTGAAAATCTGCAGTTTTTTTTACATATTTTATTTCCTGTGCTTTTGTCATCAGTTCGAAAGCCAGATTTTCTTGAACTCCATATATGTTGTCCAAAATGGCTAGAATTTTCGATGGCACCTTGGCCAACATCAACAAAATGTCAACTTTCTTTCCCGCTGTCTCTTTTAGTGAATTTTCCAGACGATATTCATACATCCTCTATTTCTTAAAATGTGGCCAAGCCAAATGAGAGGAACCGTCAAATTCCAGATGTTTATTGCCTAGGTTTCGTCTGGCTAACATGGTAATGACTGAGCTTTCCATATTGTTGTCCCCGTTGGAGATCGATAGAGATACATTTAACAGGTGGTCTTTATCAGAATATACAGATTTTTGTGAGGAGGATGAACGTTGGTCCTTCGAGCCGGATAATTAACACAATTATTAACAAATGTGGAGTTGGCCAAAAGTGGTAGAAAAGAGGCATGGAAGTCGCAAGACTTTCGCGACGTTTATTTCGTCATAAAAAAAAATTTGTTAGAGAAAATTTCGTGAAGCGCGAACTACGAAAATTCAGCTCCAAAATGAAGCTGCAACACTTCGACTGTATCTCAAAAAAGCTGAGCGCAGGCGCTTTGCAAAGAGTATGCAAAATACTCCATACAAGCATCAAACGCGAACCAGTTCGAAAACATGAACCAGTTGGACGTACTTAGGGGAATAGAAGCCATAGATGTAGAAAACGTGGAACTTCAAGACGAAATCTTAAAAAAGGAAATATTGATGTTTGGTGTAAAATGACAGCTAAGCAAAGCCCAAACTGGGGGCGCTTTTGCTGACGTCATCGAAGAGCATGAATACGAAATACAACAACTGTCATTAAAGCTTTGGTGAGCAAAAAAAACATACTTTGAATATTACTGTAACACTTATCTGTTATGTAGTGGAATTGGCAGTGGTTTTTCATTAGTTTTAGAGAACTTTATTTTTTAATTCTTATAGGCACGTGTGTCTTCGGCATCGTTTTTATTAAGAGTGTGGCCATCTCTTTCTAGAACAAAATGATAAATTGACTTACATACTAGATTCAAGAACAGAAATGTTTTTTTTTTTTTTGGAAACATAGCTTAAATACAAATAATAAATATTTTCTGCGACACTGTATACAAGTAATTTTATAGCGTGGTGCGTAGTCGATTTGAACAATGATTCTTCCATTAATCTGCTGCCGCTTTTCGGACTACGAAACCAAAAAATAAACTTTGGAGTTGTAAGCTATGCTTGCCTTCTTTCTACAATTCTAGAGGGGTTAGCAAAGTATGCTGATGAGAGAACTCGGTAGTTCTTGTAATACCGCAATACGAACAACCTGCTCATATTTTGTCTTTCCCGAAGATGAAGTCGATCCTACTTATTCGAAAGATTGAAATATACAGAACGCTAAAATAAATGTCACATACCAATCGCCCGACACGGCGCACACTGCTGCTTTTTGGCATTTTACATTGCAAAAATCATATCTTTTAAACCAATAGAGCGATATAAAATATTTAAAAAGCGTTTGAGAAAAAGCTTCAAAATAAATGTTTGCCAAGAGTGCTGGGTGCTCTTGGTGCTGAAATTTTCAAGGTCAAATTCAGAAATTTGAAATTTTCACCATTTAACATATTCTTGCTCGTAACCAACACCTGCTATTGAAGACGTCATTTTATCATTTTCAAAAAATCTCCTTAAATTTTTTCAATCCTAGACTCCGAGAGAATTCATCTTGTATAATCTTCTTCGTATATCTCACTAGGTATATTATCCGTTTTTTATCTCCTCGCCGAAGAAGTGTGTAAACTAGCTTCAGAATAAAATCCATACACTTTATTCTGCAATGCAACGGGGAAATTCCATATTCGTAGCGGTTCTTCTCACTCACTGTGTGTCGTGAAATTCGCTTTGAGTTTTTTTGCAAATTGGACAACTCACAACTTTTCCGTCAATCATTGTCAGGAAAAAATCAAACTAAACCGTAAATGTTTTTCCACTCTTGGTTTGAAAATTATGCGGCCTTTTTCGTCCTCTGCTAGTTGATGGTTGAACGAATCTACAAATATTGTATACTTTTCAAGCCAAACTCAATTTTTTTCACAAAATGTGGCACATTTCTGCTGCTCGCGTTCGATTTTTGCCTTAAGTTATAGTGTGTATATTTGATTTTTACCTTAAGCTCCATTTTAGAACTTCAAAAATCCTTTTTTTTAACAACATTTTTGCACTAATAAATAAAATTGTCTTGAATTATGTTGACGAATACAATTTAGTCCAGATTTAAGGTGTGTCCTCTTATGAAGTTCAAAATAAACTGTCGCAAACAAGAGGAATATTAAGCATTATATTTTTTTAATTAACTAGGTACATACCTTTTTGTATTAATTGGCTAAAACCTTAATATTTACATCCAATTAGGTAAACAGAAACAGAAGGTATTTAAAAACAGCAATAGTAGTGTATGTAGTCCTGCATTAATCCTAGTTGATCCTTGTTAGTTGTATTCCGCCAAAACCAAAAACCCCAATATTTAGTGTATTTTTTGAACGCTTCTAGTTCAATAATAGTTTTAGTAACTATTATAATTTATGAATCATGCTATTAATAGCATGATTCATTAATGAATAACATACTTTTTAGATAAAACAACAGAATCCCAGATCGATTGTTGAAATCGCCCTATATTCAGTTTTGAAGTTGCGACTTTTTGTAAATATTATTATTTATTCTCTTTTGTTAAAAATGTCTCAACTCTGGGCGCCTTTAACAGTCATGAATCTTGAAATCTTTCAAATTTTTTTTTGATGATTGGACATAAAATTTGAAGAATTCCATATCAATTGCCTTTATGATGTTTGCAATATAAAAAAATTGATTTTTGCAAAGCTAGCCGGGCAGAGGCCCAACTGGGCGGCGTTTACAAATTAATTGTAAATAAAATATATTTGGAACTTTGTTTTCAAAAAAATCATATTTCTTTGTATGCTGTATGTATACAAGTAATACCATAGCATGTTGCGTAGTCGGTTTGAACAATGTTTCTTCCACTAATAAGCTGCCGGTTTTCGTAATATGAAAACCAAATATCAAAGAAGCTAACATCGGCTATGCCAAAGTTTATATACCCTTGCAGTCCTTGGCAATAATAATTTTACATGTTCAAAATTTGTTTTCTGCAACTCAATTCATGAATATACATACAAACAAAACAATTTTATTCTTTTTACTACAATTTGTTCTTCTTCTTCATGTGCTCTGTTGATTTGATGGGGTTTTATATGCAATATTATCACATGTGTAAATTTCAAAGCGATACTCCAATTTTTATGAAAATATAGTAGTCCGATCCTGAGAATTCTCATACTTGATCTGCTCCAGTAATAAAAGACACAGAAAAAATATTTCAGCCCGATAGCTCTTAAGATGGCTGAGTAAAACGCATACGCACGGACGGACAGACGGACATGGCTATATCGACTCAGCTTCTCATGCTGATCAAGAATATATATACTTTATGGGGTCGGAAACGTCTCCTTCTGTGCGTTACAAACATCTTACCAATTTTATAATACCCTCTGCAAGGGTACAAAAAAGGCAACATATACCCTTGCAGTCCTTGGCTAATATATTTCTTCATGTTTTAGACTCTTTTTCTGTAACTCAATTCATCGAGGCACAGACAAAACCTTTCAAATATCATTCCCATTTCTTTTTCTTCTTGTTCCCCATTCAATTTTACGTGCTGCGATTGGCAAGCAAGCACAAACAGTTTATGTAGGGTTGCGTCTGTCGGCAGCGTTTGAGCAGAGCCTATTTCTTTTGACTGTAACTTGTGTTCTATTTATTCAATTTGTTTATCGGATTTGATTTCTGGATCTCTATCTCTATTTTGTATAAAAAACTATAATAGTAAATTTCATAGGGATACTCCAATTTTTTAACCTATTTTTCTTCCATAACTACATATATGATATAGTTGTCCGATCCTGAAAATTTCCATACTTTATCTTACCCGGGTTATGAGTATCTCAAATATCAAGTTTCATCCCAATAACTTTTCATATGGCGGGGTAAATATGATTTGCACAGACGGACGGACGGACAGACGGACATGGCTATATCGATTATCTTCTCATGCTGATCAAGAATATATATTTCTTTTAGGGTCGGAAACGTCTCCTTCTGTGCGTTACAAACATCTGACCAATTTCGGAATATCCTCTGCAAGTGTATAAAAATTACAGAATTAATTAGAGTAAGTTTAAAACTTTTGAAAAATAAATATATTTACCTGTGAGATGAGTTCGCCCACGCAAAAATGATATAAAACCATCGTTATTTTTTAAAAATTTTATAATTCCAGAATTGAAAAAAAAACAGAATGTAAATGTTATAAATCTTTAATATCAAATATTAAGAATACAATTTATTTGTTTGTTTTTTTTAAATATTTTTAGGAGACCAAGTCGGCTTGAAACCCCTTAAAAAGGTACGGTGAACTGAATCATAAAGAAGCATTTTTGGAATTATGTCTATCCCGTTGGCATCAAGATTTTTGAGCTGGTTGGTCAATTGATTTATTGACCAACGAGGAAAAGTATTTCTGTAGTCGGGAAGTGAAGTAAAGCCTGGCCAAATTTCTTCAGTATGTGTTTTAAGAATCCTATAAAATTCGTCAGCTCTTCGTCAGAGGGATTACTCTCGATGGATAGTACAGTCTCTATTGTTCTTTTAAGGCATACATAGTTGGCCTTTCCCAGCAGCCTCCAAAACTTGCTGAATTCGATGGTAGACCCATTTGCGTTTTAACCGAATCGGTTTTGCGTTGTCTACAGCACACACATTCGCTAATAATTCTTTTGATCTTGGTATTAATCTTCGGCATCCAGAACTGCGATTTGAATTTATGTACGACGACTTGTATTCCGGTATTCGTTGTAAAATCATCTTCACTCATGGAAAGAAAATATTTGGTGAGGCGTAGAGCCCCAGTTATAGTCCAGTCTCATCATAGATTATGTAAAAACTTTCTGCTTGGACATGGAGATACCATTTTGATAGAGACCAATTATACTCTTCCACGACGATATCGCCCCGACGGAGTTCCTTCTTATATCGTTTCGCTTTTACGTTTTCAATAAATATTTTGACCCATGCTGAAGCACTTACCAGTTTAGTGAATTTCAAAATTCTATTTTCCAGTATTTTAAATGGGTGCTCGTATTGGCGAACCAGCATCATAAGTCCTCATTCAGTTAATACCTTTCATTTTGGCTGTGGCATCATCTTTTTATCTAATCCAAGAAAAGGTGGACCATGTTGCCATCTGTCTTTGGCAACTTATATGGATGTATCTCTTGTTATGATATCAGCAATGTTTTCCATGGTTGGAACCCAATTCCATTCTGACCTCTTGGACTTCTCTTTACTATTTACCCATGAAATCACCGTTCACGGGAGTCTGTCCAGTAATATCGTTCATCAAATTTTAGATGTATTTCGTTCTCAATAGTTTCCGCCAGTCTACATCCCATCACAGCTGCCAATGTTTCATGTTTTGGAATCGTAACATGTTTTAGTGGTGAAACTTGAGCCCGAGATGCCATAACTTCTTGTAACTTACTCGGATATATGCTGCTGCAGCGTACGCTTTGCTACTAGCGTCACAAAAAACGTGTAGTTCGACTTTCGTAGCAAAAGATAAATGTTGAGAATAACATCTTGGTATATTAACATCATGTAGTCTTTTAACCACTCTTGCCACTTTTTGACAGGATCTCCTTTAATGACATTGTCCCATCCGATGCCAAGCTCCCAAAATATTACGCATCAAGATCCGACCATTTATTATTACTGGGGTCATCATTCCCAAAGGATCATATATTGAGTTGACCGCTGCAAGCACCATTCTTTTTGTAGGCATTCTTGTTCAATTCAATATGTCCTCGCTTATACTGTGCATTGTAGTTGTTGAGAATATAAATATATCTCTTTGTGCGTATCAAATCATGCCGAAAACCTTTTGAGATATATCTCCTTTTTCGCCCAACCGAATCCGTGTTAACAGGCCACGTAGATCTTCGGATATTTCCTGTAAGACATGATTATATGTCCAACTGCGTGTATCACTTCACTTTTGTGTATCTCCGCATTTCATGGATTTAATTACTGCGCAATTTGGCAGCAAATAAAGTTTTGGAGATTTAACCAAGTTGATATTAGTGAGTATTTTGCCATTACCATTCTTCAGTAGCTTCTCTAATGCATTTTGGTATGCTCGCTCTAGTTCATGTTTTCTGTCTAACTTTCTTTCTAAGCATTTTAGTCTTTGTTCTGCCATTTGGCAGTCGCCAAAGTTTCACCATGTCGCTTTTCCACGGTAAGTACTTGATATTTTGATAACAGACACTTTTTTTCCTGTTGGTTTAGTGTTGTTCGTTGCTGGTTTACGGACACCAAATCCTTCTATGCTAAATTGGTTTTTAAGCATATGGCCAAGATGTTCAAGATGTTTGCTTTCACCGTCTACGACCCATCCGAGTTTGTTTTTTTGCCATAATTGGACTCTTTGGATTTACATTTAGTATGGTTTGAGTTGTCAGGATCGTTGTCCAATAAGGAGATGAGACTGAAGATTCCGAATCGAGTTCAATTTTGCAAATTTTGTACATGGAAATTCTTTCTATATAGCTTTCTAATCGATTCGTTGAGTTGGTGAATTCAAATCCTTGATAAGACTTACATTCTCAAGCTTCTGAGTTTTGCTATCGCCAGCAAGAGCAATATTTGCGATTTCTGAAGTCCCCTCATATCTAGAGTTTCCTTCTGTCCATCCAAAGCAATACGGTTTAGGCTTCCCAATTATACCAACATCTCGTGCTACAGTCAAATCCAACATTGTGGTTATGCTCCCATCGTCGAAAAAAAGCCAGAATTTCTTTTTCACCAGTTGTTAGCATTTTAAGAATTGCTTCTTCTTGGACTTCTTGAATGCATCCGCCAACAGCTTGCGGCAAGGATGGTAGATGAGACTGTTTTGCCTTATGTAGTAAGCGATGATGATATCTTTCACAGTTGTCTATCTTGCATTGATCACGATTATTACTTTGTCCCTTATGAAGTTTTAGACATGAAGCAGGCGTTACTTGTGCTTGCCTAGTCCCATCGTTTCTTCAACTCTGTCTTTCTAAATTTACTATATTTATCTAGGGAATGCTTGTCTTCATCTTAAAATAAACACTTGCTGGTTGAGCGAGTTTGTGTACTTTTGCGTTTGAATTTGTGATTTGAATTTATTTTGTGCTTTATTATCTACGTTATTGATTGTAATTATCTTCTTGTAGAAACATGATCAATATACAATCTCGACTGCTCCTGTGTTCATTCAGCAAATATTTCAAAATAACAATCTGCAGCTCCTAATTTTCGAGCGGTTAAAAAATTCTCGGAAAAAACTTTCATCTAGCCGCCTCATTTAGCAATGAAAGCAAGTTTTGTGTATGGATGTATTTGCATTTTGATTGATATTTTGAACAGAGCTGTTGAACTATTGAAAATCTGCAGTTTTTTTTACATATTTTATTTCCTGTGCTTTTGTCATCAGTTCGAAAGCCAGATTTTCTTGAACTCCATATATGTTGTCCAAAATGGCTAGAATTTTCGATGGCACCTTGGCCGACATCAACAATATGTCAACTTTCTTTCCCGCTGCCTCTTTTAGTGAATTTTTCAGACGATATTCATACATCCTCTATTTCTTAAAATGTGGCCAAGCCAAATGAGAGGAACCGTCAAATTCCAGATGTTTATTGCCTAGGTTTCGTCTGACTAACATGGTAATGACTGAGCTTTCCATATTGTTGTCCCCGTTGGAGATCGATAGAGATACATTTAACAGGTGGTCTTTATCAGAATATACAGATTTTTGTGAGGAGGATGAACGTTGGTCCTTCGAGCCGGATAATTAACACAATTATTAACAAAATGTGGAGTTGGCCAAAAGTGGTAGAAAAGAGGCATGGAAGTCGCAAGACTTTCGCGACGTTTATTTCGTCATAAAAAAAAAATTTGTTAGAGAAAATTTCGTGAAGCGCGAACTACGAAAATTCAGCTCCAAAATGAAGCTGCAACACTTCGACTGTATCTCAAAAAAGCTGAGCGCAGGCGCTTTGCAAAGAGTATGCAAAGTACTCCATACAAGCATCAAACGCGAACCAGTTCTAAAACATGAACCAGTTGGACGTACTTAGGGGAATAGAAGCCATAGATGTAGAAAACGTGGAACTTCAAGACGAAATCTTAAAAAAGGAAATATTGATGTTTGGTGTAAAATGACAGCTAAGCAAAGCCCAAAATGGGGGCGCTTTTGCTAACGTCATCGAAGACCATGAATACGAAATACAAGAACTGTCATTAGAGGTGAAAGTTCTGAATGCGCGCCCGGAAGCTTTGGTGAGCAAAAAAACATACTTTGAATATTACTGTAACACTAATCTGTTATGTAGTGGAATTGGCAGTGGTTTTTCATTATTTTTAGAGAACTTTATTTTTTAATTCTTATAGGCACGTGTGTCTTCGCCATCGTTTTAATTAAGAGTGTGGCCATCTCTTTCTAGAACAAAATGATAAATTGACTTACATACTAGATTCAAGAACAGAAATGTTTTTTTTTTTTTTTGGAAACATAGCTTAAATACAAATAATAAATATTTTCTGCGACACTGTATACAAGTAATTTTATAGCGTGGTGCGTAGTCGATTTGAACAATGATTCTTCCATTAATCTGCTGCCGCTTTTCGGACTACGAAACCAAAAAATAAACTTTGGAGTTGTAAGCTATGATTGCCTTCTTTCTACAATTCTAGAGGGGTTAGCAAAGTATGCTGATGAGAGAACTCGGTAGTTCTTGTAATACCGCAATACGAACAACCTGCTCATATTTTGTCTTTCCCGAAGATGAAGTCGATCCTACTTATTCGAAAGATTGAAATATACAGAACGCTAAAATAAATGTCACATACCAATCGCCCGACACGGCGCACACTGCTGCTTTTTGGCATTTTACATTGCAAAAATCATATCTTTTAAACCAATAGAGCGATATAAAATATTTAAAAAGCGTTTGAGAAAAAGCTTCAAAATAAATGTTTGCCAAGAGTGCTGGGTGCTCTTGGTGCTGAAATTTTCAAGGTCAAATTCAGAAATTTGAAATTTTCACCATTTAACATATTCTTGCTCGTAACCAACACCTGCTATTGAAGACGTCATTTTATCATTTTCAAAAAATCTCCTTAAATTTTTTTCAATCCTAGACTCCGAGAGAATTCATCTTGTATAATCTTCTTCGTATATCTCACTAGGTATATTATCCGTTTTTTATCTCCTCGCCGAAGAAGTGTGTAAACTAGCTTCAGAATAAAATCCATACACTTTATTCTGCAATGCAACGGGGAAATTCCATATTCGTAGCGGTTCTTCTCACTCACTGTGTGTCGTGAAATTCGCTTTGAGTTTTTTTGCAAATTGGACAACTCACAACTTTTCCGTCAATCATTGTCAGGAAAAAATCAAACTAAACCGTAAATGTTTTTCCACTCTTGGTTTGAAAATTATGCGGCCTTTCTCGTCCTCTGCTAGTTGATGGTTGAACGAATCTACAAATATTGTATACTTTTCAAGCCAAACTCAATTTTTTTCACAAAATGTGGCACATTTCTGCTGCTCGCGTTCGATTTTTGCCTTAAGTTATAGTGTGTATATTTGATTTTTACCTTAAGCTCCATTTTAGAACTTCAAAAATCCTTTTTTTTAACAACATTTTTGCACTAATAAATAAAATTGTCTTGAATTATGTTGACGAATACAATTTAGTCCAGATTTAAGGTGTGTCCTCTTATGAAGTTCAAAATAAACTGTCGCAAACAAGAGGAATATTAAGCATTATATTTTTTTAATTAACTAGGTACATATCTTTTTGTATTAATTGGCTAAAACCTTAATATTTACATCCAACTAGGTAAACAGAAACAGAAGGTATTTTAAAACAGCAATACGCAATGATATCAATTAAGTATAAACAAGCCACAGGCAAAAATGCATGCGCTCATAATTTTCCTTACACCTGCAGCATGTTTTTTAGGTTAGGTTTTCTTAGTTTATTGCCTTACGCACCAAATTCGCAATTTTTCGCAGATCGGGACCACATACATAGATAGAAAAATATTTCACCTACCTAGTGTATGTAGTCCTGCATTAATCCTAGTTGATCCTTGTTAGTTGTATTCCGCCAAAACCAAAAACCCCAATATTTAGTGTATTTTTTGGACGCTTCTAGTTCAATAATAGTTTTAGTAACTATTATAATTTATGAATCATGCTATTAATAGCATGATTCATTAATGAATAACATACTTTTTAGATAAAACAACAAAATCCCAGATCGATTGTTGAAATCGCCCTATATTCAGTTTTGAAGTTGCTACTTTTTGTAAACATTATCATTTATTCTCTTTTGTTAAAAATGTCTCAACTCTGGGTGCCTTTAACAGTCATGAATCTTGAAATCTTTCAAATTTTTTTTTTTGGATTCATAAAATTTGAAGAATTCCATGTCAATTGCCTTTATGATGTTTGCAATATAAAAAAATTGATTTTTGCAAAGCTATCCGGGCAGAGGCCCAACTGGGCGGCGTTTACAAATTAATTGTAAATAAAATATATTTGGAACTTTGTTTTCAAAAAAATCATATTTCTTTGTATGCTGTATACAAGTAATACTATAGCAGGTTGCGTAGTCGGTTTGAACAATGTTTCTTCCACTAATAAGCTGCCGGTTTTCGTAATATGAAAACCAAATATCAAAGAAGCTAACATCGGCTATGCCAAAGTTTATATACCCTTGCAGTCCTTGGCAATAATAATTTTACATGTTCAAAATTTGTTTTCTGCAACTCAATTCATGAATATACATACAAACAAAACAATTTTATTCTTTTTACTACAATTTGTTCTTCTTCTTCATGTGCTCTGTTGATTTGATGGGGTTTTATATGCAATATTATCACATGTGTAAATTTCAAAGCGATACTCCAATTTTTATGAAAATATAGTAGTCCGATCCTGAGAATTCTCATACTTGATCTGCTCCAGGTAATAAAAGACACAGAAAAAATATTTCAGCCCGATAGCTCTTAAGATGCCTGAGTAAAACGCATACGCACGGACGGACAGACGGACATGGCTATATCGACTCAGCTTCTCATGCTGATCAAGAATATATATACTTTATTTTATAATACCCTCTGCAAGGGTACAAAAAAGGCAACATATACCCTTGCAGTCCTTGGCTAATATATTTCTTCATGTTTTAGACTCTTTTTCTGTAACTCAATTCATCGATGCACAGACAAAACCTTTCAAATATCATTCCCATTTCTTTTTCTTCTTGTTCCCCATTCAATTTTACGTGCTGCGATTGGCAAGCAAGCACAAACAGTTTATGTAGGATTGCGTCTGTCGGCAGCGTTTGAGCAGAGCCTATTTCTTTTGACTGTAACTTGTGTTCTATTTATCCAATTTGTTTATCGGATTTGATTTCTGGATCTCTATCTCTATCTCTATTTTGTATAAAAAACTATAATAGTAAATTTCATAGGGATACTCCAATTTTTTAACCTATTTTTCTTCAATAACTACATATATGATATAGTGGTCCGATCCTGAAAATTTCCATACTTTATATTACCCGGGTTATGAGTAGCTCAAATATCAAGTTTCATCCCAATAACTTTTCATATGGCGGGGTAAATATGATTTGCACAGACGGACGGACGGACAGACGGACATGGCTATATCGATTATCTTCTCATGCTGATCAAGAATATATATTCTTATTAGGGTCGGAAACGTCTCCTTCTGTGCATTACAAACATCTGACCAATTTTGGAATATCCTCTGCAAGCGTATAAAAATTACAGAATTAATTAGAGTAAGTCTAAAACTTTTGAAAAATAAATATATTTACCTGTGAGATGAGTTCGCCCACGCAAAAATGATATAAAACCATCGTTATTTTTTAAAAATTTTATAATTCCAGAATTGAAAAAAAACAGAATGTAAATGTAAATGTAAATGTAAATTTATTTGTTTGTTTTTTTTAAATATTTTTAGGAGACCAAGTCGGCTTGAAACCCCTTAAAAAAGGTATGCTAAAATGCCCTTGGCCGAAATACGGTGAACTGGATCATAAAGAAGCATTTTTGGAATTACGTCTATCCCGTTGGCATCAAGATTTTTGAGCTGGTTGGTCAATTGATTTATTGACCAACGAGGAAAAGTATTTCTGTAGTCGGGAAGTGAAGTAAAGCCTGGCCAAATTTCTTCAGTAGGTGTTTTAAGAATCCTGTAAAATTCGTCAGCTCTTCGTCAGAGGGATTACTCTCGATGGATAGTACAGTCTCTATTGTTCTTTTAAGGCATACATAGTTGGCCTTTCCCAGCAGCCTCCAAAACTTGCTGAATTCGATGGTAGACCCATTTGCGTTTTAACCGAATCGGTTTTGCGTTGTCTACAGCACACACATTCGCTAATAATTCTTTTGATCTTGGTATTAATCTTCGGCATCCAGAACTGCGATTTGAATTTATGTACGACGACTTGTATTCCGGTATTCGTTGTAAAATCATCTTCACTCATGGAAAGAAAATATTTGGTGAGGCGTAGAGCCCCAGTTATAGTCCAGTCTCATCATAGATTATGTGAAAACTTTCTGCTTGGACATGGAGATACAATTTTGATAGAGACCAATTATACTCTTCCACGACGATATCGCCCCGACGGAGTTCCTTCTTATATCGTTTCGTTTTTACGTTTTCAATAAATATTTTGACCCATGCTGAAGCACTTACCAGTTTAGTGAATTTCAAAATTCTATTTTCCAGTATTTTAAATGGGTGCTCGTATTGGCGAACCAGCATCATAAGTCCTCATTCAGTTAATACCTTTCATTTTGGCTGTGGCATCATCTTTTTATCTAATCCAAGAAAAGGTGGACCATGTTGCCATCTGTCTTTGGCAACTTATATGGATGTATCTCTTGTTATGATATCAGCAATGTTTTCCATGGTTGGAACCCAATTCCATTCTGACCTCTTGGACTTCTCTTTACTATTTACCCATGAAATCACCGTTCACGGGAGTCTGTCCAGAAATATCGTTCATCAAATTTTAGATGTATTTCGTTCTCAATAGTTTCCGCCAGTCTACATCCCATCACAGCTGCCAATGTTTCATGTTTTGGAATCGTAACATGTTTTAGTGGTGAAACTTGAGCCCGAGATGCCATAACTTCTTGTAACTTACTCGGATATATGCTGCTGCAGCGTACGCTTTGCTACTAGCGTCACAAAAAACGTGTAGTTCGACTTTCGTAGCAAAAGATAAATGTTGAGAATAACATCTTGGTATATTAACATCATGTAGTCTTTTAACCACTCTTGCCACTTTTTGACAGGATCTCCTTTAATGACATTGTCCCATCCGATGCCAAGCTCCCAAAATATTACGCATCAAGATCCGACCATTTATTATTACTGGGGTTATCATTCCCAAAGGATCATATATTGAGTTGACCGCTGCAAGCACCATTCTTTTTGTAGGCATCCTTGTTCAATTCAATATGTCCTCGCTTATACTGTGCATTGTAGTTGTTGAGAATATAAATATATCTCTTTGTGCGTATCAAATCATGCCGAAAACCTTTTGAGATATATCTCCTTTTTCGCCCAACCGAATCCGTGTTAACAGGCCACGTAGATCGTCGGATATTTCCTGTAAGACATGATTATATGTCCAACTGCGTGTATCACTTCACTTTTGTGTATCGCCGCATTTCATGGATTTAATTACTGCGCAATTTGGCAGCAAATAAAGTTTTGGAGATTTAACCAAGTTGATATTAGTGAGTATTTTGCCATTACCATTCTTCAGTAGCTTCTCTAATGCATTTTGGTATGCTCGCTCTAGTTCATGTTTTCTGTCTAACTTTCTTTCTAAGCATTTTAGTCTTTGTTCTGCCATTTGGCAGTCGCCAAAGTTTCACCATGTCGCTTTTCCACGGTAAGTACTTGATATTTTGATAACAGACACTTTTTTTCCTGTTGGTTTAGTGTTGTTCGTTGCTGGTTTACGGACACCAAATCCTTCTATGCTAAATTGGTTTTTAAGCATATGGCCAAGATGTTCAAGATGTTTGCTTTCACCGTCTACGACCCATCCGAGTTTGTTTTTTTGCCATAATTGGACTCTTTGGATTTACATTTAGTATGGTTTGAGTTGTCAGGATCGTTGTCCAATAAGGAGATGAGACTGAAGATTCCGAATCGAGTTCAATTTTGCAAATTTTGTACATGGAAATTCTTTCTATATAGCTTTCTAATCGATTCGTTGAGTTGGTGAATTCAAATCCTTGATAAGACTTACATTCTCAAGCTTCTGAGTTTTGCTATCGCCAGCAAGAGCAATATTTGCGATTTCTGAAGTCCCCTCATATCTAGAGTTTCCTTCTGTCCATCCAAAGCAATACGGTTTAGGCTTCCCAATTATACCAACATCTCGTGCTACAGTCAAATCCAACATTGTGGTTATGCTCCCATCGTCGAAAAAAGCCAGAATTTCTTTTTCACCAGTTGTTAGCATTTTAAGAATTGCTTCTTCTTGGACTTCTTGAATGCATCCGCCAACAGCTTGCGGCAAGGATGGTAGATGAGACTGTTTTGCCTTATGTAGTAAGCGATGATGATATCTTTCACAGTTGTCTATCTTGCATTGATCACGATTATTACTTTGTCCCTTATGAAGTTTTAGACATGAAGCAGGCGTTACTTGTGCTTGCCTAGTCCCATCGTTTCTTCAACTCTGTCTTTCTAAATTTACTATATTTATCTAGGGAATGCTTGTCTTCATCTTAAAATAAACACTTGCTGGTTGAGCGAGTTTGTGTACTTTTGCGTTTGAATTTGTGATTTGAATTTATTTTGTGCTTTATTATCTACGTTATTGATTGTAATTATCTTCTTGTAGAAACATGATCAATATACAATCTCGACTGCTCCTGTGTTCATTCAGCAAATATTTCAAAATAACAATCTGCAGCTCCTAATTTTCGAGCGGTTAAAAAATTCTCGGAAAAAACTTTCATCTAGCCGCCTCATTTAGCAATGAAAGCAAGTTTTGTGTATGGATGTATTTGCATTTTGATTGATATTTTGAACAGAGCTGTTGAACTATTGAAAATCTGCAGTTTTTTTTACATATTTTATTTCCTGTGCTTTTGTCATCAGTTCGAAAGCCAGATTTTCTTGAACTCCATATATGTTGTCCAAAATGGCTAGAATTTTCGATGGCACCTTGGCCGACATCAACAATATGTCAACTTTCTTTCCCGCTGCCTCTTTTAGTGAATTTTTCAGACGATATTCATACATCCTCTATTTCTTAAAATGTGGCCAAGCCAAATGAGAGGAACCGTCAAATTCCAGATGTTTATTGCCTAGGTTTCGTCTGGCTAACATGGTAATGACTGAGCTTTCCATATTGTTGTCCCCGTTGGAGATCGATAGAGATACATTTAACAGGTGGTCTTTATCAGAATATACAGATTTTTGTGAGGAGGATGAACGTTGGTCCTTCGAGCCGGATAATTAACACAATTATTAACAAAATGTGGAGTTGGCCAAAAGTGGTAGAAAAGAGGCATGGAAGTCGCAAGACTTTCGCGACGTTTATTTCGTCATAAAAAAAAATTTGTTAGAGAAAATTTCGTGAAGCGCGAACTACGAAAATTCAGCTCCAAAATGAAGCTGCAACACTTCGACTGTATCTCAAAAAAGCTGAGCGCAGGCGCTTTGCAAAGAGTATGCAAAGTACTCCATACAAGCATCAAACGCGAACCAGTTCTAAAACATGAACCAGTTGGACGTACTTAGGGGAATAGAAGCCATAGATGTAGAAAACGTGGAACTTCAAGACGAAATCTTAAAAAAGGAAATATTGATGTTTGGTGTAAAATGACAGCTAAGCAAAGCCCAAACTGGGGGCGCTTTTGCTAACGTCATCGAAGACCATGAATACGAAATACAAGAACTGTCATTAGAGGTGAAAGTTCTGAATGCGCGCCCGGAAGCTTTGGTGAGCAAAAAAACATACTTTGAATATTACTGTAACACTAATCTGTTATGTAGTGGAATTGGCAGTGGTTTTTCATTATTTTTAGAGAACTTTATTTTTTAATTCTTATAGGCACGTGTGTCTTCGCCATCGTTTTAATTAAGAGTGTGGCCATCTCTTTCTAGAACAAAATGATAAATTGACTTACATACTAGATTCAAGAACAGAAATGTTTTTTTTTTTTTTGGAAACATAGCTTAAATACAAATAATAAATATTTTCTGCGACACTGTATACAAGTAATTTTATAGCGTGGTGCGTAGTCGATTTGAACAATGATTCTTCCATTAATCTGCTGCCGCTTTTCGGACTACGAAACCAAAAAATAAACTTTGGAGTTGTAAGCTATGATTGCCTTCTTTCTACAATTCTAGAGGGGTTAGCAAAGTATGCTGATGAGAGAACTCGGTAGTTCTTGTAATACCGCAATACGAACAACCTGCTCATATTTTGTCTTTCCCGAAGATGAAGTCGATCCTACTTATTCGAAAGATTGAAATATACAGAACGCTAAAATAAATGTCACATACCAATCGCCCGACACGGCGCACACTGCTGCTTTTTGGCATTTTACATTGCAAAAATCATATCTTTTAAACCAATAGAGCGA
This sequence comes from Drosophila tropicalis, assembly GCF_018151085.1. Taxonomy (NCBI): domain Eukaryota; kingdom Metazoa; phylum Arthropoda; class Insecta; order Diptera; family Drosophilidae; genus Drosophila; species Drosophila tropicalis. The sequence continues at coordinate 2,291,719 of NW_027172360.1, read as the reverse complement.
TATAAAATATTTAAAAAGCGTTTGAGAAAAAGCTTCAAAATAAATGTTTGCCAAGAGTGCTGGGTGCTCTTGGTGCTGAAATTTTCAAGGTCAAATTCAGAAATTTGAAATTTTCACCATTTAACATATTCTTGCTCGTAACCAACACCTGCTATTGAAGACGTCATTTTATCATTTTCAAAAAATCTCCTTAAATTTTTTCAATCCTAGACTCCGAGAGAATTCATCTTGTATAATCTTCTTCGTATATCTCACTAGGTATATTATCCGTTTTTTATCTCCTCGCCGAAGAAGTGTGTAAACTAGCTTCAGAATAAAATCCATACACTTTATTCTGCAATGCAACGGGGAAATTCCATATTCGTAGCGGTTCTTCTCACTCACTGTGTGTCGTGAAATTCGCTTTGAGTTTTTTTGCAAATTGGACAACTCACAACTTTTCCGTCAATCATTGTCAGGAAAAAATCAAACTAAACCGTAAATGTTTTTCCACTCTTGGTTTGAAAATTATGCGGCCTTTCTCGTCCTCTGCTAGTTGATGGTTGAACGAATCTACAAATATTGTATACTTTTCAAGCCAAACTCAATTTTTTTCACAAAATGTGGCACATTTCTGCTGCTCGCGTTCGATTTTTGCCTTAAGTTATAGTGTGTATATTTGATTTTTACCTTAAGCTCCATTTTAGAACTTCAAAAATCCTTTTTTTTAACAACATTTTTGCACTAATAAATAAAATTGTCTTGAATTATGTTGACGAATACAATTTAGTCCAGATTTAAGGTGTGTCCTCTTATGAAGTTCAAAATAAACTGTCGCAAACAAGAGGAATATTAAGCATTATATTTTTTTTAATTAACTAGGTACATACCTTTTTGTATTAATTGGCTAAAACCGTAATATTTACATCCAATTAGGTAAACAGAAACAGAAGGTATTTAAAAACAGCAATAGTAGTTGTAACGATCCTTTTTCGTCCTTCGGGATATCTCCGATATCTCTTGGGCTAGGTTCGGCACAACAAATTTATTTTGTGCCCCGGTGAAATTAAACACACTCGATTTCAATTGCCGATGTTAATTATACATTTATTCAAGCTGTTAATGGAGTTGGTTGGATATGACGGTTTCTCACTGGTAGTGCCGGGCTCGGATAGCGTTAGTGAGTCACTTTGAGTCCCTCGTTGTCTCGTTCGTGTCTTCCTCTGGTTTCTGTAGCCGTTACTGGCTATTGACTCGATCTGTATCGTATGTGCTTGCTTTGTGATACGCCTTTGTACCCTTTCCGCTATATCTGTTGAGATCGCTTTGCTTCTCTCAACTTTATTTTGGCTTGGGCACGGCGCTTGATATCCTTGTCTAAGGACTGGTTATAATAGAACGAAGCTGTACAGGTTACTCGTAAGGCCTGTATAGTTCTTAACTTTGCTGCTGTTTCTTGTGTTTCCTTGATAGGTTTTTAAGGTTACTCGTAAGGCCTTAATTACTTGTTACTTGATCACGACTTGATGATTTGCTTGATGGGCATTGCCTTTATATAGGCAGATTCCCCGGCCTCAGGAATATCTTGGTGTAGTACCGCTATACAGCTGGTACATTTCCATCGACCCTCTGCTTTCACCCACGCATCCACTTGTTGCTATGCGTGGTGAAAGTCCCGTAAATCCTTGGCGCATATAACCACCTTCTTTGTGGCTGAGCGCCCATTTACGCCTTGTCCTTGTCTTTCTTGTTCGTACATCTTGACTTGCATCACTTTCTCGCATTGGCGTCGCCTTTCTATTGGCCGCCCTCCGTATTCCGTTGACTCTCTCTGCTTTCTCTGCCAACGCTGCCGTCGCCCGCCGCTCCCTTTGATCCACTCGTCATACCCAAATTCACCCACATTTACTCAATATTATCATCTACATACATATATGCTAATGGTATTAACTAAATTAATGTTTAAACATAATTAGCCTGATTACTTTAATATATACTATTGTTTAATTCCCCACGCAAACACTTTCATACGCATCTCGTATCTATTAGATAGAGGGCTTCCCCATGGCTCATCCCTCCCCCTTCGGCTTGCATATTCCCCTCACAAATCCACAAACCATTTTCGTTTACAATTTCTCGGCTCTCCCCCCTACTCCCCGTTTCATAAGCATAGCCCTCACTTGGTTTCATTTCGGTACCAAGCATTCCCCGCACCCGTCTTTCGGGCTAGCTTGGCCCTCGCTTTCGTTTTCACTCGCCCACGAAATTCTCTTGGCGCTTGCAATTTACCGCTCTCGCTCTCATGAGCGTGACGTATGCATAGCGCGGCCCATTGGCCACCGGTATTCTCTCTCGCCGTCACACGCATAGTGTACGTGTGACCTATATGTATGCTAATGCATGCATTTATTTGCATCTCCATGCTCTTAATTTGTCAAATGAGGCCAATGCCCCCTTTTCACATGCAATTGTGTCTTCAAGCCCGGCTTCATTTACTCTTATACAGCCACTCATATTTGTTATGCTTCCCACGCATCTTCCCGCTTGTACGAAATTGCCAAACGGTTGCATGGGGTTCGATTTGGTTCGATCGAGCCATGTCGGACTCGGCTGCCCGTCGCCTATGCATGTATAATTGTTTTTCATTATGCCTCCCACGCATCTTCCCGCTTGTACGAAATCGCCAGCTGTTGCGTGGGGTTCGATTCGGTTCGATCGAGCCATGTCGGATTTGGCTGCCCGTCGCCCATGCATGTATAATTGTTTTTCATTATGCCTCCCACGCATCTTCCCGCTTGTACGAAATCGCCAGCGGTTGCGTGGGGTTCGATTCGGTCATGTTCGGCCGGCCTCGCTACGTTTGCTCATTCACAGCCGATTTCACTCTTATATGACCAATTCTGTGCTTGGTCTTATACGGTGTGTTTGGTTTGTGTCTTGGCTGTGTTTGTATTTTGTAGATTGTTTGTTGTAGCTTGTTTGTTGTGGGGAACATTATTCTTGTCTATATAATGTTCCTCACACTCCCCCTTCTTCGGGAGGGATTTGCCCTCCCCTGTCCCTTGTACCTTGTTTTTGTTTCCTGTATGTATATTTTCCATTCTCGTATTTGTTCATTCAATATGTTTGCCTTTGTAGCTTTGGCATGTGTTTTTACTTGTTTTGTGTGTTTTTTTTTTTTTTGTGTTCTTCTTTGTGTTTTGGCTTGTATTTTGCTTGTTTTGTGCCTTTTTCCTTTGGGACTCAGCTCGCATCTTTTATTGGCCAAATGGCATCTTATAATGTTGGCGATTACTGAGTATCTTTTCTTAACTGTTGTCGGATTAGGGCATCTTTTCATTGTTTTTGTTTTTTTTTTTTTTTTTTTTGGCCCGTTCCGCATCTTTTTTTTTCTTCTTACATCTAATTATCCTACTTATTATACCCTCCTTTCCCTATCTACTGTTGCTGTTGCTGTTGTTGCTGCTGTTGTTGACGCTGTTGTTGCTGCGTTGTTGTTGCTGTTGTTATTGCTGTTGCTGTTATTGCTGTTGCTGTTGTTGCTGCTGCTGTTGTTGCTGCTGCTGTTGTTGTTGCTGTTGTTGTTGTTGGTTTGCAGCTTCTGCCAGCCTTTCCCTGGCCCTTCTTAGCTCGGCTTGTTGCTCTTGCCACTTTCTTGCCTCTGCCAGCCTTTCCCTGGCCCTTTCCAGTTCATTTTGCTGCTGCTGCTCCCACGCCAGCAGATCCCTCTCCGCCTCTTGCTGCTGCAGGATCTGCTGGCGCCACCAACTCATCCATTGGTGGCATGCCCTCATGGCACGTTCGGACTCGTTCTCTCTCATCGGCTCGCGTGGAGGTGGGCTGGCTACTCCATCAGCCGCACCTTCATCAGCCACGGCCATCTCCACCGTTTCACTGGCCTCTGACCTTGAGTCCACCATGTGAAACGGCGTTGGTGGCCGCGCTGGCTCCCACACTCTTGCCGGCGGCTCGTATACCTCGTTTTGGTCCCACGGTGCGTACTCATTTGGGCTGCTTCGGCCACTACCGGATTCGTCCGCCATCTCATTTTCCGCCATGGCTATCACCTCGTCCAGCTCTCTCCATATTTCGATGTCTCCCTCTTCCTGGTGGCCCGGGTCCATCGCCGACTCTGCCTCGCTCTCTCCTGACCCGTAGCCACTGTCTTCCACGTCCTCATCGTTCTCCTCGTCCGATGAGGCGGCGATTACCGGATCCATCATATCCGGCTCATCGTCGTCGGACTCCTCATCGGACCAGTGCCAGTCACCGCGCTCCATATTGGCCCGCGGTGCTGCACCTCCTCGAACTACGCCTTCATCCTGGCCAAAGTCTACGTTGAACGCATTCATTTTTATTTTTTTTTTTTTTTTGCTTCCTTGTGGGCTTTACTCGCTGACTGTTAAACTTTGAGTGGCTCTTGCTTGTGATTTTTGCATGCAGGAAACCTCGTATCTTTGATATTTGTCAGATCCTTACCGTTATTCACAACTTTGGGTTCTCTATTCTAACTACCGGAGCCGAGTATTTAATGCCCCTGCACTGCTCCTGCATTAACGCGCGCATGTGTGTGTATGTCGCGATGCTGCACGATTACATGCTCACTCGTATGCGCATGTGTATGTGTGTTCTCTTCTCTTTGTGCACTCAAACTATTACATGTGTAATATCGTGCGCATGTGTTGGTATTGACTCTCCTTGATTATGTGATCGGGTTTTTTTTTTTTTATTGTTTTTGTTTGCTATTTTCTATTTGTTCATGCATATTTGCCTGACTGTATGTATAAGATGTCCGCATATATTTATCTTGTTCCAGTATACGGTTTGCGACTTTGCTATTCTGCTTGTTCTTATTTACGCACTTTGTGATTTTTTGTTGTTTTATGTGATTTTGTACAATTTCGATGCACTCTGAGATTTTTGGCTCTGTGTCATGTCTTTGAGATTTTTGTCCAGCCGGCCGGTCTGTGCAGATATCTCGCCGCCATGTCATTCGAGTCGTCCATCCTCATTGCTCATCACGTTTCGTGCTATCCGGTTCTTCGCATATTTGTTGCTTCAGTTGGCTGATGTGTGCTTGTCTGGTTTTTCTCGTTTCTTTGTGCCGTATTTTGCATATGACCGGAGATACAAAACCTATTACTTCATATGGGCCTCCAAACTTTGGTGCCAGCTTTGCTGCGAATCCTTCTGCAGCATTTGAAAGGTGGTGTTCTTTTTGCCCATACCGTTGCTCCGATCACTGGTCTCCATTCTCTTCGTCTCAGATTGTAATGGCGGGCCTGATCCTGTGCAGCCGTTTCCAGATTTCGCCGTATTAGTTCGAACAGCTCTTGCATTTGTTTTACCTTCGCGTCTTGTGGTATCGTTTGCTTCCCTGTGCCTATGGTGACATTATCGTATAGTGCACCCGGCATTCTTGGTTCTCGCCCCTGTATTATATACGCTGGTGTGAATCCTGTTGCCTCTGATTGGCTTGTGTTCACTGCTAGAGTTATTTCTGGCCAACTTTCATCCCAGTTGCGTTGATTTTCCCCCGTAAATTGAGCAATCATTGTTTTTACTGTTCTATTTGCTCTTTCGGTTGGATTTTCTTGTGGCGTGTACGGTGCTGTCAGTTGGTGTTGGCATCCCCATTCTTCTAACATTTTTTTGAATATCCTGCTAGTGAATTGAACTCCATTGTCCGTTATCACCATTTTTGGAGCTCCGAATCGAGATAGTATCCTCTCTCGAAAGGCCTTAACTAGACTTTCTGCAGTTGCCTTCCGCATCGGTATCAGTTCTGTCCATTTCGAAAACCTGTCAATGATTACTAGTAGCATCGAATTTCCGTGTTTTGATCTTGGCAACGGTCCTACAAAGTCAGCGCATACTGTAGCCCATGGTTCTTCCGGAATTTGTGTTAGCATCTTTCCCGCTGCCTGCTGTTGGCTGGGTTTATATTGTTGGCATATCGTACACTTTCCTACAAATGTCCTGATATCTCGTTGCATTCCTGGCCAGTAATATCTTGCTGCAGCCCTGGCAGTAGTTCGCCTGCTCCCTGTATGCCCTGCTGTTGTTGTCGTGTGGTTTTCGGCCATTACTTGATTACGTAGTGTTTTTGGCACACATAGTTTCCAAGCTACCACTTCTTCTTGGCCTGCTCTGTGCGGAATGTTCCTGTATACTTGACTATTTTCTATAATGTAATCCGGATATTTCTGTGGTTGTTGTTTTATTTTTCCCATTATGTCTTGAATCCACCCACACTCGTTGTTCGCTTGTCTTAATCTGGCACCATTATCTACTATTCTTTTGCACCCTTCCATTGGTTGCCTTGACAAAGCGTCTGCGACAATGTTTAATTTTCCCTTTCTGTATGCTATTTCGAAATCGTATTGTTGTAGTTCCAGTGCCCATCGGGCTATACGGCCCGTAGGGCTTTCTATGCTATTCAACCATTTCAACGCCATGTGATCTGTTACCACTTTAAATCGGTATCCTTCAAGGTATGGTTTTAGTTTGCGTATTGCCCATACTATCGCTAGGCATTCCTTTTCTGTTGCCGAATAGTTCTTTTCCGCTGGGTTTAATTCTCTTGACAGGTATGATATCACTCTCTCTCCATCCTCAGTGTTTTGTACCAATATGGCTCCTAATCCCATGTTACTTGCATCCGTCTGGAGCACAAACGTTTTCGTGAAGTCTGGACATGCCAATACTGGGCCACTCGTCAGCCTTTCCTTTACAGCATCGAATGCTGCCTGATGCTCCTCGCTCCAGTGCCACTTTGTTCTCTTCTTTAGTAGTTCGTTCAATGGGTGTGTAAGTGCTGCGAAACCTGGTACGAACCGTCTGTACCAGGATGCCACTCCTAAGTACTGGCGCAATTCCTTTGTGCAAGTTGGTGGTTCTAATTGGGCTATTGCGGCCACCTTTTCGGGGTCCGTTGCAATACCGTTTTCTGTCACCAAGTGGCCTAGAAATTTTAGCTCCTTTCTAAAGAATTGGCACTTCTCGGCATTAATTCTCAAGTTTGCTTCCTTCAATCTCCTGAACACTTCTTGTAGATGATTCATGTGTTCTTCGATTGTTTTGCTCACTATCACAATGTCATCTTGGTAGGCGAATGCGTTTGGTATCATTTCTGGGCCAATGACTTGGTCCAGTGCGCGTTGGAAAGTTGCTGATGCTGAGTGTAAACCGAACGGCATTACTTTCCATTGAAATAACCCCTTCCCTGGGACTGTGAATGCCGTCATTGGTCTGCTTTTTTCTTCTAACGGAATCTGCCAGTATCCGTCCTTCAGGTCTAGGCTGCTTATAAATTTCGCTTCACGTAGTTGGTTTAAGATGTAGTCGATGCGTGGCATTGGGTATGCATCTTTTATAGATTTTGCGTTAATCTGTCTAAAATCTACGCATAATCTCCATTTGCCCGTCTGTTTCTTTCTCACCATCACTATGGGTGAGCTATAAGGGCTTTGTGATGGTTCGATGCATCCCATTGTCAACAGTTCATCGACCTTTGTGTTGATTTCTCCCTGTATTTTTGGATTCTTTGGGTAGTATCTTTGTTTTATTGGGATATCATCCTTCATCGTTATGCGATGTATCCCCACTTTTGACAGTCCCTTCACTTTCCCTAATTCCTTCAACTCCTGATTTAGGAAACTTTGTATTTCTTGTTGGTCACTGTTCTGAGTGACCATGATGGATATTCTTTCTACCAGCCTGCCCTGTATTCGCTTGACTGTCGGTATTAGCACTTTGTGGCCTCCACACGATATCTCTGTGTTCATAATCCGGAGGAAATTCCAACCTAGTATCAACGCATCCATTCCTTCTGGCATGACCAGGAATGGCATGTGGATTTCCTTGTCCCCAAATCTCACGTATCCTGTCCATTGCTCTTCAATGTCTCGTACCTTTCCGTCTGCCATGTATACTTGTTTATGTGTGTTCTCACATTTTCCCTTATTCCTCACTGTTTCCAACATCTGCTTGCTGATGAAACTACTCGTGGCTCCGGAGTCAATTGTCGCTTTCATCTGGACCCCTGCTACTTCGATGATTGCTGACAATTGATCCTCTTCCTCTACTAGCTGGCCTATTAGTGGTGAGGAGCTTGTTGGCTGGGTTCCTGCTCGCCCCTGATAGGCTGGAACCGCCTTTCGTTTCCCGAATTCCAACAACATTCTTTTGTTCTTTTCCCAATCTTTCCACACTGCCAACAGAAAATGAGTCTCTGATTGTTGCACTCCCTTGCCCAGTGTCCGGCTCCTCCGCATCTGCGGCATGCCTGGTTCGGGTTCAAGACTTTCCCATCTTGGATGTTTTTATTTTCTTGGCTTTGTCTTGAATTGTTCTCCATGCTGTTGTCTTGGCATCTTCGGCACTGTGTGACTGCTGGCCCGTAATTTTCTCCTCTGTGGCTTGATTGGTTGTTGTGTGTTCTTTGAGCATTATTTGGGCGATGGAAATCTGCTCGTTCTTGTTCAAGCATCTCATGTTCATCTGCCAACTGCATCAGCTCATCTAGGTTTCTGACTCTGTGCGGCCGAACGAATATCTTCAAATCTGGAGTGCAATTTTCTAATATAACCTCCAACTGTTCGTACTCTGGTATTTTGAGGGGTCTCATCATTGTTTGCATGTCGATCATATAATCCTTAAAATACTCGTTTCTGTTTTGTTTACGATTTTTCACTTGATCCGCCAATTTGTTGAAGAATCCTCTTGGCAGGAAGTATTTCTTGAAGCCCTCAACGAATTCCTTCCACGATCGCCACTGCTTGTTGTTTGCGACGTACCACTTGAGTGCTTTGTCTTTCAGTAGTTCTGGCATTGCTCTTGGGATCATGTCCAGCTCGATGCCATACATGTCTGCTGACCACTCGATCTGTTCTATGAACTCTAGTGGTCTGGAATTGCCGTCGAACCTGAATGTCCATTCCCTCACTTGTTTTGCCACCTTGGCGTATTCAGTGGTCCTGTTTGTTGCCTGTGGTACCGTTTTCTTGGGGTCTATCGTTTGTCTCCTTATGTCCCTCTTTGTTTCTGTGCTATCTAGGGCTCCTTCGCTTCCCCATCTTGGTGGTAAATATGGCGGAATTGCTAGTGTGGCTATGTTTATTTTCTGGAATTCATCGGCCTCCTTGTCTACGCCATTTTCGCATGTTTTTGATGTGCTTGCTTTCATTTTTAGATTTTTCGAGTACTTTGTCTCTAATCTATCTATTTCCTCCTTCCAGTCTGGGTCCGTGTCGTTCTTTTCTACCCATTCGCCTAGCTGTTTCCTCATTTCCTCCACTGTGCCGGTCATCTCGATCCCGACCCTTTGGCCTGTCTGTAACAGATCCTCCTTCTTCATGTGGTAAATCCATCCTTTCCCCATTTTTAATGTTTTCTTTGCAATTTTACACTTTTGTTTTGTTAAAATTTCACCAGTATAGCACGTTGGGCGCCAGTTGTAACGAGCCTTTTTCGTCCTTCGGGATATCTCCGATATCTCTTGGGCTAGGTTCGGCACAACAAATTTATTTTGTGCCCCGGTGAAATTAAACACACTCGATTTCAATTGCCGATGTTAATTATACATTTATTCAAGCTGTTAATGGAGTTGGTTGGATATGACGGTTTCTCACTGGTAGTGCCGGGCTCGGATAGCGTTAGTGAGTCACTTTGAGTCCCTCGTTGTCTCGTTCGTGTCTTCCTCTGGTTTCTGTAGCCGTTACTGGCTATTGACTCGATCTGTATCGTATGTGCTTGCTTTGTGATACGCCTTTGTACCCTTTCCGCTATATCTGTTGAGATCGCTTTGCTTCTCTCAACTTTATTTTGGCTTGGGCACGGCGCTTGATATCCTTGTCTAAGGACTGGTTATAATAGAACGAAGCTGTACAGGTTACTCGTAAGGCCTGTATAGTTCTTAACTTTGCTGCTGTTTCTTGTGTTTCCTTGATAGGTTTTTAAGGTTACTCGTAAGGCCTTAATTACTTGTTACTTGATCACGACTTGATGATTTGCTTGATGGGCATTGCCTTTATATAGGCAGATTCCCCGGCCTCAGGAATATCTTGGTGTAGTACCGCTATACAGCTGGTACATTTCCATCGACCCTCTGCTTTCACCCACGCATCCACTTGTTGCTATGCGTGGTGAAAGTCCCGTAAATCCTTGGCGCATATAACCACCTTCTTTGTGGCTGAGCGCCCATTTACGCCTTGTCCTTGTCTTTCTTGTTCGTACATCTTGACTTGCATCACTTTCTCGCATTGGCGTCGCCTTTCTATTGGCCGCCCTCCGTATTCCGTTGACTCTCTCTGCTTTCTCTGCCAACGCTGCCGTCGCCCGCCGCTCCCTTTGATCCACTCGTCATACCCAAATTCACCCACATTTACTCAATATTATCATCTACATACATATATGCTAATGGTATTAACTAAATTAATGTTTAAACATAATTAGCCTGATTACTTTAATATATACTATTGTTTAATTCCCCACGCAAACACTTTCATACGCATCTCGTATCTATTAGATAGAGGGCTTCCCCATGGCTCATCCCTCCCCCTTCGGCTTGCATATTCCCCTCACAAATCCACAAACCATTTTCGTTTACAATTTCTCGGCTCTCCCCCCTACTCCCCGTTTCATAAGCATAGCCCTCACTTGGTTTCATTTCGGTACCAAGCATTCCCCGCACCCGTCTTTCGGGCTAGCTTGGCCCTCGCTTTCGTTTTCACTCGCCCACGAAATTCTCTTGGCGCTTGCAATTTACCGCTCTCGCTCTCATGAGCGTGACGTATGCATAGCGCGGCCCATTGGCCACCGGTATTCTCTCTCGCTGTCACACGCATAGTGTACGTGTGACCTATATGTATGCTAATGCATGTATTTATTTGCATCTCCATGCTCTTAATTTGTCAAATGAGGCCAATGCCCCCTTTTCACATGCAATTGTGTCTTCAAGCCCGGCTTCATTTACTCTTATACAGCCACTCATATTTGTTATGCTTCCCACGCATCTTCCCGCTTGTACGAAATTGCCAAACGGTTGCATGGGGTTCGATTTGGTTCGATCGAGCCATGTCGGACTCGGCTGCCCGTCGCCTATGCATGTATAATTGTTTTTCATTATGCCTCCCACGCATCTTCCCGCTTGTACGAAATCGCCAGCTGTTGCGTGGGGTTCGATTCGGTTCGATCGAGCCATGTCGGATTTGGCTGCCCGTCGCCCATGCATGTATAATTGTTTTTCATTATGCCTCCCACGCATCTTCCCGCTTGTACGAAATCGCCAGCGGTTGCGTGGGGTTCGATTCGGTCATGTTCGGCCGGCCTCGCTACGTTTGCTCATTCACAGCCGATTTCACTCTTATATGACCAATTCTGTGCTTGGTCTTATACGGTGTGTTTGGTTTGTGTCTTGGCTGTGTTTGTATTTTGTAGATTGTTTGTTGTAGCTTGTTTGTTGTGGGGAACATTATTCTTGTCTATATAATGTTCCTCACATAGTGTATGTAGTCCTGCATTAATCCTAGTTGATCCTTGTTAGTTGTATTCCGCCAAAACCAAAAACCCCAATATTTAGTGTATTTTTTGAACGCTTCTAGTTCAATAATAGTTTTAGTAACTATTATAATTTATGAATCATGCTATTAATAGCATGATTCATTAATGAATAACATACTTTTTAGATAAAACAACAGAATCCCAGATCGATTGTTGAAATCGCCCTATATTCATTTTTGAAGTTGCGACTTTTTGTAAATATTATCATTTATTCTCTTTTGTTAAAAATGTCTCAACTCTGTGCGCCTTTAACAGTCATGAATCTTGAAATCTTTCAAATTTTTTTTTGTATTCATAAAATTTGAAGAATTCCATATCAATTGTCTTTATGATGTTTGCAATATAAAAAAATTGATTTTTGCAAAGCTATCTGGGCAGAGGCCCAACTGGGCGGCGTTTACAAATTAATTGTAAATAAAATATATTTGGAACTTTGTTTTCAAAAAAATCATATTTCTTTGTATGCTGCATACAAGTAATACTATAGCATGTTGCGTAGTCGGTTTGAACAATGTTTCTTCCACTAATAACCAAATATCAAAGAAGCTAACATCGGCTATGCCAAAGTTTATATACCCTTGCAGTCCTTGGCAATAATAATTTTACATGTTCAAAATTTGTTTTCTGCAACTCAATTCATGAATATACATACAAACAACACAATTTTATTCTATTTACTACAATTTGTTCTTCTTCTTCATGTGCTCTGTTGATTTGATGGGGTTTTATATGCAATATTATCACATGTGTAAATTTCAAAGCGATACTCCAATTTTTATGAAAATATAGTAGTCCGATCCTGAGAATTCTCATACTTGATCTGCTCCAGATAATAAAAAACACAGAAAAAAGATTTCAGCCCGATAGCTCTTAAGATGGCTGAGTAAAACGCATACGCACGGACGGACAGACGGACATGCTGATCAAGAATATATTTACTTTATGGGGTCGGAAACGTCTCCTTCTGTGCGTTACAAACATCTTACCAATTGTATAATACCCTCTGCAAGGGTACAAAAAAGGCAACATATACCCTTGCAGTCCTTGGCTAATATATTTCTTCATGTTTTAGACTCTTTTTATGTAACTCAATTCATCGATGCACAGACAAAACCTTTCAAATATCATTCCCATTTCTTTTTCTTCTTGTTCCCCATTCAATTTTACGTGCTGCGATTGGCAAGCAAGCACAAACAGTTTATGTAGGGTTGCATCTGTCGGCAGCGTTTGAGCAGAGCCTATTTCTTTTGACTGTAACTTGAGTTCTATTTATCCAATTTGTTTATCGGACTTGATTTCTGGATCTCTATCTCTATTTTGTATAAAAAACTATAATAGTAAGTTTCATAGGGATACTCCAATTTTTTAACCTATTATATCAAATATCAAGTTTCATCCCAATAACTTTTCATATGGCGGGGTAAATATGATTTGCACAGACGGACGGACGGACAGACGGGCATGGCTATATCGATTATCTTCTCGTGCTGATCAAGAATATATATTTCTATTAGGGTCGGAAACGTCTCCTTCTGTGCGTTACAAACATCTGACCAATTTTGGAATATCCTCTGTAAGTGTATAAAAATTACAGAATTAATTAGAGTAAGTTTAAAACTTTTGAAAAATAAATATATTTACCTGTGAGATGAGTTCGCCCACGCAAAAATGATATAAAACCATCGTTATTTTTTAAAAATTTTATAATTCCAGAATTGAAAAAAAACAGAATGTAAATGTAATAAATCTTTAATATCAAATATTAAGAATACAATTTATTTGTTAGTACAGTCTCTATTGTTCTTTTAAGGCATAAATAGTTGGCCTTTCCCAGCAGCCTCCAAAACTTGCTGAATTCGATGGTAGACCCATTTGCGTTTTAAACGAATCGGTTTTGCGTTGTCTACAGCACACACATTCGCTAATAATTCTTTTGATCTTGGTATTAATCTTCGGCATCCAGAACTGCGATTTGAATTTATGTACGACGACTTGTATTCCGGTATTCGTTGTAAAATCATCTTCACTCATAGAAAGAAAATATTTGGTGAGGCGTAGAGCCCCAGTTATAGTCCAGTCTCATCATAGATTATGTGAAAACTTTCTGCTTGGACATGGTGATACCATTTTGATAGAGACCAATTATACTCTTCCACGACGATATCGCCCCGACGGAGTTCCTTCTTATATCGTTTCGCTTTTACGTTTTCAATAAATATTTTGACCCATGCTGAAGCACTTACCAGTTTAGTGAATTTCAAAATTATATTTTCCAGTATTTTAAATGGGTGTTCGTTCTCAATAGTTTCCGCCAGTCTACATCCCATCACAGCTGCCAATGTTTCAAGTTTTGGAATCGTAACATGTTTTAGTGGTGAAACTTGAGCCCGAGATGCCATAACTTCTTGTAACTTACTCGGATATATGCTGCTGCAGCGTACGCTTTGCTACTAGCGTCACAAAAAACGTGTAGTTCGACTTTCGTAGCAAAAGATAAATGTTGAGAATAACATCTTGGTATATTAACATCATGTAGTCTTTTAACCACTCTTGCCACTTTTTGACAGGATCTCCTTTAATGACATTGTCCCATCCGATGCCAAGCTCCCAAAATATTACGCATCAAGATCCGACCATTTATTATTACTGGGGTCATCATTCCCAGGGGATCATATATTGAGTTGACCGCTGCAAGCACCATTCTTTTTGTAGGCATCCTTGTTCAATTCAATATGTCCTCGCTTATACTGTGCATTGTAGTTGTTGAGAATATATATATATCTCTTTGTGCGTCCCAAATCATGCCGAAAACCTTTTGAGATATATCTCCTTTTTCGCCCAACCGAATCCGTGTTAACAGGCCACGTAGATCGTCGGATATTTCCTGTAAGACATGATTATATGTCCAACAGCGTGTATCACTTCACTTTTGTGTATCGCCGCATTTCATGGATTTAATTACTGCGCAATTTGGCAGCAAATAAAGTTTTGGAGATTTAACCAAGTTGATATTAGTGAGTATTTTGCCATTACCATTCTTCAGTAGCTTCTCTAATGCATTTTGGTATGCTCGCTCTAGTTCATGTTTTCTGTCTAACTTTCTTTCTAAGCATTTTAGTCTTTGTTCTGCCATTTGGCAGTCGCCAAAGTTTCACCATGTCGCTTTTCCACGGTAAGTACTTGATATTTTGATAACAGACACTTTTTTTCCTGTTGGTTTAGTGTTGTTCGTTGCTGGTTTACGGACACCAAATCCTTCTATGCTAAATTGGTTTTTAAGCATATGGCCAAGATGTTCAAGATGTTTGCTTTCACCGTCTACGACCCATCCGAGTTTGTTTTTTTGCCATAATTGGACCCTTTGGGTTTAGATTTAGTATGGTTTGAGTTGTCAGGATCGTTGTCCAATAAGGAGATGAGACTGAAGATTCCGAATCGAGTTCAATTTTGCAAATTTTGTACATGGAAATTCTTTCTATATAGCTTTCTAATCGATTCGTTGAGTTGATGAATTCAAATCCTTGATAAGACTTACATTCTCAAGCTTCTGAGTTTTGCTATCGCCAGCAAGAGCAATATTTGCGATTTCTGAAGTCCCCTCATATCTAGAGTTTCCTTCTGTCCATTCAAAGCAATACGGTTTAGGCTTCCCAATTATACCAACATCTCGTGCTACAGTCAAATCCAACATTGTGGTTATGCTCCCATCGTCGAAAAAAGCCAGAATTTCTTTTTCACCAGTTGTTAGCATTTTAAGAATTGCTTCTTCTTGGACTTCTTGAATGCATCCGCCAACAGCTTGCGGCAAGGATGGTAGATGAGACTGTTTTGCCTTATATAGTAAGCGATGATGATATCTTTCACAGTTGTCTATCTTGCATTGATCACGATTATTACTTTGTCCCTTATGAAGTTTTAGACATGAAGCAGGCGTTACTTGTGCTTGCCTAGTCCCATCGTTTCTTCAACTCTGTCTTTCTAAATTTACTATATTTATCTAGGGAATGCTTGTCTTCATCTTAAAATAAACACTTGCTGGTTGAGCGAGTTTGTGTACTTTTGCGTTTGAATTTGTGATTTGAATTTATTTTGTGCTTTATTATCTACGTTATTGATTGTAATTATCTTCTTGTAGAAACATGATCAATATACAATCTCGACTGCTCCTGTGTTCATTCAGCAAATATTTCAAAATAACAATCTGCAGCTCCTAATTTTCGAGCGGTTAAAAAATTCTCGGAAAAAACTTTCATCTAGCCGCCTCATTTAGCAATGAAAGCAAGTTTTGTGTATGGATGTATTTGCATTTTGATTGATATTTTGAACAGAGCTGTTGAACTATTGAAAATCTGCAGTTTTTTTTACATATTTTATATCCTGTGCTTTTGTCATCAGTTCGAAATCCAGATTTTCTTGAACTCCATATATGTTGTCCAAAATGGCTAGAATTTTCGATGTCGCCTTGGCCGACATCAACAAAATGTCAACTTTCTTTCCCGCTGCCTCTTTTAGTGAATTTTTCAGACGATATTCATACATCCTCTATTTCTTAAAATGTGGCCAAGCCAAATGAGAGGAACCGTCAAATTCCAGATGTTTATTGCCTAGGTTTCGTCTGGCTAACATGGTAATGACTGAGCTTTCCATATTGTTGCCCCCCGTTGGAGATCGATAGAGATACATTTAACAGGTGGTCTTTATCAGAATATACAGATTTTTGTGAGGAGGATGAACGTTGGTCCTTCGAGCCGGATAATTAACACAATTATTAACAAAATGTGGAGTTGGCCAAAAGTGGTAGAAAAGAGGCATGGAAGTCGCAAGACTTTCGCGACGTTTATTTCGTCATAAAAAAAAAATTTGTTAGAGAAAAATTTCGTGAAGCGCGAACTACGAAAATTCAGCTCCAAAATGAAGCTGCAACACTTCGACTGTATCTCAAAAAAGCTGAGCGCAGGCGCTTTTGCAAAGAGTATGCAAAGTACTCCATACAAGCATCAAACGCGAACCAGTTGGACGTACTTAGGGGAATAGAAGCCATAGATGTAGAAAACGTGGATCTTCAAGACGAAATCTTAAAAAAGGAAATATTGATGTTTGGTGTAAAATGACAGCTAAGCAAAGCCCAAACTGGGGGCGCTTTTGCTGACGTCATCGAAGACCATGAATACGAAATACAACAACTGTCATTAGAGGTGAAAGTTCTGAATGCACGCCCGGAAGCTTTGGTGAGCAAAAAAACATACTTTGAATATTACTGTAACACTAATCTGTTATGTGGCAGTGGTTTTTCATTATTTTTAGAGAACTTTATTTTTTAATTCTTATAGGCACGTGTGTCTTCGCCATCGTTTTAATTAAGAGTGTGGCCATCTCTTTCTAGAACAAAATGATAAATTGACTTACATACTAGATTCAAGAGGTATGTAGCTTAAATACAAATAATAAATATTTTCTGCGACACTGTATACAAGTAATTTTATAGCGTGGTGCTTAGTCGATTTGAACAATGATTCTTCCATTAATCTGCTGCCGCTTTTCGGACTACGAAACCAAAAAATAAACTTTGGAGTTGTAAGCTATGCTTGCCTTCTTTCTACAATTCTAGAGGGGTTAGCAAAGTATGCTGATGAGAGAACTCGGTAGTTCTTGTAATAGCGCAATACAGACAACCTGCTCATATTTTGTCTTTCCCGAAGATGAAGTCGATCCTGCTTATTCGAAAGATTGAAATATACAGAACGCTAAAATAAATGTCTTATACCAATCGCCCGACACGGCGCACACTGCTGCTTTTTGGCATTTTACATTGCAAAAATCATATCTTTTAAACCAACAGAGCGATATAAAATATTTAAAAAGCGTATGAGAAAAAGCTTCAAAATAAATGTTTGCCAAGAGTGCTGGGTGTTCTTGGTGCTGTAATTTTCAAGGTCAAATTCAGAAATTTGAAATTTTCACCATTTAACATATTCTTGCTCGTAACCAACACCTGCTATTGAAGACGTCATTTTATCATTTTCAAAAAATCTCCTTAAGTTTTTTCAATCCTAGACTCCGAGAGAATTCATCTTGTATAATCTTCTTCGTACTCTGTATATCTCACTAGGTACATTATCCGTTTTTTTATCTCCTCGCCGAAGAAGTGTGTAAACTAGCTTCAGAATAAAATCCATACACTTTATTCTGCAATGCAACGGGGAAATTCCATATTCGTAGCGGTTCTTCTCACTCACTGTGTGTCGTGAAATTCGCTTTGAGTTTTTTTGCAAATTGGACAACTCACAACTTTTCCGTCAATCATTGTTAGGACAAAATCAAACTAAACCGTAAATGTTTTTCCACTCTTGGTTTGAAAATTATGCGGCCTTTCTCGTCCTCTGCTAGTTGATGGTTGAACGAATCTACAGATATTGTATACTTTTAAAGCCAAACTCAATTTTTTTCACAAAATGTGGCACATTACTGCTGCTCGCGTTCGATTTTTGCCTTAAGTTATAGTGTGTATATTTGATTTTTACCTTAAGCTCCATTTTAGAACTTCAAAAATCCTTTTTTTTAACAACATTTTTGCACTAATAAATAAAATTGTCTTGAATTATGTTGACGAATACAATTTAGTCCAGATTTAAGGTGTGTCCTCTTATGAAGTTCAAAATAAACTGTCGCAAACAAGAGGAATATTAAGCATTATATTTTTTTAATTAACTAGGTACATACCTTTTTGTATTAATTGGCTAAAACCTTAATATTTACATCCAACTAGGTAAACAGAAACAGAAGGTATTTTAAAACAGCAATACGCAATGATATCAATTAAGTATAAACAAGCCACAGGCAAAAATGCATGCGCTCATAATTTTCCTTACACCTGCAGCATGTTTTTTAGGTTAGGTTTTCTTAGTTTATTGGCTTACGCACCAAATTCGCAATTTTTCGCAGATCGGGACCACATACATAGATAGAAAAATATTTCACCTACCTAGTGTATGTAGTCCTGCATTAATCCTAGTTGATCCTTGTTAGTTGTATTCCGCCAAAACCAAAAACCCCAATATTTAGTGTATTTTTTGAACGCTTCTAGTTCAATAATAGTTTTAG
The DNA here is from genome assembly GCF_018151085.1 of Drosophila tropicalis. Classification (NCBI taxonomy): domain Eukaryota; kingdom Metazoa; phylum Arthropoda; class Insecta; order Diptera; family Drosophilidae; genus Drosophila; species Drosophila tropicalis. The sequence goes on along the minus strand of NW_027172360.1, from coordinate 2,273,077 downwards.
TAACTATTATAATTTATGAATCATGCTATTAATAGCATGATTCATTAATGAATAACATACTTTTTAGATAAAACAACAAAATCCCAGATCGATTGTTGAAATCGCCCTATATTCAGTTTTGAAGTTGCTACTTTTTGTAAACATTATCATTTATTCTCTTTTGTTAAAAATGTCTCAACTCTGGGTGCCTTTAACAGTCATGAATCTTGAAATCTTTCAAATTTTTTTTTTTGGATTCATAAAATTTGAAGAATTCCATATCAATTGCCTTTATGATGTTTGCAATATAAAAAAATTGATTTTTGCAAAGCTATCCGGGCAGAGGCCCAACTGGGCGGCGTTTACAAATTAATTGTAAATAAAATATATTTGGAACTTTGTTTTCAAAAAAATCATATTTCTTTGTATGCTGTATACAAGTAATACTATAGCAGGTTGCGTAGTCGGTTTGAACAATGTTTCTTCCACTAATAAGCTGCCGGTTTTCGTAATATGAAAACCAAATATCAAAGAAGCTAACATCGGCTATGCCAAAGTTTATATACCCTTGCAGTCCTTGGCAGTAATAATTTTACATGTTCAAAATTTGTTTTCTGCAACTCAATTCATGAATATACATACAAACAAAACAATTTTATTCTTTTTACTACAATTTGTTCTTCTTCTTCATGTGCTCTGTTGATTTGATGGGGTTTTATATGCAATATTATCACATGTGTAAATTTCAAAGCGATACTCCAATTTTTATGAAAATATAGTAGTCCGATCCTGAGAATTCTCATACTTGATCTGCTCCAGGTAATAAAAGACACAGAAAAAATATTTCAGCCCGATAGCTCTTAAGATGGCTGAGTAAAACGCATACGCACGGACGGACAGACGGACATGGCTATATCGACTCAGCTTCTCATGCTGATCAAGAATATATATACTTTATGGGGTCGGAAACGTCTCCTTCTGTGCGTTACAAACATCTTACCAATTTTATAATACCCTCTGCAAGGGTACAAAAAAGGCAACATATACCCTTGCAGTCCTTGGCTAATATATTTCTTCATGTTTTAGACTCTTTTTCTGTAACTCAATTCATCGATGCACAGACAAAACCTTTCAAATATCATTCCCATTTCTTTTTCTTCTTGTTCCCCATTCAATTTTACGTGCTGCGATTGGCAAGCAAGCACAAACAGTTTATGTAGGATTGCGTCTGTCGGCAGCGTTTGAGCAGAGCCTATTTCTTTTGACTGTAACTTGTGTTCTATTTATCCAATTTGTTTATCGGATTTGATTTCTGGATCTCTATCTCTATCTCTATTTTGTATAAAAAACTATAATAGTAAATTTCATAGGGATACTCCAATTTTTTAACCTATTTTTCTTCAATAACTACATATATGATATAGTGGTCCGATCCTGAAAATTTCCATACTTTATATTACCCGGGTTATGAGTAGCTCAAATATCAAGTTTCATCCCAATAACTTTTCATATGGCGGGGTAAATATGATTTGCACAGACGGACGGACGGACAGACGGACATGGCTATATCGATTATCTTCTCATGCTGATCAAGAATATATATTCTTATTAGGGTCGGAAACGTCTCCTTCTGTGCATTACAAACATCTGACCAATTTTGGAATATCCTCTGCAAGCGTATAAAAATTACAGAATTAATTAGAGTAAGTTTAAAACTTTTGAAAAATAAATATATTTACCTGTGAGATGAGTTCGCCCACGCAAAAATGATATAAAACCATCGTTATTTTTTAAAAATTTTATAATTCCAGAATTGAAAAAAAACAGAATGTAAATGTAAATGTAAATGTAAATTTATTTGTTTGTTTTTTTTAAATATTTTTAGGAGACCAAGTCGGCTTGAAACCCCTTAAAAAAGGTATGCTAAAATGCCCTTGGCCGAAATACGGTGAACTGGATCATAAAGAAGCATTTTTGGAATTACGTCTATCCCGTTGGCATCAAGATTTTTGAGCTGGTTGGTCAATTGATTTATTGACCAACGAGGAAAAGTATTTCTGTAGTCGGGAAGTGAAGTAAAGCCTGGCCAAATTTCTTCAGTAGGTGTTTTAAGAATCCTGTAAAATTCGTCAGCTCTTCGTCAGAGGGATTACTCTCGATGTACAGTCTCTATTGTTCTTTTAAGGCATACATAGTTGGCCTTTCCCAGCAGCCTCCAAAACTTGCTGAATTCGATGGTAGACCCATTTGCGTTTTAACCGAACCGGTTTTGCGTTGTCTACAGCACACACATTCGCTAATAATTCTTTTGATCTTGGTATTAATCTTCGGCATCCAGAACTGCGATTTGAATTTATGTACGACGACTTGTATTCCGGTATTCGTTGTAAAATCATCTTCACTCATAGAAAGAAAATATTTGGTGAGGCGTAGAGCCCCAGTTATAGTCCAGTCTCATCATAGGTTATGTGAAAACTTTCTGCTTGGACATGGAGATACCATTTTGATAGAGACCAATTATACTCTTCCACGACGATATCGCCCCGACGGAGTTCCTTCTTATATCGTTTCGCTTTTACGTTTTCAATAAATATTTTGACCCATGCTGAAGCACTTACCAGTTTAGTGAATTTCAAAATTATATTTTCCAGTATTTTAAATGGGTGCTCGTATTGGCGAACCAGCATCATAAGTCCTCACTCAGTTAATACCTTTCATTTTGGCTGTGGCATCATCTTTTTATATAATCCAAGAAAAGCTGGACCATGTTGCCATCTGTCTGTCGCAACTTATATGGATGTATCTCTTGTTATGATATCAGCAATGTTTTCCATGGTTGGAACCCAATTCCATTCTGACCTCTTGGACTTCTCTTTACTATTTACCCATGAAATCACCGTTCACGGGAGTCTGTCCAGAAATATCGTTCATCAAATTTTAGATGTATTTCGTTCTCAATAGTTTCCGCCAGTCTACATCCCATCACAGCTGCCAATGTTTCATGTTTTGGAATCGTAACATGTTTTAGTGGTGAAACTTGAGCCCGAGATGCCATAACTTCTTGTAACTTACTCGGATATATGCTGCTGCAGCGTACGCTTTGCTACTAGCGTCACAAAAAACGTGTAGTTCGACTTTCGTAGCAAAAGATAAATGTTGAGAATAACATCTTGGTATATTAACATCATGTAGTCTTTTAACCACTCTTGCCACTTTTTGACAGGATCTCCTTTAATGACATTGTCCCATCCGATGCCAAGCTCCCAAAATATTACGCATCAAGATCCGACCATTTATTATTACTGGGGTTATCATTCCCAAAGGATCATATATTGAGTTGACCGCTGCAAGCACCATTCTTTTTGTAGGCATCCTTGTTCAATTCAATATGTCCTCGCTTATACTGTGCATTGTAGTTGTTGAGAATATAAATATATCTCTTTGTGCGTATCAAATCATGCCGAAAACCTTTTGAGATATATCTCCTTTTTCGCCCAACCGAATCCGCGTTAACAGGCCACGTAGATCTTCGGATATTTCCTGTAAGACATGATTATATGTCCAACTGCGTGTATCACTTCACTTTTGTGTATCGCCGCATTTCATGGATTTAATTACTGCGCAATTTGGCAGCAAATAAAGTTTTGGAGATTTAACCAAGTTGATATTAGTGAGTATTTTGCCATTACCATTCTTCAGTAGCTTCTCTAATGCATTTTGGTATGCTCGCTCTAGTTCATGTTTTCTGTCTAACTTTCTTTCTAAGCATTTTAGTCTTTGTTCTGCCATTTGGCAGTCGCCAAAGTTTCACCATGTCGCTTTTCCACGGTAAGTACTTGATATTTTGATAACAGACACTTTTTTTCCTGTTGGTTTAGTGTTGTTCGTTGCTGGTTTACGGACACCAAATCCTTCTATGCTAAATTGGTTTTTAAGCATATGGCCAAGATGTTCAAGATGTTTGCTTTCACCGTCTACGACCCATCCGAGTTTGTTTTTTTGCCATAATTGGACTCTTTGGATTTACATTTAGTATGGTTTGAGTTGTCAGGATCGTTGTCCAATAAGGAGATGAGACTGAAGATTCCGAATCGAGTTCAATTTTGCAAATTTTGTACATGGAAATTCTTTCTATATAGCTTTCTAATCGATTCGTTGAGTTGGTGAATTCAAATCCTTGATAAGACTTACATTCTCAAGCTTCTGAGTTTTGCTATCGCCAGCAAGAGCAATATTTGCGATTTCTGAAGTCCCCTCATATCTAGAGTTTCCTTCTGTCCATCCAAAGCAATACGGTTTAGGCTTCCCAATTATACCAACATCTCGTGCTACAGTCAAATCCAACATTGTGGTTATGCTCCCATCGTCGAAAAAAGCCAGAATTTCTTTTTCACCAGTTGTTAGCATTTTAAGAATTGCTTCTTCTTGGACTTCTTGAATGCATCCGCCAACAGCTTGCGGCAAGGATGGTAGATGAGACTGTTTTGCCTTATGTAGTAAGCGATGATGATATCTTTCACAGTTGTCTATCTTGCATTGATCACGATTATTACTTTGTCCCTTATGAAGTTTTAGACATGAAGCAGGCGTTACTTGTGCTTGCCTAGTCCCATCGTTTCTTCAACTCTGTCTTTCTAAATTTACTATATTTATCTAGGGAATGCTTGTCTTCATCTTAAAATAAACACTTGCTGGTTGAGCGAGTTTGTGTACTTTTGCGTTTGAATTTGTGATTTGAATTTATTTTGTGCTTTATTATCTACGTTATTGATTGTAATTATCTTCTTGTAGAAACATGATCAATATACAATCTCGACTGCTCCTGTGTTCATTCAGCAAATATTTCAAAATAACAATCTGCAGCTCCTAATTTTCGAGCGGTTAAAAAATTCTCGGAAAAAACTTTCATCTAGCCGCCTCATTTAGCAATGAAAGCAAGTTTTGTGTATGGATGTATTTGCATTTTGATTGATATTTTGAACAGAGCTGTTGAACTATTGAAAATCTGCAGTTTTTTTTATATATTTTATTTCCTGTGCTTTTGTCATCAGTTCGAAAGCCAGATTTTCTTGAACTCCATATATGTTGTCCAAAATGGCTAGAATTTTCGATGGCACCTTGGCCGACATCAACAATATGTCAACTTTCTTTCCCGCTGCCTCTTTTAGTGAATTTTTCAGACGATATTCATACATCCTCTATTTCTTAAAATGTGGCCAAGCCAAATGAGAGGAACCGTCAAATTCCAGATGTTTATTGCCTAGGTTTCGTCTGGCTAACATGGTAATGACTGAGCTTTCCATATTGTTGTCCCCGTTGGAGATCGATAGAGATACATTTAACAGGTGGTCTTTATCAGAATATACAGATTTTTGTGAGGAGGATGAACGTTGGTCCTTCGAGCCGGATAATTAACACAATTATTAACAAAATGTGGAGTTGGCCAAAAGTGGTAGAAAAGAGGCATGGAAGTCGCAAGACTTTCGCGACGTTTATTTCGTCATAAAAAAAAATTTGTTAGAGAAAATTTCGTGAAGCGCGAACTACGAAAATTCAGCTCCAAAATGAAGCTGCAACACTTCGAGTGTATCTCAAAAAAGCTGAGCGCAGGCGCTTTGCAAAGAGTATGCAAAGTACTCCATACAAGCATCAAACGCGAACCAGTTCTAAAACATGAACCAGTTGGACGTACTTAGGGGAATAGAAGCCATAGATGTAGAAAACGTGGAACTTCAAGACGAAATCTTAAAAAAGGAAATATTGATGTTTGGTGTAAAATGACAGCTAAGCAAAGCCCAAACTGGGGGCGCTTTTGCTAACGTCATCGAAGACCATGAATACGAAATACAAGAACTGTCATTAGAGGTGAAAGTTCTGAATGCGCGCCCGGAAGCTTTGGTGAGCAAAAAAACATACTTTGAATATTACTGTAACACTAATCTGTTATGTAGTGGAATTGGCAGTGGTTTTTCATTATTTTTAGAGAACTTTATTTTTTAATTCTTATAGGCACGTGTGTCTTCGCCATCGTTTTAATTAAGAGTGTGGCCATCTCTTTCTAGAACAAAATGATAAATTGACTTACATACTAGATTCAAGAACAGAATTGTTTATTTTTTTTTTGGAAACATATGTAGCTTAAATACAAATAATAAATATTTTTTTTCCGTAACTCTCCCCAACGTTAGAACGTTTAAATAATATAAATGATTTGGGCGTACTTATGGACCATAAGTTATATTTTAACACCCACATTTCCACCACGGTCGCAAAGGGCATGAGTGTCCTGGGTTTCATTAAAAGATGGTCAAAAGAATTTGATGACCCCTATACAACTAAAGTTCTTTTTACTTCGCTTGTCCGTCCTATTTTAGAGTATGGATCTTGCATTTGGTCACCTCAATATGAGTCGCACCAGATTAGACTTGAATCCGTTCAAAAGCAGTTTTTGCTATTTGCTCTTCGTGGCTTAAGCTGGGATCGCAATGTCAATTTGCCTTCGTATTCTAGTAGACTTCTCTTGATTAACCTTCCGTCCCTAACTAACCGTAGAATTATGCTTGGTGTCATTTTTATGCACAAGCTCCTAATTGGTGATATCGACTCGCCTGAGTTATTAGCTCAGGTGAATCTGTCGGTACCATGTAGACGGAGTAGACATCCTTTGATACCTTTATCCCTTAGTCGTTGTTCTTCTAACTATGCTATGCATGAACCTTTTAGGGTCCTCTGCTCTGATTACAACCTTCTATTCCCTGTAATCAGCTCAGAGTTTTCTATTAATATGCTTAAAACATCTATCCTATCCCATTTAGTTAATAGATAGCTATAGTATTATTTGTTTGTCTGTTTTTTCTATTGTGTATTTGTCCACGCGATTCGTGCCGTGCGTTATACGGCTGCACCCCTCGGTCGATCGGGTGGGAGGTGGGCAGTTATCTGCTTGAACTCGCGCGTAAAAAAAAAAAAAAAAAAAAAAAAAAAGGAATTTTATAGCGTGGTGCGTAGTCGATTTGAACAATGATTCTTCCATTAATCTGCTGCCGCTTTTCGGACTACGAAACCAAAAAATAAACTTTGGAGTTGTAAGCTATGCTTGCCTTCTTTCTACAATTCTAGAGGGGTTAGCAAAGTATGCTGATGAGAGAACTCGGTAGTTCTTGTAATAGCGCAATACAGACAACCTGCTCATATTTTGTCTTTCCCGAAGATGAAGTCGATCCTGCTTATTCGAAAGATTGAAATATACAGAACGCTAAAATAAATGTCACATACCAATCGCCCGACACGGCGCACACTGCTGCTTTTTGGCATTTTACATTGCAAAAATCATATCTTTTAAACCAATAGAGCGATATAAAATATTTAAAAAGCGTTTGAGAAAAAGCTTCAAAATAAATGTTTGCCAAGAGTGCTGGGTGCTCTTGGTGCTGAAATTTTCAAGGTCAAATTCAGAAATTTGAAATTTTCACCATTTAACATATTCTTGCTCGTAACCAACACCTGCTATTGAAGACGTCATTTTATCATTTTCAAAAAATCTCCTTAAATTTTTTCAATCCTAGACTCCGAGAGAATTCATCTTGTATAATCTTCTTCGTATATCTCACTAGGTATATTATCCGTTTTTTTATCTCCTCGCCGAAGAAGTGTGTAAACTAGCTTCAGAATAAAATCCATACACTTTATTCTGCAATGCAACGGGGAAATTCCATATTCGTAGCGGTTCTTCTCACTCACTGTGTGTCGTGAAATTCGCTTTGAGTTTTTTTGCAAATTGGACAACTCACAACTTTTCCGTCAATCATTGTCAGGAAAAAATCAAACTAAACCGTAAATGTTTTTCCACTCTTGGTTTGAAAATTATGCGGCCTTTCTCGTCCTCTGCTAGTTGATGGTTGAACGAATCTACAAATATTGTATACTTTTCAAGCCAAACTCAATTTTTTTCACAAAATGTGGCACATTTCTGCTGCTCGCGTTCGATTATAAGTTATAGTGTGTATATTTGATTTTTACCTTAAGCTCCATTTTAGAACTTCAAAAATCCTTTTTTTTAACAACATTTTTGCACTAATAAATAAAATTGTCTTGAATTATGTTGACGAATACAATTTAGTCCAGATTTAAGGTGTGTCCTCTTATGAAGTTCAAAATAAACTGTCGCAAACAAGAGGAATATTAAGCATTATATTTTTTTAATTAACTAGGTACATACCTTTTTGTATTAATTGGCTAAAACCTTAATATTTACATCCAACTAGGTAAACAGAAACAGAAGGTATTTTAAAACAGCAATACGCAATGATATCAATTAAGTATAAACAAGCCACAGGCAAAAATGCATGCGCTCATAATTTTCCTTACACCTGCAGCATGTTTTTTAGGTTAGGTTTTCTTAGTTTATTGGCTTACGCACCAATTTTTCGCAGATCGGGACCACATACATAGATAGAAAAATATTTCACCTACCTAGTGTATGTAGTCCTGCATTAATCCTAGTTGATCCTTGTTAGTTGTATTCCGCCAAAACCAAAAACCCCAATATTTAGTGTATTTTTTGGACGCTTCTAGTTCAATAATAGTTTTAGTAACTATTATAATTTATGAATCATGCTATTAATAGCATGATTCATTAATGAATAACATACTTTTTAGATAAAACAACAAAATCCCAGATCGATTGTTGAAATCGCCCTATATTCAGTTTTGAAGTTGCTACTTTTTGTAAACATTATCATTTATTCTCTTTTGTTAAAAATGTCTCAACTCTGGGTGCCTTTAACAGTCATGAATTTTGAAATCTTTCAAATTTTTTTTTTTTGATTCATAAAATTTGAAGAATTCCATATCAATTGCCTTTATGATGTTTGCAATATAAAAAAATTGATTTTTGCAAAGCTATCCGGGCAGAGGCCCAACTGGGCGGCGTTTACAAATTAATTGTAAATAAAATATATTTGGAACTTTGTTTTCAAAAAAATCATATTTCTTTGTATGCTGTATACAAGTAATACTATAGCAGGTTGCGTAGTCGGTTTGAACAATGTTTCTTCCACTAATAAGCTGCCGGTTTTCGTAATATGAAAACCAAATATCAAAGAAGCTAACATCGGCTATGCCAAAGTTTATATACCCTTGCAGTCCTTGGCAATAACAATTTTACATGTTCAAAATTTGTTTTCTGCAACTCAATTCATGAATATACATACAAACAAAACAATTTTATTCTTTTTACTACAATTTGTTCTTCTTCTTCATGTGCTCTGTTGATTTGATGGGGTTTTATATGCAATATTATCACATGTGTAAATTTCAAAGCGATACTCCAATTTTTATGAAAATATAGTAGTCCGATCCTGAGAATTCTCATACTTGATCTGCTCCAGGTAATAAAAGACACAGAAAAAATATTTCAGCCCGATAGCTCTTAAGATGGCTGAGTAAAACGCATACGCACGGACGGACAGACGGACATGGCTATATCGACTCAGCTTCTCATGCTGATCAAGAATATATATACTTTATTTTATAATACCCTCTGCAAGGGTACAAAAAAGGCAACATATACCCTTGCAGTCCTTGGCTAATATATTTCTTCATGTTTTAGACTCTTTTTCTGTAACTCAATTCATCGATGCACAGACAAAACCTTTCAAATATCATTCCCATTTCTTTTTCTTCTTGTTCCCCATTCAATTTTACGTGCTGCGATTGGCAAGCAAGCACAAACAGTTTATGTAGGGTTGCGTCTGTCGGCAGCGTTTGAGCAGAGCCTATTTCTTTTGACTGTAACTTGTGTTCTATTTATCCAATTTGTTTATCGGATTTGATTTCTGGATCTCTATCTCTATTTTGTATAAAAAACTATAATAGTAAATTTCATAGGGATACTCCAATTTTTTAACCTATTTTTCTTCCATAACTACATATATGATATAGTGGTCCGATCCTGAAAATTTCCATACTTTATCTTACCCGGGTTATGAGTAGCTCAAATATCAAGTTTCATCCCAATAACTTTTCATATGGCGGGGTAAATATGATTTGCACAGACGGACGGACGGACAGACGGACATGGCAATATCGATTATCTTCTCATGCTGATCAAGAATATATATTTCTATTAGGGTCAGAAACGTCTCCTTCTGTGCGTTACAAACATCTGACCAATTTTGGAATATCCTCTGCAAGTGTATAAAAATTACAGAATTAATTAGAGTAAGTTTAAAACTTTTGAAAAATAAATATATTTACCTGTGAGATGAGTTCGCCCACGCAAAAATGATATAAAACCATCGTTATTTTTTAAAAATTTTATAATTCCAGAATTGAAAAAAAAACAGAATGTAAATGTAAATGTAAATGTAAATTTATTTGTTTGTTTTTTTTTAAATATTTTTAGGAGACCAAGTCGGCTTGAAACCCCTTAAAAAAGGTATGCTAAAATGCCCTTGGCCGAAATACGGTGAACTGGATCATAAAGAAGCATTTTTAGAATTACGTCTATCCCGTTGGCATCAAGATTTTTTGAGCTGGTTGGTCAATTGATTTATTGACCAACGAGGAAAAGTATTTCTGTAGTCGGGAAGTGAAGTAAAGCCTGGCCAAATTTCTTCAGTAGGTGTTTTAAGAATCCTGTAAAATTCGTCAGCTCTTCGTCAGAGGGATTACTCTCGATGGATAGTACAGTCTCTATTGTTCTTTTAAGGCATACATAGTTGGCCTTTCCCAGCAGCCTCCAAAACTTGCTGAATTCGATGGTAGACCCATTTGCGTTTTAACCGAATCGGTTTTGCGTTGTCTACAGCACACACATTCGCTAATAATTCTTTTGATCTTGGTATTAATCTTCGGCATCCAGAACTGCGATTTGAATTTATGTACGACGACTTGTATTCCGGTATTCGTTGTAAAATCATCTTCACTCATAGAAAGAAAATATATGGTGAGGCGTAGAGCCCCAGTTATAGTCCAGTCTCATCATAGATTATGTGAAAACTTTCTGCTTGGACATGGAGATACCATTTTGATAGAGACCAATTATACTCTTCCACGACGATATCGCCCCGACGGAGTTCCTTCTTATATCGTTTCGCTTTTACGTTTTCAATAAATATTTTGACCCATGCTGAAGCACTTACCAGTTTAGTGAATTTCAAAATTCTATTTTCCAGTATTTTAAATGGGTGCTCGTATTGGCGAACCAGCATCATAAGTCCTCATTCAGTTAATACCTTTCATTTTGGCTAAGGCATCATCTTTTTATCTAATCCAAGAAAAGCTGGACCATGTTACCATCTGTCTTTGGCAATGAAATCACCGTTCACGGGAGTCTGTCCAGAAATATCGTTCATCAAATTTTAGATGTTCGTTCTCAATAGTTTCCGCCAGTCTACATCCCATCACAGCTGCCAATGTTTCAAGTTTTGGAATCGTAACATGTTTTAGTGGTGAAACTTGAGCCCGAGATGCCATAACTTCTTGTAACTTACTCGGATATATGCTGCTGCAGCGTACGCTTTGCTACTAGCGTCACAAAAAACGTGTAGTTCGACTTTCGTAGCAAAAGATAAATGTTGAGAATAACATCTTGGTATATTAACATCATGTAGTCTTTTAACCACTCTTGCCACTTTTTGACAGGATCTCCTTTAATGACATTGTCCCATCCGATGCCAAGCTCCCAAAATATTACGCATCAAGATCCGACCATTTATTATTACTGGGGTCATCATTCCCAGGGGATCATATATTGAGTTGACCGCTGCAAGCACCATTCTTTTTGTAGGCATCCTTGTTCAATTCAATATGTCCTCGCTTATACTGTGCATTGTAGTTGTTGAGAATATAAATATATCTCTTTGTGCGTATCAAATCATGCCGAAAACCTTTTGAGATATATCTCCTTTTTCGCCCAACCGAATCCGTGTTAACAGGCCACGTAGATCGTCGGATATTTCCTGTAAGACATGATTATATGTCCAACTGCGTGTATCACTTCACTTTTGTGTATCGCCGCATTTCATGGATTTAATTACTGCGCAATTTGGCAGCAAATAAAGTTTTGGAGATTTAACCAAGTTGATATTAGTGAGTATTTTGCCATTACCATTCTTCAGTAGCTTCTCTAATGCATTTTGGTATGCTCGCTCTAGTTCATGTTTTCTGTCTAACTTTCTTTCTAAGCATTTTAGTCTTTGTTCTGCCATTTGGCAGTCGCCAAAGTTTCACCATGTCGCTTTTCCACGGTAAGTACTTGATATTTTGATAACAGACACTTTTTTTCCTGTTGGTTTAGTGTTGTTCGTTGCTGGTTTACGGACACCAAATCCTTCTATGCTAAATTGGTTTTTAAGCATATGGCCAAGATGTTCAAGATGTTTGCTTTCACCGTCTACGACCCATCCGAGTTTGTTTTTTTGCCATAATTGGACCCTTTGGGTTTAGATTTAGTATGGTTTGAGTTGTCAGGATCGTTGTCCAATAAGGAGATGAGACTGAAGATTCCGAATCGAGTTCAATTTTGCAAATTTTGTACATGGAAATTCTTTCTATATAGCTTTCTAATCGATTCGTTGAGTTGATGAATTCAAATCCTTGATAAGACTTACATTCTCAAGCTTCTGAGTTTTGCTATCGCCAGCAAGAGCAATATTTGCGATTTCTGAAGTCCCCTCATATCTAGAGTTTCCTTCTGTCCATCCAAAGCAATACGGTTTAGGCTTCCCAATTATACCAACATCTCGTGCTACAGTCAAATCCAACATTGTGGTTATGCTCCCATCGTCGAAAAAAGCCAGAATTTCTTTTTCACCAGTTGTTAGCATTTTAAGAATTGCTTCTTCTTGGACTTCTTGAATGCATCCGCCAACAGCTTGCGGCAAGGATGGTAGATGAGACTGTTTTGCCTTATATAGTAAGCGATGATGATATCTTTCACAGTTGTCTATCTTGCATTGATCACGATTATTACTTTGTCCCTTATGAAGTTTTAGACATGAAGCAGGCGTTACTTGTGCTTGCCTAGTCCCATCGTTTCTTCAACTCTGTCTTTCTAAATTTACTATATTTATCTAGGGAATGCTTGTCTTCATCTTAAAATAAACACTTGCTGGTTGAGCGAGTTTGTGTACTTTTGCGTTTGAATTTGTGATTTGAATTTATTTTGTGCTTTATTATCTACGTTATTGATTGTAATTATCTTCTTGTAGAAACATGATCAATATACAATCTCGACTGCTCCTGTGTTCATTCAGCAAATATTTCAAAATAACAATCTGCAGCTCCTAATTTTCGAGCGGTTAAAAAATTCTCGGAAAAAACTTTCATCTAGCCGCCTCATTTAGCAATGAAAGCAAGTTTTGTGTATGGATGTATTTGCATTTTGATTGATATTTTGAACAGAGCTGTTGAACTATTGAAAATCTGCAGTTTTTTTTACATATTTTATTTCCTGTGCTTTTGTCATCAGTTCGAAAGTTACATTTTCTTGAACTCCATATATGTTGTCCAAAATGGCTAGAATTTTCGATGGCACCTTGGCCGACATCAACAAAATGTCAACTTTCTTTCCCGCTGCCTCTTTTAGTGAATTTTTCAGACGATATTCATACATCCTCTATTTCTTAAAATGTGGCCAAGCCAAATGAGAGGAAACGTCAAATTCCAGATGTTTATTGCCTAGGTTTCGTCTGGCTAACATGGTAATGACTGAGCTTTCCATATTGTTGTCCCCGTTGGAGATCGATAGAGATACATTTAACAGGTGGTCTTTATCAGAATATACAGATTTTTGTGAGGAGGATGAACGTTGGTCCTTCGAGCCGGATAATTAACACAATTATTAACAAAATGTGGAGTTGGCCAAAAGTGGTAGAAAAGAGGCATGGAAGTCGCAAGACTTTCGCGACGTTTATTTCGTCATAAAAAAAAATTTGTTAGAGAAAATTTCGTGAAGCGCGAACTACGAAAATTCAGCTCCAAAATGAAGCTGCAACACTTCGACTGTATCTCAAAAAAGCTGAGCGCAGGCGCTTTGCAAAGAGTATGCAAAGTACTCCATACAAGCATCAAACGCGAACCAGTTCGAAAACATGAACTAGTTGGACGTACTTAGGGGAATAGAAGCCATAGATGTAGAAAACGTGGACATTCAAGACGAAATATTAAAAAAGGATATATTGATGTTTGGTGTAAAATGACAGCTAAGCAAAGCCCAAACTGGGGGGCGCTTTTGCTGACGTCATCGACGACCATGAATACGAAATACAAGAACTGTCATTAGAGGTGAAAGTTCTGAATGCACGCCCGGAAGCTTTGGTGAGCAAAAAAACATACTTTGAATATTACTGTAACACTAATCTGTTATGTAGTGGAATTGGCAGTGGTTTTTCATTATTTTTAGAGAACTTTATTTTTTAATTCTTATAGGCACGTGTGTCTTCGCCATCGTTTTAATTAAGAGTGTGGCCATCTCTTTCTAGAACAAAATGATAAATTGACTTACATACTAGATTCAAGAACAGAATTGTTTATTTTTTTTTTGGAAACATATGTAGCTTAAATACAAATAATAAATATTTTCTGCGACACTGTATACAAGTAATTTTATAGCGTGGTGCGTAGTCGATTTGAACAATGATTCTTCCATTAATCTGCTGCCGCTTTTCGGACTACGAAACCAAAAAATAAACTTTGGAGTTGTAAGCTATGCTTGCCTTCTTTCTACAATTCTAGAGGGGTTAGCAAAGTATGCTGATGAGAGAACTCGGTAGTTCTTGTAATAGCGCAATACAGACAACCTGCTCATATTTTGTCTTTCCCGAAGATGAAGTCGATCCTGCTTATTCAAAAGATTGAAATATACAGAACGCTAAAATAAATGCTTTTTGGCATTTTACATTTGCAAAAATCATATCTTTTAAACCAACAGAGCGATATAAAATATTTAAAAAGCGTATGAGAAAAAGCTTCAAAATAAATGTTTGCCAAGAGTGCTGGGTGTTCTTGGTGCTGTAATTTTCAAGGTCAAATTCAGAAATTTGAAATTTTCACCATTTAACATATTCTTGCTCGTAACCAACACCTGCTATTGAAGACGTCATTTTATCATTTTCAAAAAAATCTCCTTAAGTTTTTTTTAATCCTAGACTCCGAGAGAATTCATCTTGTATAATCTTCTTCGTACTCTGTATATCTCACTAGGTACAATATCCGTTTTTTTATCTCCTCGCCGAAGAAGTGTGTAAACTAGCTTCAGAATAAAATCCATACACTTTATTCTGCAATGCAACGGGGAAATTCCATATTCGTAGCGGTTCTTCTCACTCACTGTGTGTCGTGAAATTCGCTTTGAGTTTTTTTGCAAATTGGACAACTCACAACTTTTCCGTCAATCATTGTCAGGAAAAAATCAAACTAAACCGTAAATGTTTTTCCACTCTTGGTTTGAAAATTATGCGGCCTTTCTCGTCCTCTGCTAGTTGATGGTTGAACGAATCTACAAATATTGTATACTTTTCAAGCCAAACTCAATTTTTTTCACAAAATGTGGCACATTTCTGCTGCTCGCGTTCGATTTTTGCCTTAAGTTATAGTGTGTATATTTGATTTTTACCTTAAGCTCCATTTTAGAACTTCAAAAATCCTTTTTTTTAACAACATTTTTGCACTAATAAATAAAATTGTCTTGAATTATGTTGACGAATACAATTTAGTCCAGATTTAAGGTGTGTCCTCTTATGAAGTTCAAAATAAACTGTCGCAAACAAGAGGAATATTAAGCATTATATTTTTTTAATTAACTAGGTACATACCTTTTTGTATTAATTGGCTAAAACCTTAATATTTACATCCAATTAGGTAAACAGAAACAGAAGGTATTTAAAAACAGCAATAGTAGTGTATGTAGTCGTGCATTAATCCTAGTTGATCCTTGTTAGTTGTATTCCGCCAAAACCAAAAACCCCAATATTTAGTGTATTTTTTGAACGCTTCTAGTTCAATAATAGTTTTAGTAACTATTATAATTTATGAATCATGCTATTAATAGCATGATTCATTAATGAATAACATACTTTTTAGATAAAACAACAGAATCCCAGATCGATTGTTGAAATCGCCCTATATTCAGTTTTGAAGTTGCGACTTTTTGTAAATATTATCATTTATTCTCTTTTGTTAAAAATGTCTCAACTCTGTGCGCCTTTAACAGTCATGAATCTTGAAATCTTTCAAATTTTTTTTTTTTGTATTCATAAAATTTGAAGAATTCCATATCAATTGTCTTTATGATGTTTGCAATATAAAAAAATTGATTTTTGCAAAGCTATCTGGGCAGAGGCCCAACTGGGCGGCGTTTACAAATTAATTGTAAATAAAATATATTTGGAACTTTGTTTTCAAAAAAATCATATTTCTTTGTATGCTGCATACAAGTAATACTATAGCATGTTGCGTAGTCGGTTTGAACAATGTTTCTTCCACTAATAACCAAATATCAAAGAAGCTAACATCGGCTATGCCAAAGTTTATATACCCTTGCAGTCCTTGGCAATAATAATTTTACATGTTCAAAATTTGTTTTCTGCAACTCAATTCATGAATATACATACAAACAACACAATTTTATTCTATTTACTACAATTTGTTCTTCTTCTTCATGTGCTCTGTTGATTTGATGGGGTTTTATATGCAATATTATCACATGTGTAAATTTCAAAGCGATACTCCAATTTTTATGAAAATATAGTAGTCCGATCCTGAGAATTCTCATACTTGATCTGCTCCAGATAATAAAAAACACAGAAAAAAGATTTCAGCCCGATAGCTCTTAAGATGGCTGAGTAAAACGCATACGCACGGACGGACAGACGGACATGCTGATCAAGAATATATTTACTTTATGGGGTCGGAAACGTCTCCTTCTGTGCGTTACAAACATCTTACCAATTTTATAATACCCTCTGCAAGGGTACAAAAAAGGCAACATATACCCTTGCAGTCCTTGGCTAATATATTTCTTCATGTTTTAGACTCTTTTTCTGTAACTCAATTCATCGATGCACAGACAAAACCTTTCAAATATCATTCCCATTTCTTTTTCTTCTTGTTCCCCATTCAATTTTACGTGCTGCGATTGGCAAGCAAGCACAAACAGTTTATGTAGGGTTGCATCTGTCGGCAGCGTTTGAGCAGAGCCTATTTCTTTTGACTGTAACTTGAGTTCTATTTATCCAATTTGTTTATCGGACTTGATTTCTGGATCTCTATCTCTATTTTGTATAAAAAACTATAATAGTAAGTTTCATAGGGATACTCCAATTTTTTAACCTATTATATCAAATATCAAGTTTCATCCCAATAACTTTTCATATGGCGGGGTAAATATGATTTGCACAGACGGACGGACGGACAGACGGGCATGGCTATATCGATTATCTTCTCGTGCTGATCAAGAATATATATTTCTATTAGGGTCGGAAACGTCTCCTTCTGTGCGTTACAAACATCTGACCAATTTTGGAATATCCTCTGTAAGTGTATAAAAATTACAGAATTAATTAGAGTAAGTTTAAAACTTTTGAAAAATAAATATATTTACCTGTGAGATGAGTTCGCCCACGCAAAAATGATATAAAACCATCGTTATTTTTTAAAAATTTTATAATTCCAGAATTGAAAAAAAACAGAATGTAAATGTAATAAATCTTTAATATCAAATATTAAGAATACAATTTATTTGTTAGTACAGTCTCTATTGTTCTTTTAAGGCATAAATAGTTGGCCTTTCCCAGCAGCCTCCAAAACTTGCTAAATTCGATGGTAGACCCATTTGCGTTTTAAACGAATCGGTTTTGCGTTGTCTACAGCACACACATTCGCTAATAATTCTTTTGATCTTGGTATTAATCTTCGGCATCCAGAACTGCGATTTGAATTTATGTACGACGACTTGTATTCCGGTATTCGTTGTAAAATCATCTTCACTCATAGAAAGAAAATATTTGGTGAGGCGTAGAGCCCCAGTTATAGTCCAGTCTCATCATAGATTATGTGAAAACTTTCTGCTTGGACATGGAGATACCATTTTGATAGAGACCAATTATACTCTTCCACGACGATATCGCCCCGACGGAGTTCCTTCTTATATCGTTTCGCTTTTACGTTTTCAATAAATATTTTGACCCATGCTGAAGCACTTACCAGTTTAGTGAATTTCAAAATTATATTTTCCAGTATTTTAAATGGGTGTTCGTTCTCAATAGTTTCCGCAAGTCTACATCCCATCACAGCTGCCAATGTTTCAAGTTTTGGAATCGTAACATGTTTTAGTGGTGAAACTTGAGCCCGAGATGCCATAACTTCTTGTAACTTACTCGGATATATGCTGCTGCAGCGTACGCTTTGCTACTAGCGTCACAAAAAACGTGTAGTTCGACTTTCGTAGCAAAAGATAAATGTTGAGAATAACATCTTGGTATATTAACATCATGTAGTCTTTTAACCACTCTTGCCACTTTTTGACAGGATCTCCTTTAATGACATTGTCCCATCCGATGCCAAGCTCCCAAAATATTACGCATCAAGATCCGACCATTTATTATTACTGGGGTCATCATTCCCAGGGGATCATATATTGAGTTGACCGCTGCAAGCACCATTCTTTTTGTAGGCATCCTTGTTCAATTCAATATGTCCTCGCTTATACTGTGCATTGTAGTTGTTGAGAATATATATATATCTCTTTGTGCGTCCCAAATCATGCCGAAAACCTTTTGAGATATATCTCCTTTTTCGCCCAACCGAATCCGTGTTAACAGGCCACGTAGATCGTCGGATATTTCCTGTAAGACATGATTATATGTCCAACAGCGTGTATCACTTCACTTTTGTGTATCGCCGCATTTCATGGATTTAATTACTGCGCAATTTGGCAGCAAATAAAGTTTTGGAGATTTAACCAAGTTGATATTAGTGAGTATTTTGCCATTACCATTCTTCAGTAGCTTCTCTAATGCATTTTGGTATGCTCGCTCTAGTTCATGTTTTCTGTCTAACTTTCTTTCTAAGCATTTTAGTCTTTGTCGCTTTTCCACGGTAAGTACTTGATATTTTGATAACAGACACTTTTTTTTCCTGTTGGTTTAGTGTTGTTCGTTGCTGGTTTACGGACACCAAATCCTTCTATGCTAAATTGGTTTTTAAGCATATGGCCAAGATGTTCAAGATGTTTGCTTTCACCGTCTACGACCCATCCGAGTTTGTTTTTTTGCCATAATTGGACCCTTTGGGTTTAGATTTAGTATGGTTTGAGTTGTCAGGATCGTTGTCCAATAAGGAGATGAGACTGAAGATTCCGAATCGAGTTCAATTTTGCAAATTTTGTACATGGAAATTCTTTCTATATAGCTTTCTAATCGATTCGTTGAGTTGATGAATTCAAATCCTTGATAAGACTTACATTCTCAAGCTTCTGAGTTTTGCTATCGCCAGCAAGAGCAATATTTGCGATTTCTGAAGTCCCCTCATATCTAGAGTTTCCTTCTGTCCATCCAAAGCAATACGGTTTAGGCTTCCCAATTATACCAACATCTCGTGCTACAGTCAAATCCAACATTGTGGTTATGCTCCCATCGTCGAAAAAAGCCAGAATTTCTTTTTCACCAGTTGTTAGCATTTTAAGAATTGCTTCTTCTTGGACTTCTTGAATGCATCCGCCAACAGCTTGCGGCAAGGATGGTAGATGAGACTGTTTTGCCTTATATAGTAAGATGATATCTTTCACAGTTGTCTATCTTGCATTGATCACGATTATTACTTTGTCCCTTATGAAGTTTTAGACATGAAGCAGGCGTTACTTGTGCTTGCCTAGTCCCATCGTTTCTTCAACTCTGTCTTTCTAAATTTACTATATTTATCTAGGGAATGCTTGTCTTCATCTTAAAATAAACACTTGCTGGTTGAGCGAGTTTGTGTACTTTTGCGTTTGAATTTGTGATTTGAATTTATTTTGTGCTTTATTATCTACGTTATTGATTGTAATTATCTTCTTGTAGAAACATGATCAATATACAATCTCGACTGCTCCTGTGTTCATTCAGCAAATATTTCAAAATAACAATCTGCAGCTCCTAATTTTCGAGCGGTTAAAAAATTCTCGGAAAAAAACTTTCATCTAGCCGCCTCATTTAGCAATGAAAGCAAGTTTTGTGTATGGATGTATTTGCATTTTGATTGATATTTTGAACAGAGCTGTTGAACTATTGAAAATCTGCAGTTTTTTTTACATATTTTATTTCCTGTGCTTTTGTCATCAGTTCGAAAGCCAGATTTTCTTGAACTCCATATATGTTGTCCAAAATGGCTAGAATTTTCGATGTCACCTTGGCCGACATCAACAAAATGTCAACTTTCTTTCCCGCTGCCTCTTTTAGTGAATTTTTCAGACGATATTCATACATCCTCTATTTCTTAAAATGTGGCCAAGCCAAATGAGAGGAACCGTCAAATTCCAGATGTTTATTGCCTAGGTTTCGTCTGGCTAACATGGTAATGACTGAGCTTTCCATATTGTTGTCCCCGTTGGAGATCGATAGAGATACATTTAACAGGTGGTCTTTATCAGAATATACAGATTTTTGTGAGGAGGATGAACGTTGGTCCTTCGAGCCGGATAATTAACACAATTATTAACAAAATGTGGAGTTGGCCAAAAGTGGTAGAAAAGAGGCATGGAAGTCGCAAGACTTTCGCGACGTTTATTTCGTCAAAATGAAGCTGCAACACTTCGACTGTATCTCAAAAAAGCTGAGCGCAGGCGCTTTGCAAAGAGTATGCAAAGTACTCCATACAAGCATCAAACGCGAACCAGTTCGAAAACATGAACCAGTTGGACGTACTTAGGGGAATAGAAGCCATAGATGTAGAAAACGTGGATCTTCAAGACGAAATCTTAAAAAAGGAAATATTGATGTTTGGTGTAAAATGACAGCTAAGCAAAGCCCAAACTGGGGGCGCTTTTGCTGACGTCATCGAAGACCATGAATACGAAATACAACAACTGTCATTAGAGGTGAAAGTTCTGAATGCACGCCCGGAAGCTATGGTGAGCAAAAAAACATACTTTGAATATTACTGTAACACTAATCTGTTATGTAGTGGAATTGGCAGTGGTTTTTCATTATTTTTAGAGAACTTTATTTTTTAATTCTTATAGGCACGTGTGTCTTCGCCATCGTTTTTATTAAGAGTGTGGCCATCTCTTTCTAGAACAAAATGATAAATTGACTTACATACTAGATTCAAGAACAGAATTGTTTATTTTTTTTTTGGAAACATATGTAGCTTAAATACAAATAATAAATATTTTCTGCGACACTGTATACAAGTAATTTTATAGCGTGGTGCTTAGTCGATTTGAACAATGATTCTTCCATTAATCTGCTGCCGCTTTTCGGACTACGAAACCAAAAAATAAACTTTGGAGTTGTAAGCTATGCTTGCCTTCTTTCTACAATTCTAGAGGGGTTAGCAAAGTATGCTGATGAGAGAACTCGGTAGTTCTTGTAATAGCGCAATACAGACAACCTGCTCATATTTTGTCTTTCCCGAAGATGAAGTCGATCCTGCTTATTCGAAAGATTGAAATATACAGAACGCTAAAATAAATGTCTTATACCAATCGCCCGACACGGCGCACACTGCTGCTTTTTGGCATTTTACATTGCAAAAATCATATCTTTTAAACCAACAGAGCGATATAAAATATTTAAAAAGCGTATGAGAAAAAGCTTCAAAATAAATGTTTGCCAAGAGTGCTGGGTGTTCTTGGTGCTGTAATTTTCAAGGTCAAATTCAGAAATTTGAAATTTTCACCATTTAACATATTCTTGCTCGTAACCAACACCTGCTATTGAAGACGTCATTTTATCATTTTCAAAAAATCTCCTTAAGTTTTTTCAATCCTAGACTCCGAGAGAATTCATCTTGTATAATCTTCTTCGTACTCTGTATATCTCACTAGGTACATTATCCGTTTTTTTATCTCCTCGCCGAAGAAGTGTGTAAACTAGCTTCAGAATAAAATCCATACACTTTATTCTGCAATGCAACGGGGAAATTCCATATTCGTAGCGGTTCTTCTCACTCACTGTGTGTCGTGAAATTCGCTTTGAGTTTTTTTGCAAATTGGACAACTCACAACTTTTCCGTCAATCATTGTCAGGACAAAATCAAACTAAACCGTAAATGTTTTTCCACTCTTGGTTTGAAAATTATGCGGCCTTTCTCGTCCTCTGCTAGTTGATGGTTGAACGAATCTACAGATATTGTATACTTTTAAAGCCAAACTCAATTTTTTTCACAAAATGTGGCACATTACTGCTGCTCGCGTTCGATTTTTGCCTTAAGTTATAGTGTGTATATTTGATTTTTACCTTAAGCTCCATTTTAGAACTTCAAAAATCCTTTTTTTTAACAACATTTTTGCACTAATAAATAAAATTGTCTTGAATTATGTTGACGAATACAATTTAGTCCAGATTTAAGGTGTGTCCTCTTATGAAGTTCAAAATAAACTGTCGCAAACAAGAGGAATATTAAGCATTATATTTTTTTAATTAACTAGGTACATACCTTTTTGTATTAATTGGCTAAAACCTTAATATTTACATCCAACTAGGTAAACAGAAACAGAAGGTATTTTAAAACAGCAATACGCAATGATATCAATTAAGTATAAACAAGCCACAGGCAAAAATGCATGCGCTCATAATTTTCCTTACACCTGCAGCATGTTTTTTAGGTTAGGTTTTCTTAGTTTATTGGCTTACGCACCAAATTCGCAATTTTTCGCAGATCGGGACCACATACATAGATAGAAAAATATTTCACCTACCTAGTGTATGTAGTCCTGCATTAATCCTAGTTGATCCTTGTTAGTTGTATTCCGCCAAAACCAAAAACCCCAATATTTAGTGTATTTTTTGAACGCTTCTAGTTCAATAATAGTTTTAGTAACTATTATAATTTATGAATCATGCTATCAATAGCAATCATGCTATTAATAGCATGATTCATTAATGAATAACATACTTTTTAGATAAAACAACAAAATCCCAGATCGATTGTTGAAATCGCCCTATATTCAGTTTTGAAGTTGCTACTTTTTGTAAACATTATCATTTATTCTCTTTTGTTAAAAATGTCTCAACTCTGGGTGCCTTTAACAGTCATGAATCTTGAAATCTTTCAAATTTTTTTTTTTGGATTCATAAAATTTGAAGAATTCCATATCAATTGCCTTTATGATGTTTGCAATATAAAAAAATTGATTTTTGCAAAGCTATCCGGGCAGAGGCCCAACTGGGCGGCGTTTACAAATTAATTGTAAATAAAATATATTTGGAACTTTGTTTTCAAAAAAATCATATTTCTTTGTATGCTGTATACAAGTAATACTATAGCAGGTTGCGTAGTCGGTTTGAACAATGTTTCTTCCACTAATAAGCTGCCGGTTTTCGTAATATGAAAACCAAATATCAAAGAAGCTAACATCGGCTATGCCAAAGTTTATATACCCTTGCAGTCCTTGGCAGTAATAATTTTACATGTTCAAAATTTGTTTTCTGCAACTCAATTCATGAATATACATACAAACAAAACAATTTTATTCTTTTTACTACAATTTGTTCTTCTTCTTCATGTGCTCTGTTGATTTGATGGGGTTTTATATGCAATATTATCACATGTGTAAATTTCAAAGCGATACTCCAATTTTTATGAAAATATAGTAGTCCGATCCTGAGAATTCTCATACTTGATCTGCTCCAGGTAATAAAAGACACAGAAAAAATATTTCAGCCCGATAGCTCTTAAGATGGCTGAGTAAAACGCATACGCACGGACGGACAGACGGACATGGCTATATCGACTCAGCTTCTCATGCTGATCAAGAATATATATACTTTATGGGGTCGGAAACGTCTCCTTCTGTGCGTTACAAACATCTTACCAATTTTATAATACCCTCTGCAAGGGTACAAAAAAGGCAACATATACCCTTGCAGTCCTTGGCTAATATATTTCTTCATGTTTTAGACTCTTTTTCTGTAACTCAATTCATCGATGCACAGACAAAACCTTTCAAATATCATTCCCATTTCTTTTTCTTCTTGTTCCCCATTCAATTTTACGTGCTGCGATTGGCAAGCAAGCACAAACAGTTTATGTAGGATTGCGTCTGTCGGCAGCGTTTGAGCAGAGCCTATTTCTTTTGACTGTAACTTGTGTTCTATTTATCCAATTTGTTTATCGGATTTGATTTCTGGATCTCTATCTCTATCTCTATTTTGTATAAAAAACTATAATAGTAAATTTCATAGGGATACTCCAATTTTTTAACCTATTTTTCTTCAATAACTACATATATGATATAGTGGTCCGATCCTGAAAATTTCCATACTTTATATTACCCGGGTTATGAGTAGCTCAAATATCAAGTTTCATCCCAATAACTTTTCATATGGCGGGGTAAATATGATTTGCACAGACGGACGGACGGACAGACGGACATGGCTATATCGATTATCTTCTCATGCTGATCAAGAATATATATTCTTATTAGGGTCGGAAACGTCTCCTTCTGTGCATTACAAACATCTGACCAATTTTGGAATATCCTCTGCAAGCGTATAAAAATTACAGAATTAATTAGAGTAAGTTTAAAACTTTTGAAAAATAAATATATTTACCTGTGAGATGAGTTCGCCCACGCAAAAATGATATAAAACCATCGTTATTTTTTAAAAATTTTATAATTCCAGAATTGAAAAAAAACAGAATGTAAATGTTATAAATCTTTAATATCAAATATTAAGAATACAATTTATTTGTTTGTTTTTTTTTTAATATTTTTAGTAGACCAAGTCGGCTTGAAACCCCTTAAAAAAGGTATGCTAAAATGCCCTTGGCCGAAATACGGTGAACTGGATCATAAAGAAGCATTTTTGGAATTAGGTCTATCCCGTTGGCATCAAGATTTTTGAGCTGGTTGGTCAATTGATTTATTGACCAACGAGGAAAAGTATTTCTGTAGTCGGGAAGTGAAGTAAAGCCTGGCCAAATTTCTTCAGTAGGTGTTTTAAGAATCCTGTAAAATTCGTCAGATCTTCGTCAGAGGGATTACTCTCGATGGATAGTACAGTCTCTATTGTTCTTTTAAGGCATGCATAGTTGGCCTTTCCCAGCAGCCTCCAAAACTTGCTGAATTCGATGGTAGACCCATTTGCGTTTTAACCGAATCGGTTTTGCGTTGTCTACAGCACACACATTCGCTAATAATTCTTTTGATCTTGGTATTAATCTTCGGCATCCAGAACTGCGATTTGAATTTTTGTACGACGACTTGTATTCCGGTATTCGTTGTAAAATCATCTTCACTCATAGAAAGAAAATATTTGGTGAGGCGTAGAGCCCCAGTTATAGTCCAGTCTCATCATAGATTATGTGAAAACTTTCTGCTTGGACATGGAGATACCATTTTGATAGAGACCAATTATACTCTTCCACGACGATATCGCCCCGACGGAGTTCCCTCTTATATCGTTTCGCTTTTACGTTTTCAATAAATATTTCGACCCGTGCTGAAGCACTTACCAGTTTTGTGAATTTCAAAATTATATTTTCCAGTATTCGCCGTTCACGAGAGTCTGTCCAGAAAAATCGTTCATCAAATTTTAAATGTATTTCGTTCTCAATAGTTTCCGCCATCCCATCACAGCTGAAACAGGCGAAGGCAAGGTTTGACTTGAAGTGATTTATTGGGGCCTCAAGCCCGGTATTTATAGGGGAGCATCTACATTGGTCTTATGGCTAGTGTCCTTAACGGTACTTAAAGCTAAACATTATGCTTAAGTTCTAATTACTTATGATCTATCCCTAAAAGTATACTACATATACTATATATATGTAGTATAGAAAAATATTTATATTTTTCTTATATCCCATTTATATTATTTTAATTCTATCTAAATGTAGGTACTGTTTGCTTTTTGTTTTTATCATCAGTTATTACTATATTATTGTTTGGACCTATGCTCTGTATTTTATATTTGCCTATGCAAATATATTTTATATAATCAGTTTTGCTCTATTTTGTGCTATTTGTAGTTTAAATTTTATTTCTTTATTGAAGTCATCAATGTTGTAAATGGGTTCATCAGCCTCAGTTCAAAGCTTAACTCTGAACAGACAAAACGTGTGTACGGAAAGTTCTTTTGCTCGTGCCCTACCGCAAACCAAACTCGTAAACAAACAAAAGCACAAAGCATAAAACAAAAAAAAAACAAAAAAAACAGTTCAACTTAATAAAACCGAAAATAATACCCGTTACGATGGGGACCGACGATCCCCCGATAAGCTGAAATTAATGCTTGAGCCCGAATTTTTGATTATGAAACGCAGTGATGATAACTCAATGGCAAATATATCTCCGTTCTTGATTAAGAAATCTATTGACTTCGCTTGCAACGGTGAAGTGCTAATGGCCAAGAAAACACGCGACGGAAACCTATTAATTAAAACAAAAAATGGTATACAAGCTCTAAAGTTGATGAAACTACAATTGCTGGGACCTTTTCCTGTTGTAGTTTATGAACATTCTACCCTAAATGTCTGTAAAGGTGTCATTTACTCAAATGATCTCCGCTGCCTAGCCGAAGATATCATCAAACAAGAACTAAAAGCCCAAAACGTCGACCCTTATCGTCCCCGACCGGTCTCATGCACCGTCCACTCCTAATGTACAGCAATTGATTTCGTTTAAGAGCCCGGTTGTGAATGCTATTAGTAAGGAATTACCGGTATCACCTGGGAATGATCTCTTAAAAACGATGCCTATTGTAGTGTCCGATGTGTCCGGGCAATTACCCATTACAATGGAAATTGCCGATAGTTCTAAAAGTATCGAGGGCCCCGTAAACAAGTTGACTGCTGCAGTGGGTGACTTGTCCAACGTTACTGCTGCGGCTGACGCTTCGGGACCGCGGCCTCTCGTTGGCATACCACCAAAGAAACATATATTTGTTTCTAGGCTAGACCCTGTTGTCACATCTGATGATGTAATAGCCTATATTCGGAAAAAAAGTTAACGTCTAGAATATTACGGTGGAGAAGTTTAAATTTTCTTATTCTCGGGACATTTCGTCCTTTAAAATTAGTGTTTCTGCCAATATCTTCGACACTATATGTCGAGAAGATTTTTGGCCAAAACATATAATAGTTAAGGAATATACTGTAAAAAAGAAAAATCGGAATCCGATTCGCTTGCCAACAACAACAACTAATACTATTCCCGCCACATCAGCATCTGCTGGTGTGTCAAAAAACTAGCTTCGTCCCGTAACCTGAGTTACCAGAACGTTAGAGGACTGAAATCTAAACTTTCTAATCTCTATGTAGATAGTCTTTCTTTTGAACATAACATTCTAGCTTTTACAGAGACGTGGCTAAAACCTGATATTGCTGATGCATCGGTTTTTTCCACAAACTTTTCTATATTCAGACGTGACCGGATTTCTCGCATAGGTGGTGGCGTTCTGATAGCTGTTGATGCTGCTTTATCATCTGAAATGATTCAATTTTCTAGTACCCAGGAGATTGAGTTTGTCGGTCTTAAAGTAAATTTTAAATCTTTTAATGCTTTCATTACTTGTTCCTATATTCCACCATTGTCAGACATGGTGGTATATTTAAATCATTTAGAGGCAATTCAGTTTGTCTCCTCTTTAGTTTCCAGTCAAGACTTGCTCATAGTTGTAGGTGATTTTAATGTACCCGCTTTAGCATGGTCACTAACAGATGAATCTACCATGTTGCTGCCCTCTTTGTCACATGACTTTATTGATGGCCTTCTAGACTTATCTTTATCCCAAGTCAATCCTGTCTTAAATTCTAATAGAAAATCGTTAGATCTTATTTTTGTATTGGATTCATCTTATTGTTATGTTTCTAGGATTGAACCATTTGTTCTTCCCGAAGACAAATTTAATTCACCATTACTTGGTTCAAATAAATTACCTCTAACTAGGTGCTTTCGTAAGACTGACTTTGCCAGCCTTAATGAAAACATTGCTACTACCGATTGGTCTTATCTGTACAATTGTAGAGATATGAACTCAGCTGTTCGTTTTTTCTATGATACTCTGAATTCACTCTTTGATATTTGTGTGCCTCTTGGTAGGCTGGAGCGGCTTAACAAACCTCCCTGGTTCTCTCGTGAGTTATCCAATTTGAAAAATGTGAAGACACGATATTATAAGAAGTTTCAAAAAAGTTTCATAAGAATTATCTTCGGCGGTGTAAGCTTCAGTTTTCTTCTGACCCTAAACAATTTTATAACTTTGTTAATTCTAAACGTAAGACCTCTGTGCACCCATCTTTTTGTCTTTTCAAAATAAAAAAGCGAGCACTGATCAGGCAATTGCCGATATGTTTGCGAATTTTTTCAAAACAACCTATTCCTCAACGGAATATCGAGAAAGTCCGTATCCTTATCATTTAGAAAAAGCTAATTGCATTTTCAATCCAGTGATTGATGAAAGTTCTCTTCTAAACGAACTTAAACTAGTTAAACCTAATTATTCTCCGGGGCCAGATGGTCTTCCTGGATGTGTACTCAGGTTCTGTGCAAACGCATTATGTAAACCCGTTTTAAAATTGTTTCTATTGTCTGTCGAATCTTTCTCTTTTCCACCTATTTGGAAGGAGCCGTATATCATTCCTCTGCATAAAAATGGCAAAAAGTCCGAAGCCTCTAACTATAGAGGTATCTCAAAATTGTCCGCTATTCCGAAAGCTTTTGAGAAAATTATAACTTCTCAACTAAATATCAAGGGGTTCAAAAATGGTAATCAAACTGATGTAATATATACTGACTTTAGCAAAGCCTTTGATTCCGTTAATCATACCCTATTACTTTCTAAGCTGAGCGACATTGGGTTTCCACCCCTTTTCCTTTCTCGGGTTCTAGAATATTTAACAAATAGAAAACAGAAGTACTTTTTAAGTGTTCTTTTTCCGCTTCCATTCCTGTGACTTCTGGTGTACCTCAAGGTAGTCATCTTGGCCCTCTGCTCTTCACACTATTCATTAACGATCTTTCATCAGTCATTGTTCATTCGCGTGTGCTTATGTATGCTGACGATTTCAAGCTTTGTCTTACTTATAAAGATACAGATTCATTTAGTCGGCTACAAGCTGATCTTAAAAACTTTCAATCCTGGTGCCACTTTAATCTACTAAATCTTAACACTACCAAATGTAAGGTAATGACTTTTTTTCGTAACTCTCCTCAACTGGTCACTTATTTTCTAAACAATAGCCCTCTAGAACGTCTAAATAATATGAATGATTTGGGCGTACTTATGGACCATAAGATAAATTTTAACACCCATATTTCCACTACGGTAGCAAAGGTCATGAGTGTTCTGGGTTTCATTAAAAGATGGTCAAAAGAATTTGACGACCCCTATACAACTAAAGTTCCTTTTACTTCGCTTGTCCGTCCTATTTTAGAGTATGGATCTTGCATTTGGTCACCTCAATATGAGTCGCACCAGATTAGACTTGAATCCGTTCAAAAGCAGTTCTTGCTATTTGCTCTTCGTGGCTTAAGCTGGGATCGCAATGTCAATTTGCCTTCGTATTCTAGTAGACTTCTCTTGATTAACCTTCCGTCCCTAACTAACCGTAGAATTATGCTTGGTGTCATTTTTATGCACAAGCTCCTAATTGGTGATATCGACTCGCCTGAGTTATTAACACAGGTGAATCTGTCGGTACCATGTAGACGGCGTAGACATTTTATGATACCTTTATCCCTTAGTCGTTGTTCTTCTAACTATGCTATGCATGAACCTTTTAGGGTCCTCTGCTCTGATTACAACCTTCTATTCCCTGTAATCAGCTCAGAGTTTTCTATTAATATGCTTAAAACATCTATCCTATCCCATTTAGTTAATAGATGGCTATAGTATTATTTGTTTGTCTGTTTTTTCTATTGTGTATTTGTCCACGCGATTCGTGCCGTGCGTTATACGGCTGCACCCCTCGGTCGGTCGGGTGGGAGATGGGCAGTTATCTGCTTGGGCTCGCGCATAACAGGCTATGTCCTGGTGGCGTAGGGGCCACTTGAACGTACTGCGCATAGTATCGTCAACGTCCGCTAAAAAAAAAAAATACTGGAACAGACGATCTTTAAATACAATGTGAAACACCTTTCTCCATGTCCAGATTACACTTCCATAATGGAATCCGCATTTTGCTCAATGTCACCAGAGATAACCAAAGAAATCAAATCAGTTTAAACAGTTTTTCTTTTTCGTGATTAGTGTTTGGTGCATTTACATATTCTTTTTTATTTTTTTTTTCTTTCTTTCGTCATTGCTTCTGCAGTTGCTCCCCTCATCGCCCCCATCATACCATCAGTGCTAGTGGCTTTGTTGTTCTCTCTGCTTTGTGCTTGTGCTCAGCTTCTCTCCCGCGTAATCACTTTTGTAAGGCCGCCTCTCAAAGTTCGGCTTATAACTGTTCTTGCACTCTCTGTTGTGCTGTGCACTCTAGCTGTCTCTTTGTTTTATTTGTAATTATTGATTATTTATCAATAATTATCTTTGTGCTGTGAATTAAATTTTTCTATATATTCTTATATATAAATTTATTTTTTTTTGCCTTTCTTTTAGCATGACAAATTTTTGGTTTGTCTGTGTCTAAGCCTGAGCTTGGCTTAATGCGCTGGACTTGCCCATCTTGTGCCAGCCAGCAGCTTGATTTTAGCCGTATGTATAGGGATCTTTGTTTAAGGTTTCTTTCTTTAAACAAACTGGCCAAACAGCTGTCAAACGAGTGTGACTCTAGCGTTCAATTATTGTCGCAATTCAAGTTTGTTCCACCTTCTGCGAAATTGCACAAGAAATGTACTCTTGAGTTGCCTCGTAAGCAGACGCCAGCTCCCTCTATTACTTCCTCTCCGATTTTACTTTCGCCTACACCATCTTCTTGTCCCTCTTTATGCTCTTCTTTTCAGATTGAAGTACCCATTACAAGCCCTGGTGTACCTCAATCTATCCCTCACGGGAACTCTGATCAATCACAGGATCATGCCGGCTCTCAATCACTTGCGGATCCCAATGCTCCTCCGCCTCCACTAACTGTAGTGCCTCATCGCAAACAATTATTTATCTCTAGGCTTGCTCCAGATACTTCTGAGTCGTCTGTGGCAGCTTACATTGGTAATATTTGCCCTGCTAAGGTTTTAATTCAAAAGTTTAAGTTTTCTAGGCCTCGCGAAATCTCCTCTTTTAAAATTACAGTACCAAATGAGTACTTCTCAGCTATGGTTGACCCTAATTTTTGGACAGAGGGCCTAGTTGTACACGAGTTTGCGCCCAAAAGGCGCTCTCGTCCGTTCCCTGTCCACCTTCTTAATTTATCTTCTGCTTCAAAAAACTAATGACGTCTAGTCTTTGCATTCATTATCAAAATGTAAGAGGACTTCTTACCAAGCTCTCGAACCTGTTCTGTGATAGCCAAACCTTTTCGGCTGACATATTAGCTTTCTCTGAAACTTGGCATAACTCCTCTGTTTTAGATAATAAAATTCTTTCTAATAACTTTATTTCTTATGGGCTTGATCGTGTTGGTCGTCGTGGCGGTGGAGTACTCATTGCTGTCAACTCGAATCTGTCTTCAAGTGTGGAGCCGATTAATCTCCCCTTAGGTGTTGAGTTTATTTGCGTCGAAGTTACATGATCTAACTTTAGCCTATATATCTCTTGTTCATATATTCCTCCAGCTTCTGATATCATGATCTACGTGCACCATGCTGATGCTTTACGAACTATTTTTGGTCGTCTTAAAGATCGAGATTTTGTTATAGTTTTAGGTGATTTTAAATTGCCTAATATGTCTTGGCTTGTTGATGATAATCTATCTTTCTTAATTCCTTCATCTCAACATGTTTTTCTTGATAGCCTACTTGAATGTCCACTATATCAGTTGAATTCTTTCCTTAACTCTTCTAAAAGAATCCTTGATCTTGTTTTTGTCTCTGATCACACGGTTAGTGCTGTATCGTAATCAAAGCCACTAGTGAAACCTGAAAATCCTTACCATTGAAGTTACTATTTCTTACAATTCCGTTACTAACTTATATAATAACATCTCAAATTCTCGTCGTAGATGTTTTCGTAAAACAAATTTCAATCTTCTTAACAGCCTTATTTTCTCTTTTGATTGGTCGTTTCTATTTGAGTGCTGCGATATAGATTGTGCAGTGAATTTTTCTACTCTGCTCTTAATTCTCTAATTGATAAATGCGTTCCTTATGTGAATGTCTCTACCGTCTCCAGCTCGCCAGTCTGGTTCACACGTAGGCTCTCTAATCTTCGTAACATTAAATCGAGATATTTTAAAAGATTTAAAAAAACTGCTTCGCGACTTGACTATGCAAATTATTGTATAGCCAAATCTCAATTTTGTCTTTTAAATACTCAATGCTACAACAATTATGTCGTTCGCTGTAAGGTTGAATTTTATAAGAACCCCAAAAGATTTTACAACTTTGTCAATTCCAAAAGACGCTCTAATGTACTACCTTCCACCTTCAGACTTAACGACCAGTCTGCTAATAATGATTTAGATATTGCAGATCTGTTTGCTAAATTTTTTCAGTCGACATATTCTACTACTGTTTCGGGTCCCACACCCTATCCCTTTTCAATACCACATAAAAATTGTATGTTTTTTCCCAGTATTACTGAAGACTGTATTCTCTCTAGCTTGTCATCTATGAAGTCTTCCTTCGTTCCCGGGCCTGATAATATACCTAGTTGCATACTTAAGATGTGTTCGATTTCCCTATCTAAGCCTTTAGCTCGGTTATTCTTTATATCGAGTGAGACTTGTAGCTTTCCTGATATTTGGAAGGAGTCTTTTATTATTCCGCTTTTTAAAAAGGGTAGCAAATCGGATGTTTCTAACTACCGTGGCATTGCCAAACTTTCGGCAATACCTAAACTGTTTGAGAAAATTATTACGTCTTCCCTTCAACATCTATCCAGATCCACTATTTCTCCTTGTCAGCATGGCTTCATGAAAGGTCGTTCGTCGCTTACCAACCTTTTAGAATTGACTACCCTTGTACACCATGGCTTCCGTAAAAAGTGTCAAACTGATGTTATTTATACTGACTTCAGTAAGGCTTTTGATACGGTTGATCATTCTTTGCTTCTCGCGAAACTTAACATCATGGGTTTTTCACCAAAATTATTGGGTTGGTTAAAATCGTATCTTATTGGCAGAACCCAAAAGGTGTCTTTTCGTTCCTCGATATCTAAAACTGTTCGAGTTACGTCAGGTGTACCCCAAGGCAGTCATCTGGGCCCACTATTATTTACATTGTTTATAAATGATTTGCCTTTAGCCTTGGCTCATTCACGCGTGCTCATGTTTGCGGATGCCGTCAAGATTTGTTATTCCTATGATGATCCTTCTTTCCAACAGTACTTGCAATCAGATCTCGATGCGTTCTGTGATTGGTGCCACGTTAATAAATTACACCTTAATGCCTCTAAGTGTTCTTTTATGACTTTCAGTCGTTTGTCTCCGCTCCTAGCTCATTACTCTATTAAGTCTGTTCTGTTAGATTGTGTTCCATCATTCAAAGACTTAGGCGTTATGTTTGACCCTAAACTTTCATTTAATGTTCATATTTCTTCAATTGTCAACAGAGCAAGCAGCCTTCTCGGCTTCATCAAACGTTGGGCCAAAGAATTTGATGATCCCTATGTAACAAAGGTTTTATACACTTCGTTAGTTCGCCCTACTCTAGAATATTGCTCGCCAGTGTGGAACCCGCAATATGATGTTCACCAGCGTAGTATTGAATCGGTACAGAAGCAATTCCTTAAGTTTGCGCTACGCGGTCTAAATTGGGACCCGGGTCTTCGCCTACCTTCTTAGTCTGACAGACTTCTTCTTATTAATCTTCCTTCACTTTATAACCGTAGGCTTCTTTTTGGCATTCTCTTTCTCCATAAACTAGTCAACGGCGAAGTCATTTCTACCAATTTACTAGATACGCTGTATTTTTGTGTTCCCTCACGTCGGACCAGAAACTTTTTTCCTATTCACCTTAGTAGATGTCTGACTAACTACTCTCTTCACGAACCTCTTCGTGTTCTTTGCCAATCTTTTAACAACCTTTCTCACCTTATCTCTCTTCATCTTTCTGTCACTTCTCTTCGCGCTATACTTTTTAATCATCTACAGCGAAACCAATGAAAATATTCTGGACTTGGATTGGCTGCAACTCATCCCTGGCCACATTGGCTGTGAATCGGGGCATAGCTGGCACCTTGTGCAAGTAAAACACCTCCACCGGGTCGGGGATGTTTAGTTGTGTATAAAGCTAAGCTACCTTCTTCATTTAATTACTATCTGTCTTTAGCTTAAGCTTTTTCGTCGACTGGTGTGTTAGTTGACGTAAATAAAATAAATAAATAAATAAATAAATAAAAAAAAAAAAATTCCATTATTCGAAGCATCGTTCTGTATATTCTTTGTAATTCCGATTTTTCTAATCATATTGCTATATGGACGCATGGGATTTAAGATCCGTTCGAGAACCACACAAAAATTCAGCATGATTCCCTCCATCGCGAATCTCGAAATTCTCAGATGAAAAAGAAAGCTGTTATACGAATGTTGGCCGCTGTGTTTATTACATTTTTTGTCTGCTGGTTTCCATTTCATATGCAAAGGCTATGGATACTTTATGCCACGAATAATGCAAATTTTAAGGATATCAATGAATGGCTGTTTTCTCTTGCAGGATTTGCTTACTATGTTTCATGCACTATAAATCCAATTGTATACAGTGTAATGTCACATCGATATCGTGTTGCATTCAAAGAAATCCTGTGTGGAAGGCGTATGGGTGCATATTATAACAATGGATTCCTGCGAGATCATTCAAGAAACGACAATTGCTACCAGTTTGGGTGCCCATATTAATTATGATCGAGTGCATTCAGTTCATATTCGATCAAGTCGTCAATTGAACAATTGCAAGGAAACTGAATCCATTTCTTCAAATAAGGTGTCCATTAAAAATACTTATAGTCTTCCCTCAAGAAAGAATACGTATTCCCCAGTTTTCAGCACCACTGACATAGTCATTGTCCTGGAGAATAATTCAAATGATCATCGTAGTCCAGAGAACAAAGTTAAAGAAGATTTTTGGATTAAGAACGATGAAACCTGCATTTAAGTCCTAGTATTAAGTAAAACTAGTTGATCAATCTAATTGATTATAAATACATCACTATAGTGCACTACCTTTTCGGATCTCTTTCCCAAAAATGGAGCAAAAATTGTGTCGAAATTATGTATACATGCAAAAAGTGAAGAAAATAATGAGAAAAGTCAACAACGAACTGGAAGAACCTGGATTGAACATACTTACATTTGCCTCACACACAACACCAGAAAATATCAAAATAGGATACGAACTGGTGAAGGTACGCACCTATATACCTGCCCCACTCCGCTGCAACAAATGCTTCCGGTTTGTACTTATCACCAAACACTGCCGCAACAAAAAGTGTTGCATTAATTGTTCCAAAGAATATCACACGAACCCCGACTCCAAAGAGCTGTGTACCTTCGAAAAATGCTGTGTAAACTGTAGGGAGGAGAATCTTCCCGAAACCAACCATTCATCAGTCTTTAGAAAGTGCCCCATCTTTGTAACACAACAACAAATACAGGCCATAAAGACCCTCGAAAAAGTAAACTTCAAAAATGCTGTGTCCATATACAATTCAAGACGCCCACACAATGGATCTTTGTACTCCAGTGTAGTAAAAAACAACTCTAACATAGCCCAATCTTCAACAACATGCACTTCGTTAAGCAATCCAAAAAATTGTAACATCGTCGCGGTGCCACATCAGACAGCAACAATACGTAAGATCATAACCTACGATGACCTATCTCAGAGTAAAGAGCTACCCACCTCCTCAAAAAATGTACTAAAAGTACAACCACAACAAACCGACACCACACTACCCACTATAAACCAAACTTTTAAAATCCTTCCTAAAAATATTTCAAATAGACTTAAGTCACAACTTAAAGCTAAAGTAAAAACACAAACATAACCAAACAATAACATAATCTTATCACAAGAACTGTCAAATGAAAATAACAATAACTGCTCGTCCTCAGATGAGCAAATGGAATGTTCCAATGCAGAATATGAACTCAAATAAAAACCAGAGGGCCGGGGCTAACTTCGACCGCGTCAAAGTTTGTATACCCTTGCAACTTTTTGGTAACTCTTTCCTTACCTATAAGCCATCAATGTTTAAGAACGTTTTATCTAAAAAGGCTTATGTTTGCGAAAGAATGGCCTACAATCGTAGGAAATAATGAAGATATTGATCATAGTCACTGTTTTCCACCGATCGTTCCTATGGGAGCTATATGATATAGTCATC
Source organism: Drosophila tropicalis (assembly GCF_018151085.1). Lineage (NCBI taxonomy): Eukaryota > Metazoa > Arthropoda > Insecta > Diptera > Drosophilidae > Drosophila > Drosophila tropicalis. The sequence goes on along the minus strand of NW_027172360.1, from coordinate 2,236,535 downwards.
CGATCTTTATCAAATTCGACACAGTCATTAAAAGATATATTAAATTAGGAAAAGTTTAATTTGAAAACAATCGCGTTAAAAGTAACGAAGTTATTTACAAAAGTCACTGTTTTTGACCGATCGTTCCCATGGGAGCTATATGATATAGTCGCCCGATCTTGATCAAATTTGGCACAGTCATTAACAGATATATTAAACTAAGAAATGTTTAATTTGAAAACAATCGCGTTAAAAGTAACGAAGTTATTTACAAAAGTCACTGTTTTCGACCGATCGTTCCTATGGCAGCTATATGATATAGTCTTCCGATCTTGATCAAATTTGGCACAGCAGTTAATAGGCGTAATAAACTCTCTAATATTAAGTTTCACGATAATAACACAGAAAATAACGAAGTTATTGAGAAAAGTCACTGTTCGTGACTTTGGGGTTTGTATGGGAGCTATATGCTATAGTGGTCCGATCCGGCTGAATCCGAGATATACAACCCCTGCAGTATATACAAGCCTACGTGCAAAATTTCAGCTTTGTAGCTCTTACGGTCTAGGAGGAGTTTGCGTTGATCCAGACGGACGGACGGACGGACGGACGGACATGGCTATTTGAACTCGTCTCGTCGTGCTGATCAAAAATATATATACTTTGTATGGTCGGAGATGCTTCGTTCTATGCGTTGCACACTTCTAACCAAAATTAATATACCCTTTTTGCAAGGGTATAATAAACTTCCTGTGTTACGATACCCATTTCCATAAAACTCTCTAACTATCTCAATGTCTCTGAAAGTGATACAATGGAATATTAACGGCTACAACAACAACTACAGTGAACTCAAAGTCCTTATAGCAAAATACAGGCCACACGTTATAGCCCTACAAGAGACACATATTTTAGCACACAATATTCACCCCACCCCCACCAACTATGTAATGATTACTCTTAACTCCTCCTATAGAATATAAAGAAAGAATTCTTAGATCGGACTTTGATGCCATCTGCGTTGAAATCTGTTCAAAGAAAAAGCTTCAAATAATTTCTGCATACATTATACCTAGTGAAAAGTTTAACCTAAACAACATCTTCTTAGTTCTAAGCATTCCAAATAACCTTCCGACTTTAATAACAGGCGACTTCAATTGTTGGCATAGGAGATGGGGCTCCCCTACTAATAACAGGAAAGGGGTTACTTTAGAGAAATTCATTACTCAGTCCAACCTAATTATTTTAAACGATGGTAGTCCAACACACTTGAGCACACACAACACACTAACACACATTGATCTCACGCTTTGCACAACCGATCTTGCATAAGAAGCAGAATGGTCAATTGAAACAGACTTTTTTGGTAGCGACCACTTGCCAATTTCTTGTGTTATATTTAAGAGAGTCCAACCTCAGAAACCAACCCATAGACCTCTTTTTTAAAACAAATGCAGCTCACTGGTACCTCTATACAACTCTCTCTATCAGCCACAACTATTCCATACCAGTAAGCCAAAACATTAACAAAGAATCAGCCAACCTAAGCAAAATCATTTTAAGAAGCGCGCACGAAAGTATCCCAAAGTCCACTCCCAAAACATCGCATTGCGTGCCTTGGTGGAGCAAGGAACTGGCAAAAACTTAAGAGACACATTTCTAACGAAAATATAACAGATTACAGAAAAAAAAATGCACTTTTTAGACGAACTCTGAAACAAGCTAAGAAAGAATCTTTAGCAAAATTTACCGAAGAATCTTCGCAAGTAACTGGTCTATGAAAGCAAGTAACTCCAACTTCACCAACTTATTTAAGTCTAACAAAAGTAGGATATTAGCGGACGATTTTTTGTATGCCCCAGGAAAAAATGCTATCCCAATAGAACAAGAAATAAATTTCATTCAATTTTCCTCTGCCCTGGATTCGCTAAAAGGCAACACACCAGGCTTGGATCGAATAACTTACCCCATGATTAAAGCACTACCTAGAGAAGTCCAGAACAGACTTATAAACCTATACAACGCAATACTGGGTGGCATTATACCACAACAATACAAACTGAGCATGATTATACCAATATTAAAACCTAACAAAGAAAAAACAAATGTCACTCATGCTTGGCAAAAGTCCGCGACAAAATTATAGCAAAAAGACTATGGTGGTTTGTAACTACAAATAAACTTCTACACAATAGAATAACGAATAATTTTTTTTTTTTTTTTACAATAGTCAAGTCGGCTTTCAAAAAAGATAAATCTGTTATGGACTGTCTCCTATTTATAGATCACCTGGTGACTAAATCTTTGGACACAAAAAACCATATTTCAATAATATCTCTCGACTTTGCTAAGGCGTTTGATAAAATAGGAATACATGTCGTAATAGATCAGCTTATTAAGTGGAAAGTTAGCACAATTATACTTAATTAAGTCAAGAGCTTCAAACAGCGCTGACTCTCCAATCAACAACGTAATAAAAAAAATACAAACCACCGAAAGTGGGGAAAAAACATTCGGTCTTGGACAGAGTCCTCTTATCAAGCAAGCCTATTGAAATCAGCATAAGACCTTTAAAGAAACTGAAACAAAAAGCCCCCCATGGGCACTTAAGTCGAATGCAATAACTACACAATTTAGCACCTTTAGCAAAAGCGCAACGTCTCCAGAAGTATATAGACAACAGTTCCATCAATACAAATCAGAACAGAACAATAAAGCATTTATATATACAGATGGTTCGCAAATAAATGAATCGACAGGTTACGCTATAACCACTGATACTGACGTCTTAAAAATTTGCCTTCTTCCGACATACTCAACTGTGTTTTCTTCAGAATCAATAGCCATACACGAAGCCATATTACTCTTAAAAGAACGAAAAGGAAAATTTGTTATTTGTGCCTATCACATTGTTGAGATACGAAATCTATTGATTAGACTATTCCCAAAATTCTTCCTTCTGTGGATCCCTAGCCACATTAACATAAAAGGAAATGAGTTTGCTGATAAAACAGCAAAGAATGCTAGGCTTTTTCCCCTTATTTATACACCAAACCACAATAATACTGATATAAAAAACCAAATAAAAAAGTTGTATCACAAAAATCAACAAAATTCTTTCATAGATACATCTAAGTGGTATCAACTAATTAATTCAGAAAAAAATAGTATAAAAAATTATCTCGCATACAAGGTTAAAGTAATGATCTCTCGTAAAGATGAAATTAAGTTTATACGTCTCCGACTGGGACATACAAATATAACACATGCACACTACATGGACAAAAACTTCTCAAACTTATGCCCCTTCTGTAACACCAACAACTCTATTAGTCTTGACCATCTCCTAACCTTTTGTCCCATATTAATCCAAATCAGAGCACAATATTTTACCCATCATCCACCAATAACCTTATTATCCAACCTATCCTCAGAAAACATTAAATTAATAATAAAATATCTTAAAGAATGTAACATCTTCCATAGACTATAAAATATACATAATAAATATAGAAATGAAATATATAAGTAGCAAAATCAATAAATTACTATCCTTAATTTTGTAATGTTAATATTATCACTAAAACTAGCTTAACAAGACCACGACCCAAGAATTCTTTAAATAATCCCTTTCCCCCACCCCAAAAAAAAAAAAAAAAATATATATATATATATATATATTGTAATTGTTGATTTTTTGCGACCTTTTATTGTTAAATGTATGTTTTGCCGGCTCGAGGTCAAATTTTCTTGGGTGAATAAAACAAAATAATAATATTTTGTGTTGTTCTTTTCCGATATATTTCGACCACTCATCGGTGGTCGTCTTCAGGGCAACTATAAACACATTTAATTGTGATTAACTTTAACATAACATAATTTAACAGCAAGAAACACCTACTTATTTTTACACGTCCGCACACTGTGACGTGGAGCTACACACTGACTTGTCCCTAATAAATGCCTGTATAAATGCGCGCAGTTGCCTGTATCTACCTTATAATTAAGTCTTATACTTGTCGTATTTATTATGTGCAGCATCTCCAAAGTGTAACGTTTGTTGTAATGTTGTTCTTGGTCTATTATGTTTACTTCGTCGAAATTTGGGGAATGTCCACTGGCAGCTCAACTGGATAACTCAAAATACAATAGGATTTTCACAAGATACTGACACATATTCGGACATTAACAAAATATTAGAAAGACATACTCATAATTTTAACACAAAGATATTAAGCTTATTAATAAAACATAAACATAACATACTAGCCAGACAAAACAAAGAGAAGGAAAAAGCAACAAAAAAGTTACAGGAACAGCTGGACGAAAATGATTTTAAAACATTTATGAAGAGTGAGAGTACGATAGCCGAAAAATTATCAACAACTTTGAAGAGACATCAAGAATCCAAACATGAGAGACTACGAAAACAACGGAACAGCGTTCTCTTGAACAAAAACAACAACAACACAAACGATTGGTTTGTGAATAAGACGAATATAGAATTTCCGACCGACGTAAAAGCGTTACTGGCGAAAGGCCCTAAGTTCGCAATCCCAGTGGAGAAGAGAAAATTCCCTCTCTTTAAATATATAGCAGACGGAGAGGAGCTAGTACAGACTGTAAAAGACAAAGACAAACAAGAGGAAGCACGCACAAAATTCTCTTTATTAATAAAAGACCACAAAACATCTAACAAAGAAGACGCAGCTGATCGTGCAATACTTAACACAGTGGAACAAAGAAGCAAATTTCTTAGACAGAATGACGACATATTAATTTTAACCTCTGATAAAGGGAATAAGACAGTTGCAATGGATAAGATTGAGTATGACAAATGGATAATATACTTAACGATTTAAATACATATAGAACTTTAAGGAAGGACCCGACCACTAGACTACAGACCAGAAACAACGAATTGGTGGAAAAATTATACAAACAAGAACTTATTTCACGGACCGAACGAAAAAAGCTTATAACAAACACATCAATTCCACCAAGAATATATGGATTACCTAAAATTCATAAAGACGATACGCCATTGAGACCAATCTGCTCATCAATTGGTTCTCCATCATACGGACTATGTAAATAGTCAACATATTAAAAAATATAACGGCAGACTCAACATACAACGTAAAGAACGCCTCAGAATTTAAGACAAGGATCAATGACACATTTATTTGCGACGATGAAAGATTGATATCATTTGACGTAGTCTCACTTTTTCCAAGTATTCCGATAGAATTGGCACTTGACAATATTAGGGAAAAGTGGATAAAAATAAAAGCGCACACTAACATTCCAAAATCAACATTCATCGAAATAGTACGTTTTTGTACACACTTTAAAAAGGAATGCCTATGGGCTCACCAGCATCACCAATAATAGCCGATATAATTATGGAAGAACTCTTAGACAAAATGATGAGAACACTACAACGACCACCTAGAGTTATGACGAAATATGTAGAGGACCTTTTTGCCATAATTAAAGAAGACGAGATCCAAAACACACTTGACAACCTAAATTCATTTGACAGAAACATAAAGTTTACAATAGAGTTAGAAAATGACAACAAATTGACATATCTAGACGCATCAATACACAGACGAGGAAACGAGCTAAAATTAAAATGGTACAAAAAACCAACATCATCAGGACGAATCATCAACTTCAACTCCAAACATCCTAAGTCGATGATAATGAATACAGCAAGAGGTTGTATACAACGGATGCTCAACATATCGGACCCAATTTTTCACGAAGAAACAAGGGAAGAAATACGACGAATTTTAAAGGATAATGACTTTCCAAACCACACCATAAGGACTTTACTAAATTCCAACAATAAGAAATCCAATAAAGAGGTTTCGACAAAACGCTTTATGTCTGTCACATACAGTGAGTCAAAAAAGTATTGGCACACTCACAAAGTTTAGGTTTTTCGTGCCATAACTTTTCATCCAATAACAAATTTTAAAAATTTAAAAAAGTATTTTCTAAATTCATGCTTTTATTATACATCTAAACAAAACAAAATATAATTTTCAACGTTGTTTTATAAGTTTAACCTTAAAAAGTAAAAAAAGGCACAAATTTACATCAAATAAGTATTGGCACAGGTATCGAAATCAGCTTGCTCCATTGCAGGTGTACCGGGCTAATACTTTGTGGGTCCTCCTTTGGACTGAATGACATAACTGTCGGAAAGATTAGCAAACTAAAGAGGTTTCGACAAAACGCTTTATGTCCATCACATATGTCCCACAACTGTCGGAAAGATTGGCAAACTCCGATTGCTATGACACAGAACAAATACAGATAGCACATAAACCCAACAACACGTTACGGAGTATTTTCAACAGGACAAAAAGCAAGATTGATACAATGGACAAGAGTAACGTAGTATATAAAATACCGTGCAACGGGACAAATGAAGAAAGCTGTGATAAAATGTATATAGGGACAACCAAATCGAAGCTAAAAACTAGACTATCACAACATAGATCTGACTATAAACTTCGTCAACACTTCAATATACAAAAAACGGCACTTATGGCCCACTGTGCTGCCAGTGAACATTCCCCAAATTTTGACGAAGTAAACATAATAGACCAAGAACAACATTACAACAAACGTTACACTTTGGAGATGCTGCACATAATAAATACACCGACAAATATAAGACCTAATTATAAGGTAGATACAGACAACTGCGCGCATTTATACAGGCATTTATTAGGGACAAGTCAGTGTGTAGCTCCACGTCACAGTGTGCGGACGTGTAAAAATAAGTAGGTGTTTCTTGTTGTTAAATTATGTTATGTTAAAGTTAATCACAATTAAATAATTTTATAGTTGCCCTGAAGACGACCACCGATGAGTGGTCAAAATATATCGGAAAAGAACAACACAAAATATTATTATTTTGTTTTATTCACCCAAGAAAATTTGACCTCGTGCCGGCAAAATATACATTTATATATATTGTATAGTAGCTGTAAGATATCTATATACTATATTTATGTACATGTCGGAGAATGAATCAAAGCCTCCTATGTTGTTTTATCAGGTGTCAATGAATCAAAGCCTACTATGGTGCTTTGAGAATTGTCAGGTGTCAGCGCATTGTGTAGTTTACAACACTGCCGTGCAGCGTTTGCAGACTGACACCTGACTAATAAGTCAAAGCCTACTAGTTAGTTCCAATGTATTGACAGGTGCGTCAGTTGTAGCCCTGGTTGAGCATCTAAGCAACCTTAGCAACTAATGTTGAGAGCTGTCTTTAGGTCAGGTCCTATATAAAGGGGGGCCTCGGGCTAGAGGGCTCAGTGTACAACCTCCCCGGGAACTAGCCGTACAGTTAAACATACAAGTAAAAAAGTGAAAGTAGTGCAAAGTACAAAAAACAATAAAAAGACAATGAGTGATTTAAATAAAACAGGCTACACCCCGACATACATATAATCTAGCCGAAAGCCTCAGTAGCCATGGCTACAAACTGTTGGCTTAAACTTTGTAAGTTTAAGTTAACTCTACAAATAAAATAAAATGTAAATGGGTTCTACAGTTTTCCTTGATGCCATAATCAAGACGTCATATTTTGTTACGGCTTCTGCATCTTTGTAACTTACTCGGATATATGCTGCTGCAGCGTATGCTTTGCTACTAGCGTCACAAAAAACGTGTAGTTCGACTTTCGTAGCAAAAGATAAATGTTGAGAATAACATCTTGGTATATTAACATCATGTAATCTTTTAACCACTCTTGCCACTTTTTGACAGGATCTCCTTTAATGACATTGTCCCATCCGATGCCAAGCTCCCAAAATATTACGCATCAAGATCCGACCATTTATTATTACTGGGGTCACCATTCCCAAGGGATCATATATTGAGTTGACCGCTGCAAGCACCATTCTTTTTGTAGGCATACTTGTTCCATTCAATATGTCCTCGCTTATACTGTGCATTGTAGTTGTTGAGAATATAAATATATCTCTTTGTGCGTCCCAAATCATGCCGAAAACCTTTTGAGATATATCTCCTTTTTCGCCCAACCGAATCCGTGTTAACAGGCCACGTAGATCTTCGGATATTTCCTGTAAGACATGATTATATGTCCAACTGCGTGTATCACTTCACTTTTGTGTATCGCCGCATTTCATGGATTTAATTACTGCGCAATTTGGCAGCAAATAAAGTTTTGGAGATTTAACCAAGTTGATATTAGTGAGTATTTTGCCATTACCATTCTTCAGTAGCTTCTCTAATGCATTTTGGTATGCTCGCTCTAGTTCATGTTTTTTGTCTAACTTTCTTTCTAAGCATTTTAGTCTTTGCTTCAAAGCTTCAAAATAAATGTTTGCCAAGAGTGCTGGGTGTTCTTGGTGCTGTAATTTTCAAGGTCAAATTCAGAAATTTGAAATTTTCACCATTTAACATATTCTTGCTCGTAACCAACACCTGCTATTGAAGACGTCATTTTATCATTTTAAAAAAATCTCAAGTTTTTTCAGTCCTAGACTCCGAGAGAATTCATCTTGTATAATCTTCTTCGTACTCTGTATATCTCACTAGGTATATTATCCGTTTTTATCTCCTCGCCAAAGAAGTGTGTAAACTAGCTTAGGAATAAAATCCATACACTTTATTCTGCAATGCAACGGGGAAATTCCATATTCGTAGCGGTTCTTCTCACTCACTGTGTGTCGTGAAATTCGCTTTGAGTTTTTTTGCAAATTGGACAACTCACAACTTTTCCGTCAATCATTGTCAGGAAAAAATCAAACTAAACCGTAAATGTTTTTCCACTCTTGGTTTGAAAATTATTTTTGCACTAATAAATAAAATTGTCTTGAATTATGTTGACGAATACAATTTAGTCCAGATATAAGGTGTGTCCTCTTATGAAATTCAAAATAAACTGTCGCAAACAAGAGGAATATTAAGCATTATATTTTTTTAATTAACTAGGTACATACCTTTTTGTATTATGTGGCTAAAACCTTAATATTTACATCCAATTAGGTAAACAGAAACAGAAGGTATTTAAAAACAGCAATACGCAATGATATCAATTAAAAATGCATGCGCTCATAAATTTCCTTACACCTGCAGCATATTTTTTAGGTGAGGTTTTCTTAGTTTATTGGCTTACGCACCAAATTCGCAATTTTTCGCAGATCGGGACCACATACATTTGATAGAAAAATATTTCACCTACCTAGTGTATGTAGTCCTGCATTAATCCTAGTTGATCCTTGTTAGTTGTATTCCGCCAAAACCAAAAACCCCAATATTTAGTGTATTTTTTGAACGCTTCTAGTTCAATAATAGTTTTAGTAACTATTATAATTTATGAATCATGCTATTAATAGCATGATTCATTAATGAATAACATACTTTTTAGATAAAACAACAGAATCCCAGATCGATTGTTGAAATCGCCCTATATTCATTTTTGAAGTTGCGACTTTTTGTAAACATTATCATTTATTCTCTTTTGTTAAAAATGTCTCAGCTCTGGGCGCCTTTAACAGTCATGAATCTTGAAATCTTTCAAATTTTTTTTTTTGGATTCATAAAATTTGAAGAATTCCATATCAATTGCCTTTATGATGTTTGCAACATAAAAAAATTGATTTTTGCAAAGCTATCCGGTCAGAGGCCCAACTGGGCGGCGTTTACAAATTAATTGTAAATAAAATATATTTGGAACTTTGTTTTCAAAAAAATCATATTTCTTTGTATGCTGTATACAAGTAATACTATAGCATGTTGCGTAGTCGGTTTGAACAATGTTTCTTCCACTAATAAGCTGCCGGTTTTCGTAATATGAAAACCAAATATCAAAGAAGCTAACATCGGCTATGCCAAAGTTTATATACCCTTGCAGTCCTTGGCAATAATAATTTTACATGTTCAAAATTTGTTTTCTGCAACTCAATTCATGAATATACATACAAACAAAACAATTTTATTCTTTTTACTACAATTTGTTCTTCTTCTTCATGTGCTCTGTTGATTTGATGGGGTTTTACATGCAATATTATCACATGTGTAAATTTCAAAGCGATACTCCAATTTTTATGAAAATATAGTAGTCCGATCCTGAGAATTCTCATGTCGACATGTGAAGTAAAGCCTGGCCAAATTTCTTCAGTAGGTGTTTTAAGAATCCTGTAAAATTCGTCAGCTCTTCGTCAGAGGGATTACTCTCGATGGATAGTACAGTCTCTATTGTTCTTTTAAGGCATGCATAGTTGGCCTTTCCCAGCAGCCTCCAAAACTTGCTGAATTCGATGGTAGACTTATTTGCGTTTTAACCGAATCGGTTTTGCGTTGTCTACAGCACACACATTCGCTAATTATGCTTTTGATCTTGGTATTAATCTTCGGCATCCAGAACTGCGATTTGAATTTATGTACGACGACTTGTATTCCGGTATTCGTTGTAAAATCATCTTCACTCATAGAAAGAAAATATTTGGTGAGGCGTAGAGCCCCAGTTATAGTCCAGTCTCATCATAGATTATGTGAAAACTTTCTGCTTGGACATGGAGATACCATTTTGATAGAGACCAATTATACTCTTCCGCGACGATATCGCCCCGACGGAGTTCCTTCTTATATCGTTTCGCTTTTACGTTTTCAATAAATATTTTGACCCATGCTGAAGCACTTACCAGTTTAGTGAATTTCAAAATGATATTTTCCAGTATTTTAAATGGGTGCTCGTATTGGCGAACCAGCATCATAAGTCCTCATTCAGTTAATACCTTTCATTTTGGCTGTGGCATCATCTTTTTATCTAATCCAAGAAAAGGTGGACCATGTTGCCATCTGTCTTTGGCAACTTATATGGATGTATCTCTTGTTATGATATCAGCAATGTTTTCCATGGTTGGAACCCAATTCCATTCTGACCTCTTGGACTTCTCTTTACTATTTACCCATGAAATCACCGTTCACGGGAGTCTGTCCAGAAATATCGTTCATTCAAATTTTAGATGTATTTCGTTCTCAATAGTTTCCGCCAGTCTACATCCCATCACAGCTGCCAATGTTTCAAGTTTTGGAATCGTAACATGTTTTAGTGGTGAAACTTGAGCCCGAGGTGCCATAACTTCTTGTAACTTACTCGGATATATGCTGCTGCAGCGTACGCTTTGCTACTAGCGTCACAAAAAACGTGTAGTTCGACTTTCGTAGCAAAAGATAAATGTTGAGAATAACATCTTGGTATATTAACATCATGTAATCTTTTAACCACTCTTGCCACTTTTTGACAGGATCTCCTTTAATGACATTGTCCCATCCGATGCCAAGCTCCCAAAATATTACGCATCAAGATCCGACCATTTATTATTACTGGGGTCACCATTCCCAAGGGATCATATATTGAGTTGACCGCTGCAAGCACCATTCTTTTTGTAGGCATCCTTGTTCAAATGAATATGTCCTCGCTTATACTGTGCATTGTAGTTGTTGAGAATATATATATATCTCTTTGTGCGTCCCAAATCATGCCGAAAACCTTTTGAGATATATCTCCTTTTTCGCCCAACCGAATCCGTGTTAACAGGCCACGTAGATCGTCGGATATTTCCTGTAAGACATGATTATATGTCCAACTGCGTGTATCACTTCACTTTTGTGTATCGCCGCATTTCATGGATTTAATTACTGCGCAATTTGGCAGCAAATAAAGTTTTGGAGATTTAACCAAGTTGATATTAGTGAGTATTTTGCCATTACCATTCTTCAGTAGCTTCTATAATGCATTTTGGTATGCTCGCTCTAGTTCATGTTTTCTGTCTAACTTTCTTTCTAAGCATTTTAGTCTTTGTTCTGCCATTTGGCAGTCGCCAAAGTTTCACCATGTCGCTTTTCCACGGTAAGTACTTGATATTTTGATAACAGACACTTTTTTTCCTGTTGGTTTAGTGTTGTTCGTTGCTGGTTTACGGACACCAAATCCTTCTATGCTAAATTGGTTTTTAAGCATATGGCCAAGATGTTCAAGATGTTTGCTTTCACCGTCTACGACCCATCCGAGTTTGTTTTTTTGCCATACTTGGACCCCTTCGGTTTACATTTAGTATCGTTTGAGTTGTCAGGATCGTTGTCCAATAAGGAGATGAGACTGAAGATTCCGAATAGAGTTCAATTTTGCAAATTTTGTACATGGAAATTCTTTCTATATAGCATTCTAATCGATTCGTTGAGTTAATGAATTCAAATCCTTGATAAGACTTACATTCTCAAGCTTCTGAGTTTTGCTATCGCCAGCAAGAGCAATATTTGCGATTTCTGAAGTCTCCTCATATCTAGAGTTTCCTTCTGTCCATCCAAAGCAATACGGTTCAGGCTTCCCAATTATACCAACATCTCGTGCTACAGTCAAATCCAACATTGTGGTTGTGCTCCCATCGTCGAAAAAAGCCAGAATTTCTTTTTCACCAGTTGTTAGCATTTTAAGAATTGCTTCTTCTTGGACTTCTTGAATGCATCCGCCAACAGCTTGCGGCAAGGATGGTAGATGAGACTGTTTTGCCTTATGTAGTAATGATGATGATGATATGATGATATCTTTCACAGTTGTCTACCTTGCATTGATCATTATTATGTCCCTTATGAAATTTAGATATGAAGCAGGCGTTACGTGTGCTTGCCTAGTCCCATCGTTTCTTCACCTCTGTCTTTCTAAATTTACTATATTTATCTAGGGAATGCTTGTCTTCATCTTAAAATAAACACTTGCTGGTTAAGCGAGTTTGTGTACTTTTGCGTTTGAATTTGTGATTTAAATTTATTGTTATTGTTATTGTTATAAGTATAGGATATAGTTGTAAACTATCAACCTAACTATATTTTACAAGCACTGGCAGCTAAGACCTTCGGCTTACAATTAGACGAAAACTACATCCATACACTAGCCTGGGATTCGAACCCGGGTCCTCGTTGTTCAGTTGCCCAAATAACTGGGTCACTTAGACAACTCATCTACCGAGGACTGCGATTTAAATTTATTTTGTGCTTCATTATCTACGTTATTGATTGTAATTATCTTCTTGTATAAACATGATCAATATACAATCTCGACTGCTCCTGTGTTCATTCAGCAAATATTTCAAAATAACAATCTGCAGCTCCTAATTTTCGAGCGGTTAAAAAATTCTCGGAAAAAACTTTCATCTAGCCGCCTCATTTAGCAATGAAAGCAAGTTTTGTGTATGGATGTATTTGCATTTTGATTGATATTTTGAACAGAGCTGTTGAACTATTGAAAATCTGCAGTTTTTTTACATATTTTATTTCCTGTTCTTTGTCATCAGTTCGAAAGCCAGATTTTCTTGAACTCCATATATGTTGTCCAAAATGTCTAGAATTTTCGATGGCACCTTGGCCGACATCAACAAAATGTCAACTTTCTTTCCCGCTGCCTCTTTTAGTGAATTTTTCAGACGATATTCATACATCCTCTATTTCTTAAAATGTGGCCAAGCCAAATGAGAGGAACCGTCAAATTCCAGATGTTTATTGCCTAGGTTTCGTCTGGCTAACATGGTAATGACTGAGCTTTCCATATTGTTGTCCCCGTTGGAGATCGATAGAGATACATTTAACAGGTGGTCTTTATCAGAATATACAGATTTTTGTGAGGAGGATGAACGTTGGTCCTTCGAGCCGGATAATTAACACAATTATTAACAAAATGTGGTAGAAAAGAGGCATGGAAGTCGCAAGACTTTCGCGACGTTCATTTCGTCATAAAAAAAAATTTGTTAGAGAAAATTTCGTGAAGCGCGAACTACAAAAATTCAGCTCCAAAATGAAGCTGCAACACTTCGACTGTATCTCATAAAAGCTGAGCGCAGGCGCTTTGCAAAGAGTATGCAAAGTACTCCATACAAGCATCAAACGCAAACCAGTTCGAAAACATGAACCAGTTGGACGTACTTAGGGGAATAGAAGCCATAGATGTAGAAAACGTGGATCTTCAAGACGAAATTTTAAAAAAGGAAATATTGATGTTTGGTGTAAAATGACAGCTAAGCAAAGCCCAAACTGGGGGCGCTTTTGCTGACGTCATCGAAGACCATGAATACGAAATACAACAACTGTCATTAGAGGGGAAAGTTCTGAATGCACGCCCGGAAGCTTTGGAGAGCAAAAAAACATATTTTGAATATTACTGTAACACTAATCTGTTATGTAGTGGAATTGGCAGTGGTTTTTCATTATTTTTAGAGAACTTTATTTTTTAATTCTTATAGGCACGTGTGTCTTCGCCATCGTTTTTATTAAGAGTGTGGCCATCTCTATCTTAGAACAAAATAATAAATTAACTTACATACTAGATTCAAGAACAGAAGTGTTTTTTTTTTTTTTTTTGGAAACATAGCTTAAATACAAATAATAAATATTTTCTGCGACACTGTATACAAGTAATTTTATAGCGTGGTGCGTAGTCGATTTGAACGATGATTCTTCCATTAATCTGCTGCCGCTTTTCGGACTACGAAACCAAAAAATAAACTTTGGAGTTGTAAGCTATGCTTGCCTTCTTTCTAATATTCTAGAGGGGTTAGCAAAGGGTGTGCTTGGTGCTGTAATTTTCAAGGTCAAATTCAGAAATTTGAAATTTTCACCATTTAACATATTCTTGCTCGTAACCAACACCTGTTGGTCACGACGTCATTTTATCATTTTCAAAAAAAACTCCTTAAGTTTTTTCAATCCTAGACTCCGAGAGAATTCATCTTGTATAATCTTCTTCGTACTCTGTATATCTCACAGGTATATTATCCGTTTTTTTATCTCCTCGCCGAAGAAGTGTGTAAACTAGCTTCAGAATAAAATCCATACACTTTATTCTGCAATGCAACGGGGAAATTCCATATTCGTAGCGGTTCTTCTTACTCACTGTGTGTCGTGAAATTCGCTTTGAGTTTTTTTTGCAAATCGGACAACTCAACTTTTCCGACAATCATTGTCAGGAAAAAATCAAACTAAACCGTAAGCCACTCGGACGAGACCGTCAGCCCCGGGCAGAGTGCGCTCAATTCGCCCTAAGCGCCACTCGTTGGAGGGGAGATGATCTTCGGACACGATCACGAGGTCGCCGGTCTGGATGCTGCGAGTCGGTGATTTCCACTTGTTCCGTTTGTGAAGCTCCTTGAGGTACTCACTCTTCCAGCGGCGGCAGAAAGCCTGCTGGATTGCCTTTAGTCGCTGCCATCGGTTGATCAGCGACATAGGCTCGACCAGAATTTCCGGTTCCGCAATGGATAAGAGTGGTCCTCCAATCAGGAAATGTCCCGGGCTTAGGGCCAGCAGATCCTCTGGGTCCTCGCTCATGGGAGAGATTGGCCTGGAGTTTAGGCACGCTTCGATCCTACACAGGAGAGTGGAAAGTTCCTCGAAGGTGTATTTGACAGTGGACGAGGACTTGTAAAACAGGGTCTTAAAACTTTTGACCCCTGGTTCCCACAGTCCTCCCATATGGGGCGCGCTTGGCGGAATGAACTGCCAGGATAAAATGTGCTGGGGAAATGCCTTCATTATTTCAAGCTTGGTGGCGTTCAGGAAGTCTTTTTCGAGCGCCTTTGAGGCCCCTACGAAGGTTTTGCCGTTGTCGGAGTAAATGCGCTGTGGGCATTGTCTCCGTGCGACAAACCGAGAGAAGGCTGCAAGAAATCTTTCAGTGGTGAGGTCGGAGGTAGCCTCGAGATGGATTGCCTTCGTGCTGAAACACAAAAAGACGCAGACATAACCCTTAGTTATGAGACACGCACGCCCGGTGTAATTTTTGATCTCGAACGGCCCTGCGAAGTCAATGCCCGTGTGGGTGAAGGGCCTGGAGTACGTGATGCGTTCTCGAGGGAGATCACCCATCATCTGGGTCTGTAGTCGTCGACGATGAACGATGCAGACTTTGCACCCCTTGATGTGGGACTTTACCATGTTCTTTATCCGTGGGATCCAGAATTTGGTGCGCAATTACCGCACCATCAGTTGATTGCCGCCATGCAACGTGATGCGGTGGGCGAATTCGACAAGCAGGCGAGTGAAATGAGTACTATAGGGGAGGAGAATAGGGTGACGTTCATCATATCGGAGGGACTCAGCGGCCCGGAGTCGTCCGCAGGAGCGGAGTAACCCATGCTGGTCGAGAAATGGGTTCAGATTGAGTAGAGTGCTGGATGATGGCAGGGGTCGCCCTTCACCCAGGGCCCGTATCTCCGCGAGGTATTCCCGCCGCTGAGAGGTCCGAATCAAGGCGCGCTCGGCGGAAAGAAGTTCGTCATTGGTGAGGCGAACCGTGGAAGGCGTCGAAATCCTCTTGGTGGCGAAGCGTAGGATGTACGCGATGACTCGCAGTGCCCTACCATAATTCGAGAAACGTTCGCTGACGTCCTCGAGTAGGGTGGTCGCGGTAGTGTGGCACTGGACTCGTTGCTCCAGCTGGGTGTCCGGGAGTTCATGATTGAGAGTTGGCCAATACTCGAGGGCTCGCTGGAGCCAGTCCGGCCCATGCCACCAGAGGCTGCTGGCCGATAACTCGGCCGCGGAGACTCCACGACTCGCCAGATCAGCGGGGTTGTCCTCGGAGCGCACATGTGACCTGCTTTGGCCACTGGTGCTTTTGGAGATGCTGGATACCCGATTGGTCACGAAGGTGGACCAACTGCACGGGGGTTTATTGAGCCAAGCCAACACGATGGTGGAGTCGGTCCAAAACTGAGGCAGCGAGACTGTTTTGACTGGAGCTACACGGGTCTCAGCCGTTAATAAATGGACTCTTACTTGATCGTCGTACCGAACCCGCACATATAGGGCTGCTCCATACGCTTTCTGTGACGCGTCACAGAAGCCATGAAGCTCCCACGAGAGCTTATCGCTGGTGTTTAGCCAACGGGGGATGCGGAGTTGACTGAGGCCTGGGTAATCCTGCAGGAATTCGTGCCATTGCTGCAGCAGGAGATGCGGCAGAACATCATCCCAGCCCAGTTCGGTAAGCCAGATTTGCTGCATGAATATCTTCGCTCGGATGACAAATGGGGCTAGCCAACCAGCGGGGTCAAAGAGCTTAGCGATATGGGACAGAACCTGCCTCTTGGAGATCGACTGCTTCAAGGGGGGGTCCGCTACGCCGAAGAAGAAGACGTCCTCAGCAGCTTGCCATCGAATACCCAAGGTTTTTGCAGTGCTCGCGTCTTCCAGCTCGAGAAAGTCCTCTCGCAGCAGGTGCTCTCTCGGAATGGCTTGAAGTACTTCCTTCTTATTGGAAGTCCACTTCCGAAGCGGGAAGCCCGCAGATTGGAGGGCCGCTTGAAGCTCTCGTATGGCGAGACGGGCGTCGGCTTCAGTGTGAGCGCCGGCAAGGACATCATCAACATACATGTAGTTCCGAAGGATTTCGCTCGCCTGAGGATACATCGCTTGCACGTCTTGTGCCAGTTGTAAAAGGACTCGGATCGCCAAGAATGGCGCGCAGTTAATCCCAAACGTGACAGTTTGTAACTCGTAATCCTGAATATTGCCGCAGCGGTCTCGGTAGAGGATCCGCTGAAAGGGGGTATGCCTGGGATCGACTCGGATTTGTCGATACATCTGCGTTATGTCTGCGTTGAAAACGAATTGAAAGAACCGCCATTTCAGTACCTGAAGCGTGAGGTCGGCCTGAAGAGTGGGACCGGTGTGCAAGACATCGTTGAGGCTGACGCCTTGTGTGGAGGGGCTCGACGCGTTAAATACCACGCGTACCTTAGTGGTGGTGCTATCGGGCTTAAACACCGCATGATGGGGGAGATAGAAGTTTTTCCCATCTTGAGGCGGCGTCACCCGAATCATATGACCCAATTCCTCGTACTCTTGAATAATGGCATCGTACTGCGTTTTTAGGACTGGATCCTTGAGAAGGCGTGCTTCATTCCGCAGGAATTGAGCCAGCGCGATCGGTCTTGAGTGGCCCAAGTCAACGCTATTCGGACCTTTGAACGGTAGGGACACAACATATCGGCCGTCCTTTCCCCTTTGGGTGGTCTCCTGGAAGTTCCGCTCGCAGAATGCGTCATCCTCCTTTTCCGGCTTTGCGGGAAGGTCTTCCACCTCCCAAAACTTGGTGAGGTTTTGCTTCCGGACTAACTCGCGTCTGTGCCGCGAAAACGGATCGAGACACCGGAGGGTCAGGAGTGATAGCCCCACACAGAACCCATCCAAAGATGGTTTCTAGCCCGACAAAATCACCAATATCCTTTTTGATCCGCTCTCCGAGGATGTGGGGAAACAGGTCTACACCGATAATCATGTCAATAGGCGCGGGCTTGTTGTAGTACGGGTCAGCCAGGGGGCGATCGAGGCACTGCGTCGGAACCGTATTAAGGAATGGAGCTGTTGGAATGGCCCCTGACAATTTGGATACGACCAGGGCGGAGACCTCAATCTTGTTCAATCTGTCACACGGGGGAGACAGCATTAGCAGACACACCTTGTCGGCGCAGCCTCCATCACTCTGGCCCATGCCAGTAACCGCGGCGTCTACTGGGTAGAAGGGGGGCTGGACCATGCTGAAGACACGCTCGAAGAGAAAGGTTGAACCGGACCCCGAGTCGATCAACGCCCGAATATGATGATCCACACCACGATGGTGCAGAGTGACAATCGCAGTGCCTAAAAGGCCTCTGCCTGGGGTAGATGCAAAATAACTTTGAGCATTTGTGAGCTGGTCGCTCGTGGACGGACGCTCTGTGGCGCTGGATGGTGGGACTTGCGCAGCGGATGGCAAGGGCACGGACACATCACTACGATGCAACAGCGTATGATGACGTTCCTTGCAGGTATGGCAATTATGCGCACTGGAGCAGCCCTTCACTTGATGACCGCGGGCAAAACAGTTCAGACCAAGTCCCTGCTGTCTAATGGTTTCCAGCCGCCTCTGAACAGGCATATCAAGAAAACTAGGGCAGAGCCGTATTGGGTGATTTTCCCGATGGCACAGCTTGCAAGACGCCGGTTTGAGCTGAGCTTTCGCTGGAAACGCTTGGACCTTCATCGTTGCAGAGGATTTGCGGGGACCAATGGGGATGGCTTGGACACTTGGGGCCGACTTATGTTCTTCGGTGGCATCCAGGAAACGATACCGATCGGTAAGAAATTGGTTCAAATCGGACCACGTTGAGACGACAGTCTTATTGGGCACTGATTGCTCCCACAGGAGGATTGTGGCTGTTGCCGCCGAAATCCACTGACTGCCCAGCAGACCCGACGCAGCCACCAATGGGTTAACCCATATCACTCATTCTCTTTCATTTTCGTACTTATACTTAAGCGCCAGCCTACGTGCTGGGAAATTAACCGTTGCATCTTGCGCTTTAAGCTTACATGTTAGGTTCTATGCTTGTTACTAAGCGGCGGACAGAACAGTTTGGTTACAACCGCGAGTAAGGGCGATTAATTTATAGCGGCTCAACTACCGACTCGCTCGCTCACCATACACACACCCACTTAGCCTACCATTAGCATAAGAAAACACGTGGAAGAAATAAATGAAGTATCACGTGAAAAGTGAAGTGTTTCTTGTGGGCCCGCTAAAACATCGAACCTTAGCGCCAAACTCAACAATTCTATAAATTACGCCAGGAATTAATTCTATAATTAATTCTATAAATTATGCCAGGAATTAATTCTATAATTAATTCTATAAACTATAGGCCATGAATTAATTCCATAAGTTAATTCTACAGATTAATTCTATATATTAATCTAACAGTGGTAAACCACTAAAGGAACCGAAAAAGTTAATTATTTAACTCAACTCGACGGGTCAACCCACGGTTCTACAAGTAAATCATATAGAGGTTAACCTCGATGATTGCATAACCAATCACTAAATTGTGATACATATGTACATAACCTCAACGGTCAACCGTTTACGACCTACATCGGTCACGTAACTAATCAACGTCGCTTAAAAGTATAAACTCATTGGTAAACCATGGCAACAAAAGACTTATCAAGTGGAATATATCATTGCAAGAAATGCATGCAGGAAGACAGTGACCGCATGGTGCAATGCAATCGATGCTGTTCCTGGTATCATTTCGACTGCGCTGGAGTAATAGACGAGAAATCTGAGAACAGCTGGAACTGCGACTGCGTCAACGTGTCAACGGAAGTCATCACAACCATATTGAGCAACGAATTGCAGAACCTCGGAAATACCACACGAGCAGGCGAACCTCAGGCTACTTCGTCACCAGCAAAACCAACGGGGCCGCTACAAGAACCGGATCGGGACTTTGGACTATGCCCTCCAAAAATATTCCAGGACACAGCTAGGACAGCTGTTCCTATTTTTACTTCTGCCAAACAAAAAGCGATGGTCACACACTTAGCTGTGCGTGACACGTGGCATTACGATCACGAGGCACCGCAGCTGCCGTTCCTAACCTCAAACAACACGCGTGCTACGACACGCGAACAACCGCACCTAAGTGCTACGCCGATGGCACCCTGGAATTTTACGAATACTCAAAACAGGGCTGCATCGTACTATCCAGAAAATAAAGTGCGAATGGACGTAGACCTAAACACAGGAATGCCAATCGCGGCACAACTTGCAGCCCGTCAAGCGATACCGAAAGAGCTTCCAACATTTGATGGCAATCCTCAGAACTGGCCTCTATTCTACAGTAGTTTTCAGACAAGTACGGAAATCGCTGGGTATACGAATGCAGAAAATCTTATGCGGCTGCAAGCTAGCCTAAAGGGAAAAGCACGTGAGTTAGTTCAATCCAAACTCCTTTTACCCGCAATGGTCCCTGAAATCATACAAACATTACGTATGTGTTTCGGTCGGCCAGAGCATATTTTGCACAACTTACTGGAAAAAACGCGGCAACTACCCGCAATAAAAGATAAGCTTGAACCACTTATCGAATACGCACTGTGTGTACGAAACATCTACTCAACGATGGAAGCATGTGGACTCACAGGTTACATGCAGAACCCAATGCTCGTACAAGAGCTACTAGAGAAACTCCCCACACAACTGAAGCTGCAGTGGGCAATGTTTCCCAAAGACACTAAGATACCATCAATGGAATCTTTTAGCAAATGGATCTACGACATAGCTGAAGCAGCAAGCCAGGTAACATCACCGCTTTACCATAAGAAGAGCGGAAGCCTAAATCATCACACAGAGGCACCTGAAGAGCAGGTCAAGGAAATTACGTGCGTCGTATGTAACGAACCTGGGCACAAAATACACAGCTGCCCATCGTTCAAAGCCACGCCACATCAACAAAAGATTTCTTTTCTGAAAAATCACAAGCTCTGCCAACAATGCCTAAACCGTCATCACCAAAAGTGCCAACGTGAGAAGGTTTGCGGCATACGAGGCTGCCGAAGCAAACATCACCCATTGATCCACGAGATGCAGCCAATACCAGAGGCTGCGAAATCCAGCAGCCCAAACAGGCCAGCTATGGTCACCAACGTGCATACGCCGGAGGGCAAGCACACCCAGCGATCCAGAGAGTCTGGCTCAACATATTTCCGCGTCATTCCAATACAAATCATCAATAAAACGAAAGTCACTAACACTTTTGCATTTCTAGATGAGGGATCGGCACTAACGCTCATCGACAACAAGGTCTTTAAGCAGCTCGGCTTAAAAGGCGTTCCAGATCCACTGTGCCTAAAATGGACCAACGATACAACACGCGAAGAAAATGCATCGGAACGTGTCACGCTTACGGTTGCCAATCCACATAATGGCAATCAATTCTACTTGGAAGAGGTTCACAGTGTAGATACCCTGGATCTACCTGTACAGTCTATCGACATAAGGGCTCTCGCCAAAGAATTCCCCCACCTAGCGGGACTACCGATAGCATCATACACCAACGCACGCCCAAGCATCCTAATCGGCACAAATAACTGGAACCTCGCCGTACCCCTTAAAATCAAAGAGGGGGCATGGCACCAACCAATAGCGTCAAAGACGCGACTGGGATGGGCACTACAAAGCTCCACGCGATCAAGGGCTACTAGAGCTAATGTGAGCGTTCACATGTGTGGATGCAGGGACGCAGACGCTAAGCTACATGAGATCATCAAACAAGCGTTCTCATTAGACGCTACCACAGCAAAACCGCTATCATCACCAGAAGAAACTCAAGCTTTAACCAGACTTGAATCTACTACCTCCCTTAAGAATGGCAGGTACGAGGTCGGCCTAATGTGGAAAGACCCTGAAGTTTCATTACCCGATAGCTACGCAAACGCACTAAAACGGCTTAAATGCCTACAAAAGCAATTTTCCCGACAACCACAGTTGAAGGAGCAAATCACCAAACAAATCGAGAACCTCGTCGAAAAGGGCTATGCTCGCATGCTGACGCCGGAGGAAATAGCTGCACCAAACAGACGGACATGGTATCTACCAACCTTCATAACTAAAAATCCAAATAAACCAGAGAAGGTCCGGCTTGTATGGGACGCAGCCGCCCAATCTGGCGGCAAGGCCCTGAATGACTACATCTGGAGTGGCCCAGATCTCTTCAACTCCCTGTTTGACCTCTTGCTCTCATTCCGAGTGGGACGAGTGGCGATCTGTGGCGATATTGCCGAGATGTTCCACCAGATCCGAGTGAAACCAGCAGACACCCATGCGCAAAGGTTTCTGTGGTCCGACAGCAAATCCGAGAGGCAAGAGCCTAACGTCTATGTTATGGAAGCGCTTACTTTCGGAATCAATTGCGCACCCTGCATTGCACACTTTATTCGCGACAAAAATGCAGATCGATTCTGCCAACAGTACCCTCAAGCAGCACAAGCCGTGAAGGACTACCACTACGTGGATGATTTTATATACAGTGGCGACGACTACGTGGAAGTCGGAAACATCGCAACTCAAGTCAGAGATATCCATGCAGCAGGTGGTTTCCACATACGCAATTGGTCTTCGAACTCAAAGGATGTCCTTCGAATACTAAAGAGCGATTCGCTGCTCCCCGAAGCTGTCGAAATTACCGCCACGGAAAAGGTACTCGGCTTATACTGGGTGCCGAACTCCGACGTATTCACATTCATCTGCAAGTTCGCCAGGTTGAAGCGCAACGTTTTGGACAGCGACAAAACACCAACCAAACGCGAGCTCTTGCAAGTACTTATGTCAATGTACGACCCACTCGGCTTCATCTCATCCTTTACAATAGAGCTCAAAATCCTACTGCAAGAAGTCTGGAGAAGTGGCATTGGCTGGGACACTGGTTTGCCCGACGCATTGTTACCCAAATGGATACGATGGAAACGGATCCTTACAACAATCTCCGGATTGACCATCCCGAGATGTTACTTCGACAGCAGCGATCAAGTCCATGATGTCCAGTTACACACGTTCGTTGACGCCAGCGAATTGGCATACGCAGCAGTCTGCTACCTTCGGATACGCCAGGGGAAAAGAACCTACCTCAGCTTCGTGGCCTCCAAGGCGAAAGTGGCACCGTTGAGTCCACTATCTATACCAAGGATGGAACTGCAGGCCGCAGTGATCGGAGCAAAGCTGAGTAACCGAATCCAACGCAATCCAAGTTTGTCAATTAATTCGAGTTGTTATTGGTCCGACTCGAAGACTGTTCTCAAATGGCTTCGTATGGATCTACGAAAGTTTCAGCAATTCGTCATGCACCGCGTTGGCGAAATACTGGAATTCACAAACGTTAGCCAATGGAACTGGGTTCCAACCAACCTTAACCCTGCAGATCTTGCTACTAAAACACACAACGCCAACATGAAACTTGGCTACACGGTCCAGACTATTTGCTGCAGGATCAACACGAGCGGCCAAAATGCGATGATTTGGGGCCACCAAACAATGCTGAAGTCAGGCACAACATACTCTTCATCGACAATGCGCCGATGGAGCTAAAACTTAACGCGGAATATTTTTCCGACTGGCGCAGGCTATATCGAGCTTTAGCGCGTTTAATTCTCTATATTGAGAAACTGAAAGCAAAACAAACAAAGGCATCGCCACCTACAGAGGTGTCTTACGAGATGATTCAGCAGGCACGCACACTCCTACTGCGGCATGCGCAGTCATCTGAATTCAACCCAGAAATTCGCAACTTAACGAGAGGTAAACCTTTAAAAACAAATTCTAAACTCATATGTTTGAATATCTTCCTAGACGAAAATCAGCTCCTACGTACCCGAGGGCGAGCAGAAAACCTAAACGGACAAAACCAAATACTGCTCCCATATGGGCACCACATTACTCGGCTCATAGTGAACTGGTATCATCAGGAAATGCACCACACATCCCATGAGATGTGTATTTACAGGATTCGCGGTTTTACATACCACGCCTACGAGTCTTATACAAAGGCATGCGGAAGTCTTGCCAACGCTGTAAAAATGAGAGCGCCATGCCTGATCCACCGCAAATGGCTCCCTTGCCCATTGCCAGGCTGGCTGCCTACCAACGTCCCTTCACTTACGTCGGTATCGACTACTTCGGGCCCTTCTTGGTCGCTGTAGGACGGCGAAGCGAAAAAAGATGGGGAGTTATTTTCACCTGCCTAACCATACGGGCGGTGCATATAGAACTGGCGTGCTCTCTGGACACTGCATCGTGCATAATGTGCATCCGAAACTTCATCAATCGGCGCGGGACCCCAAGAGAAATTTACAGCGACAATGGCACTAACTTCAAAGCTGCCGAAAAGATTATCTGTGACAAAGCGCAGACGATCAACTTCAACGCCGTGCAACCGGCGTCCGATGACATCAAATGGAAATTTAATCCACCAGCCGCTCCTCATATGGGGGGAGCATGGGAGCGACTTGTTCGTTCCGTCAAGACTGTACTCTACGCAATCTGCCCAGCGAGAAAATTCACCAGTGAGGGCCTACAAAGCGCACTCTGGGAAGTGGAATTTATCCTAAACTCCAGACCCCTTACTTTTGTCTCTCTGGACAGCAAAGACGACGAGGCTATCACCCCTAACCATCTACTACTAGGATCAGGAAGCGGCTATAAACCAGTCTTCAAAACCACACACACCGTACAGCACACATGGCAAGCTGTTCAAGAATTCGCCGATCAATTCTGGCGACGATGGGTACGCGAATACGTTCCAGATTTAGCCAGGCGAGGAAAATGGTTTACGAAGAGACCACCAATAGCAGCTGGAGACGTCGTTGTAATATTGGACGAGACTCTGCCCCGAAATAGATGGCCAAAAGGTATAGTCGAGCAAACAATCCTGGCCAAAGACAACCAGGTGCGTCGAGTGATCATCAGAACCGCCAATGGGACTCTTCAACGGCCCGTGGCTAAAGTAGCTGTATTAGACGTCGGCTGTAATGGAGCAAAGCAACCCCATGAAGAGAGCAGCTTTACTGGGGGGGGAATGTTGCCGCCGAAATTCACTGACTGCCCAGCAGACCCGACGCAGCCACCAATGGGTTAACCCATATCACTCATTCTCTTTCATTTTCATACTTATACTTAAGCGCCAGCCTACGTGCTGGGAAATTAACCGTTGCATCTTGCGCTTTAAGCTTACATGTTAGGTTCTATGCTTGTTACTAAGCGGCGGACAGAACAGTTTGGTTACAACCGCGAGTAAGGGCGATTAATTTATAGCGGCTCAACTACCGACTCGCTCGCTCACCATACACACACCCACTTAGCCTACCATTAGCATAAGAAAACACGTGGAAGAAATAAATGAAGTATCACGTGAAAAGTGAAGTGTTTCTTGTGGGCCCGCTAAAACATCGAACCTTAGCGCCAAACTCAACAATTCTATAAATTACGCCAGGAATTAATTCTATAATTAATTCTATAAATTATGCCAGGAATTAATTCTATAATTAATTCTATAAACTATAGGCCATGAATTAATTCCATAAGTTAATTCTACAGATTAATTCTATATATTAATCTAACAGTGGTAAACCACTAAAGGAACCGAAAAAGTTAATTATTTAACTCAACTCGACGGGTCAACCCACGGTTCTACAAGTAAATCATATAGAGGTTAACCTCGATGATTGCATAACCAATCACTAAATTGTGATACATATGTACATAACCTCAACGGTCAACCGTTTACGACCTACATCGGTCACGTAACTAATCAACGTCGCTTAAAAGTATAAACTCATTGGTAAACCATGGCAACAAAAGACTTATCAAGTGGAATATATCATTGCAAGAAATGCATGCAGGAAGACAGTGACCGCATGGTGCAATGCAATCGATGCTGTTCCTGGTATCATTTCGACTGCGCTGGAGTAATAGACGAGAAATCTGAGAACAGCTGGAACTGCGACTGCGTCAACGTGTCAACGGAAGTCATCACAACCATATTGAGCAACGCATTGCAGAACCTCGGAAATACCACACGAGCAGGCGAACCTCAGGCTACTTCGTCACCAGCAAAACCAACGGGGCCGCTACAAGAACCGGATCGGGACTTTGGACTATGCCCTCCAAAAATATTCCAGGACACAGCTAGGACAGCTGTTCCTATTTTTACTTCTGCCAAACAAAAAGCGATGGTCACACACTCAGCTGTGCGTGACACGTGGCATTACGATCACGAGGCACCGCAGCTGCCGTTCCTAACCTCAAACAACACGCGTGCTACGACACGCGAACAACCGCACCTAAGTGCTACGCCGATGGCACCCTGGAATTTTACGAATACTCAAAACAGGGCTGCATCGTACAATCCAGAAAATAAAGTGCGAATGGACGTAGACCTAAACACAGGAATGCCAAGCGCGGCACAACTTGCAGCCCGTCAAGCGATACCGAAAGAGCTTCCAACATTTGATGGCAATCCTCAGAACTGGCCTCTATTCTACAGTAGTTTTCAGACAAGTACGGAAATCGCTGGGTATACGAATGCAGAAAATCTTATGCGGCTGCAAGCTGGCCTAAAGGGAAAAGCACGTGAGTTAGTTCAATCCAAACTCCTTTTACCCGCAATGGTCCCTGAAATCATACAAACATTACGTATGTGTTTCGGTCGGCCAGAGCATATTTTGCACAACTTACTGGAAAAAACGCGGCAACTACCCGCAATAAAAGATAAGCTTGAACCACTTATCGAATACGCACTGTGTGTACGAAACATCTACTCAACGATGGAAGCATGTGGACTCACAGGTTACATGCAGAACCCAATGCTCGTACAAGAGCTACTAGAGAAACTCCCCACACAACTGAAGCTGCAGTGGGCAATGTTTCCCAAAGACACTAAGATACCATCAATGGAATCTTTTAGCAAATGGATCTACGACATAGCTGAAGCAGCAAGCCAGGTAACATCACCGCTTTACCATAAGAAGAGCGGAAGCCTAAATCATCACACAGAGGCACCTGAAGAGCAGGTCAAGGAAATTACGTGCGTCGTATGTAACGAACCTGGGCACAAAATACACAGCTGCCCATCGTTCAAAGACACGCCACATCAACAAAAGATTTCTTTTCTGAAAAATCACAAGCTCTGCCAACAATGCCTAAACCGTCATCACCAAAAGTGCCAACGTGAGAAGGTTTGCGGCATACGAGGCTGCCGAAGCAAACATCACCCATTGATCCACGAGATGCAGCCAATACCAGAGGCTGCGAAATCCAGCAGCCCAAACAGGCCAGCTATGGTCACCAACGTGCATACGCCGGAGGGCAAGCACACCCAGCGATCCAGAGAGTCTGGCTCAACATATATCCGCGTCATTCCAATACAAATCATCAATAAAACGAAAGTCACTAACACTTTTGCATTTCTAGATGACGGATCGGCACTAACGCTCATCGACAACAAGGTCTTTAAGCAGCTCGGCTTAAAAGGCGTTCCAGATCCACTGTGCCTAAAATGGACCAACGATACAACACGCGAAGAAAATGCATCGGAACGTGTCACGCTTACGGTTGCCAATCCACATAATGGCAATCAATTCTACTTGGAAGAGGTTCACAGTGTAGATACCCTGGATCTACCTGTACAGTCTATCGACATAAGGGCTCTCGCCAAAGAATTCCCCCACCTAGCGGGACTACCGATAGCATCATACACCAACGCACGCCCAAGCATCCTAATCGGCACAAATAACTGGAACCTCGCCGTACCCCTTAAAATCAAAGAGGGGGCATGGCACCAACCAATAGCGTCAAAGACGCGACTGGGATGGGCACTACAAAGCTCCACGCGATCAAGGGCTACTAGAGCTAATGTGAGCGTTCACATGTGTGGATGCAGGGACGCAGACGCTAAGCTACATGAGATCATCAAACAAGCGTTCTCATTAGACGCTACCACAGCAAAACCGCTATCATCACCAGAAGAAACTCAAGCTTTAACCAGACTTGAATCTACTACCTCCCTTAAGAATGGCAGGTACGAGGTCGGCCTAATGTGGAAAGACCCTGAAGTTTCATTACCCGATAGCTACGCAAACGCACTAAAACGGCTTAAATGCCTACAAAAGCAATTTTCCCGACAACCACAGTTGAAGGAGCAAATCACCAAACAAATCGAGAACCTCGTCGAAAAGGGCTATGCTCGCATGATGACGCCGGAGGAAATAGCTGCACCAAACAGACGGACATGGTATCTACCAACCTTCATAACTAAAAATCCAAATAAACCAGAGAAGGTCCGGCTTGTATGGGACGCAGCCGCCCAATCTGGCGGCAAGGCCCTGAATGACTACATCTGGAGTGGCCCAGATCTCCTCAACTCCCTGTTTGACCTCTTGCTCTCATTCCGAGTGGGACGAGTGGCGATCTGTGGCGATATTGCCGAGATGTTCCACCAGATCCGAGTGAAACCAGCAGACACCCATGCGCAAAGGTTTCTGTGGTCCGACAGCAAATCCGAGAGGCAAGAGCCTAACGTCTATGTTATGGAAGCGCTTACTTTCGGAATCAATTGCGCACCCTGCATTGCACACTTTATTCGCGACAAAAATGCAGATCGATTCTGCCAACAGTACCCTCAAGCAGCACAAGCCGTGAAGGACTACCACTACGTGGATGATTTTATATACAGTGGCGACGACTACGTGGAAGTCGGAAACATCGCAACTCAAGTCAGAGATATCCATGCAGCAGGTGGTTTCCACATACGCAATTGGTCTTCGAACTCAAAGGATGTCCTTCGAATACTAAAGAGCGATTCGCTGCTCCCCGAAGCTGTCGAAATTACCGCTACGGAAAAGGTACTCGGCTTATACTGGGTGCCGAACTCCGACGTATTCACATTCATCTGCAAGTTCGCCAGGTTGAAGCGCAACGTTTTGGACAGCGACAAAACACCAACCAAACGCGAGCTCTTGCAAGTACTTATGTCAATGTACGACCCACTCGGCTTCATCTCATCCTTTACAATAGAGCTCAAAATCCTACTGCAAGAAGTCTGGAGAAGTGGCATTGGCTGGGACACTGGTTTGCCCGACGCATTGTTACCCAAATGGATACGATGGAAACGGATCCTTACAACAATCGCCGGATTGACCATCCCGAGATGTTACTTCGACAGCAGCGATCAAGTCCATGATGTCCAGTTACACACGTTCGTTGACGCCAGCGAATTGGCATACGCAGCAGTCTGCTACCTTCGGATACGCCAGGGGAAAAGAACCTACCTCAGCTTCGTGGCCTCCAAGGCGAAAGTGGCACCGTTGAGTCCACTATCTATACCAAGGATGGAACTGCAGGCCGCAGTGATCGGAGCAAAGCTGAGTAACCGAATCCAACGCAATCCAAGTTTGTCAATTAATTCGAGTTGTTATTGGTCCGACTCGAAGACTGTTCTCAAATGGCTTCGTATGGATCCACGAAAGTTTCAGCAATTCGTCATGCACCGCGTTGGCGAAATACTGGAATTCACAAACGTTAGCCAATGGAACTGGGTTCCAACCAACCTTAACCCTGCAGATCTTGCTACTAAAACACACAACGCCAACATGAAACTTGGCTACACGGTCCAGACTATTTGCTGCAGGATCAACACGAGCGGCCAAAATGCGATGATTTGGGGCCACCAAACAATGCTGAAGTCAGGCACAACATACTCTTCATCGACAATGCGCCGATGGAGCTAAAACTTAACGCGGAATATTTTTCCGACTGGCGCAGGCTATATCGAGCTTTAGCGCGTTTTATTCTCTATATTGAGAAACTGAAAGCAAAACAAACAAAGGCATCGCCACCTACAGAGGTGTCTTACGAGATGATTCAGCAGGCACGCACACTCCTACTGCGGCATGCGCAGTCATCTGAATTCAACCCAGAAATTCGCAACTTAACGAGAGGTAAACCTTTAAAAACAAATTCTAAACTCATATGTTTGAATATCTTCCTAGACGAAAATCAGCTCCTACGTACCCGAGGGCGAGCAGAAAACCTAAACGGACAAAACCAAATACTGCTCCCATATGGGCACCACATTACTCGGCTCATAGTGAACTGGTATCATCAGGAAATGCACCACACATCCCATGAGACGTGTATTTACAGGATTCGCGGTTTTACATACCACGCCTACGAGTCTTATACAAAGGCATGCGGAAGTCTTGCCAACGCTGTAAAAATGAGAGCGCCATGCCTGATCCACCGCAAATGGCTCCCTTGCCCATTGCCAGGCTGGCTGCCTACCAACGTCCCTTCACTTACGTCGGTATCGACTACTTCGGGCCCTTCTTGGTCGCTGTAGGACGGCGAAGCGAAAAAAGATGGGGAGTTATTTTCACCTGCCTAACCATACGGGCGGTGCATATAGAACTGGCGTAATGTGCATCCGAAACTTCATCAATCGGCGCGGGACCCCAAGAGAAATTTACAGCGACAATGGCACTAACTTCAAAGCTGCCGAAAAGATTATCTGTGACAAAGCGCAGACGATCAACTTCAACGCCGTGCAACCGGCGTCCGATGACATCAAATGGAAATTTAATCCACCAGCCGCTCCTCATATGGGGGGAGCATGGGAGCGACTTGTTCGTTCCGTCAAGACTGTACTCTACGCAATCTGCCCAGCGAGAAAATTCACCAGTGAGGGCCTACAAAGCGCACTCTGGGAAGTGGAATTTATCCTAAACTCCAGACCCCTTACTTTTGTCTCTCTGGACAGCAAAGACGACGAGGCTATCACCCCTAACCATCTACTACTAGGATCAGGAAGCGGCTATAAACCAGTCTTCAAAACCACACACACCGTACAGCACACGTGGCAAGCTGTTCAAGAATTCGCCGATCAATTCTGGCGACGATGGGTACGCGAATACGTTCCAGATTTAGCCAGGCGAGGAAAATGGTTTACGAAGAGACCACCAATAGCAGCTGGAGACGTCGTTGTAATATTGGACGAGACTCTGCCCCGAAATAGATGGCCAAAAGGTATAGTCGAGCAAACAATCCTGGCCAAAGACAACCAGGTGCGTCGAGTGATCATCAGAACCGCCAATGGGACTCTTCAACGGCCCGTGGCTAAAGTAGCTGTATTAGACGTCGGCTGTAATGGAGCAAAGCAACCCCATGAAGAGAGCAGCTTTACTGGGGGGGGAATGTTGCCGCCGAAATTCACTGACTGCCCAGCAGACCCGACGCAGCCACCAATGGGTTAACCCATATCACTCATTCTCTTTCATTTTCATACTTATACTTAAGCGCCAGCCTACGTGCTGGGAAATTAACCGTTGCATCTTGCGCTTTAAGCTTACATGTTAGGTTCTATGCTTGTTACTAAGCGGCGGACAGAACAGTTTGGTTACAACCGCGAGTAAGGGCGATTAATTTATAGCGGCTCAACTACCGACTCGCTCGCTCACCATACACACACCCACTTAGCCTACCATTAGCATAAGAAAACACGTGGAAGAAATAAATGAAGTATCACGTGAAAAGTGAAGTGTTTCTTGTGGGCCCGCTAAAACATCGAACCTTAGCGCCAAACTCAACAATTCTATAAATTACGCCAGGAATTAATTCTATAATTAATTCTATAAATTATGCCAGGAATTAATTCTATAATTAATTCTATAAACTATAGGCCATGAATTAATTCCATAAGTTAATTCTACAGATTAATTCTATATATTAATCTAACAGTGGTAAACCACTAAAGGAACCGAAAAAGTTAATTATTTAACTCAACTCGACGGGTCAACCCACGGTTCTACAAGTAAATCATATAGAGGTTAACCTCGATGATTGCATAACCAATCACTAAATTGTGATACATATGTACATAACCTCAACGGTCAACCGTTTACGACCTACATCGGTCACGTAACTAATCAACGTCGCTTAAAAGTATAAACTCATTGGTAAACCATGGCAACAAAAGACTTATCAAGTGGAATATATCATTGCAAGAAATGCATGCAGGAAGACAGTGACCGCATGGTGCAATGCAATCGATGCTGTTCCTGGTATCATTTCGACTGCGCTGGAGTAATAGACGAGAAATCTGAGAACAGCTGGAACTGCGACTGCGTCAACGTGTCAACGGAAGTCATCACAACCATATTGAGCAACGCATTGCAGAACCTCGGAAATACCACACGAGCAGGCGAACCTCAGGCTACTTCGTCACCAGCAAAACCAACGGGGCCGCTACAAGAACCGGATCGGGACTTTGGACTATGCCCTCCAAAAATATTCCAGGACACAGCTA
Source organism: Drosophila tropicalis (assembly GCF_018151085.1). Lineage (NCBI taxonomy): Eukaryota > Metazoa > Arthropoda > Insecta > Diptera > Drosophilidae > Drosophila > Drosophila tropicalis. Next base: position 2,203,839 of record NW_027172360.1, on the reverse strand, counting down.
GGACAGCTGTTCCTATTTTTACTTCTGCCAAACAAAAAGCGATGGTCACACACTCAGCTGTGCGTGACACGTGGCATTACGATCACGAGGCACCGCAGCTGCCGTTCCTAACCTCAAACAACACGCGTGCTACGACACGCGAACAACCGCACCTAAGTGCTACGCCGATGGCACCCTGGAATTTTACGAATACTCAAAACAGGGCTGCATCGTACTATCCAGAAAATAAAGTGCGAATGGGCGTAGACCTAAACACAGGAATGCCAAGCGCGGCACAACTTGCAGCCCGTCAAGCGATACCGAAAGAGCTTCCAACATTTGATGGCAATCCTCAGAACTGGCCTCTATTCTACAGTAGTTTTCAGACAAGTACGGAAATCGCTGGGTATACGAATGCAGAAAATCTTATGCGGCTGCAAGCTAGCCTAAAGGGAAAAGCACGTGAGTTAGTTCAATCCAAACTCCTTTTACCCGCAATGGTCCCTGAAATCATACAAACATTACGTATGTGTTTCGGTCGGCCAGAGCTTATTTTGCACAACTTACTGGAAAAAACGCGGCAACTACCCGCAATAAAAGATAAGCTTGAACCACTTATCGAATACGCACTGTGTGTACGAAACATCTACTCAACGATGGAAGCATGTGGACTCACAGGTTACATGCAGAACCCAATGCTCGTACAAGAGCTACTAGAGAAACTCCCCACACAACTGAAGCTGCAGTGGGCAATGTTTCCCAAAGACACTAAGATACCATCAATGGAATCTTTTAGCAAATGGATCTACGACATAGCTGAAGCAGCAAGCCAGGTAACATCACCGCTTTACCATAAGAAGAGCGGAAACCTAAATCATCACACAGAGGCACCTGAAGAGCAGGTCAAGGGAAATTACGTGCGTCGTATGTAACGAACCTGGGCACAAAATACACAGCTGCCCATCGTTCAAAGCCACGCCACATCAACAAAAGATTTCTTTTCTGAAAAATCACAAGCTCTGCCAACAATGCCTAAACCGTCATCACCAAAAGTGCCAACGTGAGAAGGTTTGCGGCATACGAGGCTGCCGAAGCAAACATCACCCATTGATCCACGAGATGCAGCCAATACCAGAGGCTGCGAAATCCAGCAGCCCAAACAGGCCAGCTACGGTCACCAACGTGCATACGCCGGAGGGCAAGCACACCCAGCGATCCAGAGAGTCTGGCTCAACATATTTCCGCGTCATTCCAATACAAATCATCAATAAAACGAAAGTCACTAACACTTTTGCATTTCTAGATGAGGGATCGGCACTAACGCTCATCGACAACAAGGTCTTTAAGCAGCTCGGCTTAAAAGGCGTTCCAGATCCACTGTGCCTAAAATGGACCAACGATACAACACGCGAAGAAAATGCATCGGAACGTGTCACGCTTACGGTTGCCAATCCACATAATGGCAATCAATTCTACTTGGAAGAGGTTCACAGTGTAGATACCCTGGATCTACCTGTACAGTCTATCGACATAAGGGCTCTCGCCAAAGAATTCCCCCACCTAGCGGGACTACCGATAGCATCATACACCAACGCACGCCCAAGCATCCTAATCGGCACAAATAACTGGAACCTCGCCGTACCCCTTAAAATCAAAGAGGGGGCATGGCACCAACCAATAGCGTCAAAGACGCGACTGGGATGGGCACTACAAAGCTCCACGCGATCAAGGGCTACTAGAGCTAATGTGAGCGTTCACATGTGTGGATGCAGGGACGCAGACGCTAAGCTACATGAGATCATCAAACAAGCGTTCTCATTAGACGCTACCACAGCAAAACCGCTATCATCACCAGAAGAAACTCAAGCTTTAACCAGACTTGAATCTACTACCTCCCTTAAGAATGGCAGGTACGAGGTCGGCCTAATGTGGAAAGACCCTGAAGTTTCATTACCCGATAGCTACGCAAACGCACTAAAACGGCTTAAATGCCTACAAAAGCAATTTTCCCGACAACCACAGTTGAAGGAGCAAATCACCAAACAAATCGAGAACCTCGTCGAAAAGGGCTATGCTCGCATGATGACGCCGGAGGAAATAGCTGCACCAAACAGACGGACATGGTATCTACCTACCTTCATAACTAAAAATCCAAATAAACCAGAGAAGGTCCGGCTTGTATGGAACGCAGCCGCCCAATCTGGCGGCAAGGCCCTGAATGACTACATCTGGAGTGGCCCAGATCTCCTCAACTCCCTGTTTGACCTCTTGCTCTCATTCCGAGTGGGACGAGTGGCGATCTGTGGCGATATTGCCGAGATGTTCCACCAGATCCGAGTGAAACCAGCAGACACCCATGCGCAAAGGTTTCTGTGGTCCGACAGCAAATCCGAGAGGCAAGAGCCTAACGTCTATGTTATGGAAGCGCTTACTTTCGGAATCAATTGCGCACCCTGCATTGCACACTTTATTCGCGACAAAAATGCAGATCGATTCTGCCAACAGTACCCTCAAGCAGCACAAGCCGTGAAGGACTACCACTACGTGGATGATTTTATATACAGTGGCGACGACTACGTGGAAGTCGGAAACATCGCAACTCAAGTCAGAGATATCCATGCAGCAGGTGGTTTCCACATACGCAATTGGTCTTCGAACTCAAAGGATGTCCTTCGAATACTAAAGAGCGATTCGCTGCACCCCGAAGCTGTCGAAATTACCGCCACGGAAAAGGTACTCGGCTTATACTGGGTGCCGAACTCCGACGTATTCACATTCATCTGCAAGTTCGCCAGGTTGAAGCGCAACGTTTTGGACAGCGACAAAACACCAACCAAACGCGAGCTCTTGCAAGTACTTATGTCAATGTACGACCCACTCGGCTTCATCTCATCCTTTACAATAGAGCTCAAAATCCTACTGCAAGAAGTCTGGAGAAGTGGCATTGGCTGGGACACTGGTTTGCCCGACGCATTGTTACCCAAATGGATACGATGGAAACGGATCCTTACAACAATCGCCGGATTGACCATCCCGAGATGTTACTTCGACAGCAGCGATCAAGTCCATGATGTCCAGTTACACACGTTCGTTGACGCCAGCGAATTGGCATACGCAGCAGTCTGCTACCTTCGGATACGCCAGGGGAAAAGAACCTACCTCAGCTTCGTGGCCTCCAAGGCGAAAGTGGCACCGTTGAGTCCACTATCTATACCAAGGATGGAACTGCAGGCCGCAGTGATCGGAGCAAAGCTGAGTAACCGAATCCAACGCAATCCAAGTTTGTCAATTAATTCGAGTTGTTATTGGTCCGACTCGAAGACTGTTCTCAAATGGCTTCGTATGGATCCACGAAAGTTTCAGCAATTCGTCATGCACCGCGTTGGCGAAATACTGGAATTCACAAACGTTAGCCAATGGAACTGGGTTCCAACCAACCTTAACCCTGCAGATCTTGCTACTAAAACACACAACGCCAATAAACATGAAACTTGGCTACACGGTCCAGACTATTTGCTGCAGGATCAACACGAGTGGCCAAAATGCGATGATTTGGGGCCACCAAACAATGCTGAAGTCAGGCACAACATACTCTTCATCGACAATGCGCCGATGGAGCTAAAACTTAACGCGGAATATTTTTCCGACTGGCGCAGGCTATATCGAGCTTTAGCGCGTTTTATTCTCTATATTGAGAAACTGAAAGCAAAACAAACAAAGGCATCGCCACCTACAGAGGTGTCTTACGAGATGATTCAGCAGGCACGCACACTCCTACTGCGGCATGCGCAGTCATCTGAATTCAACCCAGAAATTCGCAACTTAACGAGAGGTAAACCTTTAAAAACAAATTTTAAACTCATATGTTTGAATATCTTCCTAGACGAAAATCAGCTCCTACGTACCTGAGGGCGAGCAGAAAACCTAAACGGACAAAACCAAATACTGCTCCCATATGGGCACCACATTACTCGGCTCATAGTGAACTGGTATCATCAGGAAATGCACCACACATCCCATGAGACGTGTATTTACAGGATTCGCGGCATGTTTTACATACCACGCCTACGAGTCTTATACAAAGGCATGCGGAAGTCTTGCCAACGCTGTAAAAATGAGAGCGCCATGCCTGATCCACCGCAAATGGCTCCCTTGCCCATTGCCAGGCTGGCTGCCTACCAACGTCCCTTCACTTACGTCGGTATCGACTACTTCGGGCCCTTCTTGGTCGCTGTAGGACGGCGAAGCGAAAAAAGATGGGGAGTTATTTTCACCTGCCTAACCATACGGGCGGTGCATATAGAACTGGCGTAATGTGCATCCGAAACTTCATCAATCGGCGCGGGACCCCAAGAGAAATTTACAGCGACAATGGCACTAACTTCAAAGCTGCCGAAAAGATTATCTGTGACAAAGCGCAGACGATCAACTTCAACGCCGTGCAACCGGCGTTCGATGACATCAAATGGAAATTTAATCCACCAGCCGCTCCTCATATGGGGGGAGCATGGGAGCGACTTGTTCGTTCCGTCAAGACTGTACTCTACGCAATCTGCCCAGCGAGAAAATTCACCAGTGAGGGCCTACAAAGCGCACTCTGGGAAGTGGAATTTATCCTAAACTCCAGACCCCTTACTTTTGTCTCTCTGGACAGCAAAGACGACGAGGCTATCACCCCTAACCATCTACTACTAGGATCAGCAAGCGGCTATAAACCAGTCTTCAAAACCACACACACCGTACAGCACACGTGGCAAGCTGTTCAAGAATTCGCCGATCAATTCTGGCGACGATGGGTACGCGAATACGTTCCAGATTTAGCCAGGCGAGGAAAATGGTTTACGAAGAGACCACCAATAGCAGCTGGAGACGTCGTTGTAATATTGGACGAGACTCTGCCCCGAAATAGATGGCCAAAAGGTATAGTCGAGCAAACAATCCTGGCCAAAGACAACCAGGTGCGTCGAGTGATCATCAGAACCGCCAATGGGACTCTTCAACGGCCCGTGGCTAAAGTAGCTGTATTAGACGTCGGCTGTAATGGAGCAAAGCAACCCCATGAAGAGAGCAGCTTTACTGGGGGGGGAATGTTGCCGCCGAAATCCACTGACTGCCCAGCAGACCCGACGCAGCCACCAATGGGTTAACCCATATCACTCATTCTCTTTCATTTTCATACTTATACTTAAGCGCCAGCCTACGTGCTGGGAAATTAACCGTTGCATCTTGCGCTTTAAGCTTACATGTTAGGTTCTATGCTTGTTACTAAGCGGCGGACAGAACAGTTTGGTTACAACCGCGAGTAAGGGCGATTAATTTATAGCGGCTCAACTACCGACTCGCTCGCTCACCATACACACACCCACTTAGCCTACCATTAGCATAAGAAAACACGTGGAAGAAATAAATGAAGTATCACGTGAAAAGTGAAGTGTTTCTTGTGGGCCCGCTAAAACATCGAACCTTAGCGCCAAACTCAACAGTGGCCTTCGGCAATTTACTAGTGCAGATGGCGATAAGTAAGACATCCCAATTCTCAGTACTAACACCCGAACGCTCAAGTGCGGTAAGACACCCTTGAAACGCGGTCTGCAGCTCTCGCAAGGATTTGCCCGACTCTTGTGCCACCGCGGGAATCTGAAGGAGTTGTCTGGCTTGAGTCATGACAAGCAGACGGCTATTTTCGTACCGTGCGGTGAAGTTCTCCCACGCGGCCTGGAAACCCTCATTCGTCAGGGGGGACTTAGCCACGATGGTTCTCGCTTCCCCTCGCGTCTTGGCGTTCAAGTGATAGAGCTTCTCCACTTGTGACAAATACGGATTGGCGATATAAATGGCGGCGAACAAATCGCGGAATGTGGGCCATGCTAGGCTGTCGCCATCAAATGTCTCTACCTCACACGGAGGAACTCTATGCCCCGGTGGCCCCGACGGAGCGGTTGGCTGACGCCTAAGAGTCGTCATCTGTGCCGAGAGCTGTTCGATGTGTTCTCCGAACAACGTCCCGCATCGCACATACGCCGCGTAAGCGGATTCGTGCTTCGCCTTGATGTGGCTTATGTTTGCCAAGCTTTCCTCGTCGGCTTGGATTGTCAAGGCCTTGTGACAACGGGAGTATTCCATCTCGACAGTTGACCAAAGGGATTTGAGCTGCTCTAAGTGCATTTTAATGGAAAACAAGGGCACTTCAGAAGTTAGAGCTTCACTCTCGCGAGCTTCAAACAGAGTCAATGCGTCGCACGCTAGAACGAAATCGGAGAGGGACATTCTGGAGTGTTCTCTACGCTGTTGTGATACGGATCGGGTGACGGGAGCGTCAGAACAGTGCGTCACAACAACGTGCGGAATCTGGGTCTGGGTTGAAAGCTTGGAACGACCTTTGTGTTCACTCGAGTCTTTAACCGAGAATCTGCGACCCTCAGGTAAGCTGGACGAAGACGGACGGGACCTTGGGGATTCGCTGCGGCTGCGAACTGACGAGAACTTGCGCGAAATATCCGTACGCTTCACGGTTACCGGAGTTGTCGGAGGCCGAACCTTCTCCGGAGTTGCAAAGGGAGACGAAAGACTGTTGGACTTCGGCGCGGTCTTGGACGGCTCCGTGGACATACTCAGGGGACGACCTTACCGACGAACACCGCGTTTGTGCGCGTCCCTTTTTTTTGTTTTGGAAGTGAGAAGTGGACTGTATGGGGACGCAACAACTTCCTCACTGTGCACCGCAGGATTGCGGGAGAATTTTCTCGCGTGTGGCTCGGAAACGAAGCCCCTTTAATGGGGATAGATGCGGAATAATATACGAACGCACGAATGCGGATTGAAAATTACCGATGGGAGTACGTATAAAACAAAACACGGATGAAATATATAAATAAAGATGTATAGGATAAAAAGAAAATACGTTTTTATATAAATCTGGATCTGGATATATATATGTGCGCAGAATAATGGCCGGAAAAAAATTGTATATATAATTTATAAATATGGACGGATATATAAATATGGGCCCGATAGTGCTGGAAAAAATATATATATATGTATTTATTTAGAAATATGGGCGGATATATATATGAGCGCAAAAGGCTGGCCGGAAAAAATATATATATAGTTTTTAAATATGAACGGATATATAAATATGGGCCCGATAGTGCTGGAAAAAATTTATATGTGTTTATTTATAAATATGGGCGGATATATATATGAGCGCAAAATACTGGCCGAAAAAAAAAAATTATATATATAATTTATAAATATGGACGGATATATAAATATGGGCCCGATAGTTCTGGAAAAATATATATGTATTCATTTATAAATATGGGCGGATATATAAATATGGACCCGATAGTGCTGGAAAAAATATATATGTATTTATTTATAAATATGGGCGGATATATATATGAGCGCAAAAAGTTGGCCGGAAAAATTATATAAATAATTTATAAATATGGACGGATATATAAATGTGGGCACGATAGTGCTGGAAAAAATATATATGTATTATTTTATAAATATGGGCGGATATATAATTAGGCGAAAAAGGAGAATCGGAAATAATGTGATTTGAATTTGGCGCACTTAAGCCGCCTATCGATATCACGACTCGACTCACGTGTCACCACTACTCCGAAAACAGCTGTCGGCCGCTGTTTATATATTTGGTTTTTGATTTTGTTGGTTAATTATGTTAATAATTTTTTGTGGTTGTGCGGAAAAACCAAGAACAAAAGAACGCTTTTACACACCGCGAGTGTTGTGCGCAAACAAAACAACCGATCAATGCATATGGACAGATGCTTTGATCTATGTATGTACGTACATGCATAAGTACACAGGTGAGTATATAGATATGTATGCACACGCGTTGTTCACAACAACAAAAAAAAACGTAAGTAATTGTAATTTAATTGGATGTGGGGTTGTGTTAAATCAATGCGCGACACCGAAATGTATTATGTGTTGTGGATATGTACATATGTATGTGCAATGTATGACTATGTAAGCATATATGTATGTACGTATGTAAGCAAGTGCACCGGTATCCAAAGACGCGCGTGAGGAAATTAATTTCGCACCTAATTCGAACGCGCAAGAAATCGCGATGCATACGTTAAGTGCTATTTTAAAAAGAATATTTTTTTTTTTCTCCTTTTGTGTCGTGGTAAATGTGCGAAGGGATTATATGTATATGGATATGTACATATGCGCGTACATCAACAGGTGACGATGTATGTATGTACGTAGATACGCGCGTGCGGAAATAAGTTTGGCATTAAAAATAATTATTCCAACACATAAGAAAACGCGGTGAACACTTTGATTATTATTTTTCCCTATTTTTTATAACACTTTAATAATTTTTTTTTGTTTTTTAAACTTTTACGCGGATTTGGCAAACAGCTGTGGAAATTACATACATGTACATGTGAATGCATATGTAAAAAAAAGAGGTGGATTTGGACAAGTGCGAGGAAAAAACATAAATAAAAAATGGATAATCGTGGAATGTAAAACGAGAACGTTGGACAATCACGCTAAGGATTAGGAACTACCATGTAACCTTGGAACAGGTCAGGTATGTACATACAATATGTAAAAGTGTGTAGGTCGCTATGGAGAAGCGGGAAAACCTCACACTTTTAGTAGTATGGAAATAAAATGAATAATGAAATTTTGTACTTATCAGGAATTCCGCCAATGCAAGCTGGAGGAGCGGAAGGATATCCGGCTCGAAGGACCAATGTTCGTGGAGGGGCGGAAGGATCCAAATAATATACAAGTAGTTGGCGGGTGCCAATTTCTTCTGGATATGGTGAGCGAGTGGTGAATTAATAACGCGCGATAACTTCGGTTAAATAAACTTATGCTTTATTAAATATTCACAGGGAGCCCGACACACACGAAAATGGTTCGGGTTGAAAAAATTGACAAATCGTAAAAGCAAAAGAACGGGTGTTCGGGTGAAAAGCTCGATTCAGAATAATGGCGGTGCCCATTGGAAAAACCAAGTCACTCCTCCTGGTGTGACCGTAGATGCCGAGGATCAAAAAACCCTCCTCACTCCTCACCGCTCACTGCTCTTCGCCGCTCACTGCTGTTCACCCGGTGGCGTGAACACCACTCTTGGTTTGAAAATTAATCATTCCTTCCTCGTCCTCTGCTAGTTGATGGTTGAACGAACCTACAAATATTGTATACTTGGTTTGAAAATTAATCATTCCTTCCTCGTCCTCTGCTAGTTGATGGTTGAACGAACCTACAAATATTGTATACTTTTCAAGCCAAACTCAATTTTTTTCACGAAATGTGGCATATTTCTGCTGCTCGCGTTGGATTTTTGCCTTAAGTTATGGTGTGTATATTTGATTTTTACCTTAAGCTCCATTTTAAAACTTCAAAAATCCTTTTTTTAACAACATTATGAAGTTCAAAATAAACTGTCGCAAACAAGAGGAATATTAAGCATTATATTTTTTTAATTAACTAGGTACATACCTTTTTGTATTAATTGGCTAAAACCTTAATATTTACATCCAATTAGGTAAACAGAAACAGAAGGTATTTAAAAACAGCAATACGCAATGATATCAAATAAAAATGCATGAGCTCATAATTTTCCTTACACCTGCAGCATATTTTTTAGGTGGGGTTTTCTTAGTTTATTGGCTTACGCACCAAATTCGCAATTTTTCGCAGATCGGGACCACATACATTTGATAGAAAAATATTTCACCTACCTAGTGTATGTAGTCCTGCATTAATCCTAGTTGATCTTTGTTAGTTGTATTCCGCCAAAACCAAAAACCCCAATATTTAGTGTATTTTTTTGGACGCTTCTAGTTTAAAAATAGTTTTAGTAATTATTAAATTTTATGAATCACGCTATTAATAGCATGATTCATTAATGAAAAACATACTTTTCAGATAAAACAACAAAATCCCAGATCGATTGTTGAAATCGCCCTATATTCAGTTTTGAAGTTGCGACTTTTTGTAAACATTATCATTTATTCTCATTTGTTAAAAATGTCTCAACTCTGGGTGCTTTTAACACTCATGAATCTTAACCGATTTCAAATTTTATTTTTTGGATTCATAAAATTTGAAGAATTCCATATCGATTGCCTTTATGATGTTTGCAATATAAAATAATTGATTTTTGCAAAGCTATCCGGGTAGAGGCCCAACTGGGCGGCGTTTACAAATTAATTGTAAATAAAATATATTTGGAACTTTGTTTTCAAAAAAATCATATTTCTTTGTATGCTGTATACAAGTAATACTATAGCATGTTGCGTAGTCGGTTTGAACAATGTTTCTTCCACTAATAAGCTGCCGGTTTTCGTAAAATGAAAACCAAATATCAAAGAAGCTAACATCGGCTATGCCGAAGTTTATATACCCTTGCAGTCCTTGGCAATAACAATTTTACATGTCCAAAATTTGTTTTCTGCAACTCAATTCATGAATATACATGTAAAGACGAGATGGGCACACTCATCTCAGATTACCCCTATTTTGATGACGCGTATAGCAGCTGAGAGTGAGAGGCATCTAAGAGAGAGAGTCGGGAGTCGAAAGTCAGTCGTCGTCGAGAACGGGCAAGATAAAAACAGATTACGAGAGCGTTCGGCAGTTGTGAAATTAATTATTATTCTCAAAGAAATATATGTACTACACCTCAATTTAATCATTTCAGTTAATATTATGTACCTACAATAAACTATTACAAATATAATGTTAACCTCACATTTGATGGCTCGCCGGTTTTGTGTGTGTTAGTGCACGTGTAATGTGGAGAAAGTTCTTAGAAAAATGTAAATGTGGTTGTGCTGAAATTTAAAAAACAATAAAGTTTTAAAGTTGCGGTTGATTTTGTAAAAGTATGTACAAAACATCCAAATAAAAATTGTACAGTTGTGAAAATTCCAGTAGTGCGCGATAGCTTTTCTAAGAAATCGTTCTCGAACAGTCGTTCAGTCGGCGCCACGAAGTCGCAAAAAACCGAAATGCCGCCACCTCTGCGCACACCAGCGAAGTCGAAAAACGAAAAGAAGATCGTTGAAAAGAAGACCTTGAACGAAACGTTTGGTTTAGTGGAAGAAGAAGAATCGATAAAAAATAATATGGAAGTGAAAGAAGTTAGTGACGTAGAAAAAAGTGATCCCAGAGATCTAGATATTAAGAAACAACAGTTAATACAAATGTTTTCTCTTAAAATCGAAGCAGATGAGAGAAAGTATGCAGAAGTCAAAATAAACCCTGAGCCTTTCGAAAAAGTTGTATGTGTGTTCGACGGTTACAATGTACCGGTGGAGAAATGGTTTCAGAACTTTGAGCAGAATGCCAGAAACAGAAACAGTGAGTGATTTTTAGAGTTTGAGACAAATTTTGTGTTGTGAGTTCGAGTCAAATTTAAGTAGCGCTGACCTACATACATCAACAGTTACGCGATCGTAAAATGCACAGTGGTGAATCGTTTCACGAATATATGCTAAATATGAGAAAAATTGCTGGTGCTGGAAAAATCGAAGGCGCGGCGGTTATACGGTACATAGTTGATGGGCTTAATATTAAAAGCGAGTTCAAGTTCTCAATGTACAATTGTAAATCGCTAAAAGAATTAAAAGAGCAATATGGTGAATTCGAGCATGTAAAAAAAATTGATAATATTGAGAAAAACAATCGTAAAATCACGTCTATTGCAAAAGTGGAAAACATTAAAAAGAAAGAACATTGTTTTATTGCGGTTCCAGTGAGCACAAGCGTAAAGACTGTAATAGTGCGGATAGAAAATGTTTTACAAGGGGAACTTCAGGTATGCGAATCACCGATTTGGATATTTTGGATATGTTGTAGAATACCCCGTAATTTCAAGCTGTGTGAATTTCGGCGCACTATTCTATATTTTCCTGAAAAATCGAGTTTAAAGTTATAATTTCGGTGAGTTATGGGTAAAACTCCGAGTGGTCTTCAAGCAGCACGGTGGTGTAAGGCGTAGAGTTCCTGCCTAAAAGTCAAGAATTCCTAGTTCAACCCCCGCCCTAAACCAGTTAGTTTTGGTTTTTGATGATTATTTTTTTTTTTTTGCTTTTTTAATAATTACACTGTGATAGTTTTTAAAAAAAAAAAAAAAAGACATGGCAAAATTCGATGGTTTCACCCTATCTCGGGTCCTGCGAATCGAACTGCATCATTAGTTTTTTAAGTTATCACGATGGTTTCATACAAAATTTTTTGCGGAAGTTTTTCATCAAAGTTGCCATTTTTTCGAAAAGAATGTTTTTTTCATTTGCTTCTAACTTCTAAAATATTCATTCTTTTTACAAACTTTCTTTAGCAAAGTTTCTTAGAATTTAAAGAACTACAAATATTGGGAAGACATCTAGCCTCTAAATCAGTCCGTTCCCGAGCATTGGGACAAAATGTAAAAAAAATCGAATCTTGACCAAATTTTTTTATGTTTTCTTTCTCAGATTTTGCTAAAGTTGATATTATTCCATTTGAAGCTTGATCATTATATGAGAATTTATTTTGCTCAATGGCAGCAGAAGAGACACCAGACCTACCTAATTAACGATTTATAATATAACCACATAATCAAATTGAGTTTTTTTTAGATATGTGAGCAAAATTAAACTAACTGTAGTTCTTTAGTTTTTGAAAAATATTTATACAGTCGGTATAATCTGGTATCCCAATGACAAATGAAGCACATGTTTTTCGTGTAACCCGCTTGCAAGCCAGTGAGTAGATGTCCATTGATGTTTTCTATACTGAACACAATCCAAAATTAGTTTCATTGAATCGATAAACAATCGCCACTCCTTTAGTTTGTACGTGCAATTCATATGTTTCATTAACCCAACGATATTTTTGCAGTATGCAAACGTATTATTGCTGTTTATTTCGAAAAAGTCCAAAAGTCTCTTCCTATACCCGTACACTTTTACATCCTTAGACAAAACGTTAACAGATCGTAAATAATGTGCTAAAGAGTTCGCTTGCCTTTGCGACAATTTTAGTTGTCTTACCATCGTATATAATCGAGCTGGGGATATCTAGAGATGTTGACAAGTTTTATCGATTTGGGATGGATCATACAGATCGTAAATAATGTGCTAAAGAGTTCGCTTGCCTTTGCGACAATTTTAGTTGTCTTACCATCGTATATAATCGAGCTGGGGATATCTAGAGATGTTAACAAGTTTTATCGATTTGGGATGGATTATACGTTGAAAGTAACTCTTCAGGTTCGGTGACAAATTTTGACGAATTATACCTTTCTTTTGGGCTATGACATCTTTGTAATTGTAATATACTCCGAATGAGATACTGTGCAGATTGAACACTTTTATAGACCATAAAACTCTTCTTTAGTTTTGCGAGTTTATTCTGGCATGCGTAGCAGTTATCCGTATGATGCCATTGTGAATCTATCTAAATCATTGAAATGCCGAAACCCATTTTTGGGCGCAACCTTTTTGACCAATTTTGCAAAGTTTTATTGCATTGTGGGCTCGTAAATTTTCCACACACGTAGCAAAATCCGGCAAAACTTGTGGGACACTTGTTCGCAAGTCAAAATTACGATTAACATCTATGCTTACACGATCAGTAGAGGTAATTTTTGCTGTCATAAGTACCCACCGATATCAGTAGAATAGCGGTAAAATAACGGAAATAAATATTTCTAATATCAAGGGCGTAACCAGTATTTAAGTTTGTAAGGGGTAACATTTTTTTTCAGTTAACATAACTCTTATAATGCATTATCAAGTTCCCCTTTAAGTAAATTGATTTAAATGCACCCCTCCCCCTCTCCCATGCTCAATCAAGGCGCCATTGAGCAAAATAAATTCTCATATAATGATCAAGCTTCAAATGGAATAATATCAACTTTAGCAAAATCTGAGAAAGAAAACATAAAAAAAATTTGGTCAAGATTCGATTTTTTTACATTTTGTCCCAATGCTCGGGAACGGACTGATTTAGAGGCTAGATGTCTTCCCAATATTTGTAGTTCTTTCAATTCTAAGAAACTTTGCTAAAGAAAGTTTGTAAAAAGAATGAATATTTTAGAAGTTAGAAGCAAATGAAAAAAACATCCTTTTCGAAAAAATGGCAACTTTGATGAAAAACTTCCGCAAAAAATTTTGTATGAAACCATCGTGATAACTTAAAAAACTAATGATGCAGTTCGATTCGCAGGACCCGAAATAGGGTGAAACCATCGAATTTTGCCATGTCTTTTTTTTCGACTATCACAGTGTTATTTAGGCAGGTTAAAAATAATATAGAGCGGATGAAAAACTCCTCAACGTGTATAAAAAAAAAATCGTGGAATTTCATCAAGTGAAGACTGCATTAAGGTCTAATTCCTTGCACATTTCCTTTTGTCATCCCTAATATTGAAGGAAGTTCTTAAGTATTCATGGTTCGCTTCGAAGTTGACCGATAAGAGAGGGTTTTTCCAAAGTTGTTATTCGGTTTGTTTCTTTCAAATTTATTTAATGTTGGTATATTTTTGCACAAAATCATTTCATGTTTTTATGATTTATATCACAACAAAAAATGTAAAGGCAGAAATTAATTTATCTATTTTACGTATGTAATGGTTTATATTTCTACGTTTATGTTTTTGTAAAGGCATAATAAATGAATTCATTCAAAAATCATTATTATTATACTATTCTGCTATTAGAAAAAACAATTATTAAAATGTAAAAAAAAAAGAATGAAAAACCAAAACTAACTAGTTCCGAGCGGGGGTTGAAACAGCATTTCATGACTTTTAGGCAGGAATTCTACCCCTTACACCACCGTGCTGCTTAAAGACCCACAGGTAGTACTGATGTTTCTATAATTTGCGATCCATGTACCAAAATTTTGTGCAAAGTGGGCGACATTGGATACCACGGGAATATTACCATATACATAGTATAGACCTTGTTACAAAACTTTTCAAATCGAACCATATTAATAGAAAATTCACTTGAAATTACTATTAAAATGGTACAAACCATATTAATAGAAAATTCACTTGAAATTACTATTAAAATGGTACGAAGGCATCCTATAATTTCTAAATCTATTTCTAAGATAGAAGCAAATAATTTTGCATTTGCAAACGCCCTCCTCGCAGTGTTGCCATCGTTTGTGTTACCGCTGCCATTTTGTTTCGGTTTATCCGCATGTATACCCATTTTTTGCCACAACATCTTTTGTATCTTTTGTTTTCTTTCCATCATTATATTTTTTTCTGCTTGATCCCTTACTTGCCATTTTTTTATCCCAATTCTGTACGATATTTTAAGCAACAGTTCGAAAACTCGTATCCAGGCATGCAGAGGACTCATTCCATAAATAAGGCTCCCAGGCTTAGGCTTAAATTTCAAAGAGCTCATATCATTGACCTCCATAAACTGTTTAGGACCAGCACCACATATTGCACAAAGTTGACAAGATTTTGTTCCAGTTAAAAAATTTAATACTTTTCCGTCTATAAGAGTCATATCAAGATTATAGGACACTGTGATTGTTTTTTTATTGCTAAATGTGAAAGTGAATGGCAAAAGTTCCATTATTTGTTTGTCTAAATTAGCCTTCTCAATTAGAACGTAATCTTTGGTTTCCTTGGCGAAATCTATTTTGAGAGGCCTACAATATCTCACAGATTGAAGAGTTCTATTTAGCCAGAAAACTGTATTAGAGCTATCTATTAGTTTGAGCGGTATGACGGTCGTAACGAACAAAGAGTGGTCAAGCGAATCCGGCTCATTTGTTTCGTATCTTTGTTTATACATGCTTTGTCCCGTAGATCCATCAAATCCATAGCTTAGTATTAACATGACACTCCCAATATTCTCCAAATTTAAAAATATCTCTTCTTGCATAAGAACGATTCTACTGGCCGTATGATTCAAAAGTCGTTGTAGGGAAACTTCGGCTGTAATATCAGTACAAGATACTCCCTGGGTCTTAATAGCGATTTAGCTTCTAGAACTTTGTGGTAGCTTGGGAATATATCAGAATTTTGTCTTTTGTTAAGATCTCGCATATCATTGTATTGTTTTTTGCTTAGCGAGCTTTCAAGCAAATGCGCTAAGGCTTCGTGCGGAGTTAGAGGTATGGGTTCCTTAGCAACAATTTTTTTTTCTTATTTCACTAGGTCCACTTGGAGTAAGCATTGCGCGCGACAGTACAAAGGCTGCATCAGTTTCGTTTAATTTTCTTGCTGAACAAGCAGCCGCATGCAACAGAAGATTTGTGTCATCTGCAACTTCTGCAAGTTCCGATGCTATCTTTCGCTTCAGACGTGCCCCTGCTGCATCATACGATAAAATTGGGCGTCCCCCTTTATTATCTGATGTTGTTTCTAAATCTGTTTCTAAATCCATTTTATCCAATAAGATAACCACGGGCATTGAAAGCCATTTTGAGTGTCTTACTTTAAATACCTTCAGATTATAAGAGCATTTCAAATAGTTTTGTCCCAAGTAAAGTTCAAAGCTCTTGACTTTTTTGTTAATTTCAGCTATGTTTTTATCGCTCATAAAACTCTCACCAACTTGCTCAAAGATCCAGCTCGAAATTGCAGAAGCCTTTCGATTATTTTTCGCCCAAACCTCCAAAAACGAGGTGCGGCAGAAGTCAAACTTGGCTACAATAAATGATAATATAAATTTACCTCGGAAAAACTCGGAAAAAGTAATCATAACATAATTTAATACATACTTTGAGCTGTAATTTACTATAATTACAATTTCGCAGAAATTCGCAGAAAGTTAGTTTTCACTCCACAATAGACGCACACATGGGTTAAGTTTTATTTATTTTAGAACATAAACAATCATTACACAAAAAAAACAATTAACATATACAAATTGAAATTTCGTGCAGTATTTACATTCTACATACCTTGATTAATATTATCCATTACAAAAGTTATTTTACAATTTGTTTGTTAATTTTTTACACTGGCTCAAAGTTTGCCTACAATTTCCCGCTTTTTTTGGCAGAGCGAACAGCTGACTAAACACCTGACTTTAAAAGTGTGCCAAAATTTCAGGGGTGCAGTAAAAACAAAAATATTTTTATATTCGATATATTCAAAGTATTCTGTCCAACAAAAAATTGTTTAAATACGATTTTGTTTCAACAAATTTTTTTAGGTTTATGCCACAATATCTGGATTTTGGACCACAGTGCACTCGGAGTTTTACCTATAACTCACCGAAGCTATAACTTTAAACGCGATTTTTCAGGAAAATATAGAATAGTGCGTCTAAATATTTCACACAGCTTGAAATTACGGGGTATTCTACAACATATCCAAAATTCATCCAAATCGGTGATTCGCATACCTGAAGTTCCCCTTGTTAGTTGTAATAAAAGTGGACATATTTCAAGTAATTGCCCCAGAAAGTTATCAGCTGTTCGTAAAATAAATATACAAAAACGGGTCAAGTCGGTGTCGTTAAATGGCGTAAATGTTGACGGTTTGATCGATACAGGCTCAGATGTCACTATTGTAAAGAACTCTTTTCTAAAATACTTGGGTAATATTGATTTAAAAGAAAGTTGCTTAATGCTGTGCGGACTAGGCAAAAGCCAAACAAAAGCAAAAAACTTTTTCGAGACAGAAGTCATCGTAGATAACCTAAAGACGCAGTAAAAATTTTTGGTAGTGGAGAGCAACACTATGGACTGTGACGTTATTTTGGGATACGACTTTGTGGAGAAGTTTAGAGTATCGATCGATGAGCGTGGATATACATTTATGAGCCTGGTTGAAGACACCAAATCGCAAGAAGAATATGCTGACAATTGGTACAATGTTTTTGACATCTCATGTATTTATTCGGCGCCACCGCAATATCAAAAGCAAGTCGAAGCGTTGATACAGGATAGCTATCAGCCGAATGATGCAGAGAAGGTAAATTGCCCTATTGAGTTAAAAATTGTACCAGATGGCGCAATAATCCCATTTAGGCAGTCGTTTGTCAGCACCAGAAGCGGAAGCGGTTAAAAATCAAGTTGATGAGTGGGAAGAAAACGGAATAGAGGTGTAGTTGTAAAGAAGAAGGACAATACTTTGCGGGTTTGTGTAGACTACAGGAAGCTTAATAGCGTGGTCTTGGAAGACTGCTTTCCAGTTCCTTTAATGGATGAAGTGCTTGAGAGATTGCAGGCGGCAAGCTTTTATACGATTATGGATTCGGAAAATGGAGTCTTCCATGTGCCCATAGAGGAATCTAGCAAATCATATACAGCTAAGAGGCATAGCTACAATCTTGAAGTCAAGGCAGCATATGTATATTGCGTTAAAAAAATTTCGACATTATTTGCTAGGGATCCCGGTGAAATTGGTGACAGACTGCATTGCATTTAAGCAAACTACGTCAAAGCCGGGCATCCCAAGGGAAGTTGCGCAATGGATATTGTATCTACAAGATTTCAATTTGAACGTGGAGCACCGATCAGCAGTTAAGATGCAGCACGTGGAGTGTTTAAGCCGTTACCCGCAGTAACCCGCAATAACAGCGCGTTTAAAGAAGGCACAGCAGACAGATGATCATATTATCGCAATTATAGAGGTACTAAAGCAGCAACCATATAAAAGCTTCAACGTGAAAGGTGGTTTGCTATTCAAAGAAGTTGAAGGTAATGAGTTATTGGTTGTACCAAAGCTAATGGAACGCGAGATAATACAACGATCGCACGAGGTTGGACATTTTTCGACGCGCAAGACAATGCACGCTATCCACCAACAGTACTGGATACCGAATTTGGAAATTAAAGTATCAAGATTGATTGCAAACTGCATAAAATGTATAGTTCATAATAAACAGCTGGGTAAAAAAGAAGGATATTTGCATTGAATAAACAAAGGAGACACACCGCTACTTACTTTACATTTGGATCATTTAGGACCCATGGACAGCACCTCCAAGCAGTACAAATTAATTTTGGCAATGGTAGATGGTTTTTCGAAATTTGTATGGTTGTTTCCAACGAAGTCCACAGGTCAAGAAAAAATAATTAAAAGACTCAACGAATGGACAGACATTTTTGGATTTCCCGAGAGGATCATAAGTGACAGAGGGGTGGCCTTCACATCAAACGCTTTTAAAGAATTCCTTCGATCAAACGATGTAGATCATGTACTGTCAACCACAGGAGTAGCAAGGAGCAATGGCCAAATCGAACGAGCTAACCGTTGTATCCTGTCTATTATCGGAAAAATATCAGCAGATGAACCCATGAAATGGTATAAAGGGGTTTCTCAAGTACAGAAGGCTATTAACACAACGATGCATTCATCAACGAAAATGTCACCTTTTGAAGTCCTGTTTGGGAGGAGAATGCGTAACCATATAGATAACCGTTTGCTGGATATATTACAGGAGGAACAAGTAGATCAGTTCAACAACGAGCGTCAAAAGCTACGACAAGAGGCTAAGATTAATATAGAGAAGGCGCAGGCGACTTCCAAGAGGAATTACGATAAGAACAGGAAAGGCGAAGCTATCTACCAAGTTGGCGATATGGTAGCTATAAAGAGAACGCAGTTTGTAGCGGGCCGTAAATTGGCAAGTCAGTTTTTGGGACCCTATAAAGTGATCAAAGCTAAGCGCAACGGCCGGTACGATGTAAAGAAAGCGACCAATGGTGAAGGGTCAATGATGACAACTACGAGCGTGGACTATATGAGACTTTGGCGATATGTGGCTGAGAACGACGAGTTGCTGTCTTCTGAGTCAGAAGACGATTATCAGGAGGGCCAAGTGTAAAGACAAGATAGGCACACTGATCTCAGATTACCCCTATTTTGAGGCGTGTAGCAGCTGAGAGTGAGAGGCATCTAAGAGAGAGAGAGTCGGGAGTCGAAAGTCAGTCGTCGTCGAGAACGGGCAAGATAAAAACAGGTTACGAGAGCGTTCGGCAGTTGTGAAATTAATTACAATTACAAGTATAATGTTAACCTCACATACATACAAACAAACCAATTTTATTCTTGTTACTACAATTTGTTCTTCTTTTTCCCCCATTCCCTAAGCAAAGCAACGCACACATACACATACAGTTCATGTAGCGTTGCGTCTGTGTGTGTATGCATGTGCTGTGTTGATGACGTATGACGTAGTAGACAGCAAGCAGCGCTGCCGGCAGAGCAGAGATTTTTATATTGACTGTAACTTGTGTTATATTTTTTCGATCAGATTTAAATTTTTGGATCTGGGATCATATGTAAATTTCATAGCGATACTCCAATTTTTATGAAAATATAGTTGTCCGATCCTGAGAATTCTCATACTTGATCTGCTCCAGATAATAAAAAACACAGAAAAAAGATTTCAGCCCGATAGCTCTTAAGATGGCTGAGTAAAACGCATACGCACGGACGGACAGACGGACATGCTGATCAAGAATATATATACTTTATGGGGCCGGAAACGTCTCCTTCTGTGCGTTACAAACATCTTACCAATTTTATAATACCCTCTGCAAGGGTACAAAAAAGGCAACATATACCCTTGCAGTCCTTGGCTAATATATTTCTTCATGTTTTAAACTTTAAACGGCAGCGTTTGAGCAGAGCCTATTTCTTTTGACTGTAACTTGTGTTCTATTTATCCAATTTGATTATCAGATTTGATTTCTGGATCTCTATCTCTATCTCTATTTTGTATAAAAAACTATAATAGTAAATTTCATAGGGATACTCCAATTTTTTAACCTATTTTTCTTCCATAACTACATATATGATATAGTGGTCCGATCCTGAAAATGTCCATACTTTATCTTACCCGGGTTATGAGTAGCTCAAATATCAAGTTTCATCCCAATAACTTTTCATATGGCGGGGTAAATATGATTTGCACAGACGGACGGACCGACAGACGGACATGGCTATATCGATTATCTTCTCATGCTGATCAAGAATATATATTCTTATTAGGGTCGGAAACGTCTCCTTCTGTGCGTTACAAACATCTGACCAATTTTGGAACATCCTCTGCAAGCGTATAAAAATTACAGAATTAATAAGAGTAAGTTTAAAACTTTTGAAAAATAAATATATTTACCTGTGAGATGAGTTCGCACACGCAAAAATGCTACAAAGCCATCGTTATTTTTTTAAAATTTTAAAATTCCAGAATTGGAAAAAAACAGAATGTAACTGTAATAAATCTTTAATATCAAATATTAAGAATACAATTTATTTGTTTTTTTAAATATTTTTAGGAGACCAAGTCGGCTTGAAACCCCTTAAAAAAGGTATGCTCTAAAATGTCCTTGGCCGAAATACGGTGAACTGGATCATAAATAAGCATTTTTTGAATTAAGTCTATTCCGTTGGCATCGAGATTTTTGAGCTGGTTGGTCAATTGATTTATTGACCAACGAGGAAAAGTATTTTTATAGTCGGGGAGTGAAGTAACGCCTGGCCAAATTTCTTCAGTAGGTGTTTTAAGAATCCTGTAAAATTAATAAAAAAAAATATTTTAATATTATTTGGTACAGTTGTGTTCAAAATAATAGCAGCGCATATAAGCTCTGACTTTAAGATTGATAAATAATATGATATTGACTACAGACCAAAATTTTTTTTTCAAATTTAGTATTTATATATAATTTTAAACAAAATTAGTGTGTTTTTTATCAAAAAACTTATTTCATTTATAAATTTTAGTAAAAAATGATAAAAATGCCGAAATTGCCCTGTTCAAAATAATAGCAGCAAAAAACGAAAATGTTAAATGTGTCAACTAAATTTAGTTTTATTAATTATGTTACTCATGAACTAATACTTGGTTGGGAACCCCTTATTAGCTAGAACAGCTTCACGTCCCTGCGGCATGGAGTCAAGTACGTCCCGGCAGCGCTTTAAAGGAATCTGAGCCCATGCATCCTGAACAACTTGCCAAAGTTGCGCACACTTCGTTGAACGTCCCCCCACAAGTTTTCAATCGGGTTGAGATCTGGGGAACGAGCTGGCCATGGTGAAGAGGATTTCAGCACCGCACACTAAAACACCATCTTCATCTCTTGAATTCAAAATATGAACTCATTTTATTAACAAAGGTCTTGTGTATATAAATGAAATCTTAAAATCTATAAGACGAAAATTGTTCTTAAAAATACTTATTCTAATGACCCACGTTTTTCGTGGGTTAAAAATTGTTTATATTTCATGCTCAGCGTCGGTTACTTGATACTGCGCCGCTGTTACAATCTTAAGTGTTTTCCACAGAATGTGGATGCATGTTTTGGTTGGTTTTTGAGCCATACTTGATATATGAATCTGTATCAGCTATTTTTGTTTTATGTTTTGTATATTTTATTGTTCAATCTGATTTGGTGAAGCCATTTCAGATGAACACTATGTTTATTCTTAGATACATGGCATTACATCAATGTTTTCCGTTGCAAACCACTGTTTGGCAAGTTTGCTGGAATGCTTAGGATCATTGTCCTGTTGGTAAGTCTATTTAAGTGGCATTTCCCATGAGAAATATGGAAGCATAACGTTTTGTAATATATCCACGTATACATTTGCATCCATAATCCCATTAATCATGTAAATAGGGGCCTACTTCGCCATATGAAAAACAGGCCTATATTAATATTTTCAATCCATCATGTTTCACTGTCTTTAGAGTGTGGTTCGGCTGATATTCTGTGTTTGGGAGGCGACGGACATATTGTCTGGATCTAGTTCCACCGAACAACACAATTTTACTCTCGTCCCTCCAGAGTATGTTGCGCCACTTTGTTAAGGGCCATTTTAGGTGCTCTTTAGCAAACTATAGTCGAGCTTTGATATCGTTTGAAGTTAGTAGCGGCACTTTTCTTGGACTTCGGTCCTTGAGTTTATGATGCGCTGTTATTATTTTGAACACAGCTGTATAAAAAAGTGATATCAACAAATAATTTCTTTAATCTAAAAACATTTTTTTTTTTAATTTAAAAGCTATTAGGAACAACTTGGTATTAAGATACTATGAATTTTGAATTTTATATATATTTACATATATATTTCGATTTGCAGAGGCTCTCTGCGGTGAGCTCGATATTGGGTTACAGAATCATCCGAGCAAAAAAATTAAATTGATTCCAAAAGGTAAAAAATATGAGCTGGTTTTTCGATTTTTTTTTTTTTACACGGTCTTAAAGTAAAAATTTCGTTTTTCGGCCAATTTTTCAATATTAAAAAAAAATGCGTACAATGCGAAGTACGTACAAGTGGCCCATACGACACCAGGACACCACGGACAAACAAATAAAATAAGGCTTCTGATCTGATTACGGATAGAAAGATTGTAATTAGATGATAGGAGTCGAAAAGGTTCAGGTTCAGGGCAAAGAATAATTCGAAATATCGAGTTTTATGGATTGAGGAATAAATTTTCTGGTAGTGCAGACAGGTTCAACTGGTTCAAATGCTCAGTAGAGTCTATTTCACCTATTAAAAGGTTATAAATAAAGATAGCACCATGCATTACTCTATGATTAATAAAAGAAGGAAGATTGATTAAAAGAAGCCTACTGGAGTATAATGGCAAATTGACATTGCGATCCCAATTTAGACCGCGAAGAGCAAAAAGCAGAAATTGCTTTTGAACAGATTCAATTTTACTTTGGTGCGTCTCATATTGAGGTGACCATATGCAAAATCCTTACTCTAAGATAGGACGGATTAAAGAAGTATACAGAATTTTGGTTGTGTACGGATCGTCAAACTCTTTTGACCATCGTTTCACAAACCCAAGAACATTCATAGCTTTACTAACTGTAGCAGAAATATGATGATTAAAGGTCAATTTATGATCCATAAGAACACCTAAGTAATTGATAATATCTAACCACTCTAAGGCGGTGTCGTTAAGATAATAAGTTGCTAAGTATGGTGCATCTATAAAAAGACATAACTTTACACCTAGAGCCGTTGAGGTTTAATAGATTGGTTTCACACCAACTGTGAAGATCATTAAGATCGGATTGAAGCAGGCAAGAAGACGATATGTCTTTAAAAAATGGAGTAAAGCTTAACATCATCCTCGTACATAAGCACACGAGAATGTGTCACTACCAATGGAAGATCAAATAGAAGATTAAATACCAATGGACCCAAATGACTACCCTGAGGTACTCCAGAGGTCACATGGATGGTCATAGAAAATGAAGACTTAAAGAGGGCCTTTTGCGTACGCTCAGAAAGACTTACTGAAGTCAGTATAAATGACGTCTGTTTGCACGGCAGTCTTGAATCCTTTAATCGAGTGAGATGTAAATTCTAAAAGGTTAGTAGTAGTCGATCTACATTTTTTAAACCCATGCTGGGATGACGAAATAATTGAGCTACAAAATGCTGCGGTTGAGATGTTATTATTTTCTCAAATTCTTTGGGTATGGCAGACAATTTAGAAATACCCCTATAATTGGAGGCTTCTTTTTCCCCTTTTTTATGAAGAGGAATAATACATATATGATTCCTTCCACATAGACGGGAAGGTGGAAGATGTGACGGTCAGTGTAAACAGCTTAAGTATTGGCTTACATAGGGCCTCTGCACAAAAGCTTAACACGCAGCCTGGTATTCCGTCAGGGCCAGGCCAAACACAGGATCTAAAATGCAGTTAGACGATTGCAAGTGATGAGGATAAGGGGAAATTGCTTGATAATTCGAAGAGGAATAAGTTGTTTTAAAGAAATCAGCATAAATATCGGCAATTGCCTGATCAGTGTCAGCTTTATTATTTTCGAAAGACAAGTAAGACTGGTGCACTGATGTCTTACGTTTTACATTGACAAAGTTATAAAATAGCTTAGGATCGCGAGAAAACCTAAGTTTACACCGCTGAAGATAATGCTTCTAGCATTGTGAATTCAGCACCATAAAATTTGATCGAGCAACTAACCTATTTTTTAAATCTTTACCCAATTTTTTAAATCTTTTATAGCATTTTACGTTCTTCAAGTTACATAACTCACGTGAGAACCAAGAAGGGCAATCAGACCATCCTTGGATCACACGCGGGACACAAACATAGAAGACAGAAGTGGCAGAGTCCATATCCGTGCGAGTATGTATACAGATATGACAAATCATTAGTTAACAAAAGTTTATTAAGTCTTCATCCAGAGTTTTTAGTTAAGGGATCAGTCCTGGAAACATCGCAGTTGGAAGAATCCAATACAAATACCAGATCTAGTGATCTGTCACGACTATTCCGGACAGGAATTTATTTGAGTTAGGGACAACTCAAGCAGACCATCTATAAAACAATGTGACGAGAAGGGCAACAGTAATAAAGAATCATATGAAAGAGTCCAGGCAATTTCAAAATTAAAATCTTCCAAAACAACGAGAAAGTCTTTGTTAGAGAGATATGAGAAAATAAGTTGAATAGCTTCCAAATGGTAAATGTATTGTGCCAATTCGGACTG
Organism: Drosophila tropicalis; assembly: GCF_018151085.1. Taxonomy (NCBI): domain Eukaryota; kingdom Metazoa; phylum Arthropoda; class Insecta; order Diptera; family Drosophilidae; genus Drosophila; species Drosophila tropicalis. Next base: position 2,178,402 of record NW_027172360.1, on the reverse strand, counting down.
TGGTGGAATATACGAACAAGTAATATAGGCATAAAAAGAATTTAAAGAAATTTTAACACAAACTAATTCCATCTCCTGATTGGAAGACTGGACAATTTCAGACAAGACTGGTGAATCAACAGCGATCAAAACACCACCACCATTACGGATAGTCCAATCATGTCTACATGTTAAATATTTGAAGGTGAAAATTTAAACATCGGGAATATCAGGCTTCAGCCAAGTTTCAGTAAAGGCAAGAATATGAAAGTCAAAAGCTAAACTATCTACATAGAGTCTAGCGAGTTTGGACTCCAGTCCCCGTACATTCTGGTAGGCCAGAGTTACCACGAAGCTAGTTTTTTGACTCGCCAACAGGTGCCGACGAACGTTGAAGGAACGTTGCTTGCAGAGGCAGAAACAGGCTAATCGAAGGCCGATTCTTCTTTTTTATTGATGACATACTTTGGCAAAAAGATCTGGGGAGACACTTATTTTGAAGAACGAAATGTCCCGAGTATATGAAAACGGAACTTTTCCACTGCAATGTTAGGGGCTTGAACTTTGCCATGGATGTAGGCAATGACTTCATCAGAAGTAGTGTTGGGATCAACCTCGAAATAAAAATTTGCGTTTTGCTTGGAACTACAACAAGGGAACTAGAAGTGTCAGGTACAGACTACTGCATCTGCTGTTGCAGCTAAAGCAGCCAACACTTTACTAGTTCCTCTTGTAACTACTTTATTGGCAATATTCCTGGGAACGGATGTTTGCCCGGACAGTTCGAAAACCACAACAGATATCGTGCTAGTAGGTGGGATACTGTCTCCAGGGGAAATGGGAAGAGAATCCACACCTGCTAAAGACGGACTCCTAAACGATATCAGCTGCTGATATTTGGTGACATAGGGTCATTGTCCGATGCCGGAACTGCTAAAATCTATTTGCCGACAGACTGAGAGACGCGCCTTGAAACCTGTCCCTCTTACGCGTCGGAGAATCGAACTGAATTGAACCTCCATCGCCAAAAGCTCCTCCTGGAGCTTATGTATGCCAGCTGACAGGTTTTTAAATGCATCCTCAGTCCGTTTCATAAAACCCCGCATCTCCAGCTCCAAGCCACGACACGAATCACAGCCCCATTTAATATCCCGAACTTTGACTGTATAACCAGCACACTTAAAGTGCATTACATTGTCACACAGCCAACAGTAAAGAAAGTCTTCACTGGTCTTGCTGGGATTATTGCAATTATATTTGCAACAGACTGACATTATTAAAAAATTGATTTATCAAAAACAAATTATAAATCAATATGTAAATAAAATGGGAAAAATGTATATGTTAAGAGAGGCGTATAGAAACCAAAGCAAAAAATAACTGCAATATGCAAATGAAAAAGAGACAACAAAAAAAAAAAATACTTTTTGTATTAAAACCCACAACAACAAAAACTTGTCACAACCGCGAAGTCAAAGGACGCGAGCGCGATCAAAAGAGAAAACAAATGAATAGAGAGCACCAGCACCACAAAAACAAAATATGAACTGTAAGTTGAGAGCGCTGGTGGGAGCAAAAAATAGAAACATATAAAATGCGTTTGTTAATGTTTAGATAATAATAAAAATGTGAATTCATATTTAAATTTAATATGTAATAAATTAAAAACACAAAAGAACGAAAAAAATAGTTGAGCTAGAGAGCAAAAAAATAAGACCGACTTTGATGAGAATCAACTAGGATGAATGCTGGTTTACTTACACTATGTAGGTGAAATATTTACCTATCAGATGGGACTGAGTGGAGACATCCCAAATCCGGACTGAATAGTATTTGCCAATATAATTCAAAACAGTCTTCTTTATTTGTGAAAAATGTTGTTAAAGAATGAAAGGATTTTGAAAGTTTTGCACGAGTGTGAAAACAAAAATGGTTTTGTAATGGGATTGCTGAAGGAGATGGGCGTTTCATTCAAAAACGCTAGTACAGAGCTTAAGGTAAATTTGGTAGATTCGGAGCAGGAAGATGTTCAATCATCAACAAGCCGAGGAAGAGGAAGGCAACAACTATAGAAGATTGATCAATGATTACAAGGAAACGAAAGCTTCAGGGTGCAAAGCATTACAACGGAGCATCTTTCAGAAGCACTTTCTTCAAAGTATACAAAGCAAGAAGAGAGGGCAAAGGCGAGCATTACAAAATCTGTGCAGATCGACAGGCCTATTCGACTTAATAGGATTATGGAAAGTATTCCAACACCACCAAACTTAGTTGCCACTAAGTACACTGAGGAAGAGGGCAAATAAAATGATAACAGAGGTCTCTGTAGAAATAAAACTCCAGGATTTAATGAATTCCTCTGCGAGGCGTCTCCATGCCTGAAGGAGAGGTGCAGCTTTTTCCGGAGCGCTTACAAGCAGATTATACACACAGAAGACGAGGCTATTTTTGATGAAAATATGTTCATGGCTTCTGTAGCTCCTTTGCGGCTAAGAAGTGAAAGTTCTGAAAATTTAATAAATCTTTGTAAGTTTTTTTTAAATGATGAAATGACATCTTTAATAACAGGTGTTAGTCAAGAGATCATTAAAAGGTTGGCTTTTATGTTGAATGTTATTCATTGCAAGGAAATGGTAAATGTTGAAAAATTTAGCGAATATGCTTTAAAGACTGCTCAACTTTTGACTGAATTGTTACACCAACGGTATATAGAGTTTTGGCTCACGGAAAGGCCACAATAGAGGATCAGTGTTCGAAAATTAAACAGCTATTCAAAATAGCACAGGAATGTAAAAACTTGGACTACAAATGGTATATAATGACGGCAGCCTCTTCGGACCAACTTTTTGCTTTGCTAAGACACTTGCTATCATGAAAGGATTTGAAAAATAGGAAATATAGTTCCGAAAGTTTGAGTTTATTAGATATTCATATTAATACTCTAAGTCTCATGATGATCTGCAATGGCTTTGCTCTTGTACTTTATAAGTTTTTCTGGAATTTATTGGCGCCAGTCTGGTGCTCTCTGTCTCTTTATAAACCTATGTGTCTTATGTAGTTTCTTATGAGATATTAAACACAGTGGTTTATTACTCATTATATAACCTTTATTTTGATGAAAATCAACCATCAATAACAAACACTCAAAGTTAACCTAAGAAAAATCTCAAAATCTAATTAAAACATTAAAAAACGCTATATAGTCGTTTAAAATAATACGAAATTTTATTTGGGTTGAAAAAAGAAATGGTTTTTATTAAAATTTCAGAGGAAAAACATACTTGAAAATATTTTCTGACTTTGACCTTGAATCTTACAGCACCACGGACACCCAGCAAATTTGGCAAACATTGATTTTGAGGAATTCTTTATTATACGCATGTTAAATATTTTAAATCGCTCTAACGGTTTAGAAGCTATGATTTTTGTAATGTAAAATGTCAAAATGCCCCACTGAGCGATGGTCTAAACTACTGCCTAGAACCTTAAGCCCGGATGACCAGACAGCTAATGATTTTTATACCATATACCCATAGGGTGAAATGGTATATTAAAGTCGTCAAAATGTATGTAACAGGCAGAAGGAAGCTTCTCCGACCCTATTAAGTATATATATTCTTGATCAGGATCAACAGCCGAGTCGATCTAGCCATGTCCGTCTGTATGAACACGCAGATCTCGGAGACTATAAGAGCTAGAGCCACCAAATTTGGTATGTATACTCGTGTAGTATGTAAATGTACAGAGTTAATTGGAATTTTGGCCACGCCCCCTTACGCCCACAGGAATCAAATAAAACTATTTTTCTTAAAAATTATAACAGCTAGAGACATCAAATTTAGTTTGTATACCCGTTTAGTTAGCGCGCAGAAATTAATTGTTCAAACTTTTTGCCACGCCCCCTTCAGCCCCCAGGAATCACATAAAACTGTTTTTCTTAAAAAGTATAATAGATAGAGACATCAAATTTGGTTTATAAACTCGTTTACCGACCGACATTAAATTTAATGTCGGTATGCAGACTAGCTTAATGGACGCGCAGATATCGGCTATTTAAAAATTTTGTCACGCCCACTTCCGCCCCCGCATATTAAACAAAACTGATTTTATCAAAAACTAAAGCTAAAGTCACCAAATTTAGTATGTATACTGGCTTAGTATGTGCGCAGAGTATATATATTTTCATATTTTTCCACGCCCACTTCCGCCTCCATTATTAAGAAAAATCCGATTTCCTCCTGTAGTTTTTTGACTATCGCAATCAAATTCGGCAGTCTAATTATTCTTATCTATTTCTATCAAACTACCAAATTTTATTGAAATCGGACTAGAAACATGCAAAATATGCGATACAATATTTTTTTTAGTTCGAATGCTGTTCGTATTTCGGATGTTAACAAGTCAATCGCAGTTCAATTGTCCCGTGTTTTTTGCGAAAGCCAAACTGACATGAAAGGATTGTGTTTTAGGATGGCAGGTTTTGTCGCATCTGCAGTACCTTTTCAAAAAGCTTCCGAAGACTTGACAGCAAACTAATTGGACAATAGAATAATGGGTGCGTTTTGGCCACTTTAAGGGAAGTAAACAAGTTTTATAATAACGTTGAACAGTTTGCAGATATATTGTACGGCGATAGTTGGATGTTCTAGGATCATTTTTGGTTTAGTTAAATCATAGCCAGGAGCTTTTTTCGGTTTTAAATGCTTTTTAACAATTGCAGAAATCTTATTCGATTAAAGTTCAAAGTACTCCCTGTCTTTTTATTTGCCATAGGGGGGATGTACAAACAAGTTTGATGTTGGGTTTGCCTGGAAAACGATTTAAAGATATGTGGCAAAGACGGATGCAGTCTTCATTAACCGGTTGGACTCCTTATCGGTGAAACTGTTAATGTAGGAGGGCTTAAAATTGGGTGGGCTTTCCACAAAGGATGTTTAGTGCTGGTTAAACTAAGCTTTTCTATGTATTTTGTTTAAGCACAGCTTTTTTCTGAACGTCTTGGAGAGGTTGCGGTTGGCATGCCTTAGAAAAAGTTTTGCAGCTTCTAGCATTGACACAAGTGCTGAGACACACAAGTTAATGTCCTTGCAACATCCAGTTTCGGCATACAGTCAATGTGGGCACTCATATACATTTTGAAATAAAGTCAGTTTGTATTGTTTTTTGTAGGCCTATAGTAGGCGGTCAAGTTTTTCATCAAGTACTCTTGGTTCCTGCAGGCACTTTTTGTTGAGGACCAGTATGTAGGTCTTACCGGTGAGACGCCATCAATCTTATTGAGTGGGTTCATTATTATGTTTTATAGATGATTCCCCTTTAGGATTTACCAGGCAAGATTCCCAAGCGATCTCCGAGTGTGCGGTAGAAAATAGTAAATTCCTCTTCAGAGATAAAAAAGCATACTGAGTAGTACCCTTGTAAAACAGTAAGTAAGTAGGCCTACCCGGTGAGACGCAATCCATCTTATTGAGTGGGTTGACTATTGTGTTGTACAACTGCTTGCCTTTAGGATTTACCAGGCGAGATCCCCAGGGCGTATGTTTGGTGTCATAGTCCCCTGCTGCAATGAAGCGATTTCCATGTGTGTTAAAGAAATCGGTAAACCACTTGTAGCTTGCTGGCCAAGTTCAGGTGGGCTAAGTGACGGTTTCGATGCATAGTGAAGGGACGGAGTCTCTTTAGTGGGTTCCGTCTCTCCAGTTCGAAAAATTTCGCCCGTTTAGGTGATATTTAAAGTTTTTGAAGACAGGACAGGTCAGGACATCGTCTGTAGTTGGACCTTTCTTCTGTGTAATAGGAGCTGAAGGTTTTAGATGGGGTGCACTTATTTTGGCTTTGATTGCTTTCTCTGGTTGGAGCTTTTGTTACTAATGATGACATTGAAAACGGACTTAACCGTGAAACACAACCTAAAGCCCTTTACTGCTTTTTAGTTCGTAGGCATAAAAGTTGATGTTAGCAGACCAGAGGTACTTTTCGATGATGCGAAAATTGACCTCAGTATGAGTTTGGCATTTAATATCTTTTATGTTTCCCTTATTGAAAAGGGGTTACAACAAAGCTATTTGCCCCTACTAGTTCACAGTGCCAGCCAAGACGGCTAGTCTTGGTGATCGACAGTAATCTATAACCGATTACCGCTTAGGGGTTCTATGCATTCATTTGGTTTTGTTATTTTGGGCGTATGCCACTTTTTTCTTTTGCGGGCTTAGCTTCCGCTTAGTTATTCTTATACTATATAAGAGGGTACTAACCCTTAGTAGCACATAACATCTGATATGTTGATCAGATCTAATCTGTGGGTCATTTAAAAACTACGGCGCATTTTTCGAGTCAAAACTTTCGTTTAATTTTCGTACATCTTAAATTGTCAATAGAGCATGTAATCTTCTTGTCTTCATTAAACGTTGGGACAAATAATTTTATGACCTCTACAAAACAGAGGATTTATACTTCGTTAGTTCGCCGTACTTTAGAATATTGCTCGCCAGTGCACGGTGGGCGAAACGAGTGATTTAGCGGCGATTCATTTATAACTTCTGTAAAAATAGTGCTACTTTTGTACGGTTAATTGTTTCGTAGATGTAATAACACATCAAACTACATTTTTTTTTTTTACGATAGGAAGTTTTTTTTTTTTATGGATGGAGTCTTTTTAATATTCTCCTTGCTTTATCTTTGGCAAGCTCGTTTGCCAGATTGTTAGTAAATTGTCATAGTGTCTCTGTCATTTTGCTGGCGATCGAAGCAATGTAGGAAATGTCTAAATCGCAGTGTAATGTGCTTCCTCGAAGAAACCAGGGTGTGCCTGTTATGGTGCGCAGGTCCATATTTTGCTTGACTTGGAGGCGTTTTATTTGGCTGTGTGATGCTGTCCCCCAAAATTGTATGCCTTAGCGCCATGTGGCTACAACTACATCTCAGGCTTAAGCCGCTTTTATAATGCAGACACCAGCTTACCTTGTTCATTCTGTAGTTGTGCTTCTTTACTAGTGTAGATATGTGGGGTTTCCAAGTTAGTCTTCTATCAAGGGTCATTCCCAGATATGTCGCCTGCTTTGTCTGTGGAATTGGAAGTCCTTTGTAAAATACTTCGGGGCGGTTTTCTCTACGTAGCGTAAATGTAACGCTTTGGGATTTATTTGTGTTAATTCCGATTCTCCAATATCTGGCCCATTCCCGAAACTTATTTAGATAATCCTGAATCTTGGCAGTGCAGTAATATGGGCACTGCGATCTTAACAACACAGCAGTGTCCTCGGCAAACGTTGCCAAGAGCATGTCTGTTTCGATTGTATTAAGTTCATCGTTGGGTTTGGGCATGCCAGCTGTTTATACGGTGTATAAGACCAACCCAAGACCACTCCCTGCGGAACACCGGCATTCATACTGCGTGTCAATTATAAGATTTCATCAATTGACACCTGAAAAGTTCGCTTTTTTAGAAAGGAGTCAATAGTTTTGAAGAGTGGCTGGGAAAAAATTGACTGTAGTTTTGTGAGGAGACCCGTATGCCACACAAATGCCTGTTTCACATCCAAAAACACCGCTAGGCTGTATTCTTTTTCTTCATAAGCTTTCAGAATATGTTGCACGACTCGGTGCTGATGTTTAAAAATTAAATTAATGGTTTGGTAATATGTCTTGGTTATCGAGCTCCGCCAATATCATTGTTAAAAGTGTTTTTATCTAATATTTTAGAGAGGACTGGCAGAAGACTGATTGGGCGATATGATTCAAAAGCTTTGACAGGTTTACCTGGTTTTGGGATCATTTTGATTCAGCACGTTTCCATAGTTTTGGGAAATACGAGAGATTTAGCATGGCATTGTATACAGTTTTTTGGGATTGTCCTTATAAGTAGTCCTGGTGTACTGAGGTACTGTGTTAAGAGGCCGAATAGTCTGTTCCAGATAAAGAGAAAACGCTTCGACCTTATCTTTCCTGGAGGAGACACAACGGCCATCCGCTCCCTTTATAGGGTGTCGTGGTGGATCTTGCCTCTTGAGAGTTTTCGTGGGTTTCCAAATGCACGAGGAAGCGCCGCTAGTAACATCTGCGTCTTCAGCAGTTTTTCAAAGTGTTAAGCTCTAGCTTTCTTTAGTAGCCTGGGGGCTTCTTTCAGTAGTATTAAGTCTTCTGGCCTTCGGTATCGTCTGGCGTGCTTGTACAGTTTTCTTCTGGTTCTTATGAGATCACGTACTTCTAGAAAAATTGCAAAATGAGTTCCTCTTCTTGATAAGGTTTGTGTGCAGGGTCTTGCCTGTGATGCAGCATTAGTGATCATTTCAACCAATTTCCTAGTCGCAAATTCGATATCCTCTCTACTGGTAATTTCTATTTCAGGATGAACTGTGTCTCTAAGCACGCTTTTAAATAATCCAATATTTGCTTCTTTAGGCAATAGTTGAAATCTTGTCAGAAACTAAGTCATTAACTTCAGTGATTTCAAGTCTTTGTGGCGAGATGCCTTTGTAAATGCAGAAATCAATCGCTGTTAAAAAGGGAATAGCTGCATTTCGGAATTAATTATTGGAAGTAACGTTATGTGTTGAATTGAATTTTCGATAATTATGGAAGCCCCGCCAATTCTATTGGGTTGGTTGTTATGAGCACTATAGTGTGTGCGTCCAAGGTATTTTACTTTTGGGCACGAAAACGTTTCAGATATCATCACTATGTCAATATCTCTTCGTTCAAGGACCTTCGCCTGCTGAGCAGGCCATTGGCGTTTCAAAAAACAATTTTGAACCTTATTTACGGTGAAGCATCAGTTGCTGCTGCTGTTGAAACTTGTTTGCTCTGGTAAGTGTGAATTCGCAAGAAACTAATTTTAGCTTGTTAATTATTTTTCGGTAGGAGTCACTATCAAAGCAATAGACTCTGACGCCGTTTGCAGAGGATTGCAAAGAATATCTATCGTTGTCCAAATAATTAAAAAATGTACAATGTTTTCTATGTTAGGAATAACAATTGGAGAAATTTTTTGATTCTTGTTGCTTTCCTTATTGCTTACTAGCAATGGGATTCCTCATCAATCACATTGGTCATCAGGTTTCTTATCACCAAACGCTTTAAATTTCTAAGCATTATGACTACCGAGCCAACCTTCAGTTGTAAATTGTGCGGAGGTAAGCACGGCAAGGAGTTCAAAAGTTCATTTAGATAATTAGTAGTTTATTCTTCTTTTCTTACACAGTCGATAGATTTGACAGAATACAGAGTACCTACATCGTTGATTAATTGCTCGCTCACTTAACTATTTAATGTTAATGGCAATAATATCCGGAAATACTTTGCTGATAAGCAAAGAGAAATGATTTTAACCCGCTCGTTTCGTCAACAGGAACACGGCCATTACCGATAGTCAGCAATTGCTCAGAGAAATCATCAGCAGATAGACCGTTAAACAATGCAACATTCAAATTTACATACAGTTGAAGTTTCATTATATTTCGCCACTGATTTAATACTTTGAGGCAAGCGTTTGTTTCGTCGGCAGCAGTAGATCTTGGAACGACTGGTAGAGTTTTTATCGGCAATCGCCAAATAATCAAATCATTGCACCAGCAAAACATCTCGAGTCATTGCGCAAAACTTTCAGTGTTCGGTTTAGTGCTTCCAATCTGCTTTTGATGCAACTTAAACTTTGGATATTGCAGATTGTTTCGAAATGTTGCATGTCGGTTATTCAGTAGTTTGAAGGTTTAATGGCAATTTTTAGCGCTGATTGAGCCGTACGTCATCCGTCTAACAATGTGGTCGCTATTCCAGAAGAAGCAACTGTTACCGCAATTTCGGACATCGCACGCACATCATTAATTGCGTTAATCAGTGTATCACAAACTTGCCTCTGCTTTGGATTCAGCAGTGGTACATTCGTTTGAACTGATTGGATAAGTAATGTGTCTCATATTCATATCAAACCATTAACAGTTCGTCATGATTCAAAGAATGTTGGCCCTCGAACATGTATCAGTAACAACCGCAAATAGAAACATTCAACATTGTTCGGATGAACTGTGGGAATACGACCAAGAGCATCAGGAGAAGGCATACCGACTTTGAAATTTCTTCTAAGCCAGTTCTGCATAGCCTGAGCCATGCATGATTTTCATGAAGCATTTTCTTCACATCTTTTAGAATTTCTCTTTTCGCAGCTGTGTTGATCCCTTGACGCCGGTCATAAATTGCCATACAGCGATGGCAAATCAGTCCCTGAATCTTTTAAGTCGGAGCCATAATTATAGTTATAGACACTTTTTTTAAACGCAAATTCCCTAAAATGTTGGATTATATCCGTGTTCTTCGATAATTTCAGAACCAAATGAAGTCATTTGAAAGTACCCATTGTATTTTTGAGTGTTCGCTAGAAAATGTAATTCTAGTGTTTCGCTATAAAGCAAGGAACACAATGGCTCTGGTGGCGGGACCAATAATGGCAGTGGTAAACCAGCCGTTTCACCAGCAAACTTCAATGCGCCACAATGCTGGCAAACAACATTCATAGGACCAATGCAAATTAGTCAATTCAAGCTGTAGTCGATGCACACTGGGCGAAATTGCCAATTAAGTGGCATGAAGTCGAATAACGCAGACATTGAGCTTAAACTTTGATAAGAATAGCACTCTAAATATTGAAACAAAATTTAAAGTTCATATGAACACGCCTACCCAAATAACCCATATAAGGCAACAATGCGTATACGTGATCACAAAGGAAAGTATAAGAACTATAACAACAATTTATGTATTAGTTATATATATTATTATTAGCTCTTTACACTAATTCAGCTGGCGCCCATGGGTATGCACACAAAAAAAGGTGGATTCTGCAGTTGCAAGCTTTGCCGTTCTTTTTTCGCTTCATGTAGTTTGAATTCTCAACTACTTTTAGCGTTGAAGATATAGTATGGCCATTACAATTGCGGATTCTTTAGCGAAGTCTGCTGATGATAGAACTTGGTGGTTCTTGAAATAGCTATACAGACAACCTGCTCACCTTTTGTGCTGCCTAGAATTTAAAATCTTACAAATAAATCAGTAAGATTGACCTGAAGCCTCGCTCAAACAAAGTTTTTTGATTAACTTCAACAAGGTCGAAATCTAGACAAATATTATTATTATTTATTTCCGTCAATTGGCCAAATATCCAGTTTGCAAGAACGGCAGAATTGCGGCCGCTGTAGATCCATACGTCCAGCAGCGTTGAATGACAGAACTCAACGTGATCTACAAGTTCAAAATACCGCCAGAGCCGCAAAAAGCCGCCAGCAAGATTATTACTAACTTTTTATACACACTCTCTACTTTATTTTCACATACATTACATAACGCAGAAACACGCAGAAGATTAGTTTTTATACCCTTGCAGAGGGTATTATAAAATTAATCAGATGTTTGTAACGCACAGAAGGAGACGTTTCCGACCCCATAAAGTATATATATTTTTCATCAGCATGAGAAGTTGAGTCGATAAAGCCATGTAAGCCTGTCCGTCTGGGCGTATGCGTTTTACTCAGCCATCTTAAGAGCTATCGGGCTGAAATTTTTTTTGCGTGCTTTTTATTATCTGGAGCAGATCAAGTATGAAAATGGTGAAAAATTTAAGGGGGGAGCCTGCTTTAGAGGCTCAAAAAATCGAATTTTTTTTATTGCTTAAATCTGTTCCTAATATATCTAAGAATATGTCTGTCAATTTTGGAAAGACAATTCGAATTATTTTCGAAGATACAGTACTAAAAGCAGTTGGGCGCCGAGCAGGTATACGAGTAAACCGTAAACTTTAAAGCGCGTTCTGTCGAGTTTTCATTTTTGGGATTTTCCAAAATTGGCGGGCAAAATTACAAAAAAAGTATTCAACCAATCGTAAAAAACCAAAGCTTATTAGATTCAGTATCTTATTACCTCCTCTGTGAACTTAAAAAGTTATTGAAAAAAAATTTTAAACTATTTTTTTTTTAAATTAAGGTTAGGTTTTTTGGTGAAAAATTCAACTTTTTTTTTAAATCTAAAAAAAAAACTTTGATTTTCGCGTTTTGTTCGGGTTTTCCCAGGTTCACATAGAAGAAGGACTAATGAAAATTGATTATCCATTTGATTTTTTTGTTTCCGACAAAAATTGCGACCTACATTTTGCCCGCCAATTGGACACTTCGATTGCGCGGTGGTGCCCAAAAGTAGATGAAAGTGGGCTGTACTTCGATATTTTAAATTTAAAAAAATGTTTTTTGTAAGTTTAATATGTAATAAAATGATGTAAAAATTTCATTACATTTGCTTGTTTTTTTCTATCCTATCCTCCCCCCCTTAATAAAAATTTGAGTATCCCCATCAAATTTGCTAATGTGATCCCAAAATTTTAATCGGATCGGATAAATAGAACACAAGTTACAGTCAATAAAAATCGGTTCAATCGCTGCCGGCAACGCTGCTTGCTGCCTACTACGTCATCATCAAATCAACAGAGAAATTGAGTTGCAGAAAACAAATTTCGAACATGAAAAATTATTATTGTCAAGGACTGAGGGTACATAAACTTCGGCATAGCCGAACTTAACTTCTTCTTTACTCCACAGAAGATGAACACATGCTTATGTTATTTTTCTATCTTTTTGGACAATAAAAACAGTAGCCATATATAAAATATAGTAAATTTGAACACCAAATTGTATTGTTTTATCCATTCTACATACCTTGGCCTCCAAAATCTACTTTTTACAATATCTTATTTTTCTTTTGTGTAAAAAGCCAAGCGATTAAAGTAAATAAAAATTACCCGCCAATTTTGTCGCAGGCATCAGCTGTCTAATCACCTGACTTTGAAGCTTGATCAGAATGACAGGGTTGCATGTTTGGCGAAAGCGATCATCGATTTTTATACCCTTGCAAAAAGGGTATAAAAATTTTGGTCAGAAGTGTGCAACGCATAGAACGAAGTATCTCCGACCATACAAAGTATATATATTCTTGATCAGCACGACGAGAGGAGTTCAAATAGCCATGTCCGTCTGTCCGTCCGTCCGTCTGGATCAACGTAAACTCCTCCTAGACCGTAAGAGCTACAGAGCTGAAATTTTGCACTTTGAAATTTGTATATACTGCAGGGGTTGTATATCTCGGATTCAGCCGGATCGGACCACTATATCATATAGCTCCCATACAAACGCCAAAGTCACGAACAGTGACTTTTCTCAATAACTTCGTTATTTTATATGCTATTGTCGTGAAACGTAATATTAGAGAGTTTATTACGCTTATAAACGACTGTGCCAAGTTTGATCAAGATCGGATGACTATATCATATAGCTCCCATAGGAACGATCGGACGAAAACAGTGACTTTTGTAAATAACTTCGTTACTTTTAACGCGATTGCGATCGTGTATGTAACAGGCAAAAGGAAGCTTCTCCGACCCCATAAAGTATATATATTCTTGATCAGGATTAACAGCCGAGTCGATCTATGTCCGTCTGTCCGTCCGTCCCTCCGTCCGTATGAACACGCAGATCTCGGAGGCTATAAGAGCTAGAGCCACCAAATTTGGTTTGTATACTCGTGTAGTATGTAAATGTATAGAGTTAAATGGAATTTTGGCCACGCCCCCTGACGCCCCCAGGAATCACCTAAAACTATTTGTCATAAAAAGTATAACAGCTAGAGACATCAAATTTGGTTTATATACTCGTTTAGCTAGCGCGCAGAAACGCCCATTTCCGCCCCCGCAAATTAAACAAAACAGATTTTTTCGAAAACTAACTTCAAACTAAACTTCCGGCAATTATTTACTGTTTTTAGGATGTATTCTGCTATTCCGGGCCGAGATAAACCCAACAAATTAATAACTATGAAAATTGGTTCAGCAGATCTCGAGTTATAAGTTGTTGAGCAAATCCGACTTTCTTTTATATATAAGAAGATGTTAATGTTGATTAATAAGACATTAGCTTCAATGTTTTTGAAAGACACAGAATATACATACAGTGACTAAACTTTTGTATTACGCAATTAAACTTAAATGTTAACACGAGTTCAAACACAAAATTTGAAGATTATTTTGTTCATTTTTTCAATCCGATGTTTTAAATACTGTATAAAATAGTTTTTTAAGATGTTTTGCTATATTTTGAAAATACGCAACAAAAAGCAAAAAAAAAATTCTTTAATATAAAAGGAGATTTCAATGAAAGCAAGGATGAAATTCTACAAGAGCTATTCATGTAGGATCACGGTATGGTAAAGGTGACTTCGAGTGAGAATCGGTATCGACGTAATATCGATAAAAACGATACACGATAGTAAGAAGTAGTCAGTCAGTCCGAAGAGCAGAGAGTGGAATAGAGTGAGCCGGTAAAGTTGTGTCTCGAAGTGTTAGCAGTGCATTCGCAGTGAATGCGAAAAATAAAGAGAAATATTGTGAAGTAATTAATAATTTTGTAAATAAGCTAATAAACTAACCAAATACAATAAAGCTGATAAAATTAAAACCCAGTGTTTGCAAATCGAATCTCTTCATCTCGGGGACTCGTTAAGGAATTGGTAATTGGTAGGTAATTGGTCAAAAATTGCACCAACTAATTGACCACACTCTGTTCTTCCGATTTTACTTCAATTTTTTTATTATGACAGTAACTCTCCAACATTATCTTCTTTATGAAAAATGTTCTTTGTAATATAGCTTAGGTATAGTTGCGTGATCAAAAAGTTGAGCCACTCTATGTATGTATGTGCTGAAAGATGAATTGTTCAACCAATCTTCGTTTGTCACGACATTCTCTTCTCTTTAAATGCTTGCACCAATTATCTGAAAAACCATGTCAAATTTTCATTTTGGCGGAGCAGACGATTGAGGGTCGTGTTTTTTTTTTTTTTTTTTTTTGGGCTCCCGCTTAAATACTGGTTTTCACTCTTTGGTGGTGTTAAATTCAATATTAAATTAATCCAACAAATTTTTATTGAGTTCACACTCATCGTGAAGTTTTAATAATAGTTGCATTTAAATATTTTATAAAAACTAACATTCATTTAAATAAAAGATGCTTAGTTTTTCATCATTAGAATTTCACTCCCACCCAAGCTCTCGAGTTTGAAGTACGGCCTACATATAGCGCGCGCTCCGAATTAATACTAACAAACATTATTACCTTTTTTCTTTTTCTTATGTTTCACTTCATATTTGAGCTACTTATAGCCAGGAGCAGATAAAGTATGAAAGTTGTCAGAATCGGACCACTATATCATATATGTAAATAAAATATATTTATCCGAAATTTCAAACAGATCGGATAAATAGAACACCAGTTACAGTCAGTATCAATCGCTGCATCAAGCCTACTAAGCAGCTAAGCACACGCATACACACACAGACGCAACGCTACATAAACTGTATGTGTATGCGTGCCAATCGCAGCATGCAGCATGGGGAAAAAAGAAAAAGGAATTGAAATGATATTAGGAATGTTTTGTCGGTGCAGTGATGAATCGAGTTACAGAAAAAGAGTTTGGAACATGTAAAACTATTATGGCCAAGATCTGCAAGGGTATAAAAACTTTGGCACAACCGAAGTTTGCTACTTTGATATTTTGATTATTCAATTATATTAAAAAACTCTGCTTTACTTTATTATTTTGACGAACTTTGTCATGTGATGTTAACCAAAATTTACAATTTGATTATTTTCTTATTCAATAGTGAAATATTTACAATTTAATTATATTCTTAAACCTAGTACCGATGTATATATATACATATATATTTTGCTAACAAATTGCAAAATTTATTTATTTATCCAATGTCTTATATTCTGAGCACTCCAGCCGCATTAATAAGGATTGCGCGATAATTGAAATCCATCCACATATTTTATTAAAAACCTGTCACTTTTCAAAATTTTTGCTATCGCGTACGGCCCTTTATTTTTCGGTATTAACTTCCTCGTTATTCCTGCGGTACTATTAAAATTTTTAACCATTATATAATCGCCCTCTTTATATTCCGGTGCAACTTTCTTTTTATTGTTATAGTATTTTTCATTATCGGCCTGTTAATTCTGTTTTCTAATATTTTCTACAACAAAAATTCGACTTTTTCAATGACCACATCCCAATACAATCCTTTCTTAAGTTCGGTGATTTTTGCAATCATAGGTCCTAAACTTCTATTAATCCTTTCCACTTGTCCATTTGCTTGTGGCGATCCCGTAGCTATTTTTATTTGTTTTATATTCGCTTCTTTTATGAAATTTTTCAATTCTCCCGATGTAAAACAACTGCCTCGATCCGAAATTATACATTTCGGTCTACTATATGATCGAAAATAATCTCCTAATGCTTAAATGACTTCTTTAGTGTTTGTAGTTTTCGTGGTGTATAATCTAACAAATTTAGTAAATGCATCTACAACAACTAAAATATACTTCTTTGATCTTCCTGAATCTACCGGTCCATAATGATCAATATGAACTGCATCAAAGGGCTTATTTCCTTTCGATATACTATGCAAGAGACCATCTCCTTTTCCTGTTTTCGGTGAATACGCTATACATTTCAAACAATTTCCTATATGGTTTATTGTCTTCTCCATCATATTTGGAAAATAGTATCCTCTTCCTGTTGCTTCTATCATTTTGTTCCTGCCAATATACCTGCGTAACGCATATATTAGTGCTAGTGTTTCTAACTCAAAAATGTGGTATTTTGTCTCTGTTACCGTAGTGCGTTTGGAAAAAAAAAGAAATTGGGTGTAGCTGCTAATCCTCTTTTCTTTGAAGCATAACTGCTCAAATCCCTAAAGCACTGGCATCACAGTGTAATTCAGTTTCATCATTAGGATTATAGATAGCCAATATAGGCGCTTTCATCAATTTCTTATTAAAATTTAAAAAACAATTCAAGCTCTAAGTTCTAATTTTTTCCGCACTAATATCTTGAATACTTCTTTTAACGTTTCTAAATGTTCCTCAATATTTTTGCTAGCAATCATTATATCATCCATGTATAAAATAATTTTCTTTTCCCTAATCATGTCATCAAATATGCTGTTTATAAACCGTTGAAACACATGCGTTGCATTTTTTAGTCCCATTGGCATCCTAAGAAATTCATACTGGCCTAATGGTGTTACAAACGATGTAAATTTAACCGACTCTTTGTCCATGAACACATAAAAATATCCATTTTTTAAATCTAATTTTGTGAATACTTTGTTTCTTGTGCTAAGCGATCCGATCCAGGAGATCGTCTATTAATGGTAATGGATAGTTATCTTAAGCCATACTTTTGTTCATTTTTTAAAGTCTGTACATAGACGCAAATCTCCAGTTTTCTTTTTGACCAAAACTATCGGCGATGCATATGCTGAATTACTGGGTTGTATAATTCCTTTTTTTAAATAATCATCTATCAAAATATATTATTTTTCTTTTTCCGTATAAGATAACCTTCTAGGTGAACAACTAAAGGGTTTTGTATTTTGAAGAGTTATCTTCATTTCATATTTAAAACCTGGATTTTCCGGTCTGTGCTAACAGTTTAGACAAACTTACAACGAGTCGTAAAATCAACGCTTTCACCGATGATGTATGCATGTTCTTCTTTTGCATTGGATAATAAATTGATTTCAAATATTTCTTTCTGAAAATTTTCTACTAACGCATTTCCCTCATTTTCTTTAACAATGTTCTCTACAACCACATTTCTAATATTGATTTCTCCATATTTCTTTCTCCTTTATCTACATTACTAACAATTTTTCTCTCATATTTTCTAACAATTTTACTTTCTATTCCATTTTCATTTTTCAGCATTTTATTATATTCATAAATTACATTACATACTCATAGATTCTTCAGGCACAATTATTACATCAAAATAATTTTTTATTGACTTTTTCCAAACATAATGTATTTTTCTGAAAATTTGTAATTTGTTTTCAATATTATCATTTAGCTGCACATCCTTAGGCATTTTTGATGTTTTTAGAAACGAAATGGCGCTGCTCAAATCTATGCGGCACTCTCTAATTATTGGTTTTTATTATAGTCTTTTAAAAATAATTTAATATATCTTACATAATTGTTTACTTCGTCTTTTGACTTCTTTATTTGCGGGTACTGCGCTATGAGATGGTCTTTGCCACCACACCCATAACAACATCCACGAACACGTAAAGACTTTAGGCAATCCTTCGCCCAATGATTTCTCGAATTACAATTATGGCACCTCGAGTCCTTGGGTACCCTGTTTTGCCTCTCGACGAACTTCTTACCTGGCAGCCGGACTTCCACAAATGCTCTTAACAATCGGTTTGGATTGTCAAAACATTGTACATGCGCTTGTATACGCATGCTCTCCAATGGAATTCCCTCTATGATGAAATCTAGTAGCGCGTCGTCCTCAATATTGACGTGTTGGGCTAGCGTTGATTAACGTTGATTCTCGCTGAGTTCACACACATTATTTAATTGTACAATCCAATTTTGTACGTCTGGTCCGCCATTATATTCCAGCAGCAGTTCCTTAGCCATCTGGTAGCCAGAATAAGTCCAATTATTTATTTTCTGCTCAGCTACTCTGGTCACATTGTTCTGCTAAATTGGTGTTGCCATCTCTAAAACACGCTCGCGCTCCGAACTCTCTTTGTCGTTTTCTTCGTCTGCTTTTGAAATATGTTCGTCGCCACTCTCATTTTCGTCGCGTCTATTGCAGTCTCGCTTTTGCATGGCCGCTTGCGACTGCGTTATGCAAACTTTCTAGAAGTTTCTTGGCTTCTTTTATTTTGTTGCGTAGTCCCTCTAACATAACTGTGCTTTCGGTTATTTCATCATGTTCTTGGTGTAGAGTTTGAGACTCCAATTGTCTCATTTGTTGTTGTTGTTGCTGTAACTTTGTACCAACGCCGCTTGTACATGGAATAGCATCGACATCTGGTATTGGAGCTACTGGAAGGCCTCCACGTACATCCTCCGGAATTTCCAGTAGTCTGCTTATTAACTCCGTCTTGGAGCCCTTGGTGTCCATTCCCAACGCCACCAGTCAACTTTTTAGGCTTGCCGTAGAAATTTTGTTTAACATTTCCGACATTTTATGGATTTTTGAACCACTTCTGATTTTATGGTAGTATAAATAATATGGTTGTGTCACTTATTAATTGCTCGTTGCTTTATTTATTTGATCTAATCACTTTGGATATTGCTTACGAACTGACTCTCTGCTCGCAGACAAAGTAGTTAGAGAGTTAGATATTCAACAATAAAGAGAGCATCTTCGCTTGCAAGGCAGAGTGAGAGACGCTTTATGAAATCAGAGAGTGAGGAATCTATATCAATAGTTATAAAGGTGCTTAAACAGTGGTTGCAATACCACTGTTTCTTATGCTTTGGACACTGGGCCCACTACAAACGTTCTTCCACATTGATGGCTAATGTGTAAGGAAACAATTACCAAAAAAGTTGCAAGGGTATACAACTTTGACGCGCTCGAAGTTAGCCCCGACCCTCTGGTTATTATCTGGAGCAGATCAAGTATGAAAATGATCAGGATCGGACACTATATCATATAGCTCTAGAACATTTTCATAAAAATTGGAGTATCGCTATGAAATTTACATATGTGATAATATTAAATGTAAAACATCCATCTGATCGGATAAATAGAACACAAGTAACAGTCAATATAAATCAGTTTTTCATTTTGGGGGTATTTTTTAGTTTGTCACGTGAGCTAAATTTGACTTATATATCGATTTCTTTTTTCATGCATACGACCTGAATCGTCCTCATTTATTGTAGAAATGTTGTTAATGGTTAAATAAATTCATTTTATGAATGTTATATAACCCAGAATTACTTTTTCAGTTACAGTTCTAGAAATGCTTACAATTGAGCTCTTTTTTAGAGTAGTTTTTGAAGTGTTTTTAATTTATAACTATTTTTTGATAGAACAATATCAAGATTAATTTAAAACAACATATATGAAAAATTAGAAACGAGTTCTTTTTGGTTGTGGTTCATTTCCTTTATCAAGATCAAAGTAATCCGATTCGCTCTACCCAACGGCCAATTCTGCCCTTATGGAACGCATAGTAAAATATGTTCATACGCACATTTTGCATGTTTCTAGTCCGATTTCCGATTTGTAGCTGGCAATCGATTCTTTCTAAATTATGGAGACGGAAATGGCCGTGGCAAAATATTAAAGTATACAAATCCTGCGCGCAAACTAAAAAAAATTTACATTTTAAATTTAGTGAGAGAAAATTTGTTTTATTTCATTTTCTGTTTTATTTTATTTCTCGGATTCAGACGGATCGGACCACTATATCATATAGCTCCCATACAAACGCCAAGTCACGAACAGTGACTTTTCTCAATAACTTCGTTATTTTCTGTGCTATTGTGCTATTAATATTATACAGTTTATTACGCCTATAAACTACTGTGCCAAATTTGATCAAGATCGGGTGACTATATCATATAGCTCCCATAGGAACGATCGGTCGAAAACAGTACTTTCAAATTGAACATTTGTTAGTTTAATATATGTATCTCTTAATGACTGTGCCGAATTCGATAAACATTGGGTGACTATATCATATAGTTAGAAAAAGAGAGCATTTTCGCTTGCAAGGCAGAGCGAAAGACGCTTTATGAAATTAGAGAGTGAGGAATCTATATTAATCTAGTTATAACGGTGCTGAAACAGTGGTTGCAATACCACTGCTTCTTATGCTTTGGACACTGGGCCTACTACAACTCGGCCGTCCTGACTTTAAGATTGTTCTCAAACTCTGCTTTACTTTATTATTTTGACGAACTTTGTCATGTGATGTTAACCAAAATTTACAATTTGATTATTTTCTTATTCTATAGTGAAATATTTGCAATATAATTATATTCTTAAACCTAGTACCGATGTATATATATACATACATATATATATGTATTTTGCTAACAAATTCCAAAATTTATTTATTTATCCAATGTCTTATATTCTGAGCACTCCAGCCGCCTTAATAAGGATTGCGCGATAATTGAAATCCATCCACATCTTTTATTAAAAACCTGTCACTTTTCAAAATTTTTGCTATCATATACGGCTCTTAATTTTTCGGTATTAACTTCCTCGTTATTCCTGCGGTACTTTCAAAATTTTTAACCATTATATAATCGCCCTCTTTATATTCCGGTGTAACTTTCTTTTTATTGTTATAGTATTTTTCATTATCGGCCTGAGCTAACCGTTGATTTAATTCTGTTTTCTAATATTTTCTACACCGAATTAATATTTTCTACAACGAATTAATATTTTCTTATATTTTTTACAACTTAAATGACTTCTTAAGTGTTTGTAGTTTTCGTGGTGTATAATCTAACAAATTTAGTAAATGCATCTACAACAAC
The DNA here is from genome assembly GCF_018151085.1 of Drosophila tropicalis. Lineage (NCBI taxonomy): Eukaryota > Metazoa > Arthropoda > Insecta > Diptera > Drosophilidae > Drosophila > Drosophila tropicalis. The sequence goes on along the minus strand of NW_027172360.1, from coordinate 2,157,025 downwards.
TATACATTTCAAACAATTTCCTATCTGGTTTATTGTCTTCTCCATCATATTTGGAAAATAGTATCCTCTTCCTGTTGCTTCTATCATTTTGTCCCTGCCAATATACCTGCGTAACGCATATATTAGTGCTAGTGTTTCTAGCTCAAAACTGTGGTATTTTGTCTCTGTTACCGTAGTGCGTTTGGAAAAAAAAAGAAATTGGGTGTAGCTGCTAATCCTCTTTTCTTTGAAGCATAACTGCTCGAATACCTAAAGCACTGGCATCACAGCGTAATTCAGTTTCATCATTAGTATTATAGATAGCCATTATAGGCGCTTTCGTCAATTTTTTCTTGAAATTTAAAAAACAATTCAAGCTCTAAGCTCTAATTTGTTCCGCACTAATCTCTTGAATGCTTCTTTTAACGTTTCTAAATGTTCCTCAATATAAAATAATTTTCTTTTCCCTAATCATGTCATCAAATATGCTGTTTATAAACCGTTGAAACACATGCGTTGCATTTTTTAGTCCCATTGGCATCCTAAGAAATTCATACTGGCCTAATGGTGTTACAAACGATGTAAATTTAACCGACTCTTTGTCCATGAACACATAAAAATATCCATTTTTTAAATCTAATTTTGTGAATACTTTGTTTCTTGTGCTAAGCGATCCGATCCAGGAGATCGTCTATTAATGGTAATGGATAGTTATCTTTAGCCATACTTTTGTTCATTTTTTAAAGTCTATACATAGACGCAAATCTCCTGTTTTCTTTTTGACCAAAACTATCGGCGATGCGTATGCTGAATTACTGGGTTGTATAATTCCTTCTTTTAAATAATCATCTATTAATATCTGTAATTTCTCTTTTTCCGTATATGATAACCTTTTAGGTGAAAAACTAAAGGGTTTCGTATTTTCAAGGGTTATCTTCATTTCACATTTAAAATCTGGATTCTCTGGTCTGTTCTGCTCAATATAGCATTCTTCCAACAGTTTGACAAACTTACATCGAGTGCTAAAATCAACACTTTCACCGATGTTGTATACAAGTTCTTCTTTTATATTGTCTAATAAATTGATTTCTAACATTTCTTTCTCAAAATTTTCTACCAACACATTTCTAATATTAATTTTTACATCTTTCCTTTTTTCTCCTTAATATACATTACTAACAATTTTTCTCTCATCTTTTCTAACAACTTGACTTTCTATTCCGTTTTCATTTTCCAGCATTTCGCCTAAATAATTTTCTTGATTTTCTAACAAATTTTGACTTTCTATTCCGTTTTCATTTTTCAGCATTTTATCTAAATAATTCTCCTGATTTTCTAACAAATTTCGACTTTCTATTCCGTTTTCATTTTACAGCATTTTATCTAAATAATTTTCCTGATTTTCTAATAAATTTCGTTCGCTTTTTTCAACGTAATCATTTTCAACGCGTCTGGATTAATTTCTAAATTACATTTTTTCATAAAATCTCTGCCCAATACTAAAATCTCTCGCCATTACATCAAAATAAATTTTTATTGAACTTTTCAAAAAACATTGAATTTTTTCAAAAATTTGTAATGGACTTTGATTTAGCCCGCAAAAGCTTTCAAAATTATCATTAATCTGCACATCCTTAGGCATTTTTAATGTTTTTATAAACGAAATGGCGCTGCCCGAATCTATGAGGCACTCTGCAATTATTGGTTTATGAAAATAATTTAATATATCTTACATAATTGTTTACTTCGTCCTTTGGCTTCTTCCTTTGCGGGCACTGCGCTATGAGGTGCTCCTTGGCACCACACCCATAACAAGATCCACGAACACGTTAAGACTTTAGGCAATCCTTCGCCCAATGATTTCTCGAATTACAATTATGGCACCTCGAGTCCTTGGGTACCCTGTTTTGCCTCTCGACGAACTTCTTACCTGGCAGCCGGACTTCCACAAATGCTCTTAACAATCGGTTTGGATTGTCAAAACATTGTACATTCGCTTGTATACGCATGCTCTCCAATGGAATTCCCTCTATGATGAAATCTAGTAGCGCGTCGTCCTCAATATTGACGTGTTGGGCTAGCGTTGATTAACGTTGATTCTCGCTGAGTTCACACACATTATTTAATTGTACAATCCAATTTTGTACGTCTGGTCCGCCATTATATTCCAGCAGCAGTTCCTTAGCCATCTGGTAGCCAGAATAAGTCCAATTATTTATTTTTTGCTCAGCTACTCTGGTCACATTGTTCTGCTAAATTGGTGTTGCCATCTCTAAAACACGCTCGCGCTCCGAACGCTCTTTGTCGTTTTCTTCGTCTGCTTTTGAAATATGCTCTCATTTTCGTCGCGTCTATTGCAGTCTCGCTTTTGCATGGCGTCGCCGCTTGCGACTGCGTTATGCAAACTTTCTAGAAGTTTCTTGGCTTCTTTTATTTTGTTGCGTAGTCCCTGTAACATAACTGTACTTTCGGTTATTTCATCATGTTGTTGGTGTAGAGTTTGAGACTCCAATTGTCTCACTTGTTGTTGTTTTTGTTGTAACTTTGTACCAACGCCGCTTGTACATGGAATAGCATCGACATCTGGTATTGGAGCTACTGGAAGGCCTCCACGTACATCCTCCGGAATTTCCAGTAGTCTGCTTATTAACTCCGTCTTGGAGCCCTTGGTGTCCATTCCCAACGCCACCAGCCAACTTTTTAGGCTAGCCGTAGAAATTTTGTTTAACATTTCCGACATTTTATGGATTTTTGAACCACTTCTGATTTTATGGTAGTATAAATAATATGGTTGTGTCACTTATTAATTGCTCGTTGCTTTATTTATTTGATCTGATCACTTTGGATATTGCTTACGAACTGACTCTCTGCTCGCAGACAAAGTAGTTAGAGAGTTAGATATTCAACAATAAAGAGAGCATCTTCGCTTGCAAGGCAGAGTGAGAGACGCTTTATGAAATCAGAGAGTGAGGAATCTATATCAATAGTTATAAAGGTGCTTCAACAGTGGTTGCAATACCACTGTTTCTTATGCTTTGGACACTGGGCCCACTACAAACGTTCTTCCACATTGATGGCTAATGTGTAAGGAAACAATTACCAAAAAAGTTGCAAGGGTATACAACTTTGACGCGCTCGAAGTTAGTTTGTCACGTGAGCTAAATTTGACTTATATATCGATTTCTTTTTTCATGCATACGACCTGAATCGTCCTCATTTATTGTAGAAATGTTGTTAATGGTTAAATAAATTCATTTTATGAATGTTATATAACCCAGAATTACTTTTTCAGTTACAGTTCTAGAAATGCTTACAATTGAGCTCTTTTTTAGAGTAGTTTTTGAAGTGTTTTTAATTTATAACTATTTTTTGATAGAACAATATCAAGATTAATTTAAAACAACATATATGAAAAATTAGAAACGAGTTCTTTTTGGTTGTGGTTCATTTCCTTTATCAAGATCAAAGTAATCCGATTCGCTCTACCCAACGGCCAATTCTGCCCTTATGTTCATACGCATATTTTGCATGTTTCTAGTCCGATTTCCGATTTGTAGCTGGCAATCGATTCTTTCTAAATTATGGAGACGGAAATGGCCGTGGCAAAATATTAAAGTATACAAATCCTGCGCGCAAACTAAAAAAACTTTACATTTTAAATTTAGTGAGAGAAAATTTGTTTTATTTCATTTTCTGTTTTATTTTATTTCTCGGATTCAGACGGATCGGACCACTATATCATATAGCTCCCATACAAACGCCAAGTCACGAACAGTGACTTTTCTCAATAACTTCGTTATTTTCTGTGCTATTGTGCTATTAATATTATACAGTTTATTACGCCTATAAACTACTGTGCCAAATTTGATCAAGATCGGGTGACTATATCATTTAGCTCCCATAGGAACGATCGGTCGAAAACAGTAATTTCAAATTGAACATTTGTTAGTTTAATATATGTATCTCTTAATGACTGTGCCGAATTCGATAAACATTGGGTGACTATATCATATAGTTAGAAAAAGAGAGCATTTTCGCTTGCAAGGCAGAGCGAAAGACGCTTTATGAAATTAGAGAGTGAGGAATCTATATTAATCTAGTTATAACGGTGCTGAAACAGTGGTTGCAATACCACTGCTTCTTATGCTTTGGACACTGGGCCTACTACATCTCGGCCGTCCTGACTTTAAGATTGTTCTCAAACTCTGCTTTACTTTATTATTTTGACGAACTTTGTCATGTGATGTTAACCAAAATTTACAATTTGATTATTTTCTTATTCTATAGTGAAATATTTACAATATAATTATATTCTTAAACCTAGTACCGATGTATGTATATATATACATATATATATTTTGCTAACAAATTCCAAAATTTATTTATTTATCCAATGTCTTATATTCTGAGCACTCCAGCCGCATTAATAAGGATTGCGCGATAATTGAAATCCATCCACATCTTTTATTAAAAACCTGTCACTTTTCAAAATTTTTGCTATCATATACGGCTCTTAATTTTTCGGTATTAACTTCCTCGTTATTCCTGCGGTACTTTCAAAATTTTTAACCATTATATAATCGCCCTCTTTATATTCCGGTGTAACTTTCTTTTTATTGTTATAGTATTTTTCATTATCGGCCTGAGCTAACCGTTGATTTAATTCTGTTTTCTAATATTTTCTACACCGAATTAATATTTTCTACAACGAATTAATATTTTCTTATATTTTTTACAACTTAAATGACTTCTTAAGTGTTTGTAGTTTTCGTGGTGTATAATCTAACAAATTTAGTAAATGCATCTACAACAACTATACATTTCAAACAATTTCCTATCTGGTTTATTGTCTTCTCCATCATATTTGGAAAATAGTATCCTCTTCCTGTTGCTTCTATCATTTTGTCCCTGCCAATATACCTGCGTAACGCATATATTAGTGCTAGTGTTTCTAGCTCAAAACTGTGGTATTTTGTCTCTGTTACCGTAGTGCGTTTGGAAAAAAAAAAGAAATTGGGTGTAGCTGCTAATCCTCTTTTCTTTGAAGCATAACTGCTCGAATACCTAAAGCACTGGCATCACAGTGTAATTCAGTTTCATCATTAGTATTATAGATAACCATTATAGGCGCTTTCGTCAATTTCTTCTTGAAATTTAAAAAACATTTCAAGCTCTAAGCTCTAATTTGTTCCGCACTAATCTCTTGAATGCTTCTTTTAACGTTTCTAAATGTTCCTCAATATTTTTGCTAGCAATCATTATATCATCCATGTATAAAATAATTTTCTTTTCCCTAATCATGTCATCAAATATGCTGTTTATAAACCGTTGAAACACATGCGTTGCATTTTTTAGTCCCATTGGCATCCTAAGAAATTCATACTGGCCTAATGGTGTTACAAACGATGTAAATTTAACCGACTCTTTGTCCATGAACACATAAAAATATCCATTTTTTAAATCTAATTTTGTGAATACTTTGTTTCTTGTGCTAAGCGATCCGATCCAGGAGATCGTCTATTAATGGTAATGGATAGTTATCTTAAGCCATACTTTTGTTCATTTTTTAAAGTCTGTACATAGACGCAAATCTCCAGTTTTCTTTTTGACCAAAACTATCGGCGATGCATATGCTGAATTACTGGGTTGTATAATTCCTTTTTTTTAAATAATCATCTATCAAAATATGTTATTTTTCTTTTTCCGTATAAGATAACCTTCTAGGTGAACAACTAAAGGGTTTTGTATTTTGAAGAGTTATCTTCATTTCATATTTAAAACCTGGATTTTCCGGTCTGTGCTAACAGTTTAGACAAACTTACAACGAGTCGTAAAATCAACGCTTTCACCGATGATGTATGCATGTTCTTCTTTTGCATTGGATAATAAATTGATTTCAAATATTTCTTTCTGAAAATTTTCTACTAACGCATTTCCCTCATTTTCTTTAACAATATTCTCTACAACCACATTTCTAATATTGATTTCTCCATATTTCTTTCTCTTTTATCTACATTACTAACAATTTTTCTCTCATATTTTCTAACAATTTTACTTTCTATTCCATTTTCATTTTTCAGCATTTTATTATATTCATAAATTACATTACATACTCATAGATTCTTCAGGCACAATTATTACATCAAAATAATTTTTTATTGACTTTTTCCAAACATAATGTATTTTTCAGAAAATTTGTAATTTGTTTTCAATATTATCATTTAGCTGCACATCCTTATGCATTTTTGATGTTTTTAGAAACGAAATGGCGCTGCTCAAATCTATGCGGCACTCTCTAATTATTGGTTTTTATTATAGTCTTTTAAAAATAATTTAATATATCTTACATAATTGTTTACTTCGTCTTTTGACTTCTTTATTTGCGGGTACTGCGCTATGAGATGGTCTTTGCCACCACACCCATAACAACATCCACGAACACGTAAAGACTTTAGGCAATCCTTCGCCCAATGATTTCTCGAATTACAATTATGGCACCTCGAGTCCTTGGGTACCCTGTTTTGCCTCTCGACGAACTTCTTACCTGGCAGCCGGACTTCCACAAATGCTCTTAACAATCGGTTTGGATTGTCAAAACATTGTACATGCGCTTGTATACGCATGCTCTCCAATGGAATTCCCTCTATGATGAAATCTAGTAGCGCGTCGTCCTCAATATTGACGTGTTGGGCTAGCGTTGATTAACGTTGATTCTCGCTGAGTTCACACACATTATTTAATTGTACAATCCAATTTTGTACGTCTGGTCCGCCATTATATTCCAGCAGCAGTTCCTTAGCCATCTGGTAGCCAGAATAAGTCCAATTATTTATTTTCTGCTCAGCTACTCTGGTCACATTGTTCTGCTAAATTGGTGTTGCCATCTCTAAAACACGCTCGCGCTCCGAACTCTCTTTGTCGTTTTCTTCGTCTGCTTTTGAAATATGTTCGTCGCCACTCTCATTTTCGTCGCGTCTATTGCAGTCTCGCTTTTGCATGGCCGCTTGCGACTGCGTTATGCAAACTTTCTAGAAGTTTCTTGGCTTCTTTTATTTTGTTGCGTAGTCCCTCTAACATAACTGTGCTTTCGGTTATTTCATCATGTTCTTGGTGTAGAGTTTGAGACTCCAATTGTCTCATTTGTTGTTGTTGTTGCTGTAACTTTGTACCAACGCCGCTTGTACATGGAATAGCATCGACATCTGGTATTGGAGCTACTGGAAGGCCTCCACGTACATCCTCCGGAATTTCCAGTAGTCTGCTTATTAACTCCGTCTTGGAGCCCTTGGTGTCCATTCCCAACGCCACCAGTCAACTTTTTAGGCTTGCCGTAGAAATTTTGTTTAACATTTCCGACATTTTATGGATTTTGGAACCACTTCTGATTTTATGGTAGTATAAATAATATGGTTGTGTCACTTATTAATTGCTCGTTGCTTTATTTATTTGATCTGATCACTTTGGATATTGCTTACGAACTGACTCTCTGCTCGCAGACAAAGTAGTTAGAGAGATAGATATTCAACAATAAAGAGAGCAGCTTTATGAAATCAGAGAGTGAGGAATCTATATCAATAGTTATAAAGGTGCTTAAACAGTGGTTGCAATACCACTGTTTCTTATGCTTTGGACACTGGGCCCACTACAAACGTTCTTCCACATTGATGGCTAATGGGTAAGGAAACAATTACCAAAAAAGTTGCAAGGGTATGCAACTTTGACGCGCTCGAAGTTATCCCCGACCCTCTGGTTATTATCTGGAGCAGATCAAGTATGAAAATGATCAGGATCAGACACTATATCATATAGCTCTAGAACATGTTCATAAAAATTGGAGTATCGCTATGAAATTTACATATGTGATAATATTAAATGTAAAACATCAATCTGATCGGATAAATAGAACACAAGTAACAGTCAATATAAATCGGTTCAATCGCTGCCGGCAGTGCTGCTTGCTGCCTACTACGTCATCATCAAATCAACAGAGCACATGCATACACACACAGACGCAACGCTACACTAACTGTATGTGTATGCGAGCCGTGCTTTGCTTAGGAAATAATGAAAGAAGAAAAATTGTAGTAAAATAAGTAATAATGTTTTGTTTGTGTATTGATGAATTGAGTTCCAGAAAACAAATTGTGAACATGTAAAACAATTATTTTCAAGAACTGCAAGGGTACATAAACTTGGGCATAGCTGAATTTAACTTTTTTCATATTTTTCAATAGTTTCTTCTACAATATTTTTTTTCCCATCCTCTTTTCTAAATTAAAAAAATATAATTTGAATTTTACACATAGTTTACCTGAACATTCGAAATAACTGATCTATTTCAGAGTCTCCTTGAAAAAGAGGCTTCCGTGTAGCCATTTCCGCGAAAATGCAGCCAATTGACCAAATATCCACTGGGCAAGAATAGCGATGCGAGCCCAAAAGCACTTCAGGAGCTCTGTACCATAAGGTAACAATTTCGTGTGTGTATATGCGCACGGGAATACCAAAGGATCTCCCTAATCCGAAATCGGCCACTTTAATTATGCCATTTTTGTCGATTAAAAGATTTTGGGGTTTGAGATCGCGATGCAATACGCGACGCCGATGACAAAATGAAATTGCGTTTGTAATTTGATACAAATAGCTCTGCACCAGTTTGCTGTCCATTTGCTTTTCCGACGGCAAGGAATCCATATATTTCTTTAGGTCCATTGACAAAAACTCGAATATTAAGTAAATTCGATTCTCCTCCATTAGAACATCTTCCAAGCAAACGATATTTGGATGTTTTAACTCTTTTAATAAGGAAATTTCCCTGCAAAAAATATTATATTATGTTACATAACGGAGGTTTATAAGACCTGCTTAAAATTTAAGTCAAACATTACATTTAAGACGGTTCGAGGCCAATCTTTAAAAATAAGATTTTCTCAAAGGCAATATAAAAAGGTGACCAGGTTATCTGTAAAAAAATGTTTTACCATATGGTACAATAAACCGTGTATTTAAGGACGAAGCTCCTAAGCTAATTTTTCATAGCGCCTGTGGGTATGCACATAAAGGTGGACTTTGGTACTGTAGGCTTTGCAAATTTTTGTTCGCCTCATTTAGTTGCAATTCCCAACTGGTTTTAGCGTTGAAGACTTGGAATGGCTATCGGAATTCTGGAGTTCTTTAGCAAAGACTGCTGATGATAGAATTTTAAGTGTTGCCTTTAAAGTAATCTTCTTTTTGAAGATTGATTGAAGATATCGGAATTTAAAAGGTATACTAAAGCTTTCGACCGATCGGTGCTATGGAAGCTATATGATGTAAAAGTTTTGCACAGTCATTAATAGAAATGTAACGCTAATGTTTAAAAATAAACATCGTGTTCATCTGAAATGGCTTCACCAAATCAGATTGAACAAAGAAATATACAAAACACAAAACAATAATAGCTGATACAGATTCATATATCAAGTATGGCTCAAAAACCAAACAAAACATGCGTCCACACTCTGTGGAAAAGCACTTAAGATTAAAACAACTGCGTAATATCAAGTCGTCAACGCTGTGCATGAAATATAAACATTAGAATAAGCATTTTTGAGAACAATTGTCGCCTCCTAGAGTCTAAGAATTCATTTATATACACAAGACGTTTGTTAATAAAATCAGTTCATATTTTGAATTCAAGAGATGAAGATGGTGTGTTAGTTTGCGGTGCTGAAATCCTCTTTAGCTGACAAATATTAATATTAATTTTTGTGCCAATAGCTTAAAAAACAAAAAAGTTCTTGAGAAAGATACTATTCATGACTTTTTCATTTGTATGTTGTAGTGGCCGAATCCGAGATTCACAAACTGTGCAGTATATACAAGCCTGCATACAAAATTTCAACTTTTTAGTTCTTCAGGTGTAAAAGGAGTTTGTCGACGGACAGACGGACATGGCTATATGAACTTGCCCCGTCGTGTTGATTAACAATATATAATAAGGTAAGTAACTCGTCTTGTCGACTTCGATATACCATACACCAAATAACACCAAACATTTTTAGCTTTAAATAACAAGTACATATATGTTGGTATTTAAAGTTCTGTTTATTTCCTGCTTAGCAATCATATTTCGCTATCTCGAATACACAAGCACTTTAGCGTCGCCCCCGGCCAAAAATTAACTCATATATTTTTAGTCTAATTTTAATCGAATTTGAAACTTTACTGGATATCACTAACGAGTTTTAGTATGCCAAGTTTAATTGCAGTAGTTAAAAAGTTGCGGGAAATAATCGGATTTAAACCGTTGCAGAAGTGTGCAACGCATTTAAGGAAGCATCTTCGTAAAATATAAAGTATATGTATTCTTGATCAGCATGACGAGACGAGTTCAAATAGCCATGTCCGTCCGTCCGTCCGTCTAGATCAGCGCAAACTTCTAGACCGGAAGAGCTACAGAGCAGAAATTTTGTATGTGGGCTTGTGGGCCATTTTAAGCGGAAGGATTTGTTTTTGCAATAGCTAAGTAATAAGTGGAATTTTTAAAATAGGGTGAAAAATGCACCCGTAGGGTGAAATGGTATATTAAAGTCGCCAAAATGTATGTAACAGGCAGAAGGAAGCTTCTCCGACCCTATTAAGTATATATATTTCTGATCAGGATCAACAGCCGAGTCGATCCACCCATGTCCGTCAGCTAGAGCCACCAAATTTGGTATGTATACTCGTGTAGAGACATCAAATTTGGCTTATATACTCGTTTAGTTAGCGTGCAGAAACTAATTGTTCAAACTTTTTGCTATGCCCCCTTCCGCCACCGGAATTCACATAAAACTGATTTTCTTAAAAACTATTACAGCTACCGACATCAAATTTGGTATGTAGACTATCTTAATAGACGCGCCCACTTCCGCCCCCGCATATTTAACAAAACTGATTTTATCAAAAACTAACGAAGCTAAAGTCACCAAATTTAGTATGTACACTGTCTTATATATATTTTCATATTTTGCAACGCCCACTTCCGCCTCTGTAATTTAGAAAAAAACGATTTCCTCCTGTAGTTTTTTGACTATCGCCTTCAAATTCGGCAGACTAATTAATCTACTTCTACCAAACTACTAAATTTTATTGAAATCGGATTAGAAACATGCAAAATATGCGTATGAACGTATTTTACTAAGCGGTCCACATGGCCAGAATTGGCCGTTGCCTGGTGGCGGCGCTAGAGTGCTCGTGTGCTTGTAGAGTGAGCGAGATAGCACATAGTATGAAGCATGTAAAAACAATTTAATAGACATAAATTTGGTTTTCGAAATTTGAAATATTTGTTTCACCTGGTGTATAGTATACCCAAGTCGGCGAGTCGACTTGCTTTATTTTTTTTTTTGAAATTCATTTATTTAGGTCCAAGGAGATTTGTTCTAACTACTTTTTGAATATGATTTCTCGTAAATGACCGCCTGTGGCCTTAACCGCAAAACGTGCCCTTTTTTCGAAATGGCCAAAAATGAAAGTGGCTTTTGGCCGGAAGATTAATATCGAAAAACTGCGATTATGACTGGCCACCAAGATCACCTGATTTGGCTTTTTTTTTTTGGGAATATTTAAAATCCAAGGTATACACTGGTAAACCAAGGACCCTGGCTACGCTGAAAGACAATATCCGACAAGAAATTGCTGCCATATCGGCCAAAACATTGGGCACAGTGATGCGAAATGCCGAAAAAAGGGCACATTTTGCGGTCAAGGCCAGAGGCGGTCATTTCCGAGATATCATATTAAAAAAGTAGTTAGAACAAATCTCCTTATACCTAAATAAATAAATTAAAAAAAAATTTTTTTAATTCCACTTTTTACTTTAACAAATCCACTTTAAATGGCCCACCCTGTATATAGTGTACAGGTTGTATATCTCGGATATCTCAGCCGGATCGGACCACTATATCATATAGCTCCTATACAAAGGGCAAAGTCACGAACAGTGACTTTTCTTAATAACTTCGTTATTTTCTGATTTAATATTGGTAAGTTTATTACACTTACAGTATGTCCATTAATTGTTTGCAAAATGAAAAAAGGCACGCAAATTAAACTTTAACTTAATTATTTATTATAAAAGGCACTTATTTTCATGTTTAGTCCTTTACAATATTTTTTTTCAGTCTATTCTGAAGTAAATAGTAAACAAAAAAAGTCAAAAAAGAAACAAAAACATAAACAATTCATAGAAACAAAAAAAAAACAGCAAAAAAATGTGTCTATTAATTGTTTGCAAAATGCAAACATTACATAAAAAAAGAAATTTCTCTCAAAGATTAAGCTAATATTTGGCTAATATTTCGTATGCCCTCCTTTAGCATCTACCACTCCTTTGAGACGTCGCGACATCGAGCATATAAGGCCATTCATGTCGTAGTATTCCGGTATTTTAACCCACTCCTCATTTATGCATCGAATCAAATCGCCTTTTGAAATGGGGCATCGTTTGGCTACCTTTTTCTTGAGCAAGGCCCACAAATTCTCTATAGGATTGAGATCCGGACTCTGGGGGGGGCGTGTCAATCACTTTGCTACAATTGTAAAGGACCCAACTGCGACACAGGAACGACTTATGTTTCGGATCGTTGTCCTGGTATAATTTGTATTTGAGTTTGCTGGGGTTTTGTGGGTCAAGGAAGCCAAAATTCTGTGCACTTTTTGTCAGTTCATTTTTCAATATGTCCAAATAAAACTCCTTGGTCATAATATCGTTGAATATCCGAAGCTCGCCAACACCTTTCGACGAAATACAACCCCAAACCATGACTGAAAGCTTGCCAAATTTTACCGTAGGCACGATATTCTTTGCCTGGAGGGCTGTATTCGGTTTTCGCCAAACCTTTCCAGGGCCTTCATTGTAGTAGAGCATGATCTTGGTCTCATCACAAAAGATGACATCGTTCCAATACTCCAGAGGCTTGTTAACATTTGATACTCCGAAGCTTAAACGTTTCTCAATATTAACAGCTGAAAGCAACGGCTTCTTCCTTGCTACGTGCGACGAATATTTGTGGATATTTAGCACTTTTCGAACAGTCTCAGGGCACACGGATTTGTTGAGATTCATTTTAATGTCATCCACCAATTCTCTGAGGCTTGTTTGCGGTTTGTTTTCAATCGTTTTCAGGATTTTTGAACAATCCCGTCGAGAAAGTTTTTTTGGCCTGCCTGTGGAGGTCTGCAGATCCAGTCTATTCTCCTGTTCCGCACGTTTTATAATATTATAAACTGTTCTCAGTTTGACTTGGAACATTTTAGCCAACTCTTTTGCTGTCTTTCCTTTGTTATAATGGAAATAAACCAATTGTATCAAATTGTTATCGGTTCTTTTACCAGGCATTGCGAAAATTTGATTTGGACAATAAAGTGCACCGAACTCAACAAAATTTTGGAAAGAATGAGTGTAAAGAAGACGTAAGAAAACCACGCGACGCAAAGTTTTCATATTTGATGTCCCGTTACTTTATCTTTCGTCTTCTTTCAATCGGTGTTTGCATTTTGCAAAGAATTAATAGACAGAGCCGAAAATGCCGTTTCTTTGTTTTTTTCATTTCTTTTACATTTTTCTTGAAATTTTTGTTTTGTTTTTTTGTCTTACCTACAGTTGAATTACGGATAAATAATAATTAATAAAAAAAAACCCCCAAATTATGCCTTTTCCTATATTTTCCATCTATAACTTGAATTTGTGTGCCTTTTTTCATTTTGCAAACAATTAATGGACATACTGTATAAACAACTGTGACAAATTTGATCAGGATCGGGTGACTATATCATTTAGCTCCCATAGGAATGATCGGTCAAAAGCAGTGACATTTACGAATAACTCCGTTACTTACGACGCTTCGTTTTTTCCTATGTAAGCCGTTTAGACTTTAAAGAAAACCTTTAAAACGTTTTTTCACTTTTAAGACCACAGGAAAGAGTAACAAAAAACTTGCAAGGGTATACAAACTTTGATGCGGTTGAAATAAGATTTCGAAAATTGGTCTCGGCTAAATTGCAAGTTTTGACTTAAATTTTAAAAAGGTCGCAATCTAATCAGATATTCCAGATTATTAGAAAAATATTTTAAAGGCGGTATTTTCCTAAATGCAAACGGTTTGAAACCGAGTAATTTGGCCTTGCGTCGGAAGCAAGATGAGGTCTCAAATTCGATTCCACCAAAAAAAAAACATTCGATATCGGAAACTGGAACAAACCTGAATATTATTTATACATACTTATTACCCTATATCAAATTGAATGTTACGTATTATACCCAAATACAAATGGAATATTTGCAAATACTCTTGACTTGACTCACAAACGAGAAACAGTTTACCGTGAAAAGAGCTATGCGCTTCTCCACCAATATTGATAACTTAGCCAACTATTGCACAGACCAGCATCGTCAGCTCATTGAAAACGTTACATTACAAGGTGTCGCAAAAGAAGACATCCGATGTTGTTTGGCTCTTATTTTTTTCTAAATAAAAAACTTCGATTCTGTTTTTTGATTATGTTTATTTATAAAGAATATACATATATATACATAAAACAGAATCGAAGTTTTTCAATTAGGAAAAAAATAAGAGCCAAACAACATCGGATGACTTCTTTTGCGCCGGATGACTTCTTTTACGCCACCTTCTATAATGGAAACTTCAATTAACAGAGTTCACCACAACCAAAAAGGGTCGAAAAGCTAATCGAAAGAGCTACGCACTTCTACACATATACCTTTTATACCTGTGCTGATCTTACAGCACTCTCATCGTCAATCGTCCACAGATGCCCACTACCATAGTCACACAATTTAAAACCGAGAAAATCACACATTCCTAAATATAAAACAGACAGTGCTCACTGAATGAAATTCCAAAGAGAGCTATCAACCAATAAGAAGGCCTTTATACAAAGCGATTCACACAGCAGCAAATATAGTCAAGCCACAGAAAAGGATTGTAGTTTGCCACAACGGACCAAAATTAATATTCCCTTTTTTGCAAGGGTATCAAAATTGTAGCCCGCCGACTGATGTATGAACTATATCAAATCACCAATACCAATTTTATTTCACCCTGTAGTAATACTTAAGCTAAGTATAAGTATCCCTAATGAAAAACTCCAATAACACCCATTGTTGTACAATTGTACAATACATATGTAGATCTTAAGATATGTAAATTTAAGCGCTCTCTCACAAAGATCAGATAATCACGAGATAAATCAAATAAATAGACATTCTGTGAGATACAGTTGTTTTTGACGGACGTGTTTAACTCGCCTTCCTAAAATTCAGAAGTGGGATAGAACCTAAAAAATTTTTTTGTTGCAACCACACAACCAAATATAACAATGATCGATAAAAATAACATTGGCAAGCACGATTTGGCGATTCTTGGGAAAGAACGACGAAAAGGGAGATAACAACAACGCAATAACGGACGCCGCAGACGGCTTTGGCAATATAGAAATTGATGACGTCATGACAAAGATGCTGGAGAATAACACTTGTGACGTTCCTCATGCAACATTGAAACTAGTGGCAATACTGAAACTGGTGGCAACGCTTAATCTAGTGGCGATGGTGGAGCGGTCGGCATTACGCAAGCAGTCGACAAAAGTGTCTACACTGCACTAATGAAAGTTAAATTAAAAGTTAATTTTGACGAATGGTTTACAATTCTACAATTCTAAATACCATTAAAAACACTTTTGAGATGGACGATCATAACTTACGCACACTTATATGCGTACGACTTAAAGCAAAAGCTAGTCAGTGGCTCTCTTTTAATTTGAAAAATTCTCAAAATATTGATGCAACTCAAAATGGTTTTCGGTACAAAAGAAATTCGTAAGTGGGAAAAAACTAAAAATGTTGCTGAGTATTACCACACTATATTATCATTGGCAAACAATTTGCGCATCGGCGACAACGAGTTGGTTCAGTACTTAATTGATGGAATCTCGGGTATTCAATTGAAGAACCAAGCGAAACCACAGCGCTTAAAGCTTCTGTCTCAAGTCGACACGTCGACATCAAGCAAGGGAACGTGCCCAATACAAAAAAGGAAAGAAGAGCAATGAAATTGTAAGATATTTTAATGTAAGCTTTACAAAAGAAAATAGTAATAATGAAATTATTATTCTTAAAGAGTGCCTTATAGATTCAAAAAGAGATGTCTCATTCGTAAAAAAAACACGTTACCATAACACTAGATATGTAGATGGAAAACATTCACCAAAATTATTTTGGAATTAATTAAGGTAAATTAAATACAATACACCCAATGGTTCTAGGCAATAAAGATTTAAAAAAGATCATAAATATTTATGAAGATGCAAACATGCAAAAGAAAGAAATGATTACCATAAAACAAGATAAAAATGTAATTCAATGCAAAATGAATTATTTAAATGAAAAAGAATCGAAAAATGGACAGAATTAAGTGAATGAAAACCAGAGGGCCGGGGCTAACTTCGACCGCGTCAAAGTTTGCATACCCTTGCAACTTTTTTAGTAACTCTTTCCTTACATATTAGACATCAATGTGGAAGAACGTTTTATCTAAAAAGGCTTATGTTTGCGAAAGAATGGCCTACAATCATAGGAAATAACGAAGATATTGATCATAGTCACTGTTTTCCACCGATCGTTCCCATGGGAGCTATATGATATAGTCACCCGATCTTTATCAAATTCGACACAGTCATTAACAGATATATTAAATTAAGAAATGTTTAATTTGAAAACAATCACGTTAAAAGTAACGAAGTTATTTACAAAAGTAACTGTTTTCGCCCGATCGATCCTATGGGAGCTATATGATATAGTCATCCGATCTTTATCAAAATTGGCACAGTCATTAACAGATATACTAAACTAACAAATGTTTAATTTGAAAGCAATCGCGGTAAAAGTAACGAAGTTATTTATTTTAATTTAACTGCCGCCGTGTACAGACGTGTTTTTTAATGCACTCCGCAAAAATTGAGTGAAAAAAAAAAAACCGCGTTTGCAAAAATTTGTGTAGGGCTCTCAGTCGCCCCAGAGACGCCTATTTACAATCATATTGCTATTAGATTGCTCTAATAGCAATAAATACTAAGTTGCAACAACAAAGTGCGTAATTTTTACAAAAGCCATGTCCACCAATTCGGGCCCAAGCTCTCTCGATCCCCAACAGCAACAGCTACAAGAACTAATTGTACAACAACAACGTGAGCGTCGACTCTCGGTACAACGCAACAACGCATACTTTTCGGTGGTGTCGCCGACCCCACTGAATGCTAACGTAAGCAATAACACCGAAAGTGCCAGCCACTCAGCAATCAAAAGCAACTTACCGTGGAGAGAGCAGTGTGCTTCTCCATCAATAACGATAACTGGGTCACCGATTGCACCAACCAGCACCGTCAGCTCGTTGACAGCAACTACTGCAACGTCTGCCGAAGTATTGACCTGCCTCAAGCCGTCAACGACAAGTCGCCTTAGTCAGCCACAATAGTAAACCCAACGACTTCTGTCCAAACTGGAATGGATAGATATATTAAAATAACTAAGCGGAAGCTAAGCCCGCAAAAGAAAAAAAGTGGCAATACTCCGAAAATAAACAAACCAAATGAACGAGTAGCACCCCTTAGCGGGAATCGTTTAAAAATTCTTGCCGATCAGCAAGAATATCATGCTGGCGCTGTAGATAAAGTTAAATCGGCTAGACCACCCCCTTTATACATCCGTGGAGCCAACGGCAGCGCCCTCATTTCGAACTTAGTAGAAACAGTAGGGGCAAATAACTTTGTTGTAACCCCCATCAATAGGGGTAACATAAAAGAAAGTAAATGTCAAACCCAAACTGAGGACAATTTCCGCATCATCGAAAAGTACCTCCGTAATGCTAACATCAACTTCTATACCTACCAACTAAAAAGCAGTAAAAGGCTCCAGGTTGTGTTGAAGGGGATTTAGCCATCAGTCCCTACTCAAGAAATAGCAGACGCGTTGGTCGAAAAAGGGTTTGCGGTCAAATCCGTTGTCAACATCATCAACAGGAACAAAGTCGCACAGCCGCTCTTTAAAATCGAGCTCCAACCAGATGCAAAGCGTTCGAAGCCAAATGAAGTGCACCCAATCTACAACCTACAGCTCCTATTGCACAGAAGAATCACCGTAGAGGAGCCCCATAAGAGACACCAACCACCGCAGTGTAAAAACTGCCAGGAATACAACCACACCTCTAACAACTGCAATCTCAGGTCAGTGTGTGTTGGCTGTGGCGAACATCATAAAGATGGCATTTGCACCAAGGACAGAAACAATGTCGCACTAAGACTATTTATTTATTTATTTATTTATTTATTTACGTCAACTAATCAGTCGACGAAAAAGCTTAAGCTAAAGACAGATAGGCCCGGTGGAGGTGTTTTATTTGCACAAGGTGCCAGCTATGCCCCGATTCACAGCCAATGTGGCCAGGGATGAGTTGCAGCCAATCCAAGTCCAGAATATTTTCATTGGTTTCGCTGTAGATGATTAAAAAGTATAGCGCGAAGAGAAGTGACAGAAAGATGAGAAGAAATTAGGTGAGAAAGGTTGTTAAAAATTGGCAAAGAACACTAAAAAGTTCGTGAAGAGAGTAGTTAGTCAGACATCTACTAAGGTGAATAGGAAAAAAGTTTCTGGTCCGGCGTGAAGTCGGGAAGTGAAGTGAGGGAACACAAAAATATAGCGTATCTAGTAAATTAATAGAAATGACTTCGCCGTTGACTAGTTTATGGAGAAAGAGAATGCCAAAAGCGAGCCCACGATTATAAAGTGAAGGAAGATAAATAAGAAGAATCTGTCAGAATAAGAAGGTATGCGATGACTCGGGTCCCAATTTAGACCGCGTAGCGCAAACCTAAGGGATTGCTTCTGTACCGATTCAATACTACGCTGGTGAACATCATATTGCGGGTTCCACACTGGCGAGCAATATTCTAGAGTAAGGCGAACTAACGAAGTGTATAAAACCTTTGTTACATAGGGATCATCAAATTCTTTGGCCCAACGTTTAATGAAGCCGAGAAGGCTGCTTGCTCTGTTGACAATTGAAGAAATATGAACATTAAATGAAAGTTTAGGGTCAAACATAACGCCTAAGTCTTTGAATGATGGAACACAATCTAACAGAACAGACTTAATAGAGTAATGAGCTCCTAGCTAGGAGCGGAGACAAACGACTGAAAGTCATAAAAGAACACTTAGAGGCATTAAGGTGTAATTTATTAACGTGGCAATCACAGAACGCATCGAGATCTGATTGCAGTACTGTTGGAAAGAAGGATCATTATAGGAATAACAAATCTTGACGGCATCCGCAAACATGAGCACGCGTGAATGAGCCAAGGCCAAAGGCAAATCATTTATAAACAATGTAAATAATAGTGGGCCCAGATGACTGCCTTGGGGTACACCTGACGTAACTCGAACAGTTTTAGATATCGAGGAACGAAAAGACACCTTTTGGGTTCTGCCAATAAGATACGATTTTAACCAACCCAATAATTTTGGTGAAAAACCCATGATGTTAAGTTTCGCGAGAAGCAAAGAATGATCAACCGTATCAAAAGCCTTACTGAAGTCAGTATAAATAACATCAGTTTGACACTTTTTACGGAAGCCATGGTGTACAAGGGTAGTCAATTCTAAAAGGTTGGTAAGCGACGAACGACCTTTCATGAAGCCATGCTGACAAGGAGAAATAGTGGATCTGGATAGATGTTGAAGGGAAGACGTAATAATTTTCTCAAACAGTTTAGGTATTGCCGAAAGTTTGGCAATGCCACGGTAGTTAGACACATCCGATTTGCTACCCTTTTTAAAAAGCGGAATAATAAAAGACTCCTTCCAAATATCAGGAAAGCTACAAGTCTCACTCGATATAAAGAATAACCGAGCTAAAGGCTTAGATAGGGAAATCGAACACATTTTAAGGATGCAACTAGGTATATTATCAGGCCCGGGAACGAAGGAAGACTTCATAGATGACAAGCTAGAGAGAATACAGTCTTCAGTAATACTGGGAAAAAACATACAATTTAAATGTGGGATTGAAAAGGGATAGGGTGTGGGATCCGAAACAGTAGTAGAATATGTCAATTGAAAAAATTTAGCAAACAGATCTGCAATATCCAAATCATTATTAGCAGACTGGTCGTTAAGTCTGAAGGTGGAAGGTAGTACATTAGAGCGTCTTTTGGAATTGACAAAGTTGTAAAATCTTTTGGGGTTATTATAAAATTCAGCCTTACAGCGAACGAGATAATTGTTGTAGCATTGAGTATTTAAAAGACAAAATTGAGATTTGGCTATACAATAATTTGCATAGTCAAGTCGCGAACCAGTTTTTTTAAATCTTTTAAAATATCTCGATTTAATGTTACGAAGATTAGAGAGCCTACGTGTGAACCAGACTGGCGAGCTGGAGACGGTAGAGACATAAGGACACATAAGGAACCCATTTATCAATTAGAGAATTAAGAGCAGAATAGAAAAACTTCACTGCACAATCTATATCGCAGCACTCAAATAGAAACGACCAATCAAAAGAGAAAATAAGGCTGTTATGAAGATTGAAATTTGTTTTACGAAAACATCTACGACGAGAATTTGAGATGTTTTTAAATAAATTAGTAACGGAATTGGAAGAAATAGTAACTTCAATGGTAGGATGATAAGGATCTTCAGGTTTCACTAGTGGCTGTGTTTGCGATACAGCACTAACAGTGGGATCAGAGACAAAAACAAGATCAAGGATTCTTTTAGAACAGTTAAGGAAAGAATTCAACTGATATAGTGGACATTCAAGTAGGCTATCAAGAAAAACATGTTGAGATGAAGGAATTAAGAAAGATAGATTATCATCAACAAGCCAAGAAATATTAGGCAAGTTAAAATCACCTAAAACTATAAGAACATCACAATCTTTAAGACGACCAAAAATAGTTCGTAAAGCATCAGCATGGTGCACGTAGATCATGATATCAGAAGCTGGAGGAATATATGAACAAGAGATATATAGGCTAAAGTTAGAACATGTAACTTCGACGCAAATAAACTCAACACCTAAGGGGAGATCAATCGGCACCACACTTGAAGACAGATTTAAGTTTACAGCAATGAGTACTCCACCGCCACGACGACCAACACGATCATGCCTATAAGAAATAAAATTATTAGAAAGAATTTCATTATCTAAAACAGAGGACTTAAGCCAAGTTTCAGAGAAAGCTAATATGTCAGCTGAAAAGGTTTAGTATGCAGTAACTGTGAAGGGAACCACACGGCCAACTACAGAGGATGTCCTGTCTTTAAGGATCTTAAATCTCACCTAAACGGGCGCAAACCCCCAGCTGGACCAAAAGTCACCGTCAACGCCTCTAAAACTACACCGGAGGTATTCTTCGCCAAGGCTGTTAGATCATCTAACATGCCTGCTACATACAGTCCTAGTGTATCATTCGCTAGTGTTCTTCGAACTGGACAGACGGAGCCCGCAAAGGAGACCCCGTCACTCCACCATCTACAGAATCCGCAACCTAGCGCACCAGAGCTTGGCCAGCAAACTCCAAGTGGCTTAGAGGCCCTATTGATCTCACTCAATCAAAACATGACCGCTTTTATGACGTTCATGCAAAACTGTACGCATGAACTGATGCGGAATCAAACCCTGCTTATCCTGAAGCTTATCGAGAATAAATAATGGCTTCCCTACGTCTATGACTTTGAAATGCTAACGGCATCTCCAAGCACAAAAATTAACTGCAACTATTCCTAGACTCAAGTGAAATCGACGTTATGCTAATTTCGGAAACACATTTAACATCAAAAAATAATTTTCAAATACCAAAATATACCTTCTATGCAACAAACCATGCAGACGGAAGAGCTCATGGCGGGACTGGTATCCTAATCAAAAATCGTATAAAACACTCGGCTCTCAACAGATTTGAAACACAGCACCTACAAGCAACTGCTATAACCGTCCAAACCAGATGCGGCAACACTACATTGGCTGCCCTGTACTGCCCACCACGCTTGTCAATCTCTGAAAAATAGTTTACCGATTTCTTTAACACACTCGGAGATTTCTTCATTGCAGCAGGGGACTATAACGCCAAACATACGCACTGGAGGTCTCGCCTGGTGAATCATAAGGGCAAGCAGTTGTACAACACAATAGTCAACCCTCTCAATAAGATGGATTGCGTCTCACCGGGTAGGCCTACTTATTGGCCCACAGATCCACAGAAAGTGCCCGACTTGATTGATTTCGCAGTAACCAAGAGGATTCCACGCAATCGGATCACTGCGGATACACTGCTGGATTTAACTTCCGATCACTCTTCAGTACTACTCACACTATTAACAAAACCTCAAGTACTTGATCGCCCATATAGGCTTACAAACAAAAAAACAAATTGGCTAAAATTTAAAATGTACATGGGTGCCCACATTGTTTGTTCGCCGAAACTGGATGCTGCAGAGGACATTGATATGTGCGTCACTGCACTTGAGTCTATGATGGGAGCTGCAGCAAGAGTATCTACTCCACCTGCCTCTTCTTACACTAAACCTGTTGACAGGCATACGAATCGGCGGATAGAACAATTAGTAACGGAAAAACGACGTCTAAGAAGAGAATGGCAGATTACTCGCTCACCAGCAGCAAAACTTCGCCTAAGGCATGCTAATCGCAACCTCTCCAAGGCGTTAAGACAAGAGGAAAGCTGGGCTCAAAGAAAATACATAGAAAAGCTCAGCCCAACCAGCACTAAACATCCTCTGTGGAAAACCCACCCAACTTTAAGCGCTCCTACAGAGACAATTTCACCGATAAGGAGTCCAACCGGTGGATGGGCCCGCAGTGACGAAGAGAGGGCATCCGTATTTGCCACACATCTTAAAATGGTTTTCCAGCCAAATCCAACATCAAACTCATCTGTACTTCCCCCTTCGAGCACACTACTCGGAACTCCAATCGGACGAGATCACTGCAGTTATTAAAAACCACATAAAGCCAAAAAAAGCCCCTGGCCATGACCTAATCACACCGAAAATGATCCTGGAACTCCCTATCATTGCCATACAATACATCTGCAAACTGTTCAACGCTATAATAAGAATTGGCTACTTCCCAAGAACATGGAAAAGGTCCACTATTATCATGATTCCTAAAGTGGGAAAGGACAAAACCCAGTCATCATCCTATAGGCCAATTAGTTTGCTGCCATGTCTTTCGAAGCTTTTTGAAAAGGTCCTGCAGATCAGACTAAACTCATTTCTGGCATCGGAGAACACAATCCCTTCACACCAGTTCGGCTTCCGCGAAAAACATTGTACAATTGAACAAGTCAATCGCATAACATCCGAAATACGAACAGCATTCGAACTAAAAGAATACTCTGCGGCTGTATTTCTCGACGTTGCCCAGGCTTTCGATAAAGTTTGGCTGGAGGGTCTGATGTTCAAAATCCGGCAATAACTGCCACAGTACACCCACAAACTCATGGAATCTTACCTTTACAATAGGCCATTCGCTGTAAGATGTAATGGCTCCGTCTCGGCTGATTTTGAAATCAAAGCTGGTGTACCGCAAGGCAGTGTACTCGGCCCATTGCTCTACATACTGTACACTGCAGACTTACCAACGAGTTTAGGACTTACAACGTCCACTTTTGCCGATGACACGGCAATCCTCAGCAGATCCAAATGCCAAAACAAGCCTCTGCAAAATTAGAGGAACACCTCAAGGTGGTAGAGGAATGGCTAGCAACCTGGCGTATCCGGGGCAACGAGCAGAAATGCAAACATGTTACATTTACGCTTAACAGAAGAAACTGTCCAGCTCTAATGCTAAACAACGTACCAATTCCTCAAGCCGTGGATGTCACTTACCTTGGCATCCACCTAGACAGAAGACTAACTTGGCGCAAGCACTTCGAAGAAAAAAAGTCACAGCTTAAACTGAAAGCGAGTAGCCTACATTGGATCATCAATGCTCGGTCCCCTCTACGTCTGGAGTATAAAGTCCTCCTATACAACTCCGTACTAAAACCCATCTGGACTTACGGAGCCGTACTATGGGGAAATGCAAGCACCAGCAATGTCGATTTTATACAAAGAGCGCAGTCAAAGATTTTAAGATCAATCACGGGGGCCTCTTGGTATATACGGAACGACAACATTCAAAATGATCTACATATACCTAGCGTAAAATCTGAAATAGGTAGTCAACAACTAAAGTATTCTGCGAAACTGGATGCACACCCAAATGTTCTTGCCAATTGCCTCACGCGAACTAACAATAGGACTCGTCTCAAAAGCCTGCAATATCCCCAGGATTTATCTTAAGTACTAGATTAAGAAAAATATCTCAAACTTGTTGTTAGGCTCTAATTTAAGAGTAGATTCAACAAACATATATAAAAAGTTAAAAAAAAAAAAAAAATTTACAAAAGTTACTGTTTTCGACCGATCGTTCTTATGGGAGCTATATGATATAGTCATCCGATCTTGATCAAATTTGGCACAGCGTAATAAACTCTCTAATATTAAGTTTTACGATAATAACACAGAAAATAACGAAGTTATTGAGAAAAGTCACTGTTCGTGACTTTGGGGTTTGTATGGGAGCTATTTGATATAGTGGTCCGATCCGGCTGAATCCAAAATATACAACACCTGCAGTATATACAAGCCTACGTGCAAAATTTCAGCTCTGTAGCTTTTACGGTCTAGGAGGAGTTTGCGTTGATCCAGACGGACGGACGGACGGACGGACATGGCTATTTGAACTCGTCTCGTCGTGCTGATCAAGAATATATATACTTTGTATGGTCGGAGATGCTTCGTTCTATGCGTTGCACACTTCTGACCAAAATTAATATACCCTTTTTGCAAGGGTATAACAACAATGGAAAATGCAAAGTAGCATTTAATACTGATATCAATAAATTGGAAAAGGAAAGGAATAGTTTCACAGATAATTGAATAGTTTGACCATCAAATGTTTAATATTAACGAAGTAGAAGATAGTAAAGTAACCTAGAAAATATGTAATAAAATCACTGGAAATGTAATTTTGAGAATTGAAAAACCGCAAAGACCACTGGAACCCAAGCAAAAGGGTTTAATGAAAATCAAAGTTGAAAAAGAAAAACCGTTTAGATGCACATCACGAAGGATTTGTGGTAATATATTTAGATGATATAATGATCCCAACTAAGGACATAGAAGAAAATTTTTCACTTTTAAAAGAATTTTTCAAACGAGGAGTATACAACAAACTGGAACTGAGAGAAGACAAATTTGAATTTTTAAAGTCACCAATAGATTATCTGTATACGGTATACAAGCCAGTAAGGCAAGTTGTGGAAGCAATCAAATGTTATCCAATTCCAGCAAAAATTCATGAAGTCCAAAATTTTTTAGGACTTTGTTCATATTTTAAAAAATTTATCAAAGGTTTTTTAATAATAGCAAAGACATTGTATGATCTGTTAAAAAATGACAGAGTTTAAGTTTGAAAAAGAGGAACTCGATGCATTTAATTCACTCAAAAGCAGGGTTATAGAAGCACCTGTTCTAGAAATTTACGATTCAAGAGATGAAATAGAAGCAATATTACTACAAAGGAAAAGTGATTCGAAATTTCACCCAGGGTTTTTTTTTTTAACGAACTAGTAAAGTAGTGCTCAGATATCACAGCTTTGATTTGGAAACATTATGTATACATGTATTAAAACGCTTTAGAGTCTATTTACAAGGAATATAATTTAAAATATTAACGGACTGCGATTCACTAACATTGAACAAGAGAGAACTAAAATCACGTATCGCAAGGTGGGCATAAGAATTGCAGAACTACAATTATAATCTAAACCATAGGGCTGGAAAAAGAATTCAAAATGTTGATGCCTTGAGTCGCAGCAACACCATCCTTACAATAGAAGCGAATATATTTGAAGAAAATTAAATTATATGTCAGGGAAAAGATTAAAAAGATAAAGGAGAAAAAATGTAGTACATTATTCAGTATCATAATGAAATGGGGCATGTAGAACTAGACAAAGTAGTTGACTTGATAGAAAAAAATTATTGGTTTGGATGTAGAAAATTGTCTGAATAGCGTTTTCAAATAAATTGAGCAAATCAAAAAGGAAAAGAATAAGAATAATTATGTACTAAGTAACATTGTAACAAGAAGTAAAGCAGCGAGTATCAGGGGATACTCAGGGTCAGGAAGGCCGAATTGTAGCAGTATTTAAGTTAAGTGTAAGTATCCCGTTGTGCGCTCTCTCATAAAGAGAGAGATAATCATGTATCACGAGAAAATTGAAATAAAGATTTATTTTGTGAATAACTAAAGTTATGATCGAACTTATATTACTCGCCTTTCTAAAATACCACGAGGCCAATTTTCTAATCTGTACCTTGACACGATTGACAGCGAAATGTACAAAGAAGAAGCTAACTTCGGCTATGCCGAAGTTTTTATACCCTTGCAGTCCTTGGCAATAACATTTTTACTTTTTGAAATTTCTTTCCCTGCAACTCAATTCATCAATACACAATATACAATATTCTTCCATCATTCTCTAAGCAAAGCACGACACGCATACACATACAGTTCATGTAGCGTTGCGTCTGTGTGTGTATGCATGTACTCTGTTGATGACGTATGACGTATATATTGACTGTAACTTGTGTTCTATTTATCCGATCACATTCAAATTTTGGAATCTGAGTTTTTATATCCAATACTATCATCGTAGTAAATTTCATGGGGATACTCCAATTTTTATGAAAATGTTTCTTCTAGACCTATATGATATTGTAGTCCGATCCCGACAATTTTCATACTTTATCTACTCCGGGCTATAAGTACCTCAAATACCAAGTTTCATCTCTTAAGATGGCGGCGTGAAGTTGATTTGCACAGACGTACGGACGGACATGGCTATATCGACTCAGCTTCTCATCCTGATCAAAAATATATATACTTTATGGGGTCGGAAACGTCTCCTAATACCCTCAGCAAAAGTATAAAAATCGTAAAAACCCGTTTGTCGAAACTATTGATCCACTAAAAAAAAAGAAGTCCTTTTACCACAAAATGAATTTTTAGGGATTTGAAAACAATTCCGTCATACTTCAAGGACCAGAAGCCCATTTTCCTCCGGATATGCGAATCGGTAGTCTAGTGGTTTAGTATTGTTTTCCAAACCAAGAGATTCGTTTGACTTAATCGTATTTCTGAAATCAACTGTTTGGCAAGAAAACACCATGCACCCATAGGGTGAAATGGTATATTGGAGGCGGAAGTGGGCGTGGCAAAATAGGAAAAATATACATACTCTCGCGCATACTAAGCCAGTGTACATACTAAATTTGGTGACTTTAGCTTTGTTAGTTTTTGGTAAAATCAGTTTTTTTTTTAATTTGCGAGGGCGGAAGTGGGCGTGTCCAAATATGAAAATATATATGTATACTAAGCCAGTGTACATACTAAATTTGGTGACTTTAGCTTTGTTAGTTTTTGATAAAATCAGTTTTGTTCAATTTGCAGAAGCGGAAGTGGGCGCCGCAAAATTTTTAAATAGCCAATATCTGCGCGTCTATTAAGCTAGTCTGCATACCAAATTTGATGTCTCTAGCTACTTTTTAAGGAAATCAGTTTTATGTAAATTCCGTGGGCGGAAGGAGGCGTGGCAAAAAGTTTAAACAATTAATTTCTTCGCGCTAACTAAACAAGTATATAAACCAAATTTGATGTCTCTAGCTGTTATACTTTTTAAGAAAAATAGTTTTATGTGATTCCTGTGGGCGTAAGGGGGCGTGGCCAAAATTCCAATTAACTCTATACATTTACATACTACACGAGTATACAGCTCTTATAGCTTCCGAGATCTGCGTGTTCATACAGACGGACGGACGGACGGACGGACAGACGGACATGGCTAGATCGACTCGGCTGTTGATCCTGATCAATAATATATATACTTTATAGGGTCGGAGAAGCTTCCTTCTGACTGTTACATATATTTTGGCGACTTTAATATACCATTTCACCCTATGGGTGTATGTATAAAAACTCACGCCAAGAAAACAAATAGAGAATGTCCGTCTTACGTGTCCCACAACTGTCGTTTAATGTTAATCATCATTAAATGTTATTTATACTTTAATAAGACCACCGATGAGTGGATTAGTCAGAATATAACATTATAACCCATAATGTATGAGGTTATGTATGTGCACAACGTTTTTTTGTCTGTATTTTTATTTAAAACTAACTACATATTTAAAAACTAAATAATTTTTGGTACACATAATTTTTATATTTGGCCCCACTGCCAGAATGTTTTTGCAAAATTCTTTTTTCGTCACCTTTCGCGGAATCGTTATCACCTTTTTGTATGGCATCATATCACTTTTTGCAAGTCTTTTGTTCTTAAGTAAACAAAAAACCCATAGGCAACTAGACATTACCATATTGCTGTTAAATTTATCTGTTGAATGCCACTAGGGACACATTTAAGTGTTGAGGAGCGTGGCTTGATTCTAGACATGAAAGAAAATGTGAAAACCATTGCAGAAATTGCTTCCGTAGTGAATCGTCATAAGAACACCGTAGCAACACCTTTTGCAACTTCGTAACTACGAAGGAGGGTCCCGATATGCTTTACTCCGACAAAAACAAATGTATATTATACTTCTTGTTATAGAGCTCATTGAGTTTTCGGAAAAATTGTATCCTGACGATATGATTTTTCAACAGCACAATGCTCTAACACACACACCAAACTCTACAAGATTTTTTTTTCTCATATAATGTTGATGTTTTAGAGTGGCCAGCTTACAACCAGACCTTAATGCAATTGAAGTCCATTGGTCATTTGGGGCATTTCAAAAATGTGGTCGCTGAGTGGGGAAAAATGAGCAAATCCACCTATAGAGGCTCTATGTAAGCCAATACTTAATATAGCAGTATAATACGGTTATGTCACTTGTTAATTGTTCATTGCTTTATTTATTGAACTGATCACTTTGGATTTTACTTACAAACTGACTCACTGCTGGCAGACAGAGTAGTTAGATATTCAACAATAAAAGACCGAGCGAGAGAGTGGTCCGTAGGGTAGGAGGCCATCACACATAGGATTCCAAAATATGGAGCGCCGAGTTTCAAGACTTTTAAAACGCGTCCTCGTACTTCATGCACTCGTTCTTCCGGAAATAGTTCTGTGTTAAGTCAATGAGTGTCAATGAGGTTTAAACTCCCCAGCAATCTACAATTCAATTTTTATACCCTTGCAAAAAGGTTATATTAATTTTGGTCAGAAGTGTGCAACGCATAGAACGAAGCATCTCCGACCATACAAAGTATATATATTCTTCATCAGCACGACGGAACGAGTTCAAATAGCCATGTCCGTCCGTAGACCGTAAGAGCTACAGAGCTAAAATTTTGCACGTAGGCTTGTATATACTGCAGGGGTTGTATATCGCATTCAGCCGGATCGGACCACTATATCATATAGCTCCCATACAAACCCCAAAGTCACGAACAGTGACTTTTCTCAATAACTTCGTTATTTTCTATGCTATTATCGTGAAACTTAATATTAGAGAGTTTACTACGCCTATAAGCGACTATGCCAAATTTGATCAAGATCGGGTGACTATATCATATAGCTCCCATACAAACGGCCAAGTCACAAACAGTGACTTTCTCAATAACTTCGTTATTTTCTGAGCTATTGTCGTGAAACTTAATATTAGAGAGTTTACTACGCCTATAAGCGACTATGCCAAATTTGATCAAGATCGGGTGACTATATAATATAGCTCCCATACAAACGAGCAAGTCACGAACAGTGACTTTCTCAATACCTTCGTTTTTTTCTGTGCTATTATCGTGAAATATAATATTAGAGATTTTATTACGCCTATAAACTACTGTGCCAAATTTGATCAAGATCGGATGACTATATCATATAGCTCCCATAGGAACGATCGGTCGAAAACAGTGGCTATGATCAATATCTTCGTTATTTCTTATGATTGTAGGCCATTCATTGGCAAACATAAGCCATTTTAGATAAAACGTTCTAACACATTGATGGCTTTTTTTTCAATTTCGCTTTTCACGGAATGTAACGGAACATATTTTTGAATATTAGTGCTTTAAGTGCATTATTTGACTCCTTCAAACATTGAAAAACATACGAAAGGCAAAACAAAAACAAAATGAAGCAAGTAAGTCGACTCGTCAACTTGGGTATACCATACACCAGGTGAAACAAATCTTTAAAATTTCGAAAACCAAATGTATGTCTATTAAATTGTTTTTACATGTTTCATAGTATGTGCTATGAGCCAACGGCCAATTCTGGCCTTGTGGACTGCTTTGTAAAATACGTTCATACGCATATTTTGCATGTTTCTAATCCGATTTCAATAAAATTTGGTAGTTTGGTAGAAATAGATAAGAATAATTAGACTGCCGAATTCAAATGCGATAGTCAAAAAACTACAGGAGGAAATCGGTTTTTTCTTAATTATGGAGGCGGAAGTGGGCGTGGCAAAATATGAAAATCTATATATTCTGCGCGCATACTAAGCCAGTTTTTGATATAATTAGTTTTGTTTAATTTGCGGGGGCGGAAGTGGGCGTGTCAAAATTTTTAAATAGCCAGTTTCTGCGCGTCTATTAAACTGGTCTGCATACCAAATTTGATGTCTCTAGCTATTATTCTTTTTAAGAAAAACAGTTTTATCTGATTCCTGGGGGCGTAGCAAAAAGTTTGAACAATTAATTTCTGCGCGCTAACTAAACGGGTATACAAACTAAATTTGATGTCTCTAGCGGTTATACTTTTTAAAAAAAATAGTTTTATGTGATTCCTGGGGGCGTAAGGGGTCGTGGTCGAAATTCCAATTAACTCTATATATTTACATAGTACAGGAGTATACATACCAAATTTGGTGGCTCTAGCTCTTATAGTCTCCGAGATCTGCGTGTTCATACGGACGGACGGACGGACAGACGGACATGACTAGATCGACTCGGCTGTTCATACTGATCAAGAATATATATACTTTATAGGCTCGGAGAAGCTTCCTTCTGCCTGTTACATACATTTTGGCGACTTTAATATACCATTTCACCCTATGGGTGTATGGTATAAAAATCCAAAACTAACTTAGCTCTGAACAGCGAGTCCTCTGCCCGATTATCGTTGCAAAAATATTTTTTTTTTTATACCATAGGGTTTTATTGCGTATTAAAGTCGCCAAAATGAATGTATAGAGTAGACGGAAGTTCTTACTACCCCATAATGAATATATGTATATATTCTTGATCAGCATCAACAATCAGATCATGCCTTGCCCGGTAGTCCATTTCTTGGAACAAGCTTTTGAAATATTTACATACCTACTGTGATGCATTTCAAGTTTATCGATAAAACTTATAGTCTCGATTTTGAAGATATCGAAAGTAAAAGCTGTATCAAATAAGCTGTGAGCCACTGTATATAGTTTGGTAACAATTTCCAAAATTTATTTATTTATCCAATGTCTTATATTCTGAGCACTCCAGACGTCTTAATAAGGATTGCGGGACAACTGAATTAAATCCACATCTCCTATTAAAAACCTGTAATTTTTCAAAATTTTGGCCTTCACATACAGCCCTTTATTTTTCGGTATTAACTTTCTCACCATTAATTTAATTTAATTTTGCCTGTTTTCTAATATTTTCGAGTTTTCTGTCACTGACTTCATCTAATTTGTCACTTAATTAATTTTTTTTTTTTAAATCATCTGATGTGACCTCTCCTTTTTGTGCTAATCCAAAAAGTATCTCTGCAGGTAATTTTTTTGATGCCACGATGTTGTGTATTGTTTAACGAAAATTCGACTTTCTCAGGTTCGGTGAGTTTTGCAATCATAGGTCTAAACTATTATCTATTAATCCTTTCCACTTGTCCATTTGCTTGTGGCGATCCCGTAGCTAGTTTTATATGTTTCATTTCGATTCTATCATGAAATTTTAAAATTTTAGCTATGTAAAACAACTGCCTCGGTCCGAAATTATACATTTCAGTCAACTGTGTGATCGGAAATAATCTCCTAATGCTTTAATAACTTCTTTAGTGTTTGTAGTTCTCGTGGTGTATAATAAATAGACGTAGTCGTACAACGCTCAGTACGAACAAGTGGCCCATATGACACCAGGCCCGGGCCTGCTGCGAATGACACTAAGTAAAGTTAATCTTACAACCTCTACCCACTCCGACCTAAGGGCATAGACGTATTACATATATAAACATAAATTAAACTAAAGAAATAGAAAATATTAAATGTAATAAGTTAATAGGTTACATATAAAAAGAAAACAGGATAGGTTAAAATAAAGATGATTACAACTAATTAGCGAGGAAGGACAAGATCGCAGTTTTTATACCCGGAAGCGATCTTTCGGAACCGATAATATTCCAAAGTCTGTTGTAGTCACTACATAGTATACGAAAAAGTTCATGCAGAGAAAAGTTAGTTGTACAAGTGGGAAGTAAAAGCGGTGTGAAATGGCGGGTTCTTCTAGATGGAACAGAAATGTTAATTTGGCTTAACAGCTCGGAAGAGTCAATCTCACCATTAAAAAGTTTGTAAAGAAAAGTTACACGAAGCATAGTTCTACGATTAGTTAAAGAAGGAAGGTTAATTAACTGAAGTCGACTAGAATAAGATGGAAGTTGTACAGTTGGATCCCAGTGCAAATCACCAAAGGCAAAGAGTAAAAACTCTTTTTGTACAGATTATAATTTGTTTTGATAAAACTCATATTGAGGAGACCAAACATAAGATCCATACTCCAATATGGGGCGGACTAAAGATGTAAAAAGTATTTTGGTAGTATATGGATCCTTGAACTCCTTCGACCAGCGCTTTATAAAGCCAAGTCTTTGTGGTCTATTAAGATCCCCAAATCTTTTACAACCAAAGAAGTATTATTTATTCTTTCCAACGGGAAATTATTTAAAAAGTAACTCGGTATTTGGGAAGAACTAATAAAAATACATCAATTTGCACTTAGAACAGGTTATCCCTACACCACCCCTGAAAAGCATTCAGGTCAGGTATGACTTGAGAGAGTCTACGATGCGATTAGCGATTTTTACATCGTCGGCATACATAAGAACTCTGGAATTTAAAAGAACGGTGAGGAGATCAATAATAAAAATGGTGAACAGTAATGGGCCAAGGTGTCTGCCCTGTGGGACTCCCGATTCAACACAAATGATCTTAGAAAGAGAGGACTAAAAAGAACCCTCTGCCTCCTATTGCTTAGATATTGTGGAATCCAATCAAGCAGAGCATCCGGAAAACCAACTAAATTCAGCTTATGTAATAGTAAGGCATAGTTTATGCCGAATCGAAAGCCTTACTGAAATCCGTTTATATAACATCAGTTTGCTTTTGTTACTTAAAACCTTGGATTACAAAAGATGTAAACTGTAAAAGGATAGTTGTGGTAGACCTATTCTTGACAAACCCATGCTGATATGGCGAAAAAATAGATTTACATAAATGCTGTATTTGAGACGTCATAATTTTCTAAAACAGTTTAGGTATCGCTGACAATTTAGAAATTCCTCTGTAATTAGTGACGTCGGATTTATTGCCACATTTGTGAAGAGGTAAAATAAACGAATCCTTCCATATAGTTGGAAACTCGGACAGTGTAACGGACAACTCAAAAAGCTTAAGTAAATGCGATCACAATAATTCCGCACAGAACCTCAGGACACAAGCGGGAATACCGTCTGGGCCAGGTGAGTATACCGGCCTAATCGTCATTAGTTCCTTAGCTATCGAACTTTGCGTTATAATAGGATTAAGAATGCAGTTGGATTTAGTTACAGGATATGGATATATCTGACTAGAGTTGTACTTTGTGGATATGTACGTAGTCGAGAAGAAATTAGCAAATAAATTAGAAATGAATTGACCAGAAGAGGCCGAATCATTATTAAAAACTGCAAACGATGGAAAGGAGATAGAATTTCGCTTTGAGTTAACGAAACTATAGATCTCTTTAGGATTTTCGGAGAATTGCAACTTGCAACGTTGTAAGTTACTATTATAGCATTTAGCTTTAGAAACAATAAAATTCGATTTAGCAACCAAGTAACGAGAAAGATCCGATGATAGACCCGTGACTTTATACTTTTTGTAATACCTAGACTTAAGATTCTATAGTTTTGATGGCCCCCGCGTAAACCATGGTGATTTTTGCATCACCACAGGAGACACTAGGGGTACACAGTCATTAAAGATTGGGTCAACAGTGGTATAAAATAAAAAAAATGGCGGAATTCATATCCGTACAAGTGTATAAATTAGTCCAATCGGTATTAAAAAAGGCATTGTTTAGTGCGACAAAGTCAGTCTTCCGAAAACATCGGGTGCGTACCGTAGTATCACACTCAGAGATGGGCTCGCGGCTGGGAAACTCAATAGATAACTCTAAAGTTGGATGATAACTATCCTCTGGTAACACCATTGGACTAGTTCTAGATACTTCACAAAAACTAGGATCAGAAGTAATAATCAGATCCAGAAATCTGCCAGAAGTATTACAAATCGAATTCAGCTGGGCTAACGAAAGCTCAAGCAGACCATCAATAAAATCGGGACACCCAGAGGGCAGTAACGTTGTGCTACCATTAAGTGTTGACCAAGTCATATTGGGCAGGCTAAAGTTCCAAAGGACAATTAATAAGTCTCTGTCAGAAAGTAGTTCAAGTATAAATTTAATAGATTCTAAGTGTAGTAAGTAGGTTGGACATTCCGATTGGGGCGGAATGTAAGAACAGGTAACAAAAATAGAAAAACGAGTAAAAGATACCTTAGCGCATATAAAGTCGATACTACTTGAGACAGGTATTGTTATCAGACCCGATGATAGGGCGGAATCTACAGCAATAAGAACTCCGCCACCCCTACGATCAGTAGGATCACGTCTAAAAATCTTGAAATTAGAGGGTAAAACTGTGGCGTCAAAAACTTCAGGTTTTAACCAAGGCTCAGTAAAGACACTTAGGTCAAAATCAAAAGACAGACTATCTAAAAAGAGTTAAGTAAGTTTAGTATAAGGGCCCCTGACATTCTGATAACCGACAGAGAAAGAAGTTGTTAGTTTTTTGATAGAGTAGAAAAAGGAATAGATAAGAAAGGAGTGGGAATAGATGAAGAAGAAAGAGGAATAGATGGAGAAGTCTCGAAACAATGAAGCAAGTAAGTCGACTTGGGTATACCATACACCAGATGAAAGAAATATTTAAAATTTCGAAAACCAAATGTACATATGTCTATTAAACGTTTTTACATGCTTCATACTATGTGCTATCTCGCTCACTCCACAAACACACGAGCACTCCAGCGCCGCCACCAGCCAACGTTTAATTCTGGCCTTGTAGACCGCATTGTAAAATACGTTCATACGCATATTTTGGATGTTTCTAGTCCGATTTCAATAAAATTTAATAGTTTGGTAGAAGTAAATAAGATTAATGGGCGTTGCCAAATATGAAAATATATATACTCTGCGCGCATACTAAGCCACTATACATACTAAATTTGGTGACTTTAGCTTTGTTTGTTTTTGATATAATCAGTTTTGTTTAATTTGCGGGGACGGATGTGGGCGTGGCAAAATTTTTAAATAGCCAATATCTGCGCGTCTATTAAGCTAGTCTGCATACCAAATTTGATGTCTCTAGCTATTATACTTTTTAAGAAAAACAGTCTTATGTGATTCCTGGGGGCGTAAGGGGGCGTGGCAAAAAGTTTGAACAATTAATTTCTGCGCGCTAACTAAACGGGTATACAAACTAAATTTGATGTCTCTAGCGGTTATACTTTTTAAGAAAAATAGTTTTATGTGATTCCTGGGGGCGTGGCCGAAATTCCAATTAACTCTATACATTTACTTTATACACGAGTATCAAACCAAATTTGGTGGCTCTAGCTCTTATAGTCTCCGAGATCTGCGTGTTCATACAGACGGACGGACGGTCAGACGGACATGGGTGGATCGACTCGGCTGTTGATCCTGATCAAGAATATATATACTTTATGGGGTCGGAGAAGCTTCCTTTTGCCTGTTACATACACGATCGCAATCGCGTTAAAAGTAACGAAGTTATTTACAAAAGTCACTGTTTTCGTCCGATCGTTCCTATGGGAGCTATATGATATAGTCATCCGATCTTGATCAAACTTGGCACAGTCGTTTATAAGCGTAATAAACTCTCTAATATTACGTTTCACGACAATAGCATATAAAATAACGAAGTTATTGAGAAAAGTCACTGTTCGTGACTTTGGCGTTTGTATGGGAGCTATATGATATAGTGGTCCGATCCGGCTGAATCCGAGATATACAACCCCTGCAGTATATACAAGCCTACGTGCAAAATTTTCAGCTCTGTAGCTCTTACGGTCTAGGAGGAGTGGCTATTTGAACTCGACTCGTCGTGCTGATCAAGAATATATATACTTTGTATGGTCGGAGATGCTTCGTTCTATGCGTTGCACACTTCTGACCAAAATTAATATACCCTTTTTGCAAGGGTATAAAAAACCAACAAAGGTTATAAACAGAATTAAATTTGTTAAAAATTATTAACACAAACACACAAAAATGCAAACGAGTGATACGGTGCAAGTTAGATTTAATAACATAATATAATTTTCGATCGCGATGCCGATTAAACAATAAAAAAAAATTATAAAATCAATAAAAAACGGGGGAGCTCAAAAAAAAAAACACGTCTTCCTCGAGAGCATTGATTGGACAAATTTCGTACAACAAATAAAATGTGCTTCTTTGATCTTCCTGAATCTACCGGTTCATAATGGTCAATGTGAACTGTTTTTGCTATGCAAAAAAAAACATCTGCTTCTTTTGTTTTGGTGAATACGCTATGCAATTTCCTATATGGTTTATTGTCTTCTCCATCATATTTGGAAACCAATATCCTCTTCCTGTTGCTTCTATCATTTTGTCCCTGCCAATACACCTGTGTAACGCATATATTAGTGCTAGTGTTTCTAGCTCAAAACTGTGGTATTTTGTCTCTGTTACTGTAGTGCGTTTGGGAAAAAAAAAAGAAATTGGGTGTAGCCGCTAATCCTCTTTTCTTTGAAGCAGAATTGCTCGTAACCCTAAAGCACTGGCATCACAGTGTAATTCAGTTTCATCATTAGGATTATAGATAGCCAATATAGGCGCTTTCATCAATTTCTTATTGAAATTTAAAAAACAATTCAAGCTCTAAGTTCTAATTTGTTCCGCACTAATCTCTTGAATACTTCTTTCGTTTCTAAATGTTCCTCAATATTTTTGCTAGCAATCATTATATCATCCGTGTATAAAATAATTTTCTTTTCCCTAATCATGTCATCAAAAATGCTGTTTATGAACCGTTGAAACACATGCGGTGCATTTTTTAGTCCCATTGGCATCCTAAGAAAATCATACTGGCCTAATGGTGTTACAAACGATGTAAATTTAACCGACTCTTTGTCCATGAACACATAAAAATATCCATTTTTTAAATCTAATTTTGTCAATACTTTGTTTCTTGTGCTAAGCGATCCAGGAGATCGTCTATTAATGGTAATGGATAGTTATCTTTAGCCATACTTTTGTTCATTTTTTAAAGTCTATACATAGACGCAAATCTCCAGTTTTCTTTTTGACCAAAACTATCGGCGATGCATATGCTGAATTACTGGGTTGTATAATTCCTTCTTTTAAATAATCATCTATCAAAATATGTTATTTTTTTTTTTTCCGTATAAGATAACCTTCTAGGTGAACAACTAAAGGGTTTTGTATTTTGAAGAGTTATCTTCATTTCATATTTAAAACCTGGATTTTCCGGTCTGTGCTAACAGTTTGACAAACTTACAACGAGTCGTAAAATCAACGCTTTCACCGATGATGTATGCATGTTCTTCTTTTGCATTGGATAATAAATTGATTTCAAATATTTCTTTCTGAAAATTTTCTACTAACGCATTTCCCTCATTTTCTTTAACAATATTCTCTACAACCACATTTCTAATATTGATTTCTCCATATTTCTTTCTCTTTTATCTACATTACTAACAATTTTTCTCTCATATTTTCTAACAATTTTACTTTCTATTCCATTTTCATTTTTCAGCATTTTATTATATTCATAAATTACATTACATACTCATAGATTCTTCAGGCACAATTATTACATCAAAATAAATTTTTATTGACTTTTTCCAAACATAATGTATTTTTCTGAAAATTTGTAATTTGTTTTCAAAATTATCATTTAGCTGCACATCCTTAGGCATTTTTTATGTTTTTAGAAACGAAATGGCGCTGCTCAAATCTATGCGCCACTCTCTAATTATTGGTTTTTATTATAGTCTTTTAAAAATAATTTAATATATCTTACATAATTGTTTACTTCGTCTTTTGACTTCTTTACTTGCGGGTACTGCGCTATGAGATGGTCTTTGCCACCACACCCATAACAACATCCACGAACACGTAAAGACTTTAGGCAATCCTTCGCCCAATGATTTCTCGAATTATAATTATGGCACCTCGAGTCCTTGGGTACCCTGTTTTGCCTCTCGACGAACTTCTTACCTGGCAGCCGGACTTCCACAAATGCTCTTAACAATCGGTTTGGATTGTCAAAACATTGTACATGCGCTTGTATACGCATGCTCTCCAATGGAATTCCCTCTATGATGAAATCTAGTAGCGCGTCGTCCTCAATATTGACGTGTTGGGCTAGCGTTGATTAACGTTGATTCTCGCTGAGTTCACACACATTATTTAATTGTACAATCCAATTTTGTACGTCTGGTCCGCCATTATATCCCAGCAGCAGTTCCTTAGCCATCTGGTAGCCAGAATAAGTCCAATTATTTATTTTCTGCTCAGCTACTCTGGTCCCATTGTTCTGCTAAATTGGTGTTGCCATCTCTAAAACACGCTCGCGCTCCGAAATCTCTTCGTCGTTTTCTTCGTCTGCTTTTGAAATATGTTCGTCGCCACTCTCATTTTCGTCGCGTCTATTGCAGTCTAGCTTTTGCATGGCCGCTTGCGACTGCGTTATGCAAACTTTCTAGAAGTTTCTTGGCTTCTTTTATTTTGTTGCGTAGTCCCTCTAACATAACTGTGCTTTCGGTTATTTCATCATGTTCTTGGTGTAGAGTTTGAGACTCCAATTGTCTCATTTGTTGTTGTTGTTGCTGTAACTTTGTACCAACGCCGCTTGTACATGGAATAGCATCGACATCTGGTATTGGAGCTACTGGAAGGCCTCCACGTACATCCTCCGGAATTTCCAGTAGTCTGCTTATTAACTCCGTCTTGGAGCCCTTGGTGTCCATTCCCAACGCCACCAGTCAACTTTTTAGGCTTGCCGTAGAAATTTTGTTTAACATTTCCGACATTTTATGGATTTTGGAACCACTTCTGATTTTATGGTAGTATAAATAATATGGTTGTGTCACTTATTAATTGCTCGTTGCTTTATTTATTTGATCTAATCACTTTGGATATTGCTTACGAACTGACTCTCTGCTCGCAGACAAAGTAGTTAGAGAGTTAGATATTCAACAATAAAGAGAGCATCTTCGTTTGCAAGGCAGAGCGGGAGACGCTTTATGAAATCAGAGAGTGAGGAATCTATATCAATAGTTATAAAGGTGCTTAAACAGTGGTTGCAATACCACTGTTTCTTATGCTTTGGACACTGGGCCCACTACAAACGTTCTTCCACATTCTCCCATACAAACGCCAAGTCACGAACAGTGACTTTTCTCAATAACTTCGTTATTTTCTGTGCTATTGTGCTATTAATATTATACAGTTTATTACGCCTATAAACTACTGTGCCAAATTTGATCAAGATCGGGTGACTATATCATATAGCTCCCATAGGAACGATCGGTCGAAAACAGTACTTTCAAATTGAACATTTGTTAGTTTAATATATCTCTTAATGACTGTGCCGAATTCGATAAACATTGGGTGACTATATCATATAGTTAGATAAAGAGAGCATTTTCGCTTGCAAGGCAGAGCGAAAGACGCTTTATGAAATTAGAGAGTGAGGAATCTATATCAATAGTTATAACGGTGCTGAAACAGTGGTTGCAATACCACTGTTTCTTATGCTTTGGACACTGGGCCTACTACAACTCGGCCGTCCTGACTTTAAGATGTTTCTCAAACTCTGCTTTACTTTATTATTTTGACGAACTTTGTCATGTGATGTTAACCAAAATTTACAATTTGATTATTTTCTTATTCTATAGTGAAATATTTACAATTTAATTATATTCTTAAACCTAGTACCGATGTATATATATACATATATATTTTACTAACAAATTCCAAAATTTATTTATTTATCCAATGTCTTATATTCTGAGCACTCCAGCCGCCTTAATAAGGATTGCGCGATAATTGAAATCCATCCACATCTTTTATTAAAAACCTGCCACTTTTCAAAATTTTTGCTATTATATACGGCTCTTTATTTTTCGGTATTAACTTCCTCGTTATTCCTGCGGTACTTTCAAAATTTTTAACCATTATACATATAATCGCCCTCTTTATATTCCGGTGTAACTTTCTTTTTATTGTTATAGTATTTTTCATTATCGGCCTGAGCTAACCGTTGATTTAATTCTGTTTTCTAATATTTTCTACAACGAATTAATATTTTCTAATATTTTCTACAACTTAAATGACTTCTTAAGTGTTTGTAGTTTTCGTGGTGTATAATCTAACAAATTTAGTAAATGCATCTACAACAACCATACATTTCAAACAATTTCCTATCTGGTTTATTGTCTTCTCCATCATATTTGGAAAATATGTTGCTTCTATCATTTTGTCCCTGCCAATACACCTGCGTAACGCATATATTAGTGCTAGTGTTTCTAGCTCAAAACTGTGGTATTTTGTCTCTGTTACCGTAGTGCGTTTGGAAAAAAAGAAATTGGGTGTAGCTGCTAATCCTCTTTTCTTTGGAGCATAACTGCTCGAATCCCTAAAGCACTGGCATCACAGTGTAATTCAGTTTCATCATTAGGATTATAGATAGCCATTATAGGCGCTTTCGTCAATTTCTTTTTGAAATTTAAAAAACAATTCAAGCTCTAAGTTCTAATTTGTTCCGCACTAATCTCTTGAATACTTCTTTTAACGTTTCTAAATGTTCCTCAATATTTTTGCTAGCAATCATTATATCATCCATGTATAAAATAATTTTCTTTTCCCTAATCATGTCATCAAATATGCTGTTTATAAACCGTTGAAACACATGCGTTGCATTTTTTAGTCCCATTGGCATCCTAAGAAATTCATACTGGCCTAATGGTGTTACAAACGATGTAAATTTAACCGACTCTTTGTCCATGAACACATAAAAATATATAATTTTTTAAATCTAATTTTGTGAATACTTTGTTTCTTGTGCTAAGCGATCCGATCCAGGAGATCGTCTATTAATGGTAATGGATAGTTATCTTAAGCCATACTTTTGTTCATTTTTTAAAGTCTGTACATAGACGCAAATCTCCAGTTTTCTTTTTGACCAAAACTATCGGCAATGCGTATGCTGAATTACTGGGTTGTATAATTTCTTTTTTTAAATAATCATCTATCAAAATATGTTATTTTTCTTTTTCCGTATAAGATAACCTTCTAGGTGAACAACTAAAGGGTTTTGTATTTTGAAGAGTTATGTTCATTTCATATTTAAAACCTGGATTTTCCGGTCTGTGCTAACAGTTTGACAAACTTACAACGAGTCCTAAAATCAACGCTTTCACCGATTATGTATGCATGTTCTTCTTTTGCATTGGATAATAAATTGATTTCAAATATTTCTTTCTGAAAATTTTCTACTAACGCATTTCCCTCATTTTCTTTAACAATATTCTCTACAACCACATTTCTAATATTGATTTCTCCATATTTCTTTCTCCTTTATCTACATTACTAACAATTTTTCTCTCATATTTTCTAACAATTTTACTTTCTATTCCATTTTCATTTTTCAGCATTTTATTATATTCATAAATTACATTACATGCTCATAGATTCTTCAGGCACAATTATTACATCAAAATAAATTTTTATTGCCTTTTTCCAAACATAATGTATTTTTCTGAAAATTTGTAATTTGTTTTCAAAATTATCATTTAGCTGCACATCCTTAGGCATTTTTTATGTTTTTAGAAACGAAATGGCGCTGCTCAAATCTATGCGCCACTCTCTAATTATTGGTTTTTATTATAGTCTTTTGAAAATAATTTAATATATCTTACATAATTGTTTACTTCGTCTTTTGACTTCTTTATTTGCGGGTACTGCGCTATGAGATGGTCTTTGCCACCACACCCATAACAAGATCCACGAGCACGTAAAGGTTTTAGGCAAACTTTCGATGATTTCTCGAATTACAATTATGGCACCTCGAGTCCTTGGGTACCCTGTTTTGCCTCTCGACGAACTTCTTACCTGGCAGCCGGACTTCCACAAATGCTCTTAACAATCGGTTTGGATTGTCAAAACATTGTACATGCGCTTGTATACGCATGCTCTCCAATGGAATTCCCTCTATGATGAAATCTAGTAGCGCGTCGTCCTCAATATTGACGTGTTGGGCTAGCGTTGATTAACGTTGATTCTCGCTGAGTTCACACACATTATTTAATTGTACAATCCAATTTTGTACGTCTGGTCCGCCATTATATCCCAGCAGCAGTTCCTTAGCCATCTGGTAGCCAGAATAAGTCCAATTATTTATTTTCTGCTCAGCTACTCTGGTCCCATTGTTCTGCTAAATTGGTGTTGCCATCTCTAAAACACGCTCGCGCTCCGAACTCTCTTCGACGATTTCTTCGTCTGCTTTTGAGGCATGTTCGTCGCCACTCTCATATCATTTTAAAGTCTAAAGGTGCACTTTAAGTCTTCATTTGCTAAAACCATTCAAGAGACCTCTGGAGTACCAGTGGGTAGTCATTTGTGTTCATTGCTATTCAGTCTTTTTATAAATGATCTTCCATTGGTAAATGAAAAGTCGATTTCAAATGCACTAGCAATGAAATCTAGCAACTTATTTTCTCACGACACTCCCTTAGAACGGTTGGATATAATTAACATCTTATCCCTTTACTTTCGGAAGCGGGCCTGCAAGTGCCTGGTTCGACTCCGCTGGGAAGAGTTAACTTCAAATTTTTTTTCTATTAGGAATTTAATTATATAATATAATTATATAATTTAATTATACCATACACTCATAGGGTGAAATGGTATATTAAAGTCGCCAAAATGTATGTAACAGGCAGAAGGAAGCTTCTCCTACCCCATAAAGTATATACATATATTCTTGATCAGGATCAACAGCAGAGTCGATCTAGCCTTGTCTCGTCTGTCCGTATGAACAAGGAGATCTCGAAGACTATAAAAGCTAGAATAGCAAATTTGGTATGTAGAAGCGTGTAGTATGTAAATAGGTCAAGTCTATTTCCTATTTTTGCCACGCCCCTTTCCGACCCCGTAATTTAAGAAAGGCGTTTATCTCAAAAACTCAGTGGCGTAGTAACGGGGGGGGGGTTTTGTATTTGGTATTGTTTCTGTCGAACTGTCGATGTAATAATGGATCAATGGCCAACAGCTACTGAGGCAGCTGTTTCCATAGTAATAAATGAAGTCCTATTGT
This sequence comes from Drosophila tropicalis, assembly GCF_018151085.1. Lineage (NCBI taxonomy): Eukaryota > Metazoa > Arthropoda > Insecta > Diptera > Drosophilidae > Drosophila > Drosophila tropicalis. The sequence continues at coordinate 2,113,183 of NW_027172360.1, read as the reverse complement.
GGAGACAACGTTGGATTGGGGCAGAAACTCATCCGAAGACATTCATCGACGCATAAAATCTTTGCATCGAAGGACTTTTTCCCAACGTTTCAAAATTTTTGAAGATAGGAGCAACGTTAGCTGTGACCATTGCTAGCAGCGAACGGAGCTTTTCAACTTTGAGGCGTTTAAAAAATTGGATAAGAAATTTAACTGGAGAAGATAGGCTGAACGGACTTGCTTTAATGAGTATTAACAGAGATATTGATATCACGGTAGATGAAGTTATCGACAGATTCGCTCAAAAACAGAGGAAAATCGATTTGTGATTTCGTACATTTATGTTTTTCAACAGTTTTTTATGCTCCAGAATTATCAATAAATTGATCAATACTTATTCAATACAATATGATTTCAACTGTTTTTTCCACAAACAATTATTTACATGTAAATATTGTTTAGTTACTTATTAAAAATGTTTTATCTATAATTAAACTTAGTATAAACTGCAATGGAAAATCGTACGTCAAATTTTATCTTGAGATGCTCATATTTATATACACTCTATAAAATTAAATTTTTACATTCTATACAGCATTTCAATATACAACACCCTATATATTACACATTATCTAAGTGATATCTCATATTTAGAATTTTGTCAATATCTTTGATCCTAAAACATGTTAGGCCCATGAACTGGCCCTGACATTACATCGATTCTCTCAAATTAGAAACAACTTTTTTGAGCTTGCTCCTATGTTTTGGTTCGTTGCACTAGTGATATGACCATTTTATGGCCATGATCCATATGATATATGAGAGCTTTATCTTCTTCATGATGTTTACGTAGACATTTCGTTTCATATACCCATCAATCTTATGAATTGGACCAAGTCCAATAAATGAGAAACAAGGCTTAATCATTGAATATTGCCTAGCCGTTGTTTGCGTGTGGTTTTGGTGGTATTCCGTATATTCTAGGCGACGTATATACTGTTTAGACCCTGCACTTTGCAATGGCAAGATCAAAATACAAACGTGCTTTTACAAGCTTCGAAGTCAACAGTGGGACATTCTTTGTACTTCGCACGTTTAGCAGATAAGTGACTTTTTTTACTGATAGGATTAGATCATGTTTTAACAAATTAGAAGATGCAACCGGATTGAATCTGCTGTCGAACTATGTGTTACTCATCTGGAACCGTTTTTGCAAGTTTTACGCCATGTTTTTCGGTTTTCTTTTTTATTTTTTTTTTTTTGGAAATTTAGGGCAGCAGAGACCATCTATGCAGGACATAGAAAAAAGTTTGGATTTTTGGATTTGGATTTTAAATTTTATCTGGGGCAAGGCTTACCAGTTAGCAGCCAAGCGTGTAGACTCCAGCAGGAACCAAAAAAAAAGCCGAAATCCACAACGTTTCAAGATGATATACCTTTCGGTACAGCCCTATTTAAATTCAAAATCTTGACAGTCGTTTTTTCCGTCCGTGCTTTTCTTGCCTGCCGTGACTACTGTCAAATAGACTTTGGCAGCGGAAACATATCAATATTTTTGTAAGGAACCCAACATGACCCAATACGAAATTTATTTTAAATCGGCATGGCCCATGCTCATCTCTAGTCTGGATAATTATCTGCAAAAATATCCATGGCTTGTGCAATAATTGGCATTACTCTAGAAATTTTTGCAGCTACTAATTTTATTTCTTCTGATATGTTTGGGAATTAAACGACTTTATATATGTAGTTTAAGTTAATATTCATGTAATTGACCCACTGAATATCTTCTATTCTTCTTTACATACGCATTTGTATGTGGACGCAACGTTGGTACATCCGTTATTCGATATTTGCACAAACCACTCTGCTTAGCTTCAAATGCATGCGTAACTAAATCACTTACATTTTGAAAGCGGCATGGGACATACAACATTTTTGGTACTTCGAGCCGGATAGGAATCAAAGATAACGGTTAACTATTAAAAACCCTCTCAGCCTAATAAGCGTTTAATTAACTAGTTGTGAAACTATCACAGTCAAACGATGAATCGCATTATGAAAGAATGTGAATTTACTATGTATTATGCAACTCACACGTGCGTGCAACAACGCATATCAGGCAGTTGATTCAGGAGAATCAGTAGATGCTTTGGACCATCGCTTAATAAGACTTAAGAACATACACGATCATTTCATGGATCTTAGCGAGGATTATTGTCAATTTCAAGAGAAGAAGAGAAGTACTATAAGGCATGTGATGTACTAACAGAGGCTACTAGCGTGTTACAGAAACCAGACAATTCAACCATTGCTCAACCATTACTCCTCAGCTACTTCATACACTAAACGAAACTGGAATAAAATCGGCCTTTGTTCAAAGGCTCTATAGATAAAAAACAAAGTCTCAGTAAGTGCCAAAAATTCCATTACCTCATATCATATTTGGAAGGTGATGCATTGAAACTTGTGAAACACATAACGGTCACCAATGCTAACTATGAAAAAGCATGGGAGAAGCTAGATCAAAAGTACAAAAAGAAACCGCTAATCGTTCGTTCCTTTATCACGAAATTCTTAAATTTTCCGGCAGCTCTGTGAACTATTTGCGAAGCCTCGTCGATGGTGCTGATGAAGTTGTGCGGGGGCTAAGCCCACTTTGTTGCGATTCTCGTGACCCATGGCTTATACATATTTTGCTGATAAAGTTAGATGTCGACACACGTCAAATCTGGGCGGAACAAAGCAACTCAAATCGTGACAAGGTGACCATTGATGATTTTTTGGAATTTCTTACAAGTCGCTGCGTTGGAGACGTGTCAGCCTACCATTTCACCCAGTGTTCAAAATCGACGGCAAACCATCGTGCATCATACCACTGAGCAAAGAACAGTAACTCCATATTGTTCATACTGCAATGAGTCTCATTTTATTTCAACTTGCATGAAATTTAAAGAACTTGATTTGAATTTCCGTCGCATGTTTGCATATAAAACCAGATTATGTTACAACTGCTTTAGTAAGTATCATCAAGTCAAGAAATGTAAGTCAACCTTTAATTGTCGCCTATGTACATAAATTAAGGCACCACACATTGATACATGTAGGGCAATCAGACGCCTCTAATGTACAAGCAGAGTCAACACAGCGGGAAAACGTAACGCAGAGTCACATAACTCTGGATTGGCTTATTCCGGTCCGGCTGTTGCTCATCACTCATACGACGTGGCAAAAGACCCTGTATTCAGCGAAGGCATAAGGCAGACGAGCACTTGCGCTGAGTATATGAAACCATGGGTATCATACGACGACGACGATGCATTCGGGGCGAATGAAGTGTAGGATGGCCGATTTGTCTGACAATCCTATTCAGCCAGCCCTAGTTGAGTCAGCTGACTCAAAAAAGCGAGAGTGAATCTGGCAAGCCAGTCAGACAGAGAAGTATGAAGCAGACGGAGGTTTTAAGACGAAAAGCTGAAAGTGTAGGACGTATAGACGACGAAAAGACGAAAGACATTAAACAATAATTAATTATATCTACTATTATCCAAAAACCAATACTTACATATCTTAACATTAAATAAAACTATTATAAAGCTATAACCGGGACTGTGTTTATTCGCAAGACAATACCCCACTCCCACAGTTATATAACCCAAAATTACTTTTTTAGCTACAGTTCTAGAAAAAAATTACATATTATATATATTATTGCGTATGCGTTTTACTCAGTATGAGAATTATCAGGATCGGACTACTAAATCATATAGCTCCAGAACAAACATTTTCATAAAAATTGGAGTATCGCTATGAAATTCACATACGTGATAATATTAGATATAAAACCCCAAATCCCAAAATTTGAATCGGATCGGATAAATATAACACAAGTTACAGTCAATATAATAATCTCTGATCTGCTCCCAGCTCTGCCGGCAGTGCTGCTTGCTGTCTACTACGTCATACGTCATCAACAGAGCACATGCATACACACACTGACGCAACGCTACATGAACTGTATGTTTATGTGTGCGTTGCTTTGCTTAGGGAATGAGGGAAGAGTAAAATTGTTTTGTATGTATATTGATGAAATGAGTTGCAAAAAACAAATTTTAAACATGTAAAATTATTATTGCCAAGGACTGCAAGGGTATATAAACTTCGGCATAGCCGATGTTAGCTTCTTTGTTATTTTAGAATAGTTGTTTGGGAATTAAACGACATTAAATAGTTTAAGTCAATATTCATGTACACGAACCACTGTATATATGTATTCTATTGTTCTTTACGTATGCATTTGTTTGTGAACGCAACGTTGGTACATCCGTTATTATCCGAAAAACACTTACATTTTGACATTGGTACAGACCAGTCGCGTTCATTGGTAACTATCTTTAATTACACTATAACCGAATAAAGATTAATACAGTCCACACATTTCTAAACATACAAATTTTCTGGTCCTTCGAGCCGGATAGGGATCGGATCCGGATTAAAGATAACGGATTTCTGAATACAATATTTCGATCAGCCTAATTAGAGTGTAATTAAATAGTTGTGAAACCATCACTGTCAAACAATGAATCGCATTTCTAATCAACGTGCGTTTACTATTACGCAACTCACACGTGCGTGCAACAACGCATATCAGGCAGTTGATTCAGGGGAATCAGTCGACGCATTGTACCATCGCTTACTAAGACTCAAAAACACGTTCGATCATTAGATGGATCTTAGCCAGGATTATTGCCAATTTAAAGGGGTAGAAAACTACGTCGACCCTAGTGAGGAGCTTGAAGAGTGCGAAGGCATATGATGTACTCTCAGAAGCTACCAGCGTGCTACGGAAACCAGACAATTCAACTGATGAGCTTACTTCTCAATTACTTCATACACTTAGCGAAAGTGGCATCAAATCGGAATTACAGTGTGAAAGAATCAAGATTCCAACGTTTTCGGGAAACTATGAGGATTGGCCGCAATTCAGTGATTTATTTAAAGGCTCAATAAATCGAAAACAAAGTCTCAATATGTGCCAAAAATTCCATTACATAAAATCATACTTGGAAGGTGATGCATTGAAACTTGTGAAACACATAACGGTCACCAATGCTAACTATGAAAAAGCATGGGAGAAGTTAGATCAAAAGTACAACAAGAAACCGCTAATCGTTCGTTCCTTTATCACGAAATTCTTAAATTTTCCGGCAACTACTGAACTCTCTGTGAACTATTTGCGAAGCCTCGTCGATGGTGCTGATGAAGTTGTGCGGGGGCTAAGCCCACTTTGTTGTGGCTTATAGATATTTTGCTGATGAAGTTAGATGTCGACACATGTCAAGTTTGGGCGGAACATAGTAATTAAAATCCAGACAGGGTGAGCATCGATGATTTTTCGGAATTTCTTACAAGTCGGTACGACGCGTTGGAAACGTGTCAGCTTACCATTTCACCCAGTGCTCAAAATCGACGGCACACTGTCGTGCATCATACCACTGTGCAAAGAACAGCTACTCCATATTGTTCATACTGCACTGAGCCTCATTATACCCTTGCAGACGGTATTTTAATATTGGTCAGATGTTTGTAACGCACAGAAGGAGACTTTTCCGACCCCATAAAGTATATATATTCTTGATCAGCATGAGAAGCTGAGTCAATATGGCCATGCCCGTCTGTCCGGCCGTCTGTGCAAATCATTTGGTATTTAAGCTACTTATCGCCCGGAGCAGATAAAGTATGAAAATTGTCAGGATCGGACCACTTTAGCATATAGCTCTAGAAATTTGATGAAATGAAATTTAATACTATTATAGTTTTGGATATAAAAACTCAGATTCCAAAATTTGAATCTGATCGGAAAAATAGACCACAAGTTACAGTCAATATAAATCGGTTCAACCGCTGCCGGCAGCGCTGCTTGCTGCTTACTACGTCATCATCAAATTCACAGAGCACATGCATACACACACAGACGCAACGCTACATGAACTGTATGTGTATGCGTGCGTTGCTTTGCTTAGGAAATGATGGTAGAAGAAAAATTATGGTAAAATTAGTAATAGTGTTTTGTTTGTGTATTGATAAATTGAGTTGCAGGAAAAGAAATTTTGAACACGTAAAAATATTGTTGCCAAGGACTGCAAGGGCTATGACGACGTTAGCTTCTTTTATATTTTAATTTAATATTATTAACAAATCATTATATTTTCATTATAATTAATATTATAATTAATTATAATATTATATAGTAGTAAAAACCGGCAATCGCAAGGACAAATCAGAAGTCTGTTTTCAGGGTGGACAAGAGTTAAACAAAAACCAGAGGGCCGGGACTAACTTCGACCGCGTCAAAGTTTGTGTACCCTTGCAACTTTTTTAGCAACTCTTTCCTTACCTATTAGCCAACAATGTGGAAGAAAGGCTTATGTTTGCGAAAGAATGGCCTACAATCATAGGAAATAACGAAGATATTGATCATAGTCACTGTTTTCCACCGATCGTTCCTATGGGAGTTATATGATATAGTCACCCGATCTATATCAAATTCGGCACAGTCATTAACAGATATATTAAACTAAGAAATGTTTAATTTGAAATCAATCGCGTTAGAAGTAACGAAGTTATTTACAAAAGTCACTTTTCGACCGATCGTTCCTATGGGAGCTATATGATATAGTGGCCCGATCTTGATCAAATTTGCCACAGTCATTAACAGATATATTAAACTAACAAAGGTGTAATAAACTCTCTAATATTAAGTTTCACGATAAAAGCACAGAAAATAACGAAGTTATTGTTCGTGAGATAATAGCGCAGAAAATAACGAAGTTATTGAGAAAAGTCACTGTTCGTGACTTTGGGGTTTGTATGGGAGCTATATGATATAGTGGTCCGATCCGGCTGAATCCGAGATATACAACCCCTGCAGTATATACAAGCCTACGTGCAAAATTTCAGCTCTTAGCTTTTACGGTCTAGGAGGAGTTTGCGTTGATCCAGACGGACGGACATGGCTATTTGAACTCGTCTCGTCGTGCTGATCAAAAATATATGTATATACTTTGTATGGTCGGAGATGCTTCGTTCTATGCGTTGCACACTTCTGACCAAAATTAATATACCCTTTTTGCAAGGGTATAAAAATGTTATAAAATACACAACATACCAAAGGAAACAAAATTTTAGTACCATCTTTGCTGGACACACGGTTTATAAATTTGTAAGAACAATACACATGTTCTTGTTTGTGTGAGGCGTCGAATAAAAAATTGTATAGAGTAATTTTCAGACAACCCTGGACGCTACATACGTTTTCATTTGCAATTTTTTTATAGTACACATTTCAGAATAATATTCGAATAAATAGCATTGACCAGGCAAATTTTGATCAACAAGAATTTTACCTTATTGCGGTTGATGGTACACCCTCATCATCTGACTCTAAACGAATTTTCTTCATGGCTACAATCTGACCAGTTAGTCGATTGCGACCCTTATAAACTACGCCGTACGTTCCCTCTCCAATTTTCTCAATTTTTTCAAAATCTTCCATCGCATAAACAATTTAATTTTTTCAAAACCGCGCGTATTGTTAGAAAATAATACTTGAAAAGTTTTCGAGTTACCAGACTTACTCTTTTTTGTTAAAGTTTCCATATCATAAGGCCGTATTCCCACATTGTAACATTTAATTTGCAACCTTTTAATATTTTCTTCCTTAATCTAAGGCCCGATTCCCACTAATTCCATCTGCGGGAAACGTTTCGGATTAACTGTTGATGTGAAGTAGTGATTCCCACTGGACCATCCACGATCTCCTCGCAGCTGATTTTACAGCTGCCATAGGACTTGTTCCAAAGTGCTGTAACTTAAAAGAGATTAAAAGTTTATATATGTATGTATATAATTAGTAATATATACAATTTTGCAGATTTAAAGACATTATTTGCCATTCCCGATACATTTATATGGCTAGCACATGCCTGTGCTTACAAATTCAAACGAATGTATGCATATATGTATGTAATATGTACACACATGCATTCCTTCAGTAGCGTTTCAACTAAACTGAGCCTAAATATAACACATCGCGTGTATTTATTTAAATACATATAAAAACCCACTGTCAGTGTCGTCTACAATGAAAAACTTTTAGAATCAAATATGCAAACAATTCGGATAATTTCTTGTGTCATTCAAAATCGATCTTTGACAACAAACATTCTGGGACATTCATGTTTTCCAGTGAATGACAAATTTATAGCGTTGCATTCGCAAAATATCGATATAGCTGCCAATCAAACAGCCTGAAATGGGAGCGGCTATTTCACTATGCAACACAAATTTGTCAGAAGTTTGCAACGCATAGAACGAAGCATCTCCGACCATACAAAGTATATATATTCTTGATCAGCACGACGAGACGAGTTCAAATAGCCATGTCCGTCCGTCCGTCTGGATCAACGCAAACTCCTCCTAGACCGTAAGAGCTACAGAGCTGAAACTTTGCACCTAGGCTTGTATATACTGCAAGGGTATATTCGATCTCGGATTCAGCCGGATCGGACCACTATATCATATAGCTCCCATACAAACCCCAAAGTCACGAACAGTGACTTTTCTCAATAACTTCGTTATTTTCTGCGCTATTATCTCACGAACAGTGACTTTTCTCAATAACTTCGTTATTTTCTGTGCTTTTATCGTGAAACTTAATATTAGAGAGTTTATTACACCTTTGTTAGTTTAATATATCTGTTAATGACTGTGGCAAATTTGATCAAGATCGGGCCACTATATCATATAGCTCCCATAGGAACGATCGGTCGAAAAGTGACTTCTGTAAATAACTTCGTTACTTTTAACGCGATTGATTTCAAATTAAACATTTCTTAGTTTAATATATCTGTTAATGACTGTGCCGAATTTGATATAGATCGGGTGACATTATCATATAACTCCCATAGGAACGATCGGTGGAAAACAGTGACTATGATCAACATCTTCGTTATTTCCTATGATTGTAGGCCATTCTTTCGCAAACATAAGCCTTTTTAGATAAAACGTTCTTCCACATTGTTGGCTAATAGGTAAGGAAAGAGTTACCAAAAAGTTGCAAGGGTATACAAACTTTGACGCGGTCGAAGTTAGCCCCGGCCCTCTAATTTTTTATATCGAGTTGAAATTTTTAATTTTTGGGGTATTTTTTAGTTTGTCATATGAATTATTTTTAGTTTATAACTATTTTTTGTGAGAATATTAATCTTGGAAGTATTTTTATTGGCAAAAATATGTAAAATTTCAACCAACCAAAATGTAAAAATATTTTGAAAAAATTTAACAGAGAAGCCGTTTTTCAAAAGTGAGTTTTATTTTGAGCGAAAAAAATAAAAATCATCAGCTTTAGCTTTTGACAAATGTATGAAAAATAAAAACAATGATAAAATTGGTATTAATACTAATGCAAAAAAAGAAAAATTTTATGGAGTGGTAGTCCTTGAACTCCTTTTTAAGGATGTGCAAAAATATTTTGAAAATATTTAACATGGAAGCCGTTTTTCAAAAGTAAGTTTTATTTAGAGCGAAAAAAATAAAAAAATCATTTTTAATCATTATTTTTGATTTTTATTTTTTTTGATCAAAAAAGATTTTTATGGATAATTCTTATTCAGTTACTCAAAATTAATGATCTTTTTTGAAGAAAAATGAAAAAAATCGAAATGTAATGATTATCGAATAAGTTTTTTAATATAACTTATAATGATTACGGTCCCTGGTTTGCAGAGCTTGTTATGTCGGGTTGGTTAACCATCCGCATAAAAATCAAAAAAAAAAAAAATGTCATTTGGTGTACCAATGATATGGTACAATTCAGGAGAACATGACCCAAAAATTGTTATGCTTGTGCCAAAAAAGTGACTGGACTTAACAAAAGAAAGGCGAAAAACAAAGTCTACGTCTACGTTCCGAGTGTGCAACTGCAATTATTCCGAGTATATCCCCGAATCATCAGTATCAAATCACGTAGTTCTTATAACACAAAGCAAGTTTGATGGAATGGTTGCAAAATTAGAGCTAACGCAGAAAAAATCAGAAATGTTACCATCTTTTTCTTTGTCACAGCGTTTCGAAATCGTAAGGAACACTTCAAAAGTTTTTTACTGTGAACCAAGAAAATACTTTTGCCTCTTGTCACGATACTTTGTCTCTCATGAATGAAATGGTGTTCTGTACAGGTCAAACGATTGGAGACTATTCATTGATAGTTCAAAATTTATATTGAAAGCCGTATTGCTTGAAAAAAATAATTCATAGCCATCGATCCCCGTTGCATATGGGACTGATACTAAAGAGACGTTTGAAAAAATGAAATGGATCTAATATCCATATTAGAATTGGTGGAATACTAAAAACACAATTGGCGTGTGTGTTGCGACTTGAAAGTCATTGCCATGCTAACCGGACTCCAAGGCGGCTACACTAAACACATGTGTTTTTTATGCGATTGAGACACTCGGTTCAAGGGCGATCAGTGCACAAAAAAAAAAATTTGGAAAATAAGAGCTGAAAGTAAGAGAAAGGATGCCTCGTATCACCAGAAAAAATCATTTTCCCTCCACTTCACATCAAACTCGGAATTGTTACAAATTTCTTGATGGTTGTCGGTAGAAAAGACGCTGTATTTTGATGTTTACAACAAATCTTTCTAAGGATTAGTGATGCAAAATTAAAAAATGGGAAGGAATTTTTTTATATCTACAAATACATATATACACGAATACTTTTGACCTTTGTCAAATCTTTCACGCGTTTTGAATGGCCCTGATATTCATTGTGTGGACATCGGTAAAGGAGACCATCGTTGGGCTTTTAGGCAAAAATCGTTCACCTAATTTTGACGAGTCCGTGAAAAGAATGTCTAATTCAGTTTCGAAAATTGGAGTCCACATTTCGCTGAAAATTCACTTTCTTCACCACCATTTGGACCAATTTAGTCGACAGCTATCGACTGAATCAGATGAACAGGGCGAGCGGTAGCATCAAATTGCCTTGCCATTTGAATTAAGGTATCAGGAAAAACGAGCTCCAGATGCTATACTGGCCGAAATATGTTGGTGGACCAAGCAAATATTATAATTCAAAGAAGATGAAAATCAAAATGAAGAAGTGCAGAAAAATGAACTCGACGGAATGGAGTTCTCCACTGACGAATCGGATTACTTTGATCTTGATAAAGGAAATGAACCACAACCAAAAAGAACTCGTTTCTAATTTGCCATATTTCAAAATATATTTGTTGTTCTAAATTAATCTTGATATTATTCTCACAAAAAATAGTTATAAATTAAAAATTCTTCCAAAACTAGTGTTTAGAAATGTGTGGACTGTATTAATCTTTATTCGGTTATAGTGTAATTAAAGATAGTTAACAATGAACGCGACTGGTCTGTACCAATGTCAAAATGTAAGTGTTTTTTGTACGCATGCATTTGATGCTAAGCAGCATGGTTCGTGCAAATTAAGAATAACGGATGTACCGACGTTGCGTTCACAAACAAATGCATACGTAAAGAACAAAAGAAAATATACAGTGGTTCGTGTACATGAATATTGACTTAAACTATTTAATGTCGTTTAATTCCCAAACATACCGCCCGCCCTGAACGATCGTTCAGAATAACGGCCACCTTTACAATTGGGCGCTTGATTATTACTCGAGCTGTCTGAACGCTGACGACTCTAACTTTCTCATCTTGTCCAGGATGAACTTCGGTTATGCGGCCCAGCAACCATTTGGAGGGTGGCAAATGCGGCTCTTTAATGACTACTAGCGTCCCGGGTTGCAGATTTAGGTTTTCGCGTTGCCATTTATTCCTAGGTTGCAGGGTAGATAGATATTCGTTGTGCCATTTTTTCCAAAATCCTTGGACCATAGCTTGCAACTGTTTATATCGTTGCAACCGATTGAGGTTAACATATAGCAGATTAGGTTGTGGTATAGATGTATACGATTCACCCGTCAGTACGTGTGAAGAGGTGAGGGGATCCAAACTTGTGTCACCAGCTGAACACAATGGTCTAGAATTGAGTATGCCGTGTTGTGCGACGAAATTCGCTAACTCCTGTGGTTGGTTTTGTAATAGTAGTAACTCTCGTATCTCTTTGAGTTCCTTTTGTGCACCTTGAAACGTGGTGCCGTTGTCAGAATACATATCTGTGATTGGTCCTCTACGTGCCCAGAAACGCTCCAAAGCGGCGATAAATGCAGACGACGTAAGACCACTCACCAGCTCAAGATGAATTGCCTTTGTAGATAGGCAAACAAATACCGCAAACCATGCCTTTCCAAATTTTGGTGTGCGGCCTGTAGAAATCTTGATAGCGATAGGCCCAGCATAATCTACTCCTGTATGAAGAAAACATTTTAGTGGTTGGACCCTAGGTACCGGTAGATTAGCCATAATCTGCGAACTGGTAGCTCGTCTTTGCATGAAACAAAACTTGCACCGCGTGCTTCAATAATCCAATACTGTTGTCGAACACTGTTGAAGATACCATCTATTCCAGCATGAAGACATTTCTTGTGATGATGTCGAACAACTAAAACGGCTATAGGCGTAGATTTTGGTATTACAATGGGATGTTTGTCCTCCAACTCGCATAACTCCATCTTCATCCAAGAATGGGGTTAATCGAATAAGCTTTGATTTAAGCGAAAGTTGACATCCTTTGCTAAGAGCTTCAGATTCCTTGTCAAAGAATGTACGTTGAACATATTGAACTAGTTGATTATGGGCATGTTGAATTTCTATTGCTGTGATGTGTCTAGAGTTTGAATAATCTTGAAGTATGGCATCTGGAGTACGACGTAAATGATTATCAAATCGATAGCAATAGCAGATAATTCTTAAAATTCGACTCCAATCCGAAATTTTGCTAGCAAGCTTTTGAAACCAATACTCCTCCTCTAACGAATGTAGTGTGACTTGTGGGATTGCCCGTTTCTCCAGTGTAACGTTATTGTCCGTTGATTGCCAACATTGTGGGTTGACTGCTGACCATGTTGATTTGGGATTGGACAGCCAACTCGGTCCTGTCCACCACAACTGATGTGCCACAAGTTTTTATGGTAGCATTCCTCTAGAGATGCAATCAGCAGGATTTTGTTCTGACCGTACATGTTGCCAACAGCTGCGTGGATACTCTTCTAAAATTTCAGCTGTTCTATTGCAAACAAATGTGTTCCAGGTGCGCGGTGAGGCAGATAGCCAATGCAGAACTATCTCCGAATCTGTCCAACAAGAACTGCTAGAAATAGAAATTGTTAGCGATTGTTTTATGATTGTCATCAATTTACTCAGCAAATGCGCAGCGTTTAGTTCTAGTCGATATTGGTTTCAGTGGTGCTACTCGTGTTCTGGAGGCAATGAGCGTAACCTAGTAACTGTCTCCGAATTTCACTCGATTGTACACTACAGCTCCATAAGCTTGTGCCGAAGCATCTACAAACCCATGCAATTCGATGTCCGTATTTGGTATTGCAATATAACGAGAAATCCTACAGGTCTGAAGTAGGCAAAGCTCCTCTCGTACTACGTGCCAGCGCGCACATAGTTTCTCTGGTAAAGGTTCATCCCACGGCAACGAAGTTATCCAACTTTCTTGAAATAGGATTTTGAGCATAACTGTAATGGCTCCATAAATGCCAAGTGGAGCCGCAGATAACAAAGTCCGTTTGCTTAGAACTTGCGCCTCCCTTTGGTTACTGAAATTGGCTGATAAATCATATTTGCAGGGGTTCCAGTGTAGACCTAGAATTTTTACAATTGTTAATGTTTCGTTCGAAGGGTGATGTTCACAGATTTCCTTTGGCATTGTTTGTAGAAGTGCGTCACAATTTGAACTCCATTTGTGAAGTCTGAAATTCGCTTCATTCAGTAACGAAATAAGGTCATCTTTAAGTGCGATCAACTTGTTCACTGAATCGCATCCGGTGGGAATATCATCAACATATGCGTCTCTTGCCAACGCGATTGATGCTAAAGGGTACTTCTCTTGATAATCATCGGCGAGTTGCTTTAAAACTCGTACAGTTAGAAATGGCGATGGGCATAATCCATAAGTAACTGTTCACAAACGATAATGCTGAAATGGTTCGTCTCCTTCCTTGCGCCATATAATTCTTTGATAGTTAGTGTGCTTGGATGAAACATCTTCTCTATATCAGCGCAAAATACATAGCGATGCTGTCGAAAACGTAGACATACTCCCAATAAATCTCTTTGTATAGATGGTCCTATGTGAAGCCGGTCATTTAGCGAGAAACCCTTCTCATCCTTTCCAGATCCGTCAAATACAACGCGACATTTTGTATTCGAGCTGCCTGGTTTAAGTACAGCGTGATGAGCTAAATATACACAAGTATCAGGGTTTTCGTCTATTTGCATCTGTGAGTTCCATGTGTCCTTGTTTTTCGTAGTCGTTTATAAACTTCACATATTGCTGCTTAAGTTGAAATTCCTTACGAAATTGTCGTTCCAATGAACTAAATCGTTGCTTAGCCTGAGACAATGTTGGGTAGATGGGTGGGGCTTCATCCTTAAATGGGTAGTTGACGATGTACGTTCCATCTTGTGTGCGGGTATGTGTACTTCGAAAGTGTTGCTCTACTGGATCGGTGGCTTCAATTGTGGCTTTTGATGCTTGAACGTTGTCTATCTCCAAAAAAGTCCGAACCAGTGTGTCGAGGTCTTCATGAGCATGATAGGAAAATACTGGCATTACGGTGTCACTTGCAGCGCTATATGAACCTGCAATGACCCAACCGAATTTTGTATTAAAAGCAATAGGATTGTTTTTACCAAATGTTTTGATCTCTCCTAAGTAGATATTTCATAGTTGATCCGAACCCAGGATCACGTCGATAGCATTAGGTATGTGGAATGAGGGATCAGCCAGCTTCAACTGACGAATCTGTCTCCAGTGGGATGAGCTCGTATTGATCGCTTGCGCTGGTATCGATGACGTTAGTAACCTCATGATTAGCGTAGTGACTTCAATAGAGTTTGAATTGGTCCTCCAATATAGTTGAATTGTTGAGCGCCCTCTAGTGACCCCAGCACTATTGGCGGCAAGACTTGAAACTGATATCCGGGCATGTGTTCGTGTAACACCAATACGTTGAACAAATGCTTCAGTCGCCAACGTGATTGACGACCCTGTATCGGGTAGGATCCTACAAATAGTTTTGTTACCCCATGCGTCGATTACAGTAGCCAAAAGAGTAGGTAGAATTGCTTGCTTAGCTTCCGCAGGAATAGTTTCCAAATCAAATCAAGTTCTTTAAATTTCATGCAAGTTGAAATAAAATGAGACTCATTGCAGTATGAACAATATGGAGTTACTGTTCTTTGCTCAGTGCACGATGGTTTGCCGTCGATTTTGAACACTGGGTGAAATGGTAGGCTGACACGTCTCCAACGCAGCGACTTGTAAGAAATTCCAAAAAATCATCAATGGTCACCTTGTCACGATTTGAGTTGCTATGTTCCGCCCAGATTTGACGTGTGTCGACATCTAACTTTATCAGCAAAATATGTATAAGCCATGGGTCACGAGAATCATAACCAAGAGCGCTTAGCCCCCTACAATTTCATCAGCACCATCCACAAGGTTTCGCAAATTGTTTACAGCAAGTTCAGTAGTAGCCGGCAAATTTAAGAATTTCGTTACAAAAGGAAAGAACGATTAGCGGTTTCTTGTTGTACCTTTGCTCTAACTTCTAACTTGTCATAGTTATCATTGGTAACCGTTATGTGTTTCACAAGTTTCAATGCATCACCTTCCAAGTATGATTTTAGGTAATGGAATTTTTGGCACATATTGAGACTTTGTTTTCGATTTATTGAGCCTTTAAATAAATCACTGAATTGCGGCCAATCCTCATAGTTTCCCGAAAACGTTGGAATCTTGATTCTTTCACACTGTAATTCCGATTTGATGCCACTTTCGCTAAGTAGATGAAGTAATTGAGAAGTAAGCTCATCAGTTGAATTGTCTGGTTTCCGTAGCACGCTGGTAGCTACTGAGAGTACATCATATGCCTTCGCACTCTTCAAGCTCCTCACTAGGGTCGACGTAGTTTTCTACCCCTTGAAATTGGCAATAATCCTGGCTAAGATCCATCAAATGATCGAACGTGTTTTTGAGTCTTATTAAGCGATGGTACAATGCGTCGACTGATTCCCCTGAATCAACTGCCTGATATGCGTTGTTGCACGCACGTATGAGTTGCGTAATAGTAAACGCACGTTGATTAGAAATGCGATTTATTGTTTGACAGTGATGGTTTCACAACTATTTAATTACACTCTAATTAAGCTGATCGAAATATTGTATTCAGAAATCCGTTATCTTTAATCCGGATCCGATCCCTATCCGGCTCGAAGTACCAGAAAATTTGTATGTTTAGAAATGTGTGGACTGTATTAATCTTTATTCGGTTATAGTGTAATTAAAGATAGTTAACAATGAACGCGACTGGTCTGGACCAATGTCAAAATGTAAGTGTTTTTCGGATAATAACGGATGTACCAACGTTGCGTTCACAAACAAATGCATACGTAAAGAACAATAGAATATATACAGTGGTTCGTGTACATGAATATTGACTTAAACTATTTAATGTCGTTTAATTCCCAAACAACTATTCTTGAAGACGATTTCAGCACCGCAAACTAAAACACCATCTTCATCTGTTGAATTCAAAATATGAACTGATTTTATTAACAAAAGTATGGAGTTTATAAAGGGAATCTTAGGCTCTAGGAGGTAACAATTGTTCTTAAAATATCTTATTCTAATGACCCACGTTTTTCGGGGGTTGAAAATTGTTTATATTTCATGCTCAGCGTCGGTTACTTGATACTCCGCTGCTGTTACAATCTTAAGTGTTTTCCACAGAGTGTGGATGCATGTTTTTGTTTTTAGAATTAAGCAATAATTGTCATAGGAATCTTTATGACTTATTTTTCTTGTGTGTTTTGTGTATTTCTTTGTTCAATCTGATTTGGTGAAGCCATTTCAGATGAACACGATGTTTATTCTTAAACAACTCTAAAATAACAAAGAAGCTAACATCGGCTATGCCGAAGTTTATATACCCTTGCAGTCCTTGGCAATAATAATTTTACATGTTTAAAATTTGTTTTTTGCAACTCATTTCATCAATATACATACAAAACAATTTTACTCTTCCCTCATTCCCTTAGCCAAGCAACGCACACATAAACATACAGTTCATGTAGCGTTGCGTCAGTGTGTGTATGCATGTGCTCTGTTGATGACGTATGACGTAGTAGACAGCAAGCAGCGCTGCCGGCAGAGCTGGGAGCAGATCAGAGATTATTATATTGACTGTAACTTGTGTTATATTTATCCGATCCGATTCAAATTTTGGGATTTGGGGTTTTATATCTAATATTATCACGTATATATCTATATATACAGTGGCGGATCTACGGGGGTGAAATAGGGGAAATTTCCCCCCAAAACTCCGAGTCGGATAGAATATCAGATTTTGGTTGACAAATTCAACTACTTGTTTGTGCGTGGATTGCGAGACTTTTTGTGAATATATTAAGTTCATATGATATATGTATGTATTGACTTATTTTTACAATATACAGTTAAAAAACAGACCAAAACATTCTAGATAGCCAGTTGAGAGCTTGATGGGTGATAAATTGCTATCACGCGTGTTAATCACGCGTGATGTCACTGAAGCACATGGCAAAATCGATAGTCGTATGCGCGCTAATGTATTGATTAATCGATCATCGTTTTAACTCAGCTGTGCGTACACTGCCAGATTTCTCCACAAGTTAGATCACATCAAAGTAAAGGAGCTTTTGTTTTTCGAGTTCATTTCAATTTATATTTAAACTAATTGTAAGTACTGTGCAATCGATTTATGCAATAGTATAGCTATTGTTTGTCGCTACTGAGTGCTGAAGCGTTCAATGTATGGAATGCCCTTCTTGGCACATGAAACGTTCTAGAAAATGGTGAGTATAAACATATGCGTTTTTCTGGGATGGCCAT
Source organism: Drosophila tropicalis (assembly GCF_018151085.1). Lineage (NCBI taxonomy): Eukaryota > Metazoa > Arthropoda > Insecta > Diptera > Drosophilidae > Drosophila > Drosophila tropicalis. Next base: position 2,095,099 of record NW_027172360.1, on the reverse strand, counting down.
AGTGGCTCTGAAAAATTATTCCTAATGAGTGATTAGAAAAAATGTTCATAGAGTTGATTAATTTCAGTCTCGCCAGCAGCCTTCGATTGCCACTTTTTTCCAACCTCTCAAAAAAAAAGTTAGAAGACGTCGCTTCAGATGAAACGTATCATGTTGACGAAGATCAAGTTTCGGATACTACTTCCGAAAATAATACTACATTGACACAAGGAACTCAGAATTTGTCGAGAATTAGTTCACTAGGCGCTTGTTCATCGTTTATGACAGACACAAATGATAACCTAGCTTCTATGGTTATGCCAGAATTCTCCAGCGACATAGGTCATTTTATCGGCAAGAAGATAAGCGATAGGGTTAAAGGAGAACTTTTGGAAAACCCTTGGATACCATCGAAGAATTATATATTTCCTTTCTCCAGCAGAAATGTTTGCGGAAAAGAGATTAGGCATTATGTATCACATAAACATTTAGTTGATCACAACGAATGGTTGGTTTTTTCTGATGTCAAAAAAGGCCTCTATTGCAAATACTGTCCATGGTTCACAACAAACAATTTAGGAGGTTACCAAAAAAATACTCCTTTAGGTATACTAGTCACGCAACCGTTGGTTAACTTCAAGAATCTAGCCGGCAAGTTAGGAGATCTAGAAAGCCATTCTCAACACCTTTACCACAAGAATGCAGTTGTTGCAGGCAAAGATTTTCTGAAGAATTACCACAATCCACAATTCGGCGTCCACAATATCATAAATGAAGAACATCTGTCTCAAAGCCAAGAAAATAGAAAATTTCTAAGGTCTATTGTAAGAGCAGTTATTTTCCTCGGACGACAAAACATGCCATTTCGTGGGCATAGAGATGATGGTGAAGTTTCAACAGAATCAGTTCCTGCACGAAATGAAGGAAATTTTCGGGCACTGCTGAAATATCAAATGGAGTCAGGAGATATAACACTAGAAGACCGTCTGAAAAAAGCTTCAACAGTCGCAACTTACATCAGTAAGACAAGTCAAAATAAACTTATCGACTGCTGCAGAGTTGACATTCAAGAAAAAATCATACGACGTGTAGCTGACGCTGAATTCTACTCTATAGAATTCGACGAAACTTCCGATTTATCGGGAAAAGCACAGGTAACTAATTTTTTATATATTGCTGACTTTAAATGACGTGTCTAGTACACTGAGGAAAAGGATTTTTCATAGTTAGAACTGTCTTCATTTATAGTCAATAACTATTTGTTATCCATATTTCAATTTCAATTAAAAAGAACTTAGTATGTTATCAACAAATCGAGTTGAAGTCCAATTAAGAGGTATTTAATTATATCCAAAACAAGCAATTTGTTAACATTTAACAAATTTTGATTAATTTGTATAAAAACAGCACATATCGAGTGTAAATGATGTATTTTACGCAAAGTTTCGGCTCAAATCATCGTGATCGTCAATCCAAATCGTGAGCGAAAACGTTGCGAATCATTTACACTGGACATTTGCTGTTCTTATACAAATTAATTCAAACGTGTCATTTTAACCCAAATTTTGAATAATACAAATGAACCATCCTTTACGTTCACTGAAACAGCGACATTGGAAACAAATTAGTAATTTTATAGTTATCAATTTCTTTTTTGTCTAGATAAGTCTCATACTTCGGTACATGGATTTTTCTTCTGGTAAACCACATATCAGAGAAGACATCGTGGATTTCATAGACGCTTTTGGCGAACTTTGTAAAGAAGAGGGAAATTATGTTTATGAGGGGACTAAAGACGATGAAGATAACGATGAAAATTATGAAGATTCGGAAAACGACGTAGAATTATCACTGACCGGAGTTTCTCTAGGCAGGATCGTTTTAAAAGCAATGAAGAAACTAAATTTGAATTTAGAAAACTGTATCTCCATTGGGGCTGATGCGTGTGCTGTTAACATTTCAGAAAAATGTGGAGCTGTGAATGAAATCAGAAAAGAAGCGAATAACGCTACTTTGGTTCCATGCTTCTCTCACAAACTTAACAGCAGTCTCATGAAATCTTCTAATATTCAGTCAATTCAAAAAGTTTCCGACGTCATACGAGAGGTGACAAAATTCTTCCAGAATGCACATCCAAAACGTTGTACAGCATTATCAAAATTACTTGGACACAAGCTGAAAAGTTTATGCGATACAAGATGGGTCGAACGACATGATTCTGTTCTCCAGTTTGTAGTGGATTTGCCGAAAATTTTTAAGGCGTTGACCAAAGTGAGTAAATGGAACAACAGAGAAACAGCGGGTAAAGCAACATTACTTATTGCTGCTCTTAGCTCTTTCGACTTCATCATTGCGCTGTTTTCTTTGAGTGATGTTTTATCCTTGACACGACCCTTGAGTGTAATTCTTCAAAAAGAAGACATGGATTTGGCGAAAGCTTCCCAAAAAATTAAATGTCTAGTTGAAGTTTTAGCGAATCAAAGGCAAGAGGCCGACGAGAAGTTCAAACAAATATACACAGATGCAGAAAAATTGGCTAAGGAATTGAATATAGAAGTAAAGAAACCAAGAACAGCAGGTAGACAAACGAAACGTGAAAATCACGACACGTCTAACTGTGAAGATTACTTCCGAGTCTCCATGTATATTCCACTTCTGGAAAATATTATTGAAGATTTAAAAATTCGATTTTCTCAAGAAGTTCTAGATGGCTTCAAATTATGTTCATTGCTTCCAACAAATGTTAAGGATATGACATCAAACGAAAATACAGATTTAATCAACTGTTTAATTCAACGATTCGGCATTCTACTTAAGGAACCAGAAAAACTTTTGCACCTGAGACTCAAAGGAGAAATGACCCACTGGCAGTACTTTTGGAAAAATAAAATAACTCAGATTTCTCCGAAAAACTCTGCGATACCAGTTAGTGCTTTGGAAACATTGGAACTTTGCGACAAAGATGTCTATCCTACAATTCACGCTTTGCTCAGAATTTTATGTACACTGTGCGTCACAAATGCAAGCGCCGAACGGTCCTTTTCAACCTTGCGACGTATGAAAACATGGCTAAGAACAACCATGCTACAGAATAGATTGGTAGGCCTAGCACTGCTGAATATTCATTATGACATTGAAGTAAGACCAGAAGATATCATTCAACGGTTTGCAAATCTAGGAGCACACCGAATGGTTTTGTAATTTATGTTTGAGACAGCAACTTATTTGTGTTATTAATCTCATTAACGTATATTCTTTGATGAATTGTAGATTTCTCATCTACGCGTAATATAATATACCAAAAATCCAGTTTGAAAACACTTCTATGTATGTATGTATATATTATTTTTGACTTAGTGTAATAAAATGAAATTTTTTCCATACTTGGTCTACAAAAATTTTTGTCTTCGATTTCCCCCCAAAATCGAATGCACGGTCCGCCACTGATATATATATATATATATACTAGTTGGTTCGACAATAAGTTCGTTGTCCGAGATAAGTTTCTGCAGAACTCCAGCCTTTAAAAATAAATAAAATAAAATTGTGATTCGTCTTATCTGCCAATACGTCTATAATAGCCTTCAGCTGGTCGTCCTGAGCTTGCAGATGCTTGATTCTGCTATGCATACTGGTTTCGCTGATCATCATCATTATTGGTACCCGACTGAGTGCATCAGCATGGCGTATTCGAGTGAAATTCCAGCATTTGGAGAATCCAACGAGCTACCCTTGTGCATAGATCTTTTTATACCATACACCAATAGGGTGAAATGGTATATTAAAGTCGCCAAAATGTATGTAACAGGCAGAAGGAAGCTTCTCCGACCCTATAAAGTATATATATTCTTGATCAGGATCAACAGCCGAGTTGATCTAGCCATGTCCGTCTGTCCGTCCGTCCGTCCGTCCGTCCGTCCGTCTGTATGAACACGCAGATCTCGGAGACTATAAGAGCTAGAGCCACCAAATTTGGTATGTATACTCGTGTAGTATGCACATGTTCAGCATTAATTGGAATTTCGGCCACGCCACCTTACGCCCCCAGGAATCACATAAAACTGTTTTTCTTAAAAAGTATGACAGCTAGAGACATCAAATTTAGTTTGTATACCCGATTAGTTAGTGCGCAGAAATTAACTGTTCAAACTTTTTGCCACGCCCCCTTACGCCCCCAGGAATCACACAAAACTGTTTTTCTTAAAAAGTATAATAGCTAGAGACATCAAATTTGGTTTATAGCGCGCAGAAACTAATTGTTTAAACTTTTTGCCACGCCCCCTTCCGCCCCCGGAATTTACATAAAAGTGATTTCCTTAAAAACTATGATAGCTACCGACATCAAATTTAGTATGTAGACTAGCTTAATAGACGCGCAGATATTGGCTATTTAAACATTTTGCCACGCCCACTTCCGCCCCCGTAAATTAAACAAAACTGATTTTATTAAAAACTAACAAAGCTAAAGTCACCAAATTTAGTATGTATACTGGCATAGTATGCGCAGAGAATTTAGATATTTTCACATTTTGCCACGCCCACTTCCGCCTCCATAATTTAGAAAAAAACGATTTCCTCCTTTAGTTTTTTGACTATCGCATTTAAATTTGGCAGACTAATTAATCTTATCTATTTTTACCAAACTACCAAATTTTATTGAAATCGGACTAGAAACATGTAAAATATGCGTATGAACGTATTTTACTACGCGGTCCACAAGGCCAGAATTGGACGTTGGCTAGTAGCGGCGCTAGAGTGCTCGTGTGTTTGTAGAGTGAGCGAGATAGCACATAGTATAAGATATGTAAAAACAATTTAATAGACATACATTTGGTCTTCGAAATTTGAAATATTTGTTTCACCAGGTGTATGGTATACCCAAGTCGACGAGTCGACTTACTTGCTTCATTTTTTCTGAATAGTTTTAGCTAGAGCATTGCAATCTGTAACAAGTTTGAAGCGTAATCCTAGCAAATAAACTCGAAATTTCTTTAATGCTTCTACAACAGCTAAGATTTCTAACTCGTAACTGGTGAACTTCTTTTCGGCATTTGTCATTTTCTTGCTCATATAATACACTGGATGAAACTATATATATATATTTAAATGAACCCGATTCTTTGATCTTGTCTGTGTCTTTTTTCTTTCCGAAACTGATTAAATAAACGTTAGAATCACTCAACATTGGATTATTCATGTTTTTCAGCATTGCTTCAGATATTAAATTGCACTTGTTACCGGTGTCTAAGAACGCGTTATAATTAATATTATCGATTTTAACTGGAATAGACATAAAATTTTGAGATGACGTAATTTTGCATGTATTGGCTTCATCATTTTTGGCACTGCTTGTTAGGCAATCTTTGGCAATATGTCCGAAATTATTACACTGATGATGGTAAATGATGTATGGCCCTTGGCGCCGCAATTAAAACATTTGAGTTCTTTGTTTGCACTTTTCTTTTGCACTGCGTCGTTTTTCGGATACTGCTTGCCAACACCATTGTTATATTTGTTTTTATTTTTCGATATCTCGCGCATAACTTCAAAAATTTTTAGCTTAGCTTTATCTTTGGCTTTTTAGCTTTATCTTGAAAGTCGTATTGCTTGAAAAAAATAATTCAAACCCATCGATCCCCATTGCATATGGGACTGATACTAAAGAGAAGTTTGAAAAAAATGAAATGGATTTTAGAATTGGTGGAATACAAAAAACACAATTGGCGTGTGTGTTGCGACTTGAAAGTCGTTGCCATGCTAACCGGACTCCAAGGCGGCTACACTAAACACATGTGTTTTGTATGCGATTGAGACACTCGGTTCAAGGGCGATCAGTGTACAAAAAAAAAAAAAAATTGGAAAATAAGAGCTGAAAGTGAGAAAAAGGATGCCTCGTATCTCCAGAAAAAATAATTTTCCCTCCACTTCACATCAAACTCGGAATTGTTACAAATTTCTTGATGGTTGTCGGTAGAAAAGACGCTGTATTTTGATGTTTACAACAAATCTTTCCAAGGATTAGTGATGCAAAATTAAAAAATGGGAAGGAAGTTTTTTATATCTACAAATACATGCACGATATTATACACGAATACTTTTGACCTTTGTCAAATGTTTCACGCGTTTTGAATGGTCCTGATATTCGGAGATTGGTAAAGTTTGAAGATTTCAACAAAGTTTTAGCTGGCGACGAAAAATGAACTCGACGGAATGGAGTTCTCCACTGACGAATCGGATTACTTTGATCTTGATAAAGGAAATGAACCACAACCAAAAAGAACTCGTTTCTAATTTGCCATATTTCAAAATAAATTTGTTGTTCTAAATTAATCTTGATATTATTTTCACAAAAAATAGTTATAAATTAAACATTTTTCCAAAACTATTCTAAACCAGAGTGCCGGGGCTAACTTCGACCGCGTCAAAGTTTGTATACCCTTGCAACTTTTTTGGTAACTCTATCCTTACCTATTATCCATCAATATGGAAAAACGTTTTATCTAAAAAGGCTTATGTTTGCGAAAGAATGGCCTACAATCATAGGAAATAACGAAGATATTGATCAAAGTCACTGTTTTCCACCGATCGTTCCTATGGGAGCTATATGATATAGTCACCCGATCTTTATCGAATTCGGCACAGTCATTAACATATATATTAAATTAAGAAATGTTTAATTTAAAAGCAATCGCGTTAAAAGTAACGAAGTTATTTACAAAAGTCACTGTTTTCGACCAATCGTTCCAATGGGAGCTATATGATATAGTCACCCGATCTTGATCAAATTTGGCATAGTCGCTTATAGGCGTAATAAACTCTCTAATATTAAGTTTCACGACAATAGCTCAGAAAATAACAAAGTTATTGAGAAAGTCACTGTTCGTGACTTGGCCGTTTGTATGGGAGCTATATGATATAGTGGTCCGATCCGGCTGAATCCGAGATATACAACGCCTGCAGTATATACAAGCCTACGTGCAATTTCAGCTCTGTAGCTCTTACGGTCTAGGAGGAGTTTGCGTTGATCCAGACGGACGGACGGACGGACGGACATGGCTAGTTGAACTCGTCTCGTCGTGCTGATCAAGAATATATATACTTTGTATGGTCGGAGATGCTTCGTTCTATGCGTTGCACACTTCTGACCAAAATTAATATACCCTTTTTGCAAGGGTATAAAAAGGGCTTAATTGTAATTTTTTCTAGAACTGTAGCTAAAATGAATCAAGTAAGTCGACTCGTCGACTTGGGTATACCATACACCAGGTGAAACAAATATTTCCAATTTCGAAAACCAAATGTATGTCTATTGAAGTGTTTTAACATGCTTCATACTATGTGCTATCTCGCTCACTCTACGAACACACGAGCACTCTCTTTTTTCTTAATTATGGAGGCGGAAGTGGGCGTTGCCAAATATGAAAATATATATACTCTGCGCGCATACTAAGCCACTATACATACTAAATTTGGTGACTTTAGCTTTGTTTGTTTTTGATATAATCAGTTTTGTTTAATTTGCGGGGACGGATGTGGGCGTGGCAAAATTTTTAAATAGCCAATATCTGCGCGTCTATTAAGCTAGTCTGCATACCAAATTTGATGTCTCTAGCTATTATACTTTTTAAGAAAAACAGTCTTATGTGATTCCTGGGGGCGTAAGGGGGCGTGGCAAAAAGTTTGAACAATTAATTTCTGCCGCTAACTAAACGGGTATACAAACTAAATTTGATGTCTCTAGCGGTTATACTTTTTAAGAAAAATAGTTTTATGTGATTCCTGGGGGCGTGGCCGAAATTCCAATTAACTCTATACATTTACTTTATACACGAGTATCAAACCAAATTTGGTGGCTCTAGCTCTTATAGTCTCCGAGATCTGCGTGTTCATACAGACGGACGGACGGTCAGACGGACATGGGTGGATCGACTCGGCTGTTGATCCTGATCAAGAATATATATACTTTATAGGGTCGGAGAAGCTTCCTTCTGCCTGTTACATACATTCTAGCGACTTTAATATACCATTTCACCCTATGGGTGTATGGTATGGTATATATGTATATATATGGTGTTTTTTAGGTGGCACTCCCACCAATGGTTTCGGCATTGCAGGTATTGCACCAGCTACCGCATTAATTATAGCATCAGTTGCAACAAGTGGCCCTCCGGCACTACTATCACTAGAATCCCTGTCGGCAAAATCCATGGGTGTAGATTCTTGCCCAGACAAAACGGACACTACAGACATCGTCTGCGGAATTGGAGTTTGCTTTGGTTGAGAAGGGGTCGGAACCGATATAGATGTGGAGACCGGCAAACGCGAGGACAAATCAGAAGCCTGTTCTCCCGCCTTCTTACGCTTTCGAGACTCAGTAGCGTTAAACTTCTAAACTGAGATCCGGCATGACTCACATCCCCATTTGAGACCCAATAGTAAATAAAACTATTCAGGGGTGCCGAACAGGCAGGCATTATGAGGTTATAAGATGAATTAGTAACCAAACAAATTAAAATGGGAAATGTTTTGGTATTAAAATATACAACTCACTCTGAGGTCCAGAAATAATAAGAAAGAGAGATATTGAGGGTGCACAAGGGCTAAAAGAGAAAGAGAGTGACTAAGTGATATAGTGTCTAAATTACAGACACACAACAGACTGCAGTATGAGCGCAAATAACGGCGACGAGTGAAACGAAAATGAGAAAAAAAGACCGCGAGCGCGGGAGCTAGAAATCACAATAACAAAAACGCAAGACAACAACAAATGAGCGTTGCTTGTGATTTGCAACAAAAAAAAAAAATGAGGTTAAGGTGGAAGAGAGAGGAAGAAAAGAAAAAAAAAACAGAGGGCAGGGGATAACTTCAACCGCGTCAAAGTTTGTATACCCTTGCAACTTGTTTGGTAACTCTTTCCTTCCATCAACGTGGAAGAGCGTTTTATATAAAAAGGCTTATGTTTGCGAAAGAATGGCCTACAATCATAGGAAATAAGAAAGGTATTGATCATAGTCACTGTTTTCCACCGATCGTTCCTATGGAGCTATATGATATAGTCATCCGATCTAGATCAAATTTGGCACAGTCATTAAGAGATATATTAAACTAACAAATGTTTAATTTGAAAGCAATCGATTTAAAAGTAACGAAGTTATTCACAAAAGTCACTGTTTTCGACCGATCGTTCCTATGGGAGCTAAATGATATAGTCGCCTGATCTTTATCAAATTCGGCACCGTCATTAACAGATATATTAAATTAACAATGTTTAATTTGAAAGCAATCGCGTTAAAAGTAACGAAGTAATTTACAAAAGTCACTGTTTTCGACCGATCGTTCCTATGGGAGCTATATGATATAGTCGCCCGATCTTGATCAAATTTGGCACAGTCATTAAGAGATATATTAAACTAACAAATGTTTAATTTGAAAGCAATCGCGTTAAAAGTAACGAAGTTATTTACAAAAGTCACTGTTTTCGACCGATCGTTCCTATGGGAGCTATATGATATAGTCATCCGATCTTGATCAAATTTGGCACAGTCGTTTATAAACTCTCTAATATTACGTTTCACGACAATAGCATAGAAAATAACGAAGTTATTGAGAAAAGTCACTGTTCGTGACTTTGGCGTTTGTATGGGAGCTATATGATATAGTGGTCCGATCCGGCTGAATCCGAGATATACAACCCCTGCAGTATATACAAGCCTACGTGCAAAATTTTCAGCTCTGTAGCTCTTACAGTCTAGGAGGAGTTTGCGTTGATCCAGACGGACGGACGGACATGGCTATTTGAACTCGACTCGTCGTGCTGATCAAGAATATATATACTTTGTATGGTCGGAGATGCTTCGTTCTATGCGTTGCACACTTCTGACCAAAATTAATATACCCTTTTTGCAAGGGTATAAAAAACCAACAAAGGTTATAAACAGAATTAAATTTGTTAAAAATTATTAACACAAACACACAAAAATGCAAACGAGTGATACGGTGCAAGTTAGATTTAATAACATAATATAATTTTCGATCTCGATGCCGATTAAACAATAAAAAAAATTATAAAATCAATAAAAAACGGGGGAGCTCAAAAAAAAAACACGTCTTCCTCGAGAGCATTGATTGGACAAATTTCGTACAACAAATAAAATGTGCTTCTTTGATCTTCCTGAATCTACCGGTTCATAATGGTCAATGTGAACTGTTTTTGCTATGCAAAAAAAAACATCTGCTTCTTTTGTTTTGGTGAATACGCTATGCAATTTCCTATATGGTTTATTGTCTTCTCCATCATATTTGGAAACCAATATCCTCTTCCTGTTGCTTCTATCATTTTGTCCCTGCCAATATACCTGTGTAACGCATATATTAGTGCTAGTGTTTCTAGCTCAAAACTGTGGTATTTTGTCTCTGTTACTGTAGTGCGTTGGGGAAAAAAAAGAAATTGGGTGTAGCCGCTAATCCTCTTTGCTTTGAAGCAGAATTGCTTGTAACCCTAAAGCACTGGCATCACAGTGTAATTCAGTTTCATCATTAGGATTATAGATAGCCAATATAGGCGCTTTCATCAATTTCTTATTGAAATTTAAAAAACAATTCAAGCTCTAAGTTCTAATTTGTTCCGCACTAATCTCTTGAATACTTCTTTCGTTTCTAAATGTTCCTCAATATTTTTGCTAGCAATCATTATATCATCCGTGTATAAAATAATTTTCTTTTCCCTAATCATGTCATCAAAAATGCTGTTTATGAACCGTTGAAACACATGCGGTGCATTTTTTAGTCCCATTGGCATCCTAAGAAAATCATACTGGCCTAATGGTGTTACAAACGATGTAAATTTAACCGACTCTTTGTCCATGAACACATAAAAATATCCATTTTTTAAATCTAATTTTGTCAATACTTTGTTTCTTGTGCTAAGCGATCCAGGAGATCGTCTATTAATGGTAATGGATAGTTATCTTTAGCCATACTTTTGTTCATTTTTTAAAGTCTATACATAGACGCAAATCTCCAGTTTTCTTTTTGACCAAAACTATCGGCGATGCATATGCTGAATTACTGGTTTGTATAATTCCTTCTTTTAAATAATCATCTATCAAAATATGTTATTTCTCTTTTTCCGTATAAGATAACCTTCTAGGTGAACAACTAAAGGGTTTTGTATTTTGAAGAGTTATCTTCATTTCATATTTAAAACCTGGATTTTCCGGTCTGTGCTAACAGTTTGACAAACTTACAACGAGTCGTAAAATCAACGCTTTCACCGATGATGTATGCATGTTCTTCTTTTGCATTGGATAATAAATTGATTTCAAATATTTCTTTCTGAAAATTTTCTACTAACGCATTTCCCTCATTTTCTTTAACAATATTCTCTACAACCACATTTCTAATATTGATTTCTCCATATTTCTTTCTCTTTTATCTACATTACTAACAATTTTTCTCTCATATTTTCTAACAATTTTACTTTCTATTCCATTTTCATTTTTCAGCATTTTATTATATTCATAAATTACATTACATACTCATAGATTCTTCAGGCACAATTATTACATCAAAATAAATTTTTATTGACTTTTTCCAAACATAATGTATTTTTCTGAAAATTTGTAATTTGTTTTCAAAATTATCATTTAGCTGCACATCCTTAGGCATTTTTGATGTTTTTAGAAACGAAATGGCGCTGCTCAAATCTATGCGGCACTCTCTAATTATTGGTTTTTATTATAGTCTTTTAAAAATAATTTAATATATCTTACATAATTGTTTACTTCGTCTTTTGACTTCTTTATTTGCGGGTACTGCGCTATGAGATGGTCTTTGCCACCACACCCATAACAACATCCACGAACACGTAAAGACTTTAGGCAATCCTTCGCCCAATGATTTCTCGAATTACAATTATGGCACCTCGAGTCCTTGGGTACCCTGTTTTGCCTCTCGACGAACTTCTTACCTGGCAGCCGGACTTCCACAAATGCTCTTAACAATCGGTTTGGATTGTCAAAACATTGTACATGCGCTTGTATACGCATGCTCTCCAATGGAATTCCCTCTATGATGAAATCTAGTAGCGCGTCGTCCTCAATATTGACGTGTTGGGCTAGCGTTGATTAACGTTGATTCTCGCTGAGTTCACACACATTATTTAATTGTACAATCCAATTTTGTACGTCTGGTCCGGCTTTATATCCCAGCAGCAGTTCCTTAGCCATCTGGTAGCCAGAATAAGTCCAATTATTTATTTTCTGCTCAGCTACTCTGGTCTCATTGTTCTGCTAAATTGGTGTTGCCATCTCTAAAACACGCTCGCGCTCCGAACTCTCTTTGTCGTTTTCTTCGTCTGCTTTTGAAATATGTTCGTCGCCACTCTCATTTTCGTCGCGTCTATTGCAGTCTCGCTTTTGCATGGCCGCTTGCGACTGCGTTATGCAAACTTTCTAGAAGTTTCTTGGCTTCTTTTATTTTGTTGCGTAGTCCCTCTAACATAACTGTGCTTTCGGTTATTTCATCATGTTCCTGGTGTAGAGTTTGAGACTCCAATTGTCTCATTTGTTGTTGTTGTTGCTGTAACTTTGTACCACTCCGCTTGTACATGGAATAGCATCGACATCTGGTATTGGAGCTACTGGAAGGCCTCCACGTACATCCTCCGGAATTTCCAGTAGTCTGCTTATTAACTCCGTCTTGGAGCCCTTGGTGTCCATTCCCAACGCCACCAGTCAACTTTTTAGGCTTGCCGTAGAAATTTTGTTTAACATTTCCGACATTTTATGGATTTTGGAACCACTTCTGATTTTATGGTAGTATAAATAATATGGTTGTGTCACTTATTAATTGCTCGTTGCTTTATTTATTTGATCTGATCACTTTGGATATTGCTTACGAACTGACTCTCTGCTCGCAGACAAAGTAGTTAGAGAGTTAGATATTCAACAATAAAGAAAGCATCTTCGCTTGCAAGGCAGAGCGGGAGACGCTTTATGAAATCAGAGAGTGAGGAATCTATATCAATAGTTATAAAGGTGCTTAAACAGTGGTTGCAATACCACTGTTTCTTATGCTTTGGACACTGGGCCCACTACAAACGTTCTTCCACATTGTTGGCTAATAGGTAAGGAAAGAGTTACCAAAAAAGTTGCAAGGGTATACAAACTTTGACGCGGTCGAAGTTAGCCCCGGCCCTCTAATTTTTTATATCGAGTTGAAATTTTTAATTTTTGGGGTATTTTTTAGTTTGTCATATGAATTATTTTTAGTTTATAACTATTTTTTGTGAGAATATTAATAACATCTTGGAAGTATTTTTAATCTATAACTATTTTTTGTGAGAATAATATGAAAATTAATCTAAAACAAAAAATTTAGACATACTTCCAATAAGAAATAACGATTTAAGTTTAAATTGCAAAATTCTCGTTTGTTCTTTAACGCAGTATTAAGAACAGGTGCCCGCAGTTTAAAGTCCCTATTTTAAACAAAATTTGCAAGTGTCCAGCAAATATTTATAACTTCTGCTACTGTTGTGGACGTTTTACTCCGGCGAAAGATAAGCACGGATCAGTTAGTGAACATTTTGTTACGGCATTTCGACATTTCTTTAATTGTGGTTTTATATTTAATGAATCGTGGTCGCCAAATACAGTTTGCAGAGCTTGTTATGTCGGGTTGGTTAACCATCCGCATAAAAAACCAAAAAAAAAAAAAAAATGTCATTTGGTGTACCAATGATATGGTACAATTCAGGAGAACATGACACAAAAATTGTTATGCTTGTGCCAAAAAAGTGACTGGACTTAACAAAAGAAAGGCGAAAAACAAAGTCTAAAAAAAAAATTTTGGAAAATAAGAGCTGAAAGTAAGAGAAAGGATGCCTCGTATCACCAGAAAAAATCATTTTCCCTCCACTTCACATCAAACTCGGAATTGTTACAAATTTCTTGATGGTTGTCGGTAGAAAAGACGCTGTATTTTGATGTTTACAACAAATCTTTCTAAGGATTAGTGATGCAAAATTAAAAAATGGGAAGGAATTTTTTTATATCTACAAATACATATATACACGAATACTTTTGACCTTTGTCAAATCTTTCACGCGTTTTGAATGGTCCTGATATTCATTGTGTGGACATCGGTAAAGGAGACCATCGTTGGGCTTTTAGGCAAAAATCGTTCACCTAATTTTGACGAGTCCGTGAAAAGAATGTCTAATTCAGTTTCGAAAATTGGAGTCCACATTTCCCTGAAAATTCACTTTCTTCACCACCATTTGGACCAATTTAGTCGACAGCTATCGACTGAATCAGATGAACAGGGCGAGCGGTAGCATCAAATTGGCTTGCCATTTGAATTAAGGTATCAGGAAAAACGAGCTCCAGATGCTATACTGGCCGAAATATGTTGGTGGACCAAGCAAATATTATAATTCAAAGAAGATGAAAATCAAAATGAAGAAGTGCAGAAAAATGAACTCGACGGAATGGAGTTCTCCACTGACGAATCGGATTACTTTGATGTTGATAAAGAAAATGAAACACAACCAAAAAGAACTCGTTTCTAATTTGCCATATTTCAAAATATATTTGTTGTTCTAAATTAATCTTGATATTATTCTCACAAAAAATAGTTATAAATTAAAAATTCTTCCAAAACTACTATTTAGAAATGTGTGGACTGTATTAATCTTTATTCGGTTATAGTGTAATTAAAGATAGTTAACAATGAACGCGACTGGTCTGTACCAATGTCAAAATGTAAGTGTTTTTTGTACGCATGCATTTGATGCTAAGCAGCATGGTTCGTGCAAATTAAGAATAACGGATGTACCGACGTTGCGTTCACAAACAAATGCATACGTAAAGAACAAAAGAAAATATACTGTGGTTCGTGTACATGAATATTGACTTAAACTATTTAATGTCGTTTAATTCCCAAACATACCGCCCGCCCTGAACGATCGCTCAGAATAACGGTAGAACGGCCACCTTTACAATTGGGCGCTTGATTATTACTCGAGCTGTCTGAACGCTGACGACTCTAACTTTCTCATCTTGTCCAGGATGAACTTCGGTTATGCGGCCCAGCAACCATTTGGAGGGTGGCAAATGCGGCTCTTTAATGACTACTAGCGTCCCGGGTAGCAGATTTAGGTTTTCGCGTTGCCATTTATTCCTAGGTTGCAGGGTAGATAAATATTCGTTGTGCCATCTTTTCCAAAATCCTTGGACCATAGCTTGCAACTGTTTATATCGTTGCAACCGATTGAGGTTAACATATAGCAGATTAGGTTGTGGTATAGATGTATACGATTCACCCGTCAGTACGTGTGAAGAGGTGAGGGGATCCAAACTTGTGTCACCAGCTGAACACAATGGTCTAGAATTGAGTATGCCGTGTTGTGCGACGAAATTCGCTAACTCCTGTGGTTGGTTTTGTAATAGTAGTAACTCTCGTATCTCTTTGAGTTCCTTTTGTGCACCTTGAAACGTGGTGCCGTTGTCAGAATACATATCTGTGATTGGTCCTCTACGTGCCCAGAAACGCTCCAAAGCGGCGATAAATGCAGACGACGTAAGATCACTCACCAGCTCAAGATGAATTGCCTTTGTAGATAGGCAAACAAATACCGCAAACCATGCCTTTCCAAATTTTGGTGTGCGGCCTGTAGAAATCTTGATAGCGATAGGCCCAGCATAATCTACTCCTGTATGAAGAAAACATTTTAGTGGTTGGACCCTAGGTACCGGTAGATTAGCCATAATCTGCGAACTGGTAGCTCGTCTTTGCATGAAACAAAACTTGCACCGCGTGCTCCAATAATCCAATACTGTTGTCGAACACTGTTGAAGATACCATCTATTCCAGCATGAAGACATTTCTTGTGATGATGTCGAACAACTAAAACGGCTATAGGCGTAGATTTTGGTATTACAATGGGATGTTTGTCCTCCAACTCGCATAACTCCATCTTCATCCAAGAATGGGGTTAATCGAATAAGCTTTGATTTAAGCGAAAGTTGACATCCTTTGCTAAGAGCTTCAGATTCCTTGTCAAAGAATGTACGTTGAACATATTGAACTAGTTGATTATGGGCATGTTGAATTTCTATTGCTGTGATGTGTCTAGAGTTTGAATAATCTTGAAGTATGGCATCTGGAGTACGACGTAAATGATTATCAAATCGATAGCAATAGCAGATAATTCTTAAAATTCGACTCCAATCCGAAATTTTGCTAGCAAGCAATCAGCAGGATTTTGTTCTGACCGTACATGTTGCCAACAGCTGCGTGGATACTCTTCTAAAATTTCAGCTGTTCTATTGCAAACAAATGTGTTCCAGGTGCGCGGTGAGGCAGATAGCCAATGCAGAACTATCTCCGAATCTGTCCAACAAGAACTGCTAGAAATAGAAATTGTTAGCGATTGTTTTATGATTGTCATCAATTTACTCAGCAAATGCGCAGCGTTTAGTTCTAGTCGATATTGGTTTCAGTGGTGCTACTCGTGTTCTGGAGGCAATGAGCGTAACCTAGTAACTGTCTCCGAATTTCACTCGATTGTACACTACAGCTCCATAAGCTTGTGCCGAAGCATCTACAAACCCATGCAATTCGATGTCCGTATTTGGTATTGCAATATAACGAGAAATCCTACAGGTCTGAAGTAGGCAAAGCTCCTCTCGTACTACGTGCCAGCGCGCACATAGTTTCTCTGGTAAAGGTTCATCCCACGGCAACGAAGTTATCCAACTTTCTTGAAATAGGATTTTGAGCATAACTGTAATGGCTCCATAAATGCCAAGTGGAGCCGCAGATAACAAAGTCCGTTTGCTTAGAACTTGCGCCTCCCTTTGGTTACTGAAATTGGCTGATAAATCATATTTGCAGGGGTTCCAGTGTAGACCTAGAATTTTCACAATTGTTAATGTTTCGTTCGACGGGTGATGTTCACAGATTTCCTTTGGTATTGTTTGTAGAAGTGCGTCACAATTTGAACTCCATTTGTGAAGTCTGAAATTCGCTTCATTCAGTAACGAAATAAGGTCATCTTTAAGTGCGATCAACTTGTTCACTGAATCGCATCCGGTGGGAATATCATCAACATATGCGTCTCTTGCCAACGCGATTGAACTAAAGGGTACTTCTCTTGATAATCATCGGCGAGTTGCTTTAAAACTCGTACAGTTAGAAATGGCGATGGGCATAATCCATAAGTAACTGTTCACAAACGATAATGCTGAAATGGTTCGTCTTCTTCCTTGCGCCATATAATTCTTTGATAGTTAGTGTGCTTGGGTGAAACATCTTCTCTATATCAGCGCAAAATACATAGCGATGCTGTCGAAAACGTAGACATACTCCCAATAAATCTCTTTGTATAGATGGTCCTATGTGAAGCCGGTCATTTAGCGAGAAACCCTTCTCATCCTTTCCAGATACGTCAAATACAACGCGACATTTTGTATTCGAGCTGCCTGGTTTAAGTACAGCGTGATGAGCTAAATATACACAAGTATCAGGGTTTTCGTCTATTTGCATCTGTGAGTTCCATGTGTCCTTGTTTTTCGTAGTCGTTTATAAACTTCACATATTGCTGCTTAAGTTGAAATTCCTTACGAAATTGTCGTTCCAATGAACTAAATCGTTGCTTAGCCTGAGACAATGTTGGGTAGATGGGTGGGGCTTCATCCTTAAATGGGTAGTTGACGATGTACGTTCCATCTTGTGTGCGGGTATGTGTACTTCGAAAGTGTTGCTCTACTGGATCGGTGGCTTCAATTGTGGCGTTTGATGCTTGAACGTTGTCTATCTCCAAAAAAGTCCGAAACAGGGTGTCGAGGTCTTCATGAGCATGATAGGAAAATACTGGCATTACGGTGTCACTTGCAGCGCTATATGAACCTGCAATGACCCAACCGAATTTTGTATTAAAAGCAATAGGATTGTTTTTACCAAATGTTTTGATCTCTCCTAAGTAGATATTTCATAGTTGATCCGAACCCAGGATCACGTCGATAGCATTAGGTATGTGGAATGAGGGATCAGCCAGCTTCAACTGACGAATCTGTCTCCAGTGGGATGAGCTCGTATTGATCGCTTGCGCTGGTATCGATGACGTTAGTAACCTCATGATTAGCGTAGTGACTTCAATAGAGTTTGAATTGGTCCTCCAATATAGTTGAATTGTTGAGCGCCCTCTAGTGACCCCAGCACTATTGGCGGCAAGACTTGAAACTGATATCCGGGCATGTGTTCGTGTAACACCAATACGTTGAACAAATGCTTCAGTCGCCAACGTGATTGACGACCCTGTATCGGGTAGGATCCTACAAATAGTTTTGTTACCCCATGCGTCAATTACAGTAGCCAAAAGAGTAGGTAGAATTGCTTGCTTAGCTTCCGCAGGAATAGTTTCCAAGCTGTGATGAGCAACAGTCGGACCGGAATGCGCCAATCCTTAGTTATGTGACTCTGCGTTACGTTTTCCCGCTGTGTTGACTCTGCTTGTACATTAGAGGCGTCTGATTGCTCTACATGTATCAATGTGTGGTGCCTTAATTTACATAGGCGACAATTAAAGGTTGACTTACATTTCTTGACTTGATGATACTTGTAGGCTGACACGTCTCCAACGCAGCGACTTGTAAGAAATTCCAAAAAATCATCAATGGTCACCTTGTCACGATTTGAGTTGCTATGTTCCGCCCAGATTTGACGTGTGTCGACATCTAACTTTATCAGCAAAATATGTATAAGCCATGGGTCACGAGAATCACAACCAAGAGCGCTTAGCCCCCCTACAACTTCATCAGCACCATCCACAAGGTTTCGCAAATTGTTTACAGCAAGTTCAGTAGTAGCCGGCAAATTTAAGAATTTCGTTATAAAAGGAAAGAACGATTAGCGGTTTCTTGTTGTACCTTTGCTCTAACTTCTAACTTGTCATAGTTATCATTGGTAACCGTTATGTGTTTCACAAGTTTCAATGCATCACCTTCCAAGTATGATTTTAGGTAATGGAATTTTTGGCACATATTGAGACTTTGTTTTCGATTTATTGAGCCTTTAAATAAATCACTGAATTGCGGCCAATCCTCATAGTTTCCCGAAAACGTTGGAATCTTGATTCTTTCACACTGTAATTCCGATTTGATGCCACTTTCGCTAAGTAGATGAAGTAATTGAGAAGTAAGCTCATCAGTTGAATTGTCTGGTTTCCGTAGCACGCTGGTAGCTTCTGAGAGTACATCATATGCCTTCGCACTCTTCAAGCTCCTCACTAGGGTCGACGTAGTTTTCTACCCCTTGAAATTGGCAATAATCCTGGCTAAGATCCATCAAATGATCGAACGTGTTTTTGAGTCTTAGTAAGCGATGGTACAATGCGTCGACTGATTCCCCCTGAATCAACTGCCTGATATGCGTTGTTGCACGCACGTGTGAGTTGCGTAATAGTAAACGCACGTTGATTAGAAATGCGATTCATTGTTTGACAGTGATGGTTTCACAACTATTTAATTACACTCTAATTAAGCTGATCGAAATATTGTATTCAGAAATCCGTTATCTTTAATCCGGATCCGATCCCTATCCGGCTCGAAGGACCAGAAAATTTGTATGTTTAGAAATGTGTGGACTGTATTAATCTTTATTCGGTTATAGTGTAATTAAAGATAGTTAACAATGAACGCGACTGGTCTGTACCAATGTCAAAATGTAAGTGTTTTTCGGATAATAACGGATGTACCAGCGTTGCGTTCACAAACAAATGCATACGTAAAGAACAATAGAATATATACAGTGGTTCGTGTACATGAATATTGACACCATCTTCATCTGTTGAATTCAAAATATGAACTGATTTTATTAACAAAAGTATGGAGTTTATAAAGGGAATCTTAGGCTCTAGGAGGTAACAATTGTTCTTAAAATATCTTATTCTAATGACCCACGTTTTTCGGGGGTTGAAAATTGTTTATATTTCATGCTCAGCGTCGGTTACTTGATACTCCGCTGCTGTTACAATCTTAAGTGTTTTCCACAGAGTGTGGATGCATGTTTTTGTTTTTGGAATTAAGCAATAATTGTCATAGGAATCTTTATGACTTATTTTTCTTGTGTGTTTTGTGTATTTCTTTGTTCAATCTGATTTGGTGAAGCCATTTCAGATGAACACGATGTTTATTCTTAAACATTCTGCAAAGGGCCGCCAAATGTGACGTTTTGGAATTTATTTTATAGTATGCAGTTAGTTTTTGATTTAAGCGACCTTTAAATTGTTAGAAAACCATGCTTTGCCTCCGCTCGCCTCTCCTTAAACTCGTTCGGACTCCGCTCGTTTCTCCGATCTGCTCCTGCGGCCACCTGGCACTATCCTTTTGTTGCTCTGCTGCTAACGTGCTGCCTTCTTGCACTAATTTCATTGCTCTCCTGCTATCCTTTGTTGCCTAATTGCAACTGTTTCATTGCTCTGCTGCTGATCTTTGTTGCCTACTTGCAACTACATACAGAGTTTTCAACGATATTAGTGTACATACACACTCAATATATTTGTTATACTTTCGATATTACGGCTTCAAAAACGCCAAACACCAAAACACTCCGCTTACCGAAATTACTACAGTTGCTCCACTAGCCAAACTGCCTTTAAGATCGGTTAAAAACTCTCCCGCCGCCGAAGATACTACAGTTGCTCCACTAGCCAAACTGCCTTTAAATTCAGACGCACGCATTTTTTATTTATTAAGCAATAATATTTTGCTTTAATTTTATACTCTGTCTCTTACCACTGGTGGGGAAAACAAGAGTTATTTATTTTGCTACCTTTAGCTGGTCTAAGCATTTACACTTGCATTAGATCTCAAACTCTTAAGGAGCTGAATGAACCTCTGAGTCTCTTACCACTGGTGGGGGAAAACTACAGAGTTCTTTCTTATCGAAGGACCAAACATGATCCATCCGGCTCGAAGGACCAAAATGAATAGGGATTCCGGAGGAGAAGAATAACCCAATCTTCATTCGTTGAATTCAAAATATGAACTGATTTTATTAACAAAAGTATGGAGTTTATATAGGGAATCTTAGGCTCTAGGAGGTAACAATTGTTCTTAAAATATCTTATTCTAATGAGACTCAAACCCAAGATTTCGGGGGTTGAAAATTATTATTATTTGGGGCACGGCTTCGGCCACTTGACATCCTGCCGTTGTGATATTTTGGGTTAGTTTAGAATTACAAGTGTTTTTTCCACAACGTGTGTGGCTGATTGTAATTCTAGTTATATGCTAGATTACTTGTTTGTGACAAAAGTACATTTGTATTATGTTTTCTTTAGTGCATCTGATTTGGTGAAGCCGCTTCAGATGAACACGATGTTTATTATTAAACATTCTGCAAAGGGCCGCCAAGTGTAACGTTTTGGAGTTTATTTTTATTGTATGTAGATAGTTTTTGATTTAATCGACCTTTAAATTGTTAGAAAACCATGCTTTGCCTCTGCTCGCCTCTCCTTAAACTCGTTCGGACTCCGCTCGTTTCTCCGATCTGCTCCTGCGGCCACCTGGCACTATCCTTTTATTGCTCTGCTGCTAACGTGCTGCCTTCTTGCAACTATTTCATTGCTCTTCTGCTATCCTTTGTTGCCTAATTGGAACTGTTTCATTGCACTGCTGCTGATCTTTGTTGCCTACTTGCAACTACATAAAGATTTTGCAACGATATTAGTGTACATACACACTCAATATATTTGTTATACTTTCGATATTACGGCTTCGAAAACGCCAAACACCAAAACACTCCGTTTGCCGAAATTACTACAGTTGCTCCACTAGCCATACTGCCTTTAAGATCGGTTAAAAACTCTCCCGCCGCCGAAGATACTACAGTTGCTCCACTAGCCAAACTGCCTTTAAATTCAGACGCACGCATTTTTTATTTATTAAGCAATAATATTTTGCTTTAATTTTATACTCTGTCTCTTACCACTGGTGGGGGAAAACAAGAGTTATTTATTTTGCTACCTTTAGCTGGTCTAAGCATTTACACTTGCATTATATCTCAAACTCTTAAGGAGCTGATTGAACCTCTGAGTCTCTTACCACTGGTGGGGGAAAACTACAGAGTTCTTTCTTATCGAAGGACCAAACATGATCCATCCGGCTCGAAGGTCCAAAATGAATAGGGATTCCGGAGGAGAAGAATAACCCAATCTTCATTCGTTGAATTCAAAATATGAACTGATTTTATTAACAAAAGTATGGAGTTTATATAGGGAATCTTAGGCTCTAGGAGGTAACAATTGTTCTTAAAATATCTTATTCTAATGACCCACGTTTTTCGGGGGTTGAAAATTGTTTATATTTCATGCTCAGCGTCGGTTACTTGATACTCCGCTGCTGTTACAATCTTAAGTGTTTTCCACAGAGTGAGGATGCATGTTTTTGTTTTTAGAATTAAGCAATAATTGTCATAGGAATCTTTATGACTTATTTTTCTTGTGTGTTTTGTGTATTTCTTTGTTCAATCTGATTTGGTGAAGCCATTTCAGATGAACACGATGTTTATTCTTAAACAACTCTAAAATAACAAAGAAGCTAACATCGGCTATGCCGAAGTTTATATACCCTTGCAGTCCTTGGCAATAATAATTTTACATGTTTAAAATTTGTTTTTTGCAACTCATTTCATCAATATACATACAAAACAATTTTACTCTTCCCTCATTCCCTTAGCCAAGCAACGCACACATAAACATACAGTTCATGTAGCGTTGCGTCAGTGTGTGTATGCATGTGCTCTGTTGATGACGTATGACGTAGTAGACAGCAAGCAGCGCTGCCGGCAGAGCTGGGAGCAGATCAGAGATTATTATATTGACTGTAACTTGTGTTATATTTATCCGATCCGATTCAAATTTTGGGATTTGGGGTTTTATATCTAATATTATCACGTATGTGAATTTCATAGCGATACTCCAATTTTTATGAAAATGTTTGTTCTGGAGCTATATGATTTAGTAGTCCGATCCTGATAATTCTGATTTTTACTCATACTGAGTAAAACGCATACGCAATAATATATATAATTTGTAATTTTTTCTAGAACTGTAGCTAAAAAAGTAATTTTGGGTTATATAACTGTGGGAGTGGGGTATTGTCTTGCGAATAAACACAGTCCCGGTTATAGATTTATAATAGTTTTATTTAATGTTAAGATAAGTATTGGTTTTTTGATAATAGTAGATATAATTAATTATTGTTTAATGTCTTTCGTCTTTTCGTCGTCTTTACGTCCTACACTTTCGGCTTTTCGTCTTAAAACCTCCGTCTGCTTCATACTTCTCTGTCTGACTGGCTTGCCAGATTCACTCTCGCTTTTTTGAGTCAGCTGACTCAACTAGGGCTGGCTGAATAGGATTGCCAGACCATTCCCACAAATCGGCCATCCTACACTTCATTCGCCCCGAATGCATCGTCGTCGTCGTATGATACCCATGGTTTCATATACTCAGCGCAAGTGCTCGTCTGCCTTATGCCTTCGCTGAATACAGAGTCTTTTGCCACGTCGTATGTGTCGTTAAATTTTACCCGTATGATCCGGGATGGACCAAGGTATTTCGGCTTTAGCTTTAACCCTGGACCAAGTTGGGTTCTTTTAATGGCAACTAAATCGCCTATCTTATACTTCGATGCTGGTCTTCGTCTTAAGTTGTACCTGTTTTTGTTTTCATCTTGAATTTGTAGAATATGTTGCTTTGCTTCTTTACGTTGTTTATCTCGTTCATCATTAAAGTGTTGATCCATTTCGACTTCTATCATTTCCTTGATCAGACTTTAATGGCATCTTTGTTCCCGAAGACAACTCAAAAATAGTTGTTTTTTTTAAACTTCTGGACATTATTTACATATTTGTACCATTTTCTTGGATCGAGCTTGAGAGTTTAGAAGGGACTGCGATGATTGCCATCTTTGTATAATGGATGACGCTCTACTTCTCGTTTTTCTTGCTTGCTGTTACTCACTATACATCTTATGCAACAGCTTTTACATCTTTTAATTTTCTCTTCCAGATTCGGTATGAAACATTCTTTTCCAATGATCTCTCGTGTTTTCTTGATGGAAAAATTACCATCGTGGGCCTCTTTTATTCGTTCTCGTTGCATACTAGTTGGTTCGACAATAAGTTCGTTGTCCGAGATAAGTTTCTGCAGAACTCCAGCCTTTAAAAATAAATAAAATAAAATTGTGATTCGTCTTATCTGCCAATACGTCTATAATAGCCTTCAGCTGGTCGTCCTGAGCTTGCAGATGCTTGATTCTGCTATGCATACTGGTTTCGCTGATCATCATCATTATTGGTATCCGACTGAGTGCATCAGCATGGCGTATTCGAGTGAAATTCCAGCATTTGGAGAATCCAACGAGCTACCCTTGTGCATAGATCTTTTTTCTGAATAGTTTTAGCTAGAGCATTGCAATCTGTAACAAGTTTGAAGCGTAATCCTAGCAAATAAACTCGAAATTTCTTTAATGCTTCTACAACAGCTAAGATTTCTAACTCGTAACTGGTGAACTTCTTTTCGGCATTTGTCATTTTCTTGCTCATATAATACACTGGATGAAACTATATATATATATTTAAATGAACCCGATTCTTTGATCTTGTCTGTGTCTTTTTTCTTTCCGAAACTGATTAAATAAACGTTAGAATCACTCAACATTGGATTATTCATGTTTTTCAGCATTGCTTCAGATATTAAATTGCACTTGTTACCGGTGTCTAAGAACGCGTTATAATTAATATTATCGATTTTAACTGGAATAGACATAAAATTTTGAGATGACGTAATTTTGCATGTATTGGCTTCATCATTTTTGGCACTGCTTGTTAGGCAATCTTTGGCAATATGTCCGAAATTATTACACTGATGATGGTAAATGATGTATGGCCCTTGGCGCCGCAATTAAAACATTTGAGTTCTTTGTTTGCACTTTTCTTTTGCACTGCGTCGTTTTTCGGATACTGCTTGCCAACACCATTGTTATATTTGTTTTTATTTTTCGATATCTCGCGCATAACTTCAAAAATTTTTAGCTTAGCTTTATCTTTGGCTTTTTAGCTTTATCTTGAAAGTCGTATTGCTTGAAAAAAATAATTCAAACCCATCGATCCCCATTGCATATGGGACTGATACTAAAGAGAAGTTTGAAAAAATGAAATGGATTTTAGAATTGGTGGAATACAAAAAACACAATTGGCGTGTGTGTTGCGACTTGAAAGTCGTTGCCATGCTAACCGGACTCCAAGGCGGCTACACTAAACACATGTGTTTTGTATGCGATTGAGACACTCGGTTCAAGGGCGATCAGTGTACAAAAAAAAAAAAAAAAAAAATTGGAAAATAAGAGCTGAAAGTGAGAAAAAGGATGCCTCGTATCTCCAGAAAAAATCATTTTCCCTCCACTTCACATCAAACTCGGAATTGTTACAAATTTCTTGATGGTTGTCGGTAGAAAAGACGCTGTATTTTGATGTTTACAACAAATCTTTCCAAGGATTAGTGATGCAAAATTAAAAAATGGGAAGGAAGTTTTTTATATCTACAAATACATACACGATATTATACACGAATACTTTTGACCTTTGTCAAATGTTTCACGCGTTTTGAATGGTCCTGATATTCGGAGATTGGTAAAGTTTGAAGATTTCAACAAAGTTTTAGCTGGCGACGAGTTCATTGCATGGACATCGGTAAAGGAGACCATCGTTGGGCTTTTATGCAAAAATCGATCAATTTTGACGAGTCCGTGAAAAGAATGCCTATTTCAGTTTCGAAAATTGGAGTCCACATGTCGCTGAAAAGTCACTTTCTTCACCACCATTCGGACCAATTTAGTCGACAGCTATCGACTGAATCAGATGAACAGGGAGAGCGGTAGCATCAAATTGCCTTGCCATTTGAATTAAGGTATCAGGAAAAACGAGCTCCAGATGCTATACTGGCCGAAATATGTTGGTGGACCAAGCAAATATTATAATTCAAAGAAGATGAAAATCAAAATGAAGAAGTGCAGAAAAATGAACTCGACGGAATGGAGTTCTCCACTGACGAATCGGATTACTTTGATCTTGATAAAGGAAATGAACCACAACCAAAAAGAACTCGTTTCTAATTTGCCATATTTCAAAATATATTTGTTGTTCTAAATTAATCTTGATATTATTCTCACAAAAAATAGTTATAAATTAAAAATTTTTCCAAAACTATTCTAAAAAAGGGCTTAATTGTAATTTTTTCTAGAACTGTAGCTAAAATGAATCAAGTAAGTCGACTCGTCGACTTGGGTATACCATACACCAGGTGAAACAAATATTTCCAATTTCGAAAACCAAATGTATGTCTATTGAAGTGTTTTAACATGCTTCATACTATGTGCTATCTCGCTCACTCTACGAACACACGAGCACTCTCTTTTTTCTTAATTATGGAGGCGGAAGTGGGCGTGGCAAAATATGAAAATATATATACTCTGCGCGCATACTAAGCCAGTATACATACTAAATTTGGTGACTTTAGCTTCGTTTGTTTTTAATAAAAGCAGTTTGGTTTAATTTGCGGGGGCGGAAGTGGGCGTTTTTAAATAGCCAGTTTCTGCGCGTCTATTAAACTAGTCTGCATACCAAATTTGATGTCTCTAGCTATTGTACTTTTTAAGAAAAACAGTCTTATGTGATTCCTGGGGGCGTAAGGGGGCGTGGCAAATAGTTTGAACAATTAATTTCTGCGCGCTAACTAAACGGGTATACAAACTAAATTTGATGTCTCTAGCTGTTATACGACTTTAATATACCATTTCAGCCTATGG
Source organism: Drosophila tropicalis (assembly GCF_018151085.1). Taxonomy (NCBI): domain Eukaryota; kingdom Metazoa; phylum Arthropoda; class Insecta; order Diptera; family Drosophilidae; genus Drosophila; species Drosophila tropicalis. The sequence continues at coordinate 2,068,244 of NW_027172360.1, read as the reverse complement.
GTGTATGGTATAAAAAGTTATTTTGGGAGTAGGATTGCCAGACAATTCCCACATAACATACATAAAACGAATTTATTTAACCATTAACTTATTTGTCATATTTAGCTCATTTGACAAACTAAGAAATACCCCCACATTAAAAAATTCCATCTCGCTATAAAAAAAAAAAACGAGCTAAGTTTGAAAACCCCAAATAGGGTTATGCTATTCAATACATGTATTTTCAGAAAAAAGGTCCGGTTCGGTTTGATTTCAATAACCTTCAATTTGTTGCATAGTGTTTTGAATGATGAAATGGATGGTCGGATTTCAGCCCAATAACTGAAAGAACCGGCCTAATCTATAAACAACACGCGTTTTAACATATTCGAGTTAATAAAGTAAGGAGTACCTAATTTAAAGAATTCTGCATCACCATACCATGCACATTAAGGTTTCCTCTATACAAATGGTTAATCGATGCAGTGTGACTATTTACTAACTTGTTGTATGCACTAACTCTTACAAGCATCGATAGTTAATCGTTAATAATTAATGTATGTGTGAATAACTATTACCGAGTTTACCGAGTTTCGACGAGAGAAGAAGCAAAACGCAAAAGAGAGAGAAAAACCGATGGAGAGTGCAAAAGCATTTACAGGGGTGGAAATTCAGTCAATGAAGAGAGACAATAGGAAGAAAAATCAAAAAGGTTGGAATTGTTTTGCAAATTGGAATTGTGGTCGCAAGGCCATTTTTAAGTAAATTGTCCCAGTGTAAGCGGTCGGAAGGCTGCATCGAGCCCGAATATGACAGTACAGTCACCGTTAAGTTTTCTGAACGCGTTGGACGCAACATGTTTTGAACGATTGAACTGGTGTCTGAACAGTAGCGCCACTAGCCATATGTGTTGCGACAAAGATTTCTTTTCAAAATTTGAGAAACATTCGGAGAAAATTGTTTTGGTTGGTATTAACTTTCTTCAGGCTGAAGAAAAGGGCGAGGTAAAGTTCAATACCGATTTACGTAAACTTACATTAAAGAATGTGGTAATTTCTTGTCGGCGAGCTGTTGAATATGGAAGCATCGTTGAATTTGGAACAATTCAAATATGCACGAGTGATCCAAAAGGGTGAATGCATTGTGAAAGCCGACAAAGTTGGCAGTTTGTATATTTTTTGAATAGCACCTAGCGAATGCTATGCCATTGAACAGACTTACGAAGATTTGTGGCATAAAAGGTACGGACATGTCAACTATGGCAGTTTGGGTGAAATTGCACGCAAGGACTTGGCCAGTAGCATGACAAAGTTTGGAAAGTTTGTCGAGTTTAAAAACATGGCAAAGCGGCAAACTGGAAAGAAGCTCTTTAGCACTTTTGCTTTTGGAGCGACAATGGTCGCGAGTACGTTAATAAATCGTTTGACGAGTTTATCAAGAGCAATCGAATATTGCGGCCGCTCACGGTACCATACATGCCGGAGCCGCAGAACGGTGTAGCAGAGAGAGTTTACAGAACCCTGGTGGAGATGTCAATATGCTTGCTCATCCAGTCTGGTCTACATCAATCTCTTTGGGCTGAGGCAGTTTATACAGCTGCTTATCTGCGGAATAGGTCTCCTATTCGAGCCCTGGTTAACATGACTCCAATGGAAGGATGGAATGGTGAAAAACCATCAATTAGTCATTCTAAAATTTTTGAGGTCTATTGCAGTGGCACTGGACAAAGGACATCAAGCGGGCAAGTTTGATCCAAGGGGCAAAGAATACCGAATGGTTGATTTTTCTGGAAATGCGAAAGGGTATCGGTTGTATGACGCCGAAACCAGGCAAGTTGTTAAGAAGCGAGACGTTTTGTTTGACGAGAGTTTTGGCAATGACGATTCGAATGGTAATATCGTCAATTTGATTTTCCGTACATGGAATATCAGGATTCAGGATCTGTTGATGCAGTACAGACGAATCTGATACAGAGGTCAGCGAGAAGGGCAGCAGTAGCGAAGATTTCGACATGGCAGTTGAACAAGAAATGGCAGAACCTGTGGTTGAACAACGTGTTGGACCCGAAGCTGATTCTAACTAGAAGGCCTAGCAGACAAAAAAAGCGCTTCAACATTTAAGGCGAATTGTTTACAAGTGATGTATTCATACCAGAGACCTATGATGAGCCGCTTAGTATTCCATTTATTTCGTGAGGCTATGCAAAAGGAGTAAGACTCCTTGATGTCAAATCACACTTGGCAGCTTAGTACGTTACTGAAGGGGTATAAACCTCTTGGCTTCAAATGGGTCTACAATGTAAAGTGTGATGCAAAAGAAGAAGAAGTACTTCTGTTGAAAAAGTCGTTATATGGACTCAAACAGTGTGGACGGGAGTGGAACTCCAAACTCGATGGTGTTTTGCGAGCTAATGGGTCATACCTTGCGACAAAAGACGATATTATTATAAAATGCAAGGTGAAATCTATTACGGCAGCCTTGTCTGTTCCTTGACCTGGAGATTCACCGTGATAGCGTTCTTGGCGAAATATCAGTGGGTCATTCACAGTACATCAAGGATAGAATGAAGCGCTATGGCGACGCTCAGTGCAGAACAGCTACTAGACCAGATATACTCCACTCAGTATCAAAATTGGCGCAACGTAACAAAGACCCTAATAAAAAACACCTTACAGCCATAAAGCAGATTGGGGAGGCGATAAGATTGATCGCAAGTCTTTTACAGGCTATGTATATTTTCTTTGCTGGCGGACCGATATCACAGAATTCGGAGAAGCAGTCGGTGTTGCTCTTAGCAGTACCGAGGCAGAGTAAATGGCATTATCTACAGCGTGCAAAGAAGCCATTGTATTGCGTCGATTATTTTTCGAGATTGGTTGCGGAGAAGAAGATACATCTACCGTTTTGTGTAACCTCAGCGCGCAGCAATTGGCTTAGAACCCGGTACACCATTCAAGGACGAAGCCTGTGGACATTAAATATCATTTTGTCAGAGTAGTTAATGATGGCCAGATTACTTTAAAGTATAAGTCTACTAAGGATATGATAGCTGATATCCTGACCAAGAATCTTCCGAAGAAGAAACATGTGGAGTTTACGAATTTGTTAAGTATAAGATAAATTTGTGGACATACTTGCATTGAGGAAGGGTGTTGCAATAATTCTCGCTCAACTGCATGCATGATCATATATATATATATGTAACTTTGTATACTCTCTCACGAGATGCGTAATAGAGAGCAACTACTCGATATGAGACAAAAAGAAGTCAGTCGCGAATAAACTGCAGAACCATTTCGAATTCGTGAATTCAAGAAATCCCGATCTTGAGGCAAATGAGGAGATGCATAACCAGTCTGTGCTATTGATCGAAGATATATATATGAGGCACATGAAATAATACCAGCAGATTGTATTATATGTTTAGATTATATAAAATAATATAACAATTAGACAATTACATATATTTAATAAAGAACAAATGGAAATGTATGTCAAAATAAGTATGCAACCCGATTATAGAAAGCGATGGCTCATCAGTCATAAGTAGATCTGATATGGTGAGCAGTAACAATAAAGTTAATTAAGCTGTTAAAGTTAGCGTTTATCAATAAAGACGTATTTTGCTGACCTAACACTATGTCGAACAATGCACTGGTGAGCTCTCTATTTTTACTATAAAAGAAATGCATTATTCTTAGTAAGATCAGATACCAATTGTAGTTACATCGGGTGTACATAACTGTGTCTTTGGCCCCCATCTCTACCTTTGTAATCTCACTCCGAAGTCCACCCAATTTATGTGTTTGTTGCGACAAACTTGAGTCACTGTTTTATGTGCTAGTGCCTATTTATATACAAATAAATAAACATTTAATTAGTTCAAGAAATACTAATGTCTTTCATTGAACATTTTGGTGACCCCGACATAGGCGGCTCCAAGTTGAAAGAGCAACAGACTTGGTGAAACCATCATCAAATAGAATATTCGGCCAACACAGGCGACAAAATCTCCCAACAACAAGGAAACTGGTCAGCTAGGCGACTACTTTCTTTGCACGCTTTGGACACAGAACAATTCTTAGCGAGGGCACGAATTGATGAACAGTCCACATCAATCTGGGGTCCCGACTTAAAAAACATCGCAATTGATTAACTTGGCAATCATTGCTTGCCAGCTTGGCGACTAAAAACAATTCATTGGAAATCTAGGAGTTGGTTTTCCGCAACGGGGTAGCAGTGCATACCCATTGAATAAAAATTGATCAACTAGACGATCATTTTGTCAAAAACATTTAACAACGATTTGTGTCAACAAGGCGACCAAATCATAAAAAATTATTTTTATATAAAATAAAGTTTGTTCAACTCTGTTGCACTCCCTTAAAAAATTTGACGACTTTTATTTTCTTTCTTATTCTTAGTTGTGCTAGACTTGACCAATTTTAGGAACGAGTCGGAGCGTTCCCTCTCTTTGACAAAATAAATAAACTCCCATCGGGGAAAGCAAGTACATAAGAACATAAAAGAACATGGAGGAGTTTTATAAGCAGCAGACAGGAAGAGGAGAGGCAATTCAGGCCTTTATTCGGAGTAGCAAAAAGGATTCTATCACTAGGAAAACGAAGCCTATTTCGAGGAGAAACTTGAGCTCCTGGAATACATATGGAAGAACTTCGAGAAAAGTCATCAGGAGCTAATCGACAAATTAAATAACGTGCCAACATAAGATGACTACTTTCTAACGGATTATTTTAGCAAAATGAAGGCGGTTGTAACTAACACAATGGAAGATTGGAAGGACCATTTGGCAAAGATACAACTAGAGAGGCAATAATCGCCAACGAGAGGAAGAGCGAGTCATGATCAAACCACTGACTTGCAAGCAAACTGCGCTGCTGGATTCATTGTCCAGGACATTAAGACAAATAGTGCCTGAAGAAAAGATGAATTACAAATCGGTAGTCGACAAACTATGGACGCAAATTGAAGAAATCCATTATGAGATTCATCGGCTAGCTGAAAATCCAGCCGAAGCCGGATATAATATAAATACGTTTATGGCCGCAGAAAATACAATGCTGAACTTCTGTGTGGCACCAGCAGACAATGTAGTGATACAACCCCCGGCTGTATTGCAATCGATACAATCATTGCAACTACTCAAAATTCCCATTCCAAAATTTGATGGGGATTCTCTGATATGGCAAAAATTTCATGATATCTATAAAAAAGTGGTTCATGTGTCAAATGCCTCTACAATAGAGAAATTGTGGTACTTAAAATCAAACCTCTCTGGAGAAGCAGAGATATTGATACGACACCTGGAATTAACAGAGGCCAATAACGACACTGCTTGGTCAATATTGCAGGATCGATTTAATAATAAATGAATAGGGATTCCGGAGGAAAAGAATAACCCAATCTTCATTCGTTGAATTCAAAATATGAACTGATTTTATTAACAAAACGTGTGTGTATATAAAAGAATTCTTAGACTCTAGGAGGCGACAATTGTTCTTAAAAACATCTTATTCTAATGACCCACGTTTTTAGGGGGTTGAAAATAGTTTATATTTCATGCTCAGCGTCGGTTACTTGATACCGCGCCGCTGTTACAATCTTAAGTGTTTTCCACAAAGTGTGGATGCATGTTTTGTTTGGTTTTTGAGCCATACTTGAAATATGAATTTGTATCAGCTATTTTTGTTTTTGGAATTAAGCAATAATTGTCATAGAAATCTTTATGACTTATTTTTCTTGTATGTTTTGCATATTTCTTTGTTCAATCTGATTTGGTGAAGCCATTTCAGATGAACACGATGTTTATTCTTAAACATTCTGCCAAAGGGCCGCCAAATGTGACGTTTTGGTTTTTGATTTAAATAGTTAGTTGTCTTATACAAATTAATTTTAATATTGTCATTAGTAAGATAACTCTTGTTAAAGAAGCATGACGAACTACATGAAAGAAGTTAACCCTAGCAAATCAATGTTATCCTTCTTATAAACTGACTTCCTATTATTTTGTATGATTTACCAAATTGGTTTACTAATATCACCCGATGCGTAACAATTTTTGTTTCGGGATATCTACCCACTCCTGATCTGTATTACTGTGTTGACTTCTAGCCTTTTTGTACGGTGGAGACTTTGAAGACCAACAACTTCTACCTCTCGGCTTTTGCTCCAATGTTTTAACATTTCGCTGATAGCTGACCTTTGAGCGTTTATTCTGTTTAAATGTTGCCCCTTTATGAACATTTTGCAATATCTGCCTTTTTTGTACTATAGACTCGGACAATTTGTTACCTGAATTTATTATGACACTATTTTTTAAATGATCATTATTTAATTTACCGTTTGCCATCTGAAGATTTTCATTTTGTACTGGCTCTGGGATATATACTTTTTCTTCCCCACATTTTACTTTACCTCCAAAGTGAGGTCCTGCCGGTGGACATAAACTTATTTCTTTTTTACTTTCAAAAATTATTTCTTTTACCTCAGCTTTTATGTTACCTCTAAGGTGAGGTCCTGCCGGGGGAGTCAAGTGCGGATCTTGAGTTTTGTGGTTGAGTTTGTTTTGAAATGTCTTGTATTTATCCTCACTATTACCATTCTTCTTCTTTTCCCAACGCTTTTTTAAACCTGTGACATCTATTGTTGTTGCGACTACAGATTTATTACTTTTTTGATTTGTTGAATCCCGAGACGATCCAACCAAATTGAGTATTTTGACCTAGTAGGCCATCAATCTTTGTAACTCCTTCTTTTATGATTTGGGTGTATACGTTTACCCCCATTATTATATCAACCTTACCAGGTTTATTAAAGGTAGGATCAGCAAGTACGTAGGATTGCCATTTTGACATATCCACGCTTACCCTTTTTAATGGAAGAGCTTTCATTAACTTTGGCAATACAATTGCCTCAACCTTAAGAAGTTTATCCCGTGGATTCCGCGTCCTCACATCTATTTTTACCTTATATTTTGATTTTTTGGATTTTATTGATGACACGCCACTTATTTCTGTATATTGTTTAATTTTATGTAAATTTAGTATTTGAGCCGCCTTTTCAGACAAAATGGTACTCTGTAAACCACTATCAATAAGGGCTCTTAGAGTCTTATATCCTCCATTTATATTTTTTACTTGTATTAGAGCTGTAGCCAACAGTGTTGATTGTGCCGTTACACAAGTATTAACTCTCTCCTGTTTTTCTTCAAAATGGAGTAAGGTATGGTGTCCCTTACTACACAATGAACAGACCATTTCATTTGTGCATACTTTATTGCTTGAATGGTTCAAGCATCTTGTGCAAATCTGTACTTCTTTGGCCATTTCATACCTTTCCATGGGTGTCAAACCTTTAAATTTATAGCACTTATACGCCTTATGCCCTGCAACTTTGCAAATCGGACAATTGTCTTGGAACACTGAACCCGGTGTTTTCTGTAACGGTTTTTTCTCTTATTTGCTCATGGCACTTAGTGAACAATATCTTTGCTCCAAGTATTCCATGACATCAGATATCAATTGTATCTGCCTAGATTTTCTAATTTGACTCTCATATAATTGTAGAGTATCTGTGTCAAATTTTCGAAGTATGTGTTGAGCGAATATCAGGTCAACTTCATCGGACAAGTTTGCTTTAATTTTAATTAAGTGTATTGACTCATTAATTATGTCAATCACTCTTTTTACACTTTTTGCGGATTCATTGTTGATCATCGGTAAATCAACGATCCGATTTAACTGCTCGGAAAATACCCTCCGATTATTTTCATACCGCTTGGTTAACAGTTCCCAAGCGGCACCATAATTGTCAGCTGAACCTGACAATAGATGAGCTACCATGCTCCTTGCTTCGCCTTTTAACGCGGATTTTAAATAATTAAACTTAAGAGCAAGACTTAAATCTTCTCTTTTTTCAATTAATTCCGTAAACAATTCTACAAACAGGTCCCATTCTCTAGCCTCTCGAGCAAATCTGGGTACCTGAATCTTGGGCAACACCGGTAATTCGCCCCTCACGGTAACATTCTCACTCTTACAATTTTCCTTATTGTTCATTTTCATTTCTAACGCTGATAGCGAATTCCGGACATCGAATTCTAAATCATCCATAGTATTCTTAAATCTTGCATTACTTGTCAGTACCTGGCACGCCTGAACTTTCTCCCATAAATAATTGATCTTAGTAACATATACTATGCATGTCTCATTGCCTGTTGAATTGTCTGTGTAAATCTTTGACTATTCCATCCAAATATTCCTGGAGATGTCGGACTCTATCCACAATTATCTCCTGGTTAACCTTAGGGTTTTCATTACTGGAGGTCGCATTCCCGGGCGACTCTCCTATGCTATCATCAACTATCTCTGACATGTTTGCCTCCGCTTCAACGCACACCGACTTACTAGTGCCTGGTTTTTCTGACTCTCCTATGGCTATAATTTTGGCAACTATCGTTAAAGCTTCTTCATGTATTTTATTTCTGAAATAATCATGCTCGAAATTTGGAGCAGACTGGATCAATTTTTTGTTATTAGGTATCCATTGATTCCTTATCTCTTTTACTTCCTCTACAAGTTTGTAAGTTATGTTTGTAGGATCTAGTGCTTCTAACTGCCTTAACCTGGTATGTAACTCTGCCTGCTTCTCCAACACTTTTGCAGCCTTATTAGTGAACATTTTTGTCTTATAGGATATCTGAATGTATATTACTTTTTTTTTTTTTTACATATATCCCTGCCTAGTTTTGCGTGTGGTTTTCAGGCCACACTCTAATTGAACAGCTTTAATGCCGCACAATTGTACAAAGTTTGTTTTATAATTTATATAAAAAAATATGCATCGCAGTGCTTTAAAAAAATTATGCGACGCAGCGCACAGTTTTATTATTAATTTTTGTTGGGCGCTCTTTGTAGCGCTATCGGTTCACTTCAATCTCGGTTGCTGATTATTATCCGTAAAGGTGTTGATTGTCTCATTGTCTTTTGTTGTATGCCTCGTATTATCCTCTGCGTCAGATGGTCGTCGCCGGTTGGCTGCACTGACGCCCCCCGCAGGCGAAAGTGGCGGTTTGCCCCTCTCGCTGTTGATCTGCTGCTGTTGTTCTGGGCCTATGGGCTCAGGCGGTACCGGTGCCGGTCAGTGCACCAGATTTCCTTGTTCTTCAGTAGCCTCTTCATTGCAACTATCCTGTTGCCTTGCAAATGCGTCGTTCATCTGCTTCTTGTTGCCGACTTGCAACTGCCTCGTTGATCTGCTTCTTGTTGCCAGTCGACTTGTAACCGCCTATAGTGTATATATAGGCGAGGTTTTTTTTTTAACTTTCGATATTAGGGCTTCGAATACGCCACACACAAAAACACTCCGCCGCCGAAATTACTACAGTTGCTCCGATAGCCAAACTGCCTTTAAATTCGAACGCACGCACTTTCAATTTATTAAGCAATAATATTTTGCTTTTATTTTATACTCTGTCTCTTACCACTGGTGGGGGAAAACAAGAGTTAATTTATTTTGCTACCTTTAGCTGATCTTATCAGAAGAATTCAGACTTTAAGGAGCTGATTCATTCTCTGAGTCTCTTACCGCTGGTGGGGAAAAACTACAGAGTTCCTTTTTTCTCGAAGGACCAAAATGTGATCCATCCGGCTCGAAGGACCAAAATGAATAGGGATTCCGGAGGAGAAGAATAACCCAGTCTTCATTCGTTGAATTCAAAATATGAACTGATTTTATTAACAAAACGTGTGTGTATATAAAAGAATTCTTAGACTCTAGGAGGCGACAATTGTTCTTAAAAATATCTTATTCTAATGACCCACGTTTTTAGGGGGTTGAAAATAGTTTATATTTCATGCTCAGCGTCGGTTACTTGATACCGCGCCGCTGTTACAATCTTAAGTGTTTTCCACAAAGTGTGGATGCATGTTTTGTTTGGTTTTTGAGCCATACTTGAAATATGAATTTGTATCAGCTATTTTTGTTTTTGGAATTAAGCAATAATTGTCATAGAAATCTTTATGACTTATTTTTCTTGTATGTTTTGCATATTTCTTTGTTCAATCTGATTTGGTGAAGCCATTTCAGATGAACACGATGCTTATTCTTAAACAATAAACGAGTGCTAGAATTAGCCATACTGACAAAGCTGTTTGATCACCCAAATGTGGGAAATGACGCAGCTTCTATAAAGAATTTAGGAAGAACAGCGCTTCCTAAAATTGGAGGCGATCAGGAAACCAAGAAACGAAAATCGCAGCATAGAAAAACCAAACCCAAAGAAGACATGCGCAACAGAATCTGGGACAAACAGTACATTGTCTGCAGAGACACGAATTGTGTGTCAGTTGCTTCAAGCCGGACCATATGGCAAAAAATTGCTCATGGAGGGGATGCTTTAATGCTTGCGATAAAAAACATAACACAGTGTTGCATTTAGAAACAGGCAACCAAGAGGCTACCTCTGCTTCTGCAGCTTCTGCGTATGGAATTGGCAGAAAATACACCCTGTTGGCAACGGCCAAGGTAGTGGTAAAAGGGATCAATGAAAATAGAGGAGAATTTCGAGCACTCCTGGATAGCGGCTCACAAGTAAATCCACAGATAAGCAAGGCGCGAGTAAGCTTGGTTGTAAGGTCAGATACAACAAGTTCGCAATACTAGTAGAGGCATTTGTATTGGCGCACATAATAGGTGACCAACCCACAGAACAATTAACACAGAAAGTCACATTACCAGACAACATTCAATTAGCGGACCCAACATTTGATAAACCACGAAAAATTGATATGCTGTTGGGAGCTGATGATCACTATGCTATACTGCTACCAGAAAGAAGACGGGGCAATCGAAAACGTCCAACATTACAGAATTCAGAGTTTGGATGGATTGTTGCTGGCAGAATTAATATGTCAACGTCAGCCGCAATCACATGTATGGTAGGCATAACAAATCCAGAGGAACCTCTAAAAAGATTCTGGCAGCTAGACACAATAAAAGCCAATAAAAAAGCACAGGAGTCCGGAGGAAGAGTATTGTGAAAAATTCTTCCTCGATAACCTACACACGGCGGCGGACAATAGACTAATTGTAAAGCTCCCATTTGCTGAAGAGGCTTGGAGAATCTCGGGAAGTAGCCATAAGAAGATTCATGTCATTAGAGCGGCGAATGAGCCCTGACATAAAAATGGAGTATGTAAAATTTATGTCAGAATATAAACAGCTTAGACATATGAAGCAGGTAATGGTAAAACAAATTCCTAAGAACCATTACTTTATACCGCATAACTGTGTACTAAGGCCAGAAAGTACCACAACCAAGCTAAGAGTGGTGTTTGAAGCATCATGCAAAACGTCATCAAAAAAATCACTGAATGACATTTTATATCCTGGACCAGTTGTACAAAGTCAACTTTTCTCACTTCTTCTGCGGTTCAAGACACACAAATATGTGTTCACTGCGGATATTGAAAAAATTTATCGACAAGTTTGGATAAACCCTGCCGATCAATTCAATCAGATGATTGTGTGGAGAGAGGATCCAAGTCAACAACTAAAGTTTTATCGTTTAAAAACGGTAACTTATGGAACCACATCAGCCCTATATTTAGCGACGAAGTGTCTGGAACATTTGGCACTAAAAAACATGGAAAAATTGTCGGCTGAAGCATTAGCATCAAAAAAAGACTTTTATGTTGATGAACAGGAGCAGACAGTTTACCAGAAGCCCTGCAAATAAGACAAGAGCTTCTAGAAATCCTTAGGCCTAAGGGTTTCAACTTACGAAAATGGTGTTCGAATAGCAGTCAAATTCTAAGGGAAATCCCAAAGGAAGACACGATTGCTGCCATTAATCTTGGTGACACACTGGAACAAACAAGTGTGAAAACATTGGGAATCATATGGCCACCCAAAGAAGACCAATTATGTGGAAAGGCTCAAAAGCATACAAAAGGAATAACCAGACGAGTGGTGCTATCTGAAGTCGGTCAAATCTTCGATCCTCTAGGGCTGTTCACAACGGTAGTGGTAAGAGCGAAAATGTTTCTTCAAAATGTTGCTACCGAAAGAATTGAGATGGATGATGACCTGCCACCGTATTTGGAAAAACAATGGGAAGCCTATAGAGAGGATATACAGGCATTAAGCCACATGAAAATTCTAAGGAATATTTTTGATGGCAAGGTCCCCACTACAAAAGAACTACATACATGTGTTGATGCATCAGAAAAGGCGTATGGAGCGACAGTTTATGTCCGATCAACCTATAAAAATGGCCAAATTTCGGTCAGATTGTTGAGCGCCAAGTCGAGAGTGGCTCCCCTTGAAAAGCAGACACTACCCCGGCTGGAACTATGTGCAGCTTTGCTTGGAGCTGAACTCACAGATAGAGTTCGACAGGATCTCCAATTAGGATCAGAAAGTGCTGAATCATTTCTCTGGTTAGACTCAACAGTAGTACTATCTTGGATTATCTCACGGGCATCAAATTTCCACACGTTTGTGGCTAATCGGCTGACCAAAATTCATGCAGTATCACATCCAAGGCAATGGCGTCATGTGTCATCAACGCTCAACGCAGCTGATGTTCTGTCTCGAGGCATACCAGCAGCCCAGCCTAGCACACATACATTATGGTTGTATGGAACTCTATTTTTGCATGGACTACGACGTGGCTGGCCAGTACCATTTAAGCCTACAGAGCACACGATGGATACCGCTGAGAAGAAAACCAAGGTATTTAGCATGGTGGCTGCCACTACGGTAAATCACAGAAATTCATTTTACCGGCTACAGCGAATAGTGTCGTATGTTCGACGCTTTTGTCACAAGCAGAATAGAAAACCAGCAACTCAGTTAGAGTTGGAAGAATTGGAATAAGCAAGAAGAATAATCATGAAGCAAATTCAAGAAACAGGATTTGCATATGAGTTACGACACTTAATGAAACGACCTGATCACCCGGTGGATCGCAAAAGCACGGTGGCAACATTGCCACTGATTCTGGATGAACATTCAATCATACGAGAAGCAACTCGGCTACAACAAGCACCAGTATCAACGGAAACAAGGAATCCATATCTCTTACCGTATAATGATCCGGTGGTAAAAATGATACTGCAGAAACTTCCTGAAGAGAATCTTCATTGTGGACATGAGGCACTACGCGGGATAGCTCGGCAACAGTACCACATCATTAAGATAAAACCGATGATTCGAAGTGTGATCCAGAGCTGCGTAGCATGCACGATGTAACAGCCTCAGTTATTTAAACAAGTCATGGGTGACTTACCTGAGCACCGGGTATCTCAGAATAGACCTTTTCTCAACGCCGCAGTAGACTATTGTGGACCATTCTGGATCCATCATAAAGTTCGAGGCAAACGTCCCGACAAAGCTTACATTGCAGTATTTGTATGCTTTGCAACCAAGGCAGTACACTTGGAGTTGGTCGGAGACCTGTCCACATCCTTATTTGCGGGTGCGCTTCAGCGTTTCATTGGGCGCAGAGGAAGGTGCCAGACATTATACTGCGATAATGCAACAAACTTTGTTGGAGCAAACAATCAACTAAAGGAACTGACCGATACAATTCACTCAGAAAAGGCAGCAGGTACTATCAAGAAATTTTGCAACCAAAAAGAAGTGCAATTTAAGTTCATACCACCACGGTCTCCACATTTCGGAGGATTAGGGGAAGCTGCGGTAAAGTCCGCTAAGCAATTACTGTTGAAAAACGTATCGACAGCAAACTTAACGTTTGAACAACTGTCTACCATCATTGTAAATGTTGAAGCAGTGCTGAACTCTCGGCCATTAACGCCAAACTCAGACGATCCCAACGACTTCACAGCTTTAACCCCAGGCCATCTATTAATCGGAGAAACATTAGTAGCCCAACCACATGCAGAGCCAGTAACACAACGATCGATTCCAGAGCAATGGGAATTAGTGCAATGACTTAAACATACATTCTGGACACAGTGGTCTCAGGAGTACCTACAGGAATTGCAGGGTACATCTTAATGGAAGAAACCATATAATAACGTCAAAGAAGGCATGATGGTAATTCTAAAGGAGGATAATGTACCAATCATGCAGTGGCCGATTGGACGAATTGGTAAACTATATCAAGGCCTGGATGGATACGTCCGTGTGGTGGACGTTAAAACAGACAGAGGCACCTACAAGCAGGCTATCCATAAATTGGCTCCCTTGCTTAGAGAGACGGCGATAAAACGCAAAATCGAGACAAATGACACAGAATCGATCTCCCAAGAAAACCCTGGTATAGAGAACACTACAGAACCAAAGACAAAAAGACGGTTGTCTTTCGGTGTGCCACCAATGGCAATCACGATCTGCCTAATGATGTTATTACTTCCTATAGCATTTGCTCAAAGGACTAACTTAACTCGATTCAACCCCAAACCAGGTACATACTATGAAAGTATTGGCTGAGGAAGGATGGCAATGTCTGACTGGACTATTGTGGCATATTACGATCTCGAACCATATTGGGCCGACCTGAAAACATTTTCAGACAGAGTAGTAAAGGTTGGAGAAATATGCGTGTTAATGAAGGTTCCAGAGGCTTGCACCGCAATGCAGAGACATTTCGAGCATGTCAACTCAGAGCTACGGAGAGGAAACGATCTCCTTAACATTGAACGCCAACGACGATCACAATTAGATATAATTGGGGACATTGCGAACGGTTTATTTGGTGCGCTGGACTCCAAATACACAACAGAAATGTCAGTCACGATACGAAAGGTTAAATCAAATGAAGACTACTTATTGAATTTGCTGCAAAACCAGGCATCTGTCATTGACTCAACGTTAAATACCAACGTTAAGCGAGACGAAGCCACAATTGAAAATCAGATGAAACTTATGAAACAACAAATGAACGACATAACCAAGGTCTAGGACAATGCGGTAAAAGCATTGCAATGGTATATCACGCTAACTACCCAGATGACAGTGACTGCAGGGAATTTGCAACGAATTCAAACCGAGATTTCCCGAGTATTTACAGATGCCCATCATAGCAAAAAAAGCCCGTTACTACTATCATCAGGCCAGCTTCAGGAACATCTGAACCAACTTAAAAGACATCTTCCGTTTGGTTTGGATTTGCCAGTTCCAGACAACGACTGGCTTAATAAAGGCACAAGGCACAATCGCAAACAATCATGTAGTATTTAAAGTCGCGTTTCCATTGGTGGCAACGCAGGCAGTGCAACTGTATAACCTGATACCCATTCCAGCAATTGAAACTCAAGGGATTATAATCATGAACATTAAAATTCCCATTATTGCTGTCAACAAAGAACAAAATCAATACATTGGGCTCTCAAGAGCATATCTGGAACAATGCCATCAGCTCAACAACGAGCAATATATTTGTTTTGATAAACAAACGACGTTTACGGCTAATAGCAACTGTGAGTTCCAGCTATTCAAAAACACAAAATCATCAACTTGTCAGGTACAACACACAAACAGGTCATTTGTGTGGTACGACATGTATCACAAAAATCAGTGGATTTTTGCCACCAACAGACCAATTGAACTCGGAGTGACCTGTGGCGATTATATACAAGGTGTCACTGTCAAGAAAACTGGAATGTTAACCCTAGATCCGACGTATACGGCAAGGAGTTCTGCGATCCGAATAACAGGTCTCCGTGTAGCTACGTCAGACACAATGAAACTGTCATATGTCCGATTTGGCAACTTCACCATTGGCCCAACAAAAGCAGCGCCAACAACAACACAATTCACGAAGATGCAGCTAAGCTACGACGAACTAAGCAACATTCAAGGAAAACTGAACACTAAGCTAAACTGGAAGTTACCAGAAGACCCCAGCCAGCCATGTTATCGTCTCCTAAGTAGCGCTAACAATACCATTGGTTCTCGTAATGGTATACGGAATAAGGAGATGCTCTCAACCCCCAAGGCAAATTGGTCCAGAGCAAACAACCGTGAGGATCGTGAATCCTATACCGACTCCTTCTGCAGCAACCCCAGCCCCCAGCAATTTTGCAGTCAATGCTGGATAACGTTGAACAGGTGTCCAACGGCCGGGAGTATGTTGGTGTTTAGATTATATAAAATAATTTAACATTAAGACAATTATATTTAATATAGAACAAATGGAAATGTATGGCAAAATAAGTACGTAACCCGATTATAGATGGCGATGGCTCATCAGTCATAAGTAGATCTGATATAGTCAGCAGTAACAATAAAGACTTAGTTAATTAAGCTGTTAAGGTTAGCGATTATCAATAAAGACGTATTTTGCTGACCTAACATTATGTCGAACTATGCACTGGTGAGCTCTCTAATTTTACTTTAAAAGAAATTCATTATTCTTAGTAAGATCAGATACCAATTGTAGTTACATCGGGTGTACATCGCTGTGTCTTTGGCCCCCATCTCTACCTTTGTAATCTCACTCCGAAGTCCACCCAATTTATGTGTTGGTTGCGACAACCTTGAGTCACTGGTTTATATGCTAGTGCCTATTTATATATAAATAAATAAACATTTAATTAATTCAAGAAATACTAACGTCTTTCATTGAACAAAATCAGTTCTAACGAATGTACCATTGCTGAATCCAAAGCAGACGGAATTCTATGATACACTGATTAATGCAATTGATGGGAATAGTGTTTTTTTTTTTGTTGATGACCCGGTGGATTGATTTTGGCCACTGTACGTGCGATATCCAAAATTACGGTAACAATTGCTTCTTCTGAAATAGCGGCCACATTGTTAGACGGATGCCGTACGGCTCACTCAGCTTTCAAATTGCCATTAAACCTTCAAAACACTGAATAACCGACATGCAACATTTCGAAACAATGGTAATGTCCAAAGTTTTAGTAGCATCAAAAGCAGATTGGAAGCACTAGACCGAACATTGAAAGTTTTGCGCAATGACTCGAGATGTTTTGCTGGTGCAATGATTTGATTATAAAAACTCTACCAGTCGTTCCAAGATCTACTGCTGCCGACGAAACAAACGCTTGCCTCAAAGTATTAAATCAGTGGCGAAATATAATGAAACTTCAACTGTATGTAAATTTGAATGTTGCATTGTTTAACGGTCTATCTGCTGATGATTTCTCTGAGAAATTGCTGACTATCGGTAATAGCCGTGTTCCTGTTGACGAAACGAGCGGGTTAAAATCATTTCCCTTAAATTTTTTCAATTTCGTCTCATCAAAAGACAAGCTTATCAGCAAAGTATTTCCGGATATTATTGGCAACTACAAAACATTAAATAGTTAAGTGAGCGAGCAATTAATCAACGATGTAGGTACTCTGTATTCTGTCAAATCTATCTAGTGTGTAAGAAAACAAGAATAAACTACTAATTATCTAAATGAACTTTTGAACTCCTTGCCGTGCTTACCTCCGCACAATTTACAACTGAAGGTTGGCTCGGTAGTCATAATGCTTAGAAATTTAAAGCGTTTGGTGATAAGAAACCTGATGACCAATGTGATTGATGAGGAATCCCATTGCTAGTAAGCAATAAGGAAAGCAACAAGAATCAAAAAATTTCTCCAATTGTTATTCCTAACATAGAAAACATTGTACATTTTTTAATTATTTGGACAACGATAGATATTCTTTGCAATCCTCTGCAAACGGCGTCAGAGTCTATTGCTTTGATAGTGACTCTGAAAAATAATTAACAAGCTAAAATTAGTTTCTTGCGAATTCACACTTACCAGAGCAAACAAGTTTCAACAGCAGCAGCAACTGATGCTTCACCGTAAATAAGGTTCAAAATTGTTTTTTGAAACGCCAATGGCCTGCTCAGCAGGCGAAGGTCCTTGAACGAAGAGATATTGACATAGTGATGATATCTGAAACGTTTTCGTGCCCAAACGTAAAATTCCTTGATGCACACACTATAGTGCTCATAACAACCAACCCAATAGAATTGGCGGGGCTTCCATAATTATCAAAAATTCAATTCAACAAATAACGTTACTGATCCATCCGGCTCGAAGGACCAAAATGAAGAGGATTTTCAGCACCGCAAACTAAAAAACGATCTTCATCTCTTGAATTCAAAATATGAACTGATTTTATTAACAACGTATGTGTATATAAAAGAATTCTTAGACTCTAGGAGGCGACAATTGTTCTTAAAAATATCTTATTCTAATGACCCACGTTTTGGGGGGTTGAAAATAGTTTATATATCATGCACAGCGTCGGTTACTTGATACCGCGCCGCTGTTACAATCTTAAGTGTTTTCCACAGAGTGTGCATGCATGTTTTGTTTGGTTTTTGAGCCATACTTGAAATATGAATTTGTATCAGCTATTTTTGTTTTTGGAATTAAACAATAATTGTCATAGGAATCTTTATGACTTATTTTTCATGTATGTTTTGTATATTTCTTTGTTCAATCTGATTTGGTGAAGCCATTTCAGATGAACACGATGTTTATTCTTAAACATTCTGCCAAAGGGCCGCCAAATGTGACGTTTTGGTTTTTGATTTAAATAGTTGGTTGTCTTATACAAATTAATTTTAATATTGTCATTAGTAAGATAACTGTTGTTAAAGAAGCATGACGAGCTACATGAGAGAAGTTAACCCTAGCAAATCAATGTTATCTTTCTTATAAACTGACTTCCTATTATTTTGTATGATTTACCAAATTTGTTTACTAATATCGCCCGATGCCTTTATTGTTTAATTTTATGTAAATTTAGTATTTGAGCCGCCTTTTCAGACAAAATGGTACTCTGTGAACCACTATCAATAAGGGCTCTTAGAGTCTTATATCCTCTATTTACATTTTTTACTTGTATTAGAGCTGTAGCCAACAGTGTTGATTGTCCCGTTACACAAGTATTAACATTCTCCTGTTTTTCTTCAAAATGGAGTAAGGTATGGTGTCCCTTACTACAAAATGAACAGATTATTCCATTTGTGCATACTTTATTGCTTGAATGGTTCAAGCATCTTGTACAAATCTGTACTTTCTTGGCCATTTCATACCTTTCCATAGGTGTCAAACCTTTAAATTTATAGCACTTATACGTCTTATGCCCTGCAACTTTGCAAATAGGACAATTATCTTCGAACACCGAATTCGACGTTTTCTGTAGCGGTTTTTTCTCTTCTTTGCTCATGGCACTTAGCGAACAATATCTTTGCTCCAAGTATTCCATGACATCAGATAGCAATTGTATCTGCCTTGTTTTTCTAATTTGACTTTCATTTAATTGAAGAGTATCTCTGTCAAATTTCCTAAGGAGTATTTGTGCAAATATTATGTCCACTTCATCGGACAAATTTGTTTTAATTTTAATTAAGTGTACTGACTCATTAACTATGTCAATCACTCCTTTTATACTTTTTGCGGATTCATTGTTGATCATCGGTAAATCAATGATCCGATTTAATTGCTCGGAAAATACCCTCCGATTATTTTTATACCGCTTGGTTACAGTTCCCAAGCGGCACTATAATTGTCAGCTGAACCTGACAATAGATGAGCTACCATGCTCTTAGCTTCGCCTTTTAACGCGGATTTTAAATAATTAAACTTAAGAGCAAGACTTAAATCTTCCCTTTTTTCAATTAACTCCGTAAATAATTCTACAAACAGGTCCCACTCTCTAGGTTCTCCAGAAAATGTGGGTACCTGAATCTTTGGCAACACCGGTAGTTCGCCTCTCACGGTAACTTTCTCAACTTTCAAACTTTTCTGATCGTTTATATTCAACTGTATAAGCCTGACACATCTGTACCTTCCTGAACAAGAATTTTATTTTTTTAACATACATTTCGCCTGTTCTATTATCTATCGTACGTAAATCTTTGCTCACCATGTCTAAATATTCCTGCAGCTGACGAACCTTTTCTTGCAATTTCTCCTGGCTAACCTTAGCATTCTCATTACTGGAGGTCGCGTTTCCCCGCGACTCTCCGCTGCTGTCTTCAAAATTCTCTAACATCGTTGCATCTGTTTCAATGTTTTCCGAATCAACAGTGCCCTGCCCGATTGCTTCTCCTTTGGCTATTAATCTATTAATCATATTTAAGCCTTCCTCATATTTTCCATCTGTAAAATAGATATGTTCGGTTGCTCCACTCTCTAGCATTTGGTTATTGTAACTAATCCATTGCTTCTGTATGTCTCTTACTTCATTAAGAATTTTGCTAGTGAACTTACTAGCGTCTATTTCTTCTATCTTCTTCACCCTTTTATGCAACTCGTGTTGCTTCGCTAACAATTTTTCAATTTTGGTAGGGAACATTTTATATGGTGTCTGTATTCGTATGTGACAACATATTTATTTATTTTTGTTAATATGTATTTACTTAAGTATATGAAAAATTTTCACTTTTTTTTTTTGTGTATATTTACTTTTTGGTCTTGACTTTTTAACGGGCAACTTTCTTAAAAATGTTGTTTTTTATATTTTTTTATCACCAATTTTGGGTATTATTTTTTAACTTCCCTACTCGATCATCGCAGTGATCTTCCTACCTAATGTTTTGCATAGCTTTACAGGCTATGCTGCTATCGGGCAGATAAGGCTCCGCTCAATTTCACAATTTGTCTCTTAGAATATATGAATGTATATTACTTTTTTTTACATATATCCCTGCCTAGTTTTGCGTGTGGTTTTCAGGCCACACTCTAATTGAACAGCTTTAATGCCGCACAATTGTACATAGTTTGTTTTATAATTTATATAAAAAAATTATGCATCGCAGTGCATTAAAAAAATTATGCGACGCAGCGCACAGTTTTATTATTAATTTTTGTTGGGCGCTCTTTGTAGCGCTATCGGTTCACTTCAATCTCGGTTGCTGATTATTATCCGTAAAGGTGTTGATTGTCTCATTGTCTTTTGTTGTATGCCTCGTATTATCCTCTGCGTCAGATGGTCGTCGCCGGTTGGCTGCACTGACGCTCCCTCGCAGGCGAAAGTGGCGGTTTGCCCCTCTCGCTGTTGATCTGCTGCTGTTGTTCTGGGCCTATGGGCTCAGGCGGTACCGGTGCCGGTCAGTGCACCAGATTTCCTTGTTCTTCAGTAGCCTCTTCATTGCAACTATCCTGTTGCCTTGCAAATGCGTCGTTCATCTGCTTCTTGTTGCCGACTTGCAACTGCCTCGTTGATCTGCTTCTTGTTGCCAGTCGACTTGTAACTGCCTATAGTGTATATATAGGCGAGGATTTTTTTTTAACTTTCGATATTAGGGCTTCGAATACGCCACACACAAAAACACTCCGCCGCCGAAATTACTACAGTTGCTCCGCTAGCCAAACTGCCTTTAAATTCGAACGCACGCACTTTCAATTTATTAAGCAATAATATTTTGCTTTTATTTTATACTCTGTCTCTTACCACTGGTGGGGAAAACAAGAGTTATTTATTTTGCTACCTTTAGCTGGTCTAAGCATTTACACTTGCATTAGATCTCCAACTCTTAAGGAGCTGATTCACTCTCTGAGTCTCTTACCACTGGTGGGGGAAAACTACAGAGTTCCTTTTTTCTCGAAGGACCAAAATGAAGAGGATTTCAGCACCGCAAACTAAAAAACGATCTTCATCTCTTGAATTCAAAATATGAACTGATTTTATTAACAACGTATGTGTATATAAAAGATTTCTTAGACTCTAGGAGGCGACAATTGTTCTTAAAAATATCTTATTCTAATGACCCACGTTTTGGGGGGTTGAAAATAGTTTATATTTCATGCTCAGCGTCGGTTACTTGATACCGCGCCGCTGTTACAATCTTAAGTGTTTTCCACAGAGTGTGCATGCATGTTTTGTTTGGTTTTTGAGCCATACTTGAAATATGAATTTGTATTAGCTATTTTTGTTTTTGGAATTAAGCAATAATTGTCATAGGAATCTTTATGACTTATTTTTCATGTATGTTTTGTATATTTCTTTGTTCAATCTGATTTGGTGAAGCCATTTCAGATGAACACGATGTTTATTCTTAAACAGTTACTTCCAATAATTAATTCCGAAATGCAGCTATTCCCTTTTTAACAGCGATTGATTTCTGCATTTACAAAGGCATCTCGCCACAAAGACTTGAAATCACTGAAGTTAATGACTTAGTTTCTGACAAGATTTCAACTATTGCCTAGAGGAGCAAATATTGGATTATTTAAAAGCGTGCTTAGAGACACAGTTCATCCTGAAATAGAAATTACCAGTAGAGAGGATATCGAATTTGCGACTAGGAAATTGGTTGAAATGATCACTAATGCTGCATCACAGGCAAGACCCCGCACACAAACCTTATCAAGAAGAGGAACTCATTTTGCAATTTTTCTAGAAGTACGTGATCTCATAACCAGAAGAAAACTGTACAAGCACGCCAGACGATACCGAAGGCCAGAAGACTTAATACTACTGAAAGAAGCCCCCAGGTTACTAAAGAAAGCTAGAGCTTAACACTTTGAAAAACTGCTGAAGACGCAGATGTTACTAGCGGCGCTTCCTCGTGCATTTGGAAACCCACGAAAACTCTCAAGAGGCAAGATCCACCACGACACCCTATAAAGGGAGCGGATGGCCGTTGTGTCTCCTCCAGGAAAGATAAGGTCGAAGCGTTTTCTCTTTATCTGGAACAGACTATTCGGCCTCTTAACACAGTACCTCAGTACACCAGGACTACTTATAAGGACAATCCCAAAAAACTGTATACAATGCCATGCTAAATCTCTCGTATTTCCCAAAACTATGGAAACGTGCTGAATCAAAATGATCCCAAAACCAGGTAAACCTGTCAAAGCTTTTGAATCATATCGCCCAATCAGTCTTCTGCCAGTCCTCTCTAAAATATTAGATAAAAACACTTTTAACAATGATATTGGCGGAGCTCGATAACCAAGACATATTACCAAACCATTAATTTAATTTTTAAACATCAGCACCGAGTCGTGCAACATATTCTGAAAGCTTATGAAGAAAAAGAATACAGCCTAGCTGTGTTTTTGGATGTGAAACAGGCATTTGTGTGGCATACGGGTCTCCTCACAAAACTACAGTCAATTTTTTCCCAGCCGCTCTTCAAAACTATTGACTCCTTTCTAAAAAAGCGAACTTTTCAGGTGTCAATTGATGAAACCTTATAATTGACACGCAGTATGAATGCCGGTGTTCCGCAGGGGAGTGGTCTTGGGCTGGTCTTATACACCGTATAAACAGCTGGCATGCCCAAACCCAACGATGAACTTAATACAATCGAAACAGACATGCTCTTGGCAACGTTTGCCGAGGACACTGCTGTGTTGTTAGATCGCAGTGCCCATATTACTGCACTGCCAAGATTCAGGATTATCTAAATAAGTTTCGGGAATGGGCCAGATATTGGAGAATCGGAATTAACACAAATAAATACCAAAGCGTTACATTTACGCTACGTAGAGAAAACCGCCCCGAAGTATTTTACAAAGGACTTCCAATTCCACAGACAAAGCAGGCGACATATCTGGGAATGACCCTTGATAGAAGACTAACTTGGAAACCCCACATATCTACACTAGTAAAGAAGCACAACTACAGAATGAACACGGTAAGCTGGTGTCTGCATTATAAAAGCGGCTTAAGCCTGAGATGTAGTTGTAGCCACATGGCGCTAAGGCATACAATTTTGGGGGACAGTTGGGCCGAACTGCAGGACAAACACCTGTAATAAATAAAAAAAAAACTTCCTATCGTCAAACAAAAAATGTATTTTGATGTGTTATTACATCTACGAAACAATTAACCGTACAAAAGTAGCACTATTTTTACAGAAGTTATAAATGAATCGCCGCTAAATCACTCGTTTCGCCCACCGTGCACTGGCGAGCAATATTCTAAAGTACGGCGAACTAACGAAGTATAAATCCTCTGTTTTGTAGAGGTCATAAAATTATTTGTCCCAACGTTTAATGAAGACAAGAAGATTACATGCTCTATTGACAATTTAAGATGTACGAAAATTAAACGAAAGTTTTGACTCGAAAATTGCGCCGTAGTTTTTAAATGACCCACAGATTAGATCTGATCAACATATCAGATGTTATGTGCTACTAAGGGTTAGTACCCTCTTATATAGTATAAGAATAACTAAGCGGAAGCTAAGCCCGCAAAAGAAAAAAAGTGGCATACGCCCAAAATAACAAAACCAAATGAATGCATAGAACCCCTAAGCGGTAATCGGTTATAGATTACTGTCGATCACCAAGACTAGCCGTCTTGGCTGGCACTGTGAACTAGTAGGGGCAAATAGCTTTGTTGTAACCCCTTTTCAATAAGGGAAACATAAAAGATATTAAATGCCAAACTCATACTGAGGTCAATTTTCGCATCATCGAAAGTACCTCTGGTCTGCTAACATCAACTTTTATGCCTACGAACTAAAAAGCAGTAAAGGGCTTTAGGTTGTGTTTCACGGTTAAGTCCGTTTTCAATGTCATCATTAGTAACAAAAGCTCCAACCAGAGAAAGCAATCAAAGCCAAAATAAGTGCACCCCATCTACAACCTTCAGCTCCTATTACACAGAAGAAAGGTCCAACTACAGACAATGTCCTGACCTGTCCTGTCTTCAAAAACTTTAAATA
Source organism: Drosophila tropicalis (assembly GCF_018151085.1). Lineage (NCBI taxonomy): Eukaryota > Metazoa > Arthropoda > Insecta > Diptera > Drosophilidae > Drosophila > Drosophila tropicalis. Next base: position 2,043,610 of record NW_027172360.1, on the reverse strand, counting down.
TCACCTAAACGGGCGAAAACCTCCAGCTGGACCAACGGCCAATCACAACACCTCCCAAACTTCACCGGGGGGTATTTTTCGAACTGGAGAGACGGAACCCACTAAAGAGACTCCGTCCCTTCACTATGCATCGAAACCGTCACTTAGCCCACCTGAACTTGGCCAGCAAGCTACAAGTGGTTTACCGATTTCTTTAACACACATGGAAATCGCTTCATTGCAGCAGGGGACTATAACACCAAACATACGCACTGGGGATCACGCCTGGTAAATCCTAAAGGCAAGCAGTTGTACAACACAATAGTCAACCCACTCAATAAGATGGATTGCGTCTCACCGGGTAGGCCTACTTACTTACTGTTTTACAAGGGTACTACTCAGTATGCTTTTTTATCTCTGAAGAGGAATTTACTATTTTCTACTGCACACTCGGAGATCGCTTGGGAATCTTGCCTGGTAAATCCTAAAGGGGAATCATCTATAAAACATAATAATGAACCCACTCAATAAGATTGATGGCGTCTCACCGGTAAGACCTACATACTGGTCCTCAACAAAAAGTGCCTGCAGGAACCAAGAGTACTTGATGAAAAACTTGATCGCCTACTATAGGCCTACAAAAAACAATACAAACTGACTTTATTTCAAAATGTATATGAGTGCCCACATTGACTGTATGCCGAAACTGGATGTTGCAGAGGACATTAACTTGTGTGTCTCAGCACTTGTGTCAATGCTAGAAGCTGCAAAACTTTTTCTAAGGCATGCCAACCGCAACCTCTCCAAGACGTTCAGAAAAAAGCTGTGCTTAAACAAAATACATAGAAAAGCTTAGTTTAACCAGCACTAAACATCCTTTGTGGAAAGCCCACCCAATTTTAAGCCCTCCTACATTAACAGTTTCACCGATAAGGAGTCCAACCGGTTAATGAAGACTGCATCCGTCTTTGCCACATATCTTTAAATGGTTTGCCAGGCAAACCCTACATCAAACTTGTTTGTACTTCCCCCTATGGCAAATAAAAAGACAGGGAGTACTTTGAACTTTAATCGAATAAGATTTCTGCAATTGTTAAAAAGCATTTAAAACCGAAAAAAGCTCCTGGCTATGATTTAACTAAACCAAAAATGATCCTAGAACATCCAACTATCGCCGTACAATATATCTGCAAACTGTTCAACGTTATTATAAAACTTGTTTACTTCCCTTAAAGTGGCCAAAACGCACCCATCATTCTATCGTCCAATTAGTTTGCTGTCAAGTTTTCGGAAGCTTTTTGAAAAGATACTGCAGATGCGACAAAACCTGCCATCCTAAAACACAATCCTTTCATGTCAGTTTGGCTTTCGCAAAAAACACGGGACAATTGAACAAGTCAATCGCATAACATCCGAAATACGAACAGCATTCGAACTAAAAAAAATATTGTACGTTTATTTATCGCGATGTTGCTAGTTGTACATATGTCTATTAAATTAACGAGCATTCTAGCGCCGCCACTAGCCAACGGCTAATTCTGGCCTTGTAAACCGCTTAGTAAAATACGTTCATACGCATATTTTGCATGTTTCTAGTCCGATTTCAATAAAATTTGGTAGTTTGATAGAAATAGATAAGAATAATTAGACTGCCGAATTTGAAAAAGTGGAAAAATATGAAAATATATATTCTCTGCGCACATACTAAGCCAGTATACATACTAAATTTGGTGACTTTAGCTTTAGTTTTTGATAAAATCAGTTTTGTTTAATATGCGGGAGCGGAAGTGGGCGTGACAAAATTTTTATATAGCCGATATCTGCGCGTCCATTAAGCTAGTCTGCATACCAAATTTAATGTCGGTAGGTATCATAGTTTTCAAGGAAATCAGTTTTATGTAAATTCCGGGGGCGGAAGGGGGCGTGGCAAAAAGTTTTAACAATTAGTTTCTGCGCGCTAGCTAAACGAGTATATAAACCAAATTTGATGTCTCTATCTATTATACTTTTTAAGAAAAACAGTTTTATGTGATTCCTGGGGGCGTAAGGGGGCGTGGCAAAAAGTTTTAACAATTATTTTCTGCGCGCTAACTAAACGGGTATACAAACTAAATTTGATGTCTCTAGCTGTTATACTTTTTAAGAAAAATAGTTTTATGTGACGGGCAGACGGACATGGCTAGATCGACTCGGCTGTTGATCCTGATCAAGAATATATATACTTAATAGGGTCGGAGAAGCTTCCTTCTGACCATTTCACCCTATGGGTATATGGTATAAAAATCATTAGCTGTCTGGTCATCCGGGCTTAAGGTTCTGGGCAGTAGTTTAGAGCATCGCACAGTGCGTATAATAAAGAATTCCTCAAAATCAATGTTTGCCAAATTTGCTGGGTGTCCGTGGTGCTGTAAGATTCAAGGTCAAAGTCAGAAAATATTTTCAAGTATGTTTTTCCTCTGAAATTTTAATAAAAACCGTTTCTTTTTTTAACCCAAATAAAATTTCGTATTATTTTAAGCGACTATATAGCGTTTTTTAATGTTTTAATTAGATTTTGAGATTTTTCTTAGGTTAACTTTGAGTGTTTGTTATTGATGGTTGATTTTCATCAAAATAAAGGTTATATAATGAGTAATAAACCACTGTGTTTAATATCTCATAAGAAACTACATAAGACACATAGGTTTATAAAGAGACAGAGAGCACCAGACTGGCGCCAATAAATTCCAGAAAAACTTATAAAGTACAAGAGCAAAGCCATTGCAGATCATCATGAGACTTAGAGTATTAATATGAATATCTAATAAACTCAAACTTTCGGAACTATATTTCCTATTTTTCAAATCCTTTCATGATAGCAAGTGTCTTAGCAAAGCAAAAAGTTGGTCCGAAGAGGCTGCCGTCATTATATACCATTTGTAGTCCATGTTTTTACATTCCTGTGCTATTTTGAATAGCTGTTTAATTTTCGAACACTGATCCTCTATTGTGGCCTTTCCGTGAGCCAAAACTCTATATACCGTTGGTGTAACAATTCAGTCAAAAGTTGAGCAGTCTTTAAAGCATATTCGCTAAATTTTTCAACATTTACCATTTCCTTGCAATGAATAACATTCAACATAAAAGCCAACCTTTTAATGATCTCTTGACTAACACCTGTTATTAAAGATGTCATTTCATCATTTAAAAAAATCTCACAAAGATTTATTCAATTTTCAGAACTTTCACTTCTTAGGCGCAAAGGAGCTACAGAAGCCATGAACATATTTTCATCAAAAATAGCCTCGTCTTCTGTGTGTATAATCTGCTTGTAAGCGCTCCGGAAAAAGCTGCACCTCTCCATCAGGCATGGAGACGCCTCGCAGAGGAATTCATTAAATCCTGGAGTTTTACTTCTACAGAGACCTCTGTTATCATTTTATTTGCCCTCTTCCTCAGTGTACTTAGTGGCAACTAAGTTTGGTGGTGTTGGAATACTTTCCATAATCCTATTAAGTCGAATAGTCCTGTCGATCTGCACAGATTTTGTAATGCTCGCCTTTGCCCTCTCTTGTTGCTTTGTATACTTTGAAGAAAGTGCTTCTGAAAGATGCTCCGTTGTAATGCTTTGCACCCTGAAGCTTTCGTTTCCTTGTAATCGTTGATCAATCTTCTATAGTTGTTGCCTTCCTCTTCCTCGGCTTGTTGATGATTGAACATCTTCCTGCTCCGAATCTACCAAATTTACCTTAAGCTCTGTACTAGCGTTTTTGAATGAAACGCCCATCTCCTTCAGCAATCACATTACAAAACCATTTTTGTTTTCACACTCGTGCAAAACTTTCAAAATCCTTTCATTCTTTAACAACATTTTTCACAAATAAAGAAGACTGTTTTGAATTATATTGGCAAATACTATTCAGTCCGGATTTGGGATGTCTCCACTCAGTCCCATCTGATAGGTAAATATTTCACCTACATAGTGTAAGTAAACCAGCATTCATCCTAGTTGATTCTCATCAAAGTCGGTCTTATTTTTTTGCTCTCTAGCTCAACTATTTTTTTCGTTCTTTTGTGTTTTTAATTTATTACATATTAAATTTAAATATGAATTCACATTTTTATTATTATCTAAACATTAACAAACGCATTTTATTTGTTTCTATTTTTTGCTCCCACCAGCGCTCTCAACTTACAGTTCATATTTTGTTTTTGTGGTGCTGGTGCTCTCTATTCATTTGTTTTCTCTTTTGATCGCGCTCGCGGCCTTTGACTTCGCGGTTGTGACAAGTTTTTGTTGTTGTGGGTTTTAATACAAAAAGTATTTTTTTTTTTTGTTGTCTCTTTTTCATTTGCATATTGCAGTTATTTTTTGCTTTGGTTTCTATACGCCTCTCTTAACATATACATTTTTCCCATTTTATTTACATATTGATTTATAATTTGTTTTTGATAAATCAATTTTTTAATAATGTCAGTCTGTTGCAAATATAATTGCAATAATCCCAGCAAGACCAGTGAAGACTTTCTTTACTGTTGGCTGTGTGACAATGTAATGCACTTTAAGTGTGCTGGTTATACAGTCAAAGTTCGGGATATTAAATGGGGCTGTGATTCGTGTCGTGGCTTGGAGCTGGAGATGCGGGGTTTTATGAAACGGACTGGGGATGCATTTAAAACCCTGTCAGCTGGCGTACATAAGCTCCAGGAGGAGCTTTTGGCGATGGAGGTTCAATTCAGTTCGATTCTCCGACGCGTAAGAGGGACAGGTTTCAAGGCGCGTCTCTCAGTCTGTCGGCAAATAGATTTTAGCAGTTCCGGCATCGGACAATGACCCTATGTCACCAAATATCAGCAGCTGATATCGTTTAGGAGTCCGTCTTTAGCAGGTGTGGATTCTCTTCCCATTTCCCCTGGAGACAGTATCCCGACTACTAGCACGATATCTGTTGTGGTTTTCGAACTGTCCGGGCAAACATCCGTTCCCAGGAATATTGCCAATAAAGTAGTTACAAGAGGAACTAGTAAAGTGTTGGCTGCTTTAGCTGCAACAGCAGATGCAGTAGTCTGTACCTGACACTTCTAGTTCCCTTGTTGTAGTTCCAGCCAAAACGCAAATTTTTATTTTTAGGTTGATCCCAACACTACTTCTGATGAAGTCATTGCCTACATCCATGGCAAAGTTCAAGCCCCTAACATTGCAGTGGAAAAGTTCCGTTTTCATATACTCGGGACATTTCGTTCTTCAAAATAAGTGTCTCCCCAGATCTTTTTGCCGAAGTATGTCATAAGGATTTTTGGCCACAACACGTCATTGTAAAAGAGTATACAATAAAAAAGAAGAATCGGCCTCCGATTAGCCTGTTTCTGCCTCTGCAAACAACGTTCCTTCAACGTTCGTCGGCACCTGTTGGCGAGTCAAAAAACTAGCTTCGTGGTAACTCTGGCCTACCAGAATGTACGGGGACTAGAGTCCCAACTCTCTAGACTGTATGTAGATAGTTTAGCTTCAGAGGAAAAAAAGTCCCTGTGGTGGGTTTATCAACAGGATAACGACGTAAAACACACCTCAAAAATTTTAAAAACTTGGTTAGAGGTCAATATAGTGGCCGTTCTTACCTAGCCCACTTAGTCTCGTGATCTGAACCTCATCGATAACTTGTGGGGTGAGCTATAGAATCAGTCGGGAACAGAAAAAAGTGGCAACAATCGACAATTGTGGGAGTGCGTCGAAGAAGATTTCGATAGAGTCCTGACAAGCTTTGGTTAGGAATATGCCCAACCGGATGGGAAAAGTAATGGTAAAATAAAGGGGGATACATTCCATATTAATCAGATAATGAAACAAAAGTAGATTTTCAGTGAATTGAAAACCAAAAAAAATAATTAAAACTTAGTTAAAGTGTACCTATTATTTTCATCAAGCACGGAATTCTGAAATTTCATATTTTTGGTTGTAACTTTTGAATAAAATAATTTTTCTTTTCCAAATTCAGGTAAACAATACACAAATGTTTAATAAAGAAAAGTGCATTTAACCTATTATTTTCATCATGAGTGTATATTACAAAGAACATTTTTCATAAAGAAGATAATGTTGGAGAGTTACTGTCATAATTAAAAAAATTAAGTAAAATCGGAAGAACAGAGTGTGGTCAATTAGTTGGTGCAATTTTTGACCAATTACCTACCAATTACCAATTCCTTAACGAGTCCCCGAGATGAAGAGATTCGATTTGCAAACACTGGGTTTTAATTTTATCAGCTTTATTGTATTTGGTTAGTTTATTAGCTTATTTACAAAATTATTAATTACTTCACAATATTTCTCTTTATTTTTCGCATTCACTGCGAATGCTAACACTTCGAGACACAACTTTACCGACTCACTCTATTCCACTCTCTGCTCTTCGGACTGACTGACTACTTCTTACTATCGTGTATCGTTTTTATCGATATTACGTCGATACCAATTCTCACTCGAAGTCACCTTTACCATACCGTGATCCTACATGAATAGCTCTTGTAGAATTTCATCCTTGCTTTCATTGAAATCTCCTTTTATATTAAAGAATTTTTTTTTTGCTTTTTGTTGCGTATTTTCAAAATATAGCAAAACATCTTAAAAAACTTTTTTATACAGTATTTAAAACATCGGATTGAAAAGATGAACGAAATAATCTTCAAATTTTGTGTTTGAATTCGTGTTAACATTAAAGTTTAATCAAAAAGTTTAGTCACTATATGTATATTCTGTGTCTTTCAAAAACATTGAAGCTAATGTCTTATTAATCAACATTAACATCTTCTTATATATAAAAGAAAGTCGGATTTGCTCAACAACTTATAACTCTAGATCTGCTGAACCAATTTTCATAGTTATTAATTTGTTGGGTTTATCTCGGCCCGGAATAGCAGAATACATCCTAAAAACAGTAAATAATTGCCGGAAGTTTAGTTTGAAGTTAGTTTTCGAGAAAATCTGTTTTGTTTAATTTGCGTGGGCGGAAATGGGCGTTTCTGCGCGCTAACTAAACGAGTATATAAACCAAATTTGATGTCTTTAGCTGTTAAACTTTAAAAGAAAAACAGTTTTATGTGATTCCTGGGGGGCGTGGCAAAAAGTTTAAACAATTAATTTCTGCGCGCTAGCTAAACGGGTATATATAAACCAAATTTGATGTCTCTAGCTGTTATACTTTTTATGACAAATAGTTTTAGGTGATTCCTGGGGGTGTAAGGTTGCGTGGCCAAAATTCCATTTAACTCTATACATTTACATACTACACGAGTATACAAACCAAATTTGGTGGCTCTAGCTCTTATAGTCTCCGAGATCTGCGTGTTCATACGGACGGAGGGACGGACGGACAGACGGACATGGCTAGATCGACTCGGCTGTTAATCCTGATCAAGAATATATATACTTTATAGGGTCGGAGAAGCTTCCTTCTGCCTGTTACGTACATTCTAGCGACTTTAATATACCATATCATCCTATGGGTGTATGGTATAATTATATTTCAGTATATTCAAACTAGAGTCCTTAAATAGAAACCAGAGGGCAGGGGCTAACTTCGACCGCGTCCAAGTTTACCCTTGCAACTTGTTTGGTAAATCTTTCCTTCCATCAACGTAGAAGAGCGTTTTATATAAAAAGGGTTATGTTTGCGAAAGAATGGCCTACAATCATAGGAAATAACGAAGATATTGATCATAGTCACTGTTTTCCACCGATCGTTCCTATGGAGCTATATGATATAGTCACCCGATCTTTATCAAATTCGGCACCGTCATTAACAGATATATTAAATTAACAAATGTTTAATTTGAAAGCAATCGCGTTAAAAGTAACAAAGTAATTTTCAAAAGTCACTGTTTTCGACCGATCGTTCCTATGGGAGCTATATGATATAGTCGCCAGATCTTGATCTAATTTGGCACAGTCATTAACAGATATATTAAACTAACAAATGTTTAATTTGAAAGCAATCGCGTTAAAAGTAACGAAGTTATTTACAAAAGTCACTGTTTTCGACCGATCGTTCCTATGGGAGCTATTTGATATAGTCATCCGATCTTGATCAAATTTGGCACAGTCGTTTATAAGCGTAATAAACTCTCTAATATTAAGTTTCACGACAATAGCATATAAAATAACGAAGTTATTGAGAAAAGTCACTGTTCGTGACTTTGGCGTTTGTATGGGAGCTATATGAAATAGTGGTCCGATCCGGCTGAATTCGAAATATACAACCCCTGCAGTATATACAAGCCTACGTGCAAAATTTCAGCTCTGTAGCTCTTACGTTCTAGGAGGAGTTTGCGCTGATCCAGACGGACGGACGGACATGGCTATTTGAACTCGTCTCGTCGTGCTGATCAAGAATATATATACTTTGTATGGTCGGAGATGCTTCGTTCTATGCGTTGCACACTTCTGACCAAAATTAATATACCCTTTTTGCAAGGGTATAAAAATCGATGATCGCTTTCTACAAACATGCAACCCTGTCATTCTGATCAAGCTTCAAAGTCAGGTGATTAGACAGCTGACGCCTGCGACAAAATTGGCGGGAAATTTTTATTTACTTCAATCGCTTGGCTTTTCACACAAAAAGAAAAATAAGATATTGTAAAAAGTAGATTTTGGAGGCCAAGGTATGTAGAATGGATAAAACAATACAATTTGGTGTTCAAATTTACTATATTTTATATATGGCTACTGTTTTTATTGTCCAAAAAGATAGAAAAATAACATAAGCATGTGTTCATCTTCTGTGGAGTAAAGAAGAAGTTAAGTTCGGCTATGCCGAAGTTTATGTACCCTCAGTCCTTGACAATAATAATTTTTCATGTTCGAAATTTGTTTTCTGCAACTCAATTTCTCTGTTGATTTGATGATGACGTAGTAGGCAGCAAGCAGCGTTGCCGGCAGCGATTGATTTATATTGACTGTAACTTGTGTTCTATTTATCCGATCCGATTAAAATTTTGGGATCACATTATCACATTAGCAAATTTGATGGGGATACTCAAATTTTTATTAAAGGGTGAGCCTGCTTTAGGAGGCCTAAAAAAGGCAGTTTTTCGTGTTTTTTTTTTATGATAGAAAAAAACAAGCAAATGTAATGAAATTTTTACATCATTTTTTTACATATTTAAACTTACAAAAAACATTTTTTTAAATTTAAAATATCGAAGTACAGCCCACTTTCATCTACTTTTGGGCACCACCGCGCAATCGAAGTGTCCAATTGGCGGGCAAAATGTAGGTCGCAATTTTTTCGGAAACAAAAAAATCAAATGGATAATTAATTTTCATTAGTCCTTCTTCTATGTGAACCTGGGAAAACCCGAACAAAACGCGAAAATCAAAGTTTTTTTTTAGATTTGAAAAAAAGTTGAATTTTTCACCAAAAAACCTAACCTTAATTTACTAAAAAAAATAGTTTAAAATTTTTTTTTCAATAACTTTTTAAGTTCACAGAGGAGGTAATAAGCTACTGAATTTAATAAGCTTTGGTTTTTTACGATTGGTTGAATACTTTTTTTGTAATTTTGCCCGCCAATTTTGGAAAATCCCAAAAATGAAAACTCGAGAGAACGCGCTTTAAAGTTTACGGTTTACTCGTATACCTGCTCGGCGCCCAACTGCTTTTAGTACTGTATCTTCGAAAATAATTCGAATTGTCTTTCCAAAATTGACAGACATATTCTTAAAAAAGCTTTCTGCTCTCTGACGTGACGGTCGTGTTTTTGCATAGCTCCTGAGTTTTTATTAATATTTATTGTTTTTTCTCAATTTTTAATTGTGCTTAGTTTGTTTACACTTCCGCTGGTGTTGTTCGCTTGACTCCCTTGTGTTTTATTTCCATAATTCGCCAAATTAATCAGTTAAAACAGTTTTTTTCTTTTTCGTGATTAGTGTTTGGTGCATTTACATATTTTTTTTTTTCTTTTTCTTTCGTCATTGCTTCTGCAGTTGCTCCCCTCATCGCCCCCATCATACCATCAGTGCTAGTGGCTTTGTTGTTCTCTCTGCTTTGTGCTTGTGCTTAGCTTCTCTCCCGCGTAATCACTTTTGTAAGGCCGCCTCTCAAAGCTCGGCTTATAACTGTTCTTGCACTCTCTGTTGTGCTGTGCACTCTAGCTGTCTCTTTGTTTTATTTGTAATTATTGATTATTTTATCAATAATTATCTTTGTGCTGTGAATTTAATTTTTCTATATATTCTTATATATATATAATTTTTTTTGCCTTTCTTTCGGCTTTTCAATGGCTTGTTGTCTACCTAATTGCAAACATTCTGATCGTTTTGATGATCAGTACAGAGCAATATCTTGTTGGCTCTGCGATAATCTTATTCACTTAAAATGTGCTGGCCTCAATGGCCGCGACTACGACAAATTTTCTGGTTTGTCTGTTTCTAAGCCTGAGCTTGGCTTAATGCGCTGGACTTGCCCATCTTGTGCTAGCCAGCAGCTTGATTTTAGCCGTATGTATAGGGATCTTCGTTTAAGGTTTCTTTCTTTAAACAAACTGGCCAAACAGCTGTCAAACGAGTGTGACTCTAGCGTTCAATTATTGTCGCAATTCAAATTTGTTCCACCTTCTGAGAAATTGCACAAGAAATGTACCCTTGAGTTGCCTCGTAAGCAGTCGCCAGCTCTCTCTATTACTTCCTCTCCGATTTTACTTTCGCCTACACCATCTTCTTGTCCCTCTTTATGCTCTTCTTTTCAGATTGAAGTACCCATTACAAGCCCTGGTGTACCTCAATCTATCCCTCACGGGAACTCTGATCAATCACAGGATCATGCCGGCTCTCAATCACTTGCGGATCCCAATGCTCCTCCGCCTCCACTAACTGTAGTGCCTCATCGCAAACAATTATTTATTTCTAGGCTTGCTCCAGATACTTCTGAGTCGTCTGTGGCAGCTTACATTGGTAATATTTGCCCTGCTAAGGTTTTAATTCAAAAGTTTAAGTTTTCTAGGCCTCGCGAAATCTCCTCTTTTAAAATTACAGTACCAAATGAGTACTTCTCAGCTATGGTTGACCCTAATTTTTGGCCAGAGGGCCTAGTTGTACACGAGTTTGCGCCCAATAAGCGCTCTCGTCCGTTGCCTGTCCACCTTCCTACTTTATCTTCTGCTTCAAAAAACTAATAACGTCTAGTCTTTGCATTCATTATCAAAATGTAAGAGGACTTCTTACCAAGCTGTCGAACCTTTTCTGTGATAGCCAAACCTTTTCGGCTGACATATTAGCTTTCTCTGAAACTTGGCTTAACTCCTCTGTTTTAGATAATGAAATTCTTTCTAATAATTTTATTTCTTATAGGCTTGATCGTGTTGGTCGTCGTGGCGGTGGAGTACTCATTGCTGTAAACTCGAATCTGTCTTCAAGTGTGGTGCCGATTGATCTCCCCTTAGGTGTTGAGTTTATTTGCGTCGAAGTTACATGTTCTAACTTTAGCCTATATATCTCTTGTTCATATATTCCTCCAGCTTCTGATATCATGAACTACGTGCACCATGCTGATGCTTTACGAACTATTTTTGGTCGTCTTAAAGATCGTGATGTTCTTATAGTTTTAGGTGATTTTAACTTGCCTAATATTTCTTGGCTTGTTGATGATAATCTATCTTTCTTAATTCCTTCATCTCAACATGTTTTTCTTGATAGCCTACTTGAATGTCCACTATATCAGTTGAATTCTTTCCTTAACTGTTCTAAAAGAATCCTTGATCTTGTTTTTGTCTCTGATCCCACTGTTAGTGCTGTATCGCAAACACAGCCACTAGTGAAACCTGAAGATCCTTATCATCCTACCATTGAAGTTACTATTTCTTACAATTCCGTTACTAATTTATTTAAAAACATTTCAAATTCTCGTCGTAGATGTTTTCGTAAAACAAATTTCAATCTTCTTAACAGCCTTATTTTCTCTTTTGATTGGTCGTTTCTATTTGAGTGCTGCGATATAGATTGTGCAGTGAAGTTTTTCTATTCTGCTCTTAATTCTCTAATTGATAAATGCGTTCCTTATGTGAATGTCTCTACCGTCTCCAGCTCGCCAGTCTGGTTCACACGTAGGCTCTCTAATCTTCGCAACATTAAATCGAGATATTTTAAAAGATTTAAAAAAACTGGTTCGCGACTTGACTATACAAATTATTGTATAGCTAAATCTCAATTTTGTCTTTTAAATACTCAATGCTACAACAATTATCTCGTTCGCTGTAAGGCTGAATTTTATAATAACCCCAAAAGATTTTACAACTTTGTCAATTCCAAAAGACGCTCTAATGTCCTACCTTCCACCTTCAGACTTAACGATCAGTCTGCTAATAATGATTTAGATATTGCAGATCTGTTTGCTAAATTTTTTCAGTCGACATATTCTACTACTGCTTCGGATCCCACACCCTATCCCTTTTCAATCCCACATTTAAATTGTATGTTTTTTCCCAGTATTACTGAAGACTGTATTCTCTCTAGCTTGTCATCTATGAAGTCTTCCTTCGTTCCCGGGCCTGATGATATACCTAGTTGCATCCTTAAAATGTGTTCTATTTCCCTATCTAAGCCTTTAGCTCGGTTATTCTTTATATCGAGTGAGACTTGTAGATTTCCTGATATTTGGAAGGAGTCATTTATTATTCCGCTTTTTAAAAAGGGTTGCAAATCGGATGTTTCTAACTACCGTGGCATTGCCAAACTTTCGGCAATACCTAAACTGTTTGAGAAAATTATTACGTCTTCCCTTCAACATCTATCCAGATCCACTATTTCTCCTTGCCAGCATGGTTTCATGAAAGGTCGTTCGTCGCTTACCAACCTTTTAGAATTGACTACCCTAGTACACCATGGCTTCCGTAAAAAGTGTCAAACTGATGTTATTTATACTGACTTCAGTAAGGCTTTTGATACGGTTGATCATTCTTTGCTTCTCGCGAAACTTAACATCATGGGTTTTTCACCAAAATTATTGGCTTGGTTAAAGTCGTATCTTATTGGCAGAACCCAAAAGGTGTCTTTTCGTTCCTCGATATCTAAAACTGTTCGAGTTACGTCAGGTGTACCCCAAGGCAGTCATCTGGGCCCACTATTATTTACATTGTTTATAAATGATTTGCCTTTGGCCTTGGCTCATTCACGCGTGCTCATATTTGCGGATGACGTCAAGATTTGTTATTCCTATAATGATCCTTCTTTCCAACAGTACTTGCAATCAGATCTCGATGCGTTCTGTGATTGGTGCCACATTAATAAATTACACCTTAATGCCTCTAAATGTTCTTTTATGACTTTCAGTCGTTTGTCTCCGCTCCTAGCTCATTACTCTATTAAGTCTGTTCTGTTAGATTGTGTTCCATCATTCAAAGACTTAGGCGTTATGTTTGACCCTAAACTTTCATTTAATGTTCATATTTCTTCAATTGTCAACAGAGCTAGCAGCCTTCTCGGCTTCATTAAACGTTGGGCCAAAGAATTTGATGATCCCTATGTAACAAAGGTTTTATACACTTCGTTAGTTCGCCCTACTTTAGAATATTGCTCGCCAGTGTGGAACCCGCAATATGATGTTCACCAGCGTAGTATTGAATCGGTACAGAAGCAATTCCTTAAGTTTGCGCTACGCGGTCTAAATTGGGACCCGGGTCTTCGCCTACCTTCTTATTCTGATAGACTTCTTCTTATTAATCTTCCTTCACTTTATAACCGTAGGCTTGTTTTTGGCATTCTCTTTCTCCATAAACTAGTCAACGGCGAAGTCATTTCTACGAATTTACTAGATACGCTGTATTTTTGTGTTCCCTCACGTCGGACCAGAAACTTTTTTTCCTATTCACCTTAGTAGATGTCTGACTAACTACTCTCTTCACGAACCTCTTCGTGTTCTTTGCCAATCTTTTAACAACCTTTCTCACCTTATCTCTCCTCATCTTTCTGTCACTTCTCTTCGCGCTATACTTTTTAATCATCTACAGCGAAACCAATGAAAATATTCTGGACTTGGATTGGCTGCAACTCATCCCTGGCCACATTGGCTGTGAATCGGGGCATAGCTGGCACCTTGTGCAAATAAAACACCTCCACCGGGCTGGGGATGTTTAGTTGTATATAAAGCTAAGCTACCTTCTTCATTTAATTACTATCTGTCTTTAGCTTAAGCTTTTTCGTCGACTGCTGTGTTAGTTGACGTAAATAAATAAATAAATAAATAAATAGATATATTAGGAACAGATTTAAGCAATAAAAAAAAAATTTTTCACAATTTTCATACTTGATCTGCTCCAGATAATAAAAAGCACGCAAAATAAATTTCAGCCCGATAGCTCTTAAGATGGCTGAGTAAAACGCATACGCCCAGACGGACAGGCTTACATGGCTTTATCGACTCAACTTCTCATGCTGATGAAAAATATATATACTTTATGGGGTCGGAAACGTCTCCTTCTGTGCGTTACTAACATCTTACCAATTTTATAATACCCTCTGCAAGGGTATAAAAACTAATCTTCTGCGTGTTTCTGCGTTATGTAATGTATGTGAAAATAAAGTAGAGAGTGTGTATAAAAAGTTAGTAATAATCTTGCTGGCGGCTTTTTGCGGCTTTGGCGGTATTTTGAACTTGTAGATCACGTTGAGTTCTGTCATTCAACGCTGCTGGACGTATGGATCTACAGCGGCCGCAACTCTGCCGTTCTTGCAAACTGGATATTTGGCCAATTGACGGAAATAAATAATAATATATATAAAATTATATTACTATCACTAAAACATAAATTGTTGTTATAGTTCTTATACTTTCCTTTGTAATCACGTACAAGTTAACACATCCGGTCAGAGAAAGTCAACGATTGCAGTTCTGCACGATCAGCAAAGCCGCAACAATGCTTAATGCCAATTATGCCAAACTCCACAATACGTTGCCGTCAACATTCCATGCGCCGTCGCGACATTGAAACATAATCCATTCAGCATAATCGCTGACACAGCGATTATAGGTCAGGGCTAGCTTATGTTAAGAATATTTTGTCATTTATATTTTAGTACGGATTTGACCAATAAACGAACAAGTATAATTCTATCTTTTTGATTTAACTTCGTGCAGAGATCACAAGTAAACAGTTTGAGTATATTAATTATTAACTGGCGCCCAACTGGCAGAACCTGCTCATCAAAGAAATCTCAAGCAAGGAGGCAACATCGTTGGATCGACATCGTTGGACTTGCAAACGGGATAAACAGACGGAAAAGGAGATTTACAATAACATATGTATAAAAACCATAGTTTCAAAAGAAATGTGAGTAGAGTGCTTAATTAAAGTAAATAAATACAAAAATTTAAACAAAAAGTGTTTGTAAAGTGTCTTTGCGACAGAAAATTTTTGAATTAAATTGAAAATCTTACTAGAACTAGAAGAACTAATAAAAGATATAAAAAACAAACTAGTGCCGGAACAAACAAAAAATAAAATGGCAGTGAGTGAAGAAAATTTGAAAGCGCTGCTCGAGTATGCAGTAAACAGTGCATTAGAAAATCAAGCGCAATTATTTGAAAGAAAAATGGAGGAAATGAGAAACGAGTTTAGAAATGCAACAGTGTCCGTACCCGAGGTTGAAGTATTTAAAGATGCAGCAATTATTGTAGGTATTAAATGTGACGAAACACTGGACATAATTAAATCAGTACCAGACTTTGAGGGAAAAATCGAGACTTATGTTTCGTGGCGGAAAGCCGCACACACTGCATATAAAATCTTTAAAAATTATGTAGGAAGCTCAAAGCATTATCAGGCGCTGGGTATAATTAGGAATAAAATCAAAGGCCCCGCTGATATGGTATTGTCGTCATACGACACTCCACTAAATTTTAAAGCAATTATCAATAGACTTGACTTTACATACGCCGATAAACGCCCTATCTATATAATTGAGCAAGAGTTGTCCGTTCTGCGTCAGGGAACCCTGACAATAACCCAATATTATGAGGAAATTGAAATGAAATTAACACTTCTCATAAACAAAACAATTATGACTTACGATTCTACTTTGGCTCCTTCTCTAAACGAAAAATACAGGGCAGATGTATTGAGAGTCTTCATTTCAGGCACAAAGAAATCTCTCAGTGACATTCTATTTTCAGCAAGGCCAAAAGATTTGCCATCAGCACTGGCACTTGCACAGGAAGTTGAATTTAATCATGAACGCTTCCAATTCGCTAGTAGTTTTGCTAGGAATAATGAAGAAAGAGCTCAGCGTCAGGAACAGAGACAGCAAAGGCAGCCCACTGTAGAAAATACCCCAAACCAAGTAAAAACTCAATTTTACAAACAAAAAACCCAAAACAATAGCCCGAATATAAAACAAGAACCACCACAACCTATGGACGTTGACACTTCATCTCGGTTTAGGCAAACAACTCAATACCCAAACCAAGGTGGTTCCTACCAAAATCAGGTGCCAAAAAGATCAAGTAGTGGAACAGCTAGAACTACAGGTCCCAAACAACAGAGAATTAATCATCTCTCACAAGATGAAAATTCTGAAGGTCAATCGGAGCAGGAGTACCAAGCTGTAGCGGAGGCTGAGGTATCAGATTTAGAAGATGAGGATCAGATTCAAGAGGTCAATTTTTTAGAAATTGTTCCCTGTTACCGTTTGTAGAGCGAACGATAGCAGGTAGACAAATTAAATTACTTATAGACACAGGCGCTTCAAAAAACTATATAAAACCAAGCCCGGAACTTAAAAATGTAACTAAAGTTAAAGAAAAATTTTTAGTTAAGTCACTTCATGGCTTTAATGCCGTCTTATGCACCTTTTAATACAACAACCACATTTTTTTTTACTTCCTAGCTTATCAAGCTTGATGGAATAATAGGACTTGATTTTTTAAAAAAATTAACGCAAATCTAGATTTGAAAAACAACGTCTTAAAAACAAAAAATGGATCTGAAATAATTCAATATAAAAAAAGCCCAAATGTTAACTTTACCGAAGTAGAAAATATAAAAGTTCCGCAAGAAATTGAAAAAGAATTTAGGAAAATGTTACAAGAAAAAATAAACGTTTTCGCTGACCCTAACGAATCTCTTCCCTACAACACAAATATTGTCGCTACAACTCGAACAGAAGACGAAAAAGCAGTGTTCTCTAGACTTTACCCATACCCATTAGGAGTATCAGAGTTTGTCAATAACGAAACTAATGACATGCTGAGAAACAATATTATCAGACCATCTAATTCACCGTATAATAATCCGGTGTGGGTAGTAGATAAAAAGGGTCTAGACGAACAAGGAAATAGGAAAAAACGCCTTGTAATTGACTTTAGGAAACTTAATTCAAAAATTGTTGATGACAAATACCCTATACCGAACATTGTAGCTATTCTCTCAAACCTTGGTAAAGCCAAATATTTCACGACGCTCGATCTGAAATCAGGATTTCATCAAATACTTCTTGCAGAAAAAGATAGAGAAAAAACTGCATTTTCTGTAGGAAATGGGAAGTATGAATTTTGCAGACTTCCCTTTGGTTTGAAGAATGCCCCCGGAATTTTTCAACGAGCAATTGACGACGTACTTAGAGAACAGATTGGGAAGTCATGCTACGTCTACGTGGATGACGTGATCATATTCTCTGAAAATATGCAAAATCATGTTCACCACATCGCCTGGGTACTAGATAAATTGTATAACGCTAACATGAGGGTATCACGGGAAAAATCTCACTTTTTTAAAGAAAAGGTCGAGTATCTTGGATTTGTGGTCTCCCGTGGCGGTATAACAACTAATCCCAGCAAAGTTGAAGCACTTAGCAAATTTCAACAGCCTTCCAACTTGTTCCAAGTTAGATCATTCCGTGGTCTAGCGAGCTATTACAGATGCTTTATAAAAAATTTTGCATTTATAGCCAAACCATTGACAGATATACTAAAGGGTGATAATGGTAAAACAAGTGCAGGACAATCGAAAAAAATTCCTGTTAACCTTGATAAAAAGCAGATAGCCACCTTCGAGAAATTAAAGAATATCTTAAGCTCCGAAGATGTAATGCTCCTATACCCTGATTATCAGAAGCCATTTGATTTGACGACAGATGCTTCGTCCTCTGGCTTAGGCGCCGTTTTGTCACAAAACAAGAAGCCGATAACCATGATTTCCAGGACTTTAAGAGACAACGAATTAAATTTCGCCACAAATGAACGTGAGCTACTGGCAATAGTGTGGGCCCTAAAATCCCTAAGAAACTATTTTTGCGGTGTAAAAAATTTAAGTATTTATACCGATCATCAGCCACTAACATTTGCAGTCTCAGACAAAAACACTAATGCAAAAATTAAGAGATGGAAATCTTTTATCGATGAGCACAATGCTCAAATTTTCTACAAGCCCGGTAAAGAAAATTTTGTCGCCGATGCTCTATCAAGACAAAACCTTTACGCTCTTGAAGAAGATGCTCCATCAGACTTAGCCACTATACATAGTGAGTTATCATTGACATATACTATCGAGTCTACTGAAAAACCGATTAATTGTTTCAGGAACCAAATAATTATTGAAGAAAGCACTATAGCTTCCGAAAAAATTATTATGTTCGGACATAAAACAAGACATATCATACACTTTTCGAATAGAGAAAACTTAATAGAAAAAGTGTGTGATGCGGTTAAAAAAGAAGTAGTAGTTTCCCTTCAACCAAATTTTGTCATTCAAATAAATTGGTTATCGATGTTCATGATAGGAATGAGCAAAAAGAAATCATAGTCACAGAACATGGCAGAGCACATAGAGCAGCGCAAGAGAATGTAAAACAAATTCTCCAAGACTATTTTTTCCCAAAAATGACCCGTATAGCAAACGAAGTAGTTGCAAATTGTAAGACTTGCAGCAAAGGAAAATATGACCGACACCCACAAAAACAGTACATGGGCGAAACGCCAGTACCTAATCAAGTAGGGGAAATTCTCCATATTGACATTTTTTCTCCAGATAAAAAGTATTTTCTAACCTCTATTGATAAATTTTCTAAATTTGCCATTGTTCAGCCCATAGCTTCCAGAACGATAATAGATATCGAGTCCCCCATCTTACAGCTCATGAATTTCTACCCTAATACTAAAATTATCTACTGCGATAACGAACCATCACTGAATTCAGAAACAATAAGGTCTCTTTTAAAAAACCGGTTTTGAAGAGGATTTCAGCACCGCAAACTAAAACACCATCTTCATCTGTTGAATTCAAAATATGAACTGATTTTATTAACAACGTATGTGTATATAAAAGAATTCTTAGACTCTAGGAGGCGACAATTGTTCTTAAAAATATCTTATTCTAATGACCCACGTTTTGGGGGGTTGAAAATAGTTTATATATCATGCTCAGCGTCGGTTACTTGATACCGCGCCGCTGTTACAATCTTAAGTGTTTTCCACAGAAAACATGCATGCATGTTTTGTTTGGTTTTTGAGCCATACTTGAAATATGAATTTGTATCAGCTATTTTTGTTTTTGGAATTAAACAATAATTGTCATAGGAATCTTTATGACTTATTTTTCATGTATGTTTTGTATATTTCTTTGTTCAATCTGATTTGGTGAAGCCATTTCAGATGAACACGATGTTTATTCTTAAACATTCTGCCAAAGGGCCGCCAACGACGTTTTGGTTTTTGATTTAAATAGTTGGTTGTCTTATACAAATTAATTTTAATATTGTCATTAGTAAGATAACTGTTGTTAAAGAAGCATGACGAGCTACATGAGAGAAGTTAACTCTAGCAAATCAATATTTTCTTTCTTATAAACTGACTTCCTATTATTTTGTATGATTTACCAAATTGGTTTACTAATATCGCCCGATGCTTAACAATTTTTGTTTCGGGATATCTACCCACTCCTGATCTGTATTACTGTGTTGACTTCTAGCCTTTTTATACGGTGGAGACTTTGAAGACCAACAACTTCTACCTCTCGGCTTTTGCTCCAATGTTTTAACATTTCGCTGATAGCTGACCTTTGAGCGTTTATTCTGTTTAAATGTTGCCCCTTTATGAACATTTTGCAATATCTGCCTTTTTTGTACTATAGACTCGGACAATTTGTTACCTGAATTTATTATGACACTATTTTTTAAATGGTCATTATTTAATTTACCGTTTGCCATCTGAAGATTTTCATTTTGTACTGGCTCTGGGATATATACTTTTTCTTCCCCACATTTTACTTTACCTCCAAAGTGAGGTCCTGCCGGGGGACATAAACTTATTTCTTTTTTACTTTCAAAAATTATTTCTTTTACCTCAGCTTTTATGATACCTCTAAGGTGAGGTCCTGCCGGGGGAGTCAAGTGCGGATCTTGAGTTTTGTGGTTGAGTTTGTTTTGAAATGTCTTGTATTTATCCTCACTATTACCATTCTTCTTCTTTTCCCAACGCTTTTTTAAACCTGTGACATCTATTGTTGTTGCGACTACAGATTTATTACTTTTTGATTTGTTGAATCCCGAGACGATCCAACCAAATTGAGTATTTTGACCTAGTAGGCCATCAATCTTTGTAACTCCTTCTTTTATGATTTGGGTGTATACGTTTACCCCCATTATTATATCAACCTTACCAGGTTTATTAAAGGTAGGATCAGCAAGTACGTAGGATTGCCATTTTGACATATCCACGCTTACCCTTTTTAATGGAAGAGCTTTCATTAACTTTGGCAATACAATTGCCTCAACCTTAAGAAGTTTATCCCGTGGATTCCGCGTCCTCACATCTATTTTTACCTTATATTTTGATTTTTTGGATTTTATTGATGACACGTCACTTATTTCTGTATATTGTTTAATTTTATGTAAAGTTAGTATTTGAGCCGCCTTTTCAGACAAAATGGTACTCTGTGAACCACTTTCAATAAGGGCTCTTAGAGTCTTATATCCTCCATTTACATTTTTTACTTGTATTAGAGCTGTAGCCAACAGTGTTGATTGTGCCGTTACACAAGTATTAACTCTCTCCTGTTTTTCTTCAAAATGGAGTAAATTATGGTGTCCCTTACTACACAATGAACAGACCATTTCATTTGTGCATACTTTATTGCTTGAATGGTTCAAGCATCTTGTGCAAATCTGTACTTCTTTGGCCATTTCATACCTTTCCATTGGTGTCAAACCTTTAAATTTATAGCACTTGTACGCCTTATGCCCTGCAACTTTGCAAATCGGACAATTGTCTTGGAACACCGAACCCGACGTTTTCTGTAACGGTTTTTTCTCTTCTTTGCTCATGGCACTTAGCGAACAATATCTTTGCTCCAAGTATTCCATGACATCAGATAGCAATTGTATCTGCCTTGTTTTTCTAATTTGACTCTCATATAATTGTAGAGTATCTCTGTCAAATTTCCTAAGTAGTATTTGTGCAAATATTATGTCCACTTCATCGGACAAATTTGCTTTGATTTTAATTAAGTGTATTGACTCATTAATTATGTCAATCACTCCTTTTATACTCTTTGTGGATTCATTGTTGATCATCGGTAAATCAACGATCCGATTTAAATGCTCGGAAAATACCCTGCGATTATTTTCATACCGCTTGGTTAACAGTTCCCAAGCGGCACTATAATTGTCAGCTGAACCTGACAATAGATGAGCTACCATGCTCTTAGCTTCGCCTTTTAACGCGGATTTTAAATAATTAAACTTAAGAGCAAGACTTAAATCTTCTCTTTTTTCAATTAACTCCGTAAATAATTCTACAAACAGGTCCCACTCTCTAGGTTCTCCAGAAAATGTGGGTACCTGAATCTTTGGCAACACCGGTAGTTCGCCTCTCACGGTAACATTCTCAACTTTCAAATTTTTCTGATCGTTTATTTTTTTCTTCTAACGCTACCAAAGTGTTCTGAAGGTCGAATTATAATTCTTCTATGACCTCTTTAAACGTATCATTACCTATAAACTCAACTGTATACGCCTGACACATCTGTACCTTCCTGAACAAGAATTTTATTTTTTTAACATACATTTCGCCTGTTCTATTATCTATCGTACGTAAATCTTTGCTCACCATGTCTAAATATTCCTGCAGCTGACGGACCTTTTCTTGCAATTTCTCCTGGCTAACCTTAGCATTCTCATTACTGGAGGTCGCGTTTCCCCGCGACTCTCCGCTGCTGTCTTCAAAATTCTCTAACATCGTTGCATCTGCTTCAATGTTTTCTGAATCAACAGTGCCCTGCCTGATTGATTCTCCTTTGGCTATTAATCTATTAATCATATTTAAGCCTTCCTCATATTTTCCATCTGTAAAATAGATATGTTCGGTTGCTCCACTCTCTAGCATTTGGTTATTGTAACTAATCCATTGCTTCTGTATGTCTCTTACTTCATTAAGAATTTTGCTAGTGGACTTACTAGCGTCTATTTCTTCTATCTTCTTCACTCTTTTATGCAACTCGTGTTGCTTCGCTAACAATTTTTCAATTTTGGTAGGGAACATTTTATATGGTGTCTGTATGTGTATGTGACAATATATTTATTTATTTTTGTTAATATGTATTTACTTTAGTATATGGAAAATTTTCACTTTTTTTTTTTTTTTTTATATTTACTTTTTGGTCTTGACTTTTTAACGGCAACTTTCTTAAAAATGTTGTTATATATCTGTTATCACCAATTTTGGGTATTATTTTTTTAACTTCCCTACTTTGTCTCTTAGAATATATGAATGTATATTACTTTTTTTTTTTTTTTACATATATCCCTGCCTAGTTTTGCGTGTGGTTTTCAGGCCACACTCTAATTGAACAGCTTTAATGCCGCACAATTGTACATAGTTTGTTTTATAATTTATATAAAAAAAATATGCATCGCAGTGCATTAAAAAAATTATGCGACGCAGCGCACAGTTTTATTATTAATTTTTGTTGGGCGCTCTTTGTAGCGCTATCGGTTCACTTCAATCTCGGTTGCTGCAACTGCTTTTTTTTTTTTTTTTTCCCGCATCAGCTGGTCGTCGCCGTTTGGCACGCTGATGCTCCCTCGAAGGCGTAAAAGACGGCCTGCCTTTCACGCTAGTTGTCAGCTGCTGATGTCCAGGGCCTATGGGCTCAGGCGGTACCGGTGCCGGTCAGTGCACCAGATTTCCTTGTTCTTCAGTAGCCTCTTCTTTGCAACTATCCTGTTGTCTTGCAAATGCGTCGTTCATCTGCTTCTTGTTGCCGACTTGCAACTGCCTCGTTAATCTGCTTCTTGTTGCCAGTTGACTTGTAACCGCCTATAGTGTATATATAGGCGAGGATGTTTTTTTTTTTAACTTTCGATATTAGGGCTTCGAATACGCCACACACAAAAACACTCCGCCGCCGAAATTACTACAGTTGCTCCGCTAGCCAAACTGCCTTTAAATTCGAACGCACGCACTTTTTATTTATTAAGCAATAATATTTTGCTTTTATTTTATACTCTGTCTCTTACCACTGGTGGGGGAAAACAAGAGTTAATTTATTTTGCTACCTTTAGCTGATCTTATCAGAAGAATTCAGACTTTAAGGAGCTGATTCATTCTCTGAGTCTCTTACCACTGGTGGGGGAAAACTACAGAGTTCCTTTTTTCTCGAAGGACCAAAATGAAGAGGATTTCAGCACCGCAAACTAAAACACCATCTTCATCTGTTGAATTCAAAATATGAACTGATTTTATTAACAAACGTCTTGTGTACATCAAAGAATTCTTAGACTCTAAGAGGCGACAATTGTTCTTAAAAATGCTTACTCTAATGTTTATATTTCATGCTCAGCGTCGGTTACTTGATACCGCGCCGCTGTAGTGTTTTCCACAGAGTGTGGATGCATGTTTTGTTTGGTTTTTGAGCCATTCTTGAAATATGAATTTGTATCAGCTATTTTTGTTTTTGGAATTAAGCAATAATTGTCATAGGAATCTTTATGACTTATTTTTCTTGTTGTATGTTGTATGTTTTGTGTATTTCGTTGTTCAATCTGATTTGGTGAAGCCATTTCAGATGAACGCGATGTTTATTCTTAAACAGGTTTAATGTTGATATTGTAAATTCGCCACCATTACATAGTACTTCAAATGGACAGGTAGAAAGATTTCACAGTACCCTTGCAGAAATTGCCAGATGCTTGAAATTAGAAAAACAATTAAATGACACTACCGATATTATACTTCAGGCAACAAGAGAATACAATAAATCAATTCACTGTCGTTAAGAAAACCCAATCGACATAATTCATGCATCCCCACCAGAATTTAAAGCAGAAATAAGAGAAAAAATATCTAAAGCGCAAGATCTGCTACTGAAAAGACAAAACGCGGACAGAAGAACTTTTCCAATAGGCGACAAGGTACTTATGAAATTAAATAAAAGACTTGGTAACAAGCTAACTCCTTTGTTTGAGGAAGTCATTGTGGAAGCCGATTTGGGGTCAATGGTTCTTATAAAGGGGAGGGAGGTACACAAGGATAACATAAGATAAGAAAAATAATTATCCTTCCAGTACTTATTCTGCTCTGTATCCTATCTTTACTAGGGCTTGGATTCTTCGCCTTCTACTTCTAGTAGCAACAGCAGCTGGAGAGATTATTAATTACTCGAACTCGGACTATATTCCCATCATGGACGGAAACGTAGTTATTTGGGAAAATTTTAAGACATTCTTCTAATCTCACAATGTACTCGGAAATTGCCGAGGAAACTAATTCACTTATGAATTCACAATTCCCACAGTCTCATATGAGACAAATTCTTGAATCAGATTTAGGTCATATTAGGACACTGCTAGAAACAGTTAACACTCACCATAGGCAAGCTAGGAGTATAAATATTTTAGGAACAGCTTTAAAGATAGTAGCAGGAACTCCTGAAATCTGAAATTTCACCAGCAAAAACTAACTGACTCAATTGAACAGCAGGCAGTTATAAATACAAAAGTACAAGAAAAAATTAATAACTTAACAGAATCCGTAAATAAAATAATTAGATTTGCAAAAGAGACACAGATCGATACAAGGAACCTCTATCAAGCATTACTCACAAGAAATAGAATTATAATCTCTGAACTCGAAACATTAATGTTGTCTATTACGCTCGCAAAGATTCAAATTATAAACCTAACAATTCTTGACTCTAATGACCTAAGTCAAATTTTAAATGAGCACTCTACAAATTTAACTATAACAGATTTAATTGAAATAGCCTATGTAAAAGTCTTTTTAGATCATAATTTTGTACACTTTCTTATCAAGTACCCAAATCCTAGCGTAATATGTAAGAAAATAACCATATTCCCCGCTCAACATAATGGAACGATACTTGACCTCGAAGAAAATAACAACGTCGCAGATAGTGGTAACAATATCTTAGCAATCGGAAACTGCACCGCTACTCTCACCTCTACATTCTGCAAGCAGCTGAAATCAGCAACTTGTGCTCAACAACTACGTTCTGGAGGTATAGCACACTGTAAGACTCGTCCCAGCCATCTGCAGCCGCTGATGGTAATTGACGATGGTATCATCGTTATCAACGAAGCTACAGCTACAATACAGATGAATAGCAACACTGATAGAGTCATTCACGGCACACACCTGCTGACGTTTGATGAGGAAATCTACGTGAATGGGTCTCTCTTTGAAAATACCAAAAACATACTCAGGCGTCATCCAGGCCCAGCAATATCGACAACCCTAAACATAACTGGCCACCGAGAAATTTTAAGCATGCCCTATCTTCAGAGGCTGAACTTTGAGAATCGTCAATATATTGGAAACATCGAAAAAAAAAAAAACTGGCAATATGGCCTATGATGTTTGCAGCATCCCTTGTCACTCTGATCATCGGTCTCGTCGTCTTCAAGGTTCATCAAAAATGCAAAGAGAATAAACAACAAATCTCGATACGAGCTGTCATCGACACTTTGAGGAAAAGCGAGGACGGCCTTCAAACTAGTGAGGGAGGAGTTAACACATCCGGTCAGACAAAGTCAACGATTGCAGTTCTGCACGATCAGCAAAGCTGCAACAATGCTTAATGCCAATTATGCCAAACTCCACAATACGTTGCCGTCAACATTCCATGCGTTGACGTTGAAACAAAATCCATTCAGCATAATCGCTGACACAGCGATTATAGGTCAGGGCTAGCTTATGTTAAGAATATTTTGTCATTTATATTTTAGTACGGATTTGACCAATAAACGAACAAGTATAATTCTATCTCTCTGATTTAACTTCGTGCAGAGATCACAAGTAAACAGTTTGAGTATATTAATTATTAACTTATACGCATTGTTGCCTTATATGGGTTATTGGGGTAGGCGTGTTCATATGAACTTTAAATTTTGTTTCAATATTTAGAGTGCTATTCCGAAATTGCGGTAACAGTTGCTTCTTCTGGAATAGCGGCCACATTGTTAGACGGATGACGTACGGCTCAATCAGCGCTAAAAATTGCCATTAAACCTTCAAACTACTGAATAACCGACATGCAACATTTCGAAACAATCTGCAATATCCAAAGTTTAAGTAGCATCAAAAGCAGATTGGAAGCACTAAACCGAATAATGACCCGAGATGTTTTGCTGGTGCAATGATTTGATTATTTGGCGATTGCCGATAAAAACTCTACCAGCCATTCCAAGATCTACTGCTGCCGACGAAATAAACGCTTGCCTCAAAGTATTAAATCAGTGGCGAAATATAATGAAATCTCAACTGTATGTAAATTTGAGAGTTGCATTGTTTAACGGTCTATCTGCTGATGATTTCTCTGAGCAATTGCTGACTATTGGCTACAATGAAGTAAGTAAGTTGTCTGGCCGTCTTGAGTATACCATGCACCAGGTAAAACAAATGTTTTAAATTTTAAAGACCAAATGTATGGGGGGTGACGGGTGGTTTTTTCTCTGGGCCCGCAGTTTTCAGAAGGGCCCGCGATACATCACAGTCGAAAATAGCGGATTTATTTGAAGGGAAGTAGGGGGCCACAACATTATTAACCCCGACCCCTGATTTTCCCTCTGCGATCCTGCTCATATATGGCTTGTTTCTAGTCCGATTTAAAAAAAAGACTTGATAGATCGGTAGAAATAAATAAGACTAACCAGGATGTCTTTGGAATTTGGTTTCGTTAGTCAAAAATTGCCGAGGTAATCGGTTTTTTCAACTGTGAAGGCGGATGTGGCCGTGGCAAACATTTTCAATGATCATAATCTGCGCGAATACTAAACAAATTTAACAATAAGTTCCAAATATGGAAAACTTAGATTCGTTAGTTATCGAGAAAATCAGTTTTATTTAATTAGCGGAGGCGGAAGTGGGCGTGGCAAAACCATTACACATACAAAATCTGTGTTATCTAGTTATATAGTATTCACACATTTTGGGTCTCTATCTGTTACAGTCAAGTGACCACAGCAAAGTGATATGAATGCCACTGCCCTGTCAGAAATTATTCTCACCGGGTTATCATAAAATAATGCCTGCTCTCTGTTGAAATTATGGAAATATGCTACTTACATATGTATGTTGAAATAGTTAAAATATGCATTACATTTTATCGATTTCATCTCTAGCTTTGTTTCACCTATAACTACAATGATCTTCTTCTTTTTCCCGCTCTCTCTGAATAAAACGTTTGACTTGTACATATTAATTTGTCTTGTGTTCTTATTTTACAATTTCACTGTGCAGACATTTTTCTTCCTCACACTCTGCAAGGCCGCGAAGTACTTCATAGACTCCAGTTTCACGAGTCGGATACAACCATACAAACTTAGAGAACTCATCAACGATAACAAGTTCAAGATTGTAACGCTTCGTTGTGACCTCTAGAACTGGGAATCCATCGATAGTCTCCCCACTCGATGGTTTTTTAAGCGATGGAAAAAAAAAATCGATAGTATCGATGGTTTGGTCTTTTTCCATCGATGGATAAAACCATCTATATTATCGATGGTTCCATCGGAAATTTAAAATGGTTATTCGAATTATTATTCAAATAAAATACAAAATTGTTATTTATGTTGTTAAATTTATTTAATTAACATTTGAAACAAAAAAGAAAAAACTTCAAACAAAAACTTCATATTCAAACAAAAACAAAATTCATTAAGATCTTCAGTCTCAACTGGATAACTTAAAACTATATAAGTCTTTTACAGATACTTATTGTGCTAAAAAGCAAAAACACTTAATGGTACGTACGCACAAATCAAGTTCGATAGATCGCCATCGAAAAATTTCCATCGATCTATCGCACTTTTTTAATTTCCATCGATACTATCGATGGAGCCATCGATGGATTTCCCAGCTCCCAGGTCACTGACCTCCATCGGGCCAACGTGATCAATGTGATATGTCATCAATGGCTGATCTCGTTTGCACTTTGGCATTAAATGTCCTTATTTTTATATTAATCGTACTTCTCTTCGAAAAATTTATTTTTTCGACTCATACCCTGTTTAATAATAAACATCGTGTTCATCTGAAATGGCTTCACCAAATCAGATGCACCAAAGAAATATACAAAACAAAATAAAATTAAGTTATAAAGAAAACACTTAAGATTTTAACAACAATATTGAAACCCCGAAAACGAAGGTCATTAGAATAAAAAATATTAAGAACAATTCTCGCCTCCTAGAGTCTATGGGTTCATTTATATACACAACACTTTGATAAATAAAATCAGTTCTAGATTCCCTATTAATATACTGTACCGGATAAAATGAACTATCTATCATCAATTGTCACTCATCCTAATCAGTCGTGTTTTTTTTCGTGCTCTCGCTAAATATTGTTTTTACTCTTTATACTCTTGCAAAAAGGGTATATTAATTTTGGTCGGAAGTGTGCAACGCATAAAAGGAAGCATTTCCGACCATACAAAGTATATATATTCTTGATCAGCACGACGAGACGAGTTCTTATAGCCATGTCCGTCTGTCTGTCTGGATCAACGCAAACTCCCCCTAGACCGTAAGAGCTACAGTGCTCTTTTGCATGTAGGCTTGTTTATACTGCAGAGGTCGTATATCTCGGATTCAGCCGGATCGGACCACTAATCATATAGCTCCATATAGCTAATAACAAATGAAATTAGTTATTAGTAAGCTTATTACACTTATAAACGACACTGCCAAATTTGATCAAGATCGGACGACTATATCTTATAGCTCCCATAGAAACAATCGGCGGAAAACAGTAAATCTGATGAATAACTTGGTTTTTTTTCGTATGTAAGCCGTTTTGCATACATTAGACTTTAAAGAACCATAGGTAAGGAAAGATTAACAAAAAACTTGCAAGGGTATACAAATTTTGACGCGGTCGAAATTAGACCCAGCCCTCTGGTTTGTTTTGTTATTCATTAATCTTAGTATTAAATTAATTACACCAATTCTATTTAACGATATACTCATCGCGAAGTTTAATGTTAAAGTTACATTTTCATTAATGTCAAAATGTTGCTGCGATACTTAGTTTTTGGTGTTTTTTTATTTTTTCGCTTCCACCCGCGCTCCCTATTTATAGTTCACAGTTTGTTTTTGATTGTGTGGTGTTGGTGCTCTTTAATCTTTTATTTTCACCATTGATCGCGCTCGCGCCTTTTACCTCGCGCTTGTGACAAGTTTATGTTGTTCTGTGTTTTAATCAGGGACCGTAAATAATGATTATTTTTTTTTTTATTGAAAAAAATCATTTACTTATAGAGGACTTAGAAAAGAATAGATTACACCAAAATATTTAATTCGATACCATCTATGCATTTTTGGAAAGATTTTTAAAAATTCAATTTTTTCAATTTTCATCAAAAAAGGTCATTAATTTTGAGTAATTTAATAAGAATTATCCATAAAAATCTTTTTTGATCAAAAAAAATAAAAATCAAAAATAATGATTAAAAATGATTTTTATTTTTTTCGCTTTAAATAAAACTCACTTTTGAAAAACGGCTTCCATGTTAAATATTTTCAAACTATTTTTACATTTTGGTTGGTTGAAATTTTACATATTTTTGCCAATAACTTAGCAAAACCGTCCACTGTGCGACGGAGCACAGCTTTAACACGCGTCGAGATTGCATTGGGCCTACGCCGCTAAGCTAAGCAACTGTACTATTTACTTACTATTTACTTTTGACAAATGTATGAAAAATGAAAACAATGATAAAATTGGTATTAATAATAATGCAAAAAAAAAAAAAATTTTATGGAGTGGTAGTCCTTGAACTCCTTTTTAAGGATGTGCAAAAGTATTTTGAAAATATTTAACATGGAAGCCGTTTTTCAAAAGTGAGTTTTATTTTGAGCGAAAAAAATAAAAATCATTTTTAATCATTATTTTTGATTTTTATTTTTTGTGATCAAAAAAAATTTTTATGGATAATTCTTTTTAAATTACTCAAAATTAATGATCTTTTTTGAAGAAAATTGAAAAAAATCGAAATGTAATGATTATCAAATAAGTTTTTTAATATAACTTATAATGATTACGGTCCCTGAATTAAATCAATTGTATTCAATTATCTCGGTCTACTGCAAATATAATTGCAATAATCCCAGCAAGACCAGTGAAGACTATCTTTACTGTTGGCTGTGTGACAATGTAATGCACTTTAAATGTGCTGGTTACGCAGTCAAGGTGCTGGATAATATTGCACAGGGTGAGATGCGAGGTTTTATGAAACGGACTGGGGATGCAATTAAAACCAGACTAAATAAGTCAACAAGATTTTTGGCCGGAACACCCTTTTATAAAAGAGTATACAATAAATAACGTTTTTTCCGTCCCATCTGCATCTGTAGGCGAGTGAAAAAACTTATTTCGTCCCTAACTCTGGCCTATCAAAACGTAAGAGAATTAAAGTCTAAACTCTCAAGACTCTATGTAGATAGTTTAGTTTTTGAGTTTCATATTCTTGCCTTTACTGAAACTTGGCTGAAGCCGGATATTGCTGATGCTTCAATTTTCCTCTCAAAATATTTAACATATAGACATGATCGAACTACCCGTAATGGTGGCGGTGTTTTGATCGCTGTTGATTCAGCTTTTTCGTATGAAATCAATCAGAAGATTGAATTTGTTTGCGCTAAAATTTCTTTAAATTCTTTTTCTGCCCATATTTTGAATATTCCAACACAGTCCGACTTGGCAGTGTTTCCTCATATCCCTCTGACAATGACTTGCTCATTGTTTTGGGAGATTAAAACTTACCTGACGAACCTTTCATAATATTCCTTATTACTATTGCACTCCTCGTCACACTGTTTCATAGATGATCTGCTGAAGGTGTCCCGAACTCACATAAATTCTGTCCGGAATAGTAGTGAATGATCACAAGATCTGGTGTTTTTCTTGGATTCTTCCCACTGC
Source organism: Drosophila tropicalis (assembly GCF_018151085.1). Lineage (NCBI taxonomy): Eukaryota > Metazoa > Arthropoda > Insecta > Diptera > Drosophilidae > Drosophila > Drosophila tropicalis. Next base: position 2,012,228 of record NW_027172360.1, on the reverse strand, counting down.
GATGTTTCCAGGACAGACAACTTCCATCCAACTCTGTATGTAACCATTGACCTTTCTCTTGAGGTTATGTCTAAAGATAGTAACTCGATGCCTCTAACCCGATGTTTTCGCAAGACAAACTTTACTAAACTTAAAACCCTTTTCTTAATTAATGATTGGTCATGATATCTGCATACTTTTACGAATATGGACTCTGCGATTTCTGGCTTCTATAAAACTCTTGATTCGTTTTTCGAAGTTGGTGTCCCACGTATGACCCAAGGATGGTCCGATGACCTTCTTGATACTCACCTGAGTTATGTAACTTGAAGAACGTACAATCGAGATGCTATTCAAAATTTAAAAATTGGGGTAATCATTGGATTTTTTCCTTTATATAGTTGTAGGATGCTATAAGGATTTTCTTCAGCGATGTGAATTCAGGTTTTCTCGTGATCCAAACTTTGTCAACGCAAAGCATAAGATATCATTAAAGCTGACACTGATCTGGCTATTGACTATATGTTTCCTGATTTTTTTAAAACAACTTAATCTTCTTTTCATACATCTTCGATTTATCAAGCATTTCCTCCTTCTCTTTATCAATTGAAATCGCCTAATTGCATCTTAAACCCTGTGTTGGATGAAAGTTCGGTTCTTCTCAGTTCCGTCAAACCAGTATATGCACCTGGCCCTGATGAAATGTAATTAGCTGTTACTGCGTAACCTTCGATACATCTACGGAAATACGATGTAAAACCTAAAAACCTACATTAATCTGCAGTATTTGACATTTGTCCCAGTCTATTCAACACTCTTGTAAGTTTAATTAGAGCATTATCCACGCTTATCCTTGGTATAATTATATCGTGCATTTACATCACTGCATCCCCATTCCTTACTGATTCTCTCATCACTATAGTGAATAGGGAATCCATAGAGAAGGAAAATAACTCAATCTACATTCGTTGAATTCAAATTATGAACTTATTTTATTTACAAAAGTATGGAGCTTATATTGGGAATCCTAGGCTCTAGGAGTGTGACAATTGTTCTTAAAATATCTTATTCTAATGAGACTCAAATGCACGTTTTCGGGGGTTGAAAATTATTATTATTTTAGGTACGGCGTCGGTCACTTGATATCTTGCCGTTGTGATATTTTGAGTTAGTTTTAAATTAGTTTTTTCCACAACGTATGTGGCTGATTGTCATTGTAGTCTTATCCTAGGTTAGTTGTTTGTAACAAAAGTACAGTTGTTATTATTATTAATATTATTATTAGTACAGCTACAAGATGGGAGTTTAAGCCTAGTAGTTCAATATGATGTTCCTTTAATGATTGTCATTGACTTCCTATTCTTTCTAATTCTGCCGACTTGGTATTCTGTTTAAAAGGCGTCGTCTCACAGGTATTATTATTGGCACATACTCCATTTGACAACTTGTCCTTTATTTTTGTTATTTCTAACTTCATCTGGCTTAGTTTTAAAATGATAGGGTTCAACCTGTCATGGTTAATGTCTATTAAAAGATTTATAATTCCTGTGTGAATTTTTTTACATTCATCAATCACGGAACTTAGCTGCATTACAATCATGGAGAACTGGATGGATCCTCTATATGTACGTAATAGCTTTCTTTTAGTTCTTCTGTCATATTTTCAATCTGGTTGTTTATGTTGCTAAAGTTATCATTTATTTCATCTATAGTTGTCTTGAGAATGTTTGCCTTGGAGTCTACTATCGATGTCTACCTTTTTTGCTATGTGTTTCAAATTTTGTTGATTGTCAGTAAACTTCTCATGTTCCTTTCCATGTGTACTCTGTCATCTGCATCCATGATGCCAAATAATATATGGTACAGTGAACCCATAAATTTAAACGGTACTCGCTTGCTTCATGGCTTATTTTGACTCATGAACAATATATTATATTCTTCGATTTTCGTAATTCGTTTTAACGTGTTGTCTAATACGAAATGACACTGGTCTTCGAAATTATATAACTTTTGACATAAATCCCTCATTTTAGGAATCAACCTTTATTAAGCATTTCAAAACATGCCGACATGTGATGGTACACTACCAGATCTTATGAGGACGCTTCTACTTCCACTTCACCTATTGAACCTAAGAACAAAGCAGCTGTTGCGTTTGTTTTTATTTACCGTTAATTTTGGTCTAGTATCTTTAATGTTTGCTGCATTCGAGAGTTGACAAAGAAGCACCAACATTGCTAACATCATAACTGTTCCTAATTTGGACAGATGACCGAATCTGGTACCCTTCCGATATCTATTCTTCTCAACGTCCTCGGATGATTTTACCGCAATAAGTGGACAGATTTTATTTATTGGCCTTGTAATTGACCCTTCCTGCAATTTGACTTTTACCACTCTTACTTTATCGTCCCTGCCTTTGTGAATTTCCTCAATCTTGCCCAGAGGCCACTTGGCTGGATGACAATTTTCATCTTTGATCAGTACGACCTGCCCATTCTCTAAATTTTCTGTGGTTAATCGCCACTTATTCCTATGCTGGAGAGTATATAGATATTCGTCTGTCCCTTTCAACCAGAAAATAAAAGTCATAAAATAAGTTAATCTGTTCTCGCTCTAGAACAAGGGGAAACCCAAACGTGATCTTGAACTGAATTCTTCATCGAGCCTCCTAGCCGCCCCCACAAAAATGTACCGTTATCAGAATATATGTTAGCGCATTTACTCCGTCTTGCAACAAATCTTCGAAATGTTGCTAGCAAGGCATCAGTTCTCAAGTCACTAACAACTTTTAAATGAATTGCCTTAATTGACAAACACACAGATACTGCTATGTACCCTTGGAAGGTTTTTTGTCCCCGGTTTTTTGAGTATCTTATATGTTATGGACCGGCAAAATCAATCCCAATGAAATGATTATTACACCGTTACCCTATTTATGGTTAGGTTACCCGTAATTTGCTCCGTGGTTACTTGGCGATATCTGGAACAAGTGACGCATTCCCTTAGATAATTTTTAAGGGCAATCTTCAACCGAAAGTCCAAAACGTTTTTTGTTTAGACCATTTGTCTTTTGACTCACCCATCTACATTGGCCCACAATTTACAATCTTTTAACTTATTTGGATAAATACGCCTTGAATGTTATTTCTTTGATTTTTAAGATATCCTCTATGCGACGTCTTACGAATTTATCGTTATTAGACCCAAGCATACATTTCAGCTGGAACAGAAATATATTGCTGGACTCTTTGTAGCAATTGCGATAGCAAATGTTCTTATGTCCTTAGGAATAGTTTTCCTATTTTTGATAGGATTAACTTCCTACTGGCTATTAAGGTAACTGCCTTACCAATTTTAGCATATACCACCGCTCCATACTTCTTTTCTGAAGCGTCAGCAAAATCATGAATTTGTAACAACATGCCAGGTACACTAAATTGTACTTTATTATCGCCTGTGTCCTTTTCCACTTCACCTTCTTTACCTATACACGTCCACCCCTACTATTATATCAACCCAACCAGGTTTATTAAAGGTGTCGTCATCTACCACGTAAGAGTGCCATTTTGACATATCTACGTTTGCTGCTAATTTTAACATTTGAGCGGCTTCTTCAGATAAGATAGTACTCTGAGAACCACTATCAATCAAAGCTCTTCATGTCTCATACTCTACTTTTATTTTCTTATTTTGTATTACAGCTGTGGCCAAAAGTTTTTGTTGTGCCGTTACACAGGTATTTACCTTCTCCTGTTTTCCCCAAAATGAAGTAGATAATGGTGCCCTTTACTGCATAATGAGCAGCACACTTCACTAATGCACCTTTTAGTGCTTCAATGCTTCATACATAGTTGCATTATTTTTGCTGTTTCCACCCTTTTCTTATGTGTTAGCGCTTTAAATTTATAGCACAGAAGTGCGTTATGCCCTGCAGCTTTACAGATCGGACAATTATTGTAGCAGTTTTTTCAATGGCATCTTCATTTCGTCCTTATGGAAGTCCTACCGTTCGCAAATAAAGTCTGAATCCAAAAATCAAAATTTTTTCTTAATCTAGACACTTTTCCGCAGCGCGTCAAAGTTTGTATACCCTTGCAACTTTTTTAATAACTCTTTCCTTACCTATTAGCGTTTTCCTTACCTAGAACGTTTTATCTTATGTTTGCGAAAGAATGCCCTACAATCATAGGAAATAACGTAGATATTGATCATAGTCACTGTTTTCCACCGATTGGAGCTATATGATATAGTCACCCGATCTTTATCAAATTCGTCACAGCCATTAACAGATATATTAAATTAATAAATGTATAATTTGAAAGCAAAACCCCATTAAGAGTAACGAAGTTATTTACAAAAGTCACTGTTTTCGACCGATCGTTCCTATGGGAGCTATATAATATAGTCGCCCGATCTTGATCAAATTTAGCGCAGTTGTTTATACGCGTAACAAACTGTATAATATTAAGTTTCACGACAATAGCACAGAAAATACCGAAGTTATTGAGAAAAGTCACTGTTCGTGATTAAATCCGAGCTATACAACCCCTGCAGTATATACATACATGCCTACATGCATTTCAGCTCTGTAGCTCTTACGGTCTAGGAGGAGTTTGCGCTGATCCAGACGGACGGACGGACATGGCTATTTGAACTCGTCTCGTCGTGCTGATCAAGAATATATATACTTTGTAGGTCGGAGATGCTTCGTTCTATACGTTGCATATACCTTTTTTGCAAGAGTATAATAAAACGTTATGTGCTTTTAAAAAAAAAAAATAATTTTTGCCTATATTTTGTTACTAATTAATTTTTTAAATTAACAATTTTAATAAAAATATTTTTTTAGCCAATACTACTACCAGCACTGTACAATATCCTAAAGAACATGTGTAAGAAATTTTATAGCTATTGTGGTTTTCAAAAAAGCGCGTTTGAAAATTTGCACAGCGCGCTTGACATCGCTTCACTTAACGGCCGATAACTTTCATCATTTTACATATTTTAACTTAAAACTTTTACACAGTATTCTTGAAACATATATCTATCCGAAAATGCAACAAAAACGATTTTTTTTTTTTATAACACAAGGTATAAATGAAGTATACGTGACAGTCAAATCAATATTTGAGCTGACAACACCCCCATCAGCCAAAAAAAAAAGTGGCTGATCAAAAAAATTCCATAGTACCAGATAGGTTTTCGGAGTTTTGTGCAATTCAACCCGAAAAGGAAGATAATATTGACGAAGAAATTAGTAATTATATTAAGAATGTTAAACTTAAGAAAAATGTGGATATATTATCTTTTGGGAAGCAGTGCAATGAATTGCCAGTATTCCAAATGCTGGCTTGGCAAACTTTAAATGTTCCGACATCCTCTGCAACTAGCGAAAGAGTTTTTAGAAGTAGAATTTTGGAAGACAAAGAAACTCGGTCTATTGAAAAAAACAGTTTAAAAATTATTGTTTTAAAATATAATGAAGTAAGTAAGTCGTCTTGCCGACTTAGGTATACCATACACCAGGAAAGCAAATTGTTGGAGGAGAATTCCTGAATTCAAATTCATTAATTTAATTATTCTGAAATATTAACCATTGGGTTAAATAGCTAAACTATCGATATATCGCAAGCTCAAAGAGAGTTCAATCTAGCATCACTGTTGGCTCTCTTCTTGCGTTTCCCTTTACATTTTACTTTGTATTACTCTCTCTCTCGTAGCATATAAGAATTTAAGAATTTACTGTACCAAGAGAACTCGAATGAGACGGACGCAGAATAAATGTAAAACTACATAACGTCGTCTAATCTGTTTCGGGAAGATAGTGGCAAGGGAAGTTTTAAAGCAACGAATCCAAACGAGTAGCAGTTTATTATAAGGCCGAGAAATTGGCTAACATTTTGGCGACCGTGACAGGATCAGAAACTTGCTATTAAATAAGTTTTGGTTCAATTGCAACTAAGTTGGACTCGTCGGTTAATAATTTCTTGAGCCACCATAAGTTTCCCAAAAGGGATTGCAAGAGGCAATCAATCATCAAACACTCGTTGAGACATCTAGGAAGAAAGGTCGACATCTTTAATGCATATTATACCACGTTAAACTTTCCACATACTGCAGTAAAGTCATTGGAATAAAACCGCAAGTATTCAATCAAACAATTACTGTACTCGCACATGTCCAATAATAGAAAACCGAACAGTTATATTTTCGTCGTTTGTCATTCCACTCTTTACATATCGAACACAAACAAGCGTGAGTGCCTGCGCCAACTGTACATCAAAGAACAGTTAAGTTTGCGAACATATATGTATGTATAACTAATCAACATTCTCGTTGGTTCTGCTACTTGGAGCTGTTGCTGGCGTTTATTGAAGCATTATTGGCAAAGACGGTTCAAATACTCCCGTAAGCTCAAAGAGAACAGACAAACTAACAAATCTTAGATCACAGCGGACTCAGTTTGACAATCATATTCGAAATTTACATATAAAGATCATTGCTGCTAGCGACCAAGAAGATGCCGATACACTAGACTGCAGACTTCAAATACTTGAATCTCATTATAGGCAAATTACTCACATTCAAACACAAATTGAAAATTTGCACGTAATTGATAAAGAGCGCAGTAATTTAGATGAAATGTAGGTTAAGGTACATTTACTGTCTCTTTTACAAAGAAAACGTTCAACGGGACCAGTAAACACATCGGACATGAGTTTTATGAGTTCTTCAATGTCTCCTACAGTGGTTAACAGTCAACTATTGCCTAAACTGAAATTACCCAGTTTCGATGGTAAATATTCAGCGTTTAAGAGATTCAAATCGTCTTTCCTGAATCTAATTCACAACGATCACCACATGACAACAATTGATAAGTTCAATTATCTTCTCGAATGTTTATCGGGACCTGCACTTGAGGTTGTGCAGTCGTTCCAAGTCACCGAACAAAACTACAGTCAAGCTTGGTCAAGATTAAAAGCTCGCTACGACAACGACGTTCTAATCTTACATGATTGTATATCGAGTCAGTTCAATTTACCATTAGTCAAGCGACCAGAAGCAAGACTTTTGAAAAAGCTCATCGATAATGCGTCCGCTATACGCGGATCACTTCTTACACTAGGATCAACTGAGGAAATAATGAATAACATCATGATTCACATACTTCTTACGAAGGTTGATGCTGAGATCAAAGGCGTCTACGACGAAAAGCAAAGCTTCGACAAGCTTTCAACGTGGGAGGAATTTTGCACAATTCTTCATCGCCGCTGCCAGTTCCTAGAAAGTTATCAGACAGGTCAACTCGGTCAGCTCAATAGTTCACTAGGAGGAAAACGACCATCAACGTCAAAGGCATTCCTCAACATTAACTCTCAATGCTTACACTGCCATTCGACGGCACACTATGTTAGTAATTGTAAATCATTTGGAGAATTATCGCTACAACAAAGGTTCGAAACAGTCAAACGGACCAATGCATGTCTTAACTGTCTGCGAACGGGACATCGCGTCAAGGATTGTCCCTCACTCTCCCGGTGCAAGGTGTGCCGATCGGCTCATCATACGTTATTGCATCAATTCGCCCCCACCCCGATGAAAAACTTATCATCATCGATTCAATCTGTTAATCCAATAACTAATTCACAAAGCACTTCGTTATTAACGAACACTGCTAAAAAAGGGATGCTTCCTACAGCATTGGTTCACATAATGGATAAGTCTGGCCAATTACATACTGTACGGGCACTTTTAGATTCATGTTCTGAACTTAATTTTATTACAGAAGAGACTGCCAAGCGGCTAAATCTGGATAGGACTCGTGTATCTCAAGAATTCAGCGGCATTACCGGAAGCAGTCAAGGCATTAAACACAATGCGTTTGCCACAATACTTTCTAGGCATTCATCATTTACGTGGTCCGCCAACTTTGCCGTCATTAAGAAAATTTGTGCTCAGCAACCACACGAGCACATCGATACATCAAATTGGATCATACCTACGGATATTAATCTAGCCGATCCGTATTTCAACGAGCCCCACAAGATACACATTTTAATAAACACGAATGGGCTGTTTGCAGCAATCCTCGATGGTCAGCAAGGCTTGGGCGAAAACATGCCATATTTAATACACACGGAATATGGATGGATAGTTGGTGGAAATTTGGAAACCACACACGAAAGGCCTCGACAACAATGTTTATTGGTACATGTCAACCCATCACTTGATCTTCTAGTTAAAAGATTTTGGGAAATTGAAGACTGTGAGTTTGTTGGTAACCGACAAACCAAAGAAGAACAGAAATGCGAAAGACATTTTTGTAAAAATGCAATTGTAAAATCGGATGGAAGACTTCAAGTTCGACTTCCATTTAAAGAACCCCCCAGAGAAATTAGGATTCTCCTACGACAACGCAGTACGGCGTTTCAAATCCTTAGAAAATCGTCTCGACCGCGACGATCAACTAAAAAAGGCATATGTAGATTTCATCAACGAGTATGTAAAACTTGGCCACATGTCTACCAAAACTGTCGCAAGCCACAACGAACCGCATTATTACATACCTCATCATTGCGTGTTGCGTCCGCAAAGCGTTACTACGAAACTTAGAGTTGTGTTTGATGCTTCGGCTAAAACATCATCGGGAAAATCATTAAATGAGCTGTTAATGATTGGCCCCACAATTCAACAAGACCTATTTATAACATTTCTATCATTTCGTCTGAACAGGTATGCACTTACAGGCGACATAGCCAAGATGTATCGCCAATTTGTCATAGATCCAAGAGACCGGAGATTTCAGCGCATTGTATGGCGACCAACAAAAACAGAAGAACTAAAAACTTACGAGCTCAACACCGTGACATATGGCATGTCAGCTGCACCCTTCTTAGCTATCAGAGGCGTTCACCATATTGCCGATTTGCACTCACATGATCATCCTATAGGAGCTAAAACATTACGCAACGACTTATACGTGGATGACTTGCTAACCGGAGCTGATAGCGTAACCGAGCTTCAACACATTAAAAATGATACAGTAGACATCTTAGCACAGGCTGGATTGCATCTTACAAAATTTAGTAGCAACTGCAAGGAAATTACGAAAACTTCAAAGGACGAAGTATTTATCGCCATGGACGATCAAGACACTACCAAAACTCTGGGAATGACGTGGATGCCCAGCAGTGACATCTTTACATTTCGATACATTTGTGACCACCAAGAACCATTTACCAAACGATCAATTCTTTCAGTAGTAGCAAGAATGTTTGACTTGCTGGGATTCATAAGTCCGGTCATCGTTCGGTGCAAAATTCTTATGCAAGATTTGACACTCAAGGGCCTAGATTGGGATGAGCCTGTCGATGGTCGGATTAAGGAAAGATAGAAAAAAGAACTTTTACAGGATCTTAGAGACTTATCAAATCTACAAATACCACGATATGTGAACACATCAAAAACGTATCGATGCGAAATACACGGATTCGCTGACGCATCCGAAAGAGCGTACGGATGCTGTCTTTATGTTCGATCAGATCTCCCGAGTGGAGTCAAAGTCACTTTACTCGTTGCGAAATCAAAGATAGCACCTACCAAGACACAGTCATTGCCTAAGTTAGAACTGTGCGGAGCATTGTTGCTCAGTCGGACTTGGCGCAAATTCGAAAGGACATTAAAATTATACATCGACAAGGTATACTTTTGGACCGATTCAAAAATTGTTCTGCAATGGCTGAAACTTCATGCATCAACACTAAATTGTTTTGTAGCAAATAGAGTATCAGAGTTACAACAACACACGGAAGAAATAATATGGAAGCACGTCCCTTCTAACAAGAATCCAGCAGACATTGTTTCTCGTGGTTGTCGGACATCAGAGCTGCAAACAAGCATGTGGATAACAGGGCCAACATTCTTAAAATTGTCTAAGGCCGAATGGTCAATTCTTAGGGAACCACTTCCTTCGCCTATCGAAGTAAGAACCAAGTCAGCACTTTTTTGTAGCAGAGCAAGCAACGCTAATTCACAATCTATTCTAAACATGATCATAAATAATTCTTCATCGTATATTCGAATCGTTCGAATTGTTTCATATCTCTATCGCAGCGTGAACAAAGTGAAGCCTGATCGCACTCTAAGTTCATCATCAATAGCCGATATTCGCATTACTGAGACAGAAATGTATCAATCGTTTTGGAAAATTGTTGCACTAATACAACAAGAATGTTATTCTGATGAAATATCTTTACTAAAAAACAAACAACCTTTAACACCGTGTCTACAGCGTTTGACACCATTCATGCACACAATGACATTCGGACAAACTGCAGTATGTGTGATGAGAGTCGGAGGACGTCTCGACAACGGAGACCTTCCATTCAACGCCAAGCACCAAGCTATACGCGGATCACTTCTTACACTCATGATTCACATACTTCTTACGAAGGATGTTGCTGAGACCAAAGGCGTCTACGACGAAAAGCAAAGCTTCGACAAGCTTTCAATTCTTCATCGCCGCTGCCAGTTCCTAGAAAGTCATCAGACAAGTCAATTCGGTCAGTGCAATAGTTCACTAGGACGAAAAACGACCATCAACGTCAAAGGCATTCCTCAATATTAACTCTCAATGCTTACACTGCCAATCTACGGCACACTATGTTAGTAATTGTAAATCATTTGGAGAGTTATCGCTACAACAAAGGTTCGAAACAGTCAAACGGACCAATGCATGTCTCCACTGTCTGCGAACGGGACATCGCGTCAAGGATTGTCCCTCACTCTCCCGGTGCAAGGTGTGCCAATCGGCTCATCATACGTTATCACTTCGCCTCCACCCCGATAAAAAACCTATCATCATCGCTTTAATCTGTTAATCCAATAACTAATTCACAAAGCACTTCGTTATTAACGAACACTGATAAAAAGGGGATGCTTCCTACAGCATTGGTTCACATAATGGATAAGTCTGGCCAATTACATACTGTACGGGCACTTTTAGATTCATGTTATGAACTTAATTTTATTACAGAAGAGACTGCCAAGCGGCTAAATCTGGATAGGACTCGCGTATCTCAAGAATTCAGCGGCATTACCGTGTAACATGCGCTTGTCGTTCAAAATTTGAAAACTCAACCTAAAATGGTTATTCGTGGGAACAACCCATTTAGCTTGTTTTTAATACCCGAATCAGTACATAGTGTTATCGATAATTTATGACCTCCCGTATTCACGTAAGTCGTCACGTATCGATCGGTGAGATATCGGCTTAAAGCTCAGCCCTAAATTAAAGAATACTGGAGAAAGGAAAATTAAAAGATTAAAATACGTACGTTGTGAGCAACGGTTGTGATTCAGCGCTTATTGGGGGAAAAAAAAAACTCAAAAAGACAGTGCCGTAAAAAAAAAATAATAACCTCCTCGGATTTGATCCTTCTATTTTATTCCACTGTGGTGTGGAAATAAAAATATTTTATTTACACAAAATGAAAAGACACAAAATTTAATTTTGTGGAAAGTATAAAAAAAAACGGGTAAAATTACCCGTAAAATCATGGGCTCTGCGGCCAGGGGTGGTGGCCCCTTCTCAGAGCTAAACGGATTCAAAAAGCCAAGAATATCGCGGGCATCAAAGGAAAGAAAAACTACCACAAATGAAATCCAATCAGAATCTGAAATTGACGAAGTAGAAATGACAGAAATGTCAGAATTCAATGACTCGACACCAAAGGAAAATCAAGATACAACAGAAATGTCAAATAGCAAATCGCAAACTAACGTTCTATATTATAACAATTCACACAAGGGACCATTTGTGGTGTATGTAGACAGAGTAGATGAAAATAACAAAGAGAGCAATAAAAGCAGATTACCAATTAATCCATTAGAGCTAAATGCAGTTTTGTTTAAACTAAAAGTCAAAGACATAATAGCTGTCAATAAAATATGATATGGACGTTGCAAGGTAGAATTTAAATCGGCAGCTGCAGCCAACGTATTTATCGGATCGGATTTTAAAAAATATGACTATGAACCCAAGTTACTAAAGCATTTCTTATACAAAACTGGAATCATATTCCAGATCCCCACAAGATTCTCAGAAGAAGAACTTAAGGAGTATATCTCAGTACCAGTGGACATACACGAGATTATTGGTGTGCGTTTCTAGAAGGACAATCTAGTCGCAACATCTAGAGTTAAAATAGTTTTCAAAGGATCTCAAATACCAACAGAAATAACTTTCCTATACTCAAAAGTTCCAGTAAGTCCTTTTGTACCTTTTAGTCAATGCTACAGATGCTTCAGATCTAATCACTTTGCGCAGCACTGCAAACAGCTGCACAAGATAAGCAACCAAATTAACAGCATACTATTTCAATATGCTGATGACTTTTTCCTGGTATGTTACCATAAAAACTTTTTAGACGCTAAAAACATATTAGAAAGACAAGTTACAGAATTTAGTAAAATGTGCAATAAAATCAACCTGTCATTCAACCCGAACAAATCTGCTGCTTTACATTTTAATTTAAGACGTAAAACCCTACAAATAATATGCAATAACGTAGCTATAAGGGACTTAGATAAAATTAACTACTTAGGAAGACTGATTAGCACCAATAATTCTACGACCCAACACATAAAGGAAACAATTGCTAAGTCAAACAAAACAAATATGTTTCTTCATGAAGATATGATTAATGGCTGTCGTTTTGGCACCCATCCCAAAAATGCAATTCTTTTCTATAAGGCCTTTACAAGGAACAGGTATGAATATGCAAGCTCTTCATTTGCAAATGCAACTAAAAAAGTAATGGGCATCATAAATACTCATGCTAACTTACACTTAAGGAAGGCCTTGGGGCTTATTAGATCAACTCCAACTTATATAATATACCACCTAGCGGCCGAACTTCCACCTGAGTATAGAATTAAATTTACCACAGCAAAAGAACTGGTCAAGATATTCGCTTATGGCCTGCCAGCGGCGTCGCTTCTGTTCAGTGTCTTTCATGCCAATAAAACAAGTTATGCCAAAGTGTATGCTGAATTTAAAGATGTCCTGGACAACATTACACCCATAGAGCCAACTCCTATACGCACACGAAAAATCTTCGTAATGCCAATTTTTCCAAAGGTGCCTTTCAGGGGCGTAGCGAGGTTGTCGATAATGGGGAGGTGATTCTCATTGAATTGCCGACTTACCTCGTGTATTTGCCAACAGCATGTAGATTTGCGGTAGAAATAAATTTACTTCGATAAAACAAGGTCAGTATATAAGGAATTTATTCTTTGAAGATAATTTGGCAAAAATTATAATTACAGCATTTGGTACGTACATGAATGTGTAACTAAAACTAACATTGCCCAGAAATGGACGACAAATATTTCTAAGTTCCTTTTATTCGTTGATCAATTCTATTTAAATTTTCACTCTGCGGTGTTTCAATAACGACCATTTTTCTACGAGTTCGTGAATGTTTATGTCGTCTACCTTATCGTTTGAAGGATAAAGTAGCATCAATGCATTCAACCGATCATCTCCCATCGTTGTTCGCAAATGATTGAAAACCAATTTCAATTTACTAAATGATCGTTCACAAGAAGCTGATGTTACAGGAGCAGTCAAAATAAAACAAACGAGTTTGTAGGTTAAGGGAATCACATGTTTCAACTTAAACACAACTTCCGAAATATCTTTGAAATTCGTACACTCTTTACATGAATCGAAAAGAATTTGCAACTCAGCAAGCAAACATTCTGGTTCCTCGCTAAAATAAAAGGGTTCTAATTGCACAATGGATTCGATTGAATTCATTGTGACATTTTTTCTGTCAATTGGAATTCGGAAAACTTTCTGGACACACGCAAATGTTGAAAAAGTGTCTTTCAAGTTTTCTTGAATGCAATTGTTGAAAACTTGAAGCACAGTCCTGAATTCTTTTCGATAAAATGTCAAGAAATCAAAATTGTGAGCTGTTTCCGGATTTGCATCATCCTTTTTTGGTACACGACGCGTTCTGTGACGTTTCGAAAAATCGTCTCGAGGATTAATCTTTAATTTTTCAGCAAATACAGCCGAGCTATTTATCAATGCATTGATCTGGTCGTCATCGTCCATTTGTTCAAATGATGCGCTTGTACTTTGAATCAATAAAGCAGCATCAATGACGTTCAATTCTACTGCCTCCAAATTTTCCGTCAAATGTTTGACTTTGAACATGACATTTTTGCAAAAAAATAACGAGCTGATAAAATCAAAATCCAGAATTTTTTTGAGCAAACCAGAAGCGGACGTACGTGTACGAGAATCGAAAAATTCTGGATCGTTTATCATATTTTTCAAAACGTCCACAATTCCTTCAAAAGAAATCCACATGGCTTTGACTGACTCAGCTCTAGCAGTCCATCGAGTTTTCGACAAATTTTTCAATTGCAATGAATTTTCAATACTTTTCAATTCTTCACTTATAATCATCGTCAAATTGACTCCCACATTCTTCACATTCCAATTTAATTCTTTTTCGTGACGGCTTAGACATTTCCCTTGAACCTACAAATAAGCATAACCTTTTGAACTGTCAATTTAAGCAATTCTTGGATAATTGGATTAGGAAATCTTGAGCAAGTTCCGGAACATTTTGTTTTGATTGTTTGCTCGTAAACATTGAGGTTAGGATTCATGAAGCATGGTAATATTTGCGATTGCGGGACTTAGAACTTACCTTCGAAATACTATCATCAGAATAAATTATATCACTCGTTTATTGCTGTGTGGCTCCGACAATACACTAAAGGATTTTTTCTCCACCGAAAATAAAATAAAATAGATTACTCCAATAGTACTGATCGTAACGATTATTATCGAATGTCGAAAAATCGATATCTCACGAATTATCGATATGAACATGCGCAGACACTGTATGCGCCGATTTTTCAAATCAAATTCAAATGTTAGAAGAGCACTTAATTATTATATCCAAACGCAAATTAAAAAACGTTATAACTTTGAATCTACAAATAAATTAATAAACGTAATTGGGTTAATCAATCATACAATATTCTGATTACCGAATGCATGTCGACAATTATAAAATAAAAATATATTTTTCGATTTTGAGAATCAAAAGTTGTTGATTAGCCGATTAGTTTTAAACAAATTGCCGCACATAAGCTGGACAATCAACGATGCTATCAATCATATGTACAACAAAATAAAACTGGAATGGGAAAGAGCGTACAATGAATTTTGTATAGATCGAAACAAAGGATACTGCCTTCTATATCCTTATGTGTCATTGCAACCATGGTTCCAGAGAAAAGACCAATTCCATAGACTGGAGATAAAACAACTGAACAGAATACTAAGCGGTCACGCATTTGACAAAAACACTCTATTTAAAATGAAAGTCGTTGACAACAACTTATGCGACACCTGTAACATTACAGAAGATATCTCACATATTATTTTAAATTGTTCAAAATACACAAACACCCGAATGAACTTCCTAACACTAACAAAGTACAACGATATATATCGATTACTCGCGCAAGAGCCTATCGCCAACTACAAATCGATAACACAATTTACTAAGGCTGCCAACATAGAACTCTAATAACAATCTAATCCATATATAAATAAATTAAACTAAATAGCTAATTCATTTATAACTAAAACCAAAATACGAAACTCATCATCACGAATACGCTGTGGCGTTAACCTGTTATACACGGGGAGGCCAAAGAAATCTTCTGTTCAGAAGTAACTTAATAAAAAAAAAAAAAAAAAGATTAAAACACGCGTGTCCTCGTTCTTTCTTAACTCAACTCCCAAAGGAGAGGAGGAGTGCAAGAAAAAAAAATATAACCCTTTCAATTGCATCCTTCATAGGATTGCCCAACAAAACACCCGACTTGGTTCTGGTGTAGTTTCTGGTAGTACATTGGAGAGAGTAGCCGCGGAGCGCCTGTGATTTGTCGCAGAAATTAATTCCGCGTCCAATAACATCGTTTTTTTTTGTGGTGTTTTGGCTATCGCCGCTCCAATCGGAATAAATTTATTCCAAAATTTTTGTGGCTGTGGTGTCGCTCTCCATAGGGTAAATATATATATAATTGTTTGACGTGTAGCTTATTAACCTGTTCATACTAGGGGCTGGCATCACAAGTACGTAGCAGATTACCCCTGAGTGGTAGACCGCCAAGTCCGATTATTCAACTGAGGAAAGAGAACTCAGTCTCAATGAATTAACGAAACTCTGAGCGAAGGAAGTCTTTATGTCCATTTTTGACCGGACTCATTCCGAAAAAGAGCACGTGGTTTTGTGCAGTGCAGCCGTAAAATAATCAGGATGGGTGCAAGCGTTTAAAAGCCCATTCAAATTTAATTGTGTCTATGTGTTCGAGCCTCTCGGTCCTGCCAATGATTATCACGAGTACTTAACCAAAAGAAAAAAAAAACCTAAAACCTTGAATGAACTTCAGGTTTTAATAAACGTGTACGGAACTAAGCAGTTGCAACACATTGGCATGACCTAGGGACGTTCGAAGAGAATTTTCTTGTAATACTTAGACACCCAATACTTATAAGAGTTATTTGATTACAGAGAGAGAGAGAGAGAGAGGATACGAATAATGTTAATGTTAATGTGCTTAATCGAAAACAGGTGCTCCCAAACCAAATCAGAGGCTTCTGACTACCTTAAATCATCTTATCTATTTTTGAACAGCCTCCGCTTTAAAAGATCTTTCGCCGCTGGACTAAAACTGTAAGTCAAACCATAAAAAAAAAAAAAAAAAATTATTAATTGATTCGGGTTATTCGTTTTTGGAGCCTTTGAATATGTTGGACGTTGGTGCCATTGCCAATACTTGAATTTATTAGGAAATTTAACCGTGTACTTGTTATTTTTATCCTTTTCTCTCCCGGTATCAGTTTGATATGATTCGATTTTAGGTAAATTTGATTAAATTTGGTTTTTGTAACCTAATCTCAGGATAAGGAGTAAGATAATTATGTTTGATAACCGCATTGCTGCATCGTATATAGTATGAAATTGAAGATAAGATCCAAACTTATTTTTCGACCAGTATTTAGTTTAAGATTTCAAAGTATGAAGATAAGCTTGAATAGCCCAAAAGAACAAATTCGGTAATCAGTAACTGGTAATTTCGTACTAATCCTACTTTAGGGGCCTCTACATATTAATTTCATTAATTCTGAATAATATTAAGTTCGCTTGTTTCCGAATGAGATATTAAGAATGAATAAAATTAGGAAATGAATCCTGCCTTGTTCATAAGTTTAGAAATTAATAAAACTATTGTTCTTTGAAATGAACTCCCTATAATCGTTAACTTTTGGGGAACCATGCAACCGACTGAGAGATAAAAAGAGGCCGTAAGACATGTTGGAGGGATCCTCAATTCAGACGTGGCCCGAGGATCATGGTAGGGGTGGGCGTTCACATGATAGGCCTATAGGATATCATGACACAAACCAACATGTGTGCCTCCTGATACTACATAGTTTAACGTGTTCTTGTTTCTGGTCTCCTCAGGCCTTCTTTCTTTCGCATCTAAACCTGTACCGTTATCCCTTGGTGTCCTTAAGTACGCGAATTTAAAATTTTACGTCTGTATCGAATGTGAGTAACTATAGTTCTGGCTAATCTCTATCGTATAACCCACTCCCAGCCGACCTGACCCTAGCCGAACCTATCGCGTACTCGGCCAGCACTATGAACGAACATCTGCTCAACACTCCTTGTGAGATTCAACGTTACATGCTACAACCGGAAGCAGTCAAGGCATTAAACACAATGCGTTTGCCACAATACGTTCTAGGCATTTATCATTTACGTGGTCCGCCAACTTTGCCGTCATTAAGAAAATTTGTGCTCAGCAACCACACGAGCATATCGATACATCAAATTGGACCATACCTACGGATATCAATCTAGCCGATCCGTATTTCAACGAGCCCCACAAGATACACATTTTAATAAACACGAATGGGCTGTTTGCAGCAATCCTCGATGGTCAGCAAGGCTTGGGCAAAAACATGCCATATTTAATCAACACCGAATATGGATGGATAGTTGGTGGAAATTTGGAAACCACACACGAAAGGCCTCGACAACAATGTTTATTGGTACACGTCAACCCATCACTTGATCTTCTAGTTAAAAGATTTTGGGAAATTGAAGACTGTGAGTTTGTTGGTAACCGACAAACCAAAGAAGAACAGGAATGCGAAAGCCATTTTTGTAAAAATGCAATTGTAAAATCGGATGGAAGACTTCAAGTTCGACTTCCATTTAAGGAACCCCCAGAGAAATAAGGATTCTTCTACGACAACGCAGTACGGCGTTTCAAGTCCTTAGAAAATCGTCTCGACCGCGACGATCAACTTAAACAGCATGATGAGTAAAACTTGGCCACATGTCTACCAAAACAAGCCAGAACGAACCGCATTATTACATTCTTCATCATTGTGTGTTGCGTCCGCAAAGAGTTATTTTTATCATTTTGTCTGAACAGGTATGCACTTACAGGCGACATAACCAAGATGTATCGCCAATTTGTCATAGATCCAAGAGACCGGAGATTTCAGCGCATTGTATGGCGACCAACAAAAATAGAAGAACTAAAAACTTACGAGCTCAACACCGTGACATATGGCATGTCAGCTGATCATCCTATATTAGCTAAAACATTACGCAACGACTTATATGTGGATGACTTGCTAACCGGAGCTGATAGCGTAACCGAGCTTCAACACATTAAAAATGATACAGTAGACATCTTAGCACAGGCTGGATTGCATCTTACAAAATTTAGTAGCAACTGCAAGGAAATTACGAAAACTTCAGAGGACGAAGTATTTATCGCCATGGAAGATCAAGACACTACCAAAACTCTGGGAATGACGTGGATGCCCAGCAGTGACATCTTTACATTTCGATACATTTGTGACCACCAAGAACCATTTACCAAACGATCAATTCTTTCAGTAGTAGCAAGAATGTTTGACTTGCTGGGATTCATAAGTCCGGTCATTGTTCGGTGCAAAATTCTTATGCAAGACTTGACACTCAAGGGCCTAGATTGGGATGAGCCTGTCGATGGTCGAATTAAGGAAAGATGGAAAACACTTTTACAGGATCTTAAAGACTTATCAAATCTACAAATACCACGATATGTGAACACATCAAAAACGTATCGATGCGAAATACACGGATTTGCTGACGCATCCGAAAGAGCGTACGGATGCTGTCTTTATGATCGATCAGAACTGCCGAGTGGAGTCAAAGTCACTTTACTCTTTGTGAAATCAAAGATAGCACCTACCAAGACACAGTCATTAGGCAAGTTAGAACTGTGTGGAGCATTGTTGCTCAGTCGGACTTAACGCAAATTCGAAAGGACATTAAAATTATACATCGACAAGGTATACTTTTGGACCGATTCAAAAATTGTCCTGCAATGGCTGAAACTTCATGCATCAACTTTAAATTGTTTTGTAGCAAATAGAGTATCAGAGTTACAACAACACACGGAAGAAATAATATGGAAGCACGTCCCTTCTAACAAGAATCCAGCAGACATTGTTTCTCGTGGTTGTCGGACATCAGAGCTGCAAACAAGCATGTGGATAACAGGGCCAACATTCTTAAAATTGTCTAAGGCCGAATGGCCAATTCTTAGGGAACCACTTCCGCCGCCTATCGAAGTAAGATCCAAGTCAGCACTTCTTTGTAGCAGAGCAGACAACGCTAATTGACAATCTATTCTAAATATGATCATAAATAATTCTTCATCGTATATTCGAATCGTTCGAATTGTTTCAAACCTCTATCGCAGCGTGAACAAAGTGAAGCCTGATCGCACCCTAAGTTCATCATCAAGGGCCGATATTCGCATTACTGAGACAGAAATGTATCAATCGTTCTGGAAAATTGTTGCACTAATACAACAAGAATGTTATGCTGATGAAATATCTTTACTAAGAAACAAACAAACCTTAACACCGTGTCTACAGCGTTTGACACCATTCATGCACACAATGACATTTGGACAAACTGCAGTATGTGTAATGAGAGTCGGAGGACGTCTCGTAAACGGAGACCTTCCATTCAACGCCAAGCACCAGGCCCTGCTACCTCAAAATCATCGTTTTACCAAGCTATACATCGAATTCTTGCACAACAAAAATCTTTATGCTGGCCCAAAGTTTATTTTATCTCTTTTTCGAGAACGAATTTGGATAATCAACGCGCGAGAGTTGATTACTTATAATTTATTATTATTATTTATTTATTTACGTCAACTAACACAGCAGTCGACGAAAAAGCTTAAGCTAAAGACAGATAGTAATTAAATGAATAAGGTAGCTTAGCTTTATACACAACTAAACATCCCCGACCCGGTGGAGGTGTTTTATTTGCACAAGGTGCCAGCTATGCCCCAACTTTTCATTAGAAAAGTTGTGCGAAGCTGCATCCGCTGCTTTCACTTTAAACCTCGCCTCATGACTCAACTGATGGGCAACCTACCTGCTGATCGACGACAAGCTGAAAGACCATTCCTAGTAACAGGAGTAGGTTTTTGCGGCCCATTTTTTTCGTCTTACAGTATTTGCGGAAAGCCTCCGTACAAAACATATGCGGCAATTTTTGTATGTTTCGCTTCAAAGGCGATTCATATTGAATTAGTCTCCAAATTGACAACAAATGCATTTCTGCTTTGTATACGTAGATTTGTACCGCGCCGTGGTATACCATTGCGCATGGTTTGCGACAACGCCACAAACTTTGTTGGCGCTGCTAAAAGCCTAGCTGAGTTTACGTCAAAATTGTTTAACTCAGACGCCATAGCTCACATAAAAACATATAGTTCAATTAAAGGATTTAACTTATGCTTTATTCTCCCTAGAGCTCCACACTTTGGCGGCCTCTGGGAAGCGTCAGTAAAATCAGCGAAGACACTGGCTCTGAAGAATATTTCAAACGCATCTCTTACTTTCGAGGAACTACTCACTGTGCTCTCGGATTTGGAAGCTATCCTTAATTCAAGGCCAATAGCACCCACTTCAGATGACCTCAACGATTTTAATTAATCTCACACCTGGGCATTTGCTGATTGGAACCGAATTAACGTCAGTACCAGAAGCATTACTTTACCATTCCACGGACCCTTTCGGAACGGAACTTCGGTATCTCGATGGATGGCAGCGAGTGACCTATTTGAAACAACAATTCTGGACACTGTGGGCATGAGATTATGTTCATAACAACGCAGCAAATGGATTTACGGAAAACTAAATGTGGCCTTGGGACAACTAGTTATAGTACATGAAGACAACGTGCCGGCTCAACATTGGCCTTTAGCAAGAGTAGTGTCTGTAAGTGCCGGACTTGATGACAAAATTCGAGTAGTCGAACTTAGGACTGCAAAAGGAATCTTCAAAAGGCCAATTCAGAAGATCGCTCCGCTTCCAGAATCATTTATTTGAAAGTTGGTTCTTTCAACAGGGGGAGCATGTTGGAGGAGAACTCTTGAATTCAAATTCATTCAATTCAAGCTCAAAGAGAGTTCAATTTGTTGTCTCTTTTCTTGCGTTTCCCTTTACTTTCTCTCGTAGCATATAAGAATTTAAGAATTTACTGTACCAAGAGAACTCGAATGCGACGGACGCAGAATAAATTTAAAACTACATAACGTCGTCTAATCTGTTTCGGGAAGATAGTGGCAAGGGAAGTTTTAAAGCAACGAATCCTATTTACTAAGCAAATGTACATATCAAATATGGTGTCTCTAGCTAGAATAGCTTTTGAGACAAACGCCTTTGTTAAATTACGGGGTCGGAAAGGGGCGTGGCAAAAATTGGAAATAAACTTGACCTATTTACATACTACACCGGTCTACATACCAAATTTGGTGGCTCTAGCTTTTAAAGTCTTCGAGATCTCCTGGTTCATACGGACAGACGGACGGACAAGGCTAAATCTACTCGGCTGTTGATCCTGATCAAGAATATTTATAGTTTATGGGGTCGGAGAAGCTTCCTTCTGCTTGTTACATACATTTTGGCGACTTTTATATACCATTTCTATGGGTGTATGGTATAATTATCATTTATTCCCATTTAATAAAAATGTCTCAAACTCGGGTGCCTCTAACACCCATGAATCTCAACCGATTTTAAAAATTCGGATTCATATTCTCTGAAGTATTCCCTATCGATTGTTTAAATCATTTGTGACAAGCGCGATCATGAAAAAACTGATTTTTGCAACGCTACCCGAGCAGAAGCTCAACTGTGCGTCGTCGTTCTGGACGTTAGTAGCTTAAGTCAATTTCATGTTTGCGCTTGCAAATAACCATTTATACTCCTTGTTCTCAGAGTGGCGGATGGATCCAAATAAAATACAACTACTTAGTGGTTGCCAATTTCTTCTGGTACGGGCCAAGTGATGGGTGTATGTATTTTGAACTTAAAAGACGCTGGAAACCTTTGTTTAATTCTATGCTCATATTTACAGAACAAAATGGAAAACTATGGCTATTCGGAGCAAAATCTTCTACTAGAGTGATAATGGCGATTTCCATTAGAAGGCAAATCACGCTTTATATTCGCCAATGATCAAAAAACCCTCCTGTTAGTGTTTAAAATAATTTGGAATAGCTTTTGGTCGTTTGGAATTAGTTTATGTACTGAGCACAACTCAATTAAAACGGATGCTCGCATTTGTGATTTGTTAAATAGGGTTCTACTAATGCCTTTAGGTACGCTTTTTAACATATTTTTTAACATCTCAGTTAATTAACAATTTCAATTCGATCCCTCTCCTTTTAGGGCATTTTCTTGACGTTCCTTTTTTACCGCATTTGCTGATGACACTATTGAAATAGCAGAACAAATGCAAACTTAAAGAAACGACCTGATCAACCGCTGGATCGGAAAAATACGGTGGCAACATTGCCACTAATTCTGGATGAACATTCAATCATACGAGTAGCAACTCGGCTACAACTAGCACCAGTATCAACGGAAACAAGGAATCCATATCTCTTACCGAATAATGATCCGGTGGTAAAAATGATACTGCAGAAACTTCATGAAGAGAGGGATAGCTCGGCAACAGTACCACATCATTACGGTAAAACCGATGATTCGAAGTGTGATTCTGTGTAGCATGCACGAAATACCGGCCTCAGTTCTTTAAACAAGTCATGGGTTACTTACCTGAGCACCGGGTATCTCAGAATAGACCGTTTCTCAACGCCGGAGTAGACTATTGTGGACCATTCAGTATCCATCACAAAGTTTGAGGAAAACGTCCCGACAAAGCTTATATTGCAGTATTTGTATGCTTTGCGCTTCATTGAGCGCAGAGGAAGGTGGCAGACATTATAATGCGATGATGCAACAAACTTTGTTGGAGCAAACACTCAACTAAAGGAACTGACCGATACAATACTCTCAGAAAAGGCAGCAGGTACTATCAAGGAATTTTGCAACCAAAAAGGAGTGCAATTTAAGTTCATACCACCACGGTCTCCACATTTCGGAGGATTATGGGAAGCTGCGGAAAAGTCCGCTAAGCATTTACTGTTGAAAAACGTATCGACAGCAAACTTAACGTTTGAACAACTGTCTACCATCATTGTCAATGTTGAAGCAGTGCTGAACTCTTGTCCATTAACGCCAAACTCAGACTATCCCAACGATTTGACAGCTTTAACCCCAGGCCACATAGTAATCGGAGAACATTTAGTAGCCCAACCAGATGCAGAGCCAGTAACACAACGATCGATTCCAGAGCAATGGGAATAAGTGCACCGACTTAAACATACATTCTGGACACAGTGGTCTCAGGAGTACCTACAGGAATTGCAGGGTACATATAAATGGAAGAAACCATATAACAAACGTCATAGAAGGCATGATGGTAATTCTAAAGGAGGATAATGTACCAATCTTGCAGTGGCCGATTGGACGAATTGGTAAACTATATCAAGGCCTGGATGGATACGTCCGTGTGGTGGACGTTAAAACAGACAGAGGCACCTACAAGCGGGCTATCCATAAATTGGCTCCCTTGCTTAGAGAGACGGCGATAAAACTCAAAATCGAGACAAATGACACAGAATCGATCTCCCAAGAAAACCCTGGTATAGAGAACACTACAGAACCAAAGACAAAAAGACGGTTGTCTTTCGGTGTGCCACCAATGGCAATCACGATCTGCCTAATGATGTTATTACTTCCTATAGCATTTGTATTGGCAGAGGAAGGATGGCAATGTCTGACTGGACCATTGTGGCATATTACGATCTCGAACCATGTTGGGCCGACCTGAAAATATTTTCAGACAGAGTAGTAAAGGTTGGAGAAATATGCGTGTTAATGAAGGTTCCAGAGGCTTGCACCGCAATGCAGAGACATTTCGAGCATGTCAACTCAGAGCCACAGACTGGAAACGATCTCCTTCACATAGAACGTCAACGACGATCAATATTAAATATAATTGTGAACATTGCGAACGGTTTATTTGGTGTGCTGGACTCCAAATACGCAACAGAGATGTCAGGCACGATACGAAAGGTTAAATCAAATGAAGACTACTTATTAAATTTGCTGCAAAACCAGACATCTGTCATTGACTTAACGATAAATATCATTAAGCGAGACGAAGCCACAATTGAAAATCAGATGAAACTTATGAAACAACAAATGAACGACATAACCAAGGTCTAGGACAATGCGGTAAAAGCATTGCAATGGTATATCACGCTAACTACCCAGATGACAGTGACTGCAGGGAATTTGCAACGAATTCAAACCGAGATTTCCCGAGTATTTACAGATGCCCATCATAGCAAAAAAAAGCCCGTTACTACTATCACCAGGCCAGCTTCAGGAACATCTGAACCAACTTAAAAGACATCTTCCGTTTGGTTTGGATTTGCCAGTTCCAGACAACGACTGGCTTAATAAAGGCACAAGGCACAATCGCAAACAATCATGTAGTATTTAAAGTCGCGTTTCCATTGGTGGCAACGCAGGCAGTGCAACTGTATAACCTGATACCCATTCCAGCAATTGAAACTCAAGGGATTATAATCATGAACATTAAAATTCCCATTATTGCTGTCAACAAAGAACAAAATCAATACATTGGGCTCTCAAGAGCATATCTGGAACAATGCCATCAGCTCAACAACGAGCAATATATTTGTTTTGATAAACAAACGACGTTTACGGCTAATAGCAACTGTGAGTTCCAGCTATTCAAAAACACAAAATCATCAACTTGTGAGGTACAACACACAAACAGGTCATTTGTGTGGTACGACATGTATCACAAAAATCAGTGGATTTTTGCCACCACCAGACCAATTGAACTAGCAGTGACCTGTGACGATAATATACAAGGTGTCACTGTCAAGAAAACTGGATTATTAACCCTAGATCCGACGTGTACAGCAAGGAGTTCTGCGATCCAAATAACAGGTCACCGTAGAGCTACGTCAGACACAATGAAATTGTCATATGTCCGATTTGGCAACTTCACCATTGGCCCAACTAAAGCAGCGCCAACAACAACACAATTCACGAAGATGCAGCTAAGCTACGACGAACTAAGCAACATTCAAGGAAAACTGGAAAGTAAGCTAAGCTGAAAGTTACCAGATGACCCCAGCCAGCCGACACACCATGTTATCGTCTCCTAAATGGCGCTAACAATACCATTGGTTCTCGTGATGGTATACGGAATAAGGAGATAGTCTCAACCCCCAAGGCAAATTGGTCCAGAGCAGATAACCGTTACGATTGTGAATCCTATACCGACTCCTTCTGCAGCAACCCCAGCCCCCAGCAATTTTGCAGTCAATGTTGGATAACGTTGAAAAGGTGTTCAACGGCCGGGAGTATATTGGTGTTTAGATTACATAAAATAATATAACATTAAGACAATTATATTTAATATAGAACAAATGGAAATGTATGGCAAAATAAGTACGTAACCCGATTATAGATAGCGATGGCTCATCAGTCATAAGTAGATCTGATATGGTCAGCAGTAACAATAAAGACCTAGTTAATTAAGCTGTTAAGGTTAGCGATTATCAATAAAGACGTATTTTGCTGACCTAACACTATGTCGAACTATGCACTGGTGAGCTCTCTATTTTTACTTTAAAAGAAATGCATTATTCTTAGTAAGATCAGATACCAATTGTAGTTACATCGGGTGTACATCGCTGTGTCTTTGGCCCCCATCTCTACCTTTGTAATCTCACTCCGAAGTCCAACCAATTTATGTGTTGGTTGCGACAACCTTGAGTCACTGGTTTATATGCTAGTGCCTATTTATATATACATAAATAAACATTTAATTAATTCAAGAACCAACGCCTGCCGATAAAAATTTCAACGAGGCGGTAATACGGCACTCAGCCGCACATGCATCTAGGAGAACGCGGGTCTCGATGGACGAAGGACCGTTAGCATGACTGGGAGCGTCGCCTGGGTTGTTGGTCGACCTTATTGAGCAGCGTGGGATGATTCTGCCCGCACCGTCGGCTTCCGTGACGACGGCACGCGTCGGACGAGTGCTCGTGTGTCAAGGAATTAGGGCAGTATTTGTTGATGAGAACCGCCCGGAGGTTCAAGAACCGCTGCCGAGAAGCATGGCAGACCCGGAATCGGTAGGAGTTTATCCCGTACGGACCAGACCGATTGATGGTGCGGTTCAGCAAACGCATGGGGGCCATGTCGCTGTGGAAAGACGGTGTGAACAACTGAAACGAAAAAGCATTACGGAGGGGAAGCGGATTAGTCAATTCAGTGGGAACGAATACCACGGACGGAGACGGGGACATTAGGAACATAGAAGGTCGGGAACCATTATAGATCTTTACGCTCGGGACCGCTGTTTTCTTGCTGCAGGATGAGTTTCACAACCGGTTTTCGCTTATCTCCACGCGCTGTTTTGACATCAGTTCATACGTTCAATTCCTCCTAAGCGCCACTCGTTGGAGGGGAGGTTAGCCTCGAAGACAATTACGAAGTCGCCTGTCTGGAGACTACGAGCAGGATAATTCCACTTCTTTTGTTTGTGGAGCTCCTTAAGGTATTCGTTCCTCCAAGGACGGTGTTTCGTAGGGGGTTTGAACTTCCTTCTTGGTTGGGAAAGCTAAATTTTTCCCAAACTTCTTCCTTTATTCAAAAATTGGCACTCGCAGAGAATTTTCCTTCACTTGTCTTTTTATTCACGTGTACAATTGAACTAAAAACTAGCTTATCTAAGAGCGGGGAAGCAAGCTCCGCTTGGAGCGAAGTGTGTGGAGTTCTTTTCGTGGAGAGAGCGATGGGCATCATCGGGAGAGCGGCGCGAGGTGAATGCTCCCGCCTCCCTTAACCCTTGTGTTGCCTTTTGGGCATAAACATGCTCCCCCCATGCAGGAGTGCAAAACCCCGGTAATCTAATGGCACGCTCCGGGCAGGGTCCAGTCGAAGACTGTGCGCATCATCACGTCCGCGCCCAGGACCAAAAACATGGACGACGGTCGGTGGAACGTGTCATCCGCCAGGACGATGCCCTCAAACTTCTTTGAAACTTGCAGGTCCACCGGAGAGCTCGGAGCTCGGCAGCACAAGCCATCGTTCACCTTCAGGATCGCCATCCTTCGCTGATCGGGGACCGGATCTCCGATCCAATATTGACGGCTGTCAATTTAGAGGCCGTGGCCAGCGAAGTCGCCATCGACGATACCGCCGAGCACGGGTCCACGAGGGCCTTCACATCGAAGGTTTTCCCCCCCCGTCACGAGGCGTACCTTCGCCGTTGGCATCAAATGTGGGTTGCTGCAGCAGTGTGGCCAGTGTCAGCTTAGGATCGGACGCTGGAGTTGGTGCGATACTTCGTCTGGAGGACATAGGGGTGACTCGCAGTACGACGGAGCGTGGAGTGCGTCGACGTGGCTCCTCGTGGAAATGGAGTTTCGTGTGGTGGTCCTCCTTGCATATGCGGCACCTATCACCGCTCAGACATCTTCCCTCGGAGTGTTGATGGGCCAGGCAATTGGCGCAGTATTAAGCACTGCCCTCATCCTCTTCTCCACATTCAGCCGAAGGAAGCGACGGAATCGCTTCAGAGGGTGGATTCCGAAGATCTGCCCTCCTTCTTCAATGCCTGTACTGAACGTGGTCTTGGGAAGGGAATCGCACTGATTTCGCTTACGTAACTCCTTCAGATATTCCTATTTACACAGGGTGCAGGAATGCTGCCTCACAGCCGTCAGACGCTGCCACCGGTTAATGATAGATGGAACCTGGTCTTTGATTTTAGGTGCCGTGACGGATAGCAATGGACCGCCTACTAGGAAATGGCCTGGCGCCAACGCCAAAGAATCGGTGGGGTCTTCAGACATAGCAGAAATCGGCCACGAGTTCAAACAAGCCTCTATCTTAGCAAGCAGAGTAGAGAACTCCTCAAAGGTATACCTTTAGTTGAAAGTGGCCTTGTAGAACAGAGTTTTTAAGCTTTTTAACCAGCCTCCCACAGCCCTCCCATGAGTGGTGCCCCGGGAGGTATGAAATGCCAGGACAGATACTGATGGCTATGGTGGGATAAGATTTTCTGCTGGGTGGACCTTAGGAAATCTTTTTCAAGCACTCTGGATGCACCTACGAAGTTTTTACCGTTGTCGGGCTGCATTTGCCTGGGGCACCTTCGCCAAGATACAAAACGAGCGAATGCTGCCAGAAAAGTTTCAGTACTTGAATCCGAAGTTGCCTCAAGGAGAATGGCTTTGGTAGAGAAACACGCAAAGACACACACATATCCCTTTGATATGCGACCGGCACGGCCGGTGAAACTTTCGATATCGAAAGGAGCTGCGAAATCTCTCCCGGTGGTTTTTAGCTTGGACAGAACTATGCCCAATAGCGTTGCTTGCAGCCTTCTTTTGTAGGTTACGCTCATCGTAACTGAGGGCCGCTGCTTATTGCACGCACATGCTCGTATCACACCGGATGCGTCACTGAATGGATTCAAATTAAGCATGGCACTAGACGGGGGCAGATATTTTTTCTGCTCAAGACATAGATGTTCCGTCGGAAGTATTCACGCTGAGTGACTTGGATCAACTCGGACCACATATGCTACCACTCGTAAGGCACGTGCCAGATTGGAAAAACGAGACAGTATCTCGTTGGCTGGCTTAGCGATCGCGACGTGTACCTTCACTACCCGCTTCTCCAAGGTAGTGTCTAGTGAAAGTGGTGTCGCTCGCCGCCAGGACTCTTGCGGTTCCCTTAGATATGTTGGGCCGTGCCACTACAAATACTTCTGTACGAGTTAATGAGCAGTCAGGCCGCAGCTAGGGAGATCTGCTGGATGGTCCTCTGAACGGACGTGATTCCATGGCGCGCTATTGTCCATCAGTGTACCCGTCTTACTTGTTTTTTTAAAACAATAAAGCTGACACAAATCAGGCTATTGCCAAAGTGTTTTCTGATGTTTTCAAAACAACTTATTCCTCGGATTCTCCTTGTCCTTATCACTTGAAATCAAATTAAATCTTAAAAAAGCGAAGTCTCTAATTACAGGGGTATTCCAAATTGTATGCCATTCCTAAAGCATATGAGAAAATAATAATAATTGTAGCTTTTTTGTTTCGTCATCCTAAATGTCTCAAATCATTCGCAATGCACGGCGTTTACAAATTAATTGTAAAATATATCAAAGAACTATATACCCTTTCAGTCCTTGGCCATAATATTTGTACATGTTGCAAGCTCTTTTTCTGTAACTCAATTCATCACTGGACAAAACATTCCATATATCATATTCATTTCTTTTTCTTCCCCATGCTGCATGCTGCTATTGGCTCGCATACACATACAGTTTATGTATGTGTTCCGTGTGCTCAGCTGCTCTGTGGATTTGAAACAATGATGTAGTGGGCTGGCTGCAGCGCTGTCGATCTATTGACTAATATTTTTTTTTTTTTTTCGTTTAATATATATTTGTTGAATCTACTCTTAAATTAAAGCCTAACAACAAGTTTGAGATATTTTTGTTAATCTAGTACTTAAGATAAATCCTGGGGATATTGCAGGCGGCCCTAATCACTTATTATTGGGTTGGTCTGTCATTTCTTTTTAGACAAGTTCTATTATTAGTTCACGTACGGGAATTGGCAAGAACATTAGGGTGTGCATCCAGTTTCGCAGAACACTTCAGGTTTTGACTACCTATATCAGATTTTATGCTAGTTATATTTAGATCCGTGATTGATCTTAAAATTTTCGACTGTGCCTGTGACGCACGGGGTTTCGTTTGTATTAAAACAAACTTAAGTTACAGTTTATATAGCGATTAGTTTATTTAGCGCGATTTTACAGGTTGTGTGGTGTAATTTGACATTTTAAACGAAGACGCTTGACCACGCTTTTTTCTAACGCTTTAAAAAAGTTTGTCGCTTTCTTCTCTGGTGCCATCACATACTGACGCCAAAACTCTCGGTTGGTCCCGCTCGTGTTTTTCAGGGCTGCCATACCCCAGTATTTTCAGCGCTGCCGCCTCCAGCATTTTCGGGTTGACGGTTAATGCGGCCTTTTGGCTACAGGTTCCTCGGCAGATTATCGCCCACGACAATAACTATATCTCCGATACCGACTGGTGGACGCTTAGTAAACCATTTGCTGCGTCGAGTTAATGTTGGTGTATACTGCTTCACCCATCTTTTCCAGAAGCGATCAGCAAACGATTGCGTTTGATGCCATCGTAACCTTAGGTCGGCGACATTTCCTGATACTGGTTTGTAGCCCGCTTTTGATCCCAGAAGCAAGTGGTTGGGTGTAAGCGCTTCATCGTCACTTGTATCTAAAGAAACAAACGTTAGAGGCCTGGAGTTAATTATAAATTCGGCTTCCATTAGGGCACTTCGAAAAGTTTCGTCATTAAAGTTGCTAGAGGGGCAAATGGTCTTTAGGAAGGATTTTACAGTCCGGAGCAAACGTTCCCACGCTCCTCCCATATGGGGTGCGGCTGGTGGGTTAAAACGCCATTTTATAGCTTCATAGTGAACGGCGATTTGATCGAAGTCAATCTTCACAAGTTCCTCCTTAACTAGTTTTTCCGTAGCCTTGAAATTGGTTCCGTTGTCGGAGAAGATTTCTCTCGGTGTGCCACGTAGTGCCATGAAGTTTTTTAGGCACATTATACATGAGCTCACATCGAGCTTGTAGGCGACTTCTAGATGAACTGCCCTTAGTGTTAGGCACGTAAAGAGGACTCCCCAGCGCTTTTCTTTGTGTCTTCCAACGTTGACTAGTATGGGGCCGAAATAGTCGACTCCCGTATATGTGAATGGTCGTTCAAAACAAGCTAGTCTGGCGATCGGTATAGGTGCCATTTGTGGCACTTGAGGCTTCGCTGTGGATATTTTGCAGTGTTGGCATGCATTTCGGACGATTTTATATAGGACTCTTAGGCGTGGTATATAATATACGCTTCTAATAAGGTTGATAGTACACTCATGAAATATATGGTGAGATTTTTCGTGATAATCCTTTGCGATTAAAAAGGCAATTCTGCTGTGTGTTGGGATTACGATGGCGTCACCGTCAGAAGTTATGCTGTCTGACCTGCCCTTCACGCGGATGATGTCTTCTGAGTCCAGGTAAACATTCAAAGCAATTAATGAGCTTGACTTGTCCACTACTGATTTGTCTTTGAGCGAATTGATTTCATTTGAGTACGTCGGTAATTGGGCCTGTCTGCATAAAAGAGATTTTGCTGCTTGTATATGTTTGGGGCTTAGGGTTTGTGGTAGAGGCTTTCCCGAACACTTAGCGCGTAACCTTCGGGCGTACAGCATGACGTTGGCCACTGCTCTATATAGGCGCTTCCAGTCAGAAAAGTATTCTACTGCAAAATCGATGTGGTTAAGCTTTACTATGGTGAATACATTTTTACGCAATTCGATTTCCTGTGAGACATTGTCAGATATTCCTCTTTGATCTGGCCACTTGGCGATAGACAGTCCTAGAAAATCGGGACCTTTAATCCAACGAGATGCATCTGGTACTTAAAAAATTTTTTTGGCTAAGTCTGCAACGTTTTCCTTTGTGCTAACCCAGCGCCATTGGTTTGGGCTGGTTTTGTCGATTATCTCGCCCACTCTATGCATTACGAATGACTGAAGTCTCCTTAGGTCCATGGTTAACCAGTTAAGGACCGTTTTAGAATCGTACCAATATGTGCAGGAATCGATTCTTAGGCCTCGGGTGCTGAGTATACGCATTGTTAGGCCTACGCCCATGACGGCTGCCAAAAGTTCCCTTCGAGGTATGGATACAGGTTTGAGTGGAGCTACTTTACATTTGGCTGCTACCAACACTGTACTTATGTTTTGACCTTGTTTAATGCGAAGATAGGTTACTGCGGCGTAGGCATGTTCGCTTGCGTCTACGAAGGTATGAAGGTCTACCTGGCATTCGTTTAACAGCAGAGCAGAGTAGTGACGTGGAAATTCTAAATTGCTGGCGTGTAGTAGGACACCTTTCCATTGATCGAGAAGTTGTTCGGGTAAATCCCATTCTATTCCTGTGCGCCAGACTTTTTGAAGCAGCATTTTAAGGCTTACGGTGTAGCACGATAATAGACCGAGGGGATCAAATATAGACATCAGTACTTGTAGGACCTCACGTCTCGTTGGCGCTATTTCGTAGGTTAGGACGTCTCGTTTTAGTCTCGAAAATCTGAAGATAAACTTAAAATACATACTGAGGACCTTTTCAGGGTTCCCTAATTTTTTTGGGTGTTGATTTATTTGCTGTTCTCCTAGATTTTGGAGAACAGATACAGATTTTGAGCACCAATTTTTTATTTTTAATCCACCATCGGCAAGTATGTCTCTAACTGATGATGTAACTGTTATGGCTTCAAGGTCATCTTTGAAACTGTCGATGAGGTCCTTAGTGGGCCTTTGTAATGGATTCGTACGCTCGTGGATTTTTGATTTGGAAATTCTCTGCATTGTTATCGCGTACATAGTCCACGTAGTGGGCCTTTGTAATGGATTCGTACGCTCGTGGATTTTTGATTTGGAAATTCTCTGCATTGTTATCGCGTACATAGTGGGCAATACAAGGGGCGCAATTAATTCCGAATGTCATCGCGCGCATAACGCATAACATAAGATCCTTGGAGTGTTCTCGTTTTTATTGAGCCATAAGAACCGCTGGAAGTGCATGTCGCTTTCCTGAATGTTTATTTGATGAAACATCTCGGCTATATCTGCGCACATGGCAATCCGTCCTACTCTGAAGGCCATTAGGACAGAAGTCAATGGATTTAGATAATCAGGCCCAGTAAGCATAAAATCGTTCAGTGATTTTCCATGACTTTTGGCGGCGGCATCCCAAACTAGCGTATTTTGTTTGGCTTATTCGGATTTAAAGCAATAAATATTGGGAGATACCAGACGCGTTCCTTTCGATCGGATATTTCTTCTGGTCTGAGCTCAAATGCATATCCTTTTTGTAATAGATTGTCAATTTGTGATTGAATTTTATCAAACAGTTCC
This sequence comes from Drosophila tropicalis, assembly GCF_018151085.1. Lineage (NCBI taxonomy): Eukaryota > Metazoa > Arthropoda > Insecta > Diptera > Drosophilidae > Drosophila > Drosophila tropicalis. The sequence continues at coordinate 1,978,631 of NW_027172360.1, read as the reverse complement.
AGCATTCTTTTAATTTTGGCCCGTAGGCATTCGAGGCGTTTTAGCGCTGCGGTATAGCTTTCGGGTAAAATGACTGTGTCGTCTTTCCAGAGTAGGCCGACTTCGTATCGACCATTGATCTTTTTGCAGGTATCTTCGAGAATGCCTTTGACCCTTTTGTCGTTTTTAGATTGCATTTCTCTAGATACGATTGGTTCCATTATGAAACTTTCCTTTATGGCTTTATCTATTTCACTCCAATTGCACTCGCAATGATGCATTGTTACGTGTTTGCTTGAGTTTGTTGATCCTTGGATACACCATCCTAATGTGCACTTTGAACCAATTCGTTTCTGGTTTCTTCACCGGTCCATTGCAGGCAATTTGATTCTGGCGTTGAAGAGATCTTCAGCTTGTCCAAAATGCTTTCATCGATGAGAGTGACTGATGAGCCCTCATCTAAAAATGCGAACGTGTTAAAAGTTACATTGGCTCCATACAGTTTGATGGGTACAACGCGGAAAAATTGTCCTTCCACTACATTGTCTTTATGATGAGCAGTAACAACTTCGGTTCTGCCTGTGCCTTTGTGAAGAAGCGGGTGATGTTTTGAGTTGCAATTATCAATTCCGCAGTCACGATTAGAGAAGCATTTACGGCGGTGACTTTTGAGGCACCTGTAGCATACCTTGGCTTCGTTTATTATTCGTTGTTTATCGTCAACGGACAGTCCCTTGAAGCTTTGACATAGAGCAACCTGGTGATCCGTGGAAGCACACATCACGCATTGTAGCTTCGGCTTACAGTTTTGTTGCCACCCATTCTCTCGATTATTTGGTCCTTCCTGTGGTTGTTGATGTGCTTGCGAGTGTGTGTTGACATTATTGGCCTTAGTGTTTTGGCCAGGCATGACAGTGGCTGCGGCCTTAGCTATTTTGTACAACCAATCGCTAAATGATATAACCGGGATGGATTCGTTACGTGGATGCATAGCCCAGTTTAGGTTTTGCTGGGTGGGTAGTTTGTCGATAAGTTCTCGAAGAAGCATCGGGTTATTTAAATGTGAGGTTAAATTGCACGCTTCCATGGTTGCACATGCGTTTCTCACGGCCATTGCGAAATCAACGATGGATTCTAACTTATCCTTGTGTACGTTTATTTTTCTTATTTTGTCGATCAATCGATCGAGTATTTGCTCCGGGCGTCCAAAGAATGTCTTGAGCGTATTAATGACATCAGGAACTAGTATTGGCAGCAGTAGCTTATCACGATCTAGTTCGTAGGCTTTACCTTTGAGGCTCTTCTGAAGTCGTAGCATGTTCTCGGCGTTTGAAAATCCCGCAATATGGCGGCTGTTCTCGTACATGCTAATAAAGATTGGCCAGTCCTCTGGATTTCCGTTAAAGATGGGTAGATCTGCGGGTAAAACTTGCCTTGCGGCTAGCTGAGAAGCAGTAGGTCCATTTAATTGGAAACACGATACCTGCGTTCCTTACTGCTGTGCAAGCAAGTTGTATCTTTGCTCGATGTATCTTTTCTCGGCTTCCCGCCTTTCCTCCAGCATTGCCAACATCAAATAATTTGAGCTTGGCGATTGAGTTTGCTCGACTAAGTTTACTTTGCCGAGATAAGACGCATTTGCCGCGTGAGGTTCGGGGCATTGCTTTTCGGTGGCTTTGTTGGAATTTGGTATATTGGGCGATCCTGTTGACGGGTCACGACCACTGCTTGTTGATGCCACGTTGTCCAGGGCTTGTTGGCAGCTGTTGCAAATCCATTCAGCCTCAGCTATTGAACTTTCTATGGATTTCCTTTGAGCCCAGCTTTCCTCTTGTCTTAGCTCCTTGGAGAGGTTGCGATTGGCATGCCTTAGGCGAAGTTGTGCTGCTGGTGATCGAGTAATCTGCCATTCTCTTCTTAGACGCCGTTTTTCCGTTACTAATTATTCTATCCGACGGATCATAGGCCTTTCAACGGGTTTAGTGTAAGTGGAGGCATGTGGACTAGACACTCTTGCTGCAGCTCCCATCATCGACTCAAATGCAGAGACGCAAGTGTCAATGTCCTCTGCACCATCCAGTTTCGGCGAGCAGTCAATGTGGGCACTGTAACATGTGTTCTGTTTATCCGATCTTATTGAAATTAGGGAATCTGGTTATTTTATATAAAGGACTATCATATTAGTAAATTTCATAGAGATACTCCAATTTCTACATCTATGTTTCTTCTATAGCTACATGATATAGTGGGCTGGTCCTGAAAAATTCCCAAACTTTATCTGCTCCGGGATGGTGGCGTGAAGTTTATTTGTAGAGACGGAAACGTCTCCTTGTGTGCATTACAAACATCTCACCAATTTTATAATAAAATAAATTTGGAACTTTGTGTCTAAAAAAACAATTTTGGATGGTATGCACTACAATATACTGTGTACAGGTAATTCTGTAGAGGGTGCGTAGTCGGTTTGAAAGATGCCTCTTCCATTTATCTGCATCCCGTTTTTGGAATATGAAAACAAAAATAAAAAAAGTAATATACCCTTGCAGTCCCTGGTTAATTTATTTTTACATGTGCCAAACTCTTTTTCTGTAACTCTATTCATCAATGCTCAGACAAAACCTTGCAAATATCATTTCCATTTTTTTTTCTTCTTTTTAACCTATTTTTCTTCCTTAACTACATATATGATATAGTGGTAAGATCCTGCAAATTTCCATACTTTATCTTACCCGGGTTATAAGTAGCTCAAATATTAAGTTTCATTCCAATAGAGGCAGAACTTCCTTCCTTCGCTTCTAATCGCCATCCTTCGCTGATCGCGGACCGGATCACTGCTGCCACCGCTTTTTCGTTGCCAAAGTTGACGGCTGTCAACGTAAATGCCGTGGCCAGGGACGTCGCAATAGATGACACCGCCGAGCATGGGTCCACGAGGGTCTTCACGTCGAAGGTTTTCCCCCCCGTCTCGATGCGTACCATCGCCGTGGGCATCAGGTGTGGGTTTGGGTGCTGCAGCAGTGTGGCCAGTGTCAGCTTAGGATCGGACGCTGGAGTTGGTGCGATCCTTCGTCTAGAGGGCAAGATTAACTACCGTTTGGAATCGTAACCCTGTTATCGCTTTGGCTTAGGGCCCCTTTCGGTCTCTATGTCCCAAGAATAAACTCGTTACTTTTAGTGGATCTAAAGATCCCAGATATTTTATTCAACCGATAGAGCTGCTGTGTGCATATCAAGCAAAGCCAATATCGTCGATGAAGTTCGATGGGCGAAGGGGGGGTATGTGCAAGCCGAAGAAAGGGGGAATGGGGTATTGGGGAAGCCCTGTCTACGAAGCGAATTACGTATGGATGACGTAGACAAATGATTTGAGTTGATATCGAAGTAAGTTAACTAAATCCAAATTAACAAAAATCCATATGATGCTCACATAAAGTAAACGGCCAAATAAACAAAAATCAATATGTTGCTCACATAAAGTGAACGGCCATATAGAAGAGCAACCATGCAAACAAATTTGAGAGAACAAGCCCATAAGGAGAAGGACATGGGAGAAAACAGCGTCGCCTAGCAACGAGAGAAGACATGCGACCAGAACAGAGGAACTAAACTAGAAAAGGATGGAAGCCCGCATAGCAACAGAGGCGCTATTTGGGCAAAACTGGTGGAACAAGGACAGGAATTTAATGGGCGCGCAGCAGCCAGAAAGTGGATGCGGCTGCGCAAAGGACTTGTACGGGACTTTCACCACGCATAGCAACAGCGTGGATGAAAGCGATGGGCCGATGGAAAATCACCGGCTGTATAGCGGTATCACACCAAGTGATTCTGGAGGCCCAGGAGGCCTATATAAGGCGAGCAGCAAGTCAGGACATTTATCAAGTCGTCGAGTCGGGATCAATCAATCAAGTCATCGAGTCCTGATCAGCAAGCGAAGCAACAAATACCTTTTGGCCTTACGAGTAACCTTAAGAATATTTGGCGCCTAGCGATCAACAAGTGCGAGCAAGTCATCGAGTTATAAGGCCTTACGAGTAACCTTATAGGCTCTTTAAAACAACAACAAAATCTAAATACAATTACAACAAGTACACAGTCAATACGAATATCAACCCGAGTCAGTGTAAAATCGCGTCTAAACGTTCAACCAAAAGTCTGAAGCAGTTATATATATATGAATTATTGTGTCATGATTTGTATAATCATTTAACCAAAAGAAACCCAGAAACATAGAAATAAATTCCAACATACATTTATATATACATTAATTATTGTGTCGTGATTTCACTGGGGCACAAATTCAAATTTGTTGTGCCGAACCTCGCCCTAAAGATTGGAATTATCCTGAAGGACGAAAAAGGATCGTTACAACTGGCGTCCAACGTGCTATACTAGTGAAAATTAAAACGAAATATAAATAAAAAGTGTATAAAAAGTGTATAATAAATTCAAAATGGGTAGAAATTGGATCTATCACATGAAGAAGGAGGATCTGCTACAGACAGGCCAAAGAATCGGAGTTAGCATGAACGGCACAGTAGAAGAGATGAGAAAACAACTAGTCGAATGGGTAAACAACAACGAGGCTGATCCAGAATGGAAAGAAGAGATAAGCCGATCAGAAGACAAGTTCACAAAAATGTCCAAGCAAAAACCAGGAACAAGCGCAGCACAGTCAGTCTAGAATGGTGAGAGCAAGGAGGCCGAGGCGTTCCATAAAATAAACATGGCTACTCTGACGATTACCCCATTCGTACCACCAAGATGGGGAAGTGAAGGAGCACTTGACAAAACTGGAGAGAAAAATAACCAAAGAAGACAAACAATTGAACCCACAAAAATGGCACAAAACACAGCAAGCAGGACTACCGAGTATGCCAAGGTGGCTCAACAAGTAAGAGAGTGGACGTTTAAGTTCGATGGCAATTCGAAACCGCTAGAATTTCTGGAACAAATAGAGTGGTCAGCGGTCATGTACGGCATAGAACTGGATATGATACCAAGGGCGATGCCAGAATTGCTAAAAGACAGAGCTCTAAAATGGTATGTTGCGAACAATAAACAATGGCCGTCATGGAAAGAATTTGCAGAATGCTTCAAGAGATACTTTTTGCCAAAGGGATTTTTTACCAAACTGGCCGATCAGGTCAAGGCACGCAAACAAGGTAACAATGAATGCTTTAAGGACTACATGGTAGAAATGCAGACAATGATGAGGCCGCTAAAAATCCCACAATTTGAGCAACTAGAAGTAATTCTGGAAAATTGCACACCAGACTTGAGAATATTTGTTCGGCCACACAACATCACAAATCTGGAGGCACTGATGCAACTAGCGGAGGAACATTTAATGCTGGAGCAGGAAAGAGCCGAATTTCACTACAGAAATAACTCACGTAGAGATCACTGCAGCCAAGTAAATCACAGGGGGATAAACAATTACGGACCCCAAGAAACACAATGCAGAAGTTGTCAGGATACCAGTACGCAAAACCAGAATCGAGCACATAACAACATACGAGAAGGAAGAGTCATGAATCCGAACCAGACATGCCGGAGGTGCGGTGAGGCAGGACACTGGATCGGCGAATGCAAAAATAACCAACTGATCTTCTGCTGGCAATGCGAAAAAATCGGAACAAGAACGAAAGAATGCTGTTGGAGATCGGGAAACGGGCGTCGGTTCCAGCCTATGAGGTCAGAGCAGGAACCAAACCAACCAGCACCTCAAAATTGATAGGAAAGCTAATAGAGGAGGAGGACCAACTGTCAGCAATGATAGAAGTAGCAGGTATAAAGATCAAGGCGACAATAGACTCTGGAGCCACAAGCAACTTCATGAGCCGACAGATGGCGGAAAATCTGAGAAACAAAGGAGACCGAGAGACCACAAACAAGCAAGTATACATGGCAGACGGGAAGATCAGAAATATCAACGAGCAGTGGACAGGATACGTTCGATTCGGAAACAAAGAAATGAACATAACATTTCTCATCATGCCAGACGGAATAGATGCCTTAATCTTAGGATGGAATTTCTTAAGGCTTATGAACACCGAAATAGCATGCGGAGGCCACAGGATAAAAATTCCAACGGCTAAGAGGATGCAGGGCAGGATAACCGAACGCATGTCAATCATGGTGACACAGAAAGAAGAGCAAGCAGAAATACACACATTTCTAGAACACGAACTGATGGAGTTGGCGAAAATCAAGGGACCGTCAAAAGTAGGGATACACAGGATCACAATGAAGGATGACATCCCGATAAAACAGCGATATTATCTGGAAAACCCCAAGATGCAAGCGGAGATCAATGCAAAAGTCGATGAGTTGCTGAATCTAGGATGCATAGAACCATCACAAAGCCCATACAGTTCACCAATAGTAATGGTAAAGAAAAAGCAAACGGGCAAATGGAGATTATGCGTGGATTTTAGACAAATCAACGCAAAGTCGATAAAGGATGCATATCCGATGCCACGTATCGACTACATACTAAATCAATTGCATAAGGCAAGGTTCATTAGCAGCTTGGACTTAAAAGACGGGTATTGGCAGATACCACTGGAGGACAGAAGTAGACGAATGACAGCATTTACAGTCCCAGGGAAAGGACTATTCCAGTGGAACGTAATGCCTTTCGGTCTACACTCAGCGTCAGCAACGTTTCAACGAGCACTAGACCAAGTGATTGGCCCAGAGATGATGCCGAACGCATTTGCATAGCAAGACGACATAGTAATCGTGAGCAAAACAATAGAGGATCACAAACAACACCTGCATAAAGTGTTCAGAAGACTAAAAGAAGCGAACCTAAGAATCAACTCAGAGAAGTGCCAGTTCTTCCGAAAGGAGTTAAAGTTTCTGGGGCATGTAGTGACAGAAAAGGGTATAGCCACGGACCCAGACAAAGTAGCAGCAATAGCCCAGCTAAAACCACCAACATGTGTAAAAGAACTACGCCAATATCTGGGTGTAGCGTCATGGTACAGAAGATTTGTACCGGGATTTGCAACTCTAACGCACCCTCTAAACGCACTACTGAAAAAAAAACACAAGGTGGCACTGGAATGAAGACCATCAGGAAGCATTCAACGCAGTGAAAGAAAAGCTATCAAATGGACCAAATGGTTAGCATGCCCGGACTTCACGAAACTATTTGTGTTACAGACAGACGCAAGCAACATGGGACTAGGAGCAATCCTCAAACAGAACACCAACGAAGGCGAGAGGGTCCTATCATATCTGTCAAAAGAATTAAATTCGTCGGAAAAAAATTATTCGGCGACTGAAAAAGAATGTCTGGCGATAGTATGGGCCGTACGTAAACTGAGGCCATACCTGGAAGGATACAATTTTAAAGTAGTGACCGATCACATGGCACTAAAATGGCTGAACAGCATAGATAGTCCCACAGGCAGAACAGCAAGATGGGCGTTGAAACTACAGCAGTACGATTTTGAAATATCATATCGGAAAGGCAAGCTGAACATAGTAGCAGACGCCCTGTCGAAGCAACCAATGGAGAGATGCAATCGAATAACAGACAACGGCGCTAGACTACGACAAGCCAATAAGGAGTGTGAATGGATTCAGGATTTGATGACAAAAATCAAGCAACAGCCACAGAAATATGCAGACTATGTGATGGAAAACAGCCAACTATACAGAAACATACCACACAGAGCTGGACAAGAGGAAGTGGTGGCCTGGAAAATGTGTGTGCCAAAGAGTCTACGACAACAAATAATGGAAGAAAACCACACGTCAGCGACGGCCGGGCATACGGGCAGTCGGCGAACAATTGCTAGGACCGCCGCAAGATACTACTGGCCGGGAATGCAAAGAGACATCAGAATCTTCGTCGGGAAATGCATGACATGTCTACAATTCAAACCCAATCAACAACAAGCGGCAGGGAAATTACTAACGCAAGTACCGGAGGAACCATGGGCAACAGTATGCGCGGACTTCGTTGGACCATTGCCCAGATCAAAACACGGAAATTCGATGCTGCTGGTGATTATAGACCGTTTCTCGAAATGGACAGAAATCATACCCATGCGCAAGGCAACGGCGGAGAACTTAGTAAAGGCCTTCAGAGAAAGGATTTTATCAAGATTCGGGACACCAAAAATAGTGATAACGGATAATGGAGTCCAATTCACGAGCAGGATCTTCAAGAAAATGCTAGAAGGATGGGGAAGCAGCCACCAATTAACAGCGCCATATACGCCTCAGGAAAACCCAACCGAAAGAGTAAATAGAACTGTCAAAACAATGATTGCCCAATATGCAGGAGACAACCAACGGAATTGGGACGAGTGCTGGCCAGAAATTACATTGGCGATAAATACAAGCCAATCTCAAGCAACTGGATTTACGCCAGCATATGTGGTGCAAGGCCGAGAACCTAGAATGCCGGGAGCCATATATGACAGCGTCACAAATGGCACAGGAAAGGAGCAGACTACAACAGAGAAAAAGTTAACCAGTTGAAAGAACTTTTCGAACTCATCAGAAGGAACATGGAGACTGCGGCACAAGATCAGGCACGTCATTATAATCTGAGACGGCGCGAATGGAGACCGGCGATTGGATCTACGGTATGGGCAAAGGAGCATCACCTGTCAAACGCAGCAGAAGGATTTGCTGCAAAATTAGCACCCAAATTTGGAGGGCCATACAAGGTTCAAGGGTTCATATCCCCAGTCATATGCAAGCTACGACATGAAGGCACAGGAAAAACTAGACAAGCACACATTAGCCAACTAAAACAACAAACAGAGGTTTTAAATACAGAACAACAGGCAACAGGCGACCAGCAACAAGAAATATATCCTAGCAACAATGTATCAAATACCAGTCAACATGTACCCAACAACGAGAACGGAGCCAAGCAACAATGTTGCAAACAACACGCAACATAGAATGTCGACTAACCACAATATCGTAAACAACGATATTCAATCAACAAAGGGGGAAATAAAAGATGCGGAACGGGCCAAAGGGAAAAATACAGAGGAAAAGATGCCCTAATCCGCCAAAAAAATATAGAAAAGATACTCAGTAATCGCCAACATGAAAAAAGATGCCAAAAGGCCAACAAAAAGATGCGACCTGAGTCTAAACTATAACTAAAAAAAAAAAAACACCAATAGAAAAAGAAACCATAAGACACAAAAAAAAGGGGGGCAATTCGCTCCAGAAGAAGGGGGAAGTGTGAGGAACATATATTTGACAATAATGTCCCACACAACAACATGTAAAACCAATGCAATATAAAACCAAGGATGCATGATGCCCGCAACATGTTGCTGTGTGCATATCAAGCAAAGCCAATATCGTCGATCAAGTTCGATGGGCGAACGGGGGTATGTGCAAGCCGAAGAAAGGGGGAATGGGGTATTGGGGAAGCCCTGTCTACGAAGCGAATAACGTATGGATGACGTAGACAAATGATTTGAGTTGATATCGAAGTAAGTTAACTAAATCCAAATTAACAAAAATCCATATGATGCTCACATAAAGTAAACGGCCAAATAAATAAAAATCAATATGTTTCTCACATAAAGTGAACGGCCATATAGAAGAGCAACCATGCAAACAAATTTGAGAGAACAAGCCCATAAGGAGAAGGACATGGGAGAAAACAGCGTCGCCTAGCAACGAGAGAAGACATGCGACCAGAACAGAGGAACTAAACTAGAAAAGGATGGAAGCCCGCATAGCAACAGAGGCGCTATTTGGGCAAAACTGGTGGAACAAGGACAGGAATTTAATGGGCGCGCAGCAGCCAGATAGTGGATGCGGCTGCGCAAAGGACTTGTACGGGACTTTCACCACGCATAGCAACAGCGTGGATGAAAGCGATGGGCCGATGGAAAATCACCGGCGGTATAGCGGTATCACACCAAGTGATTCTGGAGGCCCAGGAGGCCTATATAAGGCGAGCAGCAAGTCAGGACATTTATCAAGTCGTCGAGTCGGGATCAATCAATCAAGTCATCGAGTCCTGATCAGCAAGCGAAGCAACAAATATCTTTTGGCCTTGCGAGTAACCTTAAGAATATTTGGCGCCTAGCGATCAACAAGTGCGAGCAAGTCATCGAGTTATAAGGCCTTACGAGTAATCTTATAGGCTCTTTAAAACAACAACAAAATCTAAATACAATTACAACAAGTACACAGTCAATACGAGTATCAACCCGAGTCAGTGTAAAATCGCGTCTAAACGTTCAACCAAAAGTCTGAAGCAGTTATATATATATGAATTATTGTGTCATGATTTGTATAAACATTTAACCAAAAGAAACCCAGAAACATAGAAATAAATTCCAACATACATTTATATATACATTAATTATTGTGTCGTGATTTCACTGGGGCACAAATTCAAATTTGTTGTGCCGAACCTCGCCCTAAAGATTGGAATTATCCTGAAGGACGAAAAAGGATCGTTACAATAAGTGGAACGCCCTTGGCATCCCCAGCCTTTTGCTTGATTGGATTGCATACACAAAAGGTCCTCTTTAAGTCTTCATTTTCTAAAACGTTCCAAGTGACCTCTGGAGCACCTCAGGGTAATCATTTGGGTCGATTGCTATATACTCTTTTTATACCCGTGCAAAAAGGGTATATTAATTTTGGTCAGAAAAGTGCAACGCTTAGAAGAAAGCATTTGCGACCACATAAAGTATATATATTCTTGATCAGCACGACGAGACGAGTTTATATAGCCATGTCCGTCCGTCTGTCCGGCCGTCTGTCCGTCCGTCTGGATCAACGCAAACTCCTCCTAGACCGTAAAAGCTACGGAGCTGAAATGCATGTAGGCATGTATATACTGCAGGGATTGTATATCTCGGATTCTGCCAGATCGAACCACTATATCATATAGCTTTCAGACAAACCCCAAGTCACGAACAGTGACTTTTCTTAATAACTTCGTTATTTTCAGAGCTACCGTGAAATTTTTTCTTAGTAAGGTTATTACACTTACAAACGACTCTGCCAAATTTGATCAAGATCGGGTGACTATATCATATAGCTCTCATAGGAACGATCGGACGAAAACAGTGACTTTTGTCAATAACTTCGTTATTTTCGACGCGATTGCTTTCAAATTTAACTTTTGTCAATTTAACAAAGATATAATTGTCTGTTCTAAATTTAATCAACATCGGGTGACTATATCATATAGCCCCCATAGGAGTGATCGGTGGAATACAGTTACTTTAAGCAACAACCTCGTTATGTGGCATGCTAAGATTGTAGGCCGTCCATTAGACCTTTTTAGATGAAATGTTTTTCCGCTCTGACGGCTATACGTAAGGAAAAAGTTACAAAAAACTTACAAGGGGATACAAACTTCGGCGCGGTCGAAGTTAGCCCCGGCCCTCTGGTTATAATTAATATTCCATTGGTAGTGGTTCCATTGGTTGTACAATTTGTTCTTGTAACTGTTGCTGGTGGGGATCGAGAGAGCTTGGGCCGAATTGGTCGACATGGCTTTCCCAAAATTACGCAGTTTCTTATTGCAACTTACTATTTATTGCTATTGGATCAAACTAATAGCAAAATGATTGTAAATCTGAGGCTACTAAGAGCCCTACACAATTTTCTGCCAACGCGATTTAATTTTTATCCGATTTTAATTAAGAATATGCCATTCCACGGGAAATTTAATCCACTTTCTTTCGTTGTTTAAGGAAAAAAGTACTTTAGTACAAACTTGTGTTGTGAAATACCCTCGCCCAAAGGACCATACAAAATCCAAATTTTCAATTGGCTTCAAATCGAAAGTACGGTATAAATTAATGGTGTGCAGTTTATCTTAGTTTAGTTAGATCTACAACTTTTTCAAATATATCAAACTTATATCTGTTATATTTAAGATGTTAAAAAAAACGTCCACCTCCACAGCTTAAACCACAGAACAGAAAACAATACATATCCTTCAACAGCATTTCTGCATTCCATATGTCGAAAACAAATTTAAGCAAATCATTGCATTTTTTGTATCATCAGCAATAAGAAACTAGTGTTGCAGTTAATGTTTAAAGTAAAGATGCAGAACAAATCAATTCAAAAAAGCTAGCTTTGGCTAGTCTCAAGTTTATATACCCTTACAGTCCTTAGCAATAATAATTTGGCATGTTCAATATTCGTTTTCTGCAACTCAATTCAACAATACACAAACAAAACATTATTGCTCTTTTCGCTACATTGTTTTTCTTCTTTCCTCATTCCCTAAGCAAAGCAACGCACGCATACACATACAGTTTATGTAGTTGAGTTTCGTGTCTGTGTGTATGCAAGTTCTCTGCTGATGAACAATGAATTAGTTGGCAGTGCTGCCTGCAGAGCTGGGCGCAGAGCCGATTTATATTGACTGTAACTTGTGTTCTATTTATCCGATCCGAATCAAATTCAGAGGTATCTGAGGTTTTATATCCAATACTCCAATTTTTTCACCAGTGTTTCTTCTAGAACTATATGATATAGTGGTTCAATCCTCAAGATTATCATATTTGACTTGCTACAGGTAATAAAAAGCACAGAAAAAAAATTTAACAGGATAGCTTTTAAGACGGCTGAGTAAAACGCATACGCACGAACTGACAGACGGTCTCGGCTACATCGACTCATGCTGATCAAGAATATATGTATATACTTTATGGGGTCATAAACGTCTCCTTCTGTGCGTTACAAACATCTGACCAATTTTATAATACCCTCGGCTAGGGTATAACAAGCACAGAAAATGCATAAGCAGAACCATGACAAAAAACGCAGAGACGATTGCAAATACCAGCTGGGCGACTTGGTCGCAAGTTTGTTGCTGGTTAAAAACTCGCAACCACTTTTCTTGGACCATAGTTAATACGAGTTGAGAAAAAGCTGCTCAGGTAGAAGGCCCCAGAAGAACGTCAAAAAGTTCGGACAATATGAAACTTCGAAAGTACTTATAGTTTAAATAAGAACTATTATCGGGATGACCGAATGTAAGGTGGCAACAACACATGCACCGACTGTGTGGCATGCCTAAAGAAGTGGCACGCTTTCGGTCGGAGGTTACCAAGATATTAAGGGAAAAAAGGGTGAGAAACAGAAGACGTCAGTCAGAATTAAGTTGTCAGTCGTCAGTTGTCAGTCATTGTTTTGGGAGCTTTTGATTTACCTGAGATTGCCAGGACTGTTGCCCTCACGTTGCATGCAAATGCTGTGTCATTTCCTGCCAGATCACTAGATCTTGTATATGTGTTGGATTCCTCAAAGTGGGATGTTTTCAGGACTGATCCCTTAGTTATGTCTGAAGACATCTTCTATCCAACTCTGAATGTAACCATTGAACATCCTCTTGGGGTAATGTCTAACGATATTAACTCGATGCCTCTTACCCGATGTTTTCGCAAGGCAAACTTAACTAGACTATTTGAAATAAACCTTACCACAGTAGGAACTAAACGAGTCTACTTACCAAATTTTGTGACTCCTGCTCTAATAGTCTCTTCGACGTAGGTGTTCTTACGAACAGGCGGACGCACATATCTAGATCGACTCGGCTGTTGATCCTGATCATGAATATATATACTTTATGGGGTCGGAAAAGCTTCGAAGCAAGCAGGCAGAAGACCTGTTACATACATTTTGATTTGACTTTAATATACCATTTCACCCTATGGGTGTATGGTATAAGTATGGATATATAAAGTAAGAGTTTATTGGAAAAATAAATATGTAAATAAAATAATATGCATAAATGAAAAAAATTTTCCGGGAAAATGTCGGGACCCGCGGTCGGGACTGAAAATTTTTCGGGATACCCGGGATGGGAAAAGCAAATTTGATTTCGGGACGGGATGGGACGCGAAGCATTTTCTTTCCCGATCCCATCTCTAGCCTTTTTAGATGAACACGATGTTTATTAAGAACACAGACGGTTGAACTTAAACGTCTCATAAGTTACTTCTCTCAATTCCAAACCTGAACGAGTAAATTTACCTGATTTATATAAATTCTCGCCTCTCTGCAATTGTCGATTGCCTTGTGTTTTATGAACTTCTGCTAATGAAACATTTACTCTGAAATCGTTGTTCAAAGCTACCTTCAGGGTTCCCAACTACAAATATCTTTCTTAATACGTGTAAACGACAATGCAGCTACTTTCAACTGTTTTTTTGCATACATAAAAAGTTGTAATTTACTCTACTGTGCGGTTAAAGCGCATTCTTCTAGGTTCCTACTCCATTGTACAAACGAAAACGCTTCCCTCCACATCTTTTAGTGTGAACCTTTACCTTTGCCCATCTGTTTACTGGACTTCTTGAATTGTTCTAGCCGAGGCGAAATTTGCCTCTTGCCTTTCCTTCTCAGTTTCTATTAGATCGTAATGAGCGAGTAGACGCATTTGCTTTAAGGCCTGTAGTCTCTAGCGCTAACCCCCTCAATTTACTGCACATTTCAATACGCAAATACGTAAGAATTTCACCTTGATCCATTTCACACAAGTACAGGTATATTGCTCATAAAGATTTGTTTATTAGTGTATGGTTAGTATAAATCAATCAAATTTGTTACGACTTAGCAAGACTTATACACTATGTTAATGCTCGCATCAATTTCGTAAATATATATGTAGGAAATGAAGTGTCAGGCAGGCATAATCATGGCGATCGTTTGGTACCGAGTGAGCGAGACAGAACGACACGCAGCGGCCGTACCTATCTGGTCGACTCACTCATGAAAATAAAGCAGAAGCGTCGATCGGAAAGCACTCGCAATCGTACTCTCGCCTCGATCACATCGCACACCCAACTTTGTCGCTAAGGCCATTATAATAATTAATAAATATATGTATTCTTAACACAAAGAAACATTGTTAATAAATAATAAAAAGTTTAAATAAGGAAATCACATCCTTAAATAATATTGAATTAAATAACCAGAATAATTCCAATTCTACAAACTGGGGGCTCAACCGAGATTTCTGGCCCAAGACAATTAGTGAAAATCGTGTGTGTGTGTGTGTGTAAAGTTCGCAAATGAACAGAAAATTGTTAAAATTGCATGCATTAACGTGTAATATATATGCAAAGTCAAGGTTGTTGGCGAACGAATTTCAAAAGACGCAACCACTACAAGTTCAAAAACTAGTGGAAGTTGGCGTGACTGTACGAGAGGCGACGAGTGGACGGTGAGACGGTGAGCGGTCGGACGACGCAAGAAGAGCGTCACCCAGAATTTTGGCGCCGTTTCGGCAAAAGTCGGCGGCTGAAGTTGAGAGCAGCTCGAGAAGGGTGGTGACTCGGGAGGAAAAGAGAAAGCAGACAGCGGACACGAAATTGATGAAAATTAGTGTTCACTGGGGAAGCAGACAGACGGAGAGAGCAGACAGCGGACACGAAGTTGATGATAACCAGTGTTTATTGTGGAAGCAGACAGACGGAGATAGCAGACAGCGGACACGAAGTTGATGAAAATTAGTGTTCACTGTGGAAGCAGACAGACGGAGAGAGCAGACAGCGGACACGAAATTGATGAAAATTAGTGTTCACTGTGGAAGCAGACAGACGGAGAGAGCAGACAGAGAGCAAGAAGTTGGTGATAACTAGTGTTCACTGTGGAAACGGAAAACCAAAGGAGAACAGAAAGCGGACAACAAAAACCGTTACAAAAGCAGACGACGCCGACAAGACCAAACGAGAAGGCAGCAGACACGAAGTTGAGACAATTGGTGTGGAAGCAGACAAAGAGAATTCACGAGAACGAGTGGAAAACAGCCGAGTGAGTAGCGACAACAGAGTGAGTGGCAACAGAGAGCGAACCGAACAGTTGCTACAGAGATATTGTGTGGCTCCATAGAGCAGGACGACTATAGTTGGGTGAGCTGTTTAATTATTGTCTTGAGTGTGAGTTACTTTGCTTGCACAACGAAACCAGACTGGTGGCAAAAATATCGACGAAATTGATGCGAGCTGCAGAGAGCACATTTCTAAGAATCGTCTGAATTAAACCATAACCTAACACAATTTGACCTACATTAACATAGTGTGTAAATCTTGTTAAGTCGTAACAAATTTGATTGATTAATACTACCTATATATTACTATACCAATCTTGTTAAGCAATATAACTGTAATTGAGTGAAATGGATCGAGGTGAGATTCTAACGTTGCGTATTGAGGAGTTGCGCACTAAATTGAGAGAGTTAGGGCTAGAGACTACAGGCCTTAAAGCAGAGCTGCAAACGCGTCTACTCGCTCACTACGATCTAATAGAAATTGAGAATGACGGGCAGGAGGCAGATTTCGCCTCGGCTAGAACAATTCGAGAAGTCCCGAACACAGATGGGCAAAGGTCATGGTTCACACTAAAAGATGTGGAGGGAAGCGTTTCAGAGTTTTGCGGTTTAGGTTCGATTGATGTTGTACAATGGATTAGGGAGCTAGAAGAATGCGCTTTAACCGTACAGTGGAGTCAGTTACAGCTTTTTGTGTATGCAAAACAATTGTTAAAGGGAGCTGCATTATCGTTTATACGTAGTAAGAGAGATATTTGTAGTTGGGAGTCCCTGAAAGTAGCTTTGAAAAACGAATTTAGAGTAAAGGTTTCATCAGCAGAATTTCATAGAAGACTAAGCAATCGACAGTTAAAGAGAGGTGAGAACTTGTATGAGTTTTTGTATTCCTTAATGGAAATCGCAAAGCCAATCGATTTGGATGACGAAAGTTTAATCGAGTATTTCGTAGAAGGTATACCAGACATGAGAGCAAATAAGGCATTATTGTATCAGGCGAGAACAGTGGATGCGTTAAAAGTTCAAATAGAGACCTACTTAAAATCCTATGATCCTAGAAAGTCGTCAAAGAAAACAACATTCGAGTCATCTGTTCACAAGCAAGGTAGAGATAATAGAGAGAAAAATTCGACAACAAAAGATTATCGCAAATGTTTTAAGTGTGGTGATCCTTCTCACATGATGAGAGACTGTAACAAGAAAACGTTTACTTGTTTTAAATGTGGCAAAACAGGCCATCGTTCGTTTGAATGTAAAGATAAAGATACCACCAAAGTTGAAAGCACCAATGTTGTAGATGATAAATTAATAAAAGCATCAGGTAAAATTTACTGATTCGGGTTTGGAGTTGAAAGAAGTAACTTATAAATCGATTAAGTTCAACGGTCTAATTGATACAGGAGCAAATTTGAGTCTCATACTTAAAAGCGTGTTTGTTAAACTCGGAATTAAGTCACTAACTGGATATTCGAAGACTCTTACAGGCATTGGTGGAAGTCATGTGATGACCTTCGGTAGTTTCAGCATAACTGTCAAGATAGATGGCATTGAGATGGAAGTCGAGTTTCATATCGTTCCTGATGAAGACATGGCATATGAGGCAATTTTGGGTAGAACCATATTAGATCACGTCGATTTGGTTGTTACCAAGAAAGGTACAAAGTTTGTGAGCATCAACAGAAAAGAATCACTGTGTAACGCGAATAAATCTTGTGCTGAGTTGTTTGAGGAATTTGAAAGTATGTGTATGCACAGTGCAGAACAGAATAAATTGGAAATCAAGAGTGAATTGTCACATATCAGTGCAGAAATCGGTAGTGAAGTCAAGAAGTTGATTAAAAATTATAAACCTAGTAGAAATACAAACACTCCTATAGAAATGAAGATTGTACTATCGGATGAGTTGCCAGTTTATCAGCATTCAAGGCGTCTAGCAGAGTCTGATCAGAAAATTGTGATAGTACAGTACAAGAATGGTTGGAGGAGAAGATAATAAGGCCAACAAAGAAGAATGGGAAAAAGCGTCTGTGCTGCGATTACAGAAAGCTAAATGAGAAAGTGGTCCGAGATAATTTTCCTATGCCACAGATGGACACCGTATTAGGAAAACTTCAAAGTGCGTTGGTTTACACTACTTTAGATCTAACAAACGGGTTTTTCCATGTTCCTGTTGAGGAAAAATCTCAGAAGTACACTGCATTCGTAACTCAGAATGGTCAGTATGAATTCCTGTACGTACCATTCGGAATTTCCAACTCTCCAGCAGTTTTTACCAGATTTATAATGGCAGTAATGAGAGAATCAGTAAAGAATGGAGATGCAGTGGTGTATATGAACGATATAATTATACCAAGTGTTAGCGTGAATGATGGTCTAATTAAACTTAAAAGGGTGTTGAAGATAGCTGCGGAAAATGGGTTGAGAATAAACTGGGAGAAATGTCAGATACTGCAGAGTAAAGTAAATTTTTTGGGCTATATAGTTGAAAATGGAAGTATTAAGCCAAGTAAGGAGAAGACTGATGCCGTTTCAAGATTCCCGATCCCACATGATAAGAAGTCAGTTCAACGATTTTTAGGGTTAACATCGTATTTCCGTAAATTTATCGAAGGTTACGCAGTAACAGCTAAGCCCTTGACTGACATTTTGCGAAAGGACAACAAGTTTGAGTTTAAAGAATTGCAAATGGTAGCGTTTGAGCAATTGAAGTTAGCATTGATCAAAGGTCCTGTTTTAAAGCTATACAATCCTAAGCTAGAGACTGAAATTCACACTGATGCCTCGAAACACGGTTTCGGAGCTGCGCTTTTACAGAAAGATTCAGAAGATGGTTTATTCCATCCGGTACAATATATGAGTCGGAAAACTAAACCTTGCGAAGAGAAGTATGATTCATATGAACTTGAGGTTTTAGCAGTTATTGGAGCATTAATAAAGTGGCGTATATATGTGTTAGGATTGAGATTTAAGATTGTCACAGATTGTAATGCGTTCACGACGACAATGAAAAAGAAAGAGGTTCCGTTGCGTGTAGCACGTTGGGCAATGTACCTACAAGATTTCGATTATCAGATCGAACATCGTTCAGGTTCAAAGATGCGGCATGTGGATGCTTTGAGCCGTTTATCTTGTTTTCTGCTAACTGACACTATAACCCATAAATTAAGGGAAGCACAGTTGTCAGATGATTGGACTAAATTGATTAGGAGCTTAGTTCAACAGAAAGGATATGAAGATTTTTACATTGAAAACGAAATATTGTTAAAGGACCCTAATCGAGAACTTATTGTCGTTCCCTCGCAGATGGAAAAGGAAATAATACAGATTGCACATAAAAAAGGACATTTTGGAGCTAGAAAGACTCAGGATATCGTAGAAAAATCGTATTATATTCCAAAATTAAAAGAGAAGGTAGTCCATGTTGTTGAGTGTTGCGTGGAATGTCTTATTGTTAATGCCAAGACCGGTAAAAAGGAAGGGTATTTGATGCCTTTACTTATTGGTAAAGAATTCTTTACCAATCCTATCCTTTACTTATCTCCTGATCAGCCATTGATAACATAGCACATTGATCACGTTGGCCCGATGGAGGTCACAACAAAGCGTTACAATCATATACTTGTTATTGTTGATGGGTTCTCTAAGTTTGTATGGTTGTATCCGACTCGAGGAACAGGAGTCGAGGAAGTACTTAGTTCTCTTGAAAGGCAGGCCATAATTTTTGGTAACCCGATGAAAATAATTTCTGACAGGGGAGCAGCATTCACGTCCAATGCGTTTAAGGAATATTGTAACAGACAGGATATACAGCATTTACTGATAGCAACAGGTGTACCCCGTGGCAACGGCCAAGTAGAAAGGATGCATAAGATAATAGTTCCAATGATTTCAAAGTAAAGTCAAGAGAATGAGGGAAACTGGTACAAGTATGTAGGTCGTGTGCAACAATTTATTAATAATACTGCTCCAAGAAGTACAAGAGTTACACCTTTTAAGATTTTGACAGGAATAGAGATGCGTAGTCCTGATGATCCCAAAATGAGAAAGCTGATAACCGATTCGTTAATAGAAGAATTAGACTGTGGTCGTGATGAGATTAGAGCGGAGGCTCGAAAGAATATCGATGAAATACAGCAGAAAATGAAAAGAACGTTCGACAAAAACAGGAAATGTGAAAGAAAATACAATTTAAGCGAGTTAGTGGCGATTAAACGTACGCAGTATGGGACAGATCTAAAGTTGAGAGGTAAATGCTTAGGACCATATAAAGTTACGAAGGTGAATAGGCACGGTCGATACGACGTCGAGAAGGTTGGCGACGGTGAAGGACCTTGTAAGACCTCAACAGTGGCTGAGTTCATGAAACCTTGGTCGACTCACTCATGAAAATAAAGCAGAAGCGTCGATCGGAAAGCACTCGCAATCGTACTCTCGCCTCGATCACATCGCACACCCAACTTTGTCGCTAAGGCCATTATAATAATTAATAAATATATGTATTCTTAACACAAAGAAACATTGTTAATAAATAATAAAAAGTTTAAATAAGGAAATCACATCCTTAAATAATATTGAATTAAATAACCAGAATAATTCCAATTCTACATATATGCCACCGGTCTGGTTTCGTTGTGTAAGCAAAGTAACTCACACTCGAGATAATAGTTAAACATCTCCTGCTCTATATAGCAGTTCAATCTCGTTGTAGCAACTCACTCAGCTTGCTTGGAAATTTTCGGTGCGCTCCATGGTCTCTTTCGTTCTCTTGGTCTCTCTTTGTCTACTTCCACACCAATTATCTCAACTTCGTATCCGCTTCCTTCTTCTCTGCTCTCTTGCAGCGGTTGGTCATGTCCGCTGTCTGCTCTCTTGGTTTTGTCTGCTTCCACAGTGAACACTACATATCATCAACTTGTCTGCTCTCTAGATCTGTCTGCTTGCACAATAAACTCTGGTTATCATCAACTTCCTGTCTGGTGTCTGCTCTCTCTGGGTTTGTCTGTTTCCACAGTGAACACTAATTATCATCTACTTCGTTTGCGCTGTTTGGTCTCTCGGTTTATTCTACAGTGAACACTGGTTATCATCAAATTTGTGACCGCTGCCTGCGGTCTCGGTTTGTCTGCTTCGACAGTAAGCACTAGTTATTATCAACTTCGCGTCCGCTGCCTGCTCTCTCTGTATCTTTTTCGAGTCACCACACTTCTCGAGCTCCTTTCAACTTTAGCCGCCGGTTTTCTTGTCCGGCGCCCATGCTCTCGTCGCTAATTGGTTTCGTTTTCCGCTGAAACACCGTTTCTAAATCCGATAGGGCTGCAATCTTCGTGATAGGGCAAGTGGCTTACCTTGATTTGGTAAGAATCTGCACTGCTTGAACGAGGCCATCATATTCTCCAAATACCTGAGCTAAGCGTCCTAAAAGCAATGCCGATGAAGGCGCGTTAGAGATTGCTTCCTCAAAAGCAGCTGCCTGGCGTAGGCAAAACTTTTTTGCTCTGGTAATTTCATCAAACATTAAATATTTAGGCATGCTTGATTTCATTCGATGAACAAAGCGAAATACTCATGCAAACAACAGAATTAGTCTGATCCAAGATAATACATATATGAGTAGTACTTCAAATGGGGACTACTCAATATCCTTGGAAATGGTTGTCAAAATTTTGGTTTTGAACTCAAGTTGTGCTGCTGGCTTTAGAATTGACTAGCAAGTTGGTCCCTTCCACCATAAATCCAAATTGATTAACTTACTCTCTAGCATGCCTCGTGATGCACTATTCGCAGGATTTTCCTATGTGCTGATTTGTCTCCAAGCGCTTTGTGGTATGGTCGCGAGGTTGGCAACAAATGTTTTTAGTTTAATGTTTTGTTTGTTTAGGGGTTGATGCGAAAGCCATGACAAAACGATTGTATCTTAAGTTTTTACTGTTTGAACAAACGAGCTAATAGAAAACTACGCAAAGTTTCAATGAGTGCTAACCCAAAGCTTTTATCTAGGTGTGTCACACGGTACAACCGTGACAGCAGAGTAAGTCTTTAACGAAGCATTCGAAAATCCATGCAATTCGATGTCATCGGGTTTGTTGTTCACAAATCGTGGTATCTTCAGATTCTTTAACATAAAAATGTCCTTTCTGAATGTTTGCCATAAGTGCGGTTACTTCGTTTGCAGTTTCCAGTCCCAATCCAGATTAAGCAGCCATAACTCCTGAAGGAGGATTTTAAACTAGATCATGAGTGAGTCGAAAATACGTGACGTATCAGACAGCACTTGTTGCGTACTACAACACATATGTTCCGATCTTAAAACCTTGGATGTTAGGACATCCTTGAGGACTTCAATGTAGCCTTAGCACCTTTGCTGTGACATAAAGAGATCTAGCTATTCCTTAATGTCGAGCAGTTCCTGTTCGTTCATGGCTCATGTCAGTACGTCATCGACGTAAAAATCATCCAAATGTATCCCAGCTTTAGCAAAATTGTGTTTGTGATCAGCTGCAAGTTGTTCCAGCAGTGTAACTGCCATACTTTGTAATGCTTTAATGGTGCCGCAAGGTCTTCTCTCCAAACGATTTGGTTGAAAATTTTGGTGTTTAGGCGCTTCTAAAATCTGTCAAAACATTTTGACGATGTCCGCTAAAACTACGAATCTGTGCCATCATAAACGCAGACAAACGCTTTGTATACATTGGCCAATATGAAGTGCATCGCAAAGAGATCGTCTATCTCGAGTTTAAAATGAACCGTTGAACAACACATGCAGCTTGGCACCTATGACTTGATGGTGTGAGAAATAGAATGATATCTTAGAGACATTTGTAGCTTTGTCTGCAGCTACTTCCTGCATGTGACCCAGCTGGATATACTCTCTCATGAACTAAGTTTATTTTAACTTCAGGCTGGCATTCTTCATTAAGCGACGCTCGACTGCGAGAAAGCGAGATCTCGCTGCTTGAAATGGATCCGCAAATTATGGAGTTTGTTCCTTGAACGGCAAATCGACTGTGTATCTTCCGTCCGAGTTGCGGGTGTGCGTACACAGGAAGTGCGTCTCGACCCTTTCATCCCATTCATGATTACCCATACAAATATGCTATTGTCTGCAGTAGTGTGCCCTTGAAATAAGAAGAAATAACCAAATGTAATCATTGCCCAGCGAAATTTTGATTGAAGCGTTAGTTTTAAATTCAGGGTACGCCATTGGGTATCCAGTAAATACCGACAGTGATGAAGCATCAATATTTTCACGTGCCAATTGTGAGGTGATCTTTCCTAAAACGTGCCCATTAATATCGATGCAATGATTCGACACACGAGACATCATATGAAAAGAGCAGAAACCTCTGGTTATTCCCGCCCTGATATCTGATATGTCCGATGTGCCAGCTCGAATTGGCGAATATGCAAGCCCCAACGTCTGAATACACTGTAAAAATACGGCACTTAATTAAGGCTCCTTGTGAATTTCCTCCATTACTGGGTCTGGTAACATTCATCATTGCTACTGCTGATGCCGCTGGTGCATCCTCAGAAGACTGACTTGAGTTACCTTGGTGCTGCTCTGTACTCTTATGCTGTGTAGAAAAGCCTTAAGAATGCAGCATAGAACGATGGCGGCGCTTGCAATGCTTGAAGACTTCAAGTCACAAACGCTTACTCCATGTTCTGTCCTCAAACAATTAAAACACATATGTTTCTTCTTCGCAAGGGTAAAACGTTACTTGACAGTCAAGCTCTGGAATTTTGGACAGTCGGCCAGTCCCAGTAGGTGGTCAGTACTATGACATTTTATACAATTACCTTGCTATATTTGCATCTACTACAGGCAAATGCTGGTTGAATATAACTGCTTCTCTTATAAATCATGATGAAAATTCTGTACAGTCGTTAGTGTTGCCTTTCCATAAATGGATCTCTCAAACAGGTCCTTGAAGGCATGCCATTCCTTATAATTTTTACCAAAGAGCTTCATGTGGATTTTGGGTGACTCACAATCTCAATTGAAGAATATTCTGAACAAGCGAACTATCGTTGCCAACCGCACCGAATTCTTACAACTTGCCAGTCGATGCAGCAGCAGCTCGTAAGGCCTTGAGACGAGCATTTGTTATCTTCAGTACGGTCCATGGTCTGCTTGACTTGTGCCGAACTCAAATAAATTATGTCCGGAGTAGTCGAGATCTACTGTTTGTGTTGGATTCTTCCAACTGCGATGTTTCCAGGACTGATAACTTCCATCCAACTCTGGATGTAACCTTTTACATTCCTCTTGGGGTTATGTTTTCGCAAGGCAAGCTTTACTAAATGTAAAGAACATTTGTAAACTAATCTGTATGCCATTTCTGTCTTCTATAAAACTCTTGAAACGTTTTTTGTGTCTCTAGTGTGACCCAAGGAAGGTCCGATAGACCTCCGAGGTTATCATGTGAGTTATGTAGCTTGAAGAACGTAAAATCAAGATGCTATGCTTTGTTTCCGCAGCTCTTGCGGGTTGGGGGGGTTGTCTGCTGAATCTCTACCTTAAATTATAAAATTCAATTTCTTATGAGGATCTCTACTGAAATCAGCGTTAAATGTCAAGAAAAATACTTGCGAACACAGCAAAGAAATCGTATTAATAAAAAACCGAAGAAAGAAATGAAGACGTATTCTTTTGTTCAGCGGTTACTGAAGTCAAAAATGTAGATGGACCTTCTCAGTTCTATACCCACCCATGTCACTAAGAAAATAAATTATAAAGCTTAAACAAGTATATTCAAATTCATTTTAATTTCAGATATAAGCATTTCTTTCATATTAACATATTAAGTTTCAACTAAATATACATACATATGTATATACAAATGGATTTTAAACTGTGTGTCTTGTATAACTGAACATTTCGAAATTCAAACTTTTCGGACTTGAGAAACAATAGTACTCAAAGTAAATTAAACTAATACCATAAAAAGGTGTAAAACTAGTAGTACAAAAGTAGAGCTTACTAGTTACATGTTATTACTATATAATAGACGTTACTAAATAAAAAAAAGTTATCGAAGGCAAATTAATCAGTTTATTTAATTTTTGTTTTAAATTAATTATTTATATAAATGTTGGTAATTTTAAAATTTCAAGCTGCAAAAACCATTACTTAATAATTTCCATTTTGCTTATTAAAGCAAATTATTCCGAAAGCCTTTGAAAAAATTATAACTTCGCAACTGCAACATTTTTGATGCTTTTATTTCGCCATCTCAACATGGGTTTCCAAAACGACAAACTACAACCATTAACGTTTTAGAATTTACCTCTCTGATTATCAAGGGGTTCAAAAATGCTAAACAAACTGATTTCATATAAAAAGACTTCAGCAAAATTGATTCTGTGAATCATAAACATACCCTATTACTTTCTAAACTGAACAACATTGAATTTCCACCCATTTTCCTTTCTTATGTTCGAAAATATTTAAGAAATAGAAAACAAAAGGTACTTTTTAAGTCTTTCTATTCTAATTCCTGTTACAGCGGGTGTACCTCAAGGTGGTCATCTTGGGCCTCTGCTCTTCACACTATTCATTAACGATCATCCATCAGTCATTTCTTATTCGCGGAAGCTTATGAATTCTGACGATGTCAAGCTTCGTCCCACTTATAGAGAAACAGATTTATTTAGTCGGCCACAAGATGATCTTAAAAACTTTCAATCCTAGTGCCAATTTTATCTATTAAATCTTAACACTACCAAATGTAAGGTAATGACTTTTTTTCGTAACTCTCCTCACCTAGTTACTTGATTTCTAAATAATAGTTCTTTAGAACGTCTAAATAATATGAATGATTTGGGTGTACTTATGGACCATAAGTTAAATTTTAACACCCATATTTTCACTATCTTCGTGGCTTAAGCTGGGATCGCAATGTCAATTTGCCTTCGTATTCTAGTAGACTTCTCTTGATAAACTTTCCTTCCCTAACTAACCGTAGAATTATGTTGGAACAATTTTTGCACAATCTCCTAAATGGATTGAATCGCCTGATTTATTGGTTCAGGTTAATCTGTCGGTACTATGTAGATGGAGTAGACATCCTAGTATATCTTTAACTCACTCTATTTTCTCGTTCGACTCTCTCGCATGTGGGACAGTCGCTACAAGTTCAGCGAGAGAGGCTGTCGTGTACCGCTTTTATGCTGAAGTGCCATCTGGCGAGGAGCTCTCGACGTGTTACACAATAGTTACGTTCTACTGGTTGATCACATTCACTATAATACTCGATTACTTATTCTTGTCCGTCCTGTAGTTGATGGAGCGCCGTTCCCGCCCCAGAATTCGAGGCGTCCGTGTCCGGAATAAATTGACCGGTGTCATTAGGAAACCCCAAAACGGGGGCTATCGCTAAACACTGCTTCAAGGTGTCAGACGAGTAACTGCAGTGAGTGTCCCATTCAAAGCGTCGAGGTTTCTCGGTCAGCTGGTGGAGGGGTCGAGCGATAGTAGCGAAGTTGGGGATAAGCTTGCGTTAGTAAGAGCAACGGTCCAAAAACGATCGGACTTCTTTGGTATTTCGAGGTGTAGGCCAGCTCAGCACTTTATCAATCTTTTTGGGGCACGCCTGTAGCCCATCACGTCTCAGGCCTAGGTAACTAACTTGTTTCTCAAAAAAGCTGAATTTTTTTCGGACTAAGTTTAAGACCAGCCATTGTCAGTCGTTCAAACACGTCCTTCAGGTGTGTGAGGTGATTCTCGGTTGTACGAGAGTAAACAATCACGTCATCGAGATAGACAAGCGAGAACTTCCACATAACCCCAGACAGAAGATTGTCCATCAGACTTTTGAATGTGGCGCTGGAGTTGCAAAGCCCGAACGGCATCACATTGAACCCTAAAAGTCCAGCATCGCAGGTGAAAGCTGTCTTTGGTCAGGAGGGTTCGTTTGTAGGTCCATCTTTGAAAACCACTGGAAGCCATATAACGTTGATAGCATGTCGTCCATTTTGGGCAGCGGGTGTAAGTCCTTGACGGTTATCTCGTTCAGGCGCCTATAATCCACATAAAATCGTGTCGCTCCATCTTTCTTCTTAATTAGCACCACCATCGACGTTTACGGATTGACGGACGGCCGAACTATGCCTATATTCTTTATGTCAGCAACCTCAGTTTAACGCGCGAGAAGTGTTCTTCGGGCCATCTGTTTAATAGGGCGTGCTGGCCCAGTATCGATGTGGTGACGGGCTAAGTTGGTTTGACCCGTGTCGTCATCTTTTCGAGCAAGAATAGGCCGATAACGATTCAAGAATTCATTAAGAATTAGTTGTTTTGTAGGCGGCAGGTATATCGTCTGGCAGCTCTGTGTAGCCGTTTTCCTTCAGTAAGCTTGGTGCCACCGGCTTTATCGTCGCACATTGCAACCTGACATGCGTGTCGGAGCGTGGCGCCAAACAGACGGAAGCCATCAAATACCGAATTTCGTGGCGCTTCGGGAGCGCGGAGTACCCCAGTGGAATCTTAGGTTCAAATTCGATCACAACTTTCTGTTCTAGCCAAAAATCAGTACCCAGCAGTGGAGGCGTCGAGTCGTTCACCAGGACAAGTCGATGAATCAGGCGCTTGCGCAACACTTGCAACTATACCATCGCTTCTTTAGTGGAGTTGAGCGTTGACAACGCCATACCATATATGGTTACCTGGCTTGGTGACGTGCGTATTGGCTGCTGCACATCTCGCCAATTCATCACCGAGACTGCCGCGCCGGTATACACCACTATTGGCCTCTGCTGAAAAACAACAATACAATGTAAGCTGTCTTTAGCATTTTGTACGGGTGAATACGTAGCTTGGATAGGATTGCCCGTCCCACGTCGGCCATTTAAAATTTTAATTTAGCGGACGTTGACGATACTATGCGCAGCACGTTCAAGTAGCCCCTACGATACCAGGACAAAGCCTGTTACGCGCGAGTCCAAGCAGATAACTGACCACCTCCCACCCGACCGACCTTGGGTGCAGTCGTATAACGCACGGCACGAATCGCGTGGACGAATACACAATAGAAAAAACAGACAAACAAATAATACTATAGCTATCTATTAACTAAATGTGATAAGATGTATGTTTTAACTATATTAATAGAAGACTCTGAGCCGATTACAGGGAATATAAGGTTGTAATCAGAGCAGAGGACCCTAAAAGGTTCATGCGTGGCATAGTTAGAAGAACAACGACTAAGGGATAAAGGTATCAAAGGATGTCTACTCCGTCAACATGGTGCCGACAGATTTACCTGAGCTTATAACTCAGGCGAGTCGATATCACCAATTAGGAGCTTGTGCATAAAAATAACACCAAGCCTAATTCTACGGTTAGGTAGGGAAGTGTAAGATGCCAGTTACTTACAAATTGTGTTAATAGTTTGAACATATATCGAAGTTAGTATTTTAAGTAACTATTGTTAGAAGTAAGTCAGTATTTTAAGTATCGATTGTTAGTGTTAAGTTCCCCAAGGAAAATATCTATATACGGCCTAAGGCCACACTGGAGAGTGGCTCCTTCTTCTTCCGGTGACGCTTGAACGAGCTAGCCGCACTACTTACCATACCCTGCTGATAAAACTAAATCCTCCGACATCCACGAATCGGATATCGTTTAGAATAAATAATTGGGTGTTTACATAAGGAAGGTTAATTAAGAGAAGTCTACTAGAATACGAAGGCAAGTTGAAACTGCCATCCCAGCTTAAGCCACAAAGAGCAAATAGCAAGAACTACTTTTGAACGGATTCAAGTCTAATCTGGTGCGACTCATATTGAGGTGACCAAATACAAGATCCATACTCTAAGATTGGACGGACAAGCGAAGAAAAAGAACTTTAGATGTATAGGGGTCATCAAATCCTTTGGACCATCTTTTAATGAAACCCAGGACACTCATGGCATTTGCGACAGTCCATAAGTACGCCCAAATCATTAATATAATTTAGACGTTCTAAAGAACTATTGTTTAGAAAATAAGTGACCAGTTGAGGAGAGTTACAACAAAAAGTCATTAGCTAACATTTGGTAGTGTTAAGATTTAATAGATCAAACTGGCACCAGGATTGAAAGTTTTTAAGATCACCTTGTAGCCGACTTAATGAATCTGTATGTTTATAAGTAAAACAATAAGCGATAAGCTTCTGAACTGATTCTCCACGGCAGTAAACTCCGCTTGGAGTTTGTTAAAATCTGCCCTTAAAGTGTCAAAACTATCTCTAGTCCGCCTCATGAACAAGCGCATCTCATTCTCTACCTCCCGGCAAGCGTCACATCCATATTTTAAGCCACCACCTTTAGCAATAGACTCCTTGATTCTGCCTGTGTAACCTACACACTTAACGTGAACTGCATTGTCACACAACCAACAAAAAATATAATCATGGGAGTCAACCGAATTATTTATTCAGCAGACAACCATTTTATCAAAAAGTTAAATTTATTTTAAAAAAGGAATAAAAAAATAAAAATTGTAAGGGTAAAAAATCTGTGTATAAGAATATACTGACCAGTTCTAACACAGGGGTTAATGTGCAGAGTAAGCCTTCACAACTAAAGAATTAAAATAGCAAGAATGTTAAAAAAAAACACGTATCACAGAGTCGCGGGTATGCAAAAGACGAGAGCGCAAATCAAACAAGAATAGGAAAGAGCGGGAGAGCGCGTCAAATGCAACAACAATTTCTACGCAAGAGCGCGGGAGTTAATTACAACGGTAAAGGCTCAAAAGCAAAAGAGATAAGCAAAAAAACAACACCGCTTTTGATTTACATGTATGTATATTTAACCGAAGCACACAAGGGAGTACAAGAATTCGCGATATGAAAAAAAAATTCAGATGCTGAAATTATTATTAAACCGATAATGAGATTAAATTTGGCGCATATATTTGTTGGAACGGCGACCTTAGGTTCACGAAACAATCTCGCCAGTACGGTTTCTTCGTTCAAGCCAGTGTTTTCGTTTTCAACCGAGGGCTCTGTCCGTCAATAACTTGTTGCACCAGAATCTGGTCATACATATGACCGGGCATTCCGATTAAATCGTCTTGGGCCAAGCGTTCCATTTACAATGCGAAATCAGACAATGATTTCCTAGGCCTCTGTATCCGATGACGCAACATTTGATAATTCGATTGGCAATCTAGCATAAATCGTTGACGCATGGCGGCACACAGTGCTGAGTAGGTAAGTGTAGGTTGTGTAGGCAAGGTGCCATAAAATGTTGAGGCGCGACCGCGCACATTTAACACCACTGCCAAACATTTCTCATCCTCTGCCCACCGATAGTACTTCGAAACCTTGTCTACCAGTCGCTGAAATTCGCCCCAAGATCCAGTTTCAACGAACAACGGCAACAAACCTGGGTTAAATTGCGGAACGGGGAGTGATCGCGTCCACGCCGATTCGTAGGTGGTGGAAGCTGCCCGTGGCAGCGCGTCCTGCCTTTGTTGGGGTAACTCATCACACCCGATGTGTTCCGGCGGCGAAATGGGCCCCGGCATCGCTGTGGTCTCTGGATTTATAAAAGAGCGTTGTAAGGCCTCGCACATTTGGTAAATCTTTTTAGTCACCGCCTTCACTGATTATGCTATAGCGATAATGGAATCGCCGGGATTCCCTGCCATTCTGCTGTTCCGAGCCTGCATCGATTTCTTAGGCATTTTACACGTAGGGAGGTTCTTCACAGTAACCGAATATAACCCCACACCTGACACCTATGTAACGTGTCTTGCCTTTAGCGGACAAAACACCGCCACCCGTGGCCAAGCGGTTGGTTTACGGTCTGGCGTCCGATCGCCAAGCCGCAGTTAAGTTAGCAGAATCGCAAAGAAAACAGGGATGGTTAATTTGTTTCGTTTATTATTCAATTAAATTTTTGGTGGCGGCGGTAAACTCTTTTTAAGCCCTCCTCCTTTCTCTCTCTCTCTTCTTCTTCCCATTTTTTTAAGTTGGCCGCGCTAGCTCAAAAAAAAACCACTATCCCTCACTGCCGCCTCTTTTTTAGTGTGCCCAGCCGTAGAAAATGGGACTGCTACTTGATGGGGACAGCTTGCCTACTGTCTGAGTTGCCACCCAGGCCGTCTACGCTACAGCATTATTTGTTTGTCTGTTTTTTTCTACTGTGTCCACACGGCTGCACCCCTTGGGAGGTGGGCAGCTGTCTGCCTGGAGTCGCGCGTATCAGGCTTTGTCCTGGTGTCGTAGGGGCCACTTGAACGGACTGCGCATAGTATCGTTAACGTCCCCTTTTTATTGAAATTATTTTTGTTATTTGGTAGATCATAAAACGCTGAAACAGAAATCACATCAACAAATCAGCGTATCAATTGAGAGTTTGAGAGTCACCGAATTGATACTGCTTAATATAAGACGCACGTAATCCATACTTTAGTCGCTGAAAGGCCATCCCCCGATGTTCTGTAGGAGGCTAATCTATTTACCGTTACACTTGACTTAAATTATTTAAAATAACCTTATCGTGATTTAAAATTGATTTCATATTCGAATTAATCTATATATATATAAAATGTTGTGTGAGTACCTTCAACCGCTATGCATTCAAAAACAACTGAACCGATTGGGAAGGGTAGCTGAATCCCGCGCACAGATAAGACTAGATTGGCATGAGCAATACCATCGTATTGCATTTCGATATAACCCAGCTCCAGCCGCTATGTCGTCATTGGCCAGATGACTCATGTCTGCACTTACTGTCAGGCTCTGAAATTAAACAATGAAACGAAAGGAATGAGTTGTGCTGGCGGCAAAATCAAATTGAAGCACCACCACTGAGAACTCTACTCTCCTTATCCACTACTGAATCGAAGCATTTACTATCAATCATTAGGAAATATAAATCCTGCGCATTGCGACTGTTTCAGTTGCTGTGGATTTGCGCAGTGAGCAAACTACAAAATTAACCCGAGAACATAAGGGCGTTTATGATTATGTTGTGCAAATGATAAATAGTGGGAAACTGGGAAAACATGCCTCATAAGATTCCACGGTTCGAGCAAAAAAGTATTCCCATTGAATAGGGATTCCGGAGGAGAAGAATAACCCAATCTTCATTCGTTGAATTCAAAATATGAACTGATTTTATTAACAAAAGTATGGAGTTTATATAGGGAATCTTAGGCTCTAGGAGGTAACAATTGTTCTTAAAATATCTTATTCTAATGAGACTCAAACCCAAGATTTCGGGGATTGAAAATTATTATTATTTTTGGGCACGGCTTCGGCCACTTGACATCCTGCCGTTGTGATATTTTGGGTTAGTTTAGAATTACAAGTGTGTTCACGCCACCGGGTGAACAGCAGAGAGTGAGGGGTAGGGTTTTTCCCAAAACCGAATTCGGTCATACTGAGGAGGGTGACGAGGGGTTCTCCTGTAAAATCGCCATAGGGTGTCTGAATCGAGCTCTTCACCCGAACACCCGTTCTTTTGCTTTTACGATTTGTCATTATTTCAACCCGAACCATTTCGTGTGTGTCGGGCTCCCTGTGAATATTTAATAAAGCATAAGTTTATTTAACCGAAGTTTTCGCGCGTTTTTAATTCACCACTCGCTCACCATATCCAGAAGAAATTGGCACCCGCCAACTACTTGTATTTATTTGGATCCTTCCGCCCCTCCACGAACATTGGTCCTTCGAGCCGGATATCCTTCCGCTATTCCAGCTTGCATCGGCGGAATTCCTGATAAGTACAACATTTCTTATTAAAAATCTCATTCACATTATATTCCATTACAAACTTATAAAAGTGTGAGGTTTCCCGCTCTTCCATAGCGACCTACACACTTTTGTATACTTGTATGTACATACCTGACCTGTTCCACGGGTTACATGGTATTTCCCGATCATTTTTGTGTTTATGAAGTGCATTATTTTTTTCCATTCTTCGAAATTCGGATTGTCCAAAAGTCCAATTGCATAGCAATACATACATATGTATGTATATACACACATATACATTCCTACATGTAAAAACAGCTGTTTTCTAACCTGCAAGTAGAGGTGCTTGATGGTCGAGAATTTATAAAGTACCACTTACCTTTACTTAAAGTGTACAGCACACTCCACGGGCTGATCATTAGTCCATCGGCATAAATTATTTATGTCAAATAATTTTTACATCCATACATACATATGTATGTACATACATAGGTACATACACATGTAATACTTTTGCCGCGTTAAGCACACATTAACACACATACATATGTCCACATACAATTTGAATTCACCCACACAAAATTAATTGCAGCCACTCCGATTGGCTTTCCGCAATTTAATAATTCGAAACCTACATAATTAAAGTAGGAAATCGTGATCCTCGTTAAACAATTTACAATTAATTAAACTCACAAAACATAAACAACGGCAGAACAGCTGACTCTCGATCAGTGCTGACACTCAAGTCTCATCAGTGCTGACACTTGAGCCAAGCCGTGACTCGGTCACGACATCCATTTTTTCCTTCGTGATTTTCTTATTGTGCAAACATATTTCAATCGACTGATTGAATTTAATTCGCAAAATATTTTCTAAAGAAAAATAAGTACAACTTTATTTATATGGAATTAATATTTTGGCTTGTCTTGGTGCATTTTGATCTTTTCCTCAGGGATCCATGAAATTGATCTTGTCCGTTTAATGAAAACTAATTCAGAGTTTTTTTTCCTTATTGAAAAGTTTTCGGCACTCCCAATCCTACTGGTCTCAATTTTTCCATACTTTTAAATACTCTTATAAATTTAAACATTTTTCCACATTGTATAAATTTTAATATCCAAGTGATTATATATCCTTATAATTATTCACACAACTGCGAGGAAAATTATAAATCCTTCTAATTTTATTTATGCTATCTATGCTTATTCATTTGTTCATTAGAAAGAGGAGTCATTTCTTTTTCTCAATCCTCCTCTATACTTAAATTATACAGTCCACTTACGGCTTCGTTTCGATCTCCTCGCTTGAGAGCTCTAATTCCACGAAGTTATTTGTTTCCATTCGATTCGTAATAGCTCAGAGAACACTCTACGATGTCTCTTTCCGACTTTGTTGCCGTGTGCGAGGCATTAACGGCGTTCGAGACTCGCGAGTCCCAGGCTTTAGCTGACGATGTGCCACTCGTCTCCGTTAAAATACACTTAGACCAGCTTAAGTCACTTTGGACAAAAGTCGAGGCAGAGTTTTCACGATGCTATAAAGCCTTGACGGCTCAAAAGAACGAAGATAGTCCGAAGCACATAGCTACAATTAAAGCTAAACATGAATATTGTTATATGGTATATGTGCGAGGCGGGACTTTGTTTGGAGAGCGAATCGAGCAGTTGTCCGCGAAAATGGCTTCCCCACCAGTCACGCTCTCCGTCGATTCCACCCACCAAAGCCACACAGTTCCCCCGTGCGATGTCGAAATCTTCAACGGAGACAGCCTGGCTTGGCCTACATTCCGTGATTTGTTTACCGCGATTTTTATCCATAATCCAAGCCTAACACAAGTGGAGAAACTTTACCACTTAAGTTGCAAAACTCGCGGTGAAGCCAGAGCCATTGTTTCTAGGTCACCCTTGACCAATGAAGGGTTCCAGTCCGCGTGGGATAACCTCACTGCGCGATACGAAAATAATCGATTATTGATTATGAGCCAAGCCAAGCAGCTTCTACAGATCCCAGCTGTAACACAAGAGTCTGGCAAAGCGTTGAGAGAACTGCAGACGTCAATTCAAGGTTGCTTAACCGGTCTTGAGCTTTCCGGGGCTTGTACAGACAATTGGGATATCCTTCTCATAGCAATCTGTACGAGCAAAATGCCCAAATCCACCCTTCTGTTGTGGGAACAGTCCGTTCCAAATAAGACCGCCGTCTCATCCTGGGACGACCTGAATCGATTCCTAACTGATCGCCACCGTGTACTAGAGGCCACAGATGTCCTTCAACCAAACTCTAGCGGTCAGACCTTTCCATCCGTAAGCCGAAAACCTACGGCACGAGCTCAGGCCTTTTCCGCTCAAGTGCAAGAGAGCTCAGCACCTGATGCTTGTATAATTCCGAATCCTGCGTCCTCCGATTCTTCCAGCAGCCCTCCTGTAAACGTGGGAAGTTACTTTGCCTCCACTCGCAACACTGGCCTCCTGGGTACTGCAAGGGTAACTATTCATCATCGTGGCAAGCAGTTTCAAATCCGCGCTTTGATTGATATGGGATCCGAAGCGTCCTTTATTTCCCAAAGAATGTTTGAATTGATTAATCCTCCAAGCTGCAAAGTATCAACTAGCATTCGCGGTATTGGGCAATGCGATGCTGGTAGCGGCGACAAAGTGTGCCGCCTACAGATTTCTCCTCCTGACGAACCGCTGCGACAGTTCCAAGCAGTCGCCGTGGTGCTGCCTAGTGTAGCTGAAGCACTTCCGTCCCGCGCCGTCCCGAATAAGGTGAAGCAGGATTCGCTTGACCTTCCGCTCGCTGATCCGCTATTTCACCAAAGAGCTCCTGTGGATTTGGTGCTTGGAGCCGAGCTCCTTCCCACTATCCTTGGGGAACGAATCATCAAGAATGTTGGTGATTCTTTCGTGGGGATCGAGACGATGTTCGGATGGGTTCTCTGTGGATCCGTTACTGGAAAATCCAGACGGTCTCGGTCCACCTCCTCCAGCAGCCCGAAAATGTCTCTAAGGACAGCAGCACCATCCGATTTAGAACGCAGTTCCAATTGCTTCAGGTGCCGCGTTTGTCAAGGGGTACACGCGCTCCGTCAGTGCCGACAGTTTCGAGGACTACGAGCTGACGACAGGCTACGGGTAGTCTTAAGCAACGGATACTGCCCGAACTGTTTGGCTCATGAGCATTCCAAGGGTTCCTGCAGGAGCACAGCAGGATGCCATCGATGTGGCAAGCAACACCACACGCTCTTGCACATCGACAGCTCTGTCGCGTACATCCAACCCAAGGAGCAAAGACCCGAAAAGCACCCGCCTTTCATTCGGGCTTCTATCCAAAGGTCTTCAGCCATCGTGCCGCCTACTCCATCTGCATCCAAAGTTCCCCCTCCATCTCCACCCGTGTCTTGGCGATCCAGAACGCTGCCATGTCCAGCGAGGCAATTGCAACTTGTTGCAAGGGGGGCGGTATGTTCACGCCACCGGGTGAACAGCAGAGAGTGAGGGGTAGGGTTTTTCCCAAAACCGAATTCGGTCATACTGAGGAGGGTGACGAGGGGTTCTCCTGTAAAATCGCCATAGGGTGTCTGAATCGAGCTCTTCACCCGAACACCCGTTCTTTTGCTTTTACGATTTGTCATTATTTCAACCCGAACCATTTCGTGTGTGTCGGGCTCCCTGTGAATATTTAATAAAGCATAAGTTTATTTAACCGAAGTTTTCGCGCGTTTTTAATTCACCACTCGCTCACCATATCCAGAAGAAATTGGCACCCGCCAACTACTTGTATTTATTTGGATCCTTCCGCCCCTCCACGAACAAAGTGTTTTTCTACAATGTGTGTGGCTGATTGTAATTCTAGTCATATGCTAGATTACTTGTTTGTGACAAAAGTACAGTTGTATTATGTTTTCTTTAGTGCATCTGATTTGGTGAAGCCGCTTCAGATGAACACGATGTTTATTCTTAAACATTCTGCAAAGGGCCGCCAAATGTGACGTTTTGGATTTTATTTTTATTTAGTTGCCCTAAACAAATTATTATTATTAATATTATTTTTAGTAAGTTTACTGTTGTTAAAGAAGCATGACGAGCTACATAAGAGAAGTTAACCCTAGCAAATCAATGTTTGTATCATTTTCCAAATTGGTTTATTAATATCGCCCGATGTTTAACAATTTTTGCTTCGGGATATCTACCCACTCCTGATGTGTATTATTTATTTATTTATTTATTTATTTATTTACGTCAACTAACACAGCAGTCGACGAAAAAGCTTAAGCTAAAGACAGATAGTAATTAAATGAAGAAGGTAGCTTAGCTTTATATACAACTAAACATCCCCAGCCCGGTGGAGGTGTTTTATTTGCACAAGGTGCCAGCTATGCCCCGATTCACAGCCAATGTGGCCAGGGATGAGTTGCAGCCAATCCAAGTCCAGAATATTTTCATTGGTTTCGCTGTAGATGATTAAAAAGTATAGCGCGAAGAGAAGTGACAGAAAGATGAGGAGAAATAAGGTGAGAAAGGTTGTTAAAAGATTGGCAAAGAACACGAAGAGGTTCGTGAAGAGAGTAGTTAGTCAGACATCTACTAAGGTGAATAGGAAAAAAGTTTCTGGTCCGACGTGAGGGAACACAAAAATACAGCGTATCTAGTAAATTCGTAGAAATGACTTCGCCGTTGACTAGTTTATGGAGAAAGAGAATGCCAAAAACAAGCCTACGGTTATAAAGTGAAGGAAGATTAATAAGAAGAAGTCTGTCAGAATAAGAAGGTAGGCGAAGACCCGGGTCCCAATTTAGACCGCGTAGCGCAAACTTAAGGAATTGCTTCTGTACCGATTCAATACTACGCTGGTGAACATCATATTGCGGGTTCCACACTGGCGAGCAATATTCTAGAGTAGGGCGAACTAACGAAGTGTATAAAACCTTTGTTACATAGGGATCATCAAATTCTTTGGCCCAACGTTTAATGAAGCCGAGAAGGCTGCTAGCTCTGTTAACAATTGAAGAAATATGAACATTAAATGAAAGTTTAGGGTCAAACATAACGCCTAAGTCTTTGAATGATGGAACACAATCTAACAGAACAGACTTAATAGAGTAATGAGCTAGGAGCGGAGACAAACGACTGAAAGTCATAAAAGAACATTTAGAGGCATTAAGGTGTAATTTATTAACGTGGCACCAATCACAGAACGCATCGAGATCTGATTGCAAGTACTGTTGGAAAGAAGGATCATTATAGGAATAACAAATCTTGACGTCATCCGCAAACATGAGCACGCGTGAATGAGCCATGGCCAAAGGCAAATCATTTATAAACAATGTAAATAATAGTGGGCCCAGATGACTGCCTTGGGGTACACCTGACGTAACTCGAACAGTTTTAGATATCGAGGAACGAAAAGACACCTTTTGGGTTCTGCCAATAAGATACGACTTTAACCAACCCAATAATTTTGGTGAAAAACCCATGATGTTAAGTTTCGCGAGAAGCAAAGAATGATCAACCGTATCAAAAGCCTTACTGAAGTCAGTATAAATAACATCAGTTTGACACTTTTTACGGAAGCCATGGTGTACTAGGGTAGTCAATTCTAAAAGGTTGGTAAGCGACGAACGACCTTTCATGAAACCATGCTGGCAAGGAGAAATAGTGGATCTGGATAGATGTTGAAGGGAAGACGTAATAATTTTCTCAAACAGTTTAGGTATTGCCGAAAGTTTGGCAATGCCACGGTAGTTGGAAACATCCGATTTGCAACCCTTTTTAAAAAGCGGAATAATAAATGACTCCTTCCAAATATCAGGAAATCTACAAGTCTCACTCGATATAAAGAATAACCGAGCTAAAGGCTTAGATAGGGAAATCGAACACATTTTAAGGATGCAACTAGGTATATCATCAGGCCCGGGAACGAAGGAAGACTTCATAGATGACAAGCTAGAGATAATACAGTCTTCAGTAATACTGGGAAAAAACATACAATTTAAATGTGGGATTGAAAAGGGATAGGGTGTGGGATCCGAAACAGTAGTACAATATGTCGACTGAAAATATTTAGCAAACAGATCTGCAATATCTAAATCATTATTAGCAGACTGGTCGTTAAGTCTGAAGGTGGAAGGTAGGACATTAGAGCGTCTTTTGGAATTGACAAAGTTGTAAAATCTTTTGGGGTTATTATAAAATTCAGCCTTACAGCGAACGAGATAATTGTTGTAGCATTGAGTATTTAAAAGACAAAATTGAGATTTAGCTATACAATAATTTGCATAGTCAAGTCGCGAACCAGTTTTTTTAAATCTTTTAAAATATCTCGATTTAATGTTGCGAAGATTAGAGAGCCTACGTGTGAACCAGACTGGCGAGCTGGAGACGGTAGAGACATTCACATAAGGAACGCATTTATCAATATCAAGAATTATTACTGTGCTGACTTCTAGCCTTTTTATATGGTGGAGACTTTAAAGACCAACTACTTTTACCTCTCGGCTTAAACCAATGTGGCTTTTGCTGGTATTTGAATTCTGAGTGGTTATTCGGATTAAGTGTTGTCCCTTTTTGTAATACAGCCTCGGACAATTTGTTACCCGAATTTATTTTGACACTATTTCTTAGATAATCATTATTTAATTTAACGTTTGCCATCTGAATATTTTCATTTTGTACTGGCTCTGGGATATATACTTTTTCTTCCCCAGATTTTACTTTACCTCCGAACTGAGGTCCTGCCGGGGGCCATAAACTTATTTCTTTTACCTCAGCTTTTATCTTACCTCTAAGGTGAGGTCCTGCCGGGGCCCGAAAAGTTATTTCTTGTTTTGTTTTGTTGATGAGCTTGTTTGGACTTGTGTTGTATTTATTTTCACATTTACCTTTTTTCTTCTCCCAACGCTTTTTAAAACCTGTAACATCTATTGTTGGTGCTACTACAGATTTATTTATTTTTGATTTGGTGCATCCCGAGATGATCCAACCAAATTTAGTATTTTGACCTAGTAGGCCATTTATCTTTCCAACTCCCCCTTTTAAGATTTGGGTATATACGTCTACCCCTATTATCATGTCAACCCTACCCGGTTTATTAAAGGTGGGGTCAGCAAGTACGTAGGAATGCCATTTTGACATATCCACATTTGCTATTTTTAATGGAAGAGCTTTTATTAACTTTGGCAAAACAATTGCCTGAACCTTAAGAAGTTTATCCCGTGGATTTCGCGTCTTCACATCTATTTTTACTTTATATTTTGATTTTTTGGCTTTTACTAAGGACACGCCACTTATTTTTGTATATTGTTTAATTTTACGTAACTTTAATATTTGAGCGGCTTCTTCAGATAATATAGTACTCTGACAACCACTATCAATCAAAGCTCTTAATGTTTGAAACCCTCCATTTATTTTCTTAATTTGTATTAGGGCTGTGGCCAACAATTTTTGTTGTGCCGTTACACAGGTATTAACGCTCTCCTGATTTTCTTCATAATGGAGTAACGTATGGTGTCCTCTGCTGCAAAATGAGCAGACCATTTCATTATTGCATCTCTTGTTGCTTGAATGCTTCAAGCATCGTGTACACAATTGTACTTTTTTTGCTATTTCCAGCCTTTCTATAGGTGTTAGCGCTTTAAACTTATAGCACTGAAGTGCGTTATGCCAGGGGCCTTTGCAGATCGGACAACTATCATTGAACCCCACAGCCGACGTTTTTTCTATTGGTTTTTTCTCTTCTTTGCTCATGGCACTTAGCGAGCAATATCTTTGCTCCAAGTATTCCATGACATCAGATAGCAATTGTATCTGCCTTGTTTTTCTAATCTGACTCTCGAATAATTGCAGAGCGTCTCTATCAAATTTCCGAAGTATAAGTTGAGCAAATATTATGTCAACTTCATCGGATAAATTTGTTTTAATTTTAATTAAGTGTATTGACTCATTAATTATGTCAATCACTCCTTTTACACTCTTTGCGGACTCATTGTTGATCATCGGTAAATCAACGATCCGATTTAACTGTTCGGAAAACACCCTCCGATTATTTTCATACCGCTTGGTTATCAGTTCCCAAGCGGCACTATAATTGTCAGCTGAACCTGACAATAGATGAGCTACCATGCTCCTTGCTTCGCCCTTTAACGCGGATTTCAAATAATTGAACTTAAGAGCAAGACTTAAATCTTCTCTTTTTTCAATTAACTCCGTAAATAATTCTACAAACAGGTCCCACTCTCTAGGTTCTCCAGAAAATGTGGGTACCTGAATCTTTGGCAACACCGGTAGTTCGCCTCTCACGGTAACATTCTCAACTTTCAAATTTTTCTGATCGTTTATTTTTTCTTCTAATGCTACCAAGGTATTCTGAAGGTCGAACTCTAATTCTTCTATGACCTCTTTAAACGTATCGTTACCTATAAACTCAACTGAATAAGCTTGGCACATCTGTACCTTCCTGAACAAGAATTTTATTTTTTTAACATACATTTCGCCTGTTCTATTATCTATCGTACGTAAGTCTTTGCTCACCATGTCCAAATATTCCTGCAGCTGACGAACCTTTTCTTGCAA
This sequence comes from Drosophila tropicalis, assembly GCF_018151085.1. Lineage (NCBI taxonomy): Eukaryota > Metazoa > Arthropoda > Insecta > Diptera > Drosophilidae > Drosophila > Drosophila tropicalis. The sequence continues at coordinate 1,937,589 of NW_027172360.1, read as the reverse complement.
CTTCTCCTGGCTAACCTTAGCATTCTCATTATTGGAGGTCGCGTTTCCCCGCGACTCTCCGCTGCTGTCATCAAACTCCTCTAACATCGTTGCATCTGCTTCAATGTTTTCTGAATCAACAGTGCCCTGCCTGATTGATTCTCCTTTGGCTATTAATCTATTAATCATATTTAAGCCTTCCTCATATTTTCCATCTGTAAAATAGATATGTTCGGTTGCTCCACTCTCTAGCATTTGGTTATTGTAACTAATCCATTGCTTCTGTATGTCTCTTAATTCATTAAGAACTTTGCTAGTGAACTTACTAGCGTCTATTTCTTCTATCTTCTTTACCCTTTTATGCAACTCGTGCTGCTTCGCTAACAATTTTTCGATTTTGGTAGGGAACATTTTTGTCTTAGAGGATATCGATTTAATTTATAATGATAATATTAAAATATGTAGGTTGATGTAAGTACTTATGACTATTTTAATTTATATCTTATCTGATGATCCTGTTCGCTGCTGCTTGTCCGCCAATGGGTAGAGATCGCCGTATTATTTTTACTGTTTCGTCGCTCAGCTGCTGTTGTCCAGGGCCTTTGGGCTCAGGCGGTACCGGTGCCGGATTTCGCACCAGATTTTCTTATACTGGCACTTTTCCAGCCTCTTCTTTGCAACTATCTATCTTGTTGCTCTGCTGCTGTTGGTAGTTGCCGACTTGCAACTACATACACTGCCAGCCACTTTTTTTTTTTTCGATATTAGGGCTTCGAATACGCCATACACGAACTTTATATTGTTCTCTTTTTTTTTTTACCGCCGCCGAAATTGTTGCGGTTGCTCGACTAGCCAAACTGCCTTTATATACTCGGTCGCACGCACTTTTTATTTATTAAGCAATATTTTGCTTTAATTTTATACTCTGTCTCTTACCACTGGTGGGGGAAAACAAGAGTTATTTATTTTGCTACCTTTAGCTGGTCTAAGCATTTACACTTGCATTAGATCTCAAACTCTTAAGGAGCTGATTGAACCTCTGAGTCTCTTACCACTGGTGGGGGAAAACTACAGAGTTCTTTCTTATTTTGCTACCCTTAGCTGGTCTTAGCATTTACACTTGCATAAGATCTCAAGCTCTTAAGGAGCTGATTCATTCTCTGAGTCTCTTACCACTGGTGGGGGAAAACTACAGAGTTCCTTTTTCTCGACGGACCAAAATGAATAGGGATTCCGGAGGAGAAGAATAACCCAATCTTCATTCGTTGAATTCAAAATATGAACTGATTTTATTAACAAAAGTATGGAGTTTATATAGGGAATCTTAGGCTCTAGGAGGTAACAATTGTTCTTAAAATATCTTATTCTAATGAGACTCAAACCCAAGATTTCGGGGATTGAAAATTATTATTATTTTTGGGCACGGCTTCGGCCACTTGACATCCTGCCGTTGTGATATTTTGGGTTAGTTTAGAATTACAAGTGTTTTTCTACAATGTGTGTGGCTGATTGTAATTCTAGTCATATGCTAGATTACTTGTTTGTGACAAAAGTACAGTTGTATTATGTTTTCTTTAGTGCATCTGATTTGGTGAAGCCGCTTCAGATGAACACGATGTTTATTCTTAAACACCCATTATCCCAGGATTCCCATTATCCTGACTGATGCACCGTTTTAATTTAAAGGATTGCAGTTTCCCAATCGATTGGCATTCGCCATGACAATAAAGCTCAAGGTCAATCTCTGGAATTATGTGATTTAGATTTACATGCAGATTGCTTTTCACATGGACAATTGTATGTTGCGTGTTCCGGTGTCGGTAAACCATATAGCCTTTATATTTACGCGGAGAATGGAATAACAAAAAATATTGTATACCCACAAATTGCAGAATTAAACGTAGTTAATTCTGTTTTGAGCTGGTCACACGTATTGCGCGGAATCTTGTGGCAACAAACCGTATCCAACAGCATTCAGAATTAGGCTTAAAACCAAAGTAGGATGTTAATAAAGGCCACTCGCCTTGAAAGCCTTTCCGTAAGAAAAATCCGGTTCACCGTGAGTTAGGGCACTCTTCGGGACATGTAAACCCCAACACAAAAACGTTGTGACGCTGCCCGTGTTTGGTTGGCAGTGTGGGATAAATGTCTGAATGGCCAATTTCGGAATGCAAAGCCAATCAAAGTTCGGCTGCCCGTGCTCCGGGCACCAAAAAAAAAAATTCCTCACAAACAAAAGCTAGTAGGAAATTGGCCAGAAAATGCCATGTTTGCAATCTATTATAGAATAAGATGCAGATTGTGGGGGATTAAAACGTAAATTCACCAACACCAACCTGCTAAAATCTATAAACAAATTTTAGGTCTCGATCGAGCTAATTATAGCCGGAGCGAGTTCGAAAATTCTCCAAAAGTCATGACCTAATATTACTTTTTACTTCAATGTTGGAGTCATAATTTATTTCAACATTCTTTCCAATCTTCCGTATCGCACAACCACCTAATATACACATAATATAATCACATTTTTGCTGTTTCCGTCCGCTGTGCGTACGTGACCATTACTTTTTACTGATTGTGAAGAATGTAAAAAATCTGTTTGTGCCAAATCCGAGCATAAACAACTTATGCTGGCAATAAACCTAATGCTATATATATGAAATGAAACTTCTGCATAGCTCGTATTATCAATGTTGTTTCTATAAATTGTTCCGAAAAAATTTTCCTGTTTTGTCTTGCTTGATCATAATATTTCCTTGGTCTTAACGTGCGTTTAGACGAAGGTTGGTCGGATCTAAAAATTTTGTCTTTAGCTGTAAGGTACTACATAAACGTTCAGGGTATGACAAAAATCTAAGTGGAAACTTGTGAGACTTGCATACCTTTACTTTGAGATTCATCCTATTGGAACTTAATTTATGTTTTTCCGAGTTTAATGTAGTAAGTGCAGGAGCATCCGACGTTGCCTTCTGTATGTTTTCCGCTAGCCTATTTAAAAAATCCTGACACTAGGCCTCGTAAACATTGGCCGTGCCACAACTGTAGCAAAAAATTGTACGTTATTCTAGGCAGTTTTGTCATGATCCGCTTCTCAACAATTCCAACATATTTACCTCCCTTGCAACTTCATATTCATCGTCTGGGACTATTTTGTTATATTCAGTTTGGTGTAATTGGAAATAATTACGGGCCACCAGTCACACAGTGCCGAAGATGCCAGGACAACAGCGTAGAGAATTATTCAAGACCAAACCAAGAAAATAGGAACCTCCAAGATGGAAAAGTTTTGAACCCAAACCTCGCAGGTGCGGGGGAGCCGGACACTGGGCCAGGGAATGCAACAATCAGAGACTCAATTCCTGCTGGCAGTGTCAAAAAATCTGAAAAAGGACACCACTAATAGGTCAACTAGTAGAGGAAGAGGATCAATTGTCAGCGATTATCGAGGTAGCAGGAATTCAGATGAAGGCGACAATTGATTCGGAAGCCACGAGTAGCTTCAAAAGCAATCATATGTTGGAAAAAATGAGGAATAAAGGGATATGGGAGAACACCCACAAGTAGGTGTACATGGCAGATGGAAAGGTGCGAGACATTGAAGAGCAACGGACGGGATACGTGAAATTCGGGAATAAGGAAATTCACATGCCATTTCTCGTCATGCCAGAGGGAATGGATGCACTAATCTTAGGGTAGAATTTCCTCAGGATCATGGACACAGAAATATCGTGTGGAGGCCACAAAGTGCGAATACCGACAGTGAGGCGAATACAGGGCAGGCTGGTGGAAAGAATATCCATCATGGTGACTCAGAATGGTGAACAACAAGACATACAAAGTTTTCTGAGTCATGAGTTGGAGGAATTGGCAAAAATTAAGGGACTATCAAAAGTGGCGATACATCGCATAACAATGAAGGATGATATCCCAATAAAACAAAGGTATTACCCAAAAAATCCTAAAATACAAGGAGAATCAACTCAATGGTCGATGAACTGTTGACATTGGGATGCATAGCACCATCACGAAGCCCATATAGCTCACCCATAGTGATGGTGAGAAAGAAAAAAGACAGGCAAATGGAGATTATGCGTAGATTTCAGACAGATTAACGCAAAATATATAAAGGATGCATACCCACGCATCGACTATATCTTAAATCAGCTACGCGAAGCAAAATTCATAAGCAGCTTAGATCTGAAGGATGGATACTGGCAGATTCCATTGGAAGAAAAAGCAGACCAATGGCATCATTCACGGTTCTAGAAAAAGGGTTATTCCAATGGAAAGTGATGCCATTCGGTTTACATTCTGCATCAGCAACTCTTCAGCGTGCACTGGACCAAGTCGGTATTGCAACGGACCCAGACAAGGTGGCCACAATAACTCAACTAGATCCACCAACTTGCGCAAAGGAATTACGTTAGTATCTATGAGTGGCATCTTGGTGCAGACGATTCGTACCTGGTTTTGCAACATTAACACACCCATTTAACGCACTGCTCAAAAAAAAAAAAAAAAGTGGCACTGGAACGAGGAGCATCAGGCAGCATTCGATGCAGTAAAGGAAAGACTGACGAGTGGCCCAGCATTGGCGTGTCCAGATTTAACAAAAATGTTCGTGCTACAGACGGATGCAAGCGACAGATCACATGGCGTTGAAGTGGTTGAATAGTATAGAGAGCCCCATGGGCCGTATAGCCCGATGGGCACTGGAATTACAGCAATATGATTTCGAAATAGCATATTGAAAGGGCAAACTAAACATTGTTACCGATGCTTTTTCAAGACAACCAATGGAAGGGTGCAAGAGAATCATAGACAATGGTGCCAGGTTTCGACAAGCGAACAAGGTGTGTGCTTGGATCCAGGACATAATGGGAAAAATGAAACAACAACCACAGAAATACCCGGATTACATAGTGGAAAATAGTCAAGTATACAGGAATAATCCACACAGAGCAAGCCAAGAAGAGGTTATATCATGGAATTTATGTGTGCCAAAAGCGCTTCGTAACCAAGTAATGGGCGAAAACCATAATTCCACAACGGCAGGGCATACGGGCAACAGGAGAACTATTGTCAGAACTGGAGCGAGATATTACTGGCCGGGAATGCAACGTGACATTAGAAGGTTAGTGGTACAATATACATACCAACAGTTCAAACCGAGTCAACAGCAGGCAGCAGGAAAAATGCTTCCACAAATACCAGAAGAACCATGGGCTACAATATGTGCCGACTTCGTTGGGCCATTACCAAGGTCGAAACATGGAAATTCGATGCTATTAGTAATCGTTGACATATTTTCAAAATGGACAGAACTGATACCTATGCGCAAGAAAACTGCCGAGAGTTTAGTTAAGGCTTTTCGGGAGAGGCTTCCAGCTAGATTTGAAGCTCCTATTGGACAATGGAGTCCAATTCACTAGAAGAATATTTAAGAAAATGCTAGGTGAATGGGATGCCAACACCAGCTAACAGCACCATACACACCACAAGAGGATTTTCTTCCAACCGAACGGGCAAACAGAACATTGAAAACGATGATCAGTTTACGGGGGAAATCAACGTAACTGGGATGAAAGTTGGCCGGAAAAAACACCAGTATATGTGATACAGGGGCGTGAACCAAGAACGCCAGGTGTGATATACAATAGTGTCACGACAGGCACAGGAAAACAAACTATACTACCAGAGGCGAAGGTAAAACAAATGCAAGAGCTATTCAAGCTAATACGGAGTAATCTGGAGACGGCTGCACAGGATCAGGCACGGCATTACAATCTAAGACGAAGAGAATGGAGACCAATAATTGGAGCAACAGTATGGGCAAAAGAACACCATCTTTCAAATGCTACAGAAGGATTTGCAGCGAAACTTGCACCAAGATTTGGAGGACCGTACAAGGTGATTGGATTCGTGTCACCAGTTATATGCAAATTACGTCACAAAGAAACCGGAAAGAACCGCCAGGCACATAACAGCCAAATTAAACAACAGATATGTGACGTAAACGAAGGCAAGCAACAAAATGAAAATTGAGTACAGACGACTCTTCTGACATGTAGGCGAGCAATCTATACAGACCGGCCGGCTGGATATAGAACTTAAAAACATATCAGAAATATATATTTATAAATTGTGGTAGTTTTTGCGACCTTTGTGTTGTTATATAAACTTAGTTAGTCTTTCTACGACTAGTTCTATTTTGGCGATACTGTGCAACTCCAAAGTGGAAAAATTCCAGGGAAGATTTAATATGTTTTTTAATATTTTGTTTTGCAGCACTTGAATTTTTATTTGAGCTTAATACAGTCTGGGGGAAAAAATATATTTTTCATTTTTCTTGAGAAAAAGACTGCTTGCGTTTTTTCGGTATCCCAGAGCCAGAATTGCAGTATCATCCGCGAAAATAGAAGCTGTGCAGCCACCCAGAGGAGGGAAATCTGAAGTATATATATTGTATAATATTGGGGAAAGACAGGAACCTTGTGGGCAGCCTGCAGTTGTGTCAATTACTCTTGAGTGAGAGTTGCCTATGTACACTGCAAATTATCTGTTTTTGAGAAAACTTTGTGTTTATTTAATAATCTCAATCGGAAAATGGAGGAGATTCATTTTGTATATGAATCCATCGTGCCACACAGAGTCAAAGGCTGCTTTAATGTCTAGTAAGACCATACCCGTAGATTTTGATCTGCTGAATTCTGACAACGATTTTCTTTAATCTACACAGAGGGTGCAACGTATTATGTTCACGACGGAATCCAAACTGTAGAGATTGCAAGTTTCCAAAAGGGGAAGAAATTGGGTTAAGTGAGGATAAGAGGTTATTCCAATTCTCATTTCTGAGTTTGAAAAACTCGTTATTCACCTGTTGCCTGAATCATCCATATCTAGGTCGCCTCTGCGTCTTAACCAATTCCTACGGTGCCTGTTTCTAAGTATTAGCTTTTGGAGTAGATCGGATCTCTTTTTTAAGGATACTTCTCTTTTTAGCTGTGAGGATTGCAGAGTTGAGATCATTAATTAACTTGTCTATGCCGTCCTTTGACCCGACTGGGACGGGGTCATAATTTGGGAGTAAACTATTGATTAGTCTGTGATAAACGCTACAATTAGCAATTTTATAATGAAAAAAAAATTTCCGGGCGGTGGTAAAATTGGTGTGGAGTGATGATTTAACTGGAAGATGATCGGAACCAAGGTCGTTTAACGCTATAATATTAGTTAATAAATAGCAGCTATTTGTTAGAAAAATATCCAGCGTAGAGGATTGGCACATAGGTATGGTCGTCTAGGAAATGAACTGTCAGGCCATGTGATAATAAAAAGTCGTAGATCAGACGTTAGCACGACTGCAACCATAGAGCCTATGTCGGCTATTAAAGTCACCTCCTAACAAAAAGATTCCAGGACGAGAAGTAAGTTCTCTAATGTCATTAATGAAGTCTCGTTTTTGGAAAGAATCTGCTCGTCCCCCTGGGAAATAACAGCAAAAGTGGGTAGTACAGATAACTGTATTATTCGTGATGCTGATGCCAATGAATTCGATACATTTTGTGTTAGGGAGGGGAAGCAGTGAATGGCGGATGAATTTTTTTAATAAATAAGGCAACTTCTCCTACCCTTCTACGAGCTCTGTCACATCTGTAGCAGTAGTACTCATTGTGTTTGATTGATAAGGAATCGTTAAGCCAGGTTTCAGTAACTAAACATATATCTATGTTTTCTCTGTTCCTAACGCGTTCCATGTTATTATAGAGAGTTTGTCAATCATTATGTGAGGAACTTGTACGCTATTGAATTTATAACTTCAAATTAGTCCGCAATTTGGATTTGCAATTTTTTAGTTTGTTTATAAGCTCAAATGTTAGGGTTGATCTCGTCAAATGACAAAAGCTTTTCATTAGCATTAGACAGCTGACTATTGACTGGGTTCGCCCACTTGGGGCTTGAATGGAAATTGGGTTGATTAAGCGAGTTAGAAAAAATATTAGTATTGTCTAGCTGCGGGGGCTCAGAAGAATAAATAGATTTAGACATTCTATTGGATTGATTTTGAGATCTCAATTTAAGGAAACTTAACATGCTTAGGCTGGGGAGTGCGGCTTACGGGAATCATAGAAATTCGAGACTCGTACGCTTAGGTAGATAACTAACTTTGCATCCAGGCACTGGAGAAAATTCAAAACTGCTTTGCATTGCACAACACGCAACATCGTAGTCTTTTATGACGGCACAGTGCAACTTGATACCAATTGATATCTTTTTGATGGAATATTGTGTGCAATTTATTTCATTGCAGAAATTATGGATTTGTCCCACTGTGCACTTAAGTACTGTTTTATGCGGAACATACACTTTGTTTTTGGAAATGATGTTACAAAGTTTATCATCATTCTTTTCAGTTGCTTCGTTCTCATCGTTTGCCTGCACAAGAGCTTTCAGAGGCGAGTAATAGTTTTTGTATGACTCTAAACGCTGCTGCCCAGAGTCAAGTTTAAGAATTTTGTTTTTTACTTTGGGGGAGAATATCCAAGATGGAAGAGTCCTGAACACAAACCAGGCATGTCGCAGGTGCGGGGGAGCCGGACATTGGGCCAGGGAATGCAACAATCAGAGACTCAATTTCTGCTGGCAGTGTGGAAAGATTGGAAAAAGGATAAAGGAAAGTTATTGGAGTTCGGGAAACGAAAGGCGGTTCCAGCTTATCCGGGGCGAGCGGAGACCAAGGTCAACTTTTAGAGGAAAAGCATCAATTGTCAGCGATTATCGAGGTAGCAGGAATTCAAATGAAGGCGACAATTGATTCGGGAGCCACTAGTAGCTTAATAAGCAAGCATTTGTTGGAAACAATGAGGAATAAAGGAAAATGGGAGATTTACCCACAAGCAGGTGTACATGGCAGATGGAAAAGTGCGAGACACTGAAGAGCAATGGACAGAAAACGTGTGATTCGGGAATAAGGAAATTCACATGTCATTTCTTGTCATGCCAGAGGGAATAAATGCACTGATTTTAGGGTGGAATTTCCTTATGATTATGAACACAAAGATATTGTTTGAAGGCCACAAAGTGCCAATCCCGACAGTAAGGCGAATACGGGGCAGGCTGGTGGAAAGAATATCCATCATGGTGACTCAAAATGGTGAACAACAAGACATACAAAGTTTTCTGAGTCATGAGTTGGAGGAATTGGCAAAAATTAAGGGACTATCAAAGTTGGCGATACATCGCATAACGATGAAGGATGATATCCCAATAAAACAAAGGTATTACCCAAAAAATCCTGAAATACAAGGAGAAATCAACTCAATGGTCGATGAACTGTTGACATTGGGATGCATAGAACCATCACAAAACCCATATAGCTCACCCATAGTGATGGTGAGAAAGAAACAGACAGGCAAATGGAGATTATGTGTAGATTACAGACAGATCAACGCAAAATCTATAAAGGATGCATACCCAATGTCACCCATCGACTATATCTTAAATCAGCTACGCGAAGCAAAATTCACAAGTAGCTTAGATCTGAAGGATGGATACTGGCAGATTCCATTGGAAGAAAAAGCAGACCAATGACACCATTCACGGTTCCAGGGAAAGGGTTATTCCAATGGAAAGTGATGCCATTTGGTTTACATTCTGCATCAGCAACTCTTCAGCGTGCACTGGAACAAGTCATTGGCCCAGAAATGATACCAAACACATTCACAAACCAAGATGACATTGTGATAGTGAGCAAAACAATCGAAGAACACATGAAACATCTACAAGAAGTGTTCAGGAGATTGAAAGAAGCAAATTTAAGAATTAATGCTGAGAAGTGCCAATTCTCCAGAAAAGAGCTCAAATTTCTAGGCCGCTCGGTGACAGAAAACGGGATTGCAACGGACCCAGACAAGGTGGCCTCAATAACTCAACTAGAACCACCAACTTGCGCAAAGGAATTACGTTAGTATCTAGGAGTGGCCTCTTGGTACAGACGATTCGTACTGGAACGAAGAGCATCGGGCAGCATTTGATGCAGGAAAAAGGCCCAGGATTGGCGTGTCCAGATTTTACAAAAATGTTCGTGCTACAGACGGATGCAAGTAAAATGGGATTAGGGGTCATACTGGTACAAAACACTGAGGATGGGGAGAGAGTGCTATCATATCTGTAGTATATCCATACCAAAAATAATTCAACACAAACAGCTCAACTTGTAACACTATGTTGCAAGGATAAACGCAATAAAACATAAGTGTGCACTTGAATATGTATATGTGTATACATTAATATATTCACATAAACATACACACACAAATATACAGGAAAACGCCTACGGGCGATCTACTTCTCGAGCTTAAGGGGGGTGTACATGCAAATAGAAAGAAACTGACTGAAGACTTGAGCCAAGTACTGGGCCACCACGCTTCAGTACGAGCAGCTGGAGCCAATGCGAGGCTGGAAATGAGCAACCTCGACCATTTAGCGACGGTAGAGGAAATCAAAAAGGCAATTAAACAACAAATTGGTGATGACGTCGGGCAAGTAAATGTAAGGGGCCTGCGCAAGTCGTACAGAGGCAAACAGATGGCCATCTTGAACATGCCGCGGACTATAGCAGCCGCATTATTGAAAGAAGGCTCCATTGAAGTTGGCTGGGACGTGTGTCCGATTCGAGAGAGGCAGGCTCAAAAGAGATGCTACAAGTGCCTATGCTTCGCCCACAAAGCAGATAGTTGCACTAGCGCCAAAGATCGCACGAACTGGTGCCTTAGATGCGGCCAGACTGATCACAAGGCAGCCACATGCAACAACAACCTAGTTTGTTTTAATTGCGTAGACGCAAAACGCATGGATGCCCAATGGTAACTACTGGAAAGCAAGCTTCAAATAAGAATTTATGAAATTTTTACAATTAAATTTAAATCCCTGCTCGGCGGCGCATGACTTACTTGCGCAGTCAATATTGAACTGGAGATCGATCTGGCTATCCTGAGTGAGCCGGATCAAATGGCCCGCCTCTGCAGCACATTAGATCATCCAAATGCTTCGTACGTGCGCTTATCGGAGATGTGTGGGTCTACAGCTGCTACATGGCACCTAGCCTCTCGTTACACGAGTTTGAATCGGCAGTAGATCAACTTGCTATGGATCCCAGAGGTAAAAGCAGGGTCTTAATTGCTGGTGATTTTAATTCTTGGTCAACGGAATGGGGCAGCAGTCAGTCAAATACAAGAGGCCGCACTCTGCTGGAGGCATTGGCAGCTCTGGATCTGGTAGTGCTGAATTCTGGTTCGGAGCACACTTTTCAGAGAGCTGGCTACGAATCTGAAATTGACGTGACATTTGCGAGCAGTCAGTTGGCCCAGCAAGCCGAATGGAAACTTTGCAGCCACTTCACAGCCAGTGATCACTTGGCCATAATGTTCAAAATCGGCAGAAATCCAGCAAATAACGCAAATGCGCGAATAAATTGTAAAATGTACCGGGTGGAAACGTTCAACCCCAATGTGTTCGAGGCTTCATTACAGTTTCTGGTGACGCAATCAATTGCGCCAAACTGCTGGTAGACGCGATTTCATCAGCGTGCGATGCCAGTATGGTGACCCGTAGGGGCCACACCAAACAGAAGACAGCAGTCTATTGGTGGAATGCGACCATCGAGGAGGCGAGAAAACGGTGTCTGCAAGCCAGACGCCAATACCAAAGATCACGCGGCAGAGGGGATTTTTCCGGCCTACAACTAGAGTTCCTTAACAGGAGAAGCGAACTGCGACAGGCTATTAAGGAAAGCAAAAACAAATGTTTTCTCGAACCTTGCGACGCGGCTGAAAATGACGTTTGTGGCCGGGCATATTAAGTGACAATGAGAAAATTCAGAGAAGCTAATAGCGATCCGTGTAGAAGCAGCCATCCAACGGTCTGGCGATCTTCCTCCAATGCAGTTTGGTTTCAGAAAGGCTAAATCAACAATAGACGAATTAACAACAGTCGACTACGACAACAGAGAGACTACGGTGGAAAGGTGGCACTAAAAAATATTGTTTGGTAACCACAAAGTTGGGTTCAACTCGCCGAATTGGAGAAACCGTATACTGCGATATAGCACACAAGGCGGCTCCAAAATGCACTTGGTACAAGAAGGTGTTCCCCAAGGCTCAGTTTTGGGCCCCCTATTGTGGAACATAATGTATGATGGAGTTTTGCAGCTGTCTCTACCACCTGGCACGCAAATCATTGGTTTTGCTGACGATGTGGCGCTCACCTCGGTTGCGAAACACATCCACGAAGCAGAGGAGAAAACTGCAGAGGCTCGCCAATTCAGGACTCCAACTTGCAGACCACAAAACAGAGGCTGTGCTAATAAGCGGCTGCTTGAAAGAGCGAAAATCACTCTTGAGACCTGTACGATTGAATCGGTAAGGGCAATAAAATATCTGGGAGTAATGTTGGACACCCGACTCAGCTTTAGAGAGCATTTGGATCATGCCAACATAAAAGCTGCAGACATTGGGCGAGCTATAAATCGCATCCTGCTCAACAAGGGGGGCCCAAGACAAATGCAACGGCTACTGCTAGCATCGGTACTAAGGTCGGTCATGCCATATGGTTCACCTGTATGGGCATCCGCGATGGAGCAAGCAACATATCGGCGCGGGATAGAGTCTACATATCGACTGACAGCGATTCTGGTATGTCGTGGCTTCCGAACTGTCTCGGACGAGGAGGATGTCATAGCTTGTATGACTCCAATTGATCTGCTAGCACGCGAAGCGAAGTTCATGTTTATTAGAAGACAAACCGTGACATGGACGCAGGCGGAAAAAAGCGCAGCAAAAGCAGCGGCCAGACGAGCAAGCATGGAGGAGTGGCAACGCAGATGGTCCACTGCTCAAAGGGTAGATGGACCCATAGGCTGATCCCTAAAATAACGGATTGGCTTTCCAGACAAAATGGCGAGGTAACATTTGAGTTGACACAAATTCTGAGCGGTCATGGCTGCTTCAGGTCATACCTTCACCGTTCTGGGAGAGACAGCAGCCCCGAATGCACGCTTTGTCGTAATGGCATAAGCGAGGACCCAGAACACGTTCAATTTAGCTGCCCAAGATTTTCGTCAGAGAGACTCGAACTAGAGGCCATTCTAGGACGGACGCCCACAGTTGAAAACTTGGTCCCAGCAATGACTGGTCCCCGATGTCATCGTATCTTCTTGAACTATCCTTCTTTTCTTTATTTTCTTTGTTGTTACCTAAATCTATCGTTAATTTTTGTTCTTTTCTTAATAAACGAATTTAAAAAAAAACACAAGTATACAGCTAAACATATTCATATATGTATGTATGTACATTTATATATGCACATACATATATTCACATGAGCTAGTGCCAAGCCAGCGTGTGAACGCTGACCATGCACTTTGATGCAAGCGCCCTAAATAATATGTATGTATATACTCACACTCTCCCTCTCTTTTGTAGCTGTTGCCCTAGTCACAGCATAAGAATATATATGTAACAATAGGTTAAGCCAAAGAATATTTTTGGAATAAAAATCAATCTGAATAAGCCCACAAAACTGAACTGATGTGTTTATTCATTTAATATTCATGTCAGTGGAACCCGTTCATTACATATCTTTCAAGGAAATTAAGTCCAGAAAAAAAAAAAACACTCAGCAACAGAAAAAGAGTGCCTAACGATAGTATGGGTAATACGCAAATTAAAACTATATCTCGAAGGATACCGATTTAAAGTAGTGACAGATTACATGGCGTTGAAGTGGTTGAATAGTATAGAGAGCTCCACGGGCCGTATAGCCCGATGGGCACTAGAAATATAGCAATATGATTTCGAAATAGCATAACGGAAGGGCAAACTGAACATCGTTGCCGATGCTTTTTCAAGACAACCAATAAAAGGGTGAAAGAGAATCATACACAATGGTGCCAGGTTGCAACAAGCGAACAAGGAAAGTGCTTGGATCCAAGACATAATGGGAATGGGAATGGGAATCAAGTAATGGGCGAAAACCATAATTCCACAACGGCAGGGCATACGGGCAACAGGAGAACTATTGTCAGAACTGGAGCGAGATATTACTGTCCGGGAATGCAACGTGACATTAGAAGGTTAGTGGTACAATATACATACCAACAGTTCAAACTGAGTCAATAGCAGGCAGCAAGAAAAATGCTTCCACAAATACCATTAGAACCATGGGCTACAATATGTGCCGACTTCGTTGGGCCATTACCAAGGTCGAAACATGGAAATTCGATGCTATTAGTAATCGTTGACATATTTTCAAAATGGACAGAACTGATACCTATGCGCAAGAAAACTGCCGAGAGTTTAGTTAAGGCTTTTCGGGAGAGGCTTCCAGCTAGATTTGAAGCTCCTATTGGACAATGGAGTCCAATTCACTAGAAGAATATTTAAGAAAATGCTAGGTGAATGGGATGCCAACACCAGCTAACAGCACCATACACACCACAAGAGGATTTTCTTCCAACCGAACGGGCAAACAGAACATTGAAAACGATGATCAGTTAACTGGGATGAAAGTCAATCAGAGTCAACTGGATTTACGCCAGTATATGTGATACAGGGGCGTGAACCAAGAACGCCAGGTGCGATATACAATAGTGTCACGACAGGCACAGGAAAACATACTATACTACCAGAGGCGAAGGTAAAACAAATGCAAGAGCTATTCGAGCTAATACGGCGTAATCTGGAGACGGCTGCACAGGATCAGGCACTGCATTACAATCTACGACGAAGAGAATGGAGACCAATAATTAGAGCAACAGTATGGGCAAAAGAACACCATCTTTCAAATGCTGCAGAAGGATTTGCAGCGAAACTTGCACCAAGATTTGGAGGACCATACAAGGTGATCGGATTCGTGTCCTCATAAAAATAAGAGGAAAATAAATAAAATAGCAGCATAACGATGTCACAAACCACAGCCGGTGTTTGACTTTGACATTCGAATATCGTAAATAAAACCAACCTATCGAATATCGTAAATAAACAAGAAAAGAAAAGGATGAAACAAGGAGTAAGAAGTAAACTAAGCAGAGGCACTACCAACACATACAAGAGCCCCGCTCTTTTAAATGTTAGCGGGTGACCTACACATGCTCGCGGTGCTATATGTGTATAAGCGGTAAAATTTATTAATTGTCAAACATATGAGGTTTCCTGCATGCAAAAGTCATAATCATGAAACCCTCAAAGTCGAACGCTCATAAAGTAAACTCGAAATCATTTAACAAAAAAAAATTAATGCATACAATGCTCAATTTGGCCAGGATAAAGGCGTAGTTCGACGTGCGGAACCACGGGCCAATGTGGAACGTGCTGACTTGCACGGTAAGGATGAGGCCATTGACCTGGCATCGCCCTACGTGTCCGAGGAGGAGTCCGACGACGATGTGCCGGATATGATGAATCCGGGCATCGCCGCCTCCCCGGACGAGAAGCACGATGAAGACGAAGAGGTCAGCGGTTATCTGACGGAAAAGAGCGAGGCGGAGTCAGCGGTGAACCAAGAACGCCAGGAGGACGAGAATGATGAAGCTGAAATGTGGAGGGAGCTGGACGGGGCATTCCGGATGATGGAGGAAGACGAGCTGGAGGAGGCAAACAGCGGCCGTAATAGCCCGGCGGTTTATGCACCATGGGAGCAAAACGAAATCCACGAACCACCGATTTAAGTTTGGGAGCCAGCACGGCCACCAACTCCATTACGTATGGTGGACATCGTGTCAGATGCCAGCGAAACGGAGGAGGTGGCCGTGGCTGATGAAGGTAAGGCTGAGGGAGTAGCCAGCCCACGTCCAAGCGAGACGGAGAGCCCGGACCAGGTGGAAGACAACGAGGGGTCGAGGGCACAAATGTATAAATGTGGTGGCGGCAACAAATTCAGCAAAAGGAGGAGGCGGAACGAGAGCTGCTGATATGGGAGAGGGCCCGGCAGAAAGAAGAACGGCTGGCGCAGGCCAGACAGAGGTTGACATTGGAAATAGAGCCAAAAAAAAAAACAACAACAGCGTGAACAACTAGAATGTCCGCGGGTGTGGCCAAGGCCGACAATGAACAGAAAAATGTCGGCACCCACGGAACATATGGAGGAAGTAAGGCCGCCATGGTCACGCCAATTATCGTGTCCGGTGCCAAATGGGCATGAAAGGTACGAGCCGGTATAATCAAGGGAGCGGCCAGAGGTTGTGGCGAAAATAGTGGAAGAAATGTTACAACAGGATGGGCCGAGAAGAGTTAAACTAGTATGGGCGGGTCAAATAAGGTATGGGATTAGGATAGCACAGGGGATAGCTAGGATATTTAGGGAAAAAGGGTATAAGGTAGAAAAAATAATGTAAATATAGATTTTCAAGTAGTTAGTAGGTAAAAGATGCGAAACGGGCGAATAAAAAAAAATGGAGTTAAGAATAATGGAAAGAAGCCGTAATCCGCCAGCATGAACAAAAAGATACGCAGTAATTGCCAACAAGAAAAGATGCCAAATGGCCAATAAAAGATGCGAGCTGATTCCAAAAAAAAATGAACCACATTCAAACACATACATCACGAAAAAAAAAACAATGTACATGGAGCTAGTAAAAAAAAAATGAACATATTTATAAAACAAACACAAGCTACAAGGGACAGGGGAGGGCAAATCCCTCCCGAAGAAGTGGGGAAGTGTGAGGAACATTATATATAAGAATAATGTCCCACACAACAAACAAGCAGCAACACAATCCAAACGCTGCAATGGTCTAGATATAAGATACAGTCGACACACAAACCATTGTAGTCACGATCAAAGCGTACGATATACGCGCATGCACAATTGGGACCGGTCAAACTCAGTCGAAGCATACGATATACGATCAAACACAATTATGACCGATCGAACCACAAGCAACCGCTGACAAATTTCGTCCAAGCGGGAAGATGCTTGCGAGGCGTAACCCAAAAAACGAAAGCGCGAGTGAGACGAAGCTTGAGGGCATTGGCCTCATAACGAGACCCAAAAGCGCACTTCCCCTATGCAGTTCACTTCTTTGCGAGCGAAGCAATTGTGTTGCTGCAGACCGCAACTCTCGGGCTCGCGAACGCTCATGCTCAAGCCTGGATGCACGACTTTCGGCTGGTTTCATAATAATCCTCCGCCTTTGCCTTAGCCGCTCCGTCTCCCGTACCAATTACCGTTTGTCTTCAGTCCTATTCGAAACTTTCTTTCTGATTCGTACGACGACCCAAATTCGTTTTTTTAGGAGGCATTATTTCGTTTGTAACTAAAACAGGAAAATTTGTATTTTAATGAATGCCCCGCCTGCTGCGGTCGAGACACGGAAAGACGTATAAAACCCATTTTATTCGCGCTCGTGAGTACGATATCGACATAAAAAGTAAACAAAAACTTAAACCTGACTTCACAGTGTGTCAAAATTTGAACACAATCGGTTCAGTAGTTTCTGAATGCAGAACGATTGTAGGTACTCACACAACATTTTCATATCTATAGACTAGTAGACACGGCAAACGTTGTTTTGCCATATAAATAATTTCCTAGTAATTTCTAGTGTAGACAAAAAAAAATAGCTACTTATTGTAAGTATGTACATACATATGTTAGAATGTGTATATTGTATGTACATATTGAAGAATGTGGTTTATGCGTGAAATATTTCTGAATATTTGAAAGCATGAAATGAATCTTCGAATTGACTTCAGGAACACGTTAGAATCTGGATCCGTGCCGATAAGCAAGCCGTTAAATGGTTCAGGTGGTGTTTCAAATTCAGGTAGTTTCAGTTTTCCTGACGCGCAACACATCCCAGCTGGCTCGTTTTTGAATTTCAGAGCATGACAATGCGGACATTCCTTGTCCATAGCACCAATTACCACTTTTGAATGAGCATAATATTTAATAACGGGCTCATACTGGAATGCTAGACGCAGGAATGGATCAGATATAAATGCTCGATGTACCTGTTGTCGTTGTTGGTCATTTGTTCTTCGTCTATTGATTGTGAAACGGCGTGATTGTCGTTGTTAATCTTTATTCAGTTTAGCTCGTGCATTTTCTGGCTCTTCTTGATGCAATTGTGCCATTCTGACACGTGCATCAGTATTTTGTTGCTGGATTTGTTCTTCTGTTCTTGCTATTTCGCAAGTACCGAACTTTACTTGTACTGCGGCTCAAATCAACCCCTTGTACAAAACATAAATAGAATTAATGAAATAATTTAATGATGAAAAATGTGACAACTAATTCAATGACAATTAATCAGTTATCGACCGGAGAGGAAAAATGATTAAATTACTAAAATGGCTATTAAAAAATAAGGGTAAAAGGTAGAAAGGATAGATAGAATGAAATTAGCTGCCTTTAGTATCTAGATCCTGGAAATACACTAGTCTATATAAGGTGGTGGTTTAATATATGGACGTTTTGTTTGCCGAGATGTCGAGAATGAGATGAGCTCATATATGAGGCTTAATATAGTTTCGACACTTTGAGGGCAGGTTTTTACAAACTCCAAACAGAGATTACTGGGGTGGAGACTCAGTCCAGAAGCTTATAAATGAGTCTCCAAAACGTAAAAGAATCAGTCCTTGGCCTGTATCTCTTTCTGTTTATCCGCAAGCGTCTCTTATCGTACCCGACCGGTCTTATCCACCATCTACTCCCAAGTTAGAACAATTAATCTCGTTTACGAGCCCGTGGTAAGTGGCGTATTGCCGGTATATAACCTCTCAAAAACGGAGCCAATTTTATTTTTTTTTCCGGGCCATTACCCAATCCAATGAACCAATAGTATGGAGAGTCCCGTGAATAAGTTGACTACTGCAGTGAGTGACTCGTTTATCGTTGCTGCTGCAGCCACTCCAAAGAAACGCATATTTGTTTCTAGGCTAGATCCTAATCGGAAAAAATATTGCGCCTCGAATATTGCAGTGGAAAATTAATCATTTTTTTATTCTCGGGACATTTCGTCCTTTAAAATTAGTGTTTCAGCCAATATTTTTACCATTGTAAGTCAAGTAGATTTTTGACCAAAGCATACATATATGGGGAAGAAATATACTGTAAAGAAGAAAAATCGGCAACCGATTCGCCTGGCAACAACATCTTACACTATTCCTGCCACATTAACCTGGGTAACCAGAACGTTAAAAGACTGAAATCTAAACTTCCCAATCTCTATGTGAGTCTTTTTTTATCATAACATTCTAGCTTTTACGGAGTCGGGGCCATACCCTGACATTGCTGATGCATCTGTTTTTTCCACAAACTTTTCTATATTCAGACGTTACCGGATTTCTCGCATAGGTGGTGGCGTTCTGATAGCTGTTGATGCTGCTTTATCATCTGAAATGATTCAATTTTCTAGTACCCAGTAGATTGAGTTTGTCGGTGTTAAAGTAAATTTTAAATCTTTTAATGCTTTCATTACTTGTTCCTATATTCCACCATTGTCAGACTTGGTGGTATATTTAAATCATGTAGAGGCAATTCAATTTGCCTCCTCTTTAGTTTCCAGTCAAGACTTGCTCATAGTTGTAGGTGATTTTAATTTACCCGCTTTAGCGTGATCACTAACAGATGAATCTACCACGTTGCTGCCCTCTTTGTCACATGACTTTATTGATGGCCTTCTAGACTTATCTTTATCCCAAGTCAATCCTGTCTTAAATTCTAATAGAAAATCGTTAGATCTTATTTTTGTATTGGATTCATCTTATTGTAATGTTTCTAGGATTGAACCATTTGTTCTTCCCGAAGACAAATTTAATTCACCATTACTTGGTTCAAATAAATTACCTCTAACTAGGTGCTTTCGTAAGACTGACTTGGCCAGCCTTAATGTAAACATTACTTCTACCGATTGGTCTTACCTGTACAATTATGATACTCTTAATTCACTCCCTGATATTTGCGTGCATTTTGGTAAGCAGGAGCGGCCCAACGAATGTCCCTGGTCCATCGTCTCTCGTAGACGGATAACCATCGTCTCTTATAGACGGATAACCATCGTCTCTCATAGACGAATAACCATCGTCTCTCATAGACGGATAACCATCGCCTTGACCCCCGCCATAGCAAGTCCTTCTGCTATGGTGCGGTCTTGACCCCCGCCATAGCAAGTCCTTCTGCTATGGTGCGGTCTTCATTTTCCCTCTAGGGACTCTAATACATCACTCCTGTAATGACCAAACATCAAATTCAAAGACACCTTAAGCTTTTATTCTTAACCATAACATACAGAGTATCTTCTCCTTTTTTTTTTTTTTTTTTTTTTTTTTTGTTACCAAATTCAAAAGTTTACTTAAATTTTAACGGAACAATTAATCCTTGTGCTTGCACTATGCAACTTCAACAAATCAACAAAGTTGTTGGCTAACAGCTGCGCCCTTGCGGAGCCCCAAACTGCTCGCTTTATATGATGCGGCCTTCGGATGATTTCCACCGAGGCGGCTTTGAGGCACTTGCGATTTGGAAGAAATGAGATGACCAGGGTGACTTCAGTCCATTTGCTTTATTTTCTTAACCTAAAACTATAGTACAATTGTCGGCGGGCACAGAAGGTGCAACCGCATCGAACGAGATTCATTTCAAGAGTAAAAATTCAAGTACAGCAATCCACGCTGTCTTTTACAAAATTCAAAGTTCTGGAAATTTCCATAGAAGAAATAAGAAAGAAAAGAATTGAAGTAACGGATCTCCAAGTTTGTCTCTTCAAAGTAACATGCGCTGTTCTTGGTCTCTTTCTCTCTCTCTTCGGTCGTTTTCTCTTTTCAGCAAAGAAAGTCTTGCTTCAGTTGCAGCCCAAACATTCTAACCCCCTTTGATAATAACGATCTTCATCATCAAATTCACGTCCGAAAGACTCCTGCGAAAGGAAAACTGAAACGAGAATGTAACAATTTAACGATTCTCCATCCAATTCTCCTGAATAGGCAATGGACAAAGTTTGGCTACCGGTCCTTTTATGAGTCCCTTGACTGTCTTCAAACTCACCACTCTCACTAGTCCATCACTTGAAATCTCAGCCAAGCTTACTCGCTTCTCGGTAATTTTTTTCTGACACGAGTTGTGGCTTAGAAGGAACTAGATACCTGGAAAAGAAGTCTGCATGAGCCATGTGTTTTCCTTCTCTATATTGGATATCAAAATGGAATAATTGCAGATAGGCCCACCAGCGATGCACTCTTGGTGTTAAGTCTATCTTTGTCCGTGAAGCCTTAAGCGAATTACATTCGGTATATACCACAAACTTGCGCCCAAGCAGATAATGACGAAAGTGTTTTACAGAAGCAACCACTGTCAATGTTTCCAACTCGTATGAGTGATATCTAGCCTCAGAGGGCGAAGTTGTTTTGCTAAAATATTCCACCACATGAGGACTACCATAAATACGGTGTAGGAGTATTGCACCATATCCACAGGATCTGGCGTCAGTGTGTAACTCAAAGGGGTATTGTGGGTCAAAAATTACCAAAACAGGTTCGTTTGTAAGGACAGTTACTATTTTTTTCGAATATTCTCGAGTTCAACATCCCAGACAGTACTTCCTTTTCCTGACGTAAGAGAATAGAGTGTCTTCATTATTTTGGCGAAATCGGGTACAAACTTGCGAAAGTAGGAAGCCAGACCAACAAACTGTCGCAAACTGGAAACAGTCTGCGGAGGTGGTAATAAACTTAATGCCATAATCTTCTGTGGGTTTGGCATAATCTCGCCTGCTTTCACTTCGAACCCCAAATACCCTTGTTTTCAGAAAAGAACATTTCGAGATATTGAAGATGAATCCAGCCCTTGTCAGAACGTTCAATACTGTTCTCAATCTTTCTAATTATTGGTGACACGATCATAATGTCGTCCATATAGACAATTACATATGAATATGTGAGATTGCATAAAGCTTGCATAACTGTCTTTTCAAAAATGGAAGGCGCATTTTTGAGTTCGAAAGGCATTGTAAGAAATTCATATTGGCCATCCGGAGTCACAAATGCAAAATATTCAACGGAATCGGGGTGAATCGGAATTTGGTGAAAACCACTAGCCATTGAAGTAGGCGAAGGCAATGTTTGACTTGAAGTGATTAATTGGGGCCGCAAGCCCGGTATTTATAGGGGAACATTTACATTGGTCTTATGGCTAGTGTCCTTAACGGTACTTAAAACTAGACATTATGCTTAAGTTCTAATTACTTATAATCTATCCCTAAAAGTATGTGGCCTAATCTTATCCCTAAAAGTATACTACACCTCTTTTTTTTCATAAAAGAAAAATTTATATTTTTCTCGTATCCTTACTATATTATTTTTATTCTATCTAAATGTACTGTTTGCTTTTTGTTTTTATCATCCGTTATTACTATATTATTGTTAGGACCTATGCTCTGTATTTTATACTTGCCTGTGTATTTGTTTTCTAATTTATGTCCTGTATCATTTTTAAAAGTATTTCTTGTCCTTCAGTTAGCGATACTTTTTTTGTGTTTTTATCATATGTTTCTTTTTGTAATGCTTTAAATTTTTCGATAAGCAGTTTCGGTCTATTTTGTGCTATTTGTAGTTTAAATTTTATTTCTTTATTGAAGTCATCAGTGTTGTAAATGGGTTCTACAGTTTCAGATGAGAACGGGACAGTTTTAGGATGTTTTGCAAAGACTAGTTCAAAAGGTGCATAACCATGTACGGTGGATGGAGTGGTGTTAAAGCAATATGTGAAGTATGCTAGATATTCATCCCAATTGTCTTTTTTAATGGAAATATATGAACTAATATACTCATTGAAAGTTCTATGGCTTCTTTCTACTGTTCCAAGAGTTTGATGATGGTGCGCCGTGGAGTTAATTTTAGTGAATCTTTGAAACTATGTCTGTACTGCTACTCTTTATTCTATTGTAACTCTCGAAGATAGTTTCAATGTGCTTATTAATGGTTTGAGGGTGTATATAAATTGTTTTATTTAGGCACTTGTATGCTTTCTGAAATTTTTCTTTCAATATTTCTATGTTCTGGTCCATTGAAATTTTGTTCCTTTTGGTTTTATCTTTATGGTATACTTAATTCCCTTAAAATAATTTTGTTCTCTTAATATTTCAATTTTTTTTTTCTTCTGTATAAAAAAATTTTGATTCTTCTATTTTTTTTCTGTTATTTTTTTTTTTCAATTTGCTTAAAATTCTATTTAATTGTTTCCAAAAAAAAAAAAAAAAAAATTGTAATTTTTCTTATAGGGTAAATACCCTATAAGTCTAAATGACTTCGTTATTGGCAATTTTGGTCTTCTGGAGCTTGCTGCGATCAGAAAGCTTTATGTGTGCTTGCAAGCTTTGTGAAATTTACTTGAGCTTTTTGAACTTTTTTTTTTAGAAGCTCGCTTTGATCGCGGCAAGCTTTACAACTGTGCTTATGTTGTTTGTGCAATTTTGAGTGCACATGGTTGACATGTGCTCTTCGTTAGGGTATGTTGGGGTATATAAGGCTGATTGGAATATATGTTTTGTTTTTGTGTTTGTTAGGCCAATTGGAATTTAATATTTAATTGTATAAATATATGTTTTTTCTTTTGGTGTATTTTTCATTTTAGTATATATATGCATATGTATATGTATATATGTGTGTTTTCTCTTTTTTTTCGAGGGTATTTTTGGCAATGATAGACTTATTCAAAAAATTTTGCGGACAATATTATTTTTTTTTTCATTTTATTTTTTCTCTTTTGTTAGTAATATTTATTTAATTAATTAATTATTTATAATGGCAGCGCAAAGATCACCTCTTGCCACAAAGGTGCCTATATATTAGCACACTTTTTTTATTATTTTGTTAATTAATTTTTTTTTTTTTTTTGTTTCTGCATCTGCTGCTGTTGCTGGTCGGTTCTGCTGCTGTTGGTTGTGCTGCTTTGCCTCTTTTTGTTGTTGCTGTTGTTCCTCAAGTCGGCATATCCTATTCCAAATTTGGCATGCCTCCGCCCATGGTGGTGGTGGGTCGCTGTTTACTTGGGCCAGCAGGGCCGCTCGCTGCCTCCTAAGTCTGACGAGAAGGCCACCTCGCCGCTTTATTTGGGTAATGGTCCTGGTCATCGGTATTTGAGCATGCTTCCTTTTTTCACTTTGCCTTTTTTTTTTGTATGGCAAGGATTTTTTTTTTTTTATTGCCTTTTTATTTGTTGCCAATGTTAGGCAGGATCGCCATGAAGTAGGCGAAGGCTAGGTTTGACTTGAAGTGATTTATTGGGGCCGCAAGCCCGGTATTTATAGGGGAACATTTACATTGGACCTTAACGCTACTTAAAGCTAGACATTATGGTTAAGTTCTAATTACTTATAATCTATCCCTAAAAGTATGTGGCCTAATCCTATCGCTAAAAGTAGACTACACCATATCTAAACAAGTAAAGTAAAACGAATCAGGCAACCTATCAATGTGATCACTAATGAGCGGCAAGGGGTATTTGTCAGCAACGGTATTTGAGTTTAATTTTCTGTAGTCAAGACATAAACGATCGGACTCATTTTTCTTTTTTACAAGCAGCATAGGACTTGCATTCGGAGAACAACTTGGGCGGATAATCTTACAGCTAAGTAATTCTCTTAACCTCTCACGCACTATCTCTCTCTCTTCTGGACTGAGCCTATACGGCCGACGTTGCATAGTTTTGTTGGGGTCAATTAGTCGAATCCTCATTTCACCTGTATTAACTCGTGTGTTTGGAATCCTTTTAGAAAATGCTGAGGTATAATTTTTAATTATATTTATTAATTTGCTTTTATCAGCATCAGCCAATTCAGTATCGATTTCGTCAAGATTATTTGGATAATCAATAGCGGTACAAATATTTACGGATTTTGATATTACAAATTTAAACACATTTGGTGAAAGCACAACATTGAAACCCTGATTAAGGACTTCACGTCCAATAATGACATCGTTTTTCAAGTCCTAATCTCGAACAACGTGAAATAATACTTCTATCATGTTTTCATTAATGGTAACCTGACTGAGAATTTGCATAGTACTATAAATACCGGCATCGCCGATACCTTTTAACATTACTATATTATTCATGCGCTTTTCGGACAATCTGCCACTTATCTTTTCTGTTATCAAGGAACATTCGGCACCAGAGTCAAAACGAATTTGGGTAGCTCTCACCTCGATGTAACATGACTCCTGTTGGCTCAGACAGAAAACACTGGTTTACATTCTTTTGTTTTGTTGGGACGTCATTTCCAGAGCATCGGTTCGCAAAATGCCCGGGTTGGCCACACTTGAAGCGGATAACACGGGTCTTCTCTAGTTGGGTTTTTGCCTCGTCTTGTCGCGCTTTTTTTCTGCATTCTGCTATTTTGTGTCCCACTTGTCCGCAGAAATGCCACAGAGTGGCTGACATTTTTCGCCATTTATTGTCAGATCCAGGGCTAATATCACGGCCGGTATCGCGATGCTTTTGAAAGTTGTAAGCCTTCAACTCCGATTGCAGATCACTTCTTGTTTGCACCCTTGAAGTGAATACAATTCGTTGTATACGGCGGTCCATATTTGCCATATGTGCAAGCGCATCTATGTTTTTGTCCTTCCAGCCCGTAGTTAGCGATGACACCAGGCGTCTAGCATATACTGTCAAGCACTCTTCATTAGCCGGACGACTGCTTAACAAATTCAAAAACATCGCTGCTGGTGTTTCTGTTGGGGATCGAGAGATCTTGGGACCGAAATGGTGGACATGTCTTTTCCAGAAATTACGCACTTTGTTGTTGCAACTTAGTATTTATTGCTATTAGAACAAGCTAATAGCAATATGATTGTAAATAGGCATCTCTGAGGCGACTGAGAGCCCTACACAATTTTTGCAAACGAGGTCTTTTATTTAGACCAAATTTTTTTAAATATTTTTTTTAAAATTTAAATATGATTATGTATGTCGGGTCGTAGCCTGTTTAATTTAAATCACACATTGTCTTTTTACTGTTTTTTTTTTTTTTACTTTGCACTACTTTCACTTTTTCACTTGTATTTTGAACTGTACGGCTAGTTCCCGGGGAGATTATACACTGAGCTCTCTAGCCCGAGGACCCCCTTTATATAGGACCTGACCTGAAGACAGCTCTCAACATTAGTTGCTAAGGTTGCTTAGATGCTCAACCAGGGCTACAACTGACGCACCCGTCAATACATTGGAACTAACTAGTAAGCTTTGACTTATTAGTCAGGTGTCAGTCTGCAAACGCTGCACGGCAGTGTAGTAAACTACACAATGCACTGACACCTGACAATTCTCAAAGCACCATAGTAGGCTTTGATTCATTGACACCTGATAATTCTAAAAACAACACAGTAGTCTTTGATTCATTCTCCGACACATACTTATAAATAAAATCAGCAGTTTGGTAGCATAATTGCATATTGCCACCCAACGAAGTCGGTCGTGTTTTTTTTGTTCTCTCGCTTAACTTATATTTAATGATAATTTATAAAATTCATATTAAATTAATTCAACCCATTTCCCGTTCACCGTTTGCTATTGTTTGTGTGGTGTTGGTGCCCTCTATCGTTTTGTTTTCTCTTTTGATTGCGTTCGCGGCCATTTGCTTTGCGCTTGTGACATTTTATTATTGTTGTGTGTTTTAATACAAAAAGTATTCCATATTTTTCTCTCTTCTTTTTCAATTGCATATTACAAAGTCAAGATGGGGATAGGACTGTACAGGGTGTCGGCCTTAAATACGGCTGTGATTCTTGTCGTGGCTTGGAGATGTGAGGTTTTATGAAATGGACTGGGGATGCATTTAAAACCTTGTTAGCTGGCGTTCATAAGCTCCAAAAGGAGCTTTTACCAATGGAGATTCAATTCATAAGTTCTTAGAATTTGAATGAATCTCGGACGCGAATGAGGGTTAGGTTTCGGAGCGCGTCTTTCAGTCCGTCGTCACCTGGATCTTTACCAGTTCCGGATTCTGACAATGAGCCGATTTCAGCAAATTCACAGCAGCTGATATCATTTAGGACTCCGGCTTTGTCAGCTGTGAAGTCCATTCCAATTTCTCCTGGGTAAAGTATCCTACCTACTATTACGATTCCTGTTGTAGTTTCCGAACCGTCCGGGCAAACATCCGTTCCCGGAAAAATTGACAACAAAATGGTTACAAGAAGAGCTAGTTAAGTGCTGGCTGCCTTAATCGCTGCGCATGTAAAAAGAGTATACAATAAAACAAAATTGGCCTCTGATTACCCTGTTATATGCCTCTACGAATAACGTTACTTCCGTCTCGTCTGCATCTGGCCTATCAGAACGTACGGGTACTAAAGTCTTACCTCCCTAGACTCTATGTAGATGGTTTGGCTATTGACTTTTATATTATTGCTGATGCTTCAATTTTCTCCTCAAGATATTTAACATATAAACATGCTTGGACTACCCGTAACGGTGGTGGTGTTCGGATCGCTGTTAATTCAGCGTTTTCGATTGTAATTGTTCAATCGTCCAATCAGGAGATTGAGTTTGCTTTTCGTTAAAATTTCTTTTAATTCTTTTTCTGCCCATATTACTTGTTTGTATATTCCACTTCAGCCCGACTTGGCAGCATACATTAACCATTTGGAAGCCATTCGACTTGTTTCCTCATATCTTACAGACAAAGACTTGTTCATTTTTCTGGGAGATTTTAATTTACCTGAGATTGCCTGGGTTCTTCAATTTAGCCCTGAAGACAACTTCCTTCCAACTCTGGATGTAACCATTGACCTTCCTCTTTGGGTTATGTCTAACGATACTAAATAGATGCTTCTACCCCGATATTTTAAACTTAAAAATTTTTTCCTTATTAACGATTGGTCATATCTCTGTACTTGGACAGATATGGACTATGCCATTTCTGTCTTATATAAAACTCTTGAGTCGTTCTTGGTTTTTCAAAGTTTGTGTCCCACTTGTGACCCAAGGATGGTCCAATAGACCTCCTTGATTCCCACCTGAATTATGTAAGTTGAAGAACGTAAAATCGTGATGCTATAAAAAATTTTAAAAATGGAGTAAGTCATGCGATTTTTCTCTTTATGTAGTTGCTCGATGCTATAAGGATTATCTTTAGCGATGTGATTTCAGGTTTTTTCATGATCCTAAGCAATTTTAAAACTTTGTCAACGCAAAACGTAAGACATCAGTGGACCCGTCCTGCTTGCCTTTCGAAAACATAAAAGCGTAGGACTCAACTCTTATTACAATCTTTTTTATCCCGTAATTAGATCAAAAGTCTTCATTTCTTTTCTAAAAACCACTTTTCTGTCACATTTAGCTCGTAATTAGCTGTAGTAAATAATATTTTAAATGTTTGTCAATTTTATTTATATATTATATATAAAACCAGAGGGCCGGGGCTAACTTCGACCGCGTCAAACTTTGTATACCCTTGCAACTTTTTTGGTAACTCTTTCCTTACCAATTAGCCATCAAAGTGTAAGAACGTTTTATCTAAAAAGGCTTATGTTTGCGAAAGAATGGCCTACAATCATAGGAAATAACGAAGATATTGAGTCACTGTTTTCCACCGATCGTTCCTATGGGAGCTATATGATATAGTCACCCGATCTTTATCAAATTCGGCACAGTCATTAACAGATATATTAAATTAAGAAATGTTTAATTTGAAAACAATCACGTTAAAAGTAACGAAGTTATTTACAAAAGTCACTGTTTTTGCCCGATCGCTCCCATGGGAGCTATATGATATAGTCGCCCGATCTTGATTAAACTTGGCACAGTCATTAACAGATATACTAAACTAACAAATGTTTAATTTAAAAGCAATCGCGTTAAAAGTAACGAAGTTATTTACAAAAGTCACTGTTTTCGACCGATCGTTCCTATGGGAGCTATATGATATAGTCATCCGATCTTGATCAAATTTGGCACAGTAGTTTATAGGCGTAATAAACTCTCTAATATTAAGTTTCACGATAATAACAGAAAATAACGAAGTTATTGAGAAAAGTCACTGTTCGTGACTTTGGGGTTTGTATGGGAGCTATATGATATAGTGGTCCGATCCGGCTGAATCCGAGATATACAACCCCTGCAGTATATACGTGCAAAATTTCAGCTCAGTAGCTCTTACGGTCTAGGAGGAGTTTGCGTTGATCCAGACGGACGGACGGACGGACGGACATGGCTAGTTGAACTTGTCTCGTCGTGCTGATCAAGAATATATATACTTTGTATGGTCGGAGATGCTTCGTTCTATGCGTTGCACACTTCTGACCAAAATTAATATACCTTTTTGCAAGGGTATAAACACAATACTCGACTGGGCTCATAGTGGTTCATCAAGTTTGTATTGTTCGGTGTTTTTAAACAAGGTCTGAATTCATCCTATTAAATTATTCATCTTCCAAGATAGGCTGCTTCAGCTGGACTATCCCAGTGACCAATAAAAAAAAATATTAGTATTTCGTTTCATGCATTAGAGTTGGAATGTAGATTAGAAATGTTTAATACTAATATCGAGACTGCGCTTAGATATCAAAATCGAGTTGAGACTATTTGACTCCGAAGATAAGTACAGGTCAGAGCTAGAAGAGCTGCGCATTTCGGCGAAAGCACAATTTAAGGCCGCATTAAGTAATAGGTCCGATATCAGCAAGCATGTGGAACACTGGTCTGAATCACCAACTCGTTCACGTATTTCGAACGTACTGCTGCCAAAGTTTGGAGCGAAGTACTCAGAGTTTAAAAATTTAGTCGAAATTTCTTCACAACGCTTGTTCATAATGGCATGTCAACTCGCAAGATAGAGAAATTTAATTATTTGAGTTAGTGTCTTACCGGTGAAACTCTTGGAACCATTAAAGCGTTTCAAGTCATAAAGCGATAATGCGATCCCAAAAATGTTCCCTGGAGAATATTTCCGCGCTGATGAGCTTTTTTACGATAATACATCTGCAGCGTTTTGTGGCAAATAGGTAAGTTGACGATAAACGATTGTATTGAAATTCCATAAGTATGCCTTGAACGCTGACGTCAAGAAAATGTATCGTCAAGCAATGGTACATAAAGCAGATCGAGACTTCCAGCTCGAATTCTGGAGAAAAAAATCAGATGATTCTTTGAAAGTGAAATGTTAAACAGTGTTACGAATGATACGACGCCAGCTCCGTGATTGACAAAGCTGTGTGAGATGATTGAATTGTCACATCCAAAAGGTGCTTATGTTATCAGACGCGATTTGTAGATGAAATATTGACTGGTGCTGGTTGCGTTGGGGTCCTTCTAGCAATTAAGTCGAAAGTGTCACAGGCACGGTTCAAAGTAGGTTTTGAGTTGACCAAGTGGATCTCGAGCAGCTCTGAATTTTCCGCTTCCCTTAGCACAACCACGCTTACCAATGCTTAGATGCATTTCAATTCCAAATCGAAGAATCGTTTTTGAGTCTCGGATCATTCTTTCGTTTATTTGATCCGTTAGGTCCTCTGAATCCCCTTATTATTAGGAGCAAAGCGTAATGCAAGCGCTGTGACTCAAGGGTATTGAGTGGGACGAATCAATTCCAATAAATTTAGAGACAGCATGGAATGAATTATAAGCATCTAAAGTAAAGATAAAGAAAATAAAATTTCGTCAATTCGTTCATACAGAATCTCAATCACCGATAGAGATTCATGGATTTGCTGATGCCTCAATGAGAGCATATAGATGTTGTATCTAAGTTCGAGTCAAAACTGCAGAAGGTTTCAGCACTTCATTGCTAACGTCGAAATCTAAAAAAGCGCCCCTCAAGAAAAAACATTGCCTAGACTTGAGCTGTGTGTCGCTCACCTTCTCGCAGATCTCTGTCACCGAATAAGTAATATCATAAATGTACCAATTAAGCCTGCAGTCCTTTGGTCGGAAATAACTCTACATTGGATACAGTCACACCCATCGACACTGGCTACTTTCGTTTCGAGCCACCCGGCTAAAGTTCAAGAGTGGTCAGAGAACGTAGTTTGTCGTCATGTGCCAACAAAACAAAACTTATTTGACATAATATTACGAGGTTGTGATGTTGATGAATTAGTTGTCTCTTCTCTTCTTCTTAGTAACTGTCAATGTGAGTGGCCTATCAACCAGCATGAAAAAATCAGCTGTCATGCTGACTGTTAGGGTTGACGAGACCCCTCTAGTTGAAATCATCGAGTCCTATTTGACACATGCTAAATTAATAATTGTGTTTTGTTATGTGTTTCGTTTCATCCGTAGATGTAAAAACAAATCGACTGCGTTTGATGATGAGATTTCATCAGCGAAAAAAAGGCATTTCATAATATTATTGAAATATTACAAAATAAATAATTTCGAGTAGATATTGAAAGTATTCATAAGACCGCCAAAGTGGGTCAGAAATTTTAATGTTTGACTCATTTTATACACAAGTTTATTGGTTCGTGGTGCTCGTTTTCGTTGTTGAGAGTTGGCGGGGAACTTGTAAACGCTTCTATTGTGGCTGGCTGCAATTCAAGTTGTATGCTAGCATAGTTGTTTATGACAAATCGCAGTTGTTTTATATATTTATTTACTGCATGCCGCTTTAGATGAACACCATTCCTCCCTGGTCGTGGAGGAGCGGTTAAATCCTGCAAGTACCAACATTTAGCGCTTGCCAATTCTTTTCGTAGGGGTGAGTTGGTGGGGGTGTGCCATATTGAATTAAAACGCGCGGTGTACTTCGTTTCTATTCACGATACAATTTAAACGCAAAGCAAATATCACACACGAGTTGAGCGGGCTATAATAAGAACTAATGGACCGCGTGTGTCTCTTGACAAACGCGCATGGTGCTCCTGTCCTTAGAGACATCTTCGGGCTGCTGGAGAAGGTGGATCGAGACCTGCTGGATTTTCCAGTATTGGGACCACAGGGAACCCATCAGAACATCGTCTCGACCCTCCCGAAAGAGCCATCAACATTCCTGTGTAAAAGGAGCAGTTTGGCGTCAGTCTGTGATGGCACAAACTTTTTTTTAAAGCGGAACAGTGCTGATCAGCTTATCGAATACTTAATAATTACCTGTAAACAAGGTTAAATAAACTCAACGCTACGTAAACTAGGTGTTATTTGGTATCCCCATACGGTTGGCCTGGTGTTTGTGCCAAGGGGCGGGTGGTGTTTGCTTTCTTGTTTATTGGTTTTCCCGCCTCTCATCCTCTGGATTCCTGCCTGTGTGAGTGTGTCGTGGAATTATCCGCAAATTCCTTAATTTGCCGCCAGTGCGAGTTGGGCGGTTCTTCGCTATAGTTTCGAAATTTCAAATTTTAGAGTAACGGATTGCGCCAAATCGCTAAACCTCGTCGTCCTTGTTGGCACCAGTAGTGTTAATCCAGTTTGGATGGTGCGAATGCTGCAAAGCCAGTGGAAGAGGCTGCTTTCAGGAGGAGCTCACGTCTGGGCCGGACTCAGCGTCAATGCAACTGGTCGAGCGAAAGCGGCACCGGTAGTTCCACCGGCATCGAATATCCCTGAGCTCGACGAAATGGGTAAGCTCCTTGGGGATCTAGTAGAGATGTTCATGACAAAGGCGGATAACAAGAAATCGGTACGCCACGTCAATCACAAGTATGAAGAAGCTTCAGGAACTCCTGTGTCGTAAGGTGCTCGCCGGCCAGTGGACCGTCTGGACCGTCCGGTGTGGTCAAGGTCGTAATTAGACTTCGTGGAAAGCCCCCATTCGGCGATTCTCCAAAACGCCCAAGGGATGAAGTGGCGACTGACAGCTGTGCGCCAGCAAAAAAGGGCACATCTTGAGCCTGCTGCTGACGGTGCCGAATGACAAGTGATAGGTCCAAAAACGAGAAGACACCCAAAGCCGAGACAGCGACCTAGCGCTATTATCGTCGAGAAGAAGGGCAACATGTCATATAGCGTAAAACTTGTGACAAATCCGTGGGCGAGTGTTTCCAAAAAGTGACACGTACAGCAAGGGGCGACCTGCTTCTAGAGCTAAAAGGCAGTGCCAATAACTTGCAGCAGATCAAAGGAGATATCGATATGACATTGAGTGGCAAGGCCGAAGCCCATACCCTTACCCATCGATTTCTGCTAAACTGAGCATGAAGCTCTGAGATGTGGGCTAAACGACCACATGATAAAAGACTTCCACAACAAGGCTAAATGCTTTTTATGCCTTGAAAGGGGATTTGACCAGTTGGACCACGTTTTCGGGGGTCAAAAATGCCCTGCATGGACCAAGCAGAGTCCCAAGATGGTGTCCCACCACAAAAAAGATTAGATTTCTACAAATAAATCTAAACCATTGTGAAACGGCGCGAGTATTGCATGGGTTCAATCATTGATCTCACTTTCACCAGCAGCGGCCTTTATCCATCCTCGTCATGGACAGCCACAGCCATCGTTTTTGCTGTGGAGGAGTCTGGCAGTCCACCAAATGCTCCTGAGATTCCATATAAAAAATATAAGGTAAATACACTTAACCGATAGAGATTCATGGATTTGCTGATGCCTCAATGAGAGCATATGGATGTTGTATCTAAGTTTGAGTCAAAACTGCGGAAGGTTTCAGCACTTCATTGCTAACGTCGAAATCTAAAAAAGCGCCCCTCAAGAAAAAAACATTGCCTAGGCTTGAGCTGTGTGTCGCTCACCTTCTCGCAGATCTCTGTCACCGAATAAGTAATATCATAAATGTACCAATTAAGCCTGCAGTCCTTTGGTCGGAAATAACTCTACATTGGATACAGTTACACCCATCGACACTGGCTACTTTCGTTTCGAGCAGGGTGGCTAAAATTCAAGAGTGGTCAGAGAACGTAGTTTGTCGTCATGTGCCAACAAAACAAAACTTATTTGACATAATATTACGAGGTTGTGATGTTGATGAATTAGTTGTCTCTTCTCTTCTTCTTAGTAACTGTCAATGTGAGTGGCCTATCAACCAGCATGAAAAAATCAGCTGTCATGCTGACTGTTAGGGTTGACGAGACCCCTCTAGTTGAAATCATCGAGTCCTATTTGACACATGCTAAATTAATGATTGTGTTTTGTTATGTGTTTCGTTTCATCCGTAGATGTAAAAACAAATCGACTGCGTTTGATGATGAGATTTCATCAGCGAAAAAAAGGCATTTCATAATATTATTGAAATATTGCAAAATAAAGAATTTCGAGTAGATATTGAAAGTATTCATAAGACCGCCAAAGTGGGTCAGAAATTTTAATGTTTGACTCATTTTATACACAAGTTTATTGGTTCGTGGTGCTCGTTTTCGTTGTTGAGAGTTGGCGGGGAACTTGTAAACGCTTCTATTGTGGCTGGCTGCAATTCAAGTTGTATGCTAGCATAGTTGTTTATGACAAATCGCAGTTGTTTTATATATTTATTTACTGCATGCCGCTTTAGATGAACACCATTCCTCCCTGGTCGTGGAGGAGCGGTTAAATCCTGCAAGTACCAACATTTAGCGCTTGCCAATTCTTTTCGTAGGGGTGAGTTGGTGGGGGTGTGCCATATTGAATTAAAACGCACGGTGTACTTCGTTTCTATTCACGATACGCTTTAAACGCAAAGCAAATATCACACACAAGTTGAGCGGGCTATAATAAGAACTAATGGACCGCGTGTGTCTCTTGACAAACGCGCATGGTGCTCCTGTCCTTAGAGACATCTTCGGGCTTCTGGAGAAGGTGATCCTGCTGGATTTTCCAATATTGGGACTGACTCTTTATTCCAAATTATTATTTTGCTTAAGCTAAGTTTACATATATATTCTTATGCTGCGACTGATGCGACAGCTACAAAAGAGAGGGAGAGTGTCAGTACACAGTAATATGACAAATTTTCTTGCTCTTTTTTTTCGAAATCATATGAATATATTTTCAATAATAGATGAATCTACAAAAAATTTATATATATATATATATATATTTTTTTTTTATAATTACTTTTTGATATTATATATTTATTTTCCTTTTTTTTTTAATCTTTCTCCATGTACTTTTTGTATCCTACCTTTATTGTTTCTAATTTTTATATTGTTATTTTTAGCTATTTCTGCAACATCGAAGGGTCCTAAATACACTGAATCAAGCTTATGACCAGTTTCGTTTTTTAAGAAAACCTTGTCTCCTACTTCTATTTTAAAATCTGATACTTTTTTATCATTTATTTCTTTTTGCTTAATTTTATTGTTTTCTAAAAGTATTCTAGCTCTTTTATACGCGTTTTCTAATCTAAACTTAACTTCCTTAGAATAGTCTTCTATATTATATATTGCATCTATAGTATTAACGCTATTAAATTGAATTGGTAGGTTACTTTGTCTACCAAATACTAGTTCATATGGACAATAATTATGTGTTACTGATGGTGTTGTGTTAAACCAATACACAAAAATACTGTAACCATATGTCCCAATCAGTTTTATCTACTGAAATATATGAACGAATGTACTCGTTGAAGGTCCTCTGACTTCTTTCAACGGTACCTAATGTCTGGTGATGGTGTGCTGTAGATGTTATGTTATCTATTTTTAAATATTTGCATAGGTCAGTAATAATGGAATTTTTATATTCTGTTCCCATGTCCGTAATGAACGTCTTCATTGGACCGTACTTTAGAATAAAAGATTCGAATATGGCTTTTGCTACAGTTGTTGCACTTTTGTTTGCAACAGGAATTGCTACTAAATACTTTGTCAGGTCACATATTAATGTGATTGCGTATTCATTCCCATTTCTGAATGTGGTAGTGGACCGATCGTGTCTACTTTCACTCTGTCAAAAGCATATAGTGGTGTTTCGGTTATAATCATAGGTGATCTTGTATGTTTTGTCGTTTTCGACATCAAGCATTTTGGACATTTATTAATGTACTTTTTTACACATTTAGTCATGTTTTTCCAATAATATCGTCTCTTTATTTTTGTAATTGTTTTATTTATGCCTGTATGACCTTCTTGAATTGGATGGTCATGGAATGTAGACAATATAGCTTCTTTTTCTTTCTTATTATTTACTTGGGTCACCGGCTTGAGTAGCGCTACTCTTAAAAATTGTAAATTTTTATTGCCCATATTTTTGAAAGATTCTATTGAAATAGTTTCAAAGATCTTTTCGCTCGGTGCCACTTTGACTTTGGTGATACTAAGTATACCGGCTTCTTTTTCGAGCCTTTGAAAAAACTGACTTAAGTCGAGAATTCCATTGGTATACATATCGCAAATGTCAATGTGGTCGAGGAATCAGTTATTCGCAAGGTCACTACTTTTCGTACTTCGTCATTTACAATAACGTCATATACGTTGGGCCTGGAAGCTTTTTCAAGATTTTGCCTTGGCAATAGTTCTTGTTTATTTTCTGCACAGAAATTGTTTTGTCTACTTTGGTTTTTTGTTCATGTCAATTAGATCGGATATTGTTGATAGGGCGTCAGCCACAAAGTTATCTTTACCTCTCAAATACTCTATTGTAAAGTCGTACTCTTCCAATTCTAGCCGCATGAGTGTTAGTTTTGAACTCGGGTTGACCATGGAGAACAAATATGTTAATGGTCTATGATCTGTTCGCACTGTGAAATGTTTTCCATATATATATGGTCGAAAATATGTTATTGCCCAGTAGTACTCTTGTTGCTTTCACCTTTAGTGAATGACCTTGATGCATATGAAACTGGAAGCTGGAGTCCATTATAGTTTTGTGTTAAAACTGCTCCACATGCTTGTTTGCTTGCATCTGTGATTATGCAAAATTCTTTGCTTAAATCCGGGTACTGCAATAGATTAGGTTGAACGAGCTTTTCTTTTAAGTATTGGAATGCATTTTCGCCGGGAGTATTCGGCGAAATTTATTATGAAACGTCTATTGTAATTGCAAAATGCAACGAAACGTCTAGCACTATCTGCATCATGTGGGATTCCTTTGTCTGTGCATTTGTGACCTAGGAATGTCACCTCATGCATAAAAAATGACAATTTTTCTGGATGCAGTTTTACATTGTTTTTTCTGCAAAGTTTAAAAACATCTACTAAATTTTCAATCATATGTTGTTCAGAACAACCAATAACGATTAAATCATCCATATAGAGGAAAGCTTGACTTGGCTCAAGCCCTTAGAATGCTATTGTCATCATTCTCTGAAATGAATTAGGTGCTATTTTTAGACCGAAAGGTAATCGTGTGAAACGATATGAGCCATTGCTCGTTGAAAAAGACGTTATATCTCTTGATTTTTCTTCTAGTTTAATTTGATGAAAACCTGACATTAAGTCAAGGCAAGAAAAATATTTTGCTCTTCCCAATTGATCAAGAATATCATCAATTCTGGGGAGCGGAAACTTATCTGACAGCAACTTTTTGTTTATTTGACGATAGTCAATTACTAATCGCCAGTTTTTTTCTTTAGATCCCGAAAGTGGTTTTTTTTGGGACAAGCAAGAGTGGGCTATTATAAGGCGAAACAGACGGTTCAACAATACCCTGTTCGATTAACTTTCCAACTTGTCGCTAGATCTCGTTTATTTGGCTATGCGGACTCCGGTAATTTTCCACATATACCGGTTCATCATCCTTTAGTCTTAATTTTTGTTTATAAAAATTATTTGTTGTGATCGGTTCGGTGTCAAGTCCGAACACATTACTATACTCAGTGCATAACTTTTCGAGTTTGTCTTTGAATAGTATTGGGAAATTTTTCTTCAATTTATGAATTACAGATTCTTTTCTTATATCTTTGGTATTTTGAACTATATCGTAGTTCGAAAGTGATTCAAATTTTATATTGTTAAAGCCTACTATTTGGCATTTATCTGTGGTATTTAAGAATCGGACAAAAGTACTTTGGGCTGTTGCAATAGTGTTTGCAACATAAACGCCCGGTTTAATTTCCTGATTCGGAATTAAAATGTTATCTTCTGCTGAAGATAGTTCTATTTTGCGTACCACTTGGGATCTAGCTGGTAGAAGTGTTGAGTTATTACCAGAATTGAATGTTATTGGAACATAAATTGGGTACGTTATTTTTCGTGGTCTAAGTACAAACCAATCTTCTGAATTGCTGTAATCTAATTTGCAATTAAAAGTTTTTATGAAATCTAATCCTATTATTCCATCGCATGGGGTTGCGAAATCTGAATGAAGCATGTGAAATTCGTATGGAATAATATATTTATCTGTCTGCAATTCTATTGAGACTAGGCCTTTGGAGTTTATTACTCGTTCTCCTATGCCTCGAATGTCTACAGTTTTGTTTACTTGGATGTCGTAAAATACATCAGAATTTTCTTTTATTATTGAAATGTTATTTTCTTATTTTCTTATTTGTTTTAACATTCTTAAATGATACGAAATTATTAAGACTTAGGTTAATAGGATATACTTTATTTTTTAATTTCGAGCATTTGGAGGAGTTTGTCCGTTTCCCTGGTCGCTTTGGGTAATTCGGACATTTGTGTTGTTGTAACCATTCTGTTGGTTATTTGTGTTTTGTCTATTATTATTGTGTCCACCTTCACGGTCGCCTCTTCGGTAGCGTGAATTATTTCGGCCTCGTTGGGCTCTGTGGGCATCGTTATTGCTCCAATTCGAGTTGTTATTGTTCCAATTCGAGTTGTTTCTCCAGTTACCATTATTGTTATAGCGGCGTCTGCCGCGGTCATTATGCTGGGCATAAAAAATGGTATTATTTTGGAAACTTTCTGTGGAGCCCGTCTCTACTGAAAGAGTGGTGAATCTAGCAATGGCTTCTTCAGCCGAATCAAAGTTTCCTGATTCCATTAATAGCTGGACTCTTTGACTTTTGGTATGGCTTACCATAGCATTTACTGCCACTTTGGTGGTGTATTTTATTGCTTGTTCAGTTGGAAGACCATCCGAAATATATGCGCCTTTAAGGGCGTCGGTCAACTCAGTAATCTCCTTTGTGTATGAAACACAGTTATTGGGGTTTCTTTGCAGATTTTTAATTTTTGCTGTTAAAAGATCCACTGATTCACTCTTGAAGATTGTTGATAGTTGTCGTATTACTTCATCAATCGTTGTTTCAGAACTTAGGGTATTACCCGCTTGACCTTTTAATTTTGATTTTATGATTTCGATAGCTACTGCTTCGTGCGTTTCTTTTATGCTGTTAATTACGCGAAGCGCTCCAAGGAAACCCGGTAGATTTTTAATATCACCATCGAAGTATGGTAGCAGCCTGGTGGCTGTGTTTATGAATTCTACCACTGTTTGTGTCATTTTGTTGTTTTCTTTGGGAATTGCTGGTTTGTTAAGACTTATTATTGATTGATCAGAGCTCACTGATGGTTCTTCTTGACTTATTTCTTCATTAGTTGCGATTTTTCTTCCAGTACTATTGAAGTTTCCAAATCAGATGTTTGTTTAAATTCAATATTGTGTCTGTTCAGCACAGTTATTGCTTTTTGTTTGCAATCACTGTAGAACGCATTTGCTTTGTTTTTTGCCATGTCTGTAGTTTGCTATACTGTTCAGTTAATACTGCTCTAATAGCTGGGAGATTTTCGGTTATTATTTTCGTGTGTTTGGTTACTGTGTCTTGGGATGTTTCTATATTCTGCGAGAGGCACTTACAAGATTTAATTAATTCTTGTGCGTGTATTCTAGCTTTTCCTATTATATCATCCCACGTAACCATAGTTTGTTAAAAAAAAAACAAAAGAAATATCCACTTTTTGTTTTAATTCCCAGAGAAGTTGTCTCTATGGGTTGGTCGAATAGTTCCTGTACCCAGGAGGGTAGAATTCTATTTTTCAAAGCCAGATTTATGGCTACTAAGATTAATTTCTATTTCTATTTTGGATTCTTGAGAACCCATTTTACTTTAAAAAAAAATTTGTCGTTTAGACCTCGTCGTCCTCGTTGGCACCAGTAGTAACACTACTGGTTTGTAGTTTGGATGGTGCGAATGCTGCAAAGCCAGTGGAAGAGGCTGCTTTCAGGAGGAGCTCACGTCTGGGCCGGACTCAGCGTCAATGCAACTGGTCGAGCGAAAGCGGCACCGGTAGTTCCACCGGCATCGAATATCCCTGAGCTCGACGAAATGGGCAAGCTCCTTGGGGATCTAGTAGAGATGTTCATGACA
Source organism: Drosophila tropicalis (assembly GCF_018151085.1). Classification (NCBI taxonomy): domain Eukaryota; kingdom Metazoa; phylum Arthropoda; class Insecta; order Diptera; family Drosophilidae; genus Drosophila; species Drosophila tropicalis. Next base: position 1,897,484 of record NW_027172360.1, on the reverse strand, counting down.
AAGGCGGATAACAAGAAATCGGTACGCCACGTCAATCACAAGTATGAAGGAGCTTCAGGAACTCCTGTGTCGTAAGGTGCTCGCCGGCTAGTGGACCGTCTGGACCGTCCGGTGTGGTCAAGGTCGTAAGTAGACTTCGTGGAACGTGGATTCTCCAAAACGCCCAAGGGATGAAGTGGCGACTGACAGCTGTGCGCCAGCAAAAAAGGGCACATCTTGAGCCTGCTGCTGACGGTGCCGAATGACAAGTGATAGGTCCAAAAACGAGAAGACACCCAAAGCCGAGACAGCGACCTAGCGCTATTATCGTCGAGAAGAAGGGCAACATGTCATATAGCGTAAAACTTGTGACAAATCCGTGGGCGAGTGTTTCCAAAAAGTGACACGTACAGCAAGGGGCGACCTGCTTCTAGAGCTAAAATGCAGTGCCAATAACTTGCAGCAGATCAAAGGAGATATCGATATGACATTGAGTGGCAAGGCCGAAGCCCATACCCTTACCCATCGATTTCTGCTAAACTGAGCATGAAGCTCTGAGATGTGGGCTAAACGACCACATGATAAAAGGCTTCCACAACAAGGCTAAATGCTTTTTATGCCTTGAAAGGGGATTTGACCAGTTGGACCACGTTTTCGGGGGTCAAAAATGCCCTGCATGGACCAAGCAGAGTCCCAAGATGGTGTCCCACCACAAAAAAGATTAGATTTCTACAAATAAATCTAAACCATTGTGAAACGGCGCGAGTATTGCATGGGTTCAATCATTGATCTCACTTTCACCAGCAGCGGCCTTTATCCATCCTCGTCATGGACAGCCACAGCCATCGTTTTTGCTGTGGAGGAGTCTGGCAGTCCACCAAATGCTCCTGAGATTCCATATAAAAAATATAAGGTAAATACACTTAACCGATAGAGATTCATGGATTTGCTGATGCCTCAATGAGAGCATATGGATGTTGTATCTAAGTTTGAGTCAAAACTGCGGAAGGTTTCAGCACTTCATTGCTAACGTCGAAATCTAAAAAAGCGCCCCTCAAGAAAAAAACATTGCCTAGGCTTGAGCTGTGTGTCGCTCACCTTCTCGCAGATCTCTGTCACCGAATAAGTAATATCATAAATGTACCAATTAAGCCTGCAGTCCTTTGGTCGGAAATAACTCTACATTGGATACAGTCACACCCATCGACACTGGCTACTTTCGTTTCGAGCAGGGTGGCTAAAGTTCAAGAGTGGTCAGAGAACGTAGTTTGTCGTCATGTGCCAACAAAACAAAACTTATTTGACATAATATTACGAGGTTGTGATGTTGATGAATTAGTTGTCTCTTCTCTTCTTCTTAGTAACTGTCAATGTGAGTGGCCTATCAACCAGCATGAAAAAATCAGCTGTCATGCTGACTGTTAGGGTTGACGAGACCCCTCTAGTTGAAATCATCGAGTCCTATTTGACACATGCTAAATTAATAATTGTGTTTTGTTATGTGTTTCGTTTCATCCGTAGATGTAAAAACAAATCGACTGCGTTTGATGATGAGATTTCATCAGCGAAAAAAAGGCATTTCATAATATTATTGAAATATTGCAAAATAAAGAATTTCGAGTAGATATTGAAAGTATTCATAAGACCGCCAAAGTGGGTCAGAAATTTTAATGTTTGACTCATTTTATACACAAGTTTATTGGTTCGTGGTGCTCCTTTTCGTTGTTGAGAGTTGGCGGGGAACTTGTAAACGCTTCTATTGTGGATGGCTGCAATTCAAGTTGTATGCTAGCATAGTTGTTTATGACAAATCGCAGTTGTTTTATATATTTATTTACTGCATGCCGCTTTAGATGAACACCATTCCTCCCTGGTCGTGGAGGAGGGGTTAAATCCTGCAAGTACCAACATTTAGCGCTTGCCAATTCTTTTCGTAGGGGTGAGTTGGTGGGGGTGTGCCATATTGAATTAAAACGCGCGGTGTACTTCGTTTCTATTCACGATACACTTTAAACGCAAAGCAAATATCACACACAAGTTGAGCGGGCTATAATAAGAACTAATGGACCGCGTGTGTCCCTTGACAAACGCGCATGGTGCTCCTGTCCTTAGAGACATCTTCGGGCTTCTGGAGAAGGTGATCCTGCTGGATTTTCCAATATTGGGACTGACTCTTTATTCCAAATTATTATTTTGCTTAAGCTAAGTTTACATATATATTCTTATGCTGCGACTTATGCGACAGCTACAAAAGAGAGGGAGAGTGTCAGTACACAGTAATATGACAAATTTTCTTGCTCTTTTTTTTCGAAATCATATGAATATATTTTCAATAATAAATGAATCTACAAAAAATTTTTATATATATATATATGTATATATTTTTTTTTTATAATTACTTTTTGATATTATATATTTATTTTCCTTTTTTTTTTATCTTTCTCCATGTACTTTTTGTATCCTACCTTTATTGTTTCTAATTTTTATATTGTTATTTGTAGCTATTTCTGCAACATCGAAGGGTACTAAATACACTGAATCAAGCTTATGACCAGTTTCGTTTTTTAAGAAAACCTTGTCTCCTATTTCTATTTTAAAATCTGATACTTTTTTATCATTTATTTCTTTTTGCTTAATTTTATTGTTTTCTAAAAGTATTCTAGCTCTTTTATACGCGTTTTCTAATCTAAACTTAACTTCCTTAGAATAGTCTTCTATATTATATATTGGATCTATAGTATTAACGCTATTAAATTGAATTGGTAGGTTACTTTGTCTACCAAATACTAGTTCATATGGACAATAATTATGTGTTACTGATGGTGTTGTGTTAAACCAATACACAAAAATACTGTAACCATATGTCCCAATCAGTTTTATCTACTGAAATATATGAACGAATGTACTCGTTGAAGGTCCTCTGACTTCTTTCAACGGTACCTAATGTCTGGTGATGGTGTGCTGTAGATGTTATGTTATCTATTTTTAAATATTTGCATAGGTCAGTAATAATGGAATTTTTATATTCTGTTCCCATGTCCGTAATGAACGTCTTCATTGGACCGTACTTTAGAATAAAAGATTCGAATATGGCTTTTGCTACAGTTGTTGCACTTTTGTTTGCAACAGGAATTGCTACTAAATACTTTGTCAGGTCACATATTAATGTGATTGCGTATTCATTCCCATTTTCCGAATGTGGTAGTGGACCGATCGTGTCTACTTTCACTCTGTCAAAAGCATATAGTGGTGTTTCGGTTATAATCATAGGTGATCTTGTATGTTTTGTCGTTTTCGACATCAAGCATTTTGGACATTTATTAATGTACTTTTTTACACATTTAGTCATGTTTTTCCAATAATATCGTCTCTTTATTTTTGTAATTGTTTTATTTATGCCTGTATGACCTTCTTGAATTGGATCGTCATGGAATGTAGACAATATAGCTTCTTTTTCTTTCTTATTATTTACTTGGGTCACCGGCTTGAGTGGCGCTACTCTTAAAAATTGTAAAATTTTATTGCCCATATTTTGAAAGATTCTATTGAAATAGTTTCAAAGATCTTTTCGCTCGGTGCCACTTTGACTTTGGTGATACTAAGTATACCGGCTTCTTTTTCGAGCCTTTGAAAAAACTGACCTAAGTCGAGAATTCCATTGGTATACATATCGCAAATGTCAACGTGGTCGAGGAACCAGTTATTCGCAAGGTCACTACTTTTCGTACTTCGTCATTTACAATAACGTCATATACGTTGGGCCTGGAAGCTTTTTCAAGATTTTGCCTTGGCAATAGTTCTTGTTTATTTTCTGCACAGAAATTGTTTTGTCTACTTTGGTGCCTGGTAGTGACTTTCAGGACTTTTTTGTTCATGTCAATTAGATCGGATATTGTTGATAGGGCGTCTGCCACAAAGTTATCTTTACCTCTCAAATACTCTATTGTAAAGTCGTACTCTTCCAATTCTAGCCGCATGAGTGTTAGTTTTGAACTCGGGTTGACCATGGAGAACAAATATGTTAATGGTCTATGGTCTCTTCGCACTGTGAAATGTTTTCCATATATATATGGTCGAAAATATGTTATTGCCCAGTGTATTGCTGCTAGCTCTTGTTCTGTAGTACTCTTGTTGCTTTCACCTTTAGTGAATGACCTTGATGCATATGAAACTGGAAGCTGGATTCCATCATAGTTTTGTGTTAAAACTGCTCCACATGCTTGTTTGCTTGCATCTGTGATTATGCAAAATTCTTTGCTAAAATCCGGGTACTGCAATAGATTAGGTTGAACGAGCTTTTCTTTTAAGTATTGGAATGCATTTTCGCCGGGAGTATTCGGCGAAATTTATTATGAATAGACGTATTGTAATTGCAAAATGCAACGAAACGTCTAGCACTATCTGCATCATGTGGGACTGGATAATTCTTGATGACGTCAAATTTTGTGTCGTCTGGCAAGATTCCTTTGTCTGTGCATTTGTGACCTAGGAATGTCACCTCATGCATAAAAAATGACAATTTTTCTGGATGCAGTTTTACATTGTTTTTTTCTGCAAAGTTTAAAAACATCTACTAAATTTTCAATCATATGTTGTTCAGAACAACCAATAACGATTAAATCATCCATATAGAGGAAAGCTTGACTTGGCTCAAGCCCCGAGAATGCTATTGTCATCATTCTCTGAAATGAATTAGGTGCTATTTTTAGACCGAAAGGTAATCGTGTGAAACGATATGAGCCATTGCTCGTTGAAAAAGACGTTATATCTCTTGATTTTTCTTCTAGTTTAATTTGATGAAAACCTGACATTAAGTCAAGGCAAGAAAAATATTTTGCTCTTCCCAATTGATCAAGAATATCATCAATTCTGGGGAGCGGAAACTTATCTGACAGCAACTTTTTGTTTATTTGACGATAGTCAATTACTAATCGCCAGTTTTTTTCTTTAGATCCCGAAAGTGTTTTTTTTTTTTTGGACTAGCAAGAGTGGGCTATTATAAGGCGAAACAGACGGTTCAACAATACCCTGTTCGATTAACTTTCCAACTTGTCGCTGGATCTCGTTTATTTGGCTATGCGGACTCCGGTAATTTTCCACATATACCGGTTCATCATCCTTTAGTCTTAATTTTTGTTTATAAAAAGTATTTGTTGTGATCGGTTCGGTGTCAAGTCCGAACACATCACTATACTCAGTGCATAACTTTTCGAGTTTGTCTTTGAATAGTATTGGGAAATTTTTCTTCAATTTATCAATTACAGATTCTTTTCTTATATCTTTGGTATTTTGAACTATATCGTAGTTCGAAAGTGATTCAAATTTTATATTGTTAAAGCCTACTATTTGGCATTTATCTGTGGTATTTAAGAATCGGACAAAAGTACTTTGGGCTGTTGCAATAGTGTTTGCAACATAAACGCCCGGTTTAATTTCCTGATTCGGAATTAAAATGTTATCTTCTGCTGAAGATAGTTATATTTTGCGTACCACTTGGGATCTAGCTGGTAGAAGTGTTGAGTTATTACCAGAATTGAATGTTATTGGAACATAAATTGGGTACGTTATTTTTCGTGGTCTAAGTACAAACCAATCTTCTGAATTGCTGTAATCTAATTTGCAATTAAAAGTTTTTATGAAATCTAATCCTATTATTCCATCGCATGGGGTTGCGAAATCTGAATGAAGCATGTGAAATTCGTATGGAATAATATATTTATCTGTCTGCAATTCTATTGAGACTAGGCCTTTGGAGTTTATTACTCGTTCTCCTATGCCTCGAATGTCTACAGTTTTGTTTACTTGGATGTCGTAAAATACATCAGAATTTTCTTTTATTATTGAAATGTCTGCACCGGTATCAATTAAGAATGTTATTTTCTTATTTGTTTTAACATTCTTAAATGATACGAAATTATTAAGACTTCAGTCACACTTCAACCTCCACAGAGATAAGACGTGTCACAGCAAACCAAACCTCGCTCTACGCAACAAAAAAACAAACAACAACAAAATTCAAACTCGACAAACAAAGTTTAAGCACAAAGCAAAACAAAAAACAAAAACAAAACACTCACTGCTAACCGTTAAGCCGGGCTTGAGCCCGACAACACCAACCATGCGAGAACCACCAGACATTCAACCCAACAACAAACATTTGGGCGAACCAACATACATAATATTAAAACGAAATGATAACTGTTCATTTGAAAAAGTATCACCGTTCATAATTAAAAAAACAATTGACTACACTTGCGGAGGCGAAGTCGAATCTTGCAAAAAAATAAGGGACGGCTCACTTCTAATAAAAACAAAAAACAAACTGCAAGCATTAAAACTATTAAAACTAACAAAAATGACTGATATCAATGTTTCCGCGTCAGAACACAAAACATTAAACTTCACAAAAGGAGTAATCTACTGCAACGAACTTCGAGGCATAGATGAAAATGATATCCTACAAGGTCGTCAATTGTGTTTATTTATCTAAAATTCAGACGCATTTATTTATATATTATTTGTTTATAGTAGGCGAATTGGCAACTGCCTACTGCTTAGCTTATTCATTCTCGAAAGTATCTGTCGGGGCGTAGCCTGTTTTATTTAAATCACTCATTGTCTTTTTACTGTTTTTTGTACTTTGCACTACTTGCACTTTTTCACTTGTATTTCGAACTGTACGGCTAGTTCCAGGGGAGGTTGTACACTGAGCTCTCAAGCCCGAGGCCCCCCTTTATATAGGACCTGACCTGAAGACAGCTCTCAACATAAGTTGCTAAGGTTGCTAAGATGCTCAACCAGGGCTACACTGACGCACCTGTCAATACATTGGAACTAGTAGGCTTTGACTTATTAGTCAGGTGTCAGTCTAAACTACAAACTACACAATGCACTGACACCTGACAATTCTGAAAGCACCTGTCTTGGTTGATGGTCGGATTTTATCGAACACTAGCACAGAGTCCCAGGCATCCGACGGTAGCCAGCCGTCTGACAGTGCGCTATCCTGCGGATCAAGTAGTGAGTTTCTCCAGCGGGGACACGAACGAAAAGGCCGAGGGCACGAAAAACCGGAGTATGTTAAGCGGTAAGTGCAAGGAATAGAAAAATCTAAATTAAACATGACTGAATATTCGGTCTGTTGAAAATAGGTTCAAAAATGATGTTGAATTTAGTGTGGAGAGTATTCCGAGCACGTCATCCGATGGAGCCATGATAGAGGCTTGCGGTATGGGAGGCTGCGAGGTTAAGTCCAGACCTCAACAACTCGAATTCGAATAGGAGCTGGAAATGGAGGAAAATGGACTACGGCCACCTTTTGTGCTGGTCGTAACTTCTTCAGATTGTCCGAAGGATTATTGCCATCTACTTGAAAATTTCTTCGGCATTTTCTTCTAAAGACACAAAAAGTAACAGAAGTAAAAAAAATATTAAAAAAACAACCAAATACAACACAACAAATTAACAACAGTCAAAACAACAACGCCATACTTATCGAAACCGGACTCATCACTCTAACATTCGCGACTCCCAAACTACCAGAAGCCGTCAAAATCGGATACGAAACCGTACGCATCAGGCCTTACATCCCTCTTCCACTCAGATGTAAAAAGTGTCTTCGCTTTGGACATCCTACATCTGTTTGCAATAGCCAGGAATCATGCAAAAACTGCTCAGAGCCAAACCATACAGACGGAATCGAATATTGTGCAAACAATAAAAAATGCCTTAACTGCATTAATAACCCAGAACTAGACCATCAACACTCACCCCTCGACCGCCAATGCCCCACATTCCGCAAACAACAAGAATTAACAGCAATAAAAATCACCGAAAAGGTAGACCACAAAACAGCACTTCACATATACTCCACAAGACACAGCCAGCAATTGGGAAACACATACGCCAACACGCTTAGACGTCCCACTCCGCGCACAACTAATACCCCAATCGACACACTACACAGGAATATTAACACACACCCGCAAAAACAACCCACCCCCGCATCAACCACCGGACACAACCCACCAGCCAATTCAACAAGAGTAACAAAGTCTCCAACACTACAACAAGCGAAAGATAAAATGCAAGACACACCAGAGGACATGGAAACCGACGGTGACCCAAATACATCATACTCATCACAACAAACTAAAGATTTAAAAATAAGAATTTTTGCCAAAGACCCCAAGACTAACCCCCTTTCTACCAATTTCAAACCCCCAAAAACAAAAACAAAAACCATACCCCCAACCAAAAACCAACAGACCAACAACAGCGACAGCGAATCCACATAAGCAACAAACTTCATTAAACTAAGCCTTACTTAACATAAAATATGCTAAGAATAATACAATGGAACTTAAAAGGGTACACTAACAACTACATCGAACTCCTAACCATAATAAAAAAATACTCACCACAAATAATATGCCTTCAAGAGACACACTATTATAACACACACATACCCATACCCATTCCAATTAACTACCAAATTTTTACCAACACAGCTTCCAACAGGTTTGGCGGCACAGCCATATTAGTTCACAAAACCATCCAAAACACCCGACCATTTTGAGTCCCTTAGAGTTGAAATAGAATCTAAATTAAAAATCCAAATTACCTCAATATACCTTTCCCCTAACAAGACTTTCTCCCTTAAATCCTTAAACGACAACCTCAACCCAACCAACAACACAAATCACATTATCGTAGGTGACTTCAACAGCTGGCACAACAGCTGGGGTTCACCACACCCAAACAGAAGAGGAAAAATCCTTCACAAATTTCTACGAAATGCTAACCTCCACATCCTAAACGACGGGTCCCCAACACACCTTTCAACACACAACACATTCACACACACCGACCTGTCACTATGTTCTCCACAGCTTACCCCATTCACTAATTGGGAAATTATCGACGACCTCCACGGAAGCGATCACTTTCCAATCCTTATCTCCTTATTTTCTCAATCAAAAACAAATAACTTCTTTCGTCCTTTTTTCAAAATTAAAGAAGCCAACTGGTCAACCTTTACCCAATCAACACACGCTTTAAGTGAGAAAATACCAATAAGTCCAAATATTAACAAAGAAACTGCAAACATTTGCAAAATCATTATTCAAACTGCACACCACAACATACCACAATCCTCTCCCAACCGCTTCAAAAAAAATACACCATGGTGGAATAAAACTCTCACCGAACTCAGAGCCAAAAAACAAAACACATGGAAAACTTTCAAACATAATAGTAACACTGATAATTTAATTAATTACAAAAAAGCCAACGCTCTCTTTCGGAGGGAACTTAAAATATCCAAAACCAGAGCTACAACCGAATTCACCTACACAATACGACAGAACACACCCTCCCACAGAATCTGGGCCAATATCCGACGCTTTTGCGGACTCAACCCAATCAAACAAATCCACTGCATAAAAAACCCAACCAACAACATACCCACAACAGATACATCCTCCATAGCCCAACTATTTGCCCAACACTGGTCAGACCAATCCAAAGACATCAATTTCAATCCAACCTTTATTACAAACAAACACTCTAATAAACCATTGAACTATATACCCCACCCCTCAGCACAAATAATAGAAGCCGACATAACGCAAATTGAACTCCTATCCGCATTTCACTCACTTAAAGGTACCACACCGGGCCTCAATAGAATATCCTACCCTATGATAAAAAACACCTCTAACACAGTCAAAACAAGAATTACCCACCTCTTTAACAATGTATTTAAAAATTTCATCCCACAATCATTTAAAACCAGTCTACTCATCCCCATTCTCAAACCCACCTCCAACAAAACATTTATAACCAACTATAGACCAATCTCCTTAAACTGCTGCCTATCAAAAACCATCGAAAAAATCATAGCCAAACGTCTTTGGTGGTTTGTCACCAAAAATAACCTAGTCCACCCCAATCAATCCGGATTCAAACGTGGCAAGTCGGTTTCAGACGGTCTGCTCACAGCAGACTACCTAATAACCAAATCGCTGCGTCAAAAAAAGCACTGTTCTGTCATTGCCCTTGACTTCTCAAAGGCTTTCGACAGAGTCGGAGTGCACTCCATAATTGACCAACTAATAGATTGGAAACTGGGCCCCAAAATTATAAATTTCATTAAAAACTTTATGTCCAACAGGAAAATTAAAATAAAAATCAACAACACATTCAGTTCTCCCTTCCCACTCCTTAATGGCATTCCCCAAGGTTCACCAATATCAGTTATCCTCTTCCTAATTGCCTACAACAAACTTGCCAATATAATCAGCTTACAAAAAGAAATCCGTTTTAGTGCCTATGCAGATGATTACATTAAACACATCCAACCATCCCTTAACAACAAACTGAATATAATAAAATGTTTAGCAAGCCCCAAGTTTAACTGCAACACCCATACACTTCTTAACATAACAAAGGCAACACTCATAGCCAAAATAGACTACGCCATATTCATTTATGGCCACGCGCCTAGATCTACACTTAACAAGCTAAAAACAACATATAATGCTGGAATACGCACAGCCCTTGGCGCTCTCCCCTCAACACCCATCCCCAACCTACAATAGAGCAAAAAAGGAACCTCATGACAGCCAAAACATACAAAACAATCCTCCACAGTGCTAACTCTCCAATCCATAAATTCACCATTCAAATAAAAAATCAAACTAATAAGAAACTAAAATCCACACTAGAAAAAATCATTACGCTTTGCAAAGACCACAACATTACCTACCTTCCACGACCCAACAGACAAACAATCACACCTCCATGGCTATTTCCACCTTCCACCATCAACACTTCCTTACATAAGTTTAATAAACCTGACACATCACCAGAAATATATCAAAAAATCTTCCTAGAACATAAAGACAAACACAAAGAACACAAATATATATTCACAGATGGCTCCCTGCAACACAAAACTGCCACATTCGCCATAACCACCGATATAACAGTTCTAAAAACAGGCATCCTACCACACTACTCCTCCATCCTCTCCGCAGAAACAATAGCCATTCTTGAAGCAATAAAGCTAACAAGAACCAAGAAAGGTAAATTCATAATATGCTCCGACTCCCTGTCAGCTATCAAATCCATAAGCAACATCAACAACAATAATTTGTACCCGACTTTAATAAGATCCATCTTAACAAAAACCTACACCAAAATAAAACTCCTCTGGATTCCCAGCCACTGTGGCATTAAAGGTAACGAACTTGCCGACCAAACCGCCAAATCGACCATAAATATGCCCCTCCACTACACCCCAAACTTTAATTGCACCGATATAAACAAATTCCTTAAAAATAACTTATCCCAAAAACTTAAAAACAACATAGATAACTGCAACACATGGTACCAACAGTTAAACAGCAATCGAACACACACAGGAGACTATCTCAAAAACACTTTACAAAGGGACATAACAAGGATGGACCAAATAAAAATTCTAAGACTTAGATTAGGATACACAAGATTCACTCAACAGCACTACATCAACCCGAACGACATAACACCCTGTCCAAACTGCAACTCAACATCCGACCAAAACATAGAACACGTACTAAAAAACTGCCCTGCAACCTCCCAAATCTTTGAACAAGTTTGCCCCATATCAATCCTTGCAAACCCTACTCCAACAAACCTCTTAATGATTATAAACTACCTCAAAAAGTCAAACTACTACCACATCCTATACATAGGTTTAAATTTATAAAATATAATTAATCAAACAAAATGTATGTAAATAAATAAATAAAATAGGTTAATGAAATAGGTAAACTAAATATGTAAATACACAAGCCGAAGGCCCAAGCAGCTAGCGCTTAGCAACTAAGTTCCGACTAATTTGTAATTAGTCCTAACTCTAAGATAAATAAGATAAATAAATAAATATTAAGACTTAGGTTAATAGGATAGACTTTATTTTTTAATTTCGAGCATTTGGAGGAGCTTGTCCGTTTCCCTGGTCGCTTTGGGTAATTCGGACATTTGTGTTGTTGTAACCATTCTGTTGGTTATTTGTGTTTTGTCTATTATTATTGTGTCCACCTTCACGGTCGCCTCTTCGGTAGCGTGAATTATTTCGGCCTCGTTGGGCTCTGTGGGCATCGTTATTGCTCCAATTCGAGTTGTTATTGTTCCAATTCGAGTTGTTTCTCCAGTTACCATTATTGTTATAGCGGCGTCTGCCGCGGTCATTATGCTGGGCATAAAAAATGGTATTATTTTGGAAACTTTCTGTGGAGCCCGTCTCTACTGAAAGAGTGGTGAATCTAGCAATGGCTTCTTTAGCCGAATCAAAGTTTCCTGATTCCATTAATAGCTGGACTCTTTGACTTTTGGTATGGCTTACCATAGCATTTACTGCCACTTTGGTGGTGTATTTTATTGCTTGTTCAGTTGGAAGACCATCCGAAATATATGCGCCTTTAAGGGCGTCGGTCAACTCAGTAATCTCCTTTGTGTATGAAACACAGTTATTGGGGTTTCTTTGCAGATTTTTAATTTTTGCTGTTAAAAGATCCACTGATTCACTCTTGAAGATTGTTGATAGTTGTCGTATTACTTCATCAATCGTTGTTTCAGAACTTAGGGTATTACCTGCTTGACCTTTTAATTTTGATTTTATGATTTCGATAGCTACTGCTTCGTGCGTTTCTTTTATGCTGTTAAGTACGCGAAGCGCTCCAAGGAAACCCGGTAGATTTTTAATATCACCATCGAAGTATGGTAGCAGCCTGGTGGCTGTGTTTATGAATTCTACCACTGTTTGTGTCATTTTGTTGTTTTCTTTGGGAATTGCTGGTTTGTTAAGACTTATTATTGATTGATCAGAGCTCACTGATGGTTCTTCTTGACTTATTTCTTCATTAGTTGCGATTTTTCTTCCAGTACTATTGAAGTTTCCAAATCAGATGTTTGTTTAAATTCAATATTGTGTTTGTTCAGCACAGTTATTGCTTTTTGTTTGCAATCACTGTAGAACGCATTTGCTTTTTTTTTTGCCATGTCTTTAGTTTGCTATAGTGTTCAGTTAATACTGCTCTAATAGCTGGGAGATTTTCGGTTATTATTTTCGTGTGTTTGGTTACTGCGTCTTGGGATGTTTCTATATTCTACGAGAGGCACTTACAAGATTTAGTTAATTCTTGTGCGTGTATTCTAGCTTTTCCTATTATATCATCCCACGTAACCATAGTTTGTTAAAAAAAAAAAAAAGAAATATCCACTTTTTGTTTTAATTCCCAGAGAAGTTGTCTCTATGGGTTGGTCGAATAGTTCCTGTACCCAGGAGGGTAGAATTATATTTTTAAAAGCCAGATTTATGGCTACTAAGATTAATTTCTATTTCTATTTTGGATTCTTGAGAACCCATTTTACTTAAAAAAAAAATTTGTCGTTTAGACCTGTTGTTAATTTAAGAAAAATTTTGAAAATGTGTAAGGTTTTACTATTCTATGTCTATTATTTCTACATCTGAGTCTGTTAAATCTATTGGTTCTGCACTCGATTCTGATATATTTACCAGCGCGATTGAGTCCTTGAAAAGTTCGTGGACCCATCTGGGCACGTCTTTTCTTAAAGGAGTCTTAGCTAACAATCTACTATAAGCTACTTTTATGGATTTTTCCAACAGATCTACAATATTTTTTTGAAATTTGTAGTTGTGGGCTATCCAATACCTCATTTCCTTGTATTTGTGATTCGTTTCACCTGATTGTATCAGGAAATCAAGGAAAGATAAATACTTTTGTAGCTTTTTTGTTTCTGCTTTATCCATATTCTACACTAACTGGCTAAGCCTATTAAACTGATTATGTATTTAGTTCTTTACTGCTGTGGCTCCTCAATTAGGTAAAAACGCAGTGTGCCTGCTGAGTTTGAAAAACAGCATACATATGGTACCGTGAGAATGAAACTCATCTGTACCCTAGTGCCTCCTTTGACTGGAAAATCTTCGCCCGTTATGTCAAGGTAAGCTAACCTAATTTGCACCAAGTTTATGGAGCGTTGAGGTGAGTTACTTCCCTCGCTCCTAAAAACCTCAATTAAGTCTTGGACTATGCTAGGGTGCCTGTTGTTTATTTTTTCAAAGTACCTGTCAACATGGGTCATTTTTTTTTTTTATATATATATTTTATCTTTTGTTAAAAAGGTTTTGATTTATAATTACATCAACTCTCTCGTGGAAGACGGACGTGTTTTTTTTAAGCTCCCGCGTTTTAACTGATTTTATAATTTTTTTATTTTGTTTTATCGGCATCGCGATCGAAAATTATAATTTTAATATTAAATCTAACTTGCACCATATCACTCGTTTGCGTTTTTGTATGTTTGTGTTAATAATTTTTAACAACCTTAATTCTGTTAAAAGCTTTGTTGGTTTTTTTTTTTTCCTTTTTTTCTCTCTTTCCCACCTTTTTTTTTTTCTTCTGTAAATCACAAGCAACGCTCATTTGTTGTTGTCTTGCAATTTCTGTGAGTTCTTGTTGCAGTGTTTTTGTTTTTGTGATTTCTAGCTCCCGCGCTCGCGCTCTTTAACTTTTTTCGTTTTCGTTTCACTCGTCGCCGTTATTTGCGCTCATACTGCAGTCTGTTGTGTGTCTGTAATTTAGACTCTATAGTCTTTATCTTTTAACCCTTGTGCATCCTCAATATTTCGCTTTCTTATTATTTCTGGACCTCAGAGTGAGTTATATATTTTAATACCAATACATATCTCATTTTTATTTGTTTGGTTACTAATTCATCCAATTAACTCATAATGCCTGTCTGTTCGGTTAAAAATTGTTTGCAGCCCGCCTCACCCCTGAATAGTTTTATTTACTGTTGGTTGTGTAAAACTACAGTACATGTTAAGTGCGCCGGCTTTACATGCAGGGTAAAGGATCTTTTAGATCTAAAAAAGTGTCTCAAATGGGGGTATGAGTCATGCCGTATCGTGGAAGATGAAATGGAACTTTTCATGCGGCAAATAAAGGATAACCTGATGAGTCTGTCCGCCAGTTTTCTTAAACTCTCGCAAGAGTTTAAAGCTGTCGAGTCACAGTTTAGTAGTTTAACGCTACTGACTGAGTCTCGAAAGCGTAAGAAGGCAGGAGAACAGACTTCTGATTTGTCCTTGTGTTTGCCGGTCTCCACATCGATATCGGTTCCGACCCCCTCTAAACCAATGCCAACTCTAATTCCGCAGACGATGTCTGTAGTGTCCGTTTTGTCTGGGCAAGAATCTACACCGATGGATTTTGCCGATAGGGATTCTAGTGATAGTAGTGCCGGAGTGCCACTTGTTGCAAACCATTGGTGGGAGTGCCACCTAAAAAACACATTTTTGTTTCGAGACTTCTCCCTGATGCTACATCGGATGATGTCATGGCCCACATTCGGGCTAAACTGAATGTCTCCAATATATCAATAAAAAAGTTCAAATTTTCATATTCTAGAGAAATTTCATCTTTTAAAATCAGTGTTCCAATTGAGTTCTTTGACTGTATCTGCAGTTCTAGCTTCAGGCCGAAAAGCTTAATTGTGAAGGAGTTTACATCCAGAAAAAGGAAGACACGGGGCCAAACAAGGATTCGTTTACCATCTATTCCTCTTTCTTCCTCATCTATTCCCACTCCTTCCTTATCTATTCCTTTTTCTACTCTATCAAAAAACTTACAACTTCCTTCTCTGTCGGCTATCAGAATGTCAGAGGCCTTAATACTAAACTTACTAAACTCTTTGTAGATAGTCTGTCTTTTGATTTTGACCTAATTGCCCTTACTGAGACTTGGTTAAAACCTGACGTTTTTGACGCCACCGTTCTACCCTCTAAATTCAATATTTTTAGACGTGATCGTACTGATCGTAGGGGTGGTGGAGTTCTTATTGCTGTAGATTGCGACCTATCATCGGGTCTGATAACAATACCTGTCTCAAGTAGTATCGAATTTATATGCGTTAAGGTATCTTTTACTCGTTTTTCCATTTTTGTTACCTGTTCTTACATTCCGCCCCAATCGGAATGGCCAACATATTTACTACACTTAGATTCTATTAAATTTATACTTGAACTACTTTCTGACAGAGACTTATTAATTGTCCTTGGGGACTTTAACCTGCCCACTATGACTTGGTCAACAGTTAATGGTAGCAAAACGTTGCTGCCCTCTGGGTGTCATGATTTTATTGATGGTCTGCTTGAGCTTTCGTTGGCCCAGCTGAATTCGATTTCTAATACGTCTGGCAGATTTCTGGATCTGAATTTTACTTCTGATCCTAGCTTTTGTAAAGTATCTAGAACTAGTCCAATGGTGTTACCAGAGGATAGTTATCATCCAACTTTAGAGTTATCTATTGAGTTTCCCAGCCGCGAGCCCATCTCCGAGTGTGATCCTATGGTACGCACCCGATGTTTTCGGAAGACTGACTTTGTCGCACTAAACAATGCCTTTCTTAATACCGATTGGACTAATTTATACACTTGTACGGATATGAATTCCGCCATTTCTTTATTTTATACCACTGTTGACTCGATCTTTAACGATTGTGTACCCTTAGTGTCTCCTGTGGTGACGCAAAAATTACCATGGTTTACGCGGGGGCTGTCAAAACTGAAGAATCTTAAGTCTAGGTATTACAAAAAATATAAAGTCACGGGTCTATCATCGGATCTGTCTCGTTACTTGGTTGCTAAATCGAATTTTATTGTTTCTAATTCTAAATGCTATAATAATTACTTACAACGTTGCAAATTGCAATTCTCCGAAAATCCTAAAGAGTTCTACAGTTTCGTGAACTGAAAGCGAAATTCTATCTCCCTTCCATCGTTTGCAGTTTTTAATAATGATTCGGCCTCTTCTGATCAATCTATTTCTAATTTATTTGCTAACTTCTTCTCGACTACATACATATCTACTAAGTTTAACTCTAGTCAGATATATCCATATCCTATAACGAAATCCAACTGTATTCTCAATCCTATTATAACGCAAAGTTCGGTAGCTAAGGAACTAATGACGATTAAGCCGGTATACTCACCGGGCCCAGACGGTATTCCCGCTTGTGGCCTGAGGTTCTGTGCGGAATTATTGTGCTCGCCTTTACTTAAGCTTTTTGAGTTATCCGTTACACTGTCCGAGTTTCCAACTATATGGAAGGATTCGTTTATTTTACCTCTTCACAAATGTGGCAATAAATCCGACGTCACTAATTACAGAGGAATTTCTAAATTGTCAGCGATACCTAAACTGTTTGAGAAAATTATGACGTCTCAAATACAGCATTTATGTAAATCTATTTTTTCGCCATACCACAACTAACCTTTTACAGTTTACATCTTTTGTAATCCAATTTTTTAAGAAACAAAAGCAAACTGATGTTATATATACGGATTTCAGTAAGGCTTTCGATTCGGTAAACCTTACTATTACATAAGCTGAATTTAGTTGGCTTTCCGGATGCTCTGCTTGCTTGGATTTCACAATATCTAAGCAATAGGAGGCAGAGGGTTCTTTTTAGGTCCTCTCTTTCTAAGATCATTTGTGTTGAATCAGGAGTCCCACAGGGCAGTCACCTTGGCCCATTGTTATTTACCATTTTTATTAATGATCTCCCCACCGTTCTTTTAAATTCCAGAGTTCTTATGTATGCAGATGATGTAAAAATCGCTAATCGCATCGTAGACTCTCTCTCATGTCATACCTTGCAAGCTGACTTGAATGCTTTTCAGGGGTGGTGCAGGACTAACTTGTTATCTCTAAACTGTTCTAAGTGCAAAGTTATGTCTTTTTATCGAGGTTCTCCCCAATTAATGAGTTACTTTTTAAATAATTTCCCGTTAGAAAAAATTAATAATACTTCCTTGGTTGTAAAAGATTTACGGATCTTAATCGACCACAAACTTAGTTTTAATCAGCATATATCGACTACTGTTAGTGGGGCTAAGAGTGTTCTTGGATTTATAAAGCGCTGGTCGAAGGAGTTCAAGGATCCATATACTTCCAAAATACTTTTTACTTCTTTAGTCCGCCCCATATTAGAATATGGATCTATTGTTTGGTCTCCTCAATATGAGTTTTATCAAAACAAATTAGAATCTGTACAAAAACAGTTTTTACTCTTTGCCTTTCGTGATTTGCGCTGGGATCCAACTGTACAACTTCCATCTTATTCTAGTCGACTTCAGTTAATTAACCTTCCTTCTTTAACTAATCGTAGAACAATGCTTGGTGTAACTTTTCTTTACAAACTTTTGAATGGTGAGATTGACTCTTCCGAGCTGTTGAGCCAAATTAACATTTTTGTTCCATCTAGAAGAACCCGCCATTTCACACCGCTTTTACTTCCCACTTGTACAACTAACTCTCTGCATGAACCTTTTCGTATACTATGTAGTGACTACAACAGACTTTGGCACGTTATCGGTTCCGAAACATCGCTTCCGGGTATAAAAACTGCGATCTTGTCCTTCCTCGCTCGTAATTAGTTGTAATCATCTTTATTTTAACCTATCCTGTTTTCTTTTTATATGTAACCTATTATCTCATTACATTTAATATTTTCTATTTCTTTAGTTTAATTTATGTTTATATATGTAATACGCCTATGCCCTTAGGTCGGAGTGGGTAGAGGTTGTAACATTAACTTTACTTAGGGTCATTCGTAACAGGCCCGGGCCTGGTGTCATATGGGCCACTTGTTCGTACTGAGCGTTGTACGACTACGTCTATTGAAAAAAATTGCTTGTGTGCATATGTATTTTTAGATCTTATCTAGATCATTAGCTTGGCTTAGAGCTCTTTTTGTTACACATTTATTGTGTAATAGGTAAGCCTTATATAACACATATGCGCACAATATTATGACAATTATTAATAGTAGTATGTTCGTTAATCTCATATCAGCATTTGATGATTCAATTTTATTTATGACATTTGCAGTGGAGTCCCTTGATTTTAATTAACCCCATTGTGGGTATAACGGATATATCATCAAATTTACTTATGCTATTATCGAACATACGTATGGGATTTTTGTTTTATTTATTACAAGTATACAAAAAATACGGAATAAAGTTCATAAAGACAGGTTTAAACCTTTTGTTTAGCAATTACTTTGACTTTTCTTCATAAATATGTTTTGACCGGTACATACTTGCTTGAATTTGATTTCTATTTGAAATATTAAAATTAAATTGTTATGGATTAATGCATATTTTTTTTATTTAAATTATTCGTGAAGAAAAAAAAAGTAAGAGAGAAATAAAATTTATCTCAACGTGGAAAAATTATAGAGAATGTGTTTGGCTCAGAATTCAGGTATACATGTCATTTGTTTTATTGTTTTAAAAAAAAATCTCCAACCACATTGTTAGTAAAAGCTTATCAGACAGTAAGCAGGTTAAGGCTTGCGCATATCTGCGGCCCCCTTGCGTTTCTTCGCTCTTTGGCGAATTTCAGCGTTCAGGATGTCAATAAGCTCTATGCAGCGTTGTCGGTCTTCCTCCGTCTTCAGAGTGGCCAGTAAGTCTACTTCCAGCCTCTTCTGCTGGAGTAGCTTGCGTACTTGGCCTCCTTTTTTGGTCTTCTTTGGCTTTGTTGATTTGGTGTTGCGGGCCCGGTACTCAGCTATTGTGAGTGGGCGCGGTCCATCGTTGGGATACAACTCTAACGCTTTTTCTAGCGTCGGTGCATCCCTTTGCTCGATAGGAGCAGATTCCGCAAAGGGAATATCTTCACTGTTCATTCGTGTTTCTTGTTGGTTGATTGGTTGGTTTTCTTTTTGTTCGCTTGATTTATCAGATGGTTCCAGCCGCTGCTTCTGCTTTCTTCTGGGCATTTATTCCAATTGATTTAAAATAAAATTTTCATTTCTTAAATAAATAAAATGTTCATGTTTTGTGTTGTGGTTAATATTTGCAGTTGTTGTTCTTCTGACATTGACGTTGATTGATGGTTTGATTTTTGCATTTGGTTTTGGTGGATTGGGCCTCTCATTGCTCTTCTGCCAATGGTTGTTGCTTTTGTTAGCAGCTTTATGTTTCTCTTTTTGTTTTCTTCTCAAGAACAGAATATTTATAGCATGGAGAGTCCTTGTAGGTCCTTTAGGGTCCTGTCACGGTCGCCATGTAAAAGGAGCAAAGACCGGGTTTCTTTGTATTGAAATGAATGATCCAGTCGGTCGCGTCAGTGTCCATTCGTTGTGGTTTTTAGATTGATTTTTTATTCCAAATTATTATTTTGCTTAAGCTAAGTTTACATATACATATATTCTTATGCTGCGACTTATGCGACAGCTACAAAAGAGAGGGAGAGTGTCAGTACATACATACATATTGTTGGAGCGCTTGCATCAAAGTGCTTGGTCAGCGTTCACACGCTGGCCTGGCTCTAGCTCATGTTACGCTTGTGCATATATTGCTTATGTGAGTATATGTATGTGCATATACAAGTGTACATACATATATGATCATGCTTAGCTGTAGATTTATGTGAATATGTTTATTTATATACATCAATGTATATATAAGTTAAGCACTTCTATCATAACAAGGAAGACATAAACCCAAGTCCGTCAACGCATGCCCATTAACCGCATGCTCATTGGACGACCCTATTACATCATCACATGCAATACCCATCGGTCAACCCCACTCAATTGTCACATACCCATTTGTCGCATGATCGCCTGTCTCAAGTAACAGTCCGATCGCTAGGATAAACAACAAGCCACCCCACTCAATCGTCACATGCCAATTTTTCGCACGATCGCCTATCCCAAGTAACAGTCCGATCGCTAGGATAAACAACAAGCCTGATACCCAGAACCACTCCACAAATTTCGACAATAAACAAAGAATCCAAGCCTTCATCCAACATAATCGAATCATAGAAAATCAGTCTTAAGCCTAAGTTCAAACCATCCGGTAACTTCGCTTTAGCTCCGCGGAATTCACTCAGTCAGAATCTTTCAGTTATCATTAAGTTGTATGTAATTGTAAAGTGACTTTAAATAAAAACTTTACTTTTTTTATACCGTGAGTGAAGGAAGTGTTTAATTGGCGCCCGAGCAGGGACCCTGCCAAATAAAATTTGATCGAGTGTTAGTGAAAGATACCAGTGGTCGTGACCGAGAAAACGCGTTGAATGCCTTAAAGTGTCAACGAAATAAAAACACTATATTGAACTACACGAAGAATCAGACAGGGTCAAATTTATCGCTGCAATTTCCTCCAAGATCCGTTGAGAGGAAAGCTGATAACCCAAACGTGTTTGCCCAGGAGCGTTGTACCTTCAACGTTGGAAAAGCGAGCCCTCCTACATGCCGATCAGTACAAGCACCGAAGATGTTATTAATAATGTAAGTTAAGCAAAATAATTCTAAGTAAAAATCAAAATAAGAAAAAAAGAATTTGTGTAGACACAGCGGGAGAAAAAATTTGTGAACCAAAATTTAAATTTAAAAAGAAAAAA
The DNA here is from genome assembly GCF_018151085.1 of Drosophila tropicalis. NCBI lineage: Eukaryota > Metazoa > Arthropoda > Insecta > Diptera > Drosophilidae > Drosophila > Drosophila tropicalis. Next base: position 1,876,008 of record NW_027172360.1, on the reverse strand, counting down.
AGAAAAAACACAAGCTAAAATATTTATAAAATCCTTATTTAAATTTGTTTCCCACTCAAGAAAAAAGAATCAAAAATTGAAATAGATACTAGTAATAAGTAATCCCAAAAAAAAAGGAGAGAAATAATTCAAAATCTTAAAAAAAAATATTTTTTGAAAAAAAAAGAATAATCATTTAATATTGAAAAATTTGCATAATACCACAAACTAAGTATTAAAAAAATATTTTTGGAAAAAAAGAGAATAATCATTCAATATTGAAAATATTTGCATAATACCACAAACTAAGTATCTAAGTACCAAAAACCATTTCCACCCAAGATTAGCGGACATATCGCTATACCTTTGTCAATATAAACGAAAATCCAATTTTCGCGGTATTATATCTTTCGTGACTTCATAATATTTGCGATATCGTAACGCTTATTTCCTTGAAGGAAACCTGGTTCAAAATATTTTTTCCAAAATGACTAAAGACAACTGGGTTAAAGCAGCAGTCCTTCAGCAGGGTGCTATTCAGGCAGCAGCTTCCGATGCTCCGACAGCATCCACCTCAAGTGCAGCAACCGCAAATGGAATAGAGGCACTGTTGATACAAGGATTAGATGTAGGACATATTTCCTTTAGGGACCAGACAGCTAGCGTCCAGGATAACTGGCATGAATTAGACAAAGTGCCAGGTATCGTAAAAAATTTTGACAAATTCTCAGGGAGTCGTGAAGAATTCTCAACATGGTTTGCTTCCGCCACACGTTTGATGTAATTGTACGCCCCCATTCAGGGAACACCCAAATACTTTGCAATTCTTGTGACCATGCGAGGCGAAATTACAGGCCATGCGAATACACTGTTGAAAGTATATCGCACCGCATTACATTGGGGTGCAATCTCGCAGTGTCTGTTATCTGAGTACTCAGACAAACGAGATTTAAGCACTTTAGAATATCAGCTATTCACCATGACCCAGAAAGGCGCATCCGTTCATCAATTTTGATTCGCCGTTTACCAACAGATGTCTTTAATACTAGACCAAATCGAAACACTGGGTTTCTTAATAGATACCGGCTCCAACAAAAACTATGTCCAACCAGAAATAGCCAAAAACGTCAAAACGAATGAACACAAGTTTTACGCGAACACCGTAAGTGGTCGCATTCTAATCACCAGCCATATCCATTTGGGTTTATTTAACGAACCCAATAAACCTATAACTTTCTTCCTATTACCCAATTTGAATCCGTTCCATGGAATTCTAGGTAATGACACACTAAGAGAATTAAACGCCATCATGTAGGGAAAGATCTACTATATTTCAACAACTCTCACGTTGTTAAAGTAAAGCAGATGCGAGCTCATCAGGTCCATTCGATCAAATCAGATGAGCTCACCAATCAACAGAAACTAGGGTTAAAGGCACTCCAAGAGGAGTACGAATCGCTTTTCGCAGACGCAAATAAGAAGTTGACTTATGCTACTAATGTCCAAGGAGAAATCCGAACGACAACAGACACTCCAGTCTACATCAAACATTACCCGTACCGTAGCTTCTCTCAAAGAAGTAGTAGAAGACCAGCTACAAGAACTACTACGAGATGGTATAATACGACCCTCACGGTCGCCCTATAATTCCCCTGTATGGATAGTCCCTAAAACGAGCGACAGCCTTGGGAATAAGAAATATAGGATGGTCATTGATTACAGAAAGCTCAATGCAGTTACAGTTTCGGATAAGTATCCTATCCCCGAAATCGGAGAAATGGTTGCGCAGTTGGGCAACACTAAGTATTTCTCTGTTCTCGATCTAAAGAGGGGATTTCATCAGATTTTCCTTAAGGAATCGATATTGAAAAAACGGCATTCTCTGTAAATGGAGGGAAATACGAGTTCACAAGACTCCCCTTCGGCCTAAAAAATTCCCCATCAATATTCCAAAGAGCTCTCGATGACATTTTGAGAGATCTCATTGGAAAAATTTGCTATGTCTACATTGATGATATAATAATATTCAGTAAATCTGAGGTAGAGCATTTCCGACATCTAGCTCTAGTATTTTCTACCTTGTCCAAAGCAAATATGAAGGTCCAAGTAGATAAATGCAAATTCCTAAGACACAGCGTTAATTTCCTAAGCGTAGTTATCTCAAGGGAAAGAGTTAAAACCAATCCAGAGAAAATTCAAGCCATTAAAAAGTTCCCCATTCGGTGAAGCCGAACTCGATGCCTTTGAGAAAGTAAAAAATGCATTAGTATCACAAGACGTGATGTTAGCATACCCTGATTTTAAACAAGAGTTCCATCTAACCACTGATGCCTCAAACTTTGCATTAGGAGCTTCTCTAGAACAGAACGGTAGACCCATTACATTTCTCTCCCGTGCGTTATCCAAGGCCGAAGAAAATTATGCTACAAATGAAAGAGAAATGCTAGCTATAGTATGGGCATTGGATAAGTTAAGGATGTATGTATACGGCAAATCCAAGGTGATCATTTACACTGACCAAAAGACTCTCACTTATGCTCTCAGCCCGAAAAATAACAACACAAAGCTGAAGAAATGGAAAAGTTACTTGGAGGAATATAATTACGAGTTGAAATATAAACCGGGTAGCTCAAATGTGGAAGCAGACGCACTCTCTAGAAACCCTAACCATCTTGAAAGAAAAAAATGGATCCTAGAATAGTTAATGGTATTTTCACTTCCGAAAGTATCATGGGAAAAATTCAACAAACATTTCCGGAGCATTTTAGGAATTACAAGGCAAGATTCATACATATTCAAACAATTGTAGTATATTCATACAAATAATCATTCAGTACAATGAGCTCAACTTGTAACACTCTGTTGCAAGTATTATCAATTAAACATATACGCATTAAAATATAATTGTGCACTTGAATATGTTTATATATATACATTGATGTATGTACATAAACATATTCACATAAATCTACAGCTAAGCATGATCATATATGTATGTACATTTGTATATGCACATACATATATTCACATAAGCAATGTATGCACAAGCGTAACATGAGCTAGATGTATGTACTGACACTCGCCCTCTCTTTTGTAGCTGTCGCATAAGTCTCAGCATAAGAATATATATGTAAACTTAGCTTAAGCAAAATAATAATTTGGAATAAAGAATCATTCTGAAAACGACTATGCATGCACACTGACGTGTTCATCTTGGATATATTATTTTTACAAAAGGAACCCGGTCTTGCCATATATCACATGGCGACCGTGACAAAGGATCCTAAAGGACCTACAAGGACTCTCCATGCTATAAATATTCTGTATTCGAAAAGAGAAATATAAAGCTGCTAACAAAAGCAACAACCAACGGCAGAAGAGCAATGAGAGGCCCAATCCATCAAAACCAAATGCAAAAATCAAACCATCAATCAACGTCAATGTCAGAAGAACAACAACTGCAAATATTAACCACAACACAAAACATGAACATTTTATTTATTTAAGAAATGAAAATTTTATTTTAAATCAATTGGAATAAATGCCCAGAAGAAAGCAGAAGCAGCGGCTGGAACCATCTGATAAATCAAGCGAACAAAAAGAAAACCAACCAATCAACCAACAAGAAACACGAATGAACAGTGAAGATATTCCCTTTGCGGAATCTGCTCCTATCGAGCAAAGGGATGCACCGACGCTAGAAAAAGCGTTAGAGTTGTATCCCAACGATGGACCGCGCCCACTCACAATAGCTGAGTACCGGGCCCGCAACACCAAATCAACAAAGCCAAAGAAGACCAAAAAAGGAGGCCAAGTACGCAAGCTACTCCAGCAGAAGAGGCTGGAAGTAGACTTACTGGCCACTCTGAAGACGGAGGAAGACCGACAACGCTGCATAGAGCTTATTGACATCCTGAACGCTGAAATTCGCCAAAGAGCGAAGAAACGCAAGGGGGCCGCAGATATGCGCAAGCCTTAACCTGCTTACTGTCTGATAAGCTTTTACTAACAATGTGGTTGGAGATTTTTTTTTAAAACAATAAAACAAATGACATGTATACCTGAATTCTGAGCCAACCACATTCTCTATAATTTTTCCACGTCTCTGGCTCGCTGTGCAAGACACAGTTGACATAAATTTTATTTCTCTCTTACTTTTTTTTTTTCACGAATAATTTAAATAAAAAAAATATGCATGAATCCATAACAATTTAATTTTAATATTTCAAATAGAAATCAAATTTAAGCAAATATGTACCGGTCAAAACATATATATGAAAAAAAAAAAAAATTAAGGTAATTGCTAAACAAAAGTTTTAACCTGTCTTTATGAACTTTATTCCATATTTTTGTATACTTGTAATAAATAAAAACAAAAATCCCATACGTATGTTCGATAATAGCATAAGTAAATTTGATGATATATCCACAATGGGGTTATACCCACAATGGGGTTAACCGTTATACCCACAATGGGGTTAATTAAAATCAAGGGACTCCACTGCAAATGTCATAAATAAAATTGAATGAATCACATGCTGATATGAGATTAACGAACATACTACTATTAATAATTGTCATAATATTGTGCGCATATGTATTATATAAGACTTACCTATTACACAATAAATGTGTAACAAAAAGAGCTCTAAGCCAAGCTAATGATCTAGATAAGATCTAAAAATACATATGCACACAAGCAATTATAAATCAAAACCTTTTTAACAAAAGATAAAATATATATATATATATATATAAAAAAAAAAAAAAAAATGACCCATTGTGACAGGTACTTTGAAAAAATAAACAACAGGCACCCTAGCATAGTCCAAGACTTAATTGAGGTTTTTAGGAGCGAGGGAAGTAACTCACCTCAACGCTCCATAAACTTGGTGCAAATTAGGTTAGCTTACCTTGACATAACGGGCGATAATTTCCCAGTCAAAGGAGGCACTAGGGTACAGATGAGTTTCATTCTCACGGTACCATATGTATGCTGTTTTTCAAACGCAGCAGGCACACTGCGTTTTTACCTAATGGAGGAGCCACAGCAGTAAAGAACTAAATACATAATCAGTTTAATAGGCTTAGCCAGTTAGTGTAGAATATGGATAAAGCAGAAACAAAAAAGCTACAAAAATATTTATCTTTCCTTGATTTCCTGATACAATCAGGTGAAACGAATCACAAATACAAGGAAATGAGGTATTGGATAGCCCACAACTACAAATTTCAAAAAAATATTGTAGATCTTATGGAAAAATCCATAAAAGTAGCTTATAGTAGATTGTTAGCTAAGACTCCTTTAAGAAAAGACGTGCCCGGATGGGTCCACGAACTTTTCAAGGAGTTAATCGCGCTGATAAACATATCAGAATCGAGGGCAAAACCAATAGTTTTAACAGACTCAGATGTAGAAATAGTAGACATAGAATAGTAAAACCTTACACATTTTCAAAATTTTTCTTAAATTAACAACAGGGCTAAACGACAAATTTCTTTTTTTTTTTTTTTTTAAGTAAATAGAAATAGATATATAAATAAATCTTAGAAATTAATTTTAACAAACAATGGTTACTTGGGATGATATAAAAGGAAAAGCTAGAATACACGCACAAGAATTAACTAAATCTTGTAAGTGCCTCTCGCAGAATAGAGAAACATCCCATGACTCAGTAACCAAACACACGAAAATAATAACCGAGAATCTTCAAGCTATTAGAGCAGTATTAATTGAACACTATAGCAAACAAAAGACATGGCCAAAAACAAAGCAAATGCGTTCTACAGTGATTGCAAACAAAAAGCAATAACTGTGCTGAACAGACACAATATTGAATTTAAACAAACATCTGATTTGGAAACTTCAATAGTTCTGGAAGAAAAATCGCAACTAATGAAGAAATAAGTCAAGAAGAACCATCAGTGAGCTCTGATCAATCAATAATAAGTCTTAACAAACCAGCAATTCCCAAAGAAAACAACAAAATGACACAAACAGTGGTAGAATTCATAAACACAGCCACCAGGCTGCTACCATACTTCGATGGTGATATTAAAAATCTACCGGGTTTCCTTGGAGCGCTTCGCGTACTTAACAGCATAAAAGAAACGCACGAAGCAGTAGCTATCGAAATCACAAAATCAAATTGAAAAGGTCAAGCGGGTAATACCCTAAGTTCTGAAACAACGATTGATGAAGTAATATGAAAACTATCAACAATCTTCAAGAGTGAATCAGTGGATCTTTTAACAGCAAAAATTAAAAATCTGCAAAGAAACCCCAATAACTGTGTTTCATACACAAAGGAGATTACTGAGTTGACCGACGCCCTTAAAGGCGCATATATTTCGGATGGTCTTCCAACTGAACAAGCAATAAAATACACCACCAAAGTGGCAGTAAATGCTATGGTAAGCCATACCAAAAGTCAAAGAGGCCAGCTATTAATGGAATCAGGAAACTTTGATTCGGCTAAAGAAGCCATTGCTAGATTCACCACTCTTTCAGTAGAGTCGGGCTCCACAGAAAGTTTCCAAAATAATACCATTTTTTATGCCCAGCAGAATGACCGCGGCAGACGCCGCTATAACAATAATGGTAACTGGAGAAACAACTCGAATTGGAGCAATAACGATGCCCACAGAGCCCAACGAGGCCGAAATTATTCACGCTAACGAGTAATAAACTCCAAAGGCCTAGTCTCTATAGAATTGCAGACAGATAAATATATTATTCCATACGAATTTCACATGCTTCATTCAGATTTCGCAATCCCATGCGATGGAATAATAGGATTAGATTTCATAAACTCCAAAGGCCTAGTCTCAATAGAATTGCAGACAGATAAATATATTATTCCATACGAATTTCACATGCTTCATTCAGATTTCGCAATCCCATGCGATGGAATAATAGGATTAGATTTCATAAAAACTTTAATTGCAAATTAGATTACAGCAATTCAGAAGATTGGTTTATACTTAGACCACAAAAATTAACGTACCCAATTTATGTTCCAATAACATTCAATTCTGTTAATAACTCAACACTTCTACCAGCAAGATCCCAAGTGGTACGCAAAATAGAACTATCTTCAGCAGAAGATAAAATATTAATTCCCAATCAGGAAATTAAACCGGGCGTTTATGTTGCAAACACTATTGCAACAGCCCAAAGTACTTTTGTCCGATTCTTAAATACCACAGATAAATGCCAAATAGTAGGCTTTAACAATATAAAATTTGAATCACTTTCGAACTACGATATAGTTCAAAATACCAAAGATATAAGAAAAGAATCTGTAATTCATAAATTGAAGAAAAATTTCCCAATACTATTCAAAGACAAACTCGAAAAGATAAGCACTGAGTATAGTATAATAATAAAGTATAATAATTTTTAAAAAAAAAAATTAAGACTAAAGGATGATGAACCGGTATATGTGGAAAATTACCGGAGTCCGCATAGCCAAATAAACGAGATCCAGCGACAAGTTGGAAAGTTAATCGAACAGGGTATTGTTGAACCGTCTGTTTCGCCTTATAATAGCCCACTCTTGCTAGTCCCAAAGAAAACACTTTCGGGATCTAAAGAAAAAAACTGGCGATTAGTAATTGACTATCGTTAAATAAACAAAAAATTTCTGTCAGATAAGTTTGCGCTCCCCAGAATTGATGATATTCTTGATCAATTGGGAAGAGCAAAATATTTTTCTTGCCTTGACTTAATGTCAGGTTTTCATCAAATTAAACTAGAAGAAAAATCAAGAGATATAACGTCTTTTTCAACAAGCAATGGCTCATATCGTTTCACACGATTACCTTTCGGTCTAAAAATAGCACCTAATTCATTTCAGAGAATGATGACAATAGCATTCTCGGGGCTTGAGCCAAGTCAAGCTTTCCTCTATATGGATGAATGAATCGTTATTGGTTGTTCTGAACAACATATGATTAAAAATTTAGTAAATGTTTTTGAACACGGTACCATATGTATGCTGTTTTTCAAACGCAGCAGGCACACTGCGTTTTTACCTAATGGAGGAGCCACAGCAGTAAAGAACTAAATACATAATCAGTTTAATAGGCTTAGCCAGTTAGTGTAGAATATGGATAAAGCAGAAACAAAAAAAGCTACAAAAATATTTATCTTTCCTTGATTTCCTGATACAATCAGGTGAAACGAATCACAAATACAAGGAAATGAGGTATTGGATAGCCCACAACTACAAATTTCAAAAAAATATTGTAGATCTTATGGAAAAATCCATAAAAGTAGCTTATAGTAGATTGTTAGCTAAGACTCCTTTAAGAAAAGACGTGCCCGGATGGGTCCACGAACTTTTCAAGGAGTTAATCGCGCTGATAAACATATCAGAATCGAGGGCAAAACCAATAGTTTTAACAGACTCAGATGTAGAAATAGTAGACATAGAATAGTAAAACCTTACACATTTTCAAAATTTTTCTTAAATTAACAACAGGGCTAAACGACAAATTTCTTTTTTTTTTTTTTTGGTAAATAGAAATAGATATATAAATAAATCTTAGAAATTAATTTTAACAAACAATGGTTACTTGGGATGATATAAAAGGAAAAGCTAGAATACACGCACAAGAATTAACTAAATCTTGTAAGTGCCTCTCGCAGAATAGAGAAACATCCCATGACTCAGTAACCAAACACACGAAAATAATAACCGAGAATCTTCAAGCTATTAGAGCAGTATTAATTGAACACTATAGCAAACAAAAGACATGGCCAAAAAACAAAGCAAATGCGTTCTACAGTGATTGCAAACAAAAAGCAATAACTGTGCTGAACAGACACAATATTGAATTTAAACAAACATCTGATTTGGAAACTTCAATAGTTCTGGAAGAAAAATCGCAACTAATGAAGAAATAAGTCAAGAAGAACCATCAGTGAGCTCTGATCAATCAATAATAAGTCTTAACAAACCAGCAATTCCCAAAGAAAACAACAAAATGACACAAACAGTGGTAGAATTCATAAACACAGCCACCAGGCTGCTACCATACTTCGATGGTGATATTAAAAATCTACCGGGTTTCCTTGGAGCGCTTCGCGTACTTAACAGCATAAAAGAAACGCACGAAGCAGTAGCTATCGAAATCACAAAATCAAATTGAAAAGGTCAAGCGGGTAATACCCTAAGTTCTGAAACAACGATTGATGAAGTAATATGAAAACTATCAACAATCTTCAAGAGTGAATCAGTGGATCTTTTAACAGCAAAAATTAAAAATCTGCAAAGAAACCCCAATAACTGTGTTTCATACACAAAGGAGATTACTGAGTTGACCGACGCCCTTAAAGGCGCATATATTTCGGATGGTCTTCCAACTGAACAAGCAATAAAATACACCACCAAAGTGGCAGTAAATGCTATGGTAAGCCATACCAAAAGTCAAAGAGGCCAGCTATTAATGGAATCAGGAAACTTTGATTCGGCTAAAGAAGCCATTGCTAGATTCACCACTCTTTCAGTAGAGTCGGGCTCCACAGAAAGTTTCCAAAATAATACCATTTTTTATGCCCAGCAGAATGACCGCGGCAGACGCCGCTATAACAATAATGGTAACTGGAGAAACAACTCGAATTGGAGCAATAACGATGCCCACAGAGCCCAACGAGGCCGAAATTATTCACGCTAACGAGTAATAAACTCCAAAGGCCTAGTCTCTATAGAATTGCAGACAGATAAATATATTATTCCATACGAATTTCACATGCTTCATTCAGATTTCGCAATCCCATGCGATGGAATAATAGGATTAGATTTCATAAACTCCAAAGGCCTAGTCTCAATAGAATTGCAGACAGATAAATATATTATTCCATACGAATTTCACATGCTTCATTCAGATTTCGCAATCCCATGCGATGGAATAATAGGATTAGATTTCATAAAAACTTTAATTGCAAATTAGATTACAGCAATTCAGAAGATTGGTTTATACTTAGACCACAAAAATTAACGTACCCAATTTATGTTCCAATAACATTCAATTCTGTTAATAACTCAACACTTCTACCAGCAAGATCCCAAGTGGTACGCAAAATAGAACTATCTTCAGCAGAAGATAAAATATTAATTCCCAATCAGGAAATTAAACCGGGCGTTTATGTTGCAAACACTATTGCAACAGCCCAAAGTACTTTTGTCCGATTCTTAAATACCACAGATAAATGCCAAATAGTAGGCTTTAACAATATAAAATTTGAATCACTTTCGAACTACGATATAGTTCAAAATACCAAAGATATAAGAAAAGTATCTGTAATTCATAAATTGAAGAAAAATTTCCCAATACTATTCAAAGACAAACTCGAAAAGATATGCACTGAGTATAGTATAATAATAAAGTATAATAATTTTTAAAAACAAAAATTAAGACTAAAGGATGATGAACCGGTATATGTGGAAAATTACCGGAGTCCGCATAGCCAAATAAACGAGATCCAGCGACAAGTTGGAAAGTTAATCGAACAGGGTATTGTTGAACCGTCTGTTTTGCCTTATAATAGCCCACTCTTGCTAGTCCCAAAGAAAACACTTTCGGGATCTAAAGAAAAAAACTGGCGATTAGTAATTGACTATCGTTAAATAAACAAAAAATTGCTGTCAGATAAGTTTGCGCTCCCCAGAATTGATGATATTCTTGATCAATTGGGAAGAGCAAAATATTTTTCTTGCCTTGACTTAATGTCAGGTTTTCATCAAATTAAACTAGAAGAAAAATCAAGAGATATAACGTCTTTTTCAACAAGCAATGGCTCATATCGTTTCACACGATTACCTTTCGGTCTAAAAATAGCACCTAATTCATTTCAGAGAATGATGACAATAGCATTCTCGGGGCTTGAGCCAAGTCAAGCTTTCCTCTATATGGATGAATGAATCGTTATTGGTTGTTCTGAACAACATATGATTAAAAATTTAGTAAATGTTTTTGAACTTTGCAGAAAAAACAATCTAAAACTGCATCCAGAAAAATGCTCATTTTTTATGCATGAGGTGACATTCCTAGGTCACAAATGCACAGACAAAGGAATCTTGCCAAACGACACAAAATTTGACGTCATCAAGAATTATCCAGTCCCACATGATGCAAATAGTGCTAGACATTTAGTTACATTTTGCAATTACAATAGACGATAGAAAATTTCGCCGAATACTCCCGGCACATAACAAGATTATGTAAAAAGAAAGTTCCATTCGAATGGACAGCAGAATGCGAAAATGCATTCCAATACTTAAAAGAGAAGCTCGTTCAACCTAATCTATTGCAGTACCCGGATTTTAGCAAAGAATTTTGCATAATCACAGATGCAAGCAAACAAGCATGTGGAGCAGCTTTAACACAAAACTATAATGGACTCCAGCTTCCAGTTTCGTATGCATCAAGAGCATTCACTAAAGGTGAAAGCAACAAGAGTACTACAGAACAAGAGCTAGCAGCAATACACTGGGCAATCACATATTTTCGACCATATATATATGGAAAACATTTCACAGTGCGAACAGACCATAGACCATTAACATATTTGTTCTCCATGGTCAACCCGAGTTCAAAACTGACACGCATGCGGCTAGAATTGGAAGAGTACGACTTTACAGTAGAGTATTTGAGAGGTAAAGATAACTTTGTGGCAGACGCCCTATCAACAATATCCGATCTAATTGACATGAACAAAAAAGTCCTGAAAGTCACTACCAGGTACCAAAGTAGACAAAACAATTTCTGCGCAGAAAATAAACAAGAACTATTGCCAAGGCAAAATCTTGAAAAAGCTTCCAAGCCCAACGTATATGACGTTATTGTAAATGACGAAGTACGAAAAGTAGTGACCTTGCGAATAACTGATTCCTCGACCACGTTGACATTTGCGATATGTATACCAATGGAATTCTCGACTTAGGTCAGTTTTTTCAAAGGCTCGAAAAAGAAGCCGGCATACTTAGTATCGCCAAAGTCAAAATGGAACCGAGCGAAAAGATCTTTGAAACTATTTCAATAGAATCTTTCAAAAATATGGGCAATAAAATTTTACAATTTTTAAGAGTAGCGCTACTCAAGCCGGTGACCCAAGTGAATAATAAGAAAGAAAAAGAAGCTATATTGTCTACATTCCATGACGATCCAATTCAAGGAGGTCATACAGGCATAAATAAAACAATTACAAAAATAAAGAGACGATATTATTGGAAAAACATGACTAAATGTGTAAAAAAGTACATTAATAAATGTCCAAAATGCCTGACGTCGAACACGACAAATCATACAAGATCACCTATGATTATAACCGAAACACCACTATATGCTTTTGACAGAGTGAAAGTAGACACGATCGGTCCACTACCACATTCGGAAAATGGGAATGAATACGCAATCACATTAATATGTGACCTGACAAAGTATTTAGTAGCAATTCCTGTTGCAAACAAAAGTGCAACAACTGTAGCAAAAGCCATATTCGAATCTTTTATTCTAAAGTACGGTCCAATGAAGACGTTCATTACGGACATGGGAACAGAATATAAAAATTCCATTATTACTGACCTATGCAAATATTTAAAAATAGATAACATAACATCTACAGCACACCATCACCAGACATTAGGTACCGTTGAAAGAAGTCAGAGGACCTTTAACGAGTACATTCGTTCATATATTTCAGTAGATAAAACTGATTGAGACATATGGTTACAGTATTTCGTGTATTGTTTTAACACAACACCATCAGTAACACATAATTATTGTCCATATGAACTAGTATTTGGTAGACAAAGTAACCTACCAATTCAATTTAATAGCGTTAATACTATAGATCCAATATATAATATAGAAGACTATTCTAAGGAAGTTAAGTTTAGATTAGAAAACGCGTATAAAAGAGCTAGAATACTTTTAGAAAACAATAAAATTAAGCAAAAAGAAATAAATGATAAAAAAGTATCAGATTTTAAAATAGAAGTAGGAGACAAGGTTTTCTTAAAAAACGAAACTGGTCATAAGCTTGATTCAGTGTATTTAGGACCCTTCGATGTTGCAGAAATAGCTAAAAATAACAATATAAAAATTAGAAACAATAAAGGTAGGATACAAAAAGTACATGGAGAAAGATTAAAAAAAAAAGGGGAAAATAAATATATAATATCAAAAAGTAATTATAAAAAAAAAAAAAATATATATATATATATATATAAATTGTTATGGTTTCATCTATTATTGAAAATACATATATTCATATGATTTCGAAAAAAAAGAGAGAAAGAAAATTTGTCTGAGCAGACACAAACTAAAACAAAAAAAATTTTTTTTTCCTAATATACACATTTACCTTACCCTTATTTTACCTTTACTCAATTATCTAATGATTATTTATAACTCCATAATATTACGTTATTCTCTAAAAAGGGGAAGTGTAGTATATTCATACAAATAATCATTCAGTACAATGAGCTCAACTTGTAAAACTCTGTTGCAAGTACAAACAATTAAACATATACGCATTAAAATATAATTGTGCACTTGAATATGTTTATATATATACATTGATGTATGTACATAAACATATTCACATAAATCTACAGCTAAGCATGATCATATATGTATGTACATTTGTATATGCACAAACATATATTCACATAAGCAATGTATGCACAACCGTAACGTGAGCTAGAGCCAGGTCAGCGTTTGAACGCTGACCAAGCACTTTGATGCAAGCGCTCCAACAATATGTACATATGTATGTACTGACACTCTCCCTCTCTTTTGTAGCTGTCGCATAAGTCGCAGCATAAGAATATATATGTAAACTTAGCTTAAGCAAAATAATAATTTGGAATAAAGAATCATTCTGAAAACGACTATGCATGCACACTGACTTGTTCATCTTGGATATATTATTTTTACAAAAGGAACCCGGTCTTGGCATACATATATCACACTATAGATGTCCATGATCAGATTCAACAACAAGATATCATAATAAAAGAACACCTCAGAGCACATGGAAATTCCGTTGAAAATAAAAAACAAATTTTATCTGAATATTTTTTTCCCGGTATGAAGAAAAAGGTAGAAGCAATAGTAAACACTTGCCAAACGTGCAAACTCTCTAAATACCAAAGACACCCTCCGAATCAAGAAATACAACCAACCCCTATTCCGACATATCCAGGTAAAATTATTCATATATATTTATATTCCACCCAAAATAAGATTATATTAACCGCAATAGACAAATTTTCTAAATACGCGCAAGTTAAACTCGTAAACTCAAAAGCAGCAGAACACCTTAAAGTACCCTTACGTGAGTTGTTAATAGCCTTCTGTATGACAAAAACCGTGGTGATGGATAAGGAAAAGGCTTTAAATTCTGCATCAATAAAATTTCTTTTGAATAATCAGTTAGGTATACAAGTCCCCACTACTCCACCATATACTTCGTCTAGCAATGGCCAAATAGAAAGATTTCATTCAACATATACAGAAATAATGAGATGCTTGAAGCTAGAGCACCCCGAAATGGAATTCGAGGATTTAATATTCAAAGCCGTGGATGAGTACAATAAAACCATCCATAGGACCACCAACAAAAAGCCAATAGAAGCATTTTTTGGAACAAATTTAATCCATACTCCAGAAAAATTAGCACTTGAAAGGGAAAAGATTTCAGAAACCATCTTAAAGAAGCAAAATAAGGACCTAGGGTACCATAATAAAACAAAAAAACACGTCAAAATTTACGATCCAGGTGAAATCATCTACGTTAGAATTAATAAGTGGCTAGGCTCGAAACTAACGTCTAGATATAAAAAAGAAATAGTAGCCGAAGATCTTTATACCAAGATTAAAACCAGGTCAGGCAGGATAGTTCATAAAAACCACTTGAAGTATTGATAAACATCCTCTTCCGACAGATTGCTCATGTTACCACTTTGCTGGGGTCACACAACCATACTATACTATACTAAGTCAAGAGTGGTCATGTTGGAAACCGGGTTAGCCGCGCGCCAGAACGAAACTTTTAAAATCATTCACGTTATCGAATTAGAAAAATATCAAATTGGCATATGCGTTCTAAAAGAAGTCGTTAAGAATTCGACAAACCTTAGTCTGTATCAACCTTTTTTGGCCTATGAGATAACTCGGATACAGAACGAATTGAGGAGGCTTCAGCCGATGAAATTCAGAAAAAAAAGATCGCTTGATATACTTGACACGGCTTGGAAATGGTTAGCGGGCACACCTGATCACAAGGATCATAAGAATGTGGTAGAACAATAATCGGTAAAACAATAATCGGCAGGTTATAATTAATAATCTAATAGAAAATAAGATAAACGATTTAATTAAGATAACTAATACTATATTAATTAGAGGTAAACCCGAATGCAATAATAAGTCAGAAGAAATTGAAATAACCAAATTTAAATTGAGTCTTTTAAGAGAAGAAATAACAAATATTATTTACGCAATTGATTGGGCTAAGGCCAATACCGTAAACTCATTAATACTGTCCTCTGCTGAAATAGACTATATTGACACAATTAAAGAAGAGAGCCTAACATTTGTAAACATTGAAACTCATTAATACTGTCCTCTGCTGAAATAGACTATATTAACACAATTAAAGAAGAGAGCCTAACATTTGTAAACATTGAAGAACTAATAGAGTTTGCCGAGGTCAGCGTAGCCTCAGACGGTAAATCACTCCTTTATATTGTTAGCCTACCCAGAGTAATTAATGAAACTTGTAAACAAATCCTAGCAATACCAATTAAATATCAAAAATTTATAGAAGATATAGACTATGAGAATATCATGAAATGCAACAAGAAATATTTCGGGTTAATCAATAAGAATAAATGTAAAATTCATAATGGTAAGACAATCTGTAAACTGGACGATCTGACTAATTTAGAAAACAGTAACTGTGTAGGAGCCTACTTGCAAAGAAGGAATCCACAATGTAAGGTCATCAACAACCAGCACGTAAAATCCCATTCAGAAATAATGCCCGGTACCTTGCTGCTGAACCAATTTCAAGGGGACATCAACATCAATGGAGAAAACATTACCCTAGAAGGCACCTTCATAATTCAAGCGGAAAACGCGACAGTCATCATAGAAGACTCCTGGTATATTGTAAAGACACGCTTTGAAGTCGAGGTTCAACCGCCGCTGTTGCAATTACTATCAGATAAGCAGCATAGAGGTGAAAGGTTATCACTGGAAATGATCAAGGAGCTACACATTAATAATACTAATATTCTGGAGAGAATCCAAAGAAACAACTTGATTATGTCTTCGTCAAACTGGATTATTCTAACCCTTCTGGCAGCTGCAATGATAATGTTCAATATGTTGTTGCGACCGAGGACGTCCGCACCTAAAGGGGGAGGAGTTAAGCACTTCTATCATAACAAGGAGTTAAGTACTTATACCATAACAAGGAAGACATAAACCCAAGTCCGTCAACATGCTCATTGGCCGACCATATTTCATCATCACATGCAATACCCATCGGTCAACCCCACTCAATTGTCACATGCCCATTTGTCGCATGATCGCCTGTCTCAAGTAACAGTCCGATCGCTAGGATAAACAACAAGCCACCCCACTCAATCGTCACATGCCAATTTGTCGCATGATCGCCTATCCCAAGTAACAGTCCGATCGCTAGTATAAGCAATAAGCCTGATACCCAGAACCACTCCACAAATTTCGGCAATAAACAAAGAATGGTCCTGAACACTTGTGTAAACAAAGAATGGTCCCACGCACTTAGTGGACTAATGGACTCAGCCAACGCCGCCTCCTGCGACGACGTCAATTATCCAAGCCTTCATCCAACATAATCGAATCATAGAAAATCAGTCTTAAGCCTAAGTTCAAACCATCCGGTAACTTCGCTTTAGCTCCGCGGAATTCACTCAGTCAGAATCTTTCAGTTATCATTAGGTTGTATGTAATTGTAAAGTGACTTTAAATAAAAACTTTATTTTTTTATACCGTGAGTGAAGAAAGTGTTTAATTGGCGCCCGAGCAGGGACCCTGCCAAATAAAACTTGATCGAGTGTTAGTGAAAGATACCAGTGGTCGTGACCGAGAAAACGCGTTAAATGCCTTAAAGTGTCAACGAAATAAAAACACTATATTGAACTACACGAAGAATCAGACAGGGTCAAATTTATCGATGCAATTTCCTCCAAGATCCGTTGAGAGGAAAGCTGATAACCCAAACGTGTTTGCCCAGGAGCGTTGTACCTTCAACGTTGGAAAAGCGAGCCCTCCTACATGCCGATCAGTACAAGCACCGAAGATGTTATTAATAATGTAAGTTAAGCAAAATAATTCTAAGTAAAAATCAAAATAAGAAAAAAAGAATTTGTATAGACATAGCGGGAGAAAAAATTTGTTAACCAAAATTTAAATTTAAAAAGAAAAAAAAAAAAAACACAAGCTAAAATATTTATAAAATCCTTATTTAAATTTGTTTCCCACTCAAGAAAAAAGAATCAAAAATTGAAAAAGAAATAAGTATAGAATAAGAATAAGTAATCCCAAAAAATAAAGGAGAGAAATAATTCAAAATCTTTAAAAAAAATATTTTTGAAAAAAAAAAGAATAATCATTTAATATTGAAAAATTTGCATAATACCACAAACTAAGTATTAAAAAAATATTTTTGGAAAAAAAGAGAATAATCATTCAATATTGAAAATATTTGCATAATACCACAAACTAAGTATCTAAGTACCAAAAACCATTTCCACCCAAGATTAGCGGACATACCGCTATACCTTTGTCAATATAAACGAAAATCCAATTATCGCGGTATTATATCTTTCGTGACGTCATAATATTCGCGATATCGTAACGCTTATTTCCTTGAAGGAAACCTGGTTCAATTATTTTTTCCAAAATGACTAAAGACAACTGGGTTAAAGCAGCAGTCCTCCAGCACGGTGCTATTCAGGCAGCAGCTTCCAATGCTACTAAAGTAACATGAGCTAGAGCCAGGTCAGCATTTGAACGCTGACCAAGCACTTTGATGCAAGCGCTCCAACAATATGTATGTTTGTACTGACACTCTCCCTCTCTTTTGTAGCTGTCGCATAAGTCGCAGAATAAGAATATATATGTAAACTTAGCTTAAGCAAAATAATAATTTGGAATAAAGAATCATTCTGGAAACGACTATGCATGCACACTGACGTGCTCATCTTGGATATATTATTTTTACAAAAGGAACCCGGTCTTGGCATACATATATCACACTATAGATGTCCATGATCAGATTCAACAACAAGATATCATAATAAAAGAAGACCTCAGAGCACATGGAAATTCCGTTGAAAATAAAAAACAAATTTTATCTGAATATTTTTTTCCCGGTATGAAGAAAAATGTAGAAGCAATAGTAAACACTTGCCAAACGTGCAAACTCTCTAAATACCAAAGACACCCTCCGAATCAAGAAATACAACCAACCCCTATTCCGACATATCCAGGTAAAATTATTCATATATATTTATATTCCACCCAAAATAAGATTATATTAACCGCAATAGACAAATTTTCTAAATACGCGCAAGTTAAACTCGTAAACTCAAAAGCAGCAGAACACCTTAAAGTACCCTTACGTGAGTTGTTAATAGCCTTCTGTATGACAAAAACCGTGGTGATGGATAAGGAAAAGGCTTTAAATTCTGCATCAATAAAATTTCTTTTGAATAATCAGTTAGGTATACAAGTCCCCACTACTCCACCATATACTTCGTCTAGCAATGGCCAAATAGAAAGATTTCATTCAACATATACAGAAATAATGAGATGCTTGAAGCTAGAGCACCCCGAAATGGAATTCGAGGATTTAATATTCAAAGCCGTGGATGAGTACAATAAAACCATCCATAGGACCACCAACAAAAAGCCAATAGAAGCATTTTTTGGAACAAATTTAATCCATACTCCAGAAAAATTAGCACTTGAAAGGGAAAAGATTTCAGAAACCATCTTAAAGAAGCAAAATAAGGACCTAGGGTACCATAATAAAACAAAAAAACACGTCAAAATTTACGATCCAGGTGAAATCATCTACGTTAGAATTAATAAGTGGCTAGGCTCGAAACTAACGTCTAGATATAAAAAAGAAATAGTAGCCGAAGATCTTTATACCAAGATTAAAACCAGGTCAGGCAGGATAGTTCATAAAAACCACTTGAAGTATTGATAAACATCCTCTTCCGACAGATTGCTCATGTTACCACTTTGCTGGGGTCACACAACCATACTAGACTATACTAAGTCAAGAGTGGTCATGTTGGAAACCGGGTTAGCCGCGCGCCAGAACGGAACTTTTAAAATCATTCACGTTATCGAATTAGAAAAATATCAAATTGCCATATCCGTTCTAAAAGAAGTCGTTAAGAATTCGACAAACCTTAGTCCGTATCAACCTTTTTTGGCCTATGAGATAACTCGGATACAGAACGAATTGAGGAGGCTTCAGCCGATGAAATTCAGAAAAAAAAAAATCGCTTGATATACTTGGCACGGCTTGGAAATGGTTAGCGGGCACACCTGACCACGAGGACCACATAAGAATGTTGTAGAACAATAATCGGTAAAACAATAATCGGCAGGTCATAATTAATAATCTAATAGAAAATAAGATAAACGATTTAATTAAGATAACTAATACTATATTAATTAGAGGTAAACCCGAATGCAATAATAAGTCAGAAGAGATTGAAATAACCAAATTTAAATTGAGTCTTTTAAGAGAAGAAATAACAAATATTATTTACGCAATTGATTGGGCTAAGGCCAATACCGTAAACTCATTAATACTGTCCTCTGCTGAAATAGACTATATTGACACAATTAAAGAAGAGAGCCTAACATTTGTAAACATTGAAACTCATTAATACTGTCCTCTGCTGAAATAGACTATATTAACACAATTAAAGAAGAGAGCCTAACATTTGTAAACATTGAAGAACTAATAGAGTATAGACTAATAGACGGTAAATCACTCCTTTATATTGTTAGCCTACCCAGAGTAATTAATGAAACTTGTAAACAAATCCTAGCAATACCAATTAAATATCAAAAATTTATAGAAGATATAGACTGGAAACTGGAAGATCTGACTAATTTAGAAAACAGTAAATGTGTAGGAGCCTACTTGTAAAGAAGGAATCCACAATGTAAGGTCATCAACAACCAGCACGTAAAATCCCATTCAGAAATAATGCCCGGTACCTTGCTGCTGAACCAATTTCAAGGGGACATCAACATCAATGGAGAAAACATTACCCTAGAAGGCACCTTCATAATTCAAGCGGAAAACGCGACAGTCATCATAGAAGACTCCTGGTATATTGTGAAGACACGCTTTGAAGTCGAGGTTCAACCGCCGCTGTTGCAATTACTATCAGATAAGCAGCATAGAGGTGAAAGGTTATCACTGGAAATGATCAAGGAGCTACACATTAATAATACTAATATTCTGGAGAGAATCCAAAGAAACAACTTGATTATGTCTTCGTCAAACTGGATTATTCTAACCCTTCTGGCAGCTGCAATGATAACATATTGCATCATCCAAAAATTCTGCAGCGACGGAACAGGCAACCATGGTCCACCAATGGAAGTCTCAACCGCGCCAGTTCAATATGTTGTTGCGACCGAGGACGTCCGCACTTAAGGGGGAAGGAGTTAAGCACTTCTATCATAACAAGGAGTTAAGTACTTATACCATAACAAGGAAGACATAAACCCAAGTCCGTCAACACATGCCCATTAACCGCATGCTCATTGGCCGACCCTATTACATCATCACATGCAATACCCATCGGTCAACCCCACTCAATTGTCACATGCCCATTTGTCGCATGATCGCCTATCCCAAGTAACAGTCCGATCGCTAGGATAAACAACAAGCCACCCCACTCAATCGTCACATGCCAATTTGTCGCATGATCGCCTATCCCAAGTAACAGTCCGATCGCTAGTATAAGCAAAAAGCCTGATACCCAGAACTCCACAAATTTCGGCAATAAACAAAGAATGGTCCTGAACACTTGTGCATCGTCCAACATAATCGAATCATAGAAAATCAGTCTTAAGCCTAAGTTCAAACCATCCGGTAACTTCGCTTTAGCTCCGCGGAATTCACTCAGTCAGAATCTTTCAGTTATCATTAAGTTGTATGTAATTGTAAAGTGACTTTAAATAAAAATTTTATTTTTTTATACCGTGAGTGAAGAAAGTGTTTAATTGGCGCCCGAGCAGGGACCCTGCCAAATAAAACTTGATCGAGTGTTAGTGAAAGATACCAGTGGTCGTGACCGAGAAAACGCGTTAAATGCCTTAAAGTGTCAACGAAATAAAAACACTATATTGAACTACACGAAGAATCAGACAGGGTCAAATTTATCGCTGCAATTTCCTCCAAGATCCGTTCAGAGGAAAGCTCATAACCCAAACGTGTTTGCCCAGGAGCGTTAGTACCTTCAACGTTGGAAAAGCGAGCCCTCCTACATGCCGATCAGTACAAGCACCGAAGATGTTATTAATAATGTAAGTTAAGCAAAATAATTCTAAGTAAAAATCAAAATAAGAAAAAAAGAATTTGTGTAGACACAGCGGGAGAAAAAATTTGTGAACCAAAATTTAAATTTAAAAAGAAAAAAAAAGAAAAACACAAGCTAAAATATTTATAAAATCCTTATTTAAATTTGTTTCCCACTCAAGAAAAAAGAATCAAAAATTGAAAAAGAAACTAGTAATAAGTAATCCCAAAAAAAAAGGGAGAGAAATAATTCAAAATCTTTTAAAAAGATATTTTTGAAAAAAAAGAATAATCATTTAATATTGAAAAATTTGCATAATACCACAAACTAAGTATTAAAAAAATATTTTTGGAAAAAAAGAGAATAATCATTTAATATTGAAAATATTTGCATAATACCACAAACTAAGTATCTAAGTACCAAAAACCATTTCCACCCAAGATTAGCGGACATACCGCTATACCTTTGTCAATATAAACGAAAATCCAATTTTCGCGGCAGCAGCTTCCGATGCTCCGACAGCATCCACCTCAAGTGCAGCAACCGCAAATAGAATAGAGGCACTGTCGATACAAGGATTAGATGTAGCTATCCAAACAATTTTGTCAGCTACAGGAAATAGTGAAGCAATTAAATTATTCTCAGCCAGGACACATTCCCTTTAGGGACCAGACAGCTAGCGTCCAGGATAACTGGCATGAATTAGACAAAGTGCCAGATATCGTAAAAAATCTTGACAAATTCTCAGGTAGTCGTGAAGAATTCTCAACATGGTTTGCTTCCGCCACACGTTTGATGGAATTGTACGCCCCCATTCAGGGAACACCCAAATACTTTGCAATTCTTGTGACCATTCAAGGCAAAATTACAGGCCATGCGAATACACTGTTGAAAGTATATCGCACCGCATTACATTGGGGTGCAATCTCGCAATGTCTGTTATCTGAGTACTCAGACAAACGAGATTTAAGCAGTTTAGAATATCAGTTATTCACCATGACCCAGGAAGGCGCATCCGTTCATCAATTTTACTTCGCCGTTTACCAACAGATGTCTTTAATACTAGACCAAATCGAAACACTGGGTTATACTCCCGAGACTATGGAAGCCATGGCAAAACAGGTCAGAGATGGGGCTCTAGATACCTTCATCAGAGGTCTTAACAGAGATCACTCAGACAGAATGAGCTTAGCTCAACCCAGAGATCTAAGGCATGCATTGCAATTGTGCGAGATGTTGGACAATAAAAGGGCTAGGAACATTATCAGCCATCGTGACACTCGTCCACCAGTAGGACCAAAACCCCTGCAGTATGCAAAAAATAACTTCCAACCTCAACAATCATACATACCGGCAATTCCACCCAAACCTTATAATAACAAACAACTTTTATAATCAAAAACCAATGCAAAACGTGTTCATTCCCCAAAACAAATTCCCTCAAACGAAAAACCCCATGTTTTTCAATGCACCACCGAGGCCATTTGCCCCGAAGCCTCTGCCGGCACCAACTCCTATGGATGTCGACGGCTCTATTTTAACAAAAAAAAGTTGACTACATGAACATGCCAAACGCTAATTTACCACAACAATTTGCTCTCAAAAGAGTCAACCAGTCCACCGGAAATTTTTCCAATAAAGTACAGAGGCAATTCCATATCGAAACCGGTATGTCAGGTGAACAATATGTCACCATACCGCCTCAAGAAGAGCATTACTCCGATATGTCCGATTATCAGGCTGCTTACCAAGGCCAAGAAGACCTTTTCGAATTAGTCCCATATTCTGAGGTTCGTGAATATCAACAGCAGGAGGAATATTTTACCTCACAAGGGGTCAGAGTTAGTCCCGCAGAATAAAGAGGAATCCAGATCACAATCACAGGAGCCTCAACAGCCACAAATCGAGGACACCGTTAACTTTTTAGGTTAAAGTGTTCCTCTTTGCCGTACTTTGTTGTCCGGGACAAAGACGGAACCGCATACAATTTCTTAATAGATACCGGCTCCAACAAAAACTATGTCCAACCAGAAATAGCCAAAAACGTCAAAACGAATGAACACAAGTTTTACGCGAACACCGTAAGTGGTCGCATTCTAATCACCAGCCATATCCATTTGGGTTTATTTAACGAACCCAACAAACCTATAACTTTCTTCTTATTACCTTATTTGAATCCGTTCCATGGAATTCTAGGTAATGACACACTAAGAGAATTAAACGCCATCATTGATGTAGGGAAAGATCTACTATATGTCAACAACTCTCACGTTGTTAAAGTAAAGCAGATGCGAGCTCATCAGGTCCATACGATCAAATCAGATGAGCTCACCAATCAACAGAAACTAGGGTTAAAGGCACTCCAAGAGGAGTACGAATCGCTTTTCGCAGACCCAAATAAGAAGTTGACTTATGCTACTAATGTCCAAGGAGAAATCCGAACGACAACAGACACTCCAGTCTACATCAAACATTACCCGTACCCAGCTTCTCTTAAAGAAGTAGTAGAAGACCAGCTACAAGAACTACTATGAGATGGTATAATACGACCCTCACGGTCGCCCTATAATTCCCCTGTATGGATAGTCCCTAAAACGAGCGACAGCCTTGGGAATAAGAAATATAGGATGGTCATTGATTACAGAAAGCTCAATGCAGTTACAGTTTCGGATAAGTATCCTATCCCCGAAATCGGAGAAATGGTTGCGCAGTTGGGCAACACTAAGTATTTCTCTGTTCTCGATCTAAAGAGGGGATTTCATCAGATTTTCCTTAAGGAATCGATATTGAAAAAACGGCATTCTCTGTAAATGGAGGGAAATACGAGTTCACAAGACTTCGGCCTAAAAAATTCCCCATCAAAATTCCAAAGAGCTCTCGATGACATTTTGAGAGACCTCATTGGAAAAATTTGCTATGTCTACATTGATGATATAATAATATTCAGTAAATCTGAGGTAGAGCATTTCCGACATCTAGCTCTAGTATTTTCTACCTTGTCCAAAGCAAATATGAAGGTCCAAGTAGATAAATGCAAATTCCTAAGACACAGCGTTGATTTCCTAGGCGTAGTTATCTCAAGTGAGGGAGTTAAAACCAATCCAGAGAAAATTCAAGATTTATCAAAGATTTTGCTAAGTTAGCTAGACCCTTGACCGCGTTATTGAGAGGAGAACATGGCAGAGCTAAAAAGAATGTCTCAAGCAAGATCGAAATCCGATTCGGTGAAGCCTTTGAGAAAGTAAAAAATGCATTAGTATCACAAGACGAGATGTTAGCATACCCTGATTTTAAACAAGAGTTCCATCTAACCACTGATGCCTCAAACTTTGCATTAGGAGCTTCTCTAGAACAGAACAGTAGACCCATTACATTTCTCTCCCGTGCGTTATCCAAGGCCGAAAAAAATTATGCTACAAATGAAAGAGAAATGCTAGCAATAGTATGGGCATTGGATAAGGTAAGGATGTATGTATACGGCAATTCCAA
Organism: Drosophila tropicalis; assembly: GCF_018151085.1. Classification (NCBI taxonomy): domain Eukaryota; kingdom Metazoa; phylum Arthropoda; class Insecta; order Diptera; family Drosophilidae; genus Drosophila; species Drosophila tropicalis. The sequence continues at coordinate 1,850,917 of NW_027172360.1, read as the reverse complement.
GGTGATCATTTACACTGACCACCAGACTCTCACTTATGCTCTCAGACCGAAAAATAACAACACAAAGCTGAAGAAATGGAAAAGTTACCTGGAGGAATATAACTACGAGTTGAAATATAAACCGGGTAGCTCAAATGTGGTAGCAGACGCACTCTCTAGAAACCCTACCAGCATAAATGCTAGCAGTACGTCAGCTACAGTCCATAGTGATGAAAGCTCAGGTCATGAACTCATTCCAGCAATGGAAATCCCCATCAATGTCTTTAAAAACCAATTGTTTATCCTCACTGGTGATAACGAGTCCACCACCTTTGAAATACCGTTCCCTACATATCACAGACATACAATAGTGAGAAGCAATAGAATAGTTAATGGTATTTTCACTTCCGAAAGTATCATGGAAAAAATTCAACAAATATTTCCGGAGCATTTTACGAATTACAAAGCAAGAATCACACATATTCAAACTATAGATGTCCATGATCAGATTCAACAATAAGATATCATAATAAAAGATCACCTCAGAGCATTCCGTTGAAAATAAAAAACAAATTTTATCTGAATATTTTTTTCCCGGTATGAAGAAAAAGGTAGAAGCAATAGTAAACACTTGCCAAACGTGCAAACTCTCTAAATACCAAAGACACCCTCCGAATCAAGAAATACAACCAACCCCTATTCCGACATATCCAGGTAAAATTATTCATATATATTTATATTCCACCCAAAATAAGATTATATTAACCGCAATAGACAAATTTTCTAAATACGCGCAAGTTAAACTCGTAAACTCAAAAGCAGCAGAACACCTTAAAGTACCCTTACGTGAGTTGTTAATAGCCTTCTGTATGACAAAAACCGTGGTGATGGATAACGAAAAGGCTTTAAATTCTGCATCAATAAAATTTCTTTTGAATAATCAGTTAGGTATACAAGTCCACACTACTCCACCATATACTTCGTCTAGCAACGGCCAAATAGAAAGATTTCATTCAACATATACAGAAATAATGAGATGCTTGAAGCTAGAGCACCCCGAAAGGGAATTCGAGGATTTAATATTCAAAGCCGTGGATGAGTACAATAAAACCATCCATAGGACCACCAACAAAAAGCCAATAGAAGCATTTTTTGGAACAAATTTAATCCATACTCCAGAAAAATTAGCACTTGAAAGGGAAAAGATTTTAGAAACCATCTTAAAGAAGCAAAATAAGGACCTAGGGTACCATAATAAAACAAAAAAACACGTCAAAATTTACGATCCAGGTGAAATCATCTACGTTAGAATTAATAAACGGCTAGGCTCGAAACTAACGTCTAGATATAAAAAAGAAATAGTAGCCGAAGATCTTTATACCAAGATTAAAACCAGGTCAGGCAGGATAGTTCATAAAACCCACTTGAAGTATTGATAAACATCCTCTTCCGACAGATTGCTCATGTTACCACTTTGCTGGGGTCACACAACCATACTAGACTATACTAAGTCAAGAGTGGTCATGTTGGAAACCGGGTTAGCCGCGCGCCAGAACGGAACTTTTAAAATCATTCACGTTATCGAATTAGAAAAATATCAAATTGCCATATCCGTTCTAAAAGAAGTCGTTAAGAATTCGACAAACCTTAGTCCGTATCAACCTTTTTTGGCCTATGAGATAACTCGGATACAGAACGAATTGAGGAGGCTTCAGCCGATGAAATTCAGAAAAAAAAGATCGCTTGATATACTTGGCACGGCTTGGAAATGGTTAGCGGGCACACCTGATCACGAGGATCATAAGAATGTGGTAGAACAATAATCGGTAAAGCAATAATCGGCAGGTCATAATTAATAATCTAATAGAAAATAAGATAAACGATTTAATTAAGATAACTAATACTATATTAATTAGAGGTAAACCCGAATGCAATAATAAGTCAGAAGAAATTGAAATAACCAAATTTAAATTGAGTCTTTTAAGAGAAGAAATAACAAATACCGTAAACTCATTAATACTGTCCTCTGCTGTTGTGGCACAATTAAAGAAGAGAGCCTAACATTTGTAAACATTGAAACTCATTAATACTGTCCTCTGCTGAAATAGACTATATTGACACAATTAAAGAAGAGAGCCTAACATTTGTAAACATTGAAGAACTAATAGAGTTTGCCGAGGTCAGCGTAGCCTCAGACGGTAAATCACTCCTTTATATTGTTAGCCTACCCAGAGTAATTAATGATACTTGTAAACAAATCCTAGCAATACCAATTAAATATCAAAAATTTATAGAAGATATAGACTATGAGAATATCATGAAATGCAACAAGAAATACTTCGGGTTAATCAAGAAGAATAAATGTAAAATTCATAATGGTAAGACAATCTGTAAACTGGAAGATCTGACTAATTTAGAAAACAGTAAATGTGTAGGCGCCTACTTGCAAAGAAGGAATCCACAATGTAAGGTCATCAACAACCAGCACGTAAAATCCCATTCAGAAATAATGCCCGGTACCTTGCTGCTGAACCAATTTCAAGGGGACATCAACATCAATGGAGAAAACATTACCCTAGAAGGCACCTTCATAATTCAAGCGGAAAACGCGACAGTCATCATAGAAGACTCCTGGTATATTGTGAAGACACGCTTTGAAGTCGAGGTTCAACCGCCGCTGTTGCAATTACTATCAGATAAGCAGCATAGAGGTGAAAGGTTATCACTGGAAATGATCAAGGAGCTACACATTAATAATACTAATATTCTGGAGAGAATCCAAAGAAACAACTTGATTATGTCTTCGTCAAACTGGATTATTCTAACCCTTCTGGCAGCTGCAATGATAACATATTGCATCATCAAAAAATTCTGCAGCGACGGAACAGGCAACCATGGTCCACCAATGGAAGTCTCAACCGCGCCAGTTCAATATGTTGTTGCGACCGAGGACGTCCGCACTTAAAGGAGGAGGAGTTAAGCACTTCTATCATAACAAGGAGTTAAGTTCTTATACCATAACAAGGAAGACATAAACCCAAGTCCGTCAACACATGCCCATTAACCGCATGCTCATTGGCCGACCATATTTCATCATCACATGCAATACCCATCGGTCAACCCCACTCAATTGTCACATGCCCATTTGTCGCATGATCGCCTGTCTCAAGTAACAGTCCGATCGCTAGGATAAACAACAAGCCACCCCACTCAATCGTCACATGCCAATTTGTCGCATGATCGCCTATCCCAAGTAACAGTCCGATCGCTAGTATAAGCAAAAAGCCTGATACCCAGAACCACTCCACAAATTTCGGCAATAAACAAAGAATTTATTTATAGCGGACGTTGACGATACTATGCGCAGTACGTTCAAGTGGCCCCTACGACACCAGGACATAGCCTGTTACGCGCGAGCCCAAGCAGATAACTGCCCACCTCCCACCCGACCGACCGAGGGGTGCAGCCGTATAACGCACGGCACGAATCGCGTGGACAAATACACAATAGAAAAAACAGACAAACAAATAATACTATAACTGTCTATTAACTAAATGGGATAGGATAGATGTTTTAAGCATATTAATAGAAAACTCTGAGCTGATTACAGGGAATAGAAGGTTGTAATCAGAGCAGAGGACCCTAAAAGGTTCATGCATAGCATAGTTAGAAGAACAACGACTAAGGGATAAAGGTATCAAAGGATGTCTACTCCGTCTACATGGTACCGACAGATTCACCTGAGCTAATAACTCAGGCGAGTCGATATCACCAATTAGGAGCTTGTGCATAAAAATGACACCAAGCATAATTCTACGGTTAGTTAGGGACGGAAGGTTAATCAAGAGAAGTCTACTAGAATACGAAGGCAAATTGACATTGCGATCCCAGCTTAAGCCACGAAGAGCAAATAGCAAAAACTGCTTTTGAACGGATTCAAGTCTAATCTGGTGCGACTCATATTGAGGTGACCAAATGCAAGATCCATACTCTAAAATAGGACGGACAAGCGAAGTAAAAAGAACTTTAGTTGTATAGGGGTCATCAAATTCTTTTGACCATCTTTAAATGAAACCCAGGACACTCATGGCCTTTGCGACCGTGGTGGAAATGTGGGTGTTAAAATTTAACTTATGGTCCATAAGTACGCCCAAATCATTTATATTATTTAAACGTTCTAAAGGGCTATTGTTTAGAAAATAAGTGACCAGTTGGGGAGAGTTACGGAAAAAAGTCATTACCTTACATTTGGTAGTGTTAAGATTTAGTAGATTAAACTGGCACCAGGATTGAAAGTTTTTAAGATCAGCTTGTAGCCGACTAAATGAATCTGTATCTTTATGAGTAAGACAAATCTTGACATCGTCAGCATACATAAGCACACGCGAATGAACAATGACTGATGGAAGATCGTTAATGAATAGTCTGAAGAGCAGAGGGCCAAGATGACTACCTTGAGGTACACCAGAAGTCACAGGAATGGAAGCGGAAAAAGAAGACTTAAAAAGTACCTTCTGTTTTCTATTTGTTAAATATTCACGAACCCAAGAAAGGAAAAGGGGTGGAAACCCAATGTCGCTCAGCTTAGAAAGTAATAGGGTATGATTAACGGAATCAAAGGCTTTGCTAAAGTCAGTATATATTACATCAGTTTGTTTACCATTTTTAAACCCCTTGATAATTACTGATGTAAATTCTAAAAGGTTGGTGGTTGTAGATCTACGTTTCACAAACCCATGTTGGGATGGCGAAATAATAGAGCTGCAAAAATGTTGCAATTGAGAAGTTATAATTTTCTCAAAAGCTTTCGGAATAGCGGACAATTTTGAGATACCCCTATAGTTAGAGGCTTCGGACTTTTTGCCATTTTTATGCAGAGGAATGATATACGACTCCTTCCAAATAGATGGAAAAGAGGAAGATTCGACAGACAATAGAAACAATTTTAAAATGGGTTTACATAATGCATTTGCACAGAACCTGAGTACGCATCCAGGAAGACCATCTGGCCCCGGAGAATAAACAGGTTTAACTAATTTAAGTTCGCTAAGAATAGAACTTTCATCAATCACTGGATTGAAAATGCAATTAGCCTTTTTTAAATGATAAGGATACGGACTTGCTCGATATTCCGTTGAGGAATAAGTTGTTTTGAAAAAACTCGCAAACATATCGGCAATTGCCTGATCAGTGCTTGCTTTTTTATTTTGAAAAGACAAAAAAGATGGGTGCACAGAGGTCTTACGTTTAGAATTAACAAAGTTATAAAATTGTTTAGGGTCAGAAGAAAACTGAAGCCTACACCGCTGAAGATAATTCTTATAGCATTGTGTATTAAGCATCATGAATTTTGAACGAGCGACTGTATACAGAGCATAATCTGATGAACGACGTGTTTTTTGAAACTTCTTATAATATCGTGTCTTCACATTTTTCAAATTGGATAACTCACGAGAGAACCAGGGAGGTTTGTTAAGCCGCTCCAGCCTACCAAGAGGCACACAAATATCAAAGAGTGAATTCAGAGTATCATAGAAAAAACGAACAGCTGAGTTCATATCTCTACAATTGTACAGATAAGACCAATCGGTAGTAGCAATGTTTTCATTAAGGCTGGCAAAGTCAGTATTACGAAAGCACCTAGTTAGAGGTAACTCATTTAAACCAAGTAATGGTGAAAGCAAGGGCAAATCAATTTTTAAATTTAATGTAGGATGAAATTTGTCTTCTGGAAGAACAAATGGTTCGATCCTAGAAACCTCACAATAAGAAGAATCCAATACAAAAATAAGATCTAACGATTTTCTATTAGAATTTACGACGGGATTGACTTGGGATAAAGATAAGCCTAGAAGGCCATCAATAAAGTCATGTGACAAAGAGGGCAGCAACGTGGTAGATTCATCTGTTAGTGACCATGCTAAAGCGGGTAAATTAAAATCACCTACAACTATGAGCAAGTCTTGACTGGAAACTAAAGAGGAGACAAACTGAATTGCCTCTAAATGATTTAAATATACCACCATGTCTGACAATGGTGGAATATAGGAACAAGTAATGAAAGCATTAAAAGATTTAAAATTTACTTTAACACCGACAAACTCAATCTCCTGGGTACTAGAAAATTGAATCATTTCAGATGATAAAGCAGCATCAACAGCTATCAGAACGCCACCACCTATACGAGAAATCCGGTCACGTCTGAATATAGAAAAGTTTGTGGAAAAAACCGATGCATCAGCAATATCAGGTTTTAGCCACGTCTCTGTAAAAGCTAGAATGTTATGTTCAAAAGAAAGACTATCTACATAGAGATTAGAAAGTTTAGATTTCAGCCCTCTAACGTTCTGGTAACCCAGGTTAAGGGACGAAGCTAGTTTTTTGACACACCAGCAGATGCTGATGTGGCAGGAATGGTATTAGTTGTTGTTGTTGGCAAGCGAATCGGTTTCCGATTTTTCTTTTTCACAGTATATTCCTTAACTAGTATATGTTTTGGCCAAAAATCTTCTCGACATATAGTGTCGAAGATATTGGCAGAAACACTAATTTTAAAGGACGAAATGTCCCGAGAGTAAGAAAATTTAAACTTCTCCAACGCAATATTCGAGACGTTAACTTTCTTCCGAATATAGGCTATTACATCATCAGATGTGACAACAGGGTCTAGCCTAGAAACAAATATATGTTTCTTTGGTGGTATGCCAACGAGAGGCCGCGGTCCCAAAGCGTCAGCCACAGCAGTAACGTTGGACAAGTCACCCACTGCAGCAGTCAACTTGAATGGTCCTGAACACTTGTGTAAACAAAGAATGGTCCCACGCACTTAGTGGACTAATGGACTCAGCCAACGCCACCGCCTGCGACGACGTCAATTATCCAAGGCATCATTCAACATAATCGAATCATAGAAAATCAGTCTTAAGCCTAAGTTCAAACCATCCGGTAACTTCGCTTTAGCTCCGCGGAATTCACTCAGTCAGAATCTTTCAGTTATCATTAGGTTGTATGTAATTGTAAAGTTTTTTTTTTTTTTTTTTTTTAACGTTTAATATATATTTGTTGAATCTACTCTTAAATTAGAGCCTAACAACAAGTTTGAGATATTTTTCTTAATCTAGTACTTAAGATAAATCCTGGGGATATTGCAGGCGGCCCGAATCACTTGTTATTGGGTTGGTCTGTCATTTCTTTTAAGACGAGTTCTATTATTAGTTCGCGTAAGGGAATTGGCAAGAACATTTCGGTGTGCATCCAGTTTCGCAGAATACTTTAGTTGTTGACTACCTATTTCAGATTTTACGCTAGGTATATTTAGATCATTTTGAATGTTGTCGTTCCGTATGTACCACGGGGCCCCCGTGATTGATCTTAAAATTTTCGACTGCGCTCTTTGTATAATATCGACATTGCTGGTACTTGCCTTCCCCCATAGTACTGCTCCGTAAGTCCAGAACTGGTACGTTGTTTAGCATTAGAGCTGGACAGTTTCTTTTGTTAAGCGTAAATGTAACATGTTTGCATTTCTGCTCGTTGACCCGGATACGCCAGGTTGCTAGCCATTCCTCTACCACCTTGAGGTGTTCCTCTAATTTTGCAGAGGCTTGTATTGGGCATTTGGATCTGCTGAGGATTGCCGTGTCATCGGCAAAAGTGGACGTTGTAAGTCCTAAACTCGTTGGTAAGTCTGCAGTGTACAGTAGGTAGAGCAATGGGCCGAGTACACTGCCTTGCGGTACACCAGCTTTGATTTCAAAATCAGCCGAGACGGAGCCATTACATCTTACAGCGAATTGCCTATTGTAAAGGTAAGATTCCATGAGTTTGTGGGTGTACTGTGGCAGTTTTTGCCGGATTTTGAACATCAGACCCTCCAGCCAAACTGTATCGAAAGCCTGGGCAACGTCGAGAAAGACAGCTGCACAGTATTCTTTTAGTTCGAAAGCTGTTCGTATTTCAGATGTTATGCGATTGACTTGTTCAATTGTACCATGTTTTTCGCGAAAGCCGAACTGGTGTGAAGGGATTGTGTTCTCCGATGCCAGAAATGAGTTTAGTCGGATCTGCAAGACCTTTTCAAAAAGCTTCGAAAGACAAGGCAGCAAACTGATTGGAATAGGATGATGGCTGGGTTTTGTCCTTTCCCACTTTAGGAATCATGATGATAGTGGACCTTTTCCATGTTCTTGGGAAGTAGCCAATTCTTATTATAGCGTTGAACAGTTTACAGATGTATTGTATGGCAATGATAGGAAGTTCCAGGATCATTTTCGGTGTGATTAGGTCATGGCCAGGGGCTTTTTTTGGCTTTATGTGGTTTTTAATAACTGCAGTGATCTCGTCCGATTGGAGTTCCGAGTACTCACTATCCGTTAGCGTGCTCGAAGGGGGAAGTACAGATGAGTTTGATGTTGGATTTGGCTGGAAAACCATTTTAAGATGTGTGGCAAATACGGATGCCCTTTCTTCGTCACTGCGGGCCCATCCACTGGTTGGACTCCTTATCGGTGAAATTGTCTCTGAAGGAGCGCTTAAAGTTGGGTGGGCTTTCCACAGAGGATGTTTGGTGCTGGTTGGGCTGAGCTTTTCTATGTATTTTCTTTTTCGATTAGCATGCCTTAGGCGAAGTTTTGCTGCTGGTGATCGAGTAATCTGCCATTCTCTTCTTAGACGTCGTTTTTCCGTTACTAATTGTTCTATCCGCCGGTTCGTAGGGCTGTCAACAGGTTTAGTGTAAGAAGAGGCAGGTGGAGTAGATGCTCTTGCTGCAGCTGCCATCATAGACTCAAGTGCAGAGACGCACATATCAATGTCCTCTGCAGCATCCAGTTTCGGCGAACAGTCAATGTGGGCACCCATGTACATTTTAAATTTAAACCAATTTGTTTTGTTGTTTGTAAGCCTATATGGGCGATCAAGTACTTGAGGTCTTGTTAATAGTGTGAATAGCACTGGAGAGTGATCGGAAGTTAGATCTAGCAGTGTATCCGCAGTGATCCGATTACGTGGAATCCTCTTGGTTACTGCGAAATCAATCAAGTCAGGCACTTTCTGTGGATCTGTGGGCCAATAAGTAGGCCTACCCGGTGAGACGCAATCCATCTTATTGAGAGGGTTGACTATTGTGTTGTACAACTGCTTGCCTTTAGGATTTACCAGGCGAGATCCCCAGTGCGTATGTTTGGCGTTATAGTCCCCTGCTGCAATGAAGCGATCTCCGAGTGTGTTAAAGAAATCGGTAAATTCCTTTTCAGAGATTGAGAAGCGTGGTAGGCAGTACAGGGCAACCAATGTAGTGTTGCCGCAGCTGGTTTGGACGGTTATAGCAGTTGCTTGTAGGTGCTGTGTTTCAAATCTGTTGAGGAACGAGTGTTTTATACGGTTTTTTGATTAGGATACCAGTCCCGCCATGAGCTTTTCCGTCTGGATGGTTTGTTGCATAGAAGGTATATTTTGGTATTTGAAAATTATTTTTTGATGTTAAATGTGTTTCCGAAATCAGCAAAACGTCGATTTAACTTGAGTCTAGGAATAGTTGCCGTTCATTTTTGTGCTTGGAGATGCCGTTAGCATTCCAAAGACATAGACGTAGGGAAGCCATTATTTATTCTCGATAAGCTTCTGGATGAGCAGGTTTTGATTCCGCATCAGTTCTTGCATACAGTTTTGCATGAACGTCATAAAAGTGGTCATGTTTTGATTGAGTGAGATCAATAGGGCTTCTAAGCCACTTGGAGTTTGCTGGCCAAGCTCTGGTGCGCTAGGTTGCGGATTCTGTAGATGGTGGAGTGACGGGGTCTCTTTTGCGGGCTCCGTGTCCAGTTCGGAGCACACTAGCGAAGGATACACTAGGACTGTATGTAGCAGGCATGTTAGATGATCTAACAGCCTTGGCGAAGAATACCTCCGGTGTAGTTTTAGAGGCGTTGACGGTGATTTTTGGTCCAGCTGGGGGTTTGCTCCCGTTTAGGTGAGATTTAAGATCCTTGAAGACAGGACATCCTCTGTAGTTGGCCGTGTGGTTCCCTCCACAGTTACTGCGTAATCTTAGTGCGACATTGTTTCTGTCCTTGGTGCAAATGCCATCTTTATGATGTTCGCCACAGCCAACACACACTGACCTGAGATTGCAGTTGTTAGAGGTGTGGTTGTATTCCTGGCAGTTTTTACGCTGCGGTGGTTGGTGTCTCTAATGGGGCTCCTCTACGGTGATTCTTCTGTGCAGTAGGAGGTTGTAGATTGGGTGCACTTCATTTGGCTTCGACCGCTTTGCATCTGGTTGGAGCTCGATTTTAAAGAGCGGCTGTGCGACTTTGTTCCTGTTGATGATGTTGACAACGGATTTGACCGCAAACCCTTTTTCGACCAACGCGTCTGCTATTTCTTGAGTAGGGACCGATGGCTCAATCCCCTTCAACACAACCTTTTAGTTGGTAGGTATAGAAGTTGATGTTAGCATTACGAAGGTACTTTCGATGGGCTTAGCTTCCGCTTAGTTATTTTAATATATCTATCCATTCCAGTTTGGACAGAAGTCGTTGTGTTTACTATTGTGGCTGACTCAGGGCGACTTGTCGTTGACGGCTTGAGGCAGGTCAATACTTCGGCAGACGCTGCAGTAGTTGCTGTCAACGAGCTGACGGTGCTGGTCGGTGCAATCGGTGACCCAGTTATCGTTATTGATGGAGAAGCACACTGCTCTCTCCACGGTAAGTTGCTTTTGATTGCTGAGTGGCTGGCACTTTCGGTGTTATTGCTTACGTTAGCATTCAGTGGGGTCGGCGACACCACCGAAAAGTACGCGTTGTTGCGTTGGACCGAGAGTCGACGCTCACGTTGTTGTTGTACAATTAGTTCTTGTAGCTGTTGCTGTTGGGGATCGAGAGAGCTTGGGCCCGAATTGTTGGACATGGCTTTTGTAAAAATTACGCACTTTGTTGTTGCAACTTAGTATTTATTGCTATTAGAGCAATCTAATAGCAATATGATTGTAAATAGGCGTCTCTGGGGCGACTGAGAGCCCTACACAAATTTTTGCAAACGCGGTCTTTTTTTACACTCAATTTTTGCGCGGTGCATTAAAAAACACGTCTGTACACGGCGGCAGTTAAATTATTATCGAAATTGTAAAGTGACTTTAAATAAAAACTTTATTTTTTTATACCGTGAGTGAAGGAAGTGTTTAATTGGCGCCCGAGCAGGGACCCTGCCAAATAAAACTTGATCGAATGTTAGTGAAAGATACCAGTGGTCGTGACCGAGAAAACGCGTTAAATGCCTTAAAGTGTCAACGAAATAAAAACACTATATTGAACTACACGAAGAATCAGACAGGGTCAAATTTATCGCTGCAATTTCCTCCAAGATCCGTTCAGAGGAAAGCTCATAACCCAAACGTGTTTGCCCAGGAGCGTTAGTACCTTCAACGTTGGAAAAGCGAGCCCTCCTACATGCCGATCAGTACAAGCACCGAAGATGTTATTAATAATGTAAGTTAAGCAAAATAATTCTAAGTAAAAATCAAAATAAGAAAAAAAGAATTTGTGTAGACACAGCGGGAGAAAAAATTTGTGAACCAAAATTTAAATTTAAAAAGAAAAAAAAGAAAAACACAAGCTAAAATATTTATAAAATCCTTATTTAAATTTGTTTCCCACTCAAGAAAAAAGAATCAAAAATTGAAAAAGAAACTAGTAATAAGTAATCCCCAAAAAAAAAAAAGGAGAGAAATAATTCAAAATCTTTAAAAAAAATATTTTTGAAAAAAAAGAATAATCATTTAATATTGAAAAATTTGCATAATACCACAAACTAAGTATTAAAAAAATATTTTTGGAAAAAAAGAGAATAATCATTTAATATTGAAAATATTTGCATAATACCACAAACTAAGTATCTAAGTACCAAAAACCATTTCCACCCAAGATTAGCGGACATACCGCTTTCCACAGAGGATGTTTGGTGCTGGTTGGGCTGAGCTTTTCTATGTATTTTCTTTTTCGATTAGCATGCCTTAGGCGAAGTTTTGCTGCTGGTGATCGAGTAATCTGCCATTCTCTTCTTAGACGTCGTTTTTCCGTTACTAATTGTTCTATCCGCCGGTTCGTAGGGCTGTCAACAGGTTTAGTGTAAGAAGAGGCAGGTGGAGTAGATGCTCTTGCTGCAGCTGCCATCATAGACTCAAGTGCAGAGACGCACATATCAATGTCCTCTGCAGCATCCAGTTTCGGCGAACAGTCAATGTGGGCACCCATGTACATTTTAAATTTAAACCAATTTGTTTTGTTGTTTGTAAGCCTATATGGGCGATCAAGTACTTGAGGTCTTGTTAATAGTGTGAATAGCACTGGAGAGTGATCGGAAGTTAGATCTAGCAGTGTATCCGCAGTGATCCGATTACGTGGAATCCTCTTGGTTACTGCGAAATCAATCAAGTCAGGCACTTTCTGTGGATCTGTGGGCCAATAAGTAGGCCTACCCGGTGAGACGCAATCCATCTTATTGAGAGGGTTGACTATTGTGTTGTACAACTGCTTGCCTTTAGGATTTACCAGGCGAGATCCCCAGTGCGTATGTTTGGCGTTATAGTCCCCTGCTGCAATGAAGCGATCTCCGAGTGTGTTAAAGAAATCGGTAAATTCCTTTTCAGAGATTGAGAAGCGTGGTAGGCAGTACAGGGCAACCAATGTAGTGTTGCCGCAGCTGGTTTGGACGGTTATAGCAGTTGCTTGTAGGTGCTGTGTTTCAAATCTGTTGAGGAACGAGTGTTTTATACGGTTTTTTGATTAGGATACCAGTCCCGCCATGAGCTTTTCCGTCTGGATGGTTTGTTGCATAGAAGGTATATTTTGGTATTTGAAAATTATTTTTTGATGTTAAATGTGTTTCCGAAATCAGCAAAACGTCGATTTAACTTGAGTCTAGGAATAGTTGCAGTTCATTTTTGTGCTTGGAGATGCCGTTAGCATTCCAAAGACATAGACGTAGGGAAGCCATTATTTATTCTCGATAAGCTTCTGGATGAGCAGGTTTTGATTCCGCATCAGTTCTTGCATACAGTTTTGCATGAACGTCATAAAAGTGGTCATGTTTTGATTGAGTGAGATCAATAGGGCTTCTAAGCCACTTGGAGTTTGCTGGCCAAGCTCTGGTGCGCTAGGTTGCGGATTCTGTAGATGGTGGAGTGACGGGGTCTCTTTTGCGGGCTCCGTATGTCCAGTTCGGAGCACACTAGCGAAGGATACACTAGGACTGTATGTAGCAGGCATGTTAGATGATCTAACAGCCTTGGCGAAGAATACCTCCGGTGTAGTTTTAGAGGCGTTGACGGTGATTTTTGGTCCAGCTGGGGGTTTGCGCCCGTTTAGGTGAGATTTAAGATCCTTGAAGACAGGACATCCTCTGTAGTTGGCCGTGTGGTTCCCTCCACAGTTACTGCGTAATCTTAGTGCGACATTGTTTCTGTCCTTGGTGCAAATGCCATCTTTATGATGTTCGCCACAGCCAACACACACTGACCTGAGATTGCAGTTGTTAGAGGTGTGGTTGTATTCCTGGCAGTTTTTACGCTGCGGTGGTTGGTGTCTCTTATGGGGCTCCTCTACGGTGATTCTTCTGTGCAGTAGGAGCTGTAGGTTGTAGATTGGGTGCACTTCATTTGGCTTCGACCGCTTTGCATCTGGTTGGAGCTCGATTTTAAAGAGCGGCTGTGCGACTTTGTTCCTGTTGATGATGTTGACAACGGATTTGACCGCAAACCCTTTTTCGACCAACGCGTCTGCTATTTCTTGAGTAGGGACCGATGGCTCAATCCCCTTCAACACAACCTGGAGCCCTTTACTGCTTTTTAGTTGGTAGGTATAGAAGTTGATGTTAGCATTACGAAGGTACTTTCGATGGGCTTAGCTTCCGCTTAGTTATTTTAATATATCTATCCATTCCAGTTTGGACAGAAGTCGTTGTGTTTACTATTGTGGCTGACTCAGGGCGACTTGTCGTTGACGGCTTGAGGCAGGTCAATACTTCGGCAGACGCTGCAGTAGTTGCTGTCAACGAGCTGACGGTGCTGGTCGGTGCAATCGGTGACCCAGTTATCGTTATTGATGGAGAAGCACACTGCTCTCTCCACGGTAAGTTGCTTTTGATTGCTGAGTGGCTGGCACTTTCGGTGTTATTGCTTACGTTAGCATTCAGTGGGGTCGGCGACACCACCGAAAAGTACGCGTTGTTGCGTTGGACCGAGAGTCGACGCTCACGTTGTTGTTGTACAATTAGTTCTTGTAGCTGTTGCTGTTGGGGATCGAGAGAGCTTGGGCCCGAATTGTTGGACATGGCTTTTGTAAAAATTACGCACTTTGTTGTTGCAACTTAGTATTTATTGCTATTAGAGCAATCTAATAGCAATATGATTGTAAATAGGCGTCTCTGGGGCGACTGAGAGCCCTACACAAATTTTTGCAAACGCGGTCTTTTTTTACACTCAATTTTTGCGCGGTGCATTAAAAAACACGTCTGTACACGGCGGCAGTTAAATTATTATCGAAATTGTAAAGTGACTTTAAATAAAAACTTTATTTTTTTATACCGTGAGTGAAGGAAGTGTTTAATTGGCGCCCGAGCAGGGACCCTGCCAAATAAAACTTGATCGAATGTTAGTGAAAGATACCAGTGGTCGTGACCGAGAAAACGCGTTAAATGCCTTAAAGTGTCAACGAAATAAAAACACTATATTGAACTACACGAAGAATCAGACAGGGTCAAATTTATCGCTGCAATTTCCTCCAAGATCCGTTCAGAGGAAAGCTGATAACCCAAACGTGTTTGCCCAGGAGCGTTAGTACCTTCAACGTTGGAAAAGCGAGCCCTCCTACATGCCGATCAGTACAAGCACCGAAGATGTTATTAATAATGTAAGTTAAGCAAAATAATTCTAAGTAAAAATCAAAATAAGAAAAAAAGAATTTGTGTAGACACAGCGGGAGAAAAAATTTGTGAACCAAAATTTAAATTTAAAAAGAAAAAAAGAAAAACACAAGCTAAAATATTTATAAAATCCTTATTTAAATTTGTTTCCCACTCAAGAAAAAAGAATCAAAAATTGAAAAAGAAACTAGTAATAAGTAATCCCAAAAAAAAAAAAAAGAGAGAAATAATTCAAAATCTTTAAAAAAAATATTTTTGAAAAAAAAGAATAATCATTTAATATTGAAAAATTTGCATAATACCACAAACTAAGTATTAAAAAAATATTTTTGGAAAAAAAGAGAATAATCATTTAATATTGAAAATATTTGCATAATACCACAAACTAAGTAACTAAGTACCAAAAACCATTTCCACCCAAGATTAGCGGACATACCGCTATACCTTTGTCAATATAAACGAAAATCCAATTTTCGCGGCAGCAGCTTCCGATGCTCCGACAGCATCCACCTCAAGTGCAGCAACCGCAAATAGAATAGAGGCACTGTCGATACAAGGATTAGATGTAGCTATCCAAACAATTTTGTCAGCTACAGGAAATAGTGAAGCAATTAAATTATTCTCAGCCAGGACACATCCCCTTTAGGGACCAGACAGCTAGCGTCCAGGATAACTGGCATGAATTAGACAAAGTGCCAGATATCGTAAAAAATCTTGACAAATTCTCAGGTAGTCGTGAAGAATTCTCACGGAGATCACTCAGACAGAATGAGCTTAGCTCAACCCAGAGATCTAAGGCATGCATTGCAATTTTGCGAGATGTTGGACAATAAAAGGGCTAGGAACATTATAAGCCATCGTGACACTCGTCCACCAGTAGGACCAAAACCCCTGCAGTATGCAAAAAATAACTTCCAACCTCAACAATCATACATACCGGCAATTCCACCCAAACCTTATAATAACAAACAACTTTTAAAATCAAAAACCAATGCAAAACGTGTTCATTCCCCAAAACAAATTCCCTCAAACGAAAAACCCCATGTTTTTCAATGCACCACCGAGGCCATTTGCCCCGAAGCCTCTGCCGGCACCAACTCCTATGGATGTCGACGGCTCTATTTTAACAAAAAAAAGTTGACTACATGAAAATGCCAAACGCTAATTTACCACAACAATTTGCTCTCAAAAGAGTCAACCAGTCCACCGGAAATTTTTCCAATAAAGTACAGAGGCAATTCCATATCGAAACCGGTATGTCAGGTGAACAATATGTCACCATACCGCCTCAAGAAGAGCATTACTCCGATATGTCCGATTATCAGGCTGCATACCAAGGCCAAGAAGACCTTTTCGAATTAGTCCCATATTCTGAGGTTCGTGAGTATCAACAGCAGGAGGAATATTTTACCTCATAAGGGGTCAGAGTTAGTCCCGCAGAATAAAGAGGAATCCAGATCACAATCACAGGAGCCTCAACAGCCACAAATCGAGGACACCGTTAACTTTTTAGGTTAAAGTGTTCCTCTTTGCCGTACTTTGTTGTCCGGGACAAAGACGGAACCGCATACAATTTCTTAATAGATACCGGCTCCAACAAAAACTATGTCCAACCAGAAATAGCCAAAAACGTCAAAACGAATGAACACAAGTTTTACGCGAACACCGTAAGTGGTTGCATTCTAATCACCAGCCATATCCATTTGGGTTTATTTAACGAACCCAACAAACCTATAACTTTCTTCTTATTACCTTATTTGAATCCGTTCCATGGAATTCTAGGTAATGACACACTAAGAGAATTAAACGCCATCATTGATGTAGGGAAAGATCTACTATATGTCAACAACTCTCACGTTGTTAAAGTAAAGCAGATGCGAGCTCATCAGGTCCATACGATCAAATCAGATGAGCTCACCAATCAACAGAAACTAGGGTTAAAGGCACTCCAAGAGGAGTACGAATCGCTTTTCGCAGACCCAAATAAGAAGTTGACTTATGCTACTAATGTCCAAGGAGAAATCCGAACGACAACAGACACTCCAGTCTACATCAAACATTACCCGTACCCAGCTTCTCTTAAAGAAGTAGTAGAAGACCAGCTACAAGAACTACTATGAGATGGTATAATACGACCCTCACGGTCGCCCTATAATTCCCCTGTATGGATAGTCCCTAAAACGAGCGACAGCCTTGGGAATAAGAAATATAGGATGGTCATTGATTACAGAAAGCTCAATGCAGTTACAGTTTCGGATAAGTATCCTATCCCCGAAATCGGAGAAATGGTTGCGCAGTTGGGCAACACTAAGTATTTCTCTGTTCTCGATCTAAAGAGGGGATTTCATCAGATTTTCCTTAAGGAATCGATATTGAAAAAACGGCATTCTCTGTAAATGGAGGGAAATACGAGTTCACAAGACTTCGGCCTAAAAAATTCCCCATCAAAATTCCAAAGAGCTCTCGATGACATTTTGAGAGACCTCATTGGAAAAATTTGCTATGTCTACATTGATGATATAATAATATTCAGTAAATCTGAAGAAGAGCATTTCCGACATCTAGCTCTAGTATTTTCTACCTTGTCCAAAGCAAATATGAAGGTCCAAGTAGATAAATGCAAATTCCTAAGACACAGCGTTGATTTCCTAGGCGTAGTTATCTCAAGTGAGGGAGTTAAAACCAATCCAGAGAAAATTCAAGATTTATCAAAGATTTTGCTAAGTTAGCTAGACCCTTGACCGCGTTATTGAGAGGAGAACATGGCAGAGCTAAAAAGAATGTCTCAAGCAAGATCGAAATCCGATTCGGTGAAGCCTTTGAGAAAGTAAAAAATGCATTAGTATCACAAGACGAGATGTTAGCATACCCTGATTTTAAACAAGAGTTCCATCTAACCACTGATGCCTCAAACTTTGCATTAGGAGCTTCTCTAGAACAGAACAGTAGACCCATTACATTTCTCTCCCGTGCGTTATCCAAGGCCGAAAAAAATTATGCTACAAATGAAAGAGAAATGCTAGCAATAGTATGGGCATTGGATAAGTTAAGGATGTATGTATACGGCAAATCCAAGGTGATCATTTACACTGACCACCAGATTCTCACTTTTGCTCTCAGACCGAAAAATAACAACACAAAGCTGAAGAAATGGAAAAGTTACCTGGAGGAATATAACTACGAGTTGATATATAAACCGGGTAGCTCAAATGTGGTAGCAGACGCACTCTCTAGAAACCCTACCAGCATAAATGCTAGCAGTACGTCAGCTACAGTCCATAGTGATGAAAGCTCAGGTCATGAACTCATTCCAGCAATGGAGATCCCCATCAATGTCTTTAAAAACCAATTGTTTATCCTCACTGGTGATAACGAGTCCACCACCTTTGAAATACCGTTCCCTACATATCACAGACATACAATAGTGAGAAGCAATAGAATAGTTAATGGTATTTTCACTTCCGAAAGTATCATGGAAAAAATTCAACAAATATTTCCGGAGCATTTTACGAATTACAAAGCAAGAATCACACATATTCAAACTCACCTCAGAGCATTCCGTTGAAAATAAAAAACAAATTTTATCTGAATATTTTTTTCCCGGTATGAAGAAAAAGGTAGAAGCAATAGTAAACACTTGCCAAACGTGCAAACTCTCTAAATACCAAAGACACCCTCCGAATCAAGAAATACAACCAACCCCTATTCCGACATATCCAGGTAAAATTATTCATATATATTTATATTCCACCCAAAATAAGATTATATTAACCGCAATAGACAAATTTTCTAAATACGCGCAAGTTAAATTCGTAAACTCAAAAGCAGCAGAACACCTTAAAGTACCCTTACGTGAGTTGTTAATAGCCTTCTGTATGACAAAAACCGTGGTGATGGATAACGAAAAGGCTTTAAATTCTGCATCAATAAAATTTCTTTTGAATAATCAGTTAGGTATACAAGTCCACACTACTCCACCATATACTTCGTCTAGCAACGGCCAAATAGAAAGATTTCATTCAACATATACAGAAATAATGAGATGCTTGAAGCTAGAGCACCCCGAAATGGAATTCGAGGATTTAATATTCAAAGCCGTGGATGAGTACAATAAAACCATCCATAGTACCACCAACAAAAAGCCAATAGAAGCATTTTTTGGAACAAATTTAATCCATACTCCAGAAAAATTAGCACTTGAAAGGGAAAAGATTTCAAAAACCATCTTAAAGAAGCAAAATAAGGACCTAGGGTACCATAATAAAACAAAAAAAACCCGTCAAAATTTACGATCCAGGTGAAATCATCTACGTTAGGATTAATAAACGGCTAGGCTCGAAACTAACGTCTAGATATAAAAAAGAAATAGTAGCCGAAGATCTTTATACCAAGATTAAAACCAGGTCAGGCAGGATAGTTCATAAAACCCACTTGAAGTATTGATAAACATCCTCTTCCGACAGATTGCTCATGTTACCACTTTGCTGGGGTCACACAACCATACTAGACTATACTAAGTCAAGAGTGGTCATGTTGGAAACCGGGTTAGCCGCGCGCCAGAACGGAACTTTTAAAATCATTCACGTTATCGAATTAGAAAAATATCAAATTGCCATATCCGTTCTAAAAGAAGTCGTTAAGAATTCGACAAACCTTAGTTCGTATCAACCCTTTTTGGCCTATGAGATAACTCGGATACAGAACGAATTGAGGAGGCTTCAGCCGATGAAATTCAGAAAAAAAAAGATCGCTTGATATACTTGGCACGGCTTGGAAATGGTTAGCGGGCATACCTGATCACGAGGATCATAAGAATGTGGTAGAACAATAATCGGTAAACAATAATCGGCAGGTCATAATTAATAACACTGTGATAGATTTTTTTAAAAAAAAAAAAAAAAAAGACATGGCAAAATTCGATGCTTTCACCCTATTTCGGGTCCTGCGAATCGAACTGCATCATTAGTTTTTTAAGTTATCACGATGGTTTCATACAAAATTTTTTGCGGAAGTTTTTCATCGAAGTTGCCATTTTTTCGAAAAGGATGTTTTTTTCATTTGCTTCTAATTTCTAAAATATTCATTCTTTTTACAAAGTTTCTTTAGCAAAGTTTCTTAGAATTGAAAGAGCTACAAATATTGGGAAGACATCTAGCCTCTAAATCCGTCCGTTCCGGAGCATTGGGACAAAATGTAAAAATAATCGAATCTTGACCAAATTTTTTTATGTTTTCTTTCTCGCATTTTGCTAAAATTGATATTATTCCATTTGAAGCTTGATCATTATATGAGAATTTATTTTGCTCAATGGCAGCAGAAGAGACACCAGACCTATCTAATTTACGATTTATGATATAACCACATAATCAAATTGAATTTTTTTTTAGATATGTTAACAAAATTAAACTAACTGTAGTTCTTTAGTTTTTGAAAAATATTTATACAGTCGGTATAATCTGGTATCCCAATGACAAATGAAGTATGTACATGTTTTTCGTATAACCCGCTTGCAAGCCAGTGAGTAGAGCAACAACTTTTAGGTCAGTACATATTTTCCATTGATGTTTTCTATACTGAACACAATCCAAAATTAGTTTCATTGAATCGATAAACAATCGCCACTTCTTTAGTTTGTACGTGCAATTCATATGTTCCATTAACCCAACGATATTTTTGCAGTATGCAAACGTATTATTGCCGTTTATTTCGAAAAAGTCCAAAAGTCTCTTCTTGTCTCTTCCTATATCCGTACACTTTTACATCCTTAGACAAAACGTTAACAGATCGTAAATGATGTGCTAAAGGGTTCACTTTGCCTTGCCTTTGTGACAATTTTAGTTGTCTTACCATCGTATATAATCGAGCTTGGGATATCTAGAGATGTTGACAAGTTTTATCGATTTGGGATGGATCATACGTTAAAAGTAACTTTTCAGGTTCGGTGACAAATGTTGGCGAAGTATACCTTTCTGTTGGGCTTTGACATCTTTGTAATTGTAATATACTCCGAAAGAGGTACTGTGCAGATTGAACACTTTTATAGACCATGAAACTCTTCTTTAGTTTTGCGAGTTTATTCTGGCATGCGTAGCAGTTATCCGTACGATGCCATTGTGAATCTATCTAAATCATTGGAATGCCGAAAACAATTTTTGGGCGCAACCTTTTCGACCAATTTTGCAAATTGTTATTGCATAGTGGGCTCGTAAATTTTCCACACACGTAGCAAAATCCGGCAAAACTTGTGGGACACTTGTTCGCAAGTCAAAATTACGATTAACATCTATGCTTGCACGATCAGTAGAGGTAATTTTTGCTCTCATAAGTACCCACCGATATCAGTAGAATAGCGGTAAAAGGCTTACGTAGTCAAAGCTCATGGGAAATATTTCTAATATCAAGGGCGTATTTAAGTTTGTAAGGGGTAACATTTTTTTTCTCTTAACATAACTTTTATAATGCATTATCAAGTAAAGTAAGTACTTGAGTACTTTAAGTAAATTGATTTAAATGCACCCCTCCCCCTCCCCCGTGCTCAATCCAGGCTCAATCCAGGCTACGCCCTTGACAACTACTATTGTTGTTGGTATAAATATTTTTCAAAAACTAAAGAACTACAGTTAGTTTAATTTTGTTAACATATCTAAAAAAAAATTCAATTTGATTATGTGGTTATATTATAAATCGTAAATTAGATAGGTCTGGTGTCTCTTCTGCTGCCATTGAGCAAAATAAATTCTCATATAATGATCAAGCTTCAAATGGAATAATATCAATTTTAGCAAAATGCGAGAAAGAAAACATAAAAAAAATTTGGTCAAGATTAGATTATTTTTACATTTTGTCCCAATGCTCGGGAACGGACGGATTTAGAGGCTAGATGTCTAGAAACTTTGCTAAAGAAACTTTGTAAAAAGAATGAATATTTTAGAAATTAGAAGCAAATGAAAAAAACATCCTTTTCGAAAAAATGGCAACTTTGATGAAAAACTTCCGCAAAAAATTTTGTATGAAACCATCGTGATAACTTAAAAAACTAATGATGCAGTTCGATTCGCAGGACCCGAAATAGGGTGAAACCATCGAATTTTGCCATGTCTTTTTTTTCGACTATCACAGTGTAATCTAATAGAAAATAAGATAAACGATTTAATTAAGATAACTAATACTATATTAATTAGAGGTAAACCCGAATGCAATAATAAGTCAGAAGAAATTGAAATAACCAAATTTAAATTTAGTCTTTTAAGAGAAGAAATAACAAATATTATTTACGCAATTGATTGGGCTAAGGCCAATACCGTAAACTCATTAATACTGTCCTCTGCTGAAATAGACTATATTGACACAATTAAAGAAGAGAGCCTAACATTGAAGAACTAATAGAGTTTGCCGAGGTCAGCGTAGCCTCAGACGGTAAATCACTCCTTTATATTGTTAGCCTACCCAGAGTAATTAATGATACTTGTAAACAAATCCTAGCAATACCAATTAAATATCAAAAATTTATAGAAGATATAGACTATGAGAATATCATGAAATGCAACAAGAAATACTTCGGGTTAATCAATAAGAATAAATGTAAAATTCATAATGGTAAGACAATCTGTAAACTGGAAGATCTGACTAATTTAGAAAACAGTAAATGTGTAGGCGCTTACTTGCAAAGAAGGAATCCACAATGTAAGGTCATCAACAACCAGCACGTAAAATCCCATTCAGAAATAATGCCCGGTACCTTGCTGCTGAACCAATTTCAAGGGGACATCAACATCAATGGAGAAAACATTACCCTAGAAGGCACCTTCATAATTCAAGCGGAAAACGCGACAGTCATCATAGAAGACTCCTGGTAGTCGAGGTTCAACCGCCGCTGTTGCAATTACTATCAGATAAGCAGCAAAGAGGTGAAAGGTTATCACTGGAAATGATCAAGGAGCTACACATTAATAACACTAATAATCTGGAGAGAATCCAAAGAAACAACTTGATTATGTCTTCGTCAAACTGGATTATTCTAACGTCCGCACTTAAAGGGGGAGGAGTTTAGCACTTCTATCATAACAAGGAGTTAAGTACTTATACCATAACAAGGAAGACATAAACCCAAGTCCATCAACACATGCCCATTAACCGTATGCTCATTGGCCGACCATATTTCATCATCACATGCAATACCCATCGGTCAACCCCACTCAATTGTCACATGCCCATTTGTCGCATGATCGCCTATCCCAAGTAACAGTCCGATCGCTAGGATAAACAACAAGCCACCCCACTCAATCGTCACATGCCAATTTGTCGCATGATCGCCTATCCCAAGTAACAGTCCGATCGCTAGTATAAGCAATAAGCCTGATACCCAGAACCACTCCACAAATTTCGGCAATGAACACATGTGTAAACAAAGAATGGTCCCACGCACTTAGTGGACTAATGGATTCAGCCAACGCCGCCGCCTGCGACGACGTCAATTATCCAAGCCTTCATCCAACATATTCGAATCATAGAAAATCAGTCTTAAGCCTAAGTTCAAACCATCCGGTAACTTCGCTTTAGCTCCGCGGAATTCACTCAGTCAGAATCTTTCAGTTATCATTAAGTTGTATGTAATTGTAAAGTGACTTTAAATAAAAACTTTATTTTTTTATATCGTGAGTGAAGGAAGTGTTTAATTTATATAAACATATTCAAGTGCACAATTATATTTTAATGCGTATATGTTTAATTGTTTATACTTGCAACAGAGTGTTACAAGTTGAGCTCATTGTATTGAATGATTATTTGTATGAATATACTTTACTTGATGATTCGCTTTCCAAGGATAAAAGGGGAGGAGCTCGACTCCAAGCACCAAAACCACAGCAGTACTTTGATGAGATTGCGGATCAGCAGGCGAAAAGTCAAGCGAATCCTGCTTAACGTTTTCTTAATCTTACGGTTGGCCAGGAGATGAAATCTATAAGCGGCACAGTTTGTCGGGTCTGCCAGTATACCATTGCCCAATGCCGCGAACGATAGTTGAAACCTTGCAGCTTGGAGGATTAATTAATTCAAACATCCCTTAGGAAATAAAGGACGCTTCAGATCCCACGTCAATTAAGCGCGGACTTGGAACTCCAAAATAATGAATGGTTAGCCTCGCACTACCCAAGAGGCTCGTTTTGCGCATCCCACGCGGCCTGGAACCATTCGATAGTCAAGGGTGACTTTAAAACAATGGCTCTGGCTTCACCACAAGTTTTGCAACTTAAGTGGTAAAGCGTCTCCGCTTATGTGAGGCCTGCATTATGGATAAAAATCGCGGTAAATAAGTCCCGGAATGAAGGCCAAGCCAGGCTGTCTCCGTTGAAAAATTCGACTTCGCACGGAGGGACTGTGTGGCTTTGATAGGCCATATTAACTGAGGGACTGACTGGTGGGGGAGCCATTTTCGCAGGCAATTGCTCAAGGTATTTTTTTGAAGATTTGTACATATATTCTGTATACATTAAACAATATTTTGACATACTGTAGAATATCCATACCATAAATCAATCAATACAAAGAGCTCAACTTGGAACATTTTGTTGCAAGCATAATCAATTAAATATGTACGCAACAAAACATAAGTGTGCACTTAAATATGTATATATGTGTACATTAATGTATTCACATAAACATATTCACAAAAATACACAACTAAGTATGTTCAAATAAGTATGTACATAAATACGCACATACATATATTCACTTAAGTCACAATGCACAGGCGTAACATGTGCTGACCAAGAACTTTGATGACTGACACTCTCCCTCTCCTTTGTAGCTGTCGCCTAAGTCGCAGGATAAGAATATATATGTAAACTTAGGTTAAGCCAAAGAATATTTGAATTAAAATCAATTGAAATCATACCACTGAAAAAGACAGACGTGTTCTCTTACTCAAACAATAACCTAAGAGTGGAACCCGGTCATTACAATACGAAATTTAAAAAAATATATATTTTTTGACGATTTACGCCTTAATTGTTAAAAAAAAAAATTTTAACGAAAAAAATATTTAGTTATTTAATAAGAAGCTTCTGTTAAAAATTCAAAAAAATCGGTTCAGTAGATTTCGAGTTTCAGAGGTCAACGTTTGAAAACACTGACATGAAATAAACGCGTTTAAAGTTTTAAAAGTATTTTACACACACGGCCGACCGCGCTTCTTAAAAAGCTATAAAATCTAAAATGCTGTCAATATCGTTATGAAAATTTGGGAAGCATTCTCTTAAAACACTATACGTTTGAAATATCAAACAAAAAAATTGAGTTCTTGAAAATTCTAACTCAATATAACCCCATAATAGGATGTCTACTCCGTCTAGATGGCAGCAATAAATTAACCAAAGCCAATAGCTCAGGCAATTCAATATGTATGTAGGATCTTCTGCATCAAAATAAAACCAAGCATAATTCTACAATTAAATAAGGATGGAATGTTTATCAAAAGAAGTCTACTAAAATACCATTCAAGTCTAGTCTGGTGCGACTCACATTGCGGTGACCAAATGCAATATCCATACTCTAAATAGGGCGGACAAGCGAAGTAAAAAGAACTTTAGTTCTGTAGGGGTCGTCAAATTTTTTTGACCATCTTTTAATGAAACCAAGAACACTAATGGCATTTGCGATCGTGGTGGAAATATGGGTGTTAAAATTTATCTTATGGCCCAAATCATTCATATTATCAAGACGTTCCAAAGGACTATTGTTTAGAAATTAGTAACCAGTTGAGGAGAGTTACAATAAAAAACCATTACCGTAGATTTAGTAGTGTTAAGATATAAAAGATTAAACTGGCAGCTGGATTGAAAGTTTTTAAGATCAGCTTGAAGCCGACAATATCAATTTGTTTCTTTATAACTAAGACAAAGCTTGACATAACTAAGCACACCCGAATGAATAATGATTAATGAAAGATCGTTAATGAATAGTGTGAAAAGCAGAGGGCCAAGATGACTACCTTGAGGTACACCAGATGTCATAGGAATGGAATTGGAAAAAGGAGACTTAAAAAGTCAGTGTTTATCGCTTTACTGAAGTCAGTGTATATGACTACAGTTTGTTTAGCATTATTGAACCCCTTGATAATTATAGAGGTAAATTCTAAAAGGTTAGTGGTTGCAGATCCACGTTTCACAAAACCCATGTTGGGATGGCGAAATAATAGAGCTGCAAAAATGTTGCAATTGAGAAATTATAATTTTCTCAAAAGCTTTCGGAATATCGGACAATTTCAAATACCCCTATAGTTAGAAACTTCGGATATTTTTATGCAGAGGTATGATATACGACTCCTTCCAAATAGATGGAAAAGAAGAAGATTCGACAGACAATAAAAACAATTTTAAAATGGGTTTACACAATGCTTTTGCACAGAACATGATTTCACATCCAGGTCGACCATCTGACCCCGGAGAATAAACGGGTTTAACTAGTTTGCTTTGAAAAAACTCACACACATATCGGCAATTGCCTGATCAGTGCTGGCTTTTTTATTTTGAAAGGACAAAAACGACAAATTTTAGAGTAACGGATCGCGCCAAATCGCTGGATGGTGCGAATGCTGCAGAGGCAGTGGAAGAGGCTGCTTTCAGGAGGAGCTCATGTCTGGGCCGGACTCAGCGTCAATGCAACTGGTCAAGGGCTCGAAAGCGGCACCGGTAGTTCCACCGGCATCGAATATCCCTGAGCTCGACGAATTGGGTAAGCTCCTTAGGGATCTAGTAGAGATGTTCAATCACAAGTATGAAGGAGCTTCAGGAACTCCTGGCCAGTTGACCGTCTGGAATAGGAGAAAGTCTACTGAGCCAGATCAACAGCCCGGTGTGGTCAAGGTCGTAAGTAGACTTCGTGGAAAGCCCCCATTCGGTGATTCTCCAAAACGCCCAAGGGATGAAGTGGCGAATGACAGCTGTGCGCCAGCAAAAAAGCAAAAAAGTGCACATCTTGGAGTGATCAGAAAGGCAAGTGATAGGTCCAAAATCGAGAAGACACCCAAAGCCAAGGCAGCGACCTAACGCTATTATCGTCGAGAAGAAGGGCAACATGTCATATAGCGACATTCTAAAACTTGTGACACGTAGCGAGGATGCCAAGCTCAATACCGTGGGCGAGTGTGTCCAAAAAGTGACACGTACAGCAAGGGGCGACCTGCTTCTAGAGCTAAAAGGCAGTGCCAATAACTTGCAGCAGATCAAAGGAGATATCGATATGAAATTGAGTGGCAAGGCCGAAGCCCATACCCTTACTGGAAATTCTCGATATGGATGTTGAAACAACCGTGGACGAGATTATAAATACGATTTCTGCTGAACTGAGCATGAAGCTCTGAGATGTGGGCTGAACGACCACATGATAAAAGGCTGCCACAACAAGGCTAAATGCTTTTTATGCCTTGAAAGGGGATTTGACCAGTTGGACCACGTTTTCGGGGGTCAAAAATGCCCTGCATGGACCAAGCAGAGTCCCAAGATGGTGTCCCACCACAAAAAAGATTAGAATTCTCTAAGTGTGCTTGAGTTAAACACAGATGCCGTGTTAATTAGCGAACCTTACAGGTGCTGTTTGCCACAAAGCCTCTCTCTGAACCAGAGAGCGGGTACTGTTACAGGCGTTTGCTGCCGTACACGTAGTCCTATTAAACAGCGGCTCCCAATTTACCTTCAGGCGCGCGGGCATGGGATCAATCATTGATCTCACTTTCACCAGCACCACCGGCCTTTATCCATACTCGTCATGGAAAATAAGAGATCCCTACATATACTGCAAGTGACCACGAGGCCATCGTTTTTGCTGTGGAGGAGTCTGGCAGTCCACCAAATGCTCCTGAGATTCCTTATAAAAAATATAAGGTAAATACGCTTAACCTGCAAGAATTTACAGCGGCACTCAATAGCTGCGACTGGGAACAGGATGAATCAGAGATTATGTCTCACCATCTCTCCAATATGGTCGAGGGTGCATGCGACGCAAGATGCAGCAATGTGGTGCATACACAAGGCACCACAAGTCTGTATATCGGTGGAACCAAAATATTGGCGACTTAATGAAAAATGTCTTGCAGCGAGGAGACGCTACTAAAGGGCTAGACGCCGAGAAGCTGAAAACTTGCCGCAGCTGCAGCACGAATTTAGATCTGCTAGGACGACATTAAAACACGCCATTTGGGCAACTAAGAGGGAAATTTTTCTAAACCTATGTGATTCAGCAGAGCACACCCTTGGTTGAAGGCCTATAAAATCGTCGTAAAGCGCATATATGCAAACAGGCAGCACAAACCCCTAGATGCGGAGCGAATCAGCTTTATAGTGACTGAATTATTCCCGCGCAGAGAAGACTCAATCGACAGTAGACGTCCTGTTACACCAGGAGCAAGAAGTAATGTTATTGACCCCGTGACAATACAGGAAATTGCGACTGAAACAAGCGCACTGAAGCCGAGTAAGGCACCAGGGCCCTATGCCATCCCCAAACGGGCCCTAAAGCTGGCAATGGCGCTGCGGCCAGACTCATTTTTGGAGGCTGGAAATGGCAAAAACTGGTGTTGATCCCGAAACCTGGAAACCCCACAGAGATGGCCTCATCGTACAGGCCCATCTGCTTGGTGGATACTATGGGCAAACTCCTAGAGGACCTTATATGTACCCGGCTTCACAGAGCCATCAATGCCGGAGAGGACCTATCGTCCTACCAATTTGGTTGTCGCAAAGCCGAATCGGCATTGGAAAGGTTGTCAGTATAGTCGCAACAGACATAACAGGCACTTGATGGAAGTACGGGATGAAGAAATACTGTATCCTATCTTAGTGTATTGTACGTGTACTGTATGTATGTTGCCTCACCGTTAGTTTTTAAATACATTGTTAAATAAATAGAATTAAAAAAAAAAAAAAAACAAGGGTTAAAGTGCTGAACTTTACAACGAAAGAGAAAATACATATACAAAGTAAGCGCAAAAGAAATAATGCTGATATTATTGATTATTATTGAGTATGTCTATAGAGATTTTCAAGGGTCAGATCAGTGCTAAGATCCACATTGCAGAGTGCGGTTGTGTACAAAGATGTAGCCGTTGTGTTTTGTCAGTTTTGTAAAATGAATTTTAAAGCTTTTTCAAATTGTCATGTTTCGTCTATTTTGTTTAGTCCTTGTTTTAAAAAACCTATGATTACCTATGATTGAACAAAATATATCGCTGCAATGAAATAAAAATGCACTACAATTTTGTTTTTACAGAACAAAAGTGACTTGAACCCGACGTGGCAAAGGTATATGAGAAAAATAAGTACCTATTGTAATCGCTGCCTATTATTCAGTTTGGCTGTGCAAGATGTACATTGTTAAAAATAGTTGTTCTTTGGTGGGTTATGTTTCCAGTCCAAATCAGGACTTCACAATAGTACTTCAAGAAACCTTCAAAAAGGTATGTGCCAAAATTTTTTTTTAAATTTTCTTTGCCATTTGTTTTATTTTAGCAAGGAATAGCAGAATATTTTCAGCTTTGGATTTGGAAAACTACGAAAGAAAGGCGAAAAGAAACATTACTTCTGTGTGTCAAAATTTGGTGCAGAATCAGCTCACACTTACCACCACCCATTTTTTACTAAACATTTTATCATCCAAATCCAATTGATTGTTTGAAAATTTGTCAGTTACTGACAAAATCTGCTACTCACATCGATAATCTAAACCATGAAAGAAACAAAATTCAACTTAATTTTAAAACTGAGAAGAATTTTATAACACATATTCAGTGGTAGGACATACAGTTTTGCGGCTCTTAACTTCGATTTTATGCGATTTTTAAAAACTGTTATTGAACAGATTGGTCGTTTCTATTAATACCATAAGATTTGTCATTGTAATATAGCATTGTTACATATATTTTGTTATCTTATTCTTAGTCGCTTCCTTTTTCTGGAATGAAAGTGCATTAAATTGCATTAGCAAAGTCCCGAAGTATTCCTAACGGGACACATTTTTAAAATTTTAAATATCGACAATACACCATTAAACCCCTTGAGATAATTGTACGTTGAGTAAAACTACGATAAACTGTAAGGCAAATTTTAGCCCCATATTTAATTTATATAATTGTGTCTTTGTGTAGTTGTAAAATCAGCTGTTAAGAGATGGTGGATGGTGCTAGTTAGACTCGTCAAGATATTTGGTGAATGGTCTCTAGTGGGAATAGGGTGTCATTAACCTTCGCCCATGAAGATGTTGGCTATTGGGAATCGAGTATAAGATAAGTAAACGTAGATGTCTTGAAGTCTCAATATATCTAAGCATCTTTTAACTTATTGCATAAGTGTGTTAATGCAGAATGTCTTGGTCAAAAAATGTATCAAATAATGCATGGAGGTACAACGGCAAAGCCTAAATAAACGCTGTTATGCTTTTAGATGCTTAATCATACTAAAAATCTACTTTCAGATGCGGTCGGTTAATGTCAATGTATCCCCGACATTATGTTAATCCAATATACCAAAGGGACGCCCAATGTTCTAAGCGTGTTGAACTGTCAAGACTTAGTCACATGCCAATCAAGGGAGCCCTTAATAACTCATCGGATACAATTTTTAATGGAGAAATTAAACAGAAAATGATAAATTATATAACCAAAAATGGAGAAGGATTTCTATCGCGAAAGCTTATGGTTCAAACGTTCGAAATGATAAAGCGAACACAACTAGAGGCTTCGTATATAACACCAGAAGCTAATGAAAGAGGAACGGATGCCGAAAGCCTTTTAATTCAGGCTGTCGAAAATTGCCGACCTTTGTTACAATTGTCCTCCATAAAACGTGGCGGCGTCAAATATCATGTGCCTATTCCTCTGACCAACAAAAAGTCATATTTTTTGGCTATGAAGTGGCTTCTTGAAGCTTCGCGCGAAAAGGATCGTAAAGTTTCATTACCTGAAAAACTAGCATGGGAGATTCTTGATGCTGCCCATGGCCACGGAAGAGTAATTAAAAAAAAGGAAGAGTTAAATCGCCAATGTGAGAGTAATCGTGCTTATGCCCATTACAGATGGAGTTAATAAAGGTTAATTACACATATTTGACAAATACACGACTTGGACGGAAATGGCTGGGACTTTATTACCAACGATCAATCCCAAACAATTGTTTTATTTATTTTATATTACCCATTCCAAACCTTTTTATGCAAGAGCTTACACTAAGCTACTAGCCATATAAACAAATAAGTTGCTTAAAAAAGCAATAGCCCAATTAGTATGTTTTTAAAAGACGGGTAAGGTGGGTACACATAATATGGGTAAATGTTTACTACTACTATTCGGGCCCAAAACGTGCTTAAACTACATAATTTGGGTATCAAACGAAAGAGAAAAATTCCACGAGCACGACCTCAGGTGCGCCTTGGCGATTTATTTCGTAGTTTTTGAGTAATTAACAAAAGAAAATTAATATTTTTAGCGGGACTATAGCTAAAAGTAGCTTTTTCCGGCTAAAAAAAGCTGTTCAATTTTGAGATGGTGTTGCCGAATGCCGAATTTTGGATACTCGAATACGCGGGCTTTTTGAATCTTTTGTTCGCACTATTCTCAACAAACGAAAATATTGTTGAGTTTACAATATTTCTTGACTTTATAGAAGGCTGCCAGAGCAGCCGAATATTCCTCGACTTTTGAGTTTAGATAAAAATATTTGGCTACCAGGGCAGTCAAACAACGCGCCAAATAAAAAATAGCGTTTGACAACACTGAAATCTAGCTTTACCCGATTTTTCCACTTTTCAACACTGAAATCTCGAGTAGTAATAGTAAACATTTACCATAATTTTACATGTTCAACATTTGTTTTCTGCAATTCAATTCATTAATATACAAACAAAACCATTTTACCCTTCATACTACAATTTGTTTTTCTTCTTCCCTCATTCCCTAAGCAAAGCAACGCGCGCATACACATAAAGTTTAAGTATCGTTGCGTCTGTGTGTGTTGATTTGATGATAATAGTAGGCAGCAAGCAGCGCTGCCGGCAGGGATTGAACCGATTTATATTGACTCTAACTTGTGTTCTATTTATCCGATCGGATTGAAATTTGAATCTGAGTTTTTATATCCAATACTATCATCGTAGTAAATTTCATGGGGATATCCAATTTTTATAAAAATGTTAGTGGTCCGATCGTGACAATTTTCCTACTTTATCTTACCCGGGTAATAAAAAGCGCAAAAAAAAAAAAATTCATCGCGATAGCTCTTAAGATGGCTGAGTAAACCGCATACGCACAGACGGACGAACGGACAAACGGACATGGCTACATATATCGACTCAGCTTCTCATGCTGATCAAGAATATATATACTTTATGGGGTCGGAAACGTCTCCTTCTGTGCTTTACGAACATCTGACCAATTTTATTATACCCTCTGCAAGGGTATTAAAATCAGAAATAACTGACTAGGAGGGCTTTGGGCCAATGTTTTACTGATTTCAGCAGGACAATCCATGAAATATGCCACTGAACTTGGAGAACAATCGTGTTAATATTATCGCTATTAATCGGTAAATATTCAAAAATATCCAAAATTCATAACAAAATATTATGTTCTGGTATCTAATTGGAGCAGCAGTATCGATGAATATATGTATTTCATGTGCGGTGGCCGCACATTCACTTAAGAAAGTAATATTGCCAGAAGAACAAATACAAAAAGTACGACCAAGCGTTCCAGAGGGCTTGACACTCGGCTTAATGTTTTGGAATGCTATGTATAATGTTATTCACATTATGCATATGCCTTGGCACTAGTAGCGGCTACAGACAAGTATTCACTGATTTCACTCAGGACCTCTATTCACTATCCACAGCCGAAGGGCAGGGACTTTTTAAGTTATTCTACACCTATATAAACATATGGTTTAAAAGCTGTCATGGGGAAGTCAAATTTGAGACTTAGACATACGCCATAAATCATATAATGAATGAGAGGCGGAGAGAGAGAATGCGTTTTGTAATCCTCCTTTATATATCCATCTCTTTATCTTGAAATAATTTATAAACAGTATAAATTATTTTTTTTTTATTATCCATTTTGTAAATACTAATAACTTTTTTCATCAACAATCTATTTCATTTTCCCGCAATAATTTAAATTTGGCGACATGTTTTTTTTTTTTAAATTGGTAACGCCATTGGGCGTGCTTTCCAACATTGTCTTTATTTAGCTATATTCCGATAAAAAAGATACATTTGGTAAATACATACATCGAAAGAATGTGGTGAGACGCACCGTCGGTTATACAAACTTACGGCCACCTTCTCGACCATTTTAATGAGTATATAGCGCAGTTCCACGTTATATATGGTGTAACCAGAACTTCGCTATATACCTAAGTTCTCGGTACGTGCATCTGGGTATCAAAGTTACGCTTTGATGCATTCCCTTCGCAATCCAACAATCCGACATAATGGTAGTGTTTGGTTTTATGTAACGGTTCTTATTACCTCAAACGGAGCTGCCGCACATTTTCGCTTCCCGAATTCACCCCCAGAAATATGTAGGTATACCTCCCGAATGAATACATCCCATACTCATCCTCATTGCCGTCACCAAAAGTGCTAAAAGGAAGCAGAACTTTCCGAAACTTAATAGCAATTGCTTAAAAATCGTGTCTTTCCTGACAATTTCGAAAAATTAAACCCTATCAATCATTTGCCGACGATTCTTAACAGATCAGTATTGGCGTTGACATTTTTTTGGCCTGCTTGGTATCATTTTAAGCAACTAATTCACTTTAAAGTATAACTACACTTCAACTATAAAAGATAGTGAATTAAATTCCCCGTCGAATGAGGTACTGTTCACCAAAACATTTACCATCTAGCTTTAGCAGATTTTACCAAGTATTTACCCTTTAATTTATGTTTATATATGTAATACGCCTTTGCCCTTAGGTCGGAGTGGGTAGAGGTTGTAACATTAACTTTACTTAGGGTCATTCGTAACAGGCCCGGGCCTGATGTCATATGGGCCACTTGTTCGTACTGAGCGTTGTACGACTACGTCTACGGCATAGGAAGTTTTTAACAGCTTTGGTCTTTTCGTCTGAGATACATATCTTCTGATTGTTTCGTACATGTATCGCAGCGTGAACAGAGTGAAGCCTGAAGTCCGGCAACCCCGAGAATCTGCGAGAATCCGTGTTCTGCGTCAGGAAATCTCTGTATTTCGCATCGATACGTCTATGATGTGTTCTCGTATGGTGGGATTTGTAGATTTGGTAAGTCTTTAAGGTCCTGCAATAGTTCTTTCTATCTTTCCTTAATTTGACCATCGACAGTCTCATCCCAATCTAGGCCCTTGAGTGTCAAGTCTTGCATAAGAATTTTGCACCGAACTATGATCGGACTTATGAATCCCAGCAAGTCAAACATTCTTGCTACTACTGAAAGTATTGATCGTTTGGTAAATGGTTCTTGGTGGTCACAAATGTATCGAAATGTAAAGATGTCACTGCTGGGCATCCACGTCATTCCCAGAGTTTTGGTAGTGTCTTGATCTTCCATGGCGATAAATACTTCGTCCTCTGAAGTTTTCGTAATTTCCTTGCAGTTGCTACTAAATTTTGTAAGATGCAATCCAGCCTGTGCTAAGATGTCTACTGTATCATTTTTAATGTGTTGAAGCTCGGTTACGCTATTAGCTCTGGTTAGCAAGTCATCCACATATAAGTCGTTGCGTAATGTTTTAGCTCCTATAGGATGATCATGTGAGTACAAATCGGCAATATGATGAACACCTCTGTTATCTAAGAAGGGTGCAGCTGACATGCCATATGTTACAGTGGTAAGCTCATAAGTTTTTATTTCTTCTGATATTGTTGGTCGCCATACAATGCTATGTAACTGTAAGTGCATACCTGTTCAGACGGAATGATAGAAATGGTAGTATTATGTCCTGTTTGAATTGTGGGGCCAATTATTAGAAGCTCGTTTAATGATTTTCCCGATGATGTTTTAGCCGAAGCATCAAACACTAAGTTTCCTAGTAACGCTGTGCGGACGCAACACGCAATGAAGTGGTATGTAATAATTCGGTTTGTTCTGGTTTGCAACAGGTTTGAGAGACATGTGGACAAGTATTATACATATACTCGTCGATGAAATCCACATGGGATTGTTTTAGTTGTTTCCTTTATTTCCTAATGATTTGAAACGCCGTACTGCGTTGACTTAAGACATTCCTAATTTTTCTGGGGGTTTTTTAAATGGAAGTCGAACTTGGATTCTTCCATCAGATTTTGCACTTGCATTTTTACAAAAATGGGTTTCGCATTCTTGTTATTTTTTGTTTTGCCGGTTACCAACAAACTCACACTCTTCAATTTCCCAAAATCTTTTAACTAGAAGATCAAGTGATGGGTTGACGTATAGCAATAAACATTGCTGTTGAGGCTTTTCGTGTGTAGTTTCCAAATTTCCACCAACTATCTATCCATATTCTGTGTTGATTAAATATGGCATGTTTTAGCCTAAGCATTGCTGACCATTAAAGATTGCTGCAACAGCCCACTCGTGTTTATTGAAATGTGTATCTAGTGAGGCTCGTTGAAATACGGATCGGCTAGATTGATATAAGTAGGTATGGTCCAATTTGATGTGTCAATATGATCGTGTGGTTGCTGAGCACGAATTTTTTTAATGACGGAAAAATTTGCGGACCAAGTTGTAATGTACAGGAATTTTAGTTATTTTAAAATTCAACTGATTTCGATTATTTAGTATTTTTGGTGTTGTTATCGATATTTACTAAAGTGGTGAGAATCGAAATTTAGGTAACCAGCTGAAAAAGGAGTGAACTAAGTGGCAACGCCACACATCTGATCGGTTTATTGCTTGCTTTGCTTTACATTATTTTCTATAAATGGAATTTGGATAAAACAATAAGAAAAATAAGGCAAAAGAGTCTTATTGGACAGCGTGGTTTTTGGAAAAGTGTTCTTTCTTTTCTCCACGTGAATTCCAACTGATCGGACGTATTTGTCTAAAATTTTAAATAACCCAATAGGGGAGTGCATCAGAACCCCTACGCGTGTGCGAAAAACAAATTTATGCGTGTGTATGTGTTCGAGAGATTGATGTAAGTTAATTTCATTGCAATAATTCTCGAATTACTGTATATTTAACTTATGCATTTTCTTTTCAACAGCATCGGAAATAGTTTCCATCAAGTATTGGCAATTTTTGTAAAAGATTCGCCTTACTTGACATTTTTTTTGAGACACCTGTCTTCGGCAGACTTGCCCCCAGCAGTCTCAAAATTTTTGTGAGTGAACTGTTTGCGGCAGTCAAAGGCTTGAACCGACGATCGATTGTGAAAATCCGAGAGTTAAATATATTTAACTTTTGCCTTGGATGGTAGTAAGGGTAAATAAAAGATAAATTCCCAAAATTGTTTTGTGTCTTATACAGTGTTATTATAGATATGGCGTTAGCGAAGCAAAGTGAAAATTTCGAATGTTGAATCATATATAATTGTCAACATCGCACTTTTCGCTTATCCTGCCTCCCATGTAATCTAGACCTTACAAACCGAACACGTGGAGGATTATAAGCCTAGAAGGATGTACAAAACCTAACCTAACCTAAATCTTAACCTAACCTAAAGCGTGTAGTATTATAAAATAGAAGGATGTATTAAAATCTAACCTTTCTACAAACAAAACCTAACCTTAATCAACACCTTATTTTTTATTCGTCTTCGGAACGGACGAAATAATCAGGATTAAATGAAATGAGTCAACATAAGGCTCCCCAGTAGTTTAGAATCAATTTTAAGTTAAGTTTACATTGAATTTCTTTTTTTTTTTTTTTTTTGTTGGCTAAATGCTTCAATGTTAAAGGAAATTGAATTCAATGGCAGTGTATATTTTCGTTAGTTAATAATTTTCATTTTTCAGAATTCGAGTATGCATGTAAATTCACAATGTAACTCAATGCTTTAGCTCTATTTGGAATTTGTAATCCTTCCTATTTTCAACAGCGACAACAACACAACAAAAGATCTTTCTGCGTGGGAAAAATTAACAAGCGGTAAGTGTATCTTAAACCAATTTTCTGTATACATTTATAAATTTATCTGATGAAATGAATTTATTACGGTGAGCATTAGCATTTGATACATTGTCAATGGACATATATCGATAAAAATATTTATATAGAAACGAATTTGTAAGGATATTCGCGTAATCACGCCACCTAGATGTATAAATTTTTTTTCTTTTAATTTGATTTTTTTTATTATATTACGTATTAGAGTAATCATTAGTAATAAGAGCCAAAATGCAACAAATGCAACCTTTACAATCGGATTTGTACTGAGATTCAGCTATTTAGCTAAACTGTTTTGAAAATGAAGAATTTTTGTAGATCAAACTGATCTAATCTCTAGTACGCTGATGCTAATTATTATGAAATGTTTGAATAAATTTTAAGTTCATTATGAATTATTAATTTCTTTAGTTCCCTGATGTAGAAGGAGAAGTCCTAGCTTTCGTATTGGGAGTCTGCGATAACTTTCACTGGCAAGCTCATGGTAGGGTGGGTACAGACGCGGAGCGCAATTATCATCTATAGCGCCTGCAAGAAGTGCTGTCCGAAACTCTTTTTTATTCTTTTCTAATAAAAACCCAGTCAAGGGATTCGGTTAATATGAGTAGCCGACATAGATAAAATACGCTATGAAAATACTAGCTATGACGTTCACAAAGAACCACCCCACAGGCTGTTTTTGCTAGTCGTTTATGAATCCCATTGAGCAGTCATATGCATACTAAACACCTTCTCTAAAGTCTATCACACGCGTTCTCAATATAATTCAAGTGGATCGGGTAACTCTAGTTGGAAATCGAGGTATAGTCCTGGTGGAACCGCGGGAGTAGGTTTATCCGTTCTGCCTTCATCTTATTGAGCAAAAGGATCGCAGTGTCACTAACCTTTGTGTTTTGCTGACCGATGTCGACAGTGCAAACCAGGAGTGTTAGACTGCTAATTTATTTTATTGATATATATGTGTAGTTCTCTTTAGCTAATACATATATAAGGCGGGATGTCCCAATTTTTATTTGAGATTTTGTCGTGCTATGTCAGGTGTTATTACATATTTGGCGCCCACGTGGGCCCGTAACGAAAGGTCCTAGAATGGTGAGGCTAACAGAAAAAAGGTCTTACTCTTTAGGGCAAGAATTGGTCCCATGGACGAGAGGTTGAATTTAAATTTTAATGTAAAGGGGGTCGAATAACATCAGACCATATTGAGCCTTCGACAGAAAAGACCGAATGTGTCATTGCCTTTCTTTATTACTTTCTTTTTTTTTCGTTTTGCTCTCTACTTATTGAGGAAAATTTAGCTTGGAATTCGTCTTGTAGCAAGACTACAATAGCGAACACTTAAACACTGCTTAGGACGTAGATGGTATTCTCTTCTCATTCTATTTTTGTGTAACGTTTGAATGTTATGCTATGTTATGTTATGATTCTGCCACAGCGACCTCTATTAGTAGGATTGGCTAATACTGGCATTGGCGAGATACGTCTAGCTTGGAACTCGTAACGTAGTAGGTTTACGTCTACGACCAATAGAGCGCAAAACCAATAGCTTGAAGGATCTTTTTGTTTCTTTCTATTTTTTTTGGTTATTATTTGCTTTTGCACAGGCTTTGGATAATGCGCTGTTGCCGTTGCTGCAACCATCTCCTCTTCATCTTCAGTATCTTCAATACGTGTATCATCAAAACGTGTGATCGGTGTCTAAAAATAATCCACTTAAAATATTTATGTTTGTTATCAATAAAGGCTGAATTTTTAACCTTAAGGGATGCAAACTCTTTCATTTCACTTCTTTACTATTTATTTTGTTATAATATTTCCACACTTTACTCTGCGTCGGTGCCATTATTTTCAATTCCAATTCGCAATTAAAATATTGTGCTGTAAAGTTTACTTCGCGCTGAAATTCACTCACCCACGCGATTATCTGATCAAATAATCAATTATTGATTCAATTAATCGAATGTCCCTAATCGATTAAATATAATCGCAAATTGAAACAAAATAATCGATTACTGTGTATCATATAATTAATTTTGCCATCACTCCCGGAAATGGTATATGAAAGTCGTTTCATTAATATTCTTTCGAGCCTCCGCTCTAATCTCATCTCGACCACATTCTAATACTTTTATTAACGAATCGGTTATCAGCTTTCTTATTTGCATCAAATATTCATTTTTACATTTCGTTCTCGATGTCGAAATCTTCATATCCCTTCTCGTGTACTAAGTTTCTGACCAATTTAGTCCATTCATCTGACAACTGTGCTTCAACAATCTTCTGTTCAAACTCTGCTAGACGCTTTGGATGTTGATAAACTGGCAACTCATCCGTTAGTGCAATGTTCATCTCAATAGGAGTGCTTGTATTTCTAATAGGTTTGTAACTTTCAATCAACTGCCTGACTTCACTAGCGATTTCTGCACTGGGGTGTGACAAGTCACTCTTGATTTCCACTTTGTTCTGTTCTGCACTTAAGATACACATGCTTTCAATTTCATTAAACAACTCAGCACAAGATCCATTCGCCTTATACAATGATTCTTTTTGCTTGATGCTCACGAGCTTTGTGCTTTCATTTGTCACAACCAAATCAACGTGGTCTAATATGGTTCTACCCAAAACTGTCTCATATGCGATGTCCTCATCAGGAACGATATGAAACTCGTCTTTCATCTCAATGTCCTTTATCTTGACACTTATGGTAAAACTACCAAAGGTCATCACATGACTTTCACCAATGCCTGTAAGGGTCTTCGAATATCCTGTTAATGACTTAATTCCAAGTTTGACAAACACGCTTTTACGTGGGAGACTCAAATTTGCTCCTGTATCAGTTAGACCGTTGAACTTAATGGTTTTATTAGTTACTTCTTTCAACTCTAAACCCGAATCAGTAAATTTACCTGATGCTTTTACTAATTTATTCTCTACAACATTGGTTCTTTCTACTTTGGTGGTATCTTTATCTTTACTCTGTCTCTCTGTCTGCCTGCTTCCACAGTGAACGCTAATTATCATCAACTTCGTGTCCGCTGTCTGCTCTCTCCGTCTGTCTGCACAGTAAACACTGGTTTCATCAACTTCGTGTCTGCTGTCTGCTCTCTCGATCTGTCTGTTTCCACAGTGAACTGTAATTATCATCAACTTCGTGTCCTCTGCCTGCTTTTTCTTTTCCTCTCGAGCTCCTCTCAACTTCAGTCGCCGACTCTTTGCCTAAACGGCGCCAAAATTCTTAGTAACGCTCTACTTGCGACGTCCGACCGCTCATCGTCCACCTCGTACAGTCACACCAACTTTCACTACTTTTTGAACTTGAAGTGGTTGCTTTTTGTGAAATTCGTTCGCCAACAACCTTGATTTTGTATATGTATTACACGTTAATGCATGCAATTTTAACAATTTTCTGTTCACTTGCGAACTTCACACACACACAAATTTCACTAATTGTCTTGGGCCAGAAATCTCGGTTGAGCCCCCAGTTTGTGGGATCGGAGTTTATCCCGGTTGAGTCTCCAGTTTGTGGGATCTTAATTTATCCCTATTATTAATTTCGATATTATTTAAGGATGTGATTTCGTTATTTAGTCTTATTTATTAACAATGTTTCTTTGTGATAAGAAATGATTCTTTGTGTGCGATGTGATCGAGGCGAGAGTTCGATTGCTAGTGCTTTTTAAATCAACGCTTCTGCTTTATTTTTCAATTAGTGAGACGACCAGATAGGTACGGCCGCTGCGTGTCGTTCTGTCTCGCTCACTAGGTACTGCACGATTTCCATGATTATGCCCGCCTGACACTTCATTTCCTACATGCATACAACCGTTTTTCCATAAGGCCGGAGTTGGCCGTTGGCTGGTTGGGGCGCTAGGGTGTTCGTATGCTTGAGTGAGCGAGATACTAATATATGCTTGTAAAAAGCATGTAAAACTGCATTTGTTTAATAAAATCAAAATGTTTGCTTTACTGGTGTAGGGTATACCTAAGTCGGCGAGACGACTTACTTACTTCATTTTTATTCACTTTGCCAAATATATTACTGCCTTGTGCAGTCACTGTACTTTTTAATGATGATGTAATATGCACGCGTTTCACTTTATATACATATGTATATGTATAAGTTAACAAACAATCTAAAGAACTGCCTTTGCACTAAGTCTTAGAACAATTCCATATAAACATAAATACGCTGACACAGCGTCTGACCAAGAGCCCATAGCATGACCATACGCCTTACATATTTACTTCTTATGCATTTAGCTTTAGATTCATATTCCCATTTATGTACTTAGGTTTAGTTCTCTTTTATTTTCTTCAACATATTCAGTTTTTGTATAACCCTTTAAT
The DNA here is from genome assembly GCF_018151085.1 of Drosophila tropicalis. Classification (NCBI taxonomy): domain Eukaryota; kingdom Metazoa; phylum Arthropoda; class Insecta; order Diptera; family Drosophilidae; genus Drosophila; species Drosophila tropicalis. The sequence goes on along the minus strand of NW_027172360.1, from coordinate 1,809,550 downwards.
AATAAAGAAGCATAACTCCGGCACTTGGCCGTAACACGATTTATTATCTCTAATATATTGCTGATCCACAAGGACGGTGATTCAGATACCTAATCGTATCTCATCCTAATCTACATAAATCAATCCATAAGCTGGATCCCACCAACGGCAACCCCTAACAGGAACCAGTGGACATATTCAACATCTTAACTGGCGCCCAACCGGAATTGGATTACCCTCTAAGAATCCACACCCTACCAACATGTAAGTGACTGTTCGGAAAAAATATAGACAAATTATAATATATAAATTTGAAACCAAACAAATATAAAAATAATAATAAAAATATAAAAGTGGCAGCATAAAGTGATCTTGCTTCAAAGCGCAGAAAAACTTGGTATTGCGGACGTCTTTAGGTTCTACCAAGATAATGACCCGAAGCATAAGGCGGGGATTGTGCAGACGTGGCTCATCTGGAAGTGTCCTCATGTTGTCCATCCACCAGCCTAGTCACCAGACATGAATGTCATTGAAAATTTATGGGCCATTTTGGATACAAATATTCGAAAAAAGAAAATTTCAAATAAATCGGACCTTAAAATGGCATTAACCGAGGAATGGCAGAAGATAACGGCACAAGTGACCCAAAAGTTGGTCGAATCGATGCCAAAAAGGCTCAAAAAGGTGGTCACACCAAGTATTAATATTTAAAAATTTTTTCAAATATTAGCTTAAATAGTGTAATTTACTAGCTGGTTGAAACAAGCTGCGGCATTCTTTTTGGTTTATTTTTATACCCTTGTTTAGTTTTTAAGTTCTGAAAATGTTATGAATACATTTAAAGAATAAATTAAGTCATATTTTATATTTTGAAACATTATATTAACTACTTGCATTTAAATTTTTTTGATATCGCTTATAGTTTAGATTTTATAGGAACACAAACTTTTTTTCAGGGTGCTGGTTGAAATAAGCTGTGAGCCACTGTAAATCAACCCATAAGCTGGATCACACCAACGACAACCCCTAACAGGAACCAGTGGACGGACCCAATATCTTAATTTATATATATATTTATGTGAATATTAATATTCACGTCTTTTCGCAATCAAAGTATCAAATTAAATGAAAAAGCCTGTACCAAAAATACTGTTTCTAAGCGAACGCAATGCATGCGAACGAATCCTAACGGATCTTTCCCAAGCTCTCTTCTTTGCTTACGCTTTGTATTCGCTATGCGAAATGAGAGTAAGAACCGTACCAAGTGAAGACATGTGCGTAGTACGCAAAGGGGGTTTTTCATTTATTCTTGCAAACAAAGAAAAATATTTTTTTCAGTTCTGTTTAGTGGTCTTGTTCAGATTGATTTTTATTTCAAAAATATTCTTTGGCTTTACCTATTGTTACATATATATTCCTATGCTGCGACTTAGGCGACAGCTACAAAAGAGAGGGAGAGTGTCAGTACATACATACATACATATTATTTAGGGCGCTTGCATCACTAGCTCATGTTACGCCTGGGCATTGCTGCTCATGTGTACCTATATATGTATGTGCATATATAAATGTACATACATATATGAACATGTTCAGCTGTATATTTATGTGAGTATGTTTATGTGTATATATTACACATAAACATATTCAAGTGCACACTTACATATGTTTTATTGCGTACATATTTGATTGTTTATACTTGCAACAAAGTGTTACAAGTTGAGCTCTTTGTGTTGAATGATTTTTGGTATGGATATATTACACCTCCCCTTTTTAGAAAATAACGTAATATTATGGAGTTATTTATTAATTACTAATAATGATAATAAATGATTGATTAATAGTAATGTATTTATGTTTGTTAGAAAAATTGTTTTATTTGTGACTGGCCAGACAAATTTTATTTAAAAAATCAAAGAAGCTAACATCGGCTATGCCGAAGTTTGTATACCCTTGCAGTCCTTGGTAATAATAATTTACATTTTCAAAATTTGTTTTCTGCAACTCAATTCATCAATATACAAACAAAACAATTTTACTCTCATATTATCACATATGTAAATTTCATAGCATACTCGATTTTTATGAAAATGTTTCTTTTAGTTCTTCTAGAGCTATATGATATAGTGGTCCGATCCTGATGGTTTTCATACCTTATTTTTGCCGGGTAATAAAAACCCCCGAAAAAAATTTCAGCCCGATAGCTCTTAAGACGGCTGAGTAAAACGCGTACGCACAGACGGACAGACAGACGGACATGGCTATATCAACTCAGCTTCTCACGCTGATCAAGAATATATATACTTTATGGGGTCGGAAACGTCTCCTTCTGTGCGTTACAAACATCTGATCAATTTTATAATACCCTCTGCAAGGGTATAAAAAAATTTAATAAATTTTTAATATAATGAAGTAGTAATAATAGTTGAATCCATAAAAAAAAATTTTATGTTTCATTCGTTTTTTTTTTTTTTTTAATTATTTTTGTAAATTTTTAACCTATCCCCATGTACCATGTACCATTTATGTTGTTGTTTTTAGATATTTCTACCACTTCGAAGGGTCCTATATAGGCTGAGTCAAGCTTATGACCAGCTTCGTTTTTTTAAGAAAACCTTATCTCCTATTTCTATTTTAAAATCTGCTGACTTATTGTCATAAAAATTTTTCTGGTTTTCCTTACTTTATACTCCAGACGTAGAGGGGACCGAGCATTGATTATCCAATGTAGGCATCTCGCTTTCGGTTTAAGCTGTGACTTTTTTGCTTCGATGTGCTTGCGCCAAGTTAGTCTTCTGTCTAGGTGGATGCCAAGGTAAGTGACATCCACGGCTTGAGGAACTGGTACGTTGTTTAGCATTAGAGCTGGACAGTTTCTTCTGTTAAGCGTAAATGTAACATGTCTGCATTTCTGCTCGTTGACCCGGATACGCCAGGTTGCTAGCCATTCCTCTACCACCTTGAGGTGTTTTTCTAATTTTGCAGAGGCTTGTATTGGGCATTTGGATCTGCTGAGGATTGCCATGTCATCGGCAAAAATGGACGTTGTAAGTCCTAAACTCGTTGGTAAGTCTGAAGTGTACAGTAGGTAGAGCAATGGGCCGAGTACACTGCCTTGCCTAATCTACATAAATCAATCCATAAGCTGGATCCCACCAACGGCAACCCCTAACAGGAACCAGTGGACATATTCAACATCTTAACTGGCGCCCAACCGGAATTGGATTACCCTTTAAAAATCCACACCCTACCAACATGTAAGTGACTGTTCGGAAAAAATATAGACAAATTATAATATATAAATTTGAAACCAAACAAATATAAAAATAATAATAAAAATATAAAAGTGGCAGCATAAAGTGATCTTGCTTCAAAGCGCAGAAAAACTTGGTATTGCGGACGTCTTTAGGTTCTACCAAGATAATGACCCGAAGCATAAGGCGGGGATTGTGCAGACGTGGCTCATCTGGAAGTGTCCTCATGTTGTCCATCCACCAGCCTAGTCACCAGACATGAATGTCATTGAAAATTTATGGGCCATTTTGGATACAAATATTCGAAAAAAGAAAATTTCAAATAAATCGGACCTTAAAATGGCATTAACCGAGGAATGGGAGAAGATAACGGCACAAGTGACCCAAAAGTTGGTCGAATCGATGCCAAAAAGGCTCAAAAAGGTGGTCACACCAAGTATTAATATTTAAAAATTTTTTTCAAATATTAGCTTAAATAGTGTAATTTACTAGCTGGTTGAAACAAGCTGTGGCATTCTTTTTGGTTTATTTTTATACCCTTGTTTAGTTTTTAAGTTCTGAAAATGTTATGAATACATTTAAAGAATAAATTAAGTCATATTTTATATTTTGAAACATTATATTAACTACTTGCATTTAAATTTTTTTGATATCGCTTATAGTTTAGATTTTATAGGAACACAAACTTTTTTCAGGGTGCTGGTTGAAATAAGCTGTGAGCCACTGTAAATCAACCCATAAGCTGGATCACACCAACGACAACCCCTAACAGGAACCAGTGGACGGACCCAATATCTTAATTTATATATATATTTATGTGAATATTAATATTCACGTCTTTTCGCAATCAAAGTATCAAATTAAATGAAAAAGCCTGTACCAAAAATACTGTTTCTAAGCGAACGCAATGCATGCGAACGAATCCTAACGGATCTTTCCCAAGCTCTCTTCTTTGCTTACGCTTTGTATTCGCTATGCGAAATGAGAGTAAGAACCGTACCAAGTGAAGACATGTGCGTAGTACGCAAAGGGGGTTTTTCATTTATTCTTGCAAACAAAGAAAAATATTTTTTTCAGTTCTGTTTAGTGGTCTTGTTCAGATTGATTTTTATTTCAAAAATATTCTTTGGCTTTACCTATTGTTGCATATATATTCCTATGCTGCGACTTAGGCGACAGCTACAAAAGAGAGGGAGAGTGTCAGTACATACATACATACATATTATTTAGGGCGCTTGCATCACTAGCTCATGTTACGCCTGGGCATTGCTGCTCATGTGTACCTATATATGTATGTGCATATATAAATGTACATACATATATGAACATGTTCAGCTGTATATTTATGTGAGTATGTTTATGTGAATATATTACACATAAACATATTCAAGTGCACACTTACATATGTTTTATTGCGTACATATTTGATTGTTTATACTTGCAACAAAGTGTTACAAGTTGAGCTCTTTGTGTTGAATGATTTTTGGTATGGATATATTACACCTCCCCTTTTTAGAAAATAACGTAATATTATGGAGTTATTTATTAATTACTAATAATGATAATAAATGATTGATTAATAGTAATGTATTTATGTTTGTTAGAAAAATTGTTTTATTTGTGACTGGCCAGACAAATTTTATTTAAAAAATCAAAGAAGCTAACATCGGCTATGCCGAAGTTTGTACACCCTTGCAGTCCTTGGTAATAATAATTTACATGTTCAAAATTTGTTTTCTGCAACTCAATTCATAAATATACAAACAAAACAATTTTACTCTCATATTATCACATATGTAAATTTCATAGCATACTCGATTTTTATGAAAATGTTTCTTTTAGTTCTTCTAGAGCTATATGATATAGTGGTCCGATCCTGATGGTTTTCATACCTTATTTTTGCCGGGTAATAAAAACCCCCGAAAAAAATTTTAGCCCGATAGCTCTTAAGACGGCTGAGTAAAACGCGTACGCACAGACGGACAGACAGACGGACATGGCTATATCAACTCAGCTTCTCACGCTGATCAAGAATATATATACTTTATGGGGTCGGAAACGTCTCCTTCTGTGCGTTACAAACATCTGATCAATTTTATAATACCCTCTGCAAGGGTATAAAAAAATTTAATAAATTTTTAATATAATGAAGTAGTAATAATAGTTGAATCCATAAAAAAAAATTTTATGTTTCTTTCGTTTTTTTTTTTTATACCCTTGCAAAAAGGGTATTTTAATTTTGGTCAGAAGTGTGCAACGCATAGAACGAAGCATCTCCGACCATACAAAGTATATATATTCTTGATCAGCACGACGAGACGAGTTCAACTAGCCATGTCCGTCCGTCCGTCCGTCCGTCCGTCCGTCCGTCTGGATCAACGCAAACTCCTCCTAGACCGTAAAGGGCTACAGAGCTGAAATTTTGCACGCAGGCTTGTATATACTGCAGGCGTTGTATATCTCGGATTCAGCCGGATCGGACCACTATATCATATAGCTCCCATACAAACCCCAAAGTCACGAACAGTGACTTTTCTCAATAACTTCGTTATTTTCTATGCTATTATCGTGAAACTTAATATTAGAGAGGTTACTACGCCTATAAGCGACTATGCCAAATTTGATCAAGATCGGATGACTATATATATCATATAGCTCCCATAAGAACGATCGGTCGAAAACAGTGACTTTTATGAATAACTTCGTTACTTTTAACGTGATTGTTTTCAAATTAAACATTTGTTAGTTTAATATATCTGTTAATGACTGTGCCAAATTTTATCAAGATCGGATGACTATATCATATAGCTCCCATAGGAACGATCAGTCGAAAACAGTGACTTTTGTAAATAACTTCGTTACTTTTAACGTGATTGCTTTCAAATTAAACATTTCTTAATTTAATATATCTGTTAATGACTGTGTCGAATTTGATAAAGATCGGGTGACTATATCATATAGCTCCCATAGGAACGATCGGTGGAAAACAGTGACTTTGATCAATATCTTCGTTATTTCCTATGATTGTATTCAATTCTTTCGCAAACATAAGCCTTTTTAGATAAAACGTTCTTCCACATTGATGGCTAATAGGTAAGGAAAGAGTTACCAAAATAGTTGCAAGGGTATACAAACTTTGACGCGGTCGAAGTTAGCCCCGGCCATCTGGTTTTTAAATTATTTTTGTAAATTTTTAACCTATCCCCATGTACCTACTGTTTGTATCTTATTTTTATTGTTCCTAATTTTTATGTTGTTGTTTTTAGATATTTCTACCACTTCGAAGGGTCCCATATAGGCTGAGTCAAGCTTATGACCAGCTTCGTTTTTTAAGAAAACCTTATCTCCTATTTCTATTTTAAAATCTGCTGACTTATTGTCATAAAAATTTTTCTGGTTTTCCTTACTTTATACTCCAGACGTAGAGGGGACCGAGCATTGATTATCCAATGTAGGCATCTCGCTTTCGGTTTAAGCTGTGACTTTTTTGCTTCGATGTGCTTGCGCCAAGTTAGTCTTCTGTCTAGGTGGATGCCAAGGTAAGTGACATCCACGGCTTGAGGAACTGGTACGTTGTTTAGCATTAGAGCTGGACAGTTTCTTCTGTTAAGCGTAAATGTAACATGTCTGCATTTCTGCTCGTTGACCCGGATACGCCAGGTTGCTAGCCATTCCTCTACCACCTTGAGGTGTTCCTCTAATTTTGCAGAGGCTTGTATTTTGCATTTGGATCTGCTGAGGATTGCCATGTCATCGGCAAAAATGGACGTTGTAAGTCCTAAACTCGTTGGTAAGTCTGAAGTGTACAGTAGGTAGAGCAATGGGCCGAGTACACTGCCTTGCGATACACCAGCTTTGATTTCAAAATCAGCCTAGACGGAGCCATTACATCTTACAGCGAATTTCCTATTGTAAAGGTAAGATTCCATGAGTTTGTGGGTGTACTGTGGCAGTTTTTGCCGGATTTTGAACATCAGACCCTCAAGTCAATCTCTATCGAAAGCCTGGGCAACGTCGAGAAATACAGCCGCAGAGTATTCTTTTAGTTCGAATGCTGTTCGTATTTCGGATGTTATGCGATTGACTTGTTCAATTGTCCCATGTTTTTCCGAGTACTTACCATCCGTTAATGTGCTCGAAGGGGGAAGTACAAATGAGTTTGATATTGGATTTGGCTGGAAAACCATTTTAAGATGTGTGGCAAATACGGAGCATCCTTCGACTCTTCGTCACTGCTGGCCCATCCACCGGACCCCTTATCGGTGAAACTGTCTCTGTAGGAGCGCTTAAAGTTGGGTGGGCTTTCCACAGAGGATGTTTAGTGCTGGTTGGACTGAGCTTTTCTATGTATTTGTTTTGAGCCCAGTAATCTGCCATTCTCTTCTTAGACGTCGTTTTTTCGTTACTAATTGTTCTATCCGCCGGTTCAAAGGCCTGTCAACAGGTTTAGTGTAAGTAGGGGAATGTGGGGTAGACACTCTTGCTGCGGCTCCCAACATCCACTCAAGTGCAGAGACGCACACGTCAATGTCCTCTTCCAGTTTCGGCGAACAGTCAATGTGGGCACTCATGTACATTTTAAATTTAAGCCAATTTGTTTTGTTGTTTGTAAGCCCATATGGGTTATCAAGTACTTGAGGTCTTGTTAATAGTGTGAATAGCACTGGAGAGTGATCGGAGGTTAAATCTAACAGTGTATCCGCAGTGATCCGATTACGTGGAATCCTCTTGGTTACTGCGAAATCAATCAAGTCAGGCACTTTCTGTGGATCTGTGGGCCAATAAGTAGGCCTACCCGGTGAGACGCAATACATCTTATTGAGAGGGTTGACTATTGTGTTGTACAACTGCTTGCCTTTAGGATTTACCAGGCGAGATCCCCAGTGCGTATGTTTGGCATTATAGTCCCCTGCTGCAATGAAGCGATCTCCGAGTGTGTTAAAGAAATCGGTAAATTCCTTTTCAGAGATTGAGAAGCGTGGTGGGCAGTACAGGGCAATCAATGTAGTGTTGCCGCAGCTGGTTTGGACGGTTATAGCAGTTGCTTGTAGGTGCTGTGTTTCAAATCTGTTGATGAACGAGTGTTTTATACGGTTTTTGATTAGGATACCAGTCCCGCCATGAGCTCTTCCGTCTGGATGGTTTGTTGCATAGAAGGTATATTTTGGTATTTGAAAATTATTTTTTGATGTTAAATGTGTTTCCGAAATTAGCAAAACGTCGATTTCACTTAAGTCTAGGAATAGTTGCAGTTCATTTTTGTGCTTGGAGATGCCGTTAGCATTTCAAAGTCATAGACGTAGGGAAGCCATTATTTATTCTCGATAAGCTTCAGGATAAGCAGGTTTTGATTCCGCATCAGTTCGTGCGTACAGTTTTGCATGAACTTCATAAAAGCGGTCATGTTTTGATTGAGTGAGATCAATAGGGCCTCTAAACCACTTGGAGTTTGCTGGCCAAGCTCTGGTGCGCTAGGTTGCGGATTCTGTAGATGGTGGAGTGACGGGGTCTCTTTTGCGGGCTCCGTATGTCCAGTTCGGAGCACACTAGCGAAGGATACACTAGGACTGTATGTAGCAGGCATGTTGGATGATCTAACAGCCTTGGCGAAGAATACCTCCGGTGTAGGTTTAGAGGCTTTGACGGTGATTTTTGGTCCAGCTGGGGGCTTGCGCCCGTTTAGGTGAGATTTAAGATCCTTGAAGACAGGACATCCTCTGTAGTTGGCCGTGTGGTTCCCTCCACAGTTGTTTCTGTCCTTGGTGCAAATGCCTTCTTTAGGATGTTCGCCGCAGCCAACACATACTGACCTGAGATTGCAATTGTTAGAGGTGTGGTTGTATTCCTGGCAGTGGCGGTGGTTGGTATCTCTTATGGGGATCCTCTACTTTGATTCTTCTGTGCAATAGGAGCTGAAGGTTGTAGATTGGGTGCACTTCATTTGGCTTCGACCGCTTTGTATCTAATTGGAGCTCGATTTTAAAGAGCGGCTGTGCGACTCTGTTCCTGTTGATGATGTTGACAACAGATTTAACCGCAAAGCCAATGCGTCTGCTATTTCTTGAGTTGGGACCGAAGGCTCAATCCCCTTTAACACAACCAGGAGCCCTTTACTGCTTTTTAGAAGTTGATATTGGCAAAACGGAGGTACTTTCCGATGATGCGGAAATTGTCCTCAATTCGGGTTTGACATTTAATTTCTTATTGAGAGGGGTTACAACAAAGTTATTTGCCCCTACTGTTTCTACTAGCCTCAAAATCAGGGCGCGGCAGTTGGCTCCACGGATGTATAAAGGGGGTGGTCTAGCCGATTTATCTTTATCTACAGCGCCAGCTTGATTGTCTTGCTGATCGGCAAGAATTTTAGAACGATTCCCAATTAGGAGTGCTACTCGTTCATTTGGTTTGGTTATTTTCGGCGTACTTTGACACTTTTTTTCTTTTGCGGGCTTAGCTTCCGCTTAGTTATTTTAATATATCTATCCATTCCAGTTTGGACAGAAGGCGATGGGTTTATTCTTGTGGCTGACTCTGCGCGTCTTGTCGTTGGCGGCTTGAGGCAGGTCAATACTTGGGCCCGAATTGGTGGACATGGCTTTTCCAAAAAATTACGCACGTTGTTGTTGCAACTTAGTATTTATTGCAACAAAGTATTTATTAGAACAAACTAATAGCAATATGATTGTAAATAGGCGTCTCTGAGGCGACTGAGAGCCCTACACAATTTTTGCATCGCGATCTTTTTTATTTTTACACTAAATTTTGGGGAGTGCATTAAGAAATACGTCTGCACAGGGCGGCGATTGAATTCATAACAACGTCTATATAATGAATTGGAGATTTTTAATTTGTTTACTTAAAGCTAAAAAAGATTTTTGGATATTTATAAGAACTGAACCGCTTTGGAGGTCTAAATTTAGATTAGCTATATTAGATTCTTTGCATACATCGGCATATCTTATATTAGGGTTAATTAGTTTAGTAGAGTAGTTTTGGGTTAATGGTGTTTGTCTTTTTCATCTCTAATTCTCTGTTGGTCTTCTTTCTTGTTTTGCGTCAATGTTAAACACATTTATTGGGGGTATATATTTGTTGTTGTTTATGGTGGACTTTTTATACCCTTGCAAAAGGGTATTTTAATTTTGGTCAGAAGTGTGCAACGCATAGAACGAAGCATCTCCGACCATACAAAGTATATATATTCTTGATCAGCACGACGAGACGAGTTCAAATAGCCATGTCCGTCCGTCCGTCCGTCCGTCTTTATTAATTAATATTATAAACGACTATGCCAAATTTGATCAAGATCGGATGACTATATCATATAGCTCCCATAGGAACGATCGGTCGAAAACAGTGACTTTTGTAAATAACTTCGTTACTTTTAACGTGATTGTTTTCAAATTAAAAATTTCTAAATTTAGTATATCTGTTAATGACTGTGTCGAATTTGATAAAGATCGGGTGACTATATCATATAGCTCCCATAGGAACGATCGGTGGAAAACTGTGACTTTGGTCAATATCTTCGTTATTTCCTATGATTGTAGGCCATTCTTTCGCAAACATAAGCCTTTTTAGATAAAACGTTCTTCCACATTGATGGCTAATAGGTAAGGAAAGAGTTACCAAAAAAGTTGCAAGGGTATACAAACTTTGACGCGGTCAAAGTTAGCCCCGGCCCTCTGGTTTTTTTTTTGTTTAGCTTGTTAATATTGGGCCCTGTACCCTTGTTATGGTTGAGGTGGTTTTTGCAGCTTTGGATGCTGACGATGTTGGTATGGGCTCATCTGTTAAAGCTGTTGTTGTTTTTGTTTATCGCAGTTTTTGCTTTGTGCACTTATTCTTTTATTGAGACCTGCTTGTAATTGCACATGCTGCATAAAGCTTTCAAGCACTTCTTGGTCGCACCGTTGCGTATCAATGTCCAGTAATTGGGTGTAGTTAGTGGATTTACGCGAAGCTTTTTTTATGGTCTATGGGAGAGAGTAAACACTTCTTCTTTTTCGTTTTGACTAGTATTTTTTCTTGGTCCATATCAGTTAGTATTTGTATTAAACACTCAAAAAAAATTAAAATGAAAAGAAACTTCGGAAACACAATTTATTAAGCACTTAATTTTTTGACACGTCTACTTCTCACCGCTGTCAGTTAAAACAATACACGAAATACTGTAACCATATGTCCCAATCAGTTTTATCTACTGAAATATATGTAAGTACATAATGTCTGGTGGCAATAGGAATTGCTACTGAATACTTTGTCAAGACAAATATTAAAGCGATTGCGTATTCATTCCCAGTTTCCGAAGTTGGTAGTGCACCAATTGTGTCTACTATCACTCTGTCAAAAGACTATTGTGGAGTTTCGGGTATTACCATAGGTGATCTTGTATGTTTTAACATTTTCGACGTCGGGCATATTGGACATTTATATGTACTCTTTTACATGTTTAGTCATGTTTTTCCAATAATATTGTCTGTATTTATATTCTTCTTATTTTTAGCTCCTTTTTCATTATATATTTGGGTCAATGGCTTGAGTAGAGCTAATCTTGATGATTTAAAATTTTTATTGATTTTAGTTGGCTGATTTAAGATACACCGTCTTGCCATTCAAGCCTTTGGAAAAACTGACCTAAGTCGAGAATTCCATTGGAGTATAAACCGCTAACAGTATTTCTATCTACAACTGTTTTTCCATGTTTCAATAATCATGTAGAATCTGTTATTCGCAAGGTCACCAATTTTCGTACGTCGTCATTTGTTTTTTGATAGTCTGCTTTAGCTTTCGTTGGCCAGCTAAAATCGATTTCTTATACGTCTGGCTGATTTCTGGATGCGTTTTAATCGGCCATCTCAAGAGCTATCGGGCTGAATCTGTGCTTTGTATTATCTGGAGCAGATCAACTATGAAAATTATCAGGATCGGACTACTATATCATCTAGAAAAGACATTTTCATACAAATTGGAATATAGCTATAAAATTTACATATGTGATAATATTGGATATAAAACATCAGATCCCAATTTCAATCCGATCGGATAAATAGAACACAAGTTAGAGTCAATATAAATCGGTTCAAACACAGCCGGCAGCGCTGCTTGCTGTCTACTACGTCGTTATCAAATCAACAGAGCACATGCATACACACACAGACGCAACTCTACATAAACTGTATGTGTATGCGTGCATTGCTTTGCTTAGGAATTGAGGGAAGAAGAAGAACAAATTGTAGTAAGATAAAATTGTTTTGTTTGTATATTTATTAATTGAGTTGGAGAAAACAAATTTTGAACATGTAAAATTATTATTGTGAAGGACTGCATGGGTATATATATATATAAACTTCGTCATAGCCGAATTTAACTTCTTTGATATTTTTAATCCATCCTGTTTTCTTTTTATATGTAACCTATTATCTTAGTACATTTAATATTTTCTATTTCTTTAGTTTAATTTATGTTTATATATGTAATACGCCTTTGCCTCTAGGTCGGAGTGGGTAGAGGTTGCCACATTAACTTTACTTAGGGTTATTCGTAACAGGCCCGGGCCTGGTGTCATATGGGCCATTTGTTCGTACTGAGCGTTGTACGACTACGTCTATATAATTTTTTTTTTTTTTAACGTTTAATATATATTTGTTGAACCTACTCTTAAATTAGAACCTAACAACAAGTTTGAAATATTTTTCTTAATCTAGTACTTAAGATAAATTCTGGAGATATTGCAGGCGGTCCTAATCACTTATTATTGGGTTGGTCTGTCATTTCTTTTAAGACGACTTCTATTGTTTTGGTGTGCATCCAGTTTCGCAGAATACTTCAGTTGTTGACTACCTATTTCAGATTTTCCGCTAGGTATATTTAGATCATATTAGACCGAGCATTGATGATCCAATGTAAGCTACTCGCTTTTAGTTTAAGCTGTAACTTTTTGCTTCGATGTGCTTGCGCCAAGTTAGTCTTCTGTCTAGGTGGATGCCAACATAAGTGACATCCACGGCTTGAGGAATTGGTACGTTGTTTAGCATTAGAGCTGGACAGTTTCTTCTGTTAAGCGTAAATGTGACATGTTTGCATTTCTGCTCTTTGACCCGGATACGCCAGGTTGCTAGCCATTCCTCTACCACCTTGAGGTGTTCCTCTAATTTTGCAGAGACTTGTATTGGGCATTTGGATCTGCTGAGGATTGCCATGTCATCGGCAAAAATGGACGTTGTAACTCCTAAACTCGTTGGTAAGTCTGCGGTGTACAGTAGGTAGAGCAATGGGCCGAGTACACTGCCTTGCGGTACACCAGCTTTGATTTCAAAGTCAGCCGAGACGGAGCCATTACATCTTACAGCGAATTTCCTATTGTAAAGGTAAGATTCCATGAGTTTGTGGGTGTACTGTGGCAGTTTTTGCCGGATTTTGAACATCAGACCCTCCAGCCAAACTCTATCGAAAGCCTGGGCAACGTCGAGAAAGACAGCCGCACAGTATTCTTTTAGTTCGAATGCTGTTCGTATTTCGGATGTTATGCGATTGACTTGTTCAATTGTGCCATGTTTTTCGCGGAAGCTGAACTGGTGTGAAATGAGTTTAGTCGGATCTGCAGGGCCTTTTCAAAAAGCTTCGAATAACATGGCAGCAAACTAATTGGCCTATAGGATGATGGCTGGGTTTTGTCCTTTCCCACTTTAGGAATCATGATGATAGTAGATCTTTTCCATGCTCTTGGGAAGTAGCCAATTCTTACTATAGCGTTGAACAGTTTACAGATGTATTGTATGGCGATGATAAGGAGTTCTAGGATCCTTTTCGGTGTGATTAGGTCATGGCCAGGGGCTTTGTTCGGCTTTATGTGGTTTTTAATATCTGCAGTGATCTCATCCGATTGGAGTTCCGAGTACTCACTATCCGTTAATGTGCTCGAAGGGGGAAGTACAAATGAGTTTGATATTGGATTTGGCTGGAAAACCATTTTAAGATGTGCGGCAAATATGGATGCCCACTCTTCGTCACTGCTGGCCCATCCACCGGACCCCTTATCGGTGAAACTGTCTCTGTAGGAGCGCCTAAAGTTGGGTGGGCTTTCCACAGAGGATGTTTAGTGCTGGTTGGACTGAGCTTTTCTATGTTTTTCATTTGAGCCCAGCTTTCCTCTTGTCTTAACTCCTTGGAGAGGTTGCGATTGGCATGCCTTAGGCGAAGTTTTGCTGCTGGTGATCGAGTAATCTGCCATTCTCTTAGACGTCGTTTTTCCGATACTAATTGTTCTATACGCCGGTTCGAAGGCCTGTCAACAGGTTTAGTGTAAGTAGGGGAATGTGGGGTAGACACTCTTGCTGCGGCTCCCATCATCCACTCAAGTGCAAAGACGCACATGTCAATGTCCTCTGCAGCATCCAGTTTCGGCGAACAGTCAATGTGGGCACTCGTGTACATTTTAAATTTAAGCCAATTTGTTTTGTTGTTTGTAAGCCCATATGGGCGATCAAGTACTTGAGGTCTTGTTAATAGTGTGAATAGCACTGGAGAGTGATCGGAGGTTAAATCTAACAGTGTATCCGCAGTGATCCGATTACGTGGAATCCTCTTGGTTACTGCGAAATCAATCAAGTCAGGCACTTTCTGTGGATCTGTGGGCCAATAAGTAGGCCTACCCGGTGAGACGCAATACATCTTATTGAGAGGGTTGACTATTGTGTTGTACAACTGCTTGCCTTTAGGATTTACCAGGCGAGATCCCCAGTGCGTATGTTTGGCGTTATAGTCCCCTGCTGCAATGAAGCGATCTCCGAGTGTGTTAAAGAAATCGGTAAATTCCTTTTCAGAGATTGAGAAGCGTGGTGGGCAGTACAGGGCAAGCAATGTAGTGTTGCCGCAGCTGGTTTGGACGGTCATAGCAGTTGCTTGTAGGTGCTGTGTTTCAAATCTGAAATCATAGGTGAAATGAACGAGTGTTTTATACGGTTTTTGATTAGGATACCAGTCCCGCCATGAGCTCTTCCGTCTGGATGGTTTGTTGCATAGAAGGTATATTTTGGTATTTGAAAATTATTTTTTGATTTTAAATGTGTTTCCGAAATTAGCAAAACGTCGATTTCACTTGAGTCTAGGAATAGTTGCAGTTCATTTTTGTGCTTGGAGATGCCGTTAGCATTTCAAAGTCATAGACGTAGGGAAGCCATTATTTATTCTCGATAAGCTTCAGGATATGCAGGTTTTGATTCCGCATCAGTTCGTGCGTACAGTTTTGCATGAACGTCATAAAAGCGGTCATGTTTTGATTGAGTGAGATCAATAGGGCCTCTAAGCCACTTGGAGTTTGCTGGCCAAGCTCTGGTGCGCTAGGTTGCGGATTCTGTAGATGGTGGAGTGACGGGGTCTCTTTTGCGGGCTCCGTCTGTCCAGTTCGGAGCACACTAGCGAATGATACACTAGGACTGTATGTAGCAGGCATGTTAGATGATCTAACAGCCTTCGCGAAGAATACCTCCGGTGTAGTTTTAGAGGCGTTGACGGTGACTTTTGGTCCAGCTTGGGGTTTGCGCCCGTTTAGGTGAGATTTAAGATCCTTAAAGACAGGACATCCTCTGTAGTTGGCCGTGTGGTCCCCTCCACAGTTACTGCATAGTCTTAGTGCGACATTGTTTCTGTCCTTGGTGCAAATGCCATCTTTATGATGTTCACCACAGCCAACACACACTGACCTGAGATTGCAGTTGTTAGAGGTGTGGTTGTATTCCTGGCAGTTTTTACACTGCGGTGGTTGGTGTCTCTTATGGGGCTCCTCTACGGTGATTCTTCTGTGCAATAGGAGCTGAAGGTTGTAGATTGGGTGCACTTCATTTGGCTTCGACCGCTTTGTATCTGATTGGAGCTCGATTTTAAAGAGCGGCTGTGCGACTTTGTTCCTGTTGATGATGTTGACAACGGATTTGACCGCAAACCCTTTTTCGACCAACGCGTCTGCTATTTCTTGAGTTGGGACCGATGGCTCAATCCCCTTTAACACAACCAGGAGCCCTTTACTGCTTTTTAGAAGTTGATATTGGCAAAACGGAGGTACTTTCCGATGATGCGGAAATTGTCCTCAATTCGGGTTTGACATTTAATTTCTTATTGAGAGGGGTTACAACAAAGTTATTTGCCCCTACTGTTTCTACTAGCCTCAAAATCAGGGCGCTGCAGTTGGCTCCACGGATGTATAAAGGGGGTGGTCTAGCCGATTTATCTTTATCTACAGCGCCAGCTTGATTGTCTTGCTGATCGGCAAGAATTTTAGAACGATTCCCAATTAGGAGTGCTACTCGTTCATTTGGTTTGGTTATTTTCGGCGTACTTTGACACTTTTTTTTCTTTTGCGGGCTTAGCTTCCGCTTAGTTATTTTAATATATCTATCCATTCCAGTTTGGACAGAAGGCGATGGGTTTATTCTTGTGGCTGACTCTGCGCGTCTTGTCGTTGGCGGCTTGAGGCAGGTCAATACTTGGGCCCGAATTGGTGGACATGGCTTTTCCAAAAAATTACGCACGTTGTTGTTGCAACTTAGTATTTATTGCAACAAAGTATTTATTAGAACAAACTAATAGCAATATGATTGTAAATAGGCGTCTCTGAGGCGACTGAGAGCCCTACACAATTTTTGCAAACGCGATCTTTTTTATTTTTACACCAAATTTTGGGGAGTGCATTAAGAAATACGTCTGCACAGGGCGGCGATTGAATTCATAGCAACGTCTATATAATGAATTGGAGATTTTTAATTTGTTTACTTAAAGCTAAAAAAGATTTTTGGATATTTATAAGAACTGAACCGCTTTGGAGGTCTAAATTTAGATTAGCTATATTAGATTCTTTGCATACATCGGCATATCTTATATTAGGGTTAATTAGTTTAGTAGAGTAGTTTTGGGTTAATGGTGTTTGTCTTTTTTTATCTCTAATTCTCTGTTGGTCTTCTTTCTTGTTTTGCGTCAATTTTAAACACATTTATTGGGGGTATATATTTGTTGTTGTTTATGGTGGACTTTTTAATATTGGGCCCTGTACCCTTGTTATGGTTGAGGTGGTTTTTGCAGCTTTGGATGCTGTCGATGTTGGTATGGGCTCATCTGTTAAAGCTGTTGTTGTTTTTGTTTATCGCAGTTTTTGCTTTGTGCACTTATTCTTTTATTGAGACCTGCTTGTAATTGCACATGCTGCATAAAGCTTTCAAGCACTTCTTCGTCGCACCGTAGCGTATCAATGTCCAGTAATTCGTAGTAGTTAGTGGATTTACGCGAAGCTTTTTTTATGGTCTATGGGAGAGAGTAAACACTTCTTCTTTTTCGTTTTGACTAGTATTTTTTCTTGGTCCATATCTAACTGATGTTAGTATTTGTATTAAACACTCAAAAAAAATTAAAATGAAAAGAAACTTCGGAAACACAATTTATTAAGCACTTAATTTTTTGACACGTCTACTTCTCACCGCTGTCAGTTAAAACAATACACGAAATACTGTAACCATATGTCCCAATCAGTTTTATCTACTGAAATATATGTAAGTACATAATGTCTGGTGGCAATAGGAATTGCTACTGAATACTTTGTCAAGACAAATATTAAAGCGATTGCGTATTCATTCCCAGTTTCCGAAGTTGGTAGTGCACCAATTGTGTCTACTATCACTCTGTCAAAAGCATATTGTGGAGTTTCGGGTATTACCATATGTAGGTGATCTTGTATGTTTTAACATTTTCGACGTCGGGCATATTGGACATTTATATGTACTCTTTTACATGTTTAGTCATGTTTTTCCAATAATATTGTCTGTATTTATATTCTTCTTATTTTTAGCTCCTTTTTCATTATTTATTTGGGTCAATGGCTTGAGTAGAGCTAATCTTGATGATTTAAAATTTTTATTGATTTTAGTTGACTGATTTAAGATACACCGTCTTGCCATTCAAGCCTTTGGAAAAACTGACCTAAGTCGAGAATTCCATTGGAGTATAAACCGCTAACAGTATTTCTATCTACAACTGTTTTTCCATGTTTCAATAATCATGTAGAATCTGTTATTCGCAAGGTCACCAATTTTCGTACGTCGTCATTTGTTTTTTGATAGTCTGCTTTAGCTTTCGTTGGCCAGCTAAAATCGATTTCTTATACGTCTGGCTGATTTCTGGATGCGTTTTAATCGGCCATCTCAAGAGCTATCGGGCTGAATCTGTGCTTTGTATTATCTGGAGCAGATCAACTATGAAAATTATCAGGATCGGACTACTATATCATCTAGAAAAGACATTTTCATAAAAATTGGAATATAGCTATAAAATTTACATATGTGATAATATTGGATACAAAACATCAGATCCCAATTTCAATCCGATCGGATAAATAGAACACAAGTTAGAGTCAATATAAATCGGTTCAAACACAGCCGGCAGCGCTGCTTGCTGTCTACTACGTCGTTATCAAATCAACAGAGCACATGCATACACACACAGACGAAACTCTACATAAACTGTATGTGTATGCGTGCATTGCTTTGCTTAGGAATTGAGGGAAGAAGAAGAACAAATTGTAGTAAGATAAAATTGTTTTGTTTGTATATTTATTAATTGAGTTGGAGAAAACAAATTTTGAACATGTAAAATTATTATTGTGAAGGACTGCATGGGTATTTAAACTTCGTCTTAAGATAAATTCTGGAGATATTGCAGGCGGTCCTAATCACTTATTATTGGGTTGGTCTGTCATTTCTTTTAAGACGACTTCTATTGTTTTGGTGTGCATCCAGTTTCGCAGAATACTTCAGTTGTTGACTACCTATTTCAGATTTGCCGCTAGGTATATTTAGATCATATTAGACCGAGCATTGATGATCCAATGTAAGCTACTCGCTTTTAGTTTAAGCTGTAACTTTTTGCTTCGATGTGCTTGCGCCAAGTTAGTCTTCTGTCTAGGTGGATGCCAAGGTAAGTGACATCCACGGCTTGAGGAATTGGAACGTTGTTTAGCATTAGAGCTGGACAGTTTCTTCTGTTAAGCGTAAATGTGACATGTTTGCATTTCTGCTCTTTGACCCGGATACGCCAGGTTGCTAGCCATTCCTCTACCACCTTGAGGTGTTCCTCTAATTTTGCAGAGACTTGTATTGGGCATTTGGATCTGATGAGGATTGCCGTGTCATCGGCAAAAATGGACGTTGTAACTCCTAAACTCGTTGGTAAGTCTGCGGTGCACAGTAGGTAGAGCAATGGGCCGAGTACACTGCCTTGCGGTACACCAGCTTTGATTTCAAAGTCAGCCGAGACGGAGCCATTACATCTTACAGCGAATTTCCTATTGTAAAGGTAAGATTCCATGAGTTTGTGGGTGTACTGTGGCAGTTTTTGCCGGATTTTGAACATCAGACCCTCCAGCCAAACTCTATCGAAAGCCTGGGCAACGTCGAGAAAGACAGCCGCACAGTATTCTTTTAGTTCGAATGCTGTTCGTATTTCGGATGTTATGCGATTGACTTGTTCAATTGTACCATGTTTTTTCGCGGAAGCTGAACTGGTGTGAAGGGATTGTGTTCTCCGATGCCAGAAATGAGTTTAGTCGGATCTGCAGGGCCTTTTCAAAAAGCTTCGAATAACATGGCAGCAAACTAATTGGCCTATAGGATGATGGCTGGGTTTTGTCCTTTCCCACTTTAGGAATCATGATGATAGTAGATCTTTTCCATGCTCTTGGGAAGTAGCCAATTCTTACTATAGCGTTGAACAGTTTACAGATGTATTGTATGGCGATGATAAGGAGTTCTAGGATCATTTTCGGTGTGATTAGGTCATGGCCAGGGGCTTTGTTCGGCTTTATGTGGTTTTTAATATCTGCAGTGATCTTATCCGATTGGAGTTCCGAGTACTCACTATCCGTTAATGTGCTCGAAGGGGGAAGTACAAATGAGTTCGATATTGGATTTGGCTGGAAAACCATTTTAAGATGTGTGGCAAATACGGATGCCCACTCTTCGTCACTGCTGGCCCATCCACCGGACCCCTTATCGGTAAAACTGTCTCTGTAGGAGAGCTTAAAGTTGGGTGGGCTTTCCACAGAGGATGTTTAGTGCTGGTTGGACTGATCTTTTCTATGTATTTCCTTTGAGCCCAGCTTTCCTCTTGTCTTAACTCCTTGGAGAGGTTGCGATTGGCATGCCTTAGGCGAAGTTTTGCTGCTGGTGATCGAGTAATCTGCCATTCTCTTAGACGTCGTTTTTCCGATACTAATTGTTCTATACGCCGGTTCGAAGGCCTGTCAACAGGTTTAGTGTAAGTAGGGGAATGTGGGGTAGACACTCTTGCTGCGGCTCCCAACATCCACTCAAGTGCAGAGACGCACATGTCAATGTCCTCTGCAGCATCCAGTTTCGGCGAACAGTCAATGTGGGCACTCATGTACATTTTAAATTTAAGCCAATTTGTTTTGTTGTTTGTACGCCCATATGGGCGATCAAGTACTTGAGGTCTTGTTAATAGTGTGAATAGCACTGGAGAGTGATCGGAGGTTAAATCTAGCAGTGTATCCGCAGTGATCCGATTACGCGGAATCCTCTTGGTTATTGCGAAATCAATCAAATCAGGAACTTTCTGTGAATCTGTGGGCCAATAAGTAGGCCTACTCGGTGAGACGTAATCCATCTTATTGAGTGGGTTGAATATTGTGTTGTACAACTGCTTGGTCTTATGATTCACCAGGCGAGACCTCCAGTGCGTATGTTTGGCGTTATAGTCCCCTGCTGCAATGAAGAAATCTCCGAGTGTGTTAAAGAAATCGGTTAACTATTTTTCAGAGATTGAGAAGCGTGGTGGGCAGTACAGGGCAGCCAATGTAGTGTTGCCGCATCTGGTTTGGACGGTTATAACAGTTGCTTGTAGGTGCTGTGTTTCAAATCTGTTGAGGAACGAGTGTTTTATACGATTTTTGATTAGGATACCAGTCCCGCCATGAGCTCTTCCGTCTGGATGGTTTGTTGCATAGAAGGTATATTTTGGTATTTGAAAATTATTTTTTGATGTTAAATGTGTTTCCGAAATTAGCAAAACGTCGATTTCACTTGAGTCTAGGAATAGTTGCAGTTCATTTTTGTGCTTGGAAATGCCGTTAGTATTTCAAAGTCATAGACGTAGGGAAGCCATTATTTATTCTCGATAAGCTTCAGGATAAGCAGGTTTTGATTCCGCATCAGTTCGTGCGTACAGTTTTGCATGAACGTCATAAAAGCGGTCATGTTTTGATTGAGTGAGATCAATAGGGCCTCTAAGCCACTTGGAGTTTGCTGGCCAAGCTCTGGTGCGCTAGGTTGCGGATTCTGTAGATGGTGGAGTGACGGGGTCTCTTTTGCGGGCTCCGTCTGTCCAGTTCGGAGCACACTAGCGAATGATACACTAGGACTGTATGTAGCAGGCATGTTAGATGATCTAACAGCCTTGGCGAAGAATACCTCCGGTGTAGTTTTAGAGGCGTTGACGGTGACTTTTGGTCCAGCTTGGGGTTTGCGCCCGTTTAGGTGAGATTTAAGATCCTTAAAGACAGGACATCCTCTGTAGTTGGCCGTGTGGTCCCCTCCACAGTTACTGCATAGTCTTAGTGCGACATTGTTTCTGTCCTTGGTGCAAATGCCATCTTTATGATGTTCACCACAGCCAACACACACTGACCTGAGATTGCAGTTGTTAGAGGTGTGGTTGTATTCCTGGCAGTTTTTACACTGCGGTGGTTGGTGTCTCTTATGGGGCTCCTCTACGGTGATTCTTCTGTGCAATAGGAGCTGAAGGTTGTAGATTGGGTGCACTTCATTTGGCTTCGACCGCTTTGTATCTGATTGGAGCTCGATTTTAAAGAGCGGCTGTGCGACTTTGTTCCTGTTGATGATGTTGACAACGGATTTGACCGCAAACCCTTTTTCGACCAACGCGTCTGCTATTTCTTGAGTTGGGACCAATGGCTCAATCCCCTTTAACACAACCAGGAGCCCTTTACTGCTTTTTAGAAGTTGATATTGGCAAAACGGAGGTACTTTCCGATGATGCGGAAATTGTCCTCAATTCGGGTTTGACATTTAATTTCTTATTGAGAGGGGTTACAACAAAGTTATTTGCCCCTACTGTTTCTACTAGCCTCAAAATCAGGGTGCGGCAGTTGGCTCCACGGATGTATAAAGGGGGTGGTCTAGCCGATTTATCTTTATCTACAGCGCCAGCTTGATTGTCTTGCTGATCGGCAAGAATTTTAGAACGATTCCCAATTAGGAGTGCTACTCGTTCATTTGGTTTGGTTATTTTCGGCGTACTTTGACACTTTTTTTCTTTTGCGGGCTTAGCTTCCGCTTAGTTATTTTAATATATCTATCCATTCCAGTTTGGACAGAAGGCGATGGGTTTATTCTTGTGGCTGACTCTGCGCGTCTTGTCGTTGGCGGCTTGAGGCAGGTCAATACTTGGGCCCGAATTGGTGGACATGGCTTTTCCAAAAAATTACGCACGTTGTTGTTGCAACTTAGTATTTATTGCAACAAAGTATTTATTAGAACAAACTAATAGCAATATGATTGTAAATAGGCGTCTCTGAGGCGACTGAGAGCCCTACACAATTTTTGCAAACGCGATCTTTTTTATTTTTACACCAAATTTTGGGGAGTGCATTAAGAAATACGTCTGCACAGGGCGGCGATTGAATTCATAACAACGTCTATATAATGAATTGGAGATTTTTAATTTGTTTACTTAAAGCTAAAAAAGATTTTTGGATATTTATAAGAACTGAACCGCTTTGGAGGTCTAAATTTAGATTAGCTATATTAGATTCTTTGCATACATCGGCATATCTTATATTAGGGTTAATTAGTTTAGTAGAGTAGTTTTGGGTTAATGGTGTTTGTCTTTTTTATCTCTAATTCTCTGTTGGTCTTCTTTCTTGTTTTGCGTCAATTTTAAACACATTTATTGGGGGTATATATTTGTTGTTGTTTATGGTGGACTTTTTAATATTGGGCCCTGTACCCTTGTTATGGTTGAGGTGGTTTTTGCAGCTTTGGATGCTGTCGATGTTGGTATGGGCTCATCTGTTAAAGCTGTTGTTGTTTTTGTTTATCGCAGTTTTTGCTTTGTGCACTTATTCTTTTATTGAGACCTGCTTGTAATTGCACATGCTGCATAAAGCTTTCAAGCACTTCTTCGTCGCACCGTAGCGTATCAATGTCCAGTAATTCGTAGTAGTTAGTGGATTTACGCGAAGCTTTTTTTATGGTCTATGGGAGAGAGTAAACACTTCTTCTTTTTCGTTTTGACTAGTATTTTTTCTTGGTCCATATCTAACTGATGTTAGTATTTGTATTAAACACTCAAAAAAAATTAAAATGAAAAGAAACTTCGGAAACACAATTTATTAAGCACTTAATTTTTTGACACGTCTACTTCTCACCGCTGTCAGTTAAAACAATACACGAAATACTGTAACCATATGTCCCAATCAGTTTTATCTACTGAAATATATGTAAGTACATAATGTCTGGTGGCAATAGGAATTGCTACTGAATACTTTGTCAAGACAAATATTAAAGCGATTGCGTATTCATTCCCAGTTTCCGAAGTTGGTAGTGCACCAATTGTGTCTACTATCACTCTGTCAAAAGCATATTGTGGAGTTTCGGGTATTACCATATGTAGGTGATCTTGTATGTTTTAACATTTTCGACGTCGGGCATATTGGACATTTATATGTACTCTTTTACATGTTTAGTCATGTTTTTCCAATAATATTGTCTGTATTTATATTCTTCTTATTTTTAGCTCCTTTTTCATTATTTATTTGGGTCAATGGCTTGAGTAGAGCTAATCTTGATGATTTAAAATTTTTATTGATTTTAGTTGGCTGATTTAAGATACACCGTCTTGCCATTCAAGCCTTTGGAAAAACTGACCTAAGTCGAGAATTCCATTGGAGTATAAACCGCTAACAGTATTTCTATCTACAACTGTTTTTCCATGTTTCAATAATCATGTAGAATCTGTTATTCGCAAGGTCACCAATTTTCGTATGTCGTCATTTGTTTTTTGATAGTCTGCTTTAGCTTTCGTTGGCCAGCTAAAATCGATTTCTTATACGTCTGGCTGATTTCTGGATGCGTTTTAATCGGCCATCTCAAGAGCTATCGGGCTGAATCTGTGCTTTGTATTATCTGGAGCAGATCAACTATGAAAATTATCAGGATCGGACTACTATATCATCTAGAAAAGACATTTTCATAAAAATTGGAATATAGCTATAAAATTTACATATGTGATAATATTGGATACAAAACATCAGATCCCAATTTCAATCCGATCGGATAAATAGAACACAAGTTAGAGTCAATATAAATCGGTTCAAACACAGCCGGCAGCGCTGCTTGCTGTCTACTACGTCGTTATCAAATCAACAGAGCACATGCATACACACACAGACGCAACTCTACATAAACTGTATGTGTATGCGTGCATTGCTTTGCTTAGGAATTGAGGGAAGAAGAAGAACAAATTGTAGTAAGATAAAATTGTTTTGTTTGTATATTTATTAATTGAGTTGGAGAAAACAAATTTTGAACATGTAAAATTATTATTGTGAAGGACTGCATGGGTATATAAACTTCGTCTTAAGATAAATTCTGGAGATATTGCAGGCGGTCCTAATCACTTATTATTGGGTTGGTCTGTCATTTCTTTTAAGACGACTTCTATTGTTTTGGTGTGCATCCAGTTTCGCAGAATACTTCAGTTGTTGACTACCTATTTCAGATTTGCCGCTAGGTATATTTAGATCATATTAGACCGAGCATTGATGATCCAATGTAAGCTATTCGCTTTTAGTTTAAGCTGTAACTTTTTGCTTCGATGTGCTTGCGCCAAGTTAGTCTTCTGTCTAGGTGGATGCCAAGGTAAGTGACATCCACGGCTTGAGGAATTGGAACGTTGTTTAGCATTAGAGCTGGACAGTTTCTTCTGTTAAGCGTAAATGTGACATGTTTGCATTTCTGCTCTTTGACCCGGATACGCCAGGTTGCTAGCCATTCCTCTACCACCTTGAGGTGTTCCTCTAATTTTGCAGAGACTTGTATTGGGCATTTGGATCTGATGAGGATTGCCGTGTCATCGGCAAAAATGGACGTTGTAACTCCTAAACTCGTTGGTAAGTCTGCGGTGCACAGTAGGTAGAGCAATGGGCCGAGTACACTGCCTTGCGGTACACCAGCTTTGATTTCAAAGTCAGCCGAGACGGAGCCATTACATCTTACAGCGAATTTCCTATTGTAAAGGTAAGATTCCATGAGTTTGTGGGTGTACTGTGGCAGTTTTTGCCGGATTTTGAACATCAGACCCTCCAGCCAAACTCTATCGAAAGCCTGGGCAACGTCGAGAAAGACAGCCACACAGTATTCTTTTAGTTCGAATGCTGTTCGTATTTCGGATGTTATGCGATTGACTTGTTCAATTGTACCATGTTTTTCGCGGAAGCTGAACTGGTGTGAAGGGATTGTGTTCTCCGATGCCAGAAATGAGTTTAGTCGGATCTGCAGGGCCTTTTCAAAAAGCTTCGAATAACATGGCAGCAAACTAATTGGCCTATAGGATGATGGCTGGGTTTTGTCCTTTCCCACTTTAGGAATCATGATGATAGTAGATCTTTTCCATGCTCTTGGGAAGTAGCCAATTCTTACTATAGCGTTGAACAGTTTACAGATGTATTGTATGGCGATGATAAGGAGTTCTAGGATCATTTTCGGTGTGATTAGGTCATGGCCAGGGGCTTTGTTCGGCTTTATGTGGTTTTTAATATCTGCAGTGATCTTATCCGATTGGAGTTCCGAGTACTCACTATCCGTTAATGTGCTCGAAGGGGGAAGTACAAATGAGTTCGATATTGGATTTGGCTGGAAAACCATTTTAAGATGTGTGGCAAATACGGATGCCCACTCTTCGTCACCTCCTTGGAGAGGTTGCGATTGGCATGCCTTAGGCGAAGTTTTGCTGCTGGTGATCGAGTAATCTGCCATTCTCTTAGACGTCGTTTTTCCGATACTAATTGTTCTATACGCCGGTTCGAAGGCCTGTCAACAGGTTTAGTGTAAGTAGGGGAATGTGGGGTAGACACTCTTGCTGCGGCTCCCAACATCCACTCAAGTGCAGAGACGCACATGTCAATGTCCTCTGCAGCATCCAGTTTCGGCGAACAGTCAATGTGGGCACTCATGTACATTTTAAATTTAAGCCAATTTGTTTTGTTGTTTGTAAGCCCATATGGGCGATCAAGTACTTGAGGTCTTGTTAATAGTGTGAATAGCACTGGAGAGTGATCGGAGGTTAAATCTAGCAGTGTATCCGCAGTGATCCGATTACGCGGAATCCTCTTGGTTATTGCGAAATCAATCAAATCAGGAACTTTCTGTGAATCTGTGGGCCAATAAGTAGGCCTACTCGGTGAGACGTAATCCATCTTATTGAGTGGGTTGAATATTGTGTTGTACAACTGCTTGGTCTTATGATTCACCAGGCGAGATCTCCAGTGCGTATGTTTGGCGTTATAGTCCCCTGCTGCAATGAAGAAATCTCCGAGTGTGTTAAAGAAATCGGTTAACTATTTTTCAGAGATTGAGAAGCGTGGTGGGCAGTACAGGGCAGCCAATGTAGTGTTGCCGCATCTGGTTTGGACGGTTATAACAGTTGCTTGTAGGTGCTGTGTTTCAAATCTGTTGAGGAACGAGTGTTTTATACGATTTTTGATTAGGATACCAGTCCCGCCATGAGCTCTTCCGTCTGGATGGTTTGTTGCATAGAAGGTATATTTTGGTATTTGAAAATTATTTTTTGATGTTAAATGTGTTTCCGAAATTAGCAAAACGTCGATTTCACTTGAGTCTAGGAATAGTTGCAGTTCATTTTTGTGCTTGGAAATGCCGTTAGCATTTCAAAGTCATAGACGTAGGGAAGCCATTATTTATTCTCGATAAGCTTCAGGATAAGCAGGTTTTGATTCCGCATCAGTTCGTGCGTACAGTTTTGCATGAACGTCATAAAAGCGGTCATGTTTTGATTGAGTGAGATCAATAGGGCCTCTAAACCACTTGGAGTTTGCTGGCCAAGCTCTGGTGCGCTAGGTTGCGGATTCTGTAGATGGTGGAGTGACGGGGTCTCTTTTGCGGGCTCCGTCTGTTTAGTTCGGAGCACACTAGCGAAGGATACACTAGGACTGTATGTAGCAGGCATGTTGGATGATCTAACAGCCTTGGCGAAGAATACCTCCGGTGTAGGTTTAGAGGCTTTGACGGTGATTTTTGGTCCAGCTGGGGGCTTGCGCCCCCACTACTGCGTAGTCTTAGTGCGACGTTGTTTCTGTCCTTGGTGCAAATGCCTTCTTTAGGATGTTCGCCGCAGCCAACACATACTGACCTGAGATTGCAATTGTTAGAGGTGTGGTTGTATTCCTGGCAGTGGCGGTGGTTGGTATCTCTTATGGGGTTCCTCTACTTTGATTCTTCTGTGCAATAGGAGCTGAAGGTTGTAGATTGGGTGCACTTCATTTGGCTTCGACCGCTTTGTATCTGATTGGAGCTCGATTTTAAAGAGCGGCTGTGCGACTCTGTTCCTGTTGATGGTGTTGACAACAGACTTAACCGCAATGCCAATGCGTCTGCTATTTCTTTAGTTAGGACCGATGGCTTAATCCCCTTTAACACAACCAGGAGCCCTTTACTGCTTCTTAGAAGTTGATATTGGCAAAACGGAGGTACTTTCCGATGATGCGGAAATTGTCCTCAATTCGGGTTTGACATTTAATTTCTTATTGAGAGGGGTTACAACAAAGTTATTTGCCCCTACTGTTTCTACTAGCCTCAAAATCAGGGCGCGGCAGTTGGCTCCACGGATGAATAAAGGTTGTGGTCTAGCCGATTTATCTTTATCTACAGCGCCAGCTTGATTGTCTTGCTGATCGGCAAGAATTTTAGAACGATTCCCAATTAGGAGTGCTACTCGTTCATTTGGTTTGGTTATTTTCGGCGTACTTTGCCACTTTTTTTCTTTTTGCGGGCTTAGCTTCCGCTTAGTTATTTTAATATATCTATCCATTCCAGTTTGGACAGAAGGCGATGGGTTTATTCTTGTGGCTGACTCTGCGCGTCTTGTCGTTGGCGGCTTGATGCAGGTCAATACTTGGGCCCGAATTGGTGGACATGGCTTTTCCAAAAAATTACGCACTTTGTTGTTGCAACTTAGTATTTATTGCAACAAAGTATTTATTAGAACAAACTAATAGCAATATGATTGTAAATAGGCGTCTCTGAGGCGACTGAGAGCCCTACACAATTTTTGCAAACGCGATCTTTTTTATTTTTACACTAAATTTTGGGGAGTGCATTAAGAAATACGTGTGCACAGGGCGGCGATTGAATTCGGAACAACGTCTATATAATGAATTGGAGATTTTTAATTTGTTTACTTAAAGCTAAAAAAGATTTTTGGATATTTATAAGAACTGAACCGCTTTGGAGGTCTAAATTTAGATTAGCTATATTAGATTCTTTGCATACATCGGCATATCTTATATTAGGGTTAATTAGTTTAGTAGAGTTTTGGGTTAATGGTGTTTGTCTTTTTTATCTCTAATTCTCTGTTAATCTTCTTTCTTGTTTTGCGTCAATGTTAAACACATTTATTGGGGGTATATATTTGTTGTTGTTTATGGTGGACTTTTTAATATTGGGCCCTGTACCCTTGTTATGGTTGAGGTGGTTTTTGCAGCTTTGGATGCTGTCGATGTTGGTATGGGCTCATCTGTTAAAGCTGTTGTTGTTTTTGTTTATCGCAGTTTTTGCTTTGTGCACTTATTCTTTTATTGAGACCTGCTTGTAATTGCACATGCTGCATAAAGCTTTCAAGCACTTCTTCGTCGCACCGTAGCGTATCAATGTCCAGTAATTCGTAGTAGTTAGTGGATTTACGCGAAGCTTTTTTTATGGTCTATGGGAGAGAGTAAACACTTCTTCTTTTTCGTTTTGACTAGTATTTTTTCTTGGTCCATATCTAACTGATGTTAGTATTTGTATTAAACACTCAAAAAAATTAAAATGAAAAGAAACTTCGGAAACACAATTTATTAAGCACTTAATTTTTTGACACGTCTACTTCTCACCGCTGTCAAAACAATACACGAAATACTGTAACCATATGTCCCAATCAGTTTTATCTACTGAAATATATGTAAGTACATAATGTCTGGTGGCAATAGGAATTGCTACTGAATACTTTGTCAAGACAAATATTAAAGCGATTGCGTATTCATTCCCAGTTTCCGAAGTTGGTAGTGCACCAATTGTGTCTACTATCACTCTGTCAAAAGCATATTGTGGAGTTTCGGGTATTACCATAGGTGATCTTGTATGTTTTAACATTTTCGACGTCGGGCATATTGGACATTTATATGTACTCTTTTACATGTTTAGTCATGTTTTTCCAATAATATTGTCTGTATTTATATTCTTCTTATTTTTAGCTCCTTTTTCATTATTTATTTGGGTCAATGGCTTGAGTAGAGCTAATCTTGATGATTTAAAATTTTTATTGATTTTAGTTGGCTGATTTAAGGCTGATTTAAAAACTGACCTAAGTCGAGAATTCCATTGGAGTATAAACCGCTAACAGTATTTCTGTCTACAACTGTTTTTCCATGTTTCAATAATCATGTAGAATCTGTTATTCGCAAGGTCACCAATTTTCGTACGTCGTCATTTGTTTTTTGATAGTCTGCTTTAGCTTTCGTTGGCCCAGCTAAAATCGATTTCTTATACGTCTGGCTGATTTCTGGATGCGTTTTAATCGGCCATCTCAAGAGCTATCGGGCTGAATCTGTGCTTTGTATTATCTGGAGCAGATCAACTATGAAAATTATCAGGATCGGACTACTATATCATATAGCTCTAGAAAAGACATTTTCATAAAAATTGGAATACAGCTATAAAATTTACATATGTGATAATATTGGATATAAAACATCAGATCCCAATTTCAATCCGATCGGATAAATAGAACACAAGTTAGAGTCAATATAAATCGGTTCAAACACAGCCGGCAGCGCTGCTTGCTGTCTACTACGTCGTTATCAAATCAACAGAGCACATGCATACACACACAGACGCAACTCTACATAAACTGTATGTGTATGCGTGCATTGCTTTGCTTAGGAATTGAGGGAAGAAGAAGAACAAATTGTAGTAAGATAAAATTGTTTTGTTTGTATATTTATTAATTGAGTTGGAGAAAACAAATTTTGAACATGTAAAATTATTATTGTGAAGGACTGCATGGGTATATATATATATAAACTTCGTCATAGCCGAATTTAACTTCTTTGATATTTTTAATCCATCCTGTTTTCTTTTTATATGTAACCTATTATCTTAGTACATTTAATATTTTCTATGTCTTTAGTTTAATTTATGTTTATATATGTAATACGCCTTTGCCTCTAGGTCGGAGTGGGTAGAGGTTGCAACATTAACTTTACTTTAGGGTTATTCGTAACAGGCCCGGGCCTGGTGTCATATGGGCCATTTGTTCGTACTGAGCGTTGTACGACTACGTCTATATAATTTTTTTTTTTTAACGTTTAATATATATTTGTTGAACCTACTCTTAAATTAGAACCTAACAACAAGTTTGAAATATTTTTCTTAATCTAGTACTTAAGATTAATTCTGGAGATATTGCAGGCGGTCCTAATCACTTATTATTGGGTTGGTCTGTCATTTCTTTTAAGACGACTTCTATTGTTTTGGTGTGCATCCAGTTTCGCAGAATACTTCAGTTGTTGACTACCTATTTCAGATTTGCCGCTAGGTATATTTAGATCATATTAGACCGAGCATTGATGATCCAATGTAAGCTACTCGCTTTTAGTTTAAGCTGTAACTTTTTGCTTCGATGTGCTTGCGCCAAGTTAGTCTTCTGTCTAGGTGGATGCCAAGGTAAGTGACATCCACGGCTTGAGGAATTGGTACGTTGTTTAGCATTAGAGCTGGACAGTTTCTTCTGTTAAGCGTAAATGTGACATGTTTGCATTTCTGCTCTTTGACCCGGATACGCCAGGTTGCTAGCCATTCCTCTACCACCTTGAGGTGTTCCTCTAATTTTGCAGAGACTTGTATTGGGCATTTGGATCTGATGAGGATTGCCGTGTCATCGGCAAAAATGGACGTTGTAACTCCTAAACTCGTTGGTAAGTCTGCGGTGCACAGTAGGTAGAGCAATGGGCCGAGTACACTGCCTTGCGGTACACCAGCTTTGATTTCAAAGTCAGCCGAGACGGAGCCATTACATCTTACAGCGAATTTCCTATTGTAAAGGTAAGATTCCATGAGTTTGTGGGTGTACTGTGGCAGTTTTTTCCGGATTTTGAACATCAGACCCTCCAGCCAAACTCTATCGAAAGCCTGGGCAACGTCGAGAAAGACAGCCGCACAGTATTCTTTTAGTTCGAATGCTGTTCGTATTTCGGATGTTATGCGATTGACTTGTTCAATTGTACCATGCTTTTCGCGGGAGCTGAACTGGTGTGAAGGGATTGTGTTCTTCGATGCCAGAAATGAGTTTAGTCGGATCTGCAGATCCCTTTCAAAAAGCTTCGAATAACATGGCAGCAAACTAATTGGCCTATAGGATGATGGCTGGGTTTTGTCCTTTCCCACTTTAGGAATCATGATGATAGTAGATCTTTTCCATGCTCTTGGGAAGTAGCCAATTCTTACTATAGCGTTGAACAGTTTACAGATGTATTGTATGGCGATGATAAGGAGTTCTAGGATCATTTTCGGTGTGATTAGGTCATGGCCAGGGGCTTTGTTCGGCTTTATGTGGTTTTTAATATCTGCAGTGATCTCCTCCGATTGGAGTTCCGAGTACTCACTATCCGTTAATGTGCTCGAAGGGGGAAGTACAAATGAGTTTGATATTGGATTTGGCTGGAAAACCATTTTAAGATGTGTGGCAAATACGGATGCCCACTCTTCGTCACTGCTGGCCCATCCACCGGACCCCTTATCGGTAAAACTGTCTCTGTAGGAGCGCTTAAAGTTGGGTGGGCTTTCCACAGAGGATGTTTAGTGCTGGTTGGACTGAGCTTTTCTATGTATTTCCTTTGAGCCCAGCTTTCCTCTTGTCTTAACTCCTTGGAGAGGTTGCGATTGGCATGCCTTAGGCGAAGTTTTGCTGCTGGTGATCGAGTAATCTGCCATTCTCTTAGACGTCGTTTTTCCGATACTAATTGTTCTATACGCCGGTTCGAAGGCCTGTCAACAGGTTTAGTGTAAGTAGGGGAATGTGGGGTAGACACTCTTGCTGCGGCTCCCAACATCCACTCAAGTGCAGAGACGCACATGTCAATGTCCTCTGCAGCATCCAGTTTCGGCGAACAGTCAATGTGGGCACTCATGTACATTTTAAATTTAAACCAATTTGTTTTGTTGTTTGTAAGCCCATATGGGCGATCAAGTACTTGAGGTCTTGTTAATAGTGTGAATAGCACTGGAGAGTGATCGGAGGTTAAATCTAGCAGTGTATCCGCAGTGATCCGATTACGCGGAATCCTCTTGGTTATTGCGAAATCAATCAAATCAGGAACTTTCTGTGAATCTGTGGGCCAATAAGTAGGCCTACTCGGTGAGACGTAATCCATCTTATTGAGTGGGTTGGCTATTGTGTTGTACAACTGCTTGCCCTTATGATTCACCAGGCGAGACCTCCAGTGCGTATGTTTGGCGTTATAGTCCCCTGCTGCAATGAAGAAATCTCCGAGTGTGTTAAAGAAATCGGTTAACTATTTTTCAGAGATTGAGAAGCGTGGTGGGCAGCACAGGGCAGCCAATGTAGTGTTGCCGCATCTGGTTTGGACGGTTATAGCAGTTGCTTGTAGGTGCTGTGTTTCAAATTTGTTAAGGAACGAGTGTTTTATACGATTTTTGATTAGGATACCAGTCCCGCCATGAGCTCTTCCGTCTGGATTGTTTGTTGCATAGAAGGAATATTTTGGTATTTGAAAAATATTTTTTGATGTTAAATGTGTTTCCGAAATTAGCAAAACGTCGATTTCACTTGAGTCTAGGAATAGTTGCAGTTCATTTTTGTGCTTGGAGATGCCGTTAGCATTTCAAAGTCATAGACGTAGGGAAGCCATTATTTATTCTCGATAAGCTTCAGGATAAGCAGGTTTTGATTCCGCATCAGTTCGTGCGTACAGTTTTGCATGAACGTCATAAAAGCGGTCATGTTTTGATTGAGTGAGATCAATAGGGCCTCTAAGCCACTTGGAGTTTGCTGGCCAAGCTCTGGTGCGCTAGGTTGCGGATTCTGTAGATGGTGGAGTGACGGGGTCTCTTTTGCGGGCTCCGTCTGTTTAGTTCGGAGCACACTAGCGAAGGATACACTAGGACTGTATGTAGCAGGCATGTTGGATGATCTAACAGCCTTGGCGAAGAATACCTCCGGTGTAGGTTTAGAGGCTTTGACGGTGATTTTTGGTCCAGCTGGGGGCTTGCGCCCGTTTAGGTGAGATTTAAGATCCTTGAAGACAGGACTTCCTCTGTTGTTGGCCATGTGGTTCCCTCCACAGTTACTGCGTAGTCTTAGTGCGACGTTGTTTCTGTCCTTGGTGCAAATGCCTTCTTTAGGATGTTCGCCGCAGCCAACACATACTGACCTGAGATTGCAATTGTTAGAGGTGTGGTTGTATTCCTGGCAGTGGCGGTGGTTGGTATCTCTTATGGGGATCCTCTACTTTGATTCTTCTGTGCAATAGGAGCTGAAGGTTGTAGATTGGGTGCACTTCATTTGGCTTCGACCGCTTTGTATTTGATTGGAGCTCGATTTTAAAGAGCGGCTGTGCGACTCTGTTCCTGTTGATGATGTTGACAACAGACTTAACCGCAATGCCAATGCGTCTGCTATTTCTTGAGTTGGGACCGATGGCTTAATCCCCTTTAACACAACCAGCAGCCCTTTACTGCTTCTTAGAAGTTGATATTGGCAAAACGGAGGTACTTTCCGATGATGCGGAAATTGTCCTCAATTCGGGTTTGACATTTAATTTCTTATTGAGAGGGGTTACAACAAAGTTATTTGCCCCTACTGTTTCTACTAGCCTCAAAATCAGGGCGCGGCAGTTGGCTCCACGGATGAATAAAGGTTGTGGTCTAGCCGATTTATCTTTATCTACAGCGCCAGCTTGATTGTCTTGCTGATCGGCAAGAATTTTAGAACGATTCCCAATTAGGAGTGCTACTCGTTCATTTGGTTTGGTTATTTTCGGCGTACTTTGCCACTTTTTTTCTTTTGCGGGCTTAGCTTCCGCTTAGTTATTTTAATATATCTATCCATTCCAGTTTGGACAGAAGGCGATGGGTTTATTCTTGTGGCTGACTCTGCGCGTCTTGTCGTTGGCGGCTTGATGCAGGTCAATACTTGGGCCCGAATTGGGTTGGAGAAAACAAATTTTGAACATGTAAAATTATTATTGTGAAGGACTGCATGGGTATATATATATATAAACTTCGTCATAGCCGAATTTAACTTCTTTGATATTTTTAATCCATCCTGTTTTCTTTTTATATGTAACCTATTATCTTAGTACATTTAATATTTTCTATGCCTTTAGTTTAATTTATGTTTATATATGTAATACGCCTTTGCCTCTAGGTCGGAGTGGGTAGAGGTTGCAACATTAACTTTACTTAGTAACAGGCCCGGGCCTGGTGTCATATAGCGGACGTTGACGATACTATGCGCAGTACGTTCAAGTGGCCCCTACGACACCAGGACATAGCCTGTTACGCGCGAGCCCAAGCACCACCTCCCACCCGACCGACCGAGGGGTGCAGCCGTATAACGCACGGCACGAATCGCGTGGACAAGTACACAATAGAAAAAACAGACAAACAAATAATACTACAGCTATCTATTAACTAAATGGGATAGGATAGATGTTTTAAGCATATTAATAGAAAACTCTGAGCCGATTACAGGGAATAGAAGGTTGTAATCAGAGCAGAGGACCCTAAAAGGTTCATGCATAGCATAGTTAGAAGAACAACGACTAAGGGATAAAGGTATCAAAGGATGTCTACTCCGTCTACATGGTACCGACAGATTCACCTGAGCTAATAACTCAGGCGAGTCGATATCACCAATTAGGAGCTTGTGCATAAAAATGACACCAAGCATAATTCTACGGTTAGTTAGGGATGGAAGGTTAATCAAGAGAAGTCTACTAGAATACGAAGGCAAATTGACATTGCGATCCCAGCTTAAGCCACGAAGAGCAAATAACAAGAACTGCTTTTGAACGGATTCAAGTCTAATCTGGTGCGACTCATATTGAGGTGACCAAATGCAAGATCCATACTCTAAAATAGGACGGACAAGCGAAGTGAAAAGAACTTTAGTTGTATAGGGGTCATCAAATTCTTTTGACCATCTTTTAATGAAACCCAGGACACTCATGGCCTTTGCGACCGTGGTGGAAATATGGGTGTTAAAATTTAACTTATGGTCCATAAGTACGCCCAAATCATTCATATTATTTAGACGTTCCAGAGGGCTATTGTTTAGAAAATAAGTGACCAGTTGAGGAGAGTTACGGAAAAAAAGTCATTACCTTACATTTGGTAGTGTTAAGATTTAGTAGATTAAACTGGCACCAGGATTGAAAGTTTTTAAGATCAGCTTGTAGCCGACTAAATGAATCTGTATCTTTATGAGTAAGACAAAGCTTGACATCGTCAGCATACATAAGCACACGCGAATGAACAATGACTGATGGAAGATCGTTAATGAATAGTGTGAAGAGCAGAGGGCCAAGATGACTACCTTGAGGTACACCAGAAGTCACAGGAATGGAAGCGGAAAAAGAAGACTTAAAAAGTACCTTCTGTTTTCTATTTGTTAAATATTCACGAACCCAAGAAAGGAAAAGGGGTGGAAACCCAATGTCGCTCAGCTTAGAAAGTAATAGGGTATGATTAACGGAATCAAAGGCTTTGCTAAAGTCAGTATATATTACATCAGTTTGTTTACCATTTTTAAACCCCTTGATAATTACTGATGTAAATTCTAAAAGGTTAGTGGTTGTAGATCTACGTTTCACAAACCCATGTTGGGATGGTGAAATAATAGAACTGCAAAAATGTTGCAATTGAGAAGTTATAATTTTCTCAAAAGCTTTCGGAATAGCGGACAATTTTGAGATACCCCTATAGTTAGAGGCTTCGGACTTTTTGCCATTTTTATGCAGAGGAATGATATACGACTCCTTCCAAATAGATGGAAAAGAGGAAGATTCGACAGACAATAGAAACAATTTTAAAATGGGTTTACATAATGCGTTTGCACAGAACCTGAGTACGCATCCAGGAAGACCATCTGGCCCCGGAGAATAAACAGGTTTAACTAATTTAAGTTCACTAAGAATAGAACTTTCATCAATGACTGGATTGAAAATGCAATTAGCCTTTTTTAAATGATAAGGATACGGACTTGCTCGATATTCCGTTGAGGAATAAGTTGTTTTGAAAAAACTCGCAAACATATCGGCAATTGCCTGATCAGTGCTTGCTTTTTTATTTTGAAAAGACAAAAAGATGGGTGCACAGAGGTCTTACGTTTAGAATTAACAAAGTTATAAAATTGTTTAGGGTCGGAAGAAAACTGAAGCTTACACCGCTGAAGATAATTCTTATAGCATTGTGTATTAAGCATCATGAATTTTGAACGAGCGACTGTATACAGAGCATAATCTGATGAACGACGTGTTTTTTGAAACTTCTTATAATATCGTGTCTTCACATTTTTCAAATTGGATAACTCACGAGAGAACCAGGGAGGTTTGTTAAGCCGCTCCAGCCTACCAAGAGGCACACAAATATCAAAGAGTGAATTCAGAGTATCATAGAAAAAACGAACAGCTGAGTTCATATCTCTACAATTGTACAGATAAGACCAATCAGTAGTAGCAATGTTTTCATTAAGGCTGGCAAAGTCAGTCTTACGAAAGCACCTAGTTAGAGGTAACTCATTTGAACCAAGTAATGGTGAAAGCAAGGGCAAATCAATTTTTAAATTTAATGTAGGATGAAATTTGTCTTCTGGAAGAACAAAAGGTTCGATCCTAGAAACCTCACAATAAGAAGAATCCAATACAAAAATAAGATCTAACGATTTTCTATTAGAATTTAAGACGGGATTGACTTGGGATAAAGATAAGCCTAGAAGGCCATCAATAAAGTCATGTGACAAAGAGGGCAGCAACGTGGTAGATTCATCTGTTAGTGACCATGCTAAAGCGGGTAAATTAAAATCACCTACAACTATGAGCAAGTCTTGACTGGAAACTAAAGAGGAGACAAACTGAATTGCCTCTAAATGATTTAAATATACCGCCATGTCTGACAATGGTGGAATATAGGAACAAGTAATGAAAGCATTAAAAGATTTAAAATTTACTTTAACACCGACAAACTCAATCTCCTGGGTACTAGAAAATTGAATCATTTCAGATGATAAAGCAGCATCAACAGCTATCAGAACGCCACCACCTATACGAGAAATCCGGTCACGTCTGAATATAGAAAAGTTTGTGGAAAAAACCGATGCATCAGCAATATCAGGTTTTAGCCACGTCTCTGTAAAAGCTAGAATGTTATGTTCAAAAGAAAGACTATCTACAAAGAGATTAGAAAGTTTAGATCTCAGCCCTCTAACATTCTGGTAACCCAGGTTAAGGGACGAAGCTAGTTTTTTGACACACCAGCAGATGCTGATGTGACAGGATTAGTATTAGTTGTTGTTGTTGGCAAGCGAATCGGTTTCCGATTTTTCTTTTTCACAGTATATTCCTTAACTATTATATGCTTTGGCCAAAAATCTTCTCGACATATAGTGTCGAAGATATTGGCAGAAACACTAATTTTAAAAGACGAAATGTCCCGAGAATAAGAAAATTTAAACTTCTCCACCGCAATATTCGAGACGTTAACTTTCTTCCGAATATAGGCTATTACATCATCAGATGTGACAACAGGGTCTAGCCTAGAAACAAATATATGTTTCTTTGGTGGTATGCCAACGAGAGGCCGCGGTCCCGAAGCGTCAGCCGCAGCAGTAACGTTGGACAAGTTACCCACTGCAGCAGTCGACTTGTTTACGGGGCCCTCGATACTTTTAGAACTATCGGCAATTTCCATTGGAATGGGTAATTGCCCGGACACATCGGACACTACAATAGGCATCGTTTTTAAGAGATCATTCCCAGGTGATACCGGTAATTCCTTACTAATAGCATTCACAACCGGGCTCTTAAACGAAATCAATTGCTGTACATTAGGAGTGGACGGTGCATGAGACCGGTCGGGGACGATAAGAGACGCTGGCGGGTCTACAGATGCAGAAACACCCCAAGGACTGGTCCTTTTACGTTTCGGAGACTCATTCATAAGCGATAAACTTCTGAACTGAGTCTCCACCGCAGTAAACTCCGCTTGGAGTTTATTAAAACCTGCCCTTAAAGTGTCAAAACTATCTCTAGTCCGCCTCATGAAAGAGCGCATCTCATTCTCGACCTCTCGGCAAGCATCACATCCATATTTTAAGCCACCACCTTTAGCAATAGACTCCTTGATTCTGCCTGTGTAACCTGCACACTTAACGTGAACCGCATTGTCACACAACCAACACAGAATATAATCATGGGAGTCAACCGCATTAGTGGCAACTATGCAATTATTTTTTGAGCAGACAACCATTTTATCAAAAAGTTTAATTTAATTAAAAAAGGAAATACAAAAAATAAAAATTCTAAAGGTAAAAATTCTGTGCTTGCGCCAAGTTAGTCTTCTGTCTAGGTGGATGCCAAGGTAAGTGACATCCACGGCTTGAGGAATTGGTACGTTGTTTAGCATTAGAGCTGGACAGTTTCTTCTGTTAAGCGTAAATGTGACATGTTTGCATTTCTGCTCTTTGACCCGGATACGCCAGGTTGCTAGCCATTCCTCTACCACCTTGAGGTGTTCCTCTAATTTTGCAGAGACTTGTATTGGGCATTTGGATCTGATGAGGATTGCCGTGTCATCGGCAAAAATGGACGTTGTAACTCCTAAACTCGTTGGTAAGTCTGCGGTGCACAGTAGGTAGAGCAATGGGCCGAGTACACTGCCTTGCGGTACACCAGCTTTGATTTCAAAGTCAGCCGAGACGGAGCCATTACATTTTACAGCGAATTTCCTATTGTAAAGGTAAGATTCCATGAGTTTGTGGGTGTACTGTGGCAGTTTTTGCCGGATTTTGAACATCAGACCCTCCAGCCAAACTCTATCGAAAGCCTGGGCAACGTCGAGAAAGACAGCCGCACAGTATTCTTTTAGTTCGAATGCTGTTCGTATTTCGGATGTTATGCGATTGACTTGTTCAATTGTACCATGCTTTTCGCGGGAGCTGAACTGGTGTGAAGGGATTGTGTTCTCCGATGCCAGAAATGAGTTTAGTCGGATCTGCAGATCCCTTTCAAAAAGCTTCGAATAACATGGCAGCAAACTAATTGGCCTATAGGATGATGGCTGGGTTTTGTCCTTTCCCACTTTAGGAATCATGATGATAGTAGATCTTTTCCATGCTCTTGGGAAGTAGCCAATTCTTACTATAGCGTTGAACAGTTTACAGATGTATTGTATGGCGATGATAAGGAGTTCTAGGATCATTTTCGGTGTGATTAGGTCATGGCCAGGGGCTTTGTTCGGCTTTATGTGGTTTTTAATATCTGCAGTGATCTCCTCCGATTGGAGTTCCGAGTACTCACTATCCGTTAATGTGCTCGAAGGGGGAAGTACAAATGAGTTTGATATTGGATTTGGCTGGAAAACCATTTTAAGATGTGTGGCAAATACGGATGCCCACTCTTCGTCACTGCTGGCCCATCCACCGGACCCCTTATCGGTAAAACTGTCTCTGTAGGAGCGCTTAAAGTTGGGTGGGCTTTCCACAGAGGATGTTTAGTGCTGGTTGGACTGAGCTTTTCTATGTATTTCCTTTGAGCCCAGCTTTCCTCTTGTCTTAACTCCTTGGAGAGGTTGCGATTGGCATGCCTTAGGCGAAGTTTTGCTGCTGGTGATCGAGTAATCTGCCATTCTCTTAGACGTCGTTTTTCCGATACTAATTGTTCTATACGCCGGTTCGAAGGCCTGTCAACAGGTTTAGTGTAAGTAGGGGAATGTGGGGTAGACACTCTTGCTGCGGCTCCCAACATCCACTCAAGTGCAGAGACGCACATGTCAATGTCCTCTGCAGCATCCAGTTTCGGCGAACAGTCAATGTGGGCACTCATGTACATTTTAAATTTAAACCAGTTTGTTTTGTTGTTTGTAAGCCCATATGGGCGATCAAGTACTTGAGGTCTTGTTAATAGTGTGAATAGCACTGGAGAGTGATCGGAGGTTAAATCTAGCAGTGTATCCGCAGTGATCCGATTACGCGGAATCCTCTTGGTTATTGCGAAATCAATCAAATCAGGAACTTTCTGTGAATCTGTGGGCCAATAAGTAGGCCTACTCGGTGAGACGTAATCCATCTTATTGAGTGGGTTGGCTATTGTGTTGTACAACTGCTTGCCCTTATGATTCACCAGGCGAGACCTCCAGTGCGTATGTTTGGCGTTATAGTCCCCTGCTGCAATGAACAAATCTCCGAGTGTGTTAAAGAAATCGGTTAACTATTTTTCAGAGATTGAGAAGCGTGGTGGGCAGCACAGGGCAGCCAATGTAGTGTTGCCGCATCTGGTTTGGACGGTTATAGCAGTTGCTTGTAGGTGCTGTGTTTCAAATTTGTTAAGGATCGAGTGTTTTATACGATTTTTGATTAGGATACCAGTCCCGCCATGAGCTCTTCCGTCTGGATTGTTTGTTGCATAGAAGGAATATTTTGGTATTTGAAAAATATTTTTTGATGTTAAATGTGTTTCCGAAATTAGCAAAACGTCGATTTCACTTGAGTCTAGGAATAGTTGCAGTTCATTTTTGTGCTTGGAGATGCCGTTAGCATTTCAAAGTCATAGACGTAGGGAAGCCATTATTTATTCTCGATAAGCTTCAGGATAAGCAGGTTTTGATTCCGCATCAGTTCGTGCGTACAGTTTTGCATGAACGTCATAAAAGCGGTCATGTTTTGATTGAGTGAGATCAATAGGGCCTCTAAGCCACTTGGAGTTTGCTGGCCAAGCTCTGGTGCGCTAGGTTGCGGATTCTGTAGATGGTGGAGTGACGGGGTCTCTTTTGCGGGCTCCGTCTGTTTAGTTCGGAGCACACTAGCGAAGGATACACTAGGACTGTATGTAGCAGGCATGTTGGATGATCTAACAGCCTTGGCGAAGAATACCTCCGGTGTAGGTTTAGAGGCTTTGACGGTGATTTTTGGTCCAGCTGGGGGCTTGCGCCCGTTTAGGTGAGATTTAAGATCCTTGAAGACAGGACATCCTCTGTTGTTGGCCATGTGGTTCCCTCCACAGTTACTGCGTAGTCTTAGTGCGACGTTGTTTCTGTCCTTGGTGCAAATGCCTTCTTTAGGATGTTCGCCGCAGCCAACACATACTGACCTGAGATTGCAATTGTTAGAGGTGTGGTTGTATTCCTGGCAGTGGCGGTGGTTGGTATCTCTTATGGGGATCCTCTACTTTGATTCTTCTGTGCAATAGGAGCTGAAGGTTGTAGATTGGGTGCACTTCATTTGGCTTCGACCGCTTTGTATTTGATTGGAGCTCGATTTTAAAGAGCGGCTGTGCGACTCTGTTCCTGTTGATGATATTGACAACAGACTTAACCGCAATGCCAATGCGTCTGCTATTTCTTTAGTTAGGACCGATGGCTTAATCCCCTTTAACACAACCAGGAGCCCTTTACTGCTTCTTAGAAGTTGATATTGGCAAAACGGAGGTACTTTCCGATGATGCGGAAATTGTCCTCAATTCGGGTTTGACATTTAATTTCTTATTGAGAGGGGTTACAACAAAGTTATTTGCCCCTACTGTTTCTACTAGCCTCAAAATCAGGGCGCGGCAGTTGGCTCCACGGATGAATAAAGGTTGTGGTCTAGCCGATTTATCTTTATCTACAGCGCCAGCTTGATTGTCTTGCTGATCGGCAAGAATTTTAGAACGATTCCC
The DNA here is from genome assembly GCF_018151085.1 of Drosophila tropicalis. Taxonomy (NCBI): domain Eukaryota; kingdom Metazoa; phylum Arthropoda; class Insecta; order Diptera; family Drosophilidae; genus Drosophila; species Drosophila tropicalis. Next base: position 1,767,070 of record NW_027172360.1, on the reverse strand, counting down.
AATTAGGAGTGCTACTCGTTCATTTGGTTTGGTTATTTTCGGCGTACTTTGCCACTTTTTTTTCTTTTTGCGGGCTTAGCTTCCGCTTAGTTATTTTAATATATCTATCCATTCCAGTTTGGACAGAAGGCGATGGGTTTATTCTTGTGGCTGACTCTGCGCGTCTTGTCGTTGGCGGCTTGATGCAGGTCAATACTTGGGCCCGAATTGGTGGACATGGCTTTTCCAAAAAATTACGCACTTTGTTGTTGCAACTTAGTATTTATTGCAACAAAGTATTTATTAGAACAAACTAATAGCAATATGATTGTAAATAGGCGTCTCTGAGGCGACTGAGAGCCCTACACAATTTTTGCAAACGCGATCTTTTTTATTTTTACACCAAATTTTGGGGAGTGCATTAAGAAATACGTCTGCACAGGGCGGCGATTGAATTCATAGCAACGTCTATATAATGAATTGGAGATTTTTAATTTGTTTACTTAAAGCTAAAAAAAGATTTTTGGATATTTATAAGAACTGAACCGCTTTGGAGGTCTAAATTTAGATTAGCTATATTAGATTCTTTGCATACATCGGCATATCTTACATTAGGGTTAATTAGTTTAGTAGAGTAGTTTTGGGTTAATGGTGTTTGTCTTTTTTATCTCTAATTCTCTGTTGGTCTTCTTTCTTGTTTTGCGTCAATGTTAAACACATTTATTGGGGGTATATATTTGTTGTTGTTTATGAATTGGAGATTTCGGTGGCCCAGCTAAAATCGATTTCTTATACGTCTGGCTGATTTCTGGATGCGTTTTAATCGGCCATCTCAAGAGCTATCGGGCTGAATCTGAATGAAAATTATCAGGATCGGACTACTATATCATATAGCTCTAGAAAAGACATTTTCATAAAAATTGGAATACAGCTATAAAATTTACATATGTGGTAATATTGGATATAAAACATCAGTAGAGTAGTTTTGGGTTAATAGTGTTTTTCTTTTTTATCTCTGATCCTCTATTGGAGTTCTTTATTGTTTTGCTTCAATGTTAAACAGATTTATTGGAGGTATATATTTGTTGTTGCTTATGGTGGACTTTTTAATATTTTCATGCTGCAAAAAGCTTTTAAGCACTTCTTCGTCGCACCGTTGCGTATCAATGTCCAGTAATTCGTAGTAGTTAAAGGGAGAGTAAACACTTCTTCTTTTTCTAGAGTTAGATAGCAAGTTTTCTTGGACCATATCATTAGGATTGACGTCCATATCAGTTTGTATATGTCTATTTCTAAATATTTGCACAAGTCATTTATAATGTAACTTTTATATTCTGTTCCCATGTCAATAAGGAACGTCTTCATTGGACCGTACTTCAGAATAAAAGATTCTAATATGGCTTTTGCTACAGTTGTTGCACTTTGTTTGCAACAGGAATTGCTACTAAATACTTTGTCAGGTCACATATTAAAGTATTCCCATTTTCCGTACTTGGTAGTGGACCAATTGTGTCTATTATCAGTCTGTCAAAAGCATATAGTGGAGTTTCGGTTATAATCATGGGTTATCTTGTATGAATCTTCGTTTTCGACGTTTGGCATTTTGGACATTTATTAATGTACTTTTTTACATATTTTGTCATTTTTTCCAATAATATTGTCTCCTTATTTTTGCAATTGTTTTATTTATGCCTGTATGACCTCCTTGAATTGGATCTTCATGAAATATAGACAATATAGCTTCTTTTTCCTCATCGTTTTGGATGAGGGTCACCGGCTTGACTAGCGCTACTCTCAATGATTTTAATTTTTTATTGCCCATATTTTAAAAAGGATCTTTTGAAATTGATTCAAACATCTTTTCGCTAGATGCCACTTTTAGTTCGCTGATTTTAGATACACCGGCTTGCCACTCAAGCTTTTGGAAAAACTGACCTAAGTCGAGAATTCCATTGGAGTATAAATCACTAACATTAATCCTTGCTATAACTGTTTTGCCATGTTGCAATAAACATGTGGAGTCTGTTATTCGCAAGGTCACTACTTTTCATACCTCGTCATTTGTGATGACTTCGTATACGTTGGGCCTAGAAGCTTTTTCAAGACTTTGCCTTGGCAATAGTTCTTGTTTATTTTCTGCGCAGAAATCGTTTTGTCTACTTTGGTGCCTGGTAGTGACTTTCAGGACTTTTTTGGTCATGTCCTTGATAGGGCGTCTGCCACAAAATTATCTTTACCGCTCAGATACTCTACCGTAAAATCATATTCTTCTAATTCAAGTCGCATGTGTGTTAATTTAGATCTGTGATCAGTTCTAACTGTTAGATGTTTAAATTTTTTGTCATCTGGTAAGATTTCTTTATCTGTGCAATTGTGACCTAAAAATGTCACTTCGTGAGTTTGAAAACATCTGTTAAATTTTTAATCAAATGTTGTTCAGAACAACCAATAACGGTTAATGGTTCAAGGCCTGAGAATGCTATTGTCATCATTCTCTGAAATGAATTAGGCGTTATTTTAAAACCAAATGGTAATAGCGGAAAGCGATATGAACCATTGCTAGTTGAAAAAGACGTAATACTTCTTGAGTTTTCGTCAAGTTCAATTTGGTGGGAACCTGACATTAAATCAAGGCATGAAAAATATTTAGCCCTACCTTGATGAAGAATATCATCAATTCTGGGAAGTGGGAATTTATCTGAGAGCGATTCCTTATTTATTTGGCGATAGTCAATTACTAATCGCCATTTTTTCTTTAGAGCCCGGAAGTGATTTCTTTAGGACTAATAAAAGTGGGCTATTATATGGTGATACAGACGGTTCAACAATATTTTGTTCAATTAACTTTCCAACTTGACGCTTGATTGCTTCGATTTTTTTATGCGGACATCGAAAATTTTTAACGAAAACTAGTGCATCATCCTTAAGCAACAATTGAGACTTACGGATGATGCACTAGTTTTCGTAAAAAATTATCGATGTCCGCATAAAAAAATCGAGAGTCTCAATTGTTGCTTATAAAAGTTATTCGTAGTGATTGGTTCGGTTTCAAGTCTGAACACATCGCTATACTCGGTGCATATTTCTTCAAGTTGTTTTTAAACAAAATTAGAAAATTTTTCTTTAATTTACGAATTACAGACTCTTTCATATTGTCTTTTAGGTTTTGAACTACATCGTAGTTCAAAAGTGATTCATATGTTATTAATGCCTATATTTCCTGATTTGGAATCAGAATGTTTTCTTCTGCTGAAGACAATTCTATTCTGCGTATCACTTGTGATCTTGCTGGTAGAAGTGTGAAATTAGTACCAGAGCTAAATGTTATTGGAACATATATAGGATACGTTAAGTTTTGTGGTCTAATAATAAACCAATCCTCTAAACTATTGTATTCTAATTGGCAATTAAATTTTTTAATGAAATCTAATCCTATTATTCGATCGCAGGGGATTGCGAAACTTGAATGAAGTAAATGAAATTTATATGGAATAATGTAGTTGTCTGTTTGTAATTCGATTGAGACTAGTCCTTTGCAGTTTATTACTCCTTCTCCTAATCCTCGAATGTATATAATTCTCTTGATTTGGATGTCGTAAAAGACATCAGAATTTTCTTTTATAATTGAAATATCTGCACCTGTATCAACCAAAAATGTTATCTTTTTATTTGTTGCAACATTTTTAAATGATACGAAATTTTTGACACTTAAGTTGACAGTATATATTTTACTATTTAACCCTGTGTATCTGGAGGAGTTTGGGAGTTTCCCAAAGTATTTTGGAGTTGTAGTTACTACCTTCTCTATTATTGCGACCTCGCTGAAATAATACTTTACTTGCACTTTTAGTCATTTCTGTGCTGCAATGGATATATTTACCCATTACATCATTGCAAGTAACGAAGTTACCAGCTTCCAGTATTATTTTGAGCTTTTCATGCTTACAATTTGTAATCATTGCAGAAATAGACTCTTTTGTGGAGAGTTTTTCTGCATTAATTGGGTTTAGGACGCTATCAATAAAGGCTGCCTCCAATTGCTTCCGCAAATTATCTATTTCGGTTGCATACTGGGAAGCAGTTTTTCCTTTTGTTTTATGTTTAATAATTTAGGTTTTAGCACGTCGCGAGATTCACCTTTTACATTATCTCTAAGCTTGTTTTTTTATTCCTGATATAGTGGTTTCGTCTTGTACCTTGTACAAGATTGTGCCGGTTATTTTCGACTTTATGACTTCAACCGCTATATCTTCCTGGTCGCCTTTGGTTCTTTCTACAATGTTAATTTTTTTCCATCGAATTCAGGGACTGAGGAGGAAACCTGCTTCACGTATCCCCTGTCCAAGGCTACCTGAATAGTCATTGTAACTTCTGTATTCTCGTCGAGTGTTTCGATGTCACCATCTATATCAGTTTCTATATTGATCATTGGTTTAGACTCATCTAAATCTTCCAACTCGTTCTCGTCGAATTCAGCGAGCAGATTTGGATCTTCTGGTATTGTTATCGCGATATTTCGTCTAACACCAATATTATGTAGTCTTGTTTTTAAAATTTTTATATTTTTATGCTCTTGAGTTAATTTATCATTTACTTTTATTAATTTAGTTATAATGTTATTATATTCCTCGATACTTTTTATTATTACATAAGGTAATGTACTCAACACAACGCCCTTTTCAGTTTTTGAACAACCGATTAATGGGCTTGCGATACCATGGAAAGTTTCTATGTATTCGTATTCGAATTCTATTATTTTAATGAATTCTATGTGTTTTTGCAGTATTTGTAATGCATTAGTCCTAAAGATGGGTTCTTTACTATGCTCATCATTTTAAATCATTTGTAGATTACCTCTACTTGCGTATCTTTTCTTTGTGCAATTATTGATCAACACAGTAATCTCCTGGCTATTATGTATTATTCTGTGATATATGCCAAGACCGGGTTCCTTTTGTAAAAATAATATATCCAAGATGAACACGTCAGTGTGCATGCATTGTTGTTTTCAGAATGATTCTTTATTCCAAATTATTAATTTGCTTACATGTATATTCTTATGCTGCGACTTATGCGACAGCTACAAAAGAGAGGAAGAGTGTCAGTACATACATATGTACATATTGTTGGAGCGCTTGCATCAAAGTGCTTAGGCAGCGTTCACCCGCTGGCCTGGCTCTCATGTTACGCTTGTGCATACATTGCTTATGTGAATATATGTATGTGCATATACAAATGTACATACATATATGATCATGCTTAGCTGTAGATTTATGTGAATATGTTTATGTACATACATCAATGTATATATATAAACATATTCAAGTGCACAATTATATTTTAATGCGTATATGTTTAATTGTTTATACTTGCAACAGAGTGTTACAAGTTGAGCTCATTGTATTGAATGATTATTTGTATAAACATACTACAATTCACTCGCAGGTGAATTTACATTTTTTCCTACCTATATTTTGTATAGCCTCCCAGCATGTACTCTAATCGGGCGAGTTCTCGCTCAATTTTTATAATAATTATATATATAAAAAAAATAATTGGTAGTGCGCTCTTTGTAGCGCTGCCGGTCCACTGTTGAGACGCGTTCAAGTTGCCGGTGCTGGTGCTCGCACAGGTCGGGAAGATTGTATACTGTCCTCTGTATTTTGCGCTCCTTGTAGCGCTGTCGGTTTGGAAATCTCGCAAGTTAGTACGCAGCAAACGTTGTAGAATGGACCTTCACAGTCCGCGGGACATTGCCTCTTAAATTCTGGGATAGCTGTTGGAAATGGGGGAGTTACGGTTGTGGATATTTTTTTTTTCTGGCGGTAGTTTCAGGATTGGTTTTGTTTTTTGTTTATTAATTGCACTTGTTGTGATTCACGAAACGAGCGGTTTTCTTGTATGGAAACAGAATCTTGACAGAATCAAGATTTTGCTGAGACGGTCCATTTCCGACCTCAGTCTTTGTTTAACACCGCCGCGCTTTTTATGTCGTTTTTGATTTTTATCCATCCGCACTCTACTCACTCAGATATTCGTTTGTTTTTGTCTCTCCACAACTATCCCTCCATCGCTGCTGTCTTAGTATTTTGTGCTGTAATTGTAATGCTTGTGTAGGTGGAACTTTTGAGGTTTGGAGTTCTGTCGCTTAAAGTAAAAGCGTGATTGTTGGTAACGCATTCTGTGACCGCCTTCACTCCGTCGTCGCATTCTGCCAATATGTTGTCGTGTATCTGTAGTATGGTGTCCCCATGTATCACAGGGAAAATAATGACCTTCTTACATAAAAGTTTAATTCTAGGGTAATCTATAACACTGTGATAGTCGAAAAAAAAGACATGGCAAAATTCGATTGTTTCACCCTATTTCGGATCCTGCGAATCGAACTGCATCATTAGTTTTTTAAGTTATCACGATGGTTTCATACAAAATTTTTTGCGGAAGTTTTTCATCAAAGTTGCCATTTTTTCGAAAAGGATGTTTTTTTCATTTGCTTCTAATTTCTAAAATATTCATTCTTTTTACAAAGTTTCTTTAGCAAAGTTTCTTAGAATTGAAAGAGCTACAAATATTGGGAAGACATCTAGCCTCTAAATCCGTCCGTTCCCGAGCATTGGGACAAAATGTAAAAATAATCGAATCTTGACCAAATTTTTTTTATGTTTTCTTTCTCGCATTTTGCTAAAATTGATATTATTCCATTTGAAGCTTGATCATTATATGAGAATTTATTTTGCTCAATGGCAGCAGAAGAGACACCAGACCTATCTAATTTACGATTTATAATATAACCACATAATCAAATTGAATTTTTTTTAGATATGTTAACAAAATTAAACTAACTGTAGTTCTTTAGTTTTTGAAAAATATTTATACCAACAACAATAGTAGTTGTCAAGGGCGTAGCCTGGATTGAGCCTGGATTGAGCACGGGGGAGGGGGAGGGGTGCATTTAAATCAATTTACTTAAAGTACTCAAGTACTTACTTTACTTGATAATGCATTATAAAAGTTATGTTAAGAGAAAAAAAATGTTACCCCTTACAAACTTAAATACGCCCTTGATATTAGAAATATTTCCCATGAGCTTTAACTACGTAAGCCTTTTACCGCTATTCTACTGATATCGGTGGGTACTTATGAGAGCAAAAATTACCTCTACTGATCGTGCAAGCATAGATGTTAATCGTAATTTTGACTTGCGAACAAGTGTCCCACAAGTTTTGCCGGATTTTGCTACGTGTGTGGAAAATTTACGAGCCCACTATGCAATAACAATTTGCAAAATTGGTCGAAAAGGTTGCGCCCAAAAATTGTTTTCGTCATTCCAATGATTTAGATAGATTCACAATGGCATCGTACGGATAACTGCTACGCATGCCAGAATAAACTCGCAAAACTAAAGAAGAGTTTCATGGTCTATAAAAGTGTTCAATCTGCACAGTACCTCTTTCGGAGTATATTACAATTACAAAGATGTCAAAGCCCAACAGAAAGGTATACTTCGCCAACATTTGTCACCGAACCTGAAAAGTTACTTTTAACGTATGATCCATCCCAAATCGATAAAACTTGTCAACATCTCTAGATATCCCAAGTTCGATTATATACGATGGTAAGACAACTAAAATTGTCACAAAGGCAAGTGAACTCTTTAGCACATCATTTACGATCTGTTAACGTTTTGTCTAAGGATGTAAAAGTGTACGGATATAGGAAGAGACAAGAAGAGACTTTTGGACTTTTTCGAAATAAACGGCAATAATACGTTTGCATACTGCAAAAATATCGTTGGGTTAATGGAACATATGAATTGCACGTACAAACTAAAGGAGTGGCGATTGTTTATCGATTCAATGAAACTAATTTTGGATTGTGTTCAGTATAGAAAACATCAATGGAAAATATGTACTGACCTAAAAGTTGTTGCTCTAATCACTGGCTTGCAAGCGGGTTATACGAAAAACATGTACATTCTTCATTTGTCATTGGGATACCAGATTATACCGACTGTATAAATATTTTTCAAAAACTAAAGAACTACAGTTAGTTTATTTTGTTAACATATCTAAAAAAAAATTCAATTTGATTATGTGGTTATATTATAAATCGTAAATTAGATAGGTCTGGTGTCTCTTCTGCTGCCATTGAGCAAACTAAATTCTCATATAATGATCAAGCTTCAAATGGAATAATATCAATTTTAGCAAAATGCGAGAAAGAAAACATAAAAAAAAATTTGGTCAAGATTCGATTATTTTTACATTTTGTCCCAATGCTCGGGAACGGACGGATTTAGAGGCTAGATGTCTTCCCAATATTTGTAGCTCTTTCAATTCTAAGAAACTTTGCTAAAGAAACTTTGTAAAAAGAATGAATATTTTAGAAATTAGAAGCAAATTAAAAAAAACATCCTTTTCGAAAAAATGGCAACTTCGATGAAAAACTTCCGCAAAAAATTTTGTATGAAACCATCGTGATAACTTAAAAAACTAATGATGCAGTTCGATTCGCAGGACCCGAAATAGGGTGAAAGCATCGAATTTTGCCATGTCTTTTTTTTTTTTTGAAAAAACTATCACAGTGTAATTATATGTATGGTACTATCGGATTGAAATATTTTAATGTTGGACACAGCCATTAAATTAACTATGGATACTGTTGTGAACTGTTCGGTAAAAATAGATTTTAAATCTTGATCAAAAATGTCTGGGTTTATTATATTAGATTTGACAGTAAGCATAAGGTCTTGAATTTCTGTAATTAGCATTCTATTTCTTGCTAGTATAAGTGTGGGATATCGGTAATTTCAACACTTCTGGACTGTATTATTTTATTAACAGTATTTGTAAGTAAATTAATGTGCCTTTGAGTTTCTGTGTTTATTATTATTTGTCTATTGTTAGATTGAATTAACTGTGCTTCTGTTATTTTAATTCTTTCTAAATCTGCCGCATCAGGCGTTCCTGCCACAACCTTTAGCGCTGTGCCCAAAAAATCTAGACTTCTTCCTATCCTCAGGTGTTTCATTAACGCGGACAAAAGTTTTTTAACATGCTTTATGCCTAGCATGGAGGAGTAGCCTCTGCTGCGGCTAGGACTGACAGTATTATGGTGAATAACCTGTGGGGAATGTAAACAATGACTATAGTGACTTTGTGGTTTGATCTAGCAAATGAAGAATTTGATCAAAATTACTTCAAATTGTCCTTATGGACCACCCTCCCGTTATAAGTACAGACGTTCACAGGTCTGCTTGTACGCGTCCCTCAGAACACAATGGGGATAATTTGTTTCCCAATCTTTTATTCCTTTTAATGAATACCTTGTCACCTACGTCAAATACCCTGTTTTGCCTATCTGGGTTGCATCTGTTGAGTTGATCTTGCTGAGCTTTGTTATTTTGTCTTTAATATTTTCCCGGAAACTAGTGTGTTGTGCATGAATAACGTCAATTGGCTTTTCTTCTGTAACCGAATGAATTGTTTTATTATATTCTATTGTTGCTCTTACTATGATCTGGGTCGTATCATTAAGTTGTTTATCAATTTTAATTCATCTGGCTATCTCTAGCAATGTACTGTGGAGTCGTTCCACTTGTCCATTCGAGCAGCCATGCAATGGAGGTGCGTTTACTACGTCTATTTCGAATTGGTTTTTTAACATCGAAGTAATCGTCTCTGAATTAAACGATGCTTCGTTGTCACAATAAATTGTCTTTATTTTTGGAAAAATAGTGAGTAATTGCAATATGGGGATAGTAACATCCGTTATTGTTCGGGATAACAAGGGTTGTACAACAGCAAATTTGGAAAACTTGTCCACGCAGGTCAGGAATAACTTGTGGTCAGTGGAGAATATATCGATATGCAGCATTTCGCCGGGATAATAGGTGTTTGCCCAAGTTCTTGTTTTTTTGGGTGACGGTCGTACTTAGCTGTAGTGCAGACTTTGCAATTTAAGACGATCTCATTGGCCATTTTTGGGAACTAATACTCCCGAAGTATTTGTTTGATATTTTCTTGTGCTGCTCTATGTGCGGGATTATGTTCGATATTTACTATCTGAATCTGATCAACTTTTTGTTGGTTATATCAGTAACCATGTTCTTGCAATGCCAAAACTATGTTGTGGGGAAAAGTCGCACTAATTCATGTTAAAAGGCGGCTAATGTAGGAAGATCGCAATGGAATGCATTTACAACATCATGGTTCACTACAGCTTTAAGGATTCAAGGAGATCATTCTTGTCTGTGAATTGTATCACATGGCGAGTTTTGCTGCCGAATAGAATTAGTCTCCGATGCAAGTTGTAGCGCGCCTCTTCTAGGATTACTTGGTTCCTAAAATGATTAACAGGCTTGTCCGTTGTCTCGATTGTGTAGGTCAAGGAGAGCTCTCTGTGGACGGTGGTAGCACATAATTGAATTTCATCTTGTAGGGCATTCACATTTTGCCTTGATTAGGCATCTGCCACTAGGTTTTCTTTCCATAAATGCCATCCACTTTTTAATTCTCGCATTTGTGTTTTTTTGTGACACGGAAAATGTGAGCGGTTGGTGATCTGTAAAAATGTGCAACTCTCTGGTTCCATACAGGTAGTTCTGTAGTTTTCCAAGAGCCCACACGATTGCCAACAATTCCCTTTCATTAGTGGCGTAAAGTGCTTCACTTTGCTTTAATATTCGGGATATTATTGTTATTGGTCTCCCGCCCTGGGACAACACTGCTCCAATCACGTCGGCAGAGGCGTCGGTTGTGAGGTCGAAAGGTTTTAGAAAGTTCGGGTACATGAGTATGACATCTTCGGATGCCAGAATGTTTCTTAAGCGGTCAAAGGTGTGACGTTGCAATTCATCAAAGTCGATTGGGACTTTTTTGGATATGTGCTTGCCTACTTTTCCATTTTCGCCTTTCAGTATGTCGGTTAAAGGTCTTGTGATTGATGCAAAATCCTTAATAAACGCCCTGTAATAACTAGCAATGCCCAAAAACGATCTTAGTGTATAGAGGCTCTTTGGCTCGGGGTACTCCTGAATTGCCTTGACCTTTTCGGGGTTAGTTTTTATTCCGTCACCAGAGACGATAAAACCCAAATATTCGACGCTTATTTTAAAAAATTTTGTTTTTTCTTTCGACACTCTCATGTTAGCGTTGCAAAGCAGCTGGAGCACAATGTCAATGTGTTTGACATGCTCGGCTTCATTTTTAGAAAATATTAACACGACATCTACGTAGACGTAGCATATTTTCCCGATTTGTTCCCTTACAACATCATCGATTGCTCTCTGAAATATGCTTCCGGCATTTTTCAAACCAAAGGGTAAGCGACAGAATTCGTATTCCCCTGCGTTTACTGAGAACGCCGTTTTCGCGCGATCCTTTTCAGCTAAGTAATTTTGATGGTACCCAGATTTTAAGTCCAAAGTCGTGAAAAATTTTGTCTTTCTAAGATTCGCTAGAATCATTGGTCGGCAATGGTTCGCTCGTTTAACTTTCGAAAGTCAATAACGAGTCGTTTGTTTTTGTTACCGTTTGAGTCCAAGCCTTTTTTGTCAACAACCCACGCAGGACCGTTGTACGCAGACCGAGATGGTCTTATAATGCCGTCTTTTAACAATTGAGCCATTTCGTTATTAACAAAATCGGCTACACCCATAGGATATGGGTAAGACTTGCAGTACACTTCTTGGTTGTCTATTGTGTGAATTCTTTCCGAAAATTTTCTTTAATTTTACTGGACCCATGTATGAAGTTCACACTAAATGGGGTGTCGACAAGTGTTATGTTTCTTAATTCCTTTACGGGTTTTACATTATTCTTAGCCGCCCCAGTGTCGATTAGAATTTTTAGTGTTCTACCAGCTAACTGTCGGTCGACGAACGGCATTCTCATTCTCATCGCTAGCCTCTGCGACGGCGGACTCTGCTATACGCGCGTATTGTTGGTCTTGGGCCGAGTCTTTTTGAGAAATGTTGTTAGCATTCTGGCGACTCTGTCCAGTCATACGTCTGATGCGTTCTGTCTCTTTTGAGATTCGCCGTAAGTGGCGCTACCGCCGGTTTTACCCCGACTAGTCTGCTGTCTCAACTTGGAAACTGATGGATCAACATCCATCGGTTGTGCTTGGTCTTGGGCTCGAATTTGTTTACTGTTTGAGGTTGGTCCCTTCTCACCATGTTGGGGTCTGGTTTGAACTGGTTTTCCTGTAAAATGGGGGGTTTTCTCAAAATGTTTTCCCTGTCTGGCCATTGAGTGATTCCCTTGCTTGTTATTTTCCCCTGGGTGGCACCTATCTTCAATTGCTTTAGCACACGTAGCAGCGAACATTCTCCTTTCTATGCTATTCTCAGCCTCGCGAGCCAGTGCTAAAGCCGAAGGCAAGTCTTTGGGCTGTGCTGGTATAACTAGTGCCTTAATAGGCCTCCTCAGGCCTTCCATGAAGGCGTGCAGGGCATCGCTCCTAATTTCTGTATTAAGAATGACCGCTGCTCGCTCCTCATGCTTCATAGCAATTTTATTTGTAATAAGAGTGAGATTTTTCGCAACCTCATCATAGTACTGCATTAATTCTAGGTCTCCTTGTCTGACCATTTGTAATTGATGCCTAAGAACGCGCAGAGACGTTTTATCGGCGTACCTAATACCTAAACTGTTTGAGAAAATTATTACGTCTTCCCTTCAACATCTATCCAGATCCACTATTTCTCCTTGCCAGCATGGTTTCATGAAAGGTCGTTCGTCGCTTACCAACCTTTTAGAATTGACTACCCTAGTACACCATGGCTTCCGTAAAAAGTGTCAAACTGATGTTATTTATACTGACTTCAGTAAGGCTTTTGATACGGTTGATCATTCTTTGCTTCTCGCGAAACTTAACATCATGGGTTTTTCACCAAAATTGTTGGGTTGGTTAAAGTCGTATCTTATTGGCAGAACCCAAAAGGTGTCTTTTCGTTCCTCGATATCTAAAACTGTTCGAGTTACGTCAGGTGTACCCCAAGGCAGTCATCTGGGCCCACTATTATTTACATTGTTTATAAATGATTTGCCTTTGGCCTTGGCTCATTCACGCGTGCTCATGTTTGCGGATGACGTCAAGATTTGTTATTCCTATAATGATCCTTCTTTCCAACAGTACTTGCAATCAGATCTCGATGCGTTCTGTGATTGGTGCCACGTTAATAAATTACACCTTAATGCCTCTAAATGTTCTTTTATGACTTTCAGTCGTTTGTCTCCGCTCCTAGCTCATTACTCTATTAAGTCTGTTCTGTTAGATTGTGTTCCATCATTCAAAGACTTAGGCGTTATGTTTGACCCTAAACTTTCATTTAATGTTCATATTTCTTCAATTGTCAACAGAGCTAGCAGCCTTCTCGGCTTCATTAAACGTTGGGCCAAAGAATTTGATGATCCCTATGTAACAAAGGTTTTATACACTTCGTTAGTTCGCCCTACTCTAGAATATTGCTCGCCAGTGTGGAACCCGCAATATGATGTTCACCAGCGTAGTATTGAATCGGTACAGAAGCAATTCCTTAAGTTTGCGCTACGCGGTCTAAATTGGGACCCGGGTCTTCGCCTACCTTCTTATTCTGACAGACTTCTTCTTATTAATCTTCCTTCACTTATACCCGTAGGCTTGTTTTTGGCATTCTCTTTCTCCATAAACTAGTCAACGGCGAAGTCATTTCTACGAATTTACTAGATACGCTGTATTTTTGTGTTCCCTCACGTCGGACCAGAAACTTTTTTCCTATTCACCTTAGTAGATGTCTGACTAACTACTCTCTTCACGAACCTCTTCGTGTTCTTTGCCAATCTTTTAACAACCTTTCTCACCTTATCTCTCCTCATCTTTCTGTCACTTCTCTTCGCGCTATACTTTTTAATCATCTACAGCGAAACCAATGAAAATATTCTGGACTTGGATTGGCTGCAACTCATCCCTGGCCACATTGGCTGTGAATCGGGGCATAGCTGGCACCTTGTGCAAATAAAACACCTCCACCGGGCTGGGGATGTTTAGTTGTATATAAAGCTAAGCTACCTTCTTCATTTAATTACTATCTGTCTTTAGCTTAAGCTTTTTCGTCGACTGCTGTGTTAGTTGACGTAAATAAATAAATAAATAAATAAATAAATGTGCAATCAAGTCTAGCAATGATTGCATCGAAATTTAGCACAGTGTTATGTGAGGTACACACTATGCGTGCGGCACCACAAACTTTATTTTTTAAAATGATCACTGGTAATGTGTTTCACTCCCATAGTATCCCTTGTAGGCCTGATATGCCTCTATGGCTGATTGTCTCCAAGACACATATTCTTCATGGTAACCATTAAAATTCGGCACCGATTTCGCAGCGTCGAGTCTAACCTCACATCTAATGCTGGGGTCAATTGTTACGCTTTCGTACACCTGTACTTGGGGCGCTTCAATTCTAAGTGAGCTTACTTGGTTTCTCAGACGTTCAAATTCGTCGTGTATTTTTTTTTTTTTTTTTTTTTTTTTAATTCATTTATTTAAGAAAGGATAGAAAGAAGAATTTACAAAAGATTTAGGAATATATGAAGTTGCGGAGAGGGAAAAGCGTGTGGGACTGCCAGCGGGGGTATTGCTTCACACGATCTTGCCTCCACCGCACATCCTCTTATCAGGTTCTGTTTGCCAGTTCGGCCATGGTGACCGCTGCGAATTTGTTGAAGGCATCCCAATTGGCCTTCCGCAGTATGATTAGCGGTACCAGATTTATTGCGACGCCTGCACCCCGAGTACCACTTGCAGATTTCTTCTGTGAGTGTCGAAGCGGCCACAACTGAACAGAATGTGTTCAGCAGTCTCTTCCTCACCGTTGTTGCATCATGGGCACGCTGGGCTTGCAGCATGCCGAAATCTGTAAAGGTAACTCCGAAAGCAACCGTGTCCGCTCAGTAGCTGTGTCAGGTTAAAGTTGACTTCGCCGTGTCTCCTATTAAGCCATGTTTCGAGATTTGGGATAAGTCGGTGAGTCCATCTGCCTTTTTCAGACTCGTCCCACAGCGCCTGCCATCTAGAAATACTTATGCTCCGCTCCCTCTTGCGGATTGTAGCCCTTTCGATTTGGGTAATTCTCGGGTCTTTTAGTTTGCTGAAAAGTTGTTTGGTCTCGTCTGCTAGGAGTCGGATAGGAATTGTGCCTGCTAGCACCATAGCAGCAATTCCAGAGATCGTGCGGAAACCGGAGCAGACTCTGAGCGCGCTGAGTCTATAGACGGATTCCATGTCCCGTGCATAGGATTTTGTGGCCATGGCCTCGGCCCAGACCGGAGCGCCGTAAAGCATTATGGCCTTTGTGACTCCGTGGAGCAGCAATCTGCGGCTCTGTGTGGGACCCTTCGTGTTGCACATTAGGCGCGATAAGGCAGCGCCGGTAGCCCTCGCTTTCTTTGCTGATTCTTTGAGGTGGTCTTTGAACGTTAACCTGGAATCGATAAGTATGCCAAGGTACTTTATTGAGTTTTTGCTGGTTATTTGAGCGGAGCCAGCCTGAATTGTTGCAATCTCTACTTTCTTCCGACTGCTTACGAGCACTGCCTCAGTTTTATGTTCGGCCAAGTGAAGGCCCATTGAGGCCAACCACTGTTGAACTCGGAGTATCGCGTTCGAGCAAACAGCTTCCACTTCATTTAGATGTTTCGCCACACAAACTAAGGCGATGTCGTCGGCAAAGCCAATGGTCTCAACTCCTTTAGGCATATTCAGGTTTAGCACTCCGTTGTACATTGCATTCCAGAGTAGCGGCCCCATGACAGAGCCCTGTGGAACTCCACCGGTAATGCTATAATCTTTTCCTCCATCATAAGTGTCCACATGCAACCATTTGTTGTTGAGGTAGCTGCTAACTACCTTCAACAGGTACGCCGGAACTCTATAGTTATGCAGAGCCTCCAATATGCAGGACCATCTTGCCGAGTTGAAGGCATTTTTAACATCTAGTGTGGCTATTAGGCAGTATTCTTTTGATCCGCCTTTCCATCTATCGCCGGCGGTAGCGTTTCGAGCTATTTTAACCACTTTCTGAATAGCATCTAGTGTAGATCTTCCCTTGCGAAAACCAAACTGGTTTTCGGAAATTGCTTGGTTGGCCTGCAAGGCTTGGTCTAGCCTGTCCACTACTATTCTTTCTAGGAGTTTTCCCGTCGAGTCTAGTAGGCAGATGGGTCTGTAGGCAGAGGGCTCTCCCATTTGTTTTCCTGGTTTAGGTAAGAGCACTAGGTTCTGCTGTTTATATAGGTCGGGGAATATGCCATCGTTGAGGCATTTGGTGAAGGCGAATGCAAACTTTTCAGGGTGCTGGAAGGCAGCAATCTTTAATGCCTCGTTCGGGATACAGTCGGGGCCAGGGGAGGAATTGATTTTAATGCGTCCTACAGCTGTTAGTATTTCTTGTGATGTGACCGGCGGTATGCCTGCTACATCATAGTTAACAAAATTGCTTGGTGCCTGGGTGGGGAACAGTTCCCTTACTATTGCATCCATTTCGATGCTAGAAGGTGGTTCTATGCGCTGGAAAGATTTAAGCCTCTTCATAACAATTTTATATGGCCTGCCCCATACATAATTTGCTGCTTCTGTGAGTAGTTCGTCGAAACAAGCCTTTTTGCTACGGCGAATAGCCATCTTGAGCTCTCTGCGCTTTGCCTCAAATTCTAGACGGTATGACTCAGAGTCTTCACTGCCCCGAGTGCGCTGGGATCTCCTTCTGGCTCGATGACACAGCTTACGGAGTTTGGCAATCTCTTCGTTCCACCAATATGCTGGTCTGTGGTTCATGGGACAGGCATTTTTCCGGGGCAAGCAGGCGTTGCACGCGTCAGTTAGCCAGGCGTTAAGCTCGTCTGCTGTATATGCCTCGATATTGTGCTGCTCAAGAGTTCTAGTGAAGACTTGGACATCTAACATTTTCGAATTGAATATTTGGGGTTTCGTTATCCGCCGTTCCGACCGCCGCTGATTATCAATTGTGCAGATAATTGCATTGTGGTCGCTAGCTGTGTAATGGGGACTCAATACCCACCGTGCATGTGTGCAGAGTGCACTGGTGACGAATGTTAGATCAATTATAGATCCTATGTTGCCACGTTGGAATGTGAAGCCGTTGCCTGTGTTAAGGAGCGCCAAGTCGATTGACGCGAATGCTTCAAGAAGTGCTTGGCCTCTTGCATTGGTGGAGGAGCTTCCCCATTCCGCTGCCCATGCATTGAAGTCCCCAGCAACAATTGCCGGCTTGTGGCATCGGATCTGATCCGACAGCTCTTCTATTACACCGCAGAATTCTCCGAGGCTATATGAGGGGGGTAGATAGCAGCTAAAAATCCAGTACTCTCTTATTTTGGCTCTAACAAAACCGTTGAAGGATGCAGGGAATTTTATCTGGCACGGTGTGGTCCCACATGCCCAGATCGCTGCTTTTCCCGAATTGTTTTGTGCCCATGTCGTGGTAGTAAAATTTTTATAAGGCTCACTGATAATAGCAACGTCTGTGCCGAGCTCTCTGACAGTCTGTGACAGCAAGTCTTGTGCTGCCTCGCAGTGGTTGAGATTTATTTGAATAAATCTCATTATTGTTTTATTGTAGACATCCCTTTCGGCCCGTGAGGGCACCTATGGCTGCCTGCCGTGTGTGCATAATCAGCGTTTCCACTGGCAACACAGAGGCACCATGAAGGGCTATTATTGCACTCTTTTATCTTGTGACCCGATTTGCCACATCTTAGGCAGAGGCCAGTTCGATCGGTTTCGCTGGTGCATTTAGACGCGATATGGCCGTATTTTAGGCATTTTAGGCACCTTCTCGGAGTATTGTCTAGGCGTATGGGGCAGACATTCCAGCGAACCTTTAATGTTCCAGCTTGAAGGATGTCGTTAGCTGCCGTAGTTGGGACACTTACTGTAGCTCTCTGGCAACCTGAATAAGATTTGCGCAGACTCTTAATGGCGGTCACGTCAATCTTCACCTTGAGCCTGTTCCCGAACGCTGCTACTATCTCTTCTTTGGTGGTTTCACCATCAAGCTCTCTGATATCCAGCCTGGTTTCGCTTATCAAAGCAGAGGCTGCAAACTGGCTGCCCAATGCAGCACCAATATCATCGCTTATTTGGCTTAGACTTTCCGGCATTGGTTTTCCCATTTCAAGCAAAAGGTCTCCCTTGGCTGTCCTTCTTGCTTTCTTGACATTTTCCCCAAGCGATTTTAGGGCTTCGTTTTCACTGCATGTGACTAATTTGAGCATCTCGCTGTACGATAGGTTGCCTTTGTTTGCTATCAAAATAGCGTCTGGCCTCTGTTTTGACAGCCTTTGCTTTTGAGCCGCCGCCCTGTTGCTCCTTTTATTTGTGACTTTCTGCCACTCATCTTGGTTGTGATGCCTGTCTATACGATCAGTGCGCAGTGGGCTTGTCGCTGTAGATGGCTTTATGACTGGCGCATTATTTTTCCTTTTTTTAGGCGGTGTTTTGCGCTGGGCCGGCGAATGCTCTCTAGGACGTTTGGGAGAGTCACTAGCGTTTGTCGCTGCGAGGACTATGTTGCGGCCATTTGCTATTGGAGTCATCTGTGTGGCACCGTCTTGCCTTTGCGGGACTTTATGGAATTCTCCAGCTAGAACTCTGTGGCAGAGAAATTCGTACAGTTCCTTCATTTTCACTATAGACTGTTTCGTGCTCAGATTTACATGCCTCACTGGCTTTTTATTATCATCTCTGTTGTTAAACGTGTGGTCTAACTGCCATACTAGAGAGCCTAGTTCATCTAGTTCAGCGATGTGCGACTTCACTGGAGGTCTTGACGCTGTTGCCGACACATCTGGGCTGTTTAGAACAGCCCGCGTTGCAACTGACACTGGGTTTGCTCCAACTGCTGCAGGGGGGGAATTTCCGATTAACGGTCGCCTTGCAAAAATTAAATCTTCGCTCGCGCAGTCGCTAAGGGGAAATCTTCCTTGTCGATCATGCTGGTCCATCGACGCAGTAGGACTGACCATTTATGGCTCGGGAGCGGGGAAAAAATTTTAGTTTTTAATTTGAATTCTGGTTGGTGCCAATTTGAATTTAAATTTGAATCCCGCTCAAAACGGTTTTATTTGCGGGTTTCCCAGAGGCGCCACCTGCCCGATATTGGCTAGGGGCTCCCCTTATTACTGTCGTTTCCCAACACTGGCTCGATCAGCTGATTCGTAGCGGTGTGAAAACGAGGAAGACTTGCTGGTAGCAAAAAGTGGAAAAATTTTGAGGGAAAGTGGATAAAATTTCTCACCCACACCAACGCAGGAGCCGAAGAAGAGAGGCGGGAAAAAAATAAGGAGAGAGGCAACTCCCCTCCCTCGCCACAGCCTTCACCAGTAGACCAGCCGGCCTTGGCCAAAAAATTACGGCCGGTCCAGCGACGATGGCAACCACAGCTGTTCCGCGGATGTGGTATGTAGGCAGTGTCCCAAAGACCCCTTCTGATTTGTTTATTTCAAATTATAGGCCTGAAGAACGCCCGATTCGAGGGTAACGCGGAGGAGGATACTTCAATTCACCTTATACTTCCCAGTACTTTACCAGTGTAATTCGGCGTGTATCTCGCCTCTTATGCGTTGTTCTTGTGCATTAAGCGCGGTGCTTACTGCGCTCTCTATTATAACTAAATTAGTTACAAATCTAATGCAAATCACTCACAAGATCACTTTATGCTGCCACTTTTATTATTTTTTTATTATTATTTTTACATTTGTTTGGTTTTAAATTTATATATTATAATTTGTCTTTATTTTTTCCGAACAGTCACTTACATGTTGGTAGTGTGTGGATTCTTAGAGGGTAATCCAATGTCGGTTGGGCGCCAGTTAAGATGTTGAATATGTCCACTGGTTCCTGTTAGGGGTTGCCGTTGGTGGGATCCAGCTTATGGATTGATTTATGTAGATTAGGATGAGATACGATTAGGTATCTGAATCACCGTCCTTGTGGATCAGCAATATATTAGAGATAATAAATCGTGTTACGGCCAAGTGCCGGAGTTATGCTTCTTTATTGTTAAAGGGTTATACAAAAACTGAATATGTTGAAGAAAATAAAAGAGAACTAAACCTAAGTACATAAATGGGAATATGAATCTAAAGCTAAATGCATAAGAAGTAAATATGTATGTAAGGCGTATGGTCATGCTATGGGCTCTTGTTTAGACGCTGTGTCAGCATATTTATGTTTATATGGAATTCGTCACATCGACGTTGAGGCTGCACAGATTGTTCTAAGACTTAGTGCGAGGGCAGCTCGTTGAATTGTTTGTTATTTTATACACTTGGCGTACCCGAATGTATTTTGACGGACAATGGTTCCCAACTCAAATCCGGATTATTTAAGTCATTTCTTACTCGTTTTGGAGTCTCTCATCATTGAACCGCTATTTATTCCCCTCAGGCGAACACAAGTGAACGTCCAAAACGCTCAGTTTTAGCAGCAATTCGAACACACATAGGGACAGGCCGTACAACTTGGGATAATCATCTTACAGAAATTAGTGCGGCCTTTGTTTTGGTCAATGCATGCTTCATAATGGTAAAGACTATGAACTTTTGCGGAAATTGAATTTATTGACAGAAGAGACCTCGTTGCAAAGATTCGATGCATTGCAGGTAGCTCGGCAAAAAGCTAAGGATAACATAGCCAAGGCACATGCAACAAATATTCGTAATTATAATTTGCGTAGCAGAAGCAGACAACTTAAAGTCAGTGACACAGTTCATGCCCGAAATTTTACACAGAGTTCAGCCCCAAAAAGATTTAGCAGCAAATTAGCACCAGTCTTCATCCAAGCTAAGGTGTTGAGGAAGGTCAGTTCGTCTTATTATGAACTAGTTAACGAGCAGAATAAATCCCTCCGTGTGTATCATTTGAAAGACATAAGCACCTAATTATCAGAAAGTGAAGATAGGATACATAGGTCCTTTTTCAGTTCATGTCTCCGTTAGTAGGTTTCCGTAGCATTAACTGTGGTGTAGTATTGTAGTATATCCATAACAAAAATCATTCAACACAAAGAGCTCAACTTGTAACACTTTGTTGCAAGTATAAACAATCAAATATGTACGCAATAAAACATAAGTGTGCACTTGAATATGTTTATGTGTATAAATTAATATATAAACATACTCACATAAATATACAGCTAAACATGTTCATATACATATGTATGTACATTTTTATATGTACAAGACAAGGCCCAAGGACAAATATTTAACATGGAAGCCGTTATTCGAAAGTGAGTTTTATTTTGAGCGAAAAAAAAAAAATCGTCAGCTTTAGCTTTTGACAAATGTATGAAAAATGAAAACAATGATAAAATTGGTATTAATATTAATGCAAAAAAAAAAAAAAAAAATTATGGAGTGGTAGTCCTTGAACTCCTTTTTAAGGATGTGCAAAAATATTTTGAAAATATTTAACATGGAAGCCGTTATTCGAAAGTGAGTTTTATTTTGAGCG
The DNA here is from genome assembly GCF_018151085.1 of Drosophila tropicalis. Classification (NCBI taxonomy): domain Eukaryota; kingdom Metazoa; phylum Arthropoda; class Insecta; order Diptera; family Drosophilidae; genus Drosophila; species Drosophila tropicalis. Next base: position 1,745,575 of record NW_027172360.1, on the reverse strand, counting down.
AAAAAAATAAAAATCATCAGCTTTAGCTTTTGACAAATGTATGAAAAATGAAAACAATGATAAAATTGGTATTAAGGATGTGCAAAAATATTTTGAAAATATTTAACATGGAAGCCGTTTTTCAAAAGTGAGTTTTATTTTGAGCGAAAAAAATAATAAAATCATTTTTAATCATTATTTTTGATTTTTATTTTTTTTGATCAAAAAAGATTTTTATGGATAATTCTTATTAAATTACTCAAAATTAATGATCTTTTTTGAAGAAAATTGAAAAAATTAAATTTTTAAAAATCTTTCCAAAAATGCATAGATGGTATCGAATTAAATGTTTTGGTCCCTGAATACAATAGTTAAAAATGAAGCGTAGATTTAAGTAAAGTAGTGGGAGAATTTATATACGGTGAAGAAAAAAAAAATGCCCTTGGCGAATGAAATTGTTTTTGGAAGAATAAGTAAATAAGAAAAATGTATTTTGAATAGAAGTCTAAGTTCCCACAACATGAAAACATTACATATAAAAATGATGAAATAGAATGTGCATTTGGGGTACTTTAACATATCATAATTTTTGTCTTTTGTTATTGGCCATGGACGGGAGGGTATAGATGCATAATGGCAGCCAACATCTAAGCCATACTAGAGCTAGACATCATACATTGGGACGAGTTCGCGTTAGATAGCTAGTTGATTAACTTAGTGGTAATTTTTTTTTGTCCTGTTATTTGCGACATTAAAAAGCCATACGTTTGTTCGTTTTTTTTTTTTTTTTGAGAATGCAATTCTCTCTTTTAGTTTCATTAGGGACTCTATAATAAATTATATGTAGCGAGATGTTTCGAAAACTGCAGCAACAACCCATCCCACCCGGAAGAGCTACGCTTACAAATTAGGGTCCCGATCCGCTGTAAGATCGTAATATCATGGTGTCAGTTTTTTTTTTTTTTTGAGAGCCAACACTACCTTGCTACAGTACATAATTTTGGCACCCAACACGTGGGACACACAGGTCAAGTTCAACGTTTATATGTATTAGGTATAAATCGAAAGATTAAATGTAAAGATTTTGTCTTGAGTGGCTCATGATAATGTGACTCGTCAAAGGGAAGTTTTTTATTAATTTATTTGCACAGTGTATGGAATTTGAGCTAGTTAGCAGAAGCTGATGGTTGTCAACCAACACTTTAGTAAAAATATTTAGTTAAAAAACTCAAGAACAAAAAAAATATATAGAGCATTTTTTTTAATTCGCTCAGGTTTAAAGCCTAGACGTATCACAATTAGCTCGTTTTGCCTTCAGAGTGAATTTAATTTTTTTAATTAGGAGACGTAGTAGTCGCGATTTGATTTATATACACATTCGGAATCCGAATGATTGCGCATGTGATTACCATCGACCAATGTTACCGGTATAAACTAAAGTCAAAAGTTACTTTCGTTTCGCATAAGAAAAATTTTACATTGCACTTACCCTGATTAAAAAATTGTTAGTTAAAGATAATGTTTGAAAGGATACATACATGCACAATCTTTTGGAATCTCAAGGTAATGCCTAAGCGTACACTTGTCCAGAGATGAGCATAGTTATTAGAAGACATTTCTTAACACTTTTGAAATCAGACTAGATTCAATAGTAAATATATTAAAACTCCATCTATGAAAACGATAACAAGCTCTAGAAAAAAATTAAAATCGTTTTCACATATTATATTTTCTTGTTCTGTGGGAAAAATTAAAAAAACAAAAAAATGCCTTTACAACACAGTACAGAGGAAGTAAATAATCCCGCAAATTCTGGGGAAAATATTTGCCTGGTCTGTAGCGAAACTCAAACACAAACGCAGATCAGAGTTATTACTATTTGCAAGCATTCATTTCACAAAGCTTGTATCCTAAATTACACAAAAGAAAAAGAAGAATGTCCAGCGTGTTTTACCGAAGTGCAGGAGAAGGACTTAAAGGTAATTGAAATAAACCAGCAAGGAAAAAAAGTTACACCCGTCACCAGATCCTTTGCACGTAGCGTAAATGAAGACCCAAGAACAGAAGAGTTCATAAACGTAAACGTTATTGAAGCACAAATACACAACACAAGTCAAGCCGGCTTATTGCCATTAGATGCAGGGAATAGTACGCAACATGGAGAAGTTCCGCAATCAATACCCAATTCGTCAAAGAGGTAGACCAAGTCGTCGAAGGAACACACGACGTCCCGTTAATCAGAAATGGAATCTCTTATTCAGCAGACAGTAGAACGGTTTATTTCTTCAATAAGTAGCAACGCGCAACAAAACAGTCATATTCGACTAAACAGATCGCAGAGTAGTAGCAGAAGAACTCATTATCAATTAATAGGCACAAATAAAGTGGCTGAGGTGATTCAGAAGTGGGGAATCCATTTTGATGGATCTTCTAACGGGTTACCCGTGGAAGAATTTCTATATAGAGCAAAAACGTTGACTCGAGAACATTTAGGAGGAGATTTTGAAGCTTTATGTCGGAATATACACAGTGTTTTGATTGGCAAAGCTAAAGATTGGTACTGGCGATACCATAAGGGAATTGACCATCTTATCTGGTCAGAGTTTTGTTTAGCGATACGCCATCAATATAAAGACAGTCGGTCCAATTATGAAATAAGGGAACAAATAAGAGCTCGCAAACAGAAACCGGGAGAAACTTTCGAAGGTTTTTACGAAGCAATATGTCAATTAATGGATCGATTGCCTACAAGATTAGAAGAAGACGAATTAGTAGAAATTGTACAAGGTAATTTATTAGCTGATCTAAAGGACTACTTTTCAAGGAAATACGGTCAATCAGTCACCTACGTCATCTGGTACAAAAGAGGGAGAATTTTCTTAAAGAAGCGAGTCGTATCAAGTTTTCAAATACACGAGGAAAAGAGATAGGATCACACCGAGTATATGCATTAGAGGAAGTAGAAGAAGAAGCAAGCACAATTGAAGGTCATTCTCAAGTAGCAGCTCTACAGAAAAACACTGAGAAGTTATCTTGTTGGAACTGTTGTATTCAAGGCCATAAGTGGGAAGATTGTTTAGAAGAGAGAATATTTTGTTACGGGTGCGGTACGCCTAACATTTATAAGCCCAATTGTGTGAACTGCAAAAAGCGTTCGGAAAACCGGCAAGTAGGGGCATCCCAGTCAGTGAGGCTGTCCCACAACCAATAGAAACCAAAAAACCAAGCCTATCCGATTATTTGAATCAATCTAAAACAGATAGTCAAATAGAGAATAGCTCACATGTTAATCATAACCTTAGGTTTTTGCCTTATCACGAAAAATGGAAAAACTATTTAGAAATTAAGAACAGAATTTTTGAAGCACCGAAAAATAGAATAAAAAGAAGTACACACCGAAGGAGGAAGTTTTTTAAAAATATAAGAGCTAAAAGTAAGATACTTATATCTACAATATTCCAAGACAAAACTGATATGCGTAGTTATGCACAATTCTCCTTTTTACAATTTTCTGAATTGGGTTTGTTAGACACTGGTGCAAATGTAAGTTGCGTGGGTGCAGATTTAGCCCAGCAAGAATGGTCCAAATATAAACAATTTAAAAGCATGGGTTCCAATGTGAAAACAGCTGATGCCAAGAGAAAGATATAGAATTATATGTTCTACCTTCTATTAAGCAACGTCTGATACTAGGCATAGATTTTTGGAGAATTTTTAATCTAGCTCCAGGAATTATAAGTTCAGTAGAACGCATATCTGAGTTTCAATTAGATAAAGAAACAGAAACATGTCCGTTAACTGAAAAAGAGTTGCAACAATTAGAGATAGTTTAGGAGTTTTTTCCTAACTTTGAAAAACAGGGCCTTGGTCGCACTTCTTTGCTAGAACACCACATTGATGTAGGTGAGGCCAAACCAGTAAAGCAGAGATATTATCCGGTAAGTCCTGCAGTAGAAAAGCTGTTATACCAAGAAGTAGATAGAATAATAAGCCTAGAGGTAATAGAACCATCTCAAAGCGCTTGGAGCTCTCCAATGAGAATGGTAGTGAAGCCTAACAAAGTGAGGTTATGTCTGGACGCGCGAAAGGTGAATGAAGTAACTCACAAAGATGCATACCCATTGCAAAGCATCGAGGGTATATTTGCTAGATTACCGAAAGCAAATATCATTTCAAAACTAGATTTAAAAGACGCTTATTGGCAGATATGTCTAACAGAGCAATCAAAGACGTTAACAGCATTCACAATTCCGGGAAGGCCATTGTATCAGTTTACAGTTATGCCTTTTGGACTCTGTAATGCCGCCGCAACCATGTGTCGCCTGATGGACGAAATTATTCCACCAGAGTTACGTCATTGTGCTTTTGGTTATCTTGATAACCTATGCATTGTAACATCAGATTTTCAGTCTCATTTAGCAGTTCTGGTAAGAATAGCAAAACAATTTCGTAAAGCCAATTTGACGCTTAACTTGGCCAAGAGCCAATTCTGTGTGACAAAAATAAATTATTTGGGCTATGTAATAGGTAGCGGAGGAATTTCCACAGATCCTGCTAAGATTTCCTGTATTTTAAATTGGCCAACGCCGAAGAGTTTGAAGCAAGTTCGTGGGTTTTTAGGAGTTTGCGGTTGGTACCGAAGGTTTATCAGAAATTTTGCAGAAATTAGGTGCCCGATTACTGATATACTGGCTACAAAAAAAACGTTTAAGTGGACTTTAGAGGCACAGGAAGCAATGGATAAACTTAAATCCTTTTTAACCAGATTTGCAAATCCAAATTTCGATCACAAATTTTTCGTGCATTGTGATGCGTGCGATAAAGGGGTTGGAGCAGTTTTGGTTCAGTTGTCCGATAATCAAGAAGAAAAACCTATAGCACTAACCATAGAACACATAGATGGGACAAACTCATGTTTTTTTGATTGCAAACGCTAGTTTAGTCATGGAACCCCAGAGAACTTCGGGAAAACCCGAACGTTCGTACTCTCAATGAGAGCGTAAAGTGGGGAGAGGGCCAAGCAGCTACGAAAATAATTTAGTGTAGCACAGACTACAGAACGATGAAGGCAGGCCTATGTCGCTTGTGATTTCGTTCTGTCTATGTATGTGTACACTCGTCGGTACATGCTCAGGCTTCGTAGTGTGTGTGTGACGTGAAGTTGTACAACATCGCATTTCAATAGCTCGCTCGACCAAAATTTTTAATTTTCGACAAAACAGCGACAATGCGAATAGGATATGCCCCTGTCGAAAGAATATCAAGAAATATTGGCCCTAGCTTCGTATGTATCCCGGTGGCTGTGCCGATAAAGTGCTCGCTTGGCGATCGGAATGTCCCTGGTTCAAATCCCAACTCGTACTCGTTAAAAAGGTTTTTCTTTGCCTATTTTTTTATTTATATAAAAATAAAAAAATAAAAATAAACAAAAGGGAAAAAAAAAAAATAGAAATAAACTCGATTATCGTTGACGAAGGTTTTTTTGTCTATTTTTTTATTTTGTTTCTTTTTGGTTTGTTTTTTTTTTAATATTTTTATATAAATAAAAAAATAGGCAAAGAAACACCTTTTTAACGAGTACGAGTTGGGATTTGAACCAGGGACATTCCGATCTCCAAGCGAGCACTTTATCGGCACAGCCACCGGGATACATACGAAGCTAGGGCCAATATTTCTTGATATTCTTTCGACAGGGGCATATCCAATTCGCATTGTCGCTGTTTTGTCGAAAATTAAAAATTTTGGTCGAGCGAGCTATTGAAATGCGATGTTGTACAACTTCACGTCACACACACACTACGAAGCCTGAGCATGTACCGACGAGTGTACACATACATAGACAGAACGAAATCACAAGCGACATAGGCCTGCCTTCATCGTTCTGTAGTCTGTGCTACACTAAATTATTTTCGTAGCTGCTTGGCCCTCTCCCCACTTTACGCTCTCATTGAGAGTACGAATGTTCGGGTTTTCCCGAAGTTCTCTGGGGTTCCATGACTAGACTAGCGTTTGCAATCAAAAAAACATGAGTTTGTCCCATCTATGTGTTCTATGGTTAGTGCCTATATCATACATGTCTAAGAAACTAAGCAAGGCTCAAAGAAATTATAGCGTAACAGAACGGGAATGTTTAGCGGTCATTCTAGCCATTCTAGTCAAGGACTAACTCAAACTTATGGCGATAAGCAGTTGCCAGTAGCATACGCGTCCCGTTCGTTCACACTTTCGCCCATATATGTATATGTCAGACACTTCAGAGTCAAAACAGACCATAGACCCTTAACGTATTTATTTTCTATGATAAATCCGAGTTCAAAATTAACAAGAATGAGACTTGATCTAGATTAATATGAATTTACAGTAGAATATCTGAAGGGAACAGATAATTTTGTTGCGGATGCATTATCCCGCATTACAATACAGGATCCAAAAAACACAGAAGCTAATGTCCTGAAAGTCACTACCAGGCAGCAGAGCAGACAAACTAATCTCTGGCCAGATGATAAAAATGAAAATACAATTAGGCAAGTACCTAACGATGCTTCTAAGCCCAAATTACATGAAGTACTCTGCAATGATTAAGTACGAAAAGTACTGACCTTTCCTCAAACATGGAAAGAAAGTTATAGCAAGAATTAAGATTGGAGATCTGTATACCAATGGAAATCCTGACTTAGGTCAGTTTTTTCAAAAGCTTGAAAAACATGCCGGTACACTCGAAATCAAACAACTCAAATTGGCACCGAGTGAAAAGATCTTTGAAACATTTTCAATAGAATCTTTTAAAGAAATGGGAAATAAAATATTGAAAACATTAAGAGTAGCGCTACTCCAACCGGTGACCATTATAGAAAAAGATAAAGATAAAGAAGCAATATTGTCTACATACCATGATGATCCGATACAGGGTGGCCATACAGCCATCACAAAAACTTTGGCCAAAGTAAAAAGATATTATTATTGGAAAAACATGAAACGTCATGTAAAAGACTACATTAATAAATGTGAAAAATGCGTAAAGTCAAAAACGACAAAGCACATAAAAACACCCTTAGTTATCACAGAAACCCCCATACATGTTTTTAATAGGGTAATAGTAGACACCATTGGTCCACTACCAAAATCTAAAAATGGCAATGAATATGCAGTCACTTTAATATGTAGCGCTACAATATCAAAAACTATATTTGGATCCTTTATTCTGAAGTACGGTCCAATGAAGACGTTCATTACGGACATGGGAACAGAATACAAAAATTCAATAATAAATGACTTGTGCAAATATTTAAAAATAGACAACATTACGTCTACTGCACACCACCACCAGACCTTGGGTACAGTTGAAATAAGTCATAGGACATTCAATGAGTACATTCGATCATATATATCAGTAGATAAAACTGATTGGAACATATGGTTACAATATTTTGTGTATTGTTTCAACACAACTGCATCAGTAACACACAAATACTGTCCCTACGAACTTGTATATGGTAAACAAAATAATTTACCAATCCATTTTAATAGCATAAATAGAATAGAACCATTATATAACGTAGATGATTATGCTAAAGAAGTTAAGTTTAGATTAGACAATACAATTTAACTGCCGCCGTGTACAGACGTGTTTTTTAATGCACTCCGCAAAAATTGTGTGTAAAAAAAATAAGACTGCGTTTGCAAAAATTTGTGTAGGGCTCTCAGTCGCCTCAGAGACGCCTATTTACAATCATACTTCTATTAGTTTGTTCTAATAAATACTTTGTTGCAATAAATACTAAGTCGCAACAACAAAGTGCGTAATTTTTTGGAAAAGCCATGTCTACCAATTCGGGACCAAGCTCTCTCGATGCTCACCAGCAACAGCTACAAGAACTAATTGTACAACAACAACGTGAGAGTAGACTCTCGGTCAAACGTAACAACGCATACTTTTCGGGTTTCTCGCCGACCCCACTGAATGCGACAGTAAGCAATAACACCGAAAGTGCAAGCCACTCAGCAACCAACAGCAATTTACCGTGGAGAGAGCAGTGTGCTTCTCCATCCGTATCGATAACTGGGTCACTGATTGCACCGACCAGCACCGTCAGCTCGTTGACAGCAACTACTGCAACGTCTGCCGAAGTATTGACCTGCCTCAAGCCGCCAACGACAAGACGCGCAGAGTCAGCCACAAAAATAAACTCATCGCCTTCTGTCCAAACTGCAATGGATAGATATATTAAAATAACTAAGCGGAAGCTAAGCCCGCAAAAGAAAAAAAGTGGCACAGTACGCTGAAAATAACCAAACCAAATGAACGAGTAGCACTCCTAAACAGGAATCGTTCTAAATTTCTTGCCGATCAGCAAGACAATCAATCTGGCGCTGTAGATAAAGATAAATCGGCTAGACCACCCCATTTATACATCCGTGGAGCCAACTGCAGCGCCCTGATTTCGAAGCTAGTAGAAACAGTAGGGCTCTCAATAGGGGTAACACTAAAGAAATTAAATGTCAAACCCAAACTGAAGACAATTTCCGCATCATCGGAAAGTACCTCCGTAATGCTAACGTCAACTTCTATACCTACCAAAGAAAAAGCAGTAAAGGGCTCCAGGTTGTGTTGAAGGGGATTGAGCCATCGGTCCCTACTCAAGAAATAGCAGACGCGTTGGTCGAAAAATTGGTTTGCGGTCAAATTCGTTGTCAACATTATCAACAGGAACAAAGTCGCACAGCCGCTCTTTAAATTCGAGCTCCAACCAGATGCAAAGCGGTCGAAGCCAAATGAAGTGCACCCAATCTACAACCTTCAGCTCAGAATCACCGTAGAGGAGCCCCATAAGAGACACCAACTACCGCAGTGTAATAACTGCCAGGATTACAACCACACCTCTAACAATTGCAATCTTAGGTCAGTGTGTGTTGGCTGCGGCGAACATCATAAAGATGGCATTTGCACCAAGGACAGAAGCAACGTTGCACTAAGACTATGCAGTAACTGTGGAGGGAACCACACGGCCAACTACAGAGGATGTCCTGTCTTCAAGGATCTTAAATCTCACCTAAACGGGCGCAAGCCCCCAGCTGGACCAAAAATCACCGTCAACGCCTCTAAACCTACACCGGAGGTATTCTTCGCCAAGGCTGTTAGATCATCCAACATGCCTGCTACATACAATCCTAGTGTATCCTTCGCTAGTGTGCTCCGAACTAAACAGACGGAGCCCGCAAAAGAGACCCCGTCACTCCACCATCTACAGAATCCCCAACCCAGCGCACCAGAGCTTGGCCAGCAAACTCCAAGTGGTTTAGAGGCCCTATTGATCTCACTCAATCAAAACATGACCGCTTTTATGACGTTCATGCAAAACTGTACGCACGAACTGATGCGGAATCAAAACCTGCTTATCCTGAAGCTTATCGAGAATAAATAATGGCTTCCCTACGTCCATGACTTTGAAATGCTAACGGCATCTCCAAGCACAAAAATGAACTGCAACTATTCCTAGACTCAAGTGAAATCGACGTTTTGCTAATTTCGGAAACACATTTAACATCAAAAAATATTTTTCAAATACCAAAATATTCCTTCTATGCAACAAACCATCCAGACGGAAGAGCTCATGGCGGGACTGGTATCCTAATCAAAAACCGTATAAGATGTATTGCGTCTCACCGGGTAGGCCTACTTATTGGCCCACAGATCCACAGAAAGTGCCTGACTTGATTGATTTCGCAGTAACCAAGAGGATTCCACGTAATCGGATCACTGCGGATACACTGTTAGACCTTCGATCACTCTCCAGTGCTATTCACACTATTAACAAGACCTCAAGTACTTGATCGCCCATATGGGCTTACAAACAACAAAACAAATTGGCTTAAATTTAAAATGTACATGAGTGCCCACATTGACTGTTCGCCGAAACTGGATGCTGCAGAGGACATTGACATGTGCGTCTCTGCACTTGAGTGGATGATGGGAGCCGCAGCAAGAGTGTCTAACCCACATGCCCCTACTTACACTAAACCTGTTGACAGGCCTTCGAACCGGCGGATAGAACAATTAGTAACGAAAAAACGACGTCTAAGAAGAGAATGGCAGATTACTGGGCTCAAAGGAAATACATAGAAAAGCTCAGTCCAACCAGCACTAAACATCCTCTGTGGAAAGCCCACCCAACTTTAAGCGCTCCTACACAGACAGTTTCACCGATAAGGGGTCCGGTGGATGGGCCAGCAGTGACGAAGAGTCGAAGGATGCCCATCCGTATTTGCCACACATCTTAAAATGGTTTTTTAGCCAAATCCAATATCAAACTCATTTGTACTTCCCCCTTCGAGCACATTAACGGATAGTGAGTACTCGGAAAAACATGGGACAATTGAACAAGTCAATCGCATAACATCCGAAATACGAACAGCATTCGAACTAAAAGAATACTCTGCGGCTGTATTTCTCGACGTTGCCCAGGCTTTCGATAGAGATTGGCTTGAGGGTCTGATGTTCAAAATCCGGCAAAAACTGCCACAGTACACCCACAAACTCATGGAATCTTACCTTTACAATAGGAAATTCGCTGTAAGATGTAATGGCTCCGTCTCGGCTGATTTTGAAATCAAATCTGGTGTACCGGAGGCAGTGTACTCGGCCCATTGCTCTACCTACTGTACACTTCAGACTTACCAACGAGTTTAGGACTTACAACGTCCACTTTTGCCGATGACATGGCAATCCTCAGCAGATCCAAATGCCCAATACAAGCCTCTGCAAAATTAGAGGAACACCTCAAGGTGGTAGAGGAATGGCTAGCAACCTGGCGTATCCGGTCAACGAGCAGAAATGCAGACATGTTACATTTACGCTTAACAGAAGAAACTGTCCAGCTCTAATGCTAAACAACGTACCAGTTCCTCAAGCCGTGGATGTCACTTACCTTGGCATCTACCTAGACAGAAGACTAACTTACATTTACGCTTAACAGAAGAAACTGTCCAGCTCTAATGCTAAACAACGTACCAGTTCCTCAAGCCGTGGATGTCACTTACCTTGGCATCCACCTAGACAGAAGACTAACTTGGCGCAAGCACATCGAAGCAAAAAAGTCACAGCTTAAACCGAAAGCGAGATGCCTACATTGGATAATCAATGCTCGGTCCCCTCTACGTGTGGAGTATAAAGTAAGGAAAACCAGAAAAATTTTTATGACAATAAGTCAGCAGATTTTAAAATAGAAATAGGAGATAAGGTTTTCTTAAAAAACGAAGCTGGTCATAAGCTTGACTCAGCCTATATAGGACCCTTCGAAGTGGTAGAAATATCTAAAAACAACAACATAAAAATTAGGAACAATAAAAATAAGATACAAACAGTAGGTACATGGGGATAGGTTAAAAATTTACAAAAATAATTTAAAAAAAAAAAAAAAAACCAAAGAAACATAAAATTTTTTTTTATGGATTCAACTATTATTACTACTTCATTATATTAAAAATTTATACACAAAAAAATTTTTTTATACCCTTGCAGAGGGTATTATAAAATTGATCAGATGTTTGTAACGCACAGAAGGAGACGTTTCCGACCCCATAAAGTATATATATTCTTGATCAGCGTGAGAAGCTGAGTTGATATAGCCATGTCCGTCTGTCTGTCCGTCTGTGCGTGCGCGTTTTACTCAGCCGTCTTAAGAGCTATCGGGCTGAAATTTTTTTCGGGGGTTTTTATTACCCGGCAAAAATAAGGTATGAAAACCATCAGGATCGGACCACTATATCATATAGCTCTAGAAGAACTAAAAGAAACATTTTCATAAAAATCGAGTATGCTATGAAATTTACATATGTGATAATATGAGAGTAAAATTGTTTTGTTTGTATATTGATGAATTGAGTTGCAGAAAACAAATTTTGAACATGTAAAATTATTATTACCAAGGACTGCAAGGGTATACAAACTTCGGCATAGCCGATGTTAGCTTCTTTGATTTTTTAAATAAAATTTGTCTGGCCAGACACAAATAAAACAATTTTTCTAACAAACATAAATACATTACTATTAATCAATCATTTATTATCATTATTAGTAATTAATAAATAACTCCATAATATTACGTTATTTTCTAAAAAGGGGAGGTGTAATATATCCATACCAAAAATCATTCAACACAAAGAGCTCAACTTGTAACACTTTGTTGCAAGTATAAACAACCAAATATGTACGCAATAAAACATATGTAAGTGTGCACTTGAATATGTTTATGTGTAATATATTCACATAAACATACTCACATAAATATACAGCTGAACATGTTCATATATGTATGTACATTTATATATGCACATACATATATAGGTACACATGAGCAGCAATGCCCAGGCGTAACATGAGCTAGTGATGCAAGCGCCCTAAATAATATGTATGTATGTATGTACTGACACTCTCCCTCTCTTTTGTAGCTGTCGCCTAAGTCGCAGCATAGGAATATATATGTAACAATAGGTAAAGCCAAAGAATATTTTTGAAATAAAAATCAATCTGAAGAAGACCACTAAACAGAACTGAAAAAAATATTTTTCTTTGTTTGCAAGAATAAATGAAAAACCCCCTTTGCGTACTACGCACATGTCTTCACTTGGTACGGTTCTTACTCTCATTTCGCATAGCGAATACAAAGCGTAAGCAAAGAAGAGAGCTTGGGAAAGATCCGTTAGGATTCGTTCGCATGCATTGCGTTCGCTTAGAAAGAGTATTTTTGGTACAGGCTTTTTCATTTAATTTGATACTTTGATTGCGAAAAGACATGAATATTAATATTCACATAAATATATATATAAATTAAGATATTGGGTCCGTCCACTGGTTCCTGTTAGGGGTTGTCGTTGGTGTGATCCAGCTTATGGGTTGATTTACAGTGGCTCACAGCTTATTTCAACCAGCACCCTGAAAAAAGTTTGTGTTCCTATAAAATCTAAACTATAAGCGATATCAAAAAAATTTAAATGCAAGTAGTTAATATAATGTTTCAAAATATAAAATATGACTTAATTTATTCTTTAAATGTATTCATAACATTTTCAGAACTTAAAAACTAAACAAGGGTATAAAAATAAACCAAAAAGAATGCCACAGCTTGTTTCAACCAGCTAGTAAATTACACTATTTAAGCTAATATTTGAAAAAATTTTTAAATATTAATACTTGGTGTGACCACCTTTTTGAGCCTTTTTGGCATCGATTCGACCAACTTTTGGGTCACTTGTGCCGTTATCTTCTCCCATTCCTCGGTTAATGCCATTTTAAGGTCCGATTTATTTGAAATTTTCTTTTTTCGAATATTTGTATCCAAAATGGCCCATAAATTTTCAATGACATTCATGTCTGGTGACTAGGCTGGTGGATGGACAACATGAGGACACTTCCAGATGAGCCACGTCTGCACAATCCCCGCCTTATGCTTCGGGTCATTATCTTGGTAGAACCTAAAGACGTCCGCAATACCAAGTTTTTCTGCGCTTTGAAGCACGATCACTTTATGCTGCCACTTTAATATTTTTATTATTATTTTTATATTTGTTTGGTTTCAAATTTATATATTATAATTTGTCTATATTTTTTCCGAACAGTCACTTACATGTTGGTAGGGTGTGGATTCTTAGAGGGTAATCCAATTCCGGTTGGGCGCCAGTTAAGATGTTGAATATGTCCACTGGTTCCTGTTAGGGGTTGCCGTTGGTGGGATCCAGCTTATGGATTGATTTATGTAGATTAGGATGAGATACGATTAGGTATCTGAATCACCGTCCTTGTGGATCAGCAATATATTAGAGATAATAAATCGTGTTACGGCCAAGTGCCGGAGTTATGCTTCTTTATTGTTAAAGGGTTATACAAAAACTGAATATGTTGAAGAAAATAAAAGAGAACTAAACCTAAGTACATAAATGGGAATATGAATCTAAAGCTAAATGCATAAGAAGTAAATATGTAAGGCGTATGGTCATGCTATGGGCTCTTGGTCAGACGCTGTGTTAGCATATTTATGTTTATATGGAATTGTTCTAAGACTTAGTGCAAAGGCAGTTCTTTAGATTGTTTGTTAACTTATACATATAAAGTGAAACGCGTGCATATTACATCATCATTAAAAAGTACAGTGACTGCACAAGGCAGTAATATATTTGGCAAAGTGAATGAAAATGAAGTAAGTAAGTCGTCTCGCCGACTTAGGTATACCATACACCAGTAAAGCAAACATTTTGATTTTATTAAACAAATGCAGTTTCACATGCTTTTTACAAGCATTTATTAGTATCTCGCTCACTCAAGCATACGAAGACCCTAGCGCCCCAACCAGCCAACGGCCAACTCCGGCCTTATGGAAAAACGTCTGTATGCATGTAGGAAATGAAGTGTCAGGCGGGCATAATCATGGAAATCGTGCAGTACCTAGTGAGCGAGACAGAACGACACGCAGCGGCCGTACCTATCTGGTCGTCTCACTAATTGAAAAATAAAGCAGAAGCGTTGATTTAAAAAGCACTAGCAATCGAACTGTCGCCTCGATCACATCGCACAGAAAGAATCATTTCTTATCACAAAGAAACATTGTTAATAAATAAGACTAAATAACGAAATCACATCCTTAAATAATATCGAAATTAATAATAGGGATAAATTAAGATCCCACAAACTGGAGACTCAACCGGGATAAACTCCGATCCCACAAACTGGGGGGTCAACCGAGATTTCTGGCCCAAGACAATTAGTGAATTTGTGTGTGTGTGAAATTCGCAAGTGAACAGAAAATTGTTAAAATTGCATGCATATACAAAATCAAGGTTGTTGGCGAACGAATTTCACAAAAAGCAACCACTTCAAGTTCAAAAAGTAGTGAAAGTTGGTGTGACTGTACGAGAGGCGACGAGTGGACGGTAAGCGGTCGGACGTCGCAAGTAGAGCGTCACTAAGAATTTTGGCGCCGTTTAGGCAAAGAGTCGGCGACTGAAGTTGAGAGGAGCTCGAGAACGGTGGTGACTCGAGAGGAAAAGAGAGAGCAGGCAGCGGACACGATGTGTCCTCTTTGGGAATAGTAACTACCTTCTCTATTATTGCGACCTCTCTGAAATAATACTGTACATGCACTTCCAGTCATTTCTGTGCTGCAAAGGATATATTTACCCATTACATCATTGAAAGTAACGAATTTACAAGCTTCCAGTTTTATTTTGAGCTTTACATGCTCACAATTTTTAGTCATTGCAGAAATAGACTCGTTTATGGAGAGTTTTTCTGGATTAATTGGGTCTAGGACGTTATCAATAAAGGCTGCCTCCAATTGCTTCCGCAAATTATCTATTTCGGTTGCAAACTGGGAAGCATATAGCACTTCGGGAGATTCACCTTTTACATTATCTCTAAGCTTGTTTTTTATTCCTGATAAAGTGGTTTCGTCTTGTACCTTGTACAAGATTGTGCCGGTTATTTTCGACTTTATGACTTCAACAGCTATATCTTCCTGGTCGCCTTTGGTTCTTTCTACAAGCTTCAATGCTGTTATGAACCGATTCAATGTTAATTTTTTTCCCATCGAATTCAGGGACTGAGGAGGAATCCTGCTTCACGTGTTCTCTGTCCAAGGCTACCTGAATAGTCATTGTAACTTCTGTATTCTCGTCGAGTGTTTCGATGTCATCTATATCAGTTTCTATATTGATCATTGGTTTAGACTCATCTAAATCTTCCAACTCGTTCTCGTCAAATTCATCGAGCAGATTTGGATCTTCTGGTATTGTTATCACAATATTTCATCTAACACCAATATTATGTTTTGCTTGTTTTTAAACTTTTTATATTTTTATGCTCTTGAGTTAATTTATCATTTACTTTCCTTATTATAGTTATAATGTTATAATGTGGTGTGCTGTAGGCGTTTTGTTGTCATTTTTTAAATATTTGCACAAGTCATTTATAATGTAATTTTTATATTCTGTTTTCATGTCTGTAATGAACGTCTTCATTGGACCGTACTTCAGAATAAAAGATTCGAATATTGCTTTTGCGACAATTGTTGCACTCTTAATTGCAACGGGAATTTCTACTAAATACTTTGTCAAATCACAGATTGCATATTCACAATATAGCTTCTTTTTCCTCATCGTTTTCGATGAGGGTCACCGGCTTGAGTAGCGCTACTCTTAATGATTTTAAATTTTCATTGCTCATATTTTTAAAAGTATCTATTGAAATTGATTTAAAGATCTTTTCGCTTGGTGCCACTTTTAGTTGACTGATTTTAGATACACCGGCTTGCCATTCAAGCCTTTGGAAAAACTGTCCTAAGTCGAGAATTCCATTGGAGTATAAATCGCTAACAATAATTTTTGCTACAACTGTTTTGCCATGTTTCAAAAAACATGTGGAATCTGTTATTCAAAAGGTCACTACTTTTCGTACCTCGTCATTTGTGATGACTTCGTATACGTTGGGCCTAACAGCTTTTTCAAGACTTCTTGTTCTGTAGTACTCTTATTGCTTTCGCCTTTAGTGAATCCTCGTGATGCATATGCAACTGATAGTTGGAGTCCATTAAAGTTTTGAGTTAAAACTGCTCCCCATGCGTGTTTCCTTGCATCCGTGATTATGAAAATTCTTTGCTAAAATCTGTTTACTGTATCAAATTTGGTTCAACAATTTCACATAATCTCGTTATGGGCCGTGAATATTCGGCAAAGTTTTTTATAAAACGTCTTTAGTAATTGCAAAATGCAACGCATCTTCTAGCGCTGATGACGTCAAATTTTTTGTCTTCTGGTAAGATTCCTTTATCTGTGCACATGTGACCAAAAAATGTCCTTCGTGCATAACAAATTAAAATTTTTCTGGATGTAATTAGAGATTTTGTTTGCCACAGAGTTTGAAAACATCTGTTAAATTTTTAATCATATGTTTAAGGGAAATGGCATTGAAAGAGAGCAATCCAAAATGATAGAAGAGAAGAGACAAACATGAAGTGGCCGAACATTCTAGTAGTAGTAGAAAGAGCAAAGCATAGGATCACCATTTAAGTTGAGAGAGCTTGTTAAATCATTCGCAAAGAGACTGTCATCTGAGTCGCACGTCAAGGTCCATAAGTAGTCCAGTGATATTTTTATAAGTATATTTGAATCTTAACAATAAATTGAACTCGATTGTCATCAAACAATTCAAATATTAATAAATAAACAAATATAGTCACGATCATTAATTCAAAACTACATTTTTGGGGGCTCGCCCGAAATATTGTTTACAGATGTACATACATGCGTGAGTGAAAAAGACAACAAATAAAGTTCTACGAAGTAACAAAGCAAAAATTTTTTGTGTCGGCATCATTGTGTAAGAGCAAGCGAGGTAGGCTGTGCTGGATTTGTTGATCGTTGATGCCCAAATACGTTACGAAGCAGACACCACATGCACGAGCATGTTTGGTGACGGACGGCAATCAGTGAATCTTTCTAGAACAGTCTAGAAATATTTAGACAGAGCGAATCAAGGGGTAAAACGTCAGCAGAAGCAGAGGTAACCCGTTGGCAGAGGCAAAGCTGGACGTAGCGGTTGGCAAAACGTCAGCAGAAGTAGAGGCAACCCTTTGGCAGAGGCAAAGCTAGACGTAGCGCGTGGCAAAACGTCAACAGAAGCAGAGGCAACCCGTTGGCAGAGGCAGAAGCTGGACGCGGCAAGAGACAAAACGTTAGAAGAGGCCAGACTACCCGCTGGCAGAAATTAAACGAAGACTTCCTGGGACAGGAGCGGACTTGGGTTAATTTTTGGGGACTATATGTAGATAGTTCTAACCTTAATTGAATTTACTAAAACTAACCTTAGCATTAAATATTGGCATCGAACAGAAGAAAATACGAATGGAAGCAGTTAAAAATATAAAACAAATTCAGGAGGAGAACAAGAAGTCAGCTAATCTAAAGAGAAAAGAGGTAAAACGATTCAAAATAAATGATTTGGTTGCTATTAAGCGTACCCAATATTTCGTTGGTCTGAAACTTGAAGGAAAGTATTTAGGACCCTATAAAGTAACGACAATTAAAAATCATGGAAGAAATGAAGTAGAGAAAGTCGGACAGTCGGAAGGGCCTAATAGGACATCAACGGTATGGGAATATATGAAATTGTGGGGACCGTCATTCGTGTCGAATGTACTGTCAGGAGGACCGAATGTGGGAAATGGCATTCAGAGAGAGCAATTCAAAGTGATAGAAGAGAAGAGACAAACACGTAGTGGCCGAACATTCTAGTAGTAGTAGAGAGAGCAGGGCATCATCATATAAGTCGAGAGAGAGCTTGTTAAAATATTTAGCCCGACCCAATTGATGAAGAAAATCATCAATTCTGGGGAGTGAAAATTTATCTGAGAGCGATTTCTTATTTATTTGGCGATAGTCAATTACTAATCGCCATTTTTTCTCTTTAGAGCCCGGAAGTGATTTCTTTGAGACTAATAAAAGTGGGCTATTATATGGTGATACAGACGGTTCAACAATATTTTGTTCAATTAACTTTACAACTTGACGCTTAATTTTTTCGATTTTTCTATGCGGACATCCTTAATTATTTGGCGTTAGTCAATTACTAATCGCCATTTTTTCTCTTTAGAGCCCGGAAGTGACTTCTTTAAGACTAATAAAACTGGGCTATTATATGGTGATACAGACGGTTCAACAATATTTTGTTCAATTAACTTGACGCTTGATTTCGATTTGGCTATGCGGACATCGATAATTTTTAACGAAAACTAGTTTATCATCCTTAAGTCTCAATTGTTGCCTTTAAAAGTTATTTGTAGTGATTGGTTCGGTTTCAAGTCCGAACACATCGCTATACACGGTGCATATTTCTTCAAAATGTTTTTAAACAAAATTGGAAAATTCTTCTTTAATTTACTACTAACAGACTCTTTCATATTGTCTTTTAGGTTTTGAACTACATCGTAGTCCGAAAGTGATTTACATTTATTGTTATTAATGCCTACTATTTGGCATGTATCTGTGGTATTTAAGAATCGGAAAAAAGTATTTTGGGCTGTTACAATGGTGTTTCCAACATAGACACCCGGTTTAATTTCCTGAATTGGAATCAGAATGTTTTCTTCTGCTGAAGACAATTCTTTTCTGCGTATCACTTGTGATCTTGCTGTGTTATATATATAGGATACGTTAAGTTTTGTGGTCTAATAATAAACCAATCCTCTAAACTATTGTATTCTAATCGGCAATTAAATTTTTTAATGAAATCTAAACCCATTATTCAATCGCAGGGGATTGTGAAACTTGAATGAAGTAAATGAAATTTATATGGAATAATGTAGTTGTCTGTTCGTAATTCGATTGAGACTAGTCCTTTGCAGTTTATTACTCCTTCTCCTATTCCTCGAATGTACATAATTCTATTGATTTGGAAGTCGTGAAAGACATCAGAATTTTCTTTTATAATTGAAATATCTGCACCTGTATCAACCAAAAATGTTATCTTTATATTTGTTGCAACATTTTTAAATGATACGAAATTTTTGACACTTAAGTTGACAGTATATATTTTACTATTTAACCCTGTGTATCTGGAGGAGTTTGGGAGTTATTATATATTGTAATTTTAATTATTTCTGTTTTGGTTGTTGCCTCGAATGGAATTATTCCTACCTCGGTTATAACCTCTACTTCTATTGTTGTTCCTGTTATTGTTATTATTATTATAGGAATTGTAGTTACTACCTTCTCTATTATAGCGACCTCGCTGAAATAATACTGTTCATGCACTTCCAGTCATTTCTGTACTGCAATGGATATATTTACCCATTACATCATTGAAAGTACCGAAGTTACCAGCTTCCAGTATTATTTTGAGCTTTTCATGCTCACAATTTGTAATCATTGCAGAAATAGACTCCTTTGTGGAGAGTTTTTCCGCATTAATTGGGTTTAGGACGCTATCAACAAAGGCTGCCTCCAATTGCTTCCGCAAATTATCTATTTCGGTTGCATACTGGGAAGCAGTTTTTCCTTTTTGTTTAGGTTTTAGCACGTCGGGAGATTCACCTTTTACATTATCTCTAAGTTTGTTTTTTTATTCCTGATATAGTGGTTTCGTCTTGTACCTTGTACAAGATTGTGCCGGTTATTTTCGACTTTATGACTTCAACCGCTATATCTTCCTGGTCGCCTTTGGTTCTTTCTACAATGTTAATTTTTTTCCCATCGAATTCAGGGACTGAGGAGGAAACCTGCTTCACGTATCCCCTGTCCAAGGCTACCTGAATAGTCATTGTAACTTCTGTATTCTCGTCGAGTGTTTCGATGTCACCATCTATATCAGTTTCTATATTGATCATTGGTTTAGACTCATCTAAATCTTCCAACTCGTTCTCTACGAATTCAGCGAGCAGATTTGGATCTTCTGGTATTGTTATCGCGATATTTCGTCTAACACCAATATTATGTAGTCTTGTTTTTAAAATTTTTATATTTTTATGCTCTTGAGTTAATTTATCATTTACTTTTATTAATTTAGTTATAATGTTTTTATATTCCTCGATACTTTTTACTATTACATAAGGTAATGTACTCAACACAACGCCCTTTTCAGTTTTTGAACAACCGATTAATGGGCTTGCGATACTATGGAAAGTTTCTATGTATTCGTATTCGAATTCTATTATTTTAATGAATTCTATGTGTTTTTGCAGTATTTGCATTGGTCCTAAAGATGGGTTCTTTACTATGCTCATTATTTTAAATCATTTGTAGATTACCTCTACTTGCGTATCTTTTCTTTGTGCATTTATAGATCAACACAGTAATCTCCTGGCTATTATGTATTACTCTGTGATGCTAGTTCTGGGAGCGGTTCCGGGAGCAAAATTTGAATTTTTAGGAATCTAAGAGAGTGGAGTAGTTGAGTTTTTTTTTTTTTAAAAAAGAGGAAGAGGACCAAGAAGAAAAAAAGGGGGTCGAGTTCGAGAGGGCACGTGGAAAAGAGTTGTTCCAGAGAAAAAAAAACTAAAAACTGCGTGTGACTAGAAGGATCATCTCCCCCATCCTTGAAGACTAAGAATTGCAAGCGAGACGCAGGACGGACACACACAGGAGCCTTCGGACAGCCAATTCGACGGGAAGTTCTACGTAGCGCGTGGCAAAACGTCAACAGAGGCAGAGGCAACCCGTTGGCAGAGGCAAAGCTAGACGTAGCGCGAGGCAAAACGTCAGCAGAGGCAGAGGCAACCCGTTGGCAGAGGCAGAGCTGGACGCGGCAAGAGACAAAACGTTAGAAGAGGCCAGACTACCCGCTGGCAGAAATTAAACGAAGACTTCCTGGGACAGGAGCGGACTTGGGTAAATTTTTGGGAACTATATGTAGATAGTTCTAACCTTAATTGAATTTACTAAAACTAACCTTAGCATTAAATATTGGCATCGAACAGAAGAAAATACGAATGGAAGCAGTTAAAAATATAAAACAAATTCAGGAGGAGAACAAGAAGTCAGCTAATCTAAAGAGAAAAGAGGTAAAACGATTCAAAATAAATGATTTGGTTGCTATTAAGCGTACCCAATATTTCGTTGGTCTGAAACTTGAAGGAAAGTATTTAGGACCCTATAAAGTAACGACAATTAAAAATCATGGAAGAAATGAAGTAGAGAAAGTCGGACAGTCGGAAGGGCCTAATAGGACATCAACCGTATGGGAATATATGAAATTCGATATTAGTATCGCACGAATAGGGAAGCTACTAAGATGTTATTGTAGCTTCGCGTCTTAACCCACCCAACCAATGATTTTCCCATCGCAAGATTCTGGAAAATCCCAATATAATCAGCTCACCGCTCACATTTCGCCATAAGGAAGATTACACACTCTCTACTCAAACATTATAAACGATATTTATTCACGAGGGTTACGGAATACTAAAATACTTCGATAAGTCGGAAACATAATCCGAGTTAACTAAACTAAAATGATGATTATTATAATAAACGATACTCAAATTAAATATTTGGATCATTTCAGGCATCCAAAAGCCAAATTGGGAATAATATGTTCTGTTTTGTTGAATCTTAATTGTAAGGCGGATATATGTATATAAAATTATAGATATTCAAAATAAAAATGACAATTGAAATTTGTAAATATTCAATTTAAATTATGATTTCAAATATAAATGGCGACTCTGCTCACACAGTCAAAGGCGATTATCGATAGCGATTTAAGTTTAACACATGGATTGACAATTTCCTTTTCTTTTCAATACTTCCAATACTTTTTTAACTTTACTGTACTCGAGATGGTTTTTCTTATTTGCAGATTAATTGACAATGAACTCTCTTTCTTTTTGGCATAAAACAAACAGGAAAATACCAGATCGATCATGATTTATGGTTTATTTAAATTCAAATTAACGCCTTAATTTTTAAAAATAAAACTAACGGCAGAAACTGGGCACTACAACCACAGGATAATACTAGAGCTTGCTTCGGAGTATTAACCTGAAAAAAGACAGTTACTGCCTAATGTCCTTAGCATGATAAGTTCCTAACAGTTTGCCATTCAAATCTTCCAACACGTAATAACAGTTTCCTAATCTCTCTCTTATTCGGGACTTTAACCATAGCAAGTTCAATTTGGCATTAACACATTTTTCAAAGTTGCTTTGACCAAAATTACGTCTAAAGACTTCTTGTCCAACCTTGAAATTAACCTCCTTGGTTCTCAGGTTATATACCTTTGCATTGTGCTCCGCTGTTTTTGCTAGTTTTTTCTTGAGTAAATTACGGCGTAATGCTAACTGATCGTCCTTTCGCAATACGTTATTCGGTTCATTTAGCATATTTATCCTTTCGAGAAGAGTGTATTGGGAACCATGTGTGGCCATGTCAAAGCCAAACAAAGCATGGAAAGGAGAGCATCCTATACTCTGATGATACGAATTCCTTGGTGCACAGCTTATAGCGGGTATATGTAGATCCCATTCGCGCTGGTCCTCTTTGAGGTAGGCGCGGATTGCTGCAATGATAGATCTGTTCACTCTCTCAGAGACATTCGATTGTGGGGAATAAATTGCTGTATACACATGTTTTATGCCCAATGTCGTTAACCATGCATTAAATTCGCTTGCCTTGAACTGTGAACCATTGTCGCTAACCAATATCTCGAGAACTCCATATCGAAAGAATATATTATCTTGCAGATACTCTTGAATCATATTGCTCTTAAATACTTTAAGGGGTTGAAGCCAATGATACTTAGATAAATGATCAACCACTATCAGAAGTCCGATATGCCCACGTTTGCTTCTCGGATATGGTCCCAAAAGATCAATATATAAACGCGGAAAAGGTCTCTCTGATACTATAGCTTTACCCATCGGTGGCTTTAAGATTTGATTGGGAGCTTTCGTTGACTTGCACGTCTCGCAATTCCGGATATAATCGCGCACTTGTATCACCATGCCAGGCCAATAGAATGTCCGACGTATGAGCTCCAAAGTTTTTGCCATCCCGCCATGTGCAGATATTTTATCTTCATGCGTTTTTTTGATAACTTCCTTTGATAAACTTTGTGGAATCCATAGTTTCCAAATATTGATTTGGCTGAACTCTGTTCCATCATCATGTTCCGTGCGTATATATACAAACTGATCCTTTATTTTCAAATCCGGATATCTGTCTTGTTCTTTTTCAATTTTCTCTCTCAGTTGTTGATATTCGTCGTCATTGAAACTAGGTGAGTTCAAATCGACTAAGGGGCGGAGTTCCTCCAAAGCACACAAATCTTCCGAAAATATTCTGGACAATGCGTCTGGTACTACATTATCTTCACCTCTTCGGTGACTTACTTCAAACTTGTACCCTTGCAGCTTCATCGCCCATCTCGCAAGTCTTCCTTTCAAATCCGATTGTCGCATTAACCAAACTAAACTGGCGTGATCGGTTATAACTTCGAATTCTTGTAGTTCAAGATAACAGCGGAATTTTTCTATTGCCTCCAAAGCAGCCAAGCACTCGCGTTCTGTCACGCTATAATTTCGTTGAGCTGTCGTTAACTTCTTCGACATAAACGCTATAGGTTTCTCAGCTCCTTCTTCGTCCAATTGTACCAACATTGCGCCAATGCCGTAGTTGCTTGCATCACAATGCACGTAGAATTTCTTGTTAAAGTCTGGATTGATCAATATCGGTGCCGAGGTTAACTTTTCCTTAAGTTCTTCGAAGGCAACTTGAGCTTCCTGTGTCCATAAAAATTTCTTTTTCTTGGTTAGCAATTGGGTAATCGGAAATGTAATGCCAGAAAAATTATCAATGAATCTACGATACCAACCAACAACACCCAAGAAACCTCTGGTCTGATTTATATTTTTCGGGACCGGCCAATATTTTATTATTGCTTCTATTTTGGCAGGATCTGTTGATATTCCTCCTCTTCCTATAATATAGCCCAGATATGGCACTTCTGTAACACAAAACTTGGTCTTTTCTATATTTAACGCTAGATTTGCCTTTCTAAATTGCTGAGACATACGAATCAGAATCTCCAAGTGAGTATCAAAGTTTTCTGAAACAACGCAGAGATCGTCTAGGTATCCGAACACACAATATTTCAGATCTGCTGGGATTAGATCGTCTATCAAACGCGCCATGGTTTGCGAAGCGTTGCATAATCCGAACGGCATTACGGTGAATTGGTAAAGGGGCCGGCCGGGTATCGTGAAAGCTGTTATGGGTTTGGATTTTTCTGAAAGAGCAATTTGCCAGTAGGCATCTTTCAAATCGATTTTTGTTATAAAATTGGCCTTTGGCAGTCGCGCGAAAATTCCATCTATGCTTTGCAGAGGGTATGCATCCTTTTTTGTGACTTCATTTATTTTTCGTGCATCCAAACATAATCGTACTTTTCCGGGTTTTACCACCATACGCATAGGAGAACTCCAAGGACTATTGGCTCTCTCGATCACTCCCATTTCTAACATTCGGTCGATTTCTTTATACATCAACTTTTCAACCGCTGGCGACACAGGATAAAAGCGTTGCTTGATTGGAGTTGCTTCTTTGATCTCTATGTCATGAACAATAAGTGGAGTTCGACCTAATCCTTGTTGTTTAAAATCCGGAAACAATTGAATAACATCACTTAATCTTTTCTCCTGCTCTGGTGTTAATACACATTTCTTTTCGTCATCAACCGAGTGAATATTTTTGTCTAAAGTGGGAGTCTTACAACGAAATGAAAATTCTGGACATAACTCAAAAGATTTCCAGAAATCGATTCCCAAAATAAGTCGTTTTGCTAATGACGGGATAATAAAAAGAGAAAGAGGTTTTCGCTTGCTTTCGTATTGCACCTCTGTTCTTACTATTCCGGTAACTGGATGTCTTTTCCCATCAGCGGTGGCCACACTTGATATAATAGTTGAAAATCCAGGGTATTTCGTCCAGTCTTTTGCTGCTAAATCTGATCCGATGCAACTGACATTGGCTCCAGTATCCAATAGACCAAGGTCAGAAAATTCGAGAAATTTAACTGGAGCGTAGAAACGGCCATCTGCGGCTTCATTGATCATAGATGATATTATTAGTTTTTGCGCATCTTTTACTTTCTTCCAAAAGCTACGCATACGTTCGCTCGAGCGACTTCTAATGAACTGGAAAGTTGCAACTTCCTGTGCAAAGATTTTGTCTCGAATCGCTAAATAGTTTTGCAGACGTTGATGGTATGGTAGTCTGGGATATGGTTGTATTTTATTTTCTCGCCGATTCGTTTCGTTATTATCTGTCAACTCTGGTGTTTTGTTGTTCGTCGCTGTATTATTGCTAACATCTACTGAGGGTCCACTCGATTGCGACGGAATGATGGGCCCTGATTGGAGTTTTTCGAACGAGCTAGACATACATCGCATTGTGGTTTATAAACATTTTTCTTTCCACATCCGTAGCAGAAAATGCGGCGCTCTTCTAAGCACATGTCCCATCTGTGTCCTTCGATGTCACAATTCCAACAAATGTATTTCTTTTCCTTGACGTGAATTGCATTTAGCTCAGGTTGAATATCTTCCTCCTCGGGCTCTTCATCTGTCTCTTCAAGTAAAGCGATATTCTTTCTAACATTTGTATATTTTGTGATGCGTTTTCCTGATTCTTCACGGAGAAATTGCTCTCGGCGGTGCACCAATTGGCGAAGTTTAGATACCGATTCTATGGGAACGTATAATAACGCTTCTCGTACTTCAGAAATAAGGTTTCTTTGTAGCTGATGAACGAGTCGTTTTTCCTCCATAGGTATTGTCAATCTCGATACCAAAATCATTACGTCTTCGTAGTAAACATCAAATGCTTCACCAATCCTCTGTTTTCGGTTGCGGATTTCTTCAAGAATCAAATCATCATCCTTAAAATCGTCATATTCCTGTTTCAAATCCAGACAGAATTCTTCCCAAATAACTTCGTCATGGTCTTTTCGATAGCACCAATACCATTCCTTGGTTCTTCCGGTTAATAGTAGGTGCAAATTTCTGCACACCGGTGTAAAATCACTCTGAAAGTTATCTACAGTTAACGCTTTAATTCTGTAAAGAAATTCTGAAACTGTAGGACCTTTAGGAGACGCATCAAATTTAATACCCACACTCAATTCTTCATTGCTTCGAATTACTGGCATTTTGATTATTTTTCCACAAAAGTTACTTTAGATACCTTATTTAATTTGTTTTAATATATTTAATCATATAATTATTATCTTTCTTGTTTTGAAAGTGAGGGTGAGCAAAATTATAGGTGCTGTACTAATATCGAGGGAGAAATGAACTAACCGATAGTTCAATCTCAAGAAATTTTTGTGAAGGGATAGAAAAATCTTGTCATCCTAGACCTAATCATCTATATCAAATCCAAAACGAAAAGATCGATCTCAACAAACTCCTAAACTGAACTAGCTTTGTTTCATCGGTCAGAATTCGGACCTCGCCAAATATCTGCAGTTCCAGATGATTAAGCAGTCAATTCAATGGTATATGCTGAAATATTTGTTCTATTGTTTTTAAAAGAAATGGACAAAATCAATAAACTACGACATCACAAGCTTAATATGCCTTACTGGTCGTAAATTCGAAACAATCAAATTGACGAATTCCAATAAAAAACACAGCCTATAATATACGTCTGTCATTATATTGTAGAGTTTGTATATATTTCTAAATATATTCACAAATTCATGTTAAAGCTCCTCATCACTGGTCAGAACTCGGATTCTCCAAATATCTGCATTCCTAATAAATAAGTTACTCAAACAACCATCCATGAATACAAAAAGAAATCAAAATTAAAAGAAAATAAAAATTTGATAGCAAAGGAATAGATAAAAAGACTAGGGATTTCATTAAGAGATAGAATAAGAAGTAGGAGAAGGAAAAAAAAGGGAGACCTGAAATTCTTGAACAACTCAGATCAGCCTGAATCCTATAGAGAAACCGAAATACTGTAACAAGTCTAATAAGGCCTCTACGTTGGGCGCCAAAATTATGTAATGTACACAACCGGAAATAATTCCAGATCATGTACATCCCCTCTTAGTCAAAAAAAAAATCTTTCTTGATCAAAGAGGAGGTCGGGTTCGGCCTAAATTGGTGGCCTCTCTCTTGCAGTCCCTGTACATCAGATGTTACGATGGGCAAGAGCACCACAAATCAGGCCGAAGCCAACACATACGGGCTTAATGTATTAAGAAGTTTGGATCCGGTTGGGACTTCTGGCTGTCAGCTAGCAAACAGTCTTTGGGGGGGGGTTCTTTGGACCAACATGTTCTCAACACACCCGTATTACATAAAATAAAACAATGTCCCTGTTGCACTAATATTACACAATTACTCAATTGAAAGAAATGAACTAAGAGATAGAAAAAAAAAGGGATATTAGTATCGCACGAATAGGGAAGCTACTAAGATGTTATTGTAGCTTCGCGTCTTAACCCACCCAACCAATGATTTTCCCATCGCAAGATTCTGGAAATCCCAGATTAAGCTCACCGCTCACATTTCGCCATAAGGAAGATTACACACTCTCTACTCAAACATTATAAACGATATTTATTCACGAGGGTTACGGAATACTAAAATACTTCGATAAGTCGGAAACATAATCCGATTTAACTAAACTAAAATGATGATTATTATAATAAACGATACTCAAATTAATTAATTGGATCATTTCGACATCCAAAAGCCAAATTGGGAATAATATGTTTTGTTTTGTTGAATCTTAATTGTAAGGTGGATATATATAAAATTATCGATATTCAAAATAAAAATGACAATTGAAATTTGTAAATATTCAATTTAAATTATGATTTCAAATATAAATGGCGACTCTGCTCACACAGTCAAAGGCGATTATCGACAGCGATTTAAGTTTAACACAATGATTGACAATTTCCTTTTCTTTTCAATACATCCAATACTTTTTTAACTTTACTGTACTCGAGATGGTTTTTCTTATTTGCAGATTAATTGACAATGAACTCTCTTTCTTTTTGGCATAAAACAAACAGGAAAATACCAGATCGATCATGATTTATGGTTTAGAACTTGGGACTTACCCATTCGTCCGGTCCGTCGAAGACCTTCGTCGTCCGCTAGATGATGCTTAGGAATAAAATATTAGGTTATATTTTATCCGATTTGGGCGGATATTCCAAGCTAGTCAACTTCCTCGAAAAGTCTCTGTGCCCTTCACGGTGTTCAGCTTTTGAGCGGTGTCTCAACAGAAAAATATCTTTTGCAAATTTACAGAATTCCAATTGTGATTCCTTTTTCCAGGTTTCCAAAATACAAATCAATTATGGCTAATTTTCAAACGAACTTGTTAGAAATTTACAATGATTCGAATATCCACAAAAATATAACTTACAATAATAAGATTCACAAAACTCTATAATAATAGTTGTCCTTGATGCTCCAAATCAGTATAAAGTTAATCATTAGGCTTGATGGCCCAGAAAATTACAGATTTAAATTTATATATCTTTTCTTGAGGAGCGGCGTGGTTAAGGCGTCTAGCCAGGGCGGAAGTTCGTCAGAAAAGAGTGTGACCAATGCATGCGATCGCGCATGATACCTATTCGCTAGGGTTTCACTAGTAGAACTATCGAACTTCTAAGCTCAGCTGATCATTATTATCGACGCACTTATCCAACCCTTACTGAAATTCAAATTAACGCCTTAATTTTTAAAAATAAAACTAACGGCAGAAACTGGGCACTACAACCACAGGATAATACTAGAGCTTGCTTCGGAGTATTAACCTGAAAAAAGACAGTTACTGCCTAATGTCCTTAGCATGATAAGTTCCTAACAGTTTGCCATTCAAATCTTCCAACACGTAATAACAGTTTCCTAATCTCTCTCTTATTCGGGACTTTAACCATAGCAAGTTCAATTTGGCATTAACACATTTTTCAAAGTTGCTTTGACCAAAATTACGTCTAAAGACTTCTTGTCCAACCTTGAAATTAACCTCCTTGGTTCTCAGGTTATATACCTTTGCATTGTGCTCCGCTGTTTTTGCTAGTTTTTTCTTGAGTAAATTACGGCGTAATGCTAACTGATCGTCCTTTCGCAATACGTTATTCGGTTCATTTAGCATATTTATCCTTTCGAGAAGAGTGTATTGGGAACCATGTGTGGCCATGTCAAAGCCAAACAAAGCATGGAAAGAAGAGCATCCTATACTCTGATGATACGAATTCCTTGGTGCACAGCTTATAGCGGGTATATGTAGATCCCATTCGCGCTGGTCCTCTTTGAGGTAGGCGCGGATTGCTGCAATGATAGATCTGTTCACTCTCTCAGAGACATTCGATTGTGGGGAATAAATTGCTGTATACACATGTTTTATGCCCAATGTCGTTAACCATGCATTAAATTCGCTTGCCTTGAATTGTGAACCATTGTCGCTAACCAATATCTCGAGAACTCCATATCGAAAGAATATATTATCTTGCAGATACTCTTGAATCATATTGCTCTTAAATACTTTAAGGGGTTGAAGCCAATGATACTTAGATAAATGATCAACCACTATCAGAAGTCCGATATGCCCACGTTTGCTTCTCGGATATGGTCCCAAAAGATCAATATATAAACGCGGAAAAGGTCTCTCTGATACTATAGCTTTACCCATCGGTGGCTTTAAGATTTGATTGGGAGCTTTCGTTGACTTGCACGTCTCGCAATTCCGGATATAATCGCGCACTTGTATCACCATGCCAGGCCAATAGAATGTCCGACGTATGAGCTCCAAAGTTTTTGCCATCCCGCCATGTGCAGATATTTTATCTTCATGCGTTTTTTTGATAACTTCCTTTGATAAACTTTGTGGAATCCATAGTTTCCAAATATTGATTTGGCTGAACTCTGTTCCATCATCATGTTCCGTGCGTATATATACAAACTGATCCATTATTTTCAAATCCGGATATCTGTCTTGTTCTTTTTCAATTTTCTCTCTCAGTTGTTGATATTCGTCGTCATTGAAACTAGGTGAGTTCAAATCGACTAAGGGGCGGAGTTCCTCCAAAGCACACAAATCTTCCGAAAATATTCTGGACAATGCGTCTGGTACTACATTATCTTCACCTCTTCGGTGACTTACTTCAAACTTGTACCCTTGCAGCTTCATCGCCCATCTCGCAAGTCTTCCTTTCAAATCCGATTGTCGCATTAACCAAACTAAACTGGCGTGATCGGTTATAACTTCGAATTCTTGTAGTTCAAGATAACAGCGGAATTTTTCTATTGCCTCCAAAGCAGCCAAGCACTCGCGTTCTGTCACGCTATAATTTCGTTGAGCTGTCGTTAACTTCTTCGACATAAACGCTATAGGTTTCTCAGCTCCTTCTTCGTCCAATTGTACCAACATTGCGCCAATGCCGTAGTTGCTTGCATCACAATGCACGTAGAATTTCTTGTTAAAGTCTGGATTGATCAATATCGGTGCCGAGGTTAACTTTTCCTTAAGTTCTTCGAAGGCAACTTGAGCTTCCTGTGTCCATAAAAATTTCTTTTTCTTGGTTAGCAATTGGGTAATCGGAAATGTAATGCCAGAAAAATTATCAATGAATCTACGATACCAACCAACAACACCCAAGAAACCTCTGGTCTGATTTATATTTTTCGGGACCGGCCAATATTTTATTATTGCTTCTATTTTGGCAGGATCTGTTGATATTCCTCCTCTTCCTATAATATAGCCCAGATATGGCACTTCTGTAACACAAAACTTGGTCTTTTCTATATTTAACGCTAGATTTGCCTTTCTAAATTGCTGAGACATACGAATCAGAATCTCCAAGTGAGTATCAAAGTTTTCTGAAACAACGCAGAGATCGTCTAGGTATCCGAACACACAATATTTCAGATCTGCTGGGATTAGATCGTCTATCAAACGCGCCATGGTTTGCGAAGCGTTGCATAATCCGAACGGCATTACGGTGAATTGGTAAAGGGGCCGGCCGGGTATCGTGAAAGCTGTTATGGGTTTGGATTTTTCTGAAAGAGCAATTTGCCAGTAGGCATCTTTCAAATCGATTTTTGTTATAAAATTGGCCTTTGGCAGTCGCGCGAAAATTCCATCTATGCTTTGCAGAGGGTATGCATCCTTTTTTGTGACTTCATTTATTTTTCGTGCATCCAAACATAATCGTACTTTTCCGGGTTTTACCACCATACGCATAGGAGAACTCCAAGGACTATTGGCTCTCTCGATCACTCCCATTTCTAACATTCGGTCGATTTCTTTATACATCAACTTTTCAACCGCTGGCGACACAGGATAAAAGCGTTGCTTGATTGGAGTTGCTTCTTTGATCTCTATGTCATGAACAATAAGTGGAGTTCGACCTAATCCTTGTTGTTTAAAATCCGGAAACAATTGAATAACATCACTTAATCTTTTCTCCTGCTCTGGTGTTAATACACATTTCTTTTCGTCATCAACCGAGTGAATATTTTTGTCTAAAGTGGGAGTCTTACAACGAAATGAAAATTCTGGACATAACTCAAAAGATTTCCAGAAATCGATTCCCAAAATAAGTCGTTTTGCTAATGACGGGATAATAAAAAGAGAAAGAGGTTTTCGCTTGCTTTCGTATTGCACCTCTGTTCTTACTATTCCGGTAACTGGATGTCTTTTCCCATCAGCGGTGGCCACACTTGATATAATAGTTGAAAATCCAGGGTATTTCGTCCAGTCTTTTGCTGCTAAATCTGATCCGATGCAACTGACATTGGCTCCAGTATCCAATAGACCAAGGTCAGAAAATTCGAGAAATTTAACTGGAGCGTAGAAACGGCCATCTGCGGCTTCATTGATCATAGATGATATTATTAGTTTTTGCGCATCTTTTACTTTCTTCCAAAAGCTACGCATACGTTCGCTCGAGCGACTTCTAATGAACTGGAAAGTTGCAACTTCCTGTGCAAAGATTTTGTCTCGAATCGCTAAATAGTTTTGCAGACGTTGATGGTATGGTAGTCTGGGATATGGTTGTATTTTATTTTCTCGCCGATTCGTTTCGTTATTATCTGTCAACTCTGGTGTTTTGTTGTTCGTCGCTGTATTATTGCTAACATCTACTGAGGGTCCACTCGATTGCGACGGAATGATGGGCCCTGATTGGAGTTTTTCGAACGAGCTAGACATACATCGCATTGTGGTTTATAAACATTTTTCTTTCCACATCCGTAGCAGAAAATGCGGCGCTCTTCTAAGCACATGTCCCATCTGTGTCCTTCGATGTCACAATTCCAACAAATGTATTTCTTTTCCTTGACGTGAATTGCATTTAGCTCAGGTTGAATATCTTCCTCCTCGGGCTCTTCATCTGTCTCTTCAAGTAAAGCGATATTCTTTCTAACATTTGTATATTTTGTGATGCGTTTTCCTGATTCTTCACGGAGAAATTGCTCTCGGCGGTGCACCAATTGGCGAAGTTTAGATACCGATTCTATGGGAACGTATAATAACGCTTCTCGTACTTCAGAAATAAGGTTTCTTTGTAGCTGATGAACGAGTCGTTTTTCCTCCATAGGTATTGTCAATCTCGATACCAAAATCATTACGTCTTCGTAGTAAACATCAAATGCTTCACCAATCCTCTGTTTTCGGCTGCGGATTTCTTCAAGAATCAAATCATCATCCTTAAAATCGTCATATTCCTGTTTCAAATCCAGACAGAATTCTTCCCAAATAACTTCGTCATGGTCTTTTCGATAGCGCCAATACCATTCCTTGGTTCTTCCGGTTAATAATAGGTGCAAATTTCTGCACACCGGTGTAAAATCACTCTGAAAGTTATCTACAGTTAACGCTTTTATTCTGTAAAGAAATTCTGAAACTGTAGGACCTTTAGGAGACGCATCAAATTTAATACCCCAACTTTGTACTAGTTGGGCAGCTTTTCCAGGATTAATGTAATGGTGAGATGTTGAATTCGATATTGGCGTCGCAGTTCGATGCTAATCGTGGTTACTAGATTGTCCAACTGAATTGTTTAAATTCAAATTTCCTAGTCTCTGATCAATTAAATATTCCATTCTCTCAAAAATTGCATCCACATTTACCTCAGCTGCTCTGCCTGAAGTTGATTGTTGCTGCGACCGAGCTGAACGCTGGTTGTGTTGATTCGCGTTCTCCTGTTTACGTGCCGTTGAAGCTTTTGGTTATCTTCCCCTAGCTCCTGATTTTAATGGACAAGCCGGAGATGCTACATTATTTGTCTGTGAGTGAGCTCTAGTATTATGGGTCTTCTTGTTTCTATTATCTATGTGACCCTCCGCTTGCTCAGACATTATGAACTGGACTAAATCTTTCTGGTGGCATACTTTCTTACAGCAATGACATTCCTGATGTTCTTGTATATAACTTTCTATACACTCTTGGTGAAAAATATGATTACATTTAGTAATCCTAAGCTCTTCTGTTTCAAAAATTACTTTCGAACAAATTGTGCATTCTGCTTCTGGTAGCACACTCAATTCTTCGTTACTTCGAATTACTGGCATTTTGATTATTTTTCCACAAAAAAATTAATTTAGATAGTTTATTTAATTTGTTTTAATATATTTAAACATATAATTATTATCTTCCTTGTTTTGAAAGTGAGGGTGAGCAAAATTATAGGTGCTGTACTAATATCGAGGGAGAAATGAACTAACCGATAGTTCAATCTCAAGAAATTTTTGTGAAGGGATAGAAAAATCTTGTCATCCTAGACCTAATCATCTATATCAAATCCAAAACGAAAAGATCGATCTCAACAAACTCCTAAACTGAACTAGCTTTGTTTCATCGGTCAGAATTCGGACCTCGCCAAATATCTGCAGTTCCAGATGATTAAGCAGTCAATTCAATGGTATATGCTGAAATATTTGTTCTATTGTTTTTAAAAGAAATGGACAAAATCAATAAACTACGACATCACAAGCTTAATATGCCTTACTGGTCGTAAATTCGAAACAATCAAATTGACGAATTCCAATAAAAAACACAGCCTATAATATACGTCTGTCATTATATTGTAGAGTTTGTATATATTTCTAAATATATTCACAAATTCATGTTAAAGCTCCTCATCACTGGTCAGAACTCGGATTCTCCAAATATCTGCATTCCTAATAAATAAGTTACTCAAACAACCATCCATGAATACAAAAAGAAATCAAAATTAAAAGAAAATAAAAATTTGATAGCAAAGGAATAGATAAAAAGACTAGGGATTTCATTAAGAGATAGAATAAGAAGTAGGAGAAGGAAAAAAAAAGGAACCTGAAATTCTTGAACAACTCAGCTCAGCCTGAATCCTATAGAGAAACCGAAATACTGTAACAAGTCTAATAAGGCCTCTACGTTGGGCGCCAAAATTATGTAATGTACACAACCGGAAATAATTCCAGATCATGTACATCCCCTCTTAGTCAAAAAAAAAATCTTTCTTGATCAAAGAGGAGGTCGGGTTCGGCCTAAATTGGTGGCCTCTCTCTTGCAGTCCCTGTACATCAGATGTTACGATGGGCAAGAGCACCACAAATCAGGCCGAAGCCAACACATACGGGCTTAATGTATTAAGAAGTTTGGATCCGGTTGGGACTTCTGGCTGTCAGCTAGCAAACAGTCTTTGGGGGGGGGGTTCTTTGGACCAACATGTTCTCAACACACCCGTATTACATAAAATAAAACAATGTCCCTGTTGCACTAATATTACACAATTACTCAATTGAAAGAAATGAACTAAGAGATAGAAAAAAAAGGGATATTAGTATCGCACGAATAGGGAAGCTACTAAGATGTTATTGTAGCTTCGCGTCTTAACCCACCCAACCAATGATTTTCCCATCGCAAGATTCTGGAAATCCCAGATTAAGCTCACCGCTCACATTTCGCCATAAGGAAGATTACACACTCTCTACTCAAACATTATAAACGATATTTATTCACGAGGGTTACGGAATACTAAAATACTTCGATAAGTCGGAAACATAATCCGATTTAACTAAACTAAAATGATGATTATTATAATAAACGATACTCAAATTAATTAATTGGATCATTTCGACATCCAAAAGCCAAATTGGGAATAATATGTTTTGTTTTGTTGAATCTTAATTGTAAGGTGGATATATATAAAATTATCGATATTCAAAATAAAAATGACAATTGAAATTTGTAAATATTCAATTTAAATTATGATTTCAAATATAAATGGCGACTCTGCTCACACAGTCAAAGGCGATTATCGACAGCGATTTAAGTTTAACACAATGATTGACAATTTCCTTTTCTTTTCAATACATCCAATACTTTTTTAACTTTACTGTACTCGAGATGGTTTTTCTTATTTGCAGATTAATTGACAATGAACTCTCTTTCTTTTTGGCATAAAACAAACAGGAAAATACCAGATCGATCATGATTTATGGTTTAGAACTTGGGACTTACCCATTCGTCCGGTCCGTCGAAGACCTTCGTCGTCCGCTAGATGATGCTTAGGAATAAAATATTAGGTTATATTTTATCCGATTTGGGCGGATATTCCAAGCTAGTCAACTTCCTCGAAAAGTCTCTGTGCCCTTCACGGTGTGCAGCTTTTGAGCGGTGTCTCAACAGAAAAATATCTTTTGCAAATTTACAGAATTCCAATTGTGATTCCTTTTTCCAGGTTTCCAAAATACAAATCAATTATGGCTAATTTTCAAACGAACTTGTTAGAAATTTACAATGATTCGAATATCCACAAAAATATAACTTACGATAATAAGATTCACAAAACTCTATAATAATAGTTGTCCTTGATGCTCCAAATTAGTATAAAGTTAATCAATAGGCTTGATGGCCCAGAAAATTTCAGATTTAAATTTATATATCTTTTCTTGAGGAGCGGCGTGGTTAAGGCGTCTAGCCAGGGCGGAAGTTCGTCAGAAAAGAGTGTGACCAATGCATGCGATCGCGCATGATACCTATTCGCTAGGGTTTCACTAGTAGAACTATCGAACTTCTAAGCTCAGCTGATCATTTTTATCGACACACTTACCCAACCCTTACTGAAATTCAAATTAACGCCTTAATTTTCAAAAAATGTTTTTCTCCTTGGACGTTAGTAGCGTAAGTCAACTTCATGTTTGGGCTTGCAAATAACGATTTATACTTCTCTTGGAGTGCTTTTCATTTTGAATTTTGTTGACTCGTGAGTTAATCTGAGTTGATCGTGTGAACTTGCTGGGCTTGCATTTGTTTCCCCTTAACAACATGAGAGTTGTTGACTTATAATGAATCTTGTCCCACATCTTTAATTGCATTGAGTTCATTTAATGTGTCGTTGCTTTGGACTCCATGAAATGATTTCTGGTTGGATAATAAAAAGGAAGTTATAGGTTTATTAGGTTCGTTGAAAACACCCAAGTGTTCGCATAGAAATTTGTGCTCATTTGGTTTAATATTTCTGGCTATTTCTGGTTGGATGTAATTTTTATTCGAATCGGTATCTCTTAAAAAAATGTATATTGTTCCGTCTTTGTCCCGCACTGCAAAGTACGGCAAAGAGGAACAATGCATCCTTAAAAATTGATAGTACCCTCGATTTGTGGACTTAATGGAATTAGATCGGACGCATCACCATGAGAGGTGAAATATTCTTGTTGTTGTTGATACTCCGAAAATTGGGTGTATGGAACTACTTGGAAGTAATCCTCTTGGGCCTGATATTCGGACTGACGTTCGGATATATTAATTTGAGGCTCCTCCTGAAAAGGATTACCGACATATGTTTTTTTTTTTTTTTTGTATTTCATCTCCAATGTGGAACTGGCTGTGAATTGTTTGGAAAATTTGCAGTGGACTGATTGACTCTTTTCAAAAGAAATGGTTGTGGAGGATTGTCATTCGGTCTATTCATGTAATTTACTTTCATGATAGAGGCGTCCACCTCCATTGGTGAAGGTTTTGGTTGGGGTTTTGGTTGGGGTTTTGGTGCGAAAAGTCTTGGTGGGGCATTAAAGAATGCTGGGTAATTGTTAATCTGAGTAATGATCGTTTTCTGCATCTGTCTGGGGTTGTACCAATTGGTGTTATTGTGTAGCCAAGGGGGAAGAACTGGCACCCGCCAGTATATACATGGTTCTGCACTGGTTTAGGCGCTATGGTAGGACGAAGGTGGTGATGGCCGAGGGCAATAAAGATTTTAGCATTTTGATTATCCACGGAGTCAATCGATAGCAATGCATGTTTTAAATGAAGAGGTTGCGCCAAGCTAAGTCTGTCTGTCTATTTTTCTGACTCACAGAAAATAACTGGTATTCTAATGTACCCAGATCACGCCCATCAGAAGACTCTGCCAAATGCATTGCGAAATTGCCTACCAATGTAGAGCGGAATGGTCAATAGGATCGGAAAATATTTAGGGTTAGATCTCTATATCCTGGGCTTACTGGTTGAGATGAATTTAGTTGTTCAATATAATTTTGCATTCTGGCCGCCAATAGTCTATCAATAGTTGATGTAACTTGATGTACTGCTTCTATTTGAAGAACTTGAAGTTGATGCTGTCTGCGGCTCTGTAGCGGCTGTTTGACCACTGCCCTGATAAAGGACTGGTGCCTTCACCCAACTATCGTTAGTCCTCTTCGATATTAGAAGGGAATAATTTCACTCGGAAAACAAGTTCGCAGCGCGATCCCGTCGAATACGCAATCGGGATATTTAGAAAGAAAGAATAAACAAATTCGCGGAGCGATTCCGTTGAATTAGAAAGAAAAAACTTTAATGGAAATGGCTTTCGATTCACAGAATGGTTGTTAGTAAAGGTAAATATTTTAAAACGTGTTTTTTGGTTCTAAATATTAATTGATATTATGTCAAGATTTCGTTATTATGGACTTAATAGGTATTATTTCGTTCGTTTTTGGTTCTTTTGTAATTCTCTTATTTCACTATTATGGACTTCATAATTATTGCTTATCTGGTTCTTTTGTGATTTTCTTATTTTCAACTTACCATGTAGTAATATAAGTTTCATTTCGGTGTTTTTGATTGGCTGGTTGGTTGGGGCACTCGCTTTTCCAATGCTGAGGTACTAGCGCTCCGGACATTGTTATACCAATTTTCCCCCGAACGGATACTAGAAGAGCTTTTGCAGCGATAGTTATTTTCCCCTGTCTGACCTTAGCGAAGTTTAGGTATAGCGGTTTTTTACTTACCCGTAAGGTGTATTTTGCGTTATTTTGGTTAGCACTTGGCACTGGTACTAGTCACTTCACTCAAAGTTTTTATTCACAGGGTCCCTGCTCGGGCGCCAATTAAACACTTCCTTTATTCACGTTAGAAAGAAAATAAAGTTTTATTCAAAATTTCTTTATTACTTTTTACATTCACAATATTCTTCAAATTACTGGAAGATTCTGACAACTAACTTATGATTTGAACTCAGGCTTAAGACTGATTTGAGACAGATAGATTATGTTTGGAGGAAGCCTCTGCTACTGGGTGTCGTTGTTGACAGCGACGCTTGCTGAGTCGAAGGGTTCAACACTTGAGTGGGGTTCGTTTATCGCTGTATTGTTTTGGGCGGTTTGACGTCTGATGTACCGAGCTCGACACCATTCCTTAGGATTGTTTAGTCTGGCGATCCATATGGCTATCATGCGTCTCATGGTTATCGGATGACATTTGAGGCGGTGCCCTCTATGATAAGCTTTGACTTTTTGCTATCGCAAAGTTATGATGAGTGTGGAATGACGGCATGGTATAGTAGTGGAATGCTAATAGGTTTATAGTATGCTTAGTTTTAACTCGTCCCTTCTAAAATGCGGGCGTCCCCATTCGCTACCACATACTGTATGGGTGCAAGCGGCACCTTAGTTGTTGGATTATTTTCTGCTGATCTACGATTGCATTGTTTATTGTTTCCTCGGAGTGCTAAGATAATCTAGTATGATGATGATATGATGGCATTATTTGTCTGGATCTTCTGTAAGTTGTCTGTGTTGTTTAGGTGTAGTTCCTTAATCATTTTCAAGGATAAAGACTCGCCTTGGTGTTGTTTATCTGATACCAATTGTATTCACATGTTGGTTGTTTGTATCTTTGCAGTTAGCCTTTTTTCTGTGAAAGTACGCTACTATACATTTACTATTTCTAAGGTCAAA
This sequence comes from Drosophila tropicalis, assembly GCF_018151085.1. Lineage (NCBI taxonomy): Eukaryota > Metazoa > Arthropoda > Insecta > Diptera > Drosophilidae > Drosophila > Drosophila tropicalis. The sequence continues at coordinate 1,705,880 of NW_027172360.1, read as the reverse complement.
TATATCTTCCAGATTACACAATATCTTTTTATTCTGATTTTTACATTTATTCTTATTAACCCAAAATATTGTTTGTTACATTTTAGTATATGTCCATAGTCTATTTTTTCAATGGTTTTTTCGTATTTTATAGGTCGTGCGATAATTTTTTTTACAATTTTACTTGATTACTCTAGGTATACTAAAAATATAAAGAAAAGCTTTGTCATCTGATGCAATGTTAACTTCGGTAAATTCTATTAGCTCTTCGATATTTACAAATAAAGTCTAGCATTTGTATTCCACAATTGATTCAATTATCGTGATTTAAGCAGGGGATAAAATTAAGGAATTTACTATATTGGCGTTAGCCCAATCTATTGCATAGATAATGTTGGTAAATCCCTTTTCTTAGTAAGCTTAACTTATATTTTGTTATTTCTATTTCTTTAGATTTTTCGTTTGTTTCGGGTTTATTTTTGGTTACTTTGGTGTTGGTTATTTAATTATTTTAAATAAGATTTTAAGATTTTTCTACCAAGTTAATAATTATTTCTTGCTCATTATTGTTTTTTAATTGTTCATTTATTTTGTCGACCACGATTCTGTGATCTTAAGATATCGTCAAGAACTCTTTGAAATATAGATGGGGAATTTTTCAAACCGAAGGGAAGTCTAGTAAATTCATATTTCCCTCCGTTTACAGCGAATGATGTTTTTTCAATATCCGATTTTTTTAGGGGAATCTGGTAGAATCCACTCTTTAAGTGGAGCACAGAGACATATTTGTTGTTGCCCGACTGAGCAATCATTTCCCAACTTTCCGGGGCGGCGGTGACTGTCGTATTATACCATCTTGTAGTAACTCCTGGATTTGTTCTTCTACTGCTCTTCTCAGAGAAACTGGGTACGGGTAATGTTTTGTATAGACTGGAGTGACTGACATCGTTCGACTTTCTCCTTGGACGTTAGTAGCGTAAGTCAACTTCATGTTTGGGATTGCAAATAACGATTTATACTTCTCTTGGAGTGCTTTTCATTTTGAATTTCGTTGACCCGTGAGTTAATCTGAGTTGATCGTGTGAACGTGCTGGGCTTGCATTTGTTACCCCTTAACAACATGAGAGTTGTTGACTTATAATGAATCTTGTCCCACATCTTTAATTGCAATGAGTTCATTTAATGTGTCGTTGCTTTGGATTCCATGAAATGATTTCTGGTTGGATAATAAAAAGGAAGTTATAGGTTTATTAGGTTCGTTGAAAACACCCAAGTGGACATGTTCCGTGATTGGGGTGCGACTTAAAGATTTCGCATAGAAATTTGTGCTCATTTTATTTAATATTTCTGGCTATTTCTGGTTGGATGTAATTTTTATTCGAACCGGTATCTCTTAAAAAAATGTATATTGTTCCGTCTTTGTCCCGCACTGCAAAGTACGGCAAAGAGGAACAATGCATCCTTAAAAATTGATAGTACCCTCGATTTGTGGACTTAATGGAATTAGATCGGACGCATCACCATGAGAGGTGAAATATTCTTGTTGTTGTTGATACTCCGAAAATTGGGTGTATGGAACTACTTGGAAGTAATCCTCTTGGCCCTGATATTCGGACTGACGTTCGGATATATTAATTTGAGGCTCCTCCTGAAAAGGATTACCGATATATGTTTTTTTTTTTTGTATTTCATCTCCAATGTGGAACTGGCTGTGAATTGTTTGGAAAATTTGCAGTGGACTGATTTACTCTATTTAAAGGAAATGGTTGTGGAGGATTGTTATTCGGTCTATTCATGTAATTTACTTTCTTGGTCATGATAGGACGAAGGTGCTGATGGCCGAGGCCAATAGAGATTTTAGCTTTTTGATTATCCACGGAGTCAATCGATTGCAATGCATGTTTTAAATAAAGAGGTTGCTAAGCCAAGCTAAGTCTGTCTGTCTATTTTTATGACTCACAGAAAATAACTGGTATTCTAGTGTACCCAGATCACGCCTATAAGAATACTCTGCCAAATGCATTGCGAAATTGCCTACCAATGTAGAGCGGAATGGTCAATGGGATCGCAAAATATTTAGGGTTAGATCTCTATATCCTGGGCTTACTAGTTGAGATGAATTTAGTTGTTCAATATAATTTTGCATTCTGGCCGCCAATAGTCTATCGATAGTTACATCTAAGCCTCGTATGAATACTGCTTCTATGCTTCTATTTGCAGAACTTGAAGTTGATGCTGTCTGCGGCTCTGTAGCGGCTGTTTGACCACTGCCCTGTTAAAGGACTGGTGCCTTCACTCAACTATCGTTAGTACTCTTCGATATTAGAAGGGAATAATTTCACTCGGAAAACAAGTTCGCATCGCGATCCCGTCGAATACGCAATCCGGATATTTAGAAAGAAAGATTAAATAAATTCGCGGAGCGATTCCGTTGAATTAGAAAGAAAAAACTTTATTGGAAATGGCTTTCGATAGGTTTTATAGGTTTAATTTAGATTATAATTAGGTTTTAGTAAACTATAAAAAATGAATTGAATGGTAATTGTTTCGTCTTTAGGTTTTTACTCGTCTTTCGTCTTTAACACATCTTTACTTCTTTTAATAAACTTCTTTACTTCTTTTTCGTCTTTAATACTTCTTTAATAAACGTCTTCTCGTCGTTGGCTCGTCTTCAAAAGTTCTTCCTCCTCGTCTCGTAGCAGCATTGCCACATCGTCGTTTGATTAAGCATTCGGCCCGAATGCGCCGTCGTCATCATCATCATAGTCTGTTGACCATGGCTTCATATATTCAGCACACGTTGACGTATTCTTCGGACCTTCTGAACTTCCCATCTTTAGTACATCATATGCATTGTTTTGCTTTACTTTAACAATTTGGTATGGGCCCAAAAACTTTGACTTCAATTTTAGGCCGGCGCCAAATTGTGTTCGCTTTATGGCGACTAGATCACCAACGTCGTAATGCTTGGCTGGTTTACGTCTCAAATTGTATGATTTTTTATTCTCGTTTTGCATCTTCAGGATCTGTGTCTCGGCTTTGCATCGCACTTCGTTGCGGTCGTTGTTATATGTAGCTATGGTTTCATCATTAATAAGTTTTATTAGCTGATCGCCGTGTTTGGTTCGCATCTTTACTCCTATTAGCAGCTCGAAAGGTGTGGAATTAATACTTCTAGCATATGTGGAATTAATTACTTGTTGGACTCTGGATACGTGTTTGTACCATTTCGTTGGATCGTCGATGCTGAGCTTAGATAGTACTGAAATTATAGTTGCATTCAACCTCTCAACTTGTCCGTTTACTCGGGGTAGTTGTCAGTGTCGTTTTCACCAATTTAATTTTCATCTCGGCCATACTGAATAAAGATATCTGCGGTGAATGCAGCACCTCTATCCGAAATAATTGTTGAAGGATTACCGAAAATTGAACTCTCTGCAGACAGCTTTGACATAACTTCGATTGCAGTTGTTGACTTCGTCGGATAAAGCCAACAGAATTTAGTGAATGAGTCAATTACGGCTAGGATATGCTTATGATTTTTATGCGTCGAGTCAAGTGGACCCAAAAAATCTACAAGATATGTGTGCAACGGGACGTCTTATTTTTGCAGTGGATGTAGCAGTCCTTCCTGCTTACCTCTTTTGCGATTACTCATGATACACGGTAAACAGCAGCTGATGTATTTTTCGATTTTATCCTCGATGTTTAGTATATAATAATCCTTGCAAATCAACTCCTTAGTTTTTTTGATTGCGAAGTGACCTCTGTCATGTGCTCGGCTAATTATTTGTTTTTGCATACTGTTTGGTACTACAATTAATTCGCCGTCATTTACAAGCTTGTACAAAATATCTAACTTTAAAAAATAGTTGTCATACGGCTGCTTTTTATCGGTAAGTAGTTGCTTCAACCCGATACTCATACTATCTTCAGTTATTGTTAATATTGGATATCTACTCAGGGCGTCTACATGCTTCATACGTGTTCCAGGACGATGTTCAACTTTGAAATTATACTCTTGTAGAAAAAAGACCCAACGTGCAACTCTTGTGCACAAACTTTGCTTATCAAGTGTCTTCGTAAAAGCATTGCAGTCAGTTATCAAACGAAAATTGATTCCTAAAAGGTAAACTCTAAACTTGTTCAAGGCCTCAATGACTGCTAGAACTTCCAACTCATAACTCGAATACTTGCGCTGTGCATCTTCTTACTCATAAAATAAACAGGGTGTAATTCGTCGTCTTTATCTGATTTTTCCAATAGGACAGCACCAAATCCATCTATTGAAGCATCTGTATGAACTTCGGTTTCGTACTTCTGGTTATATATCTTTAAAACTGGATTTTCGGTCAACTTCTTCTTTAATAAATTGATAGCATGCTCTTCTGCTGCACCTAGATAGAATTTGTTATTGGATATCAACAAGTCTGTTAATGGCTTTGCAATGATTGCGTAGTTAAGTATAAATTTTCTGAAATACCCACTTAAACCCAAAAAACTTTGCAATTGCTTAGGTGTCTGAGGAATTTTGAATTTAGAAACAGCTTCAATCTTTTCGGTTGTTGGATACAACATCTGATTTTCAATTGTATGTCCTAAGAATTGGATTCGTCTTTTCAAAATATGACACTTCTTAATGTTGAGTTCCAGTCCATAATCTTTGCAGGTAGTAATGACTTCTTTTAAATTTAAAACAGTTTTAAAAACAGTAAAAAGTTCTTTTTCATCTTTTGCTGGAATTATTACGTCGTCTATGTAGGAAAGTGCAAATCCTCGGCGAGTAAGGGGTCGAATTATTGCGTTAATGTGCCGTTGAAACACACCAGGCGTATTGGAGAGCCCAACAGGTACTTTCTTAAATTGAAATTGGCCATTCTAAGTCACAAACGATGTGTACTTCTTACTTGATTCGGCCACTGGTACGTGAAAAAATCCGTTTTCAGATCTATTGTACTGAATACCTTTGCATCTTGGAGTCTATCAAGTTGGTCTTCAATAAGAGGCAGGGGAAAACGATCTTTTACAACTACCTTATTGATGCGTCTAAAATCAATACAAAGTCTCGGTGAGCCGTCACGCTTTTTGACAAGGACTACAGCACTTGTAAACTCTGAATTAGATTCTTCAATTATATCGTTGTTTATCCACTCTTCTATTTGTTCGTCGACTATTTTGGCATCTTGAAACGGTAGTCTGCGTGGACGCGAAAAAAATGGGGTTTCGGCATTAAATTATTTTAATATCCATACACTTCATCCGAACAACATAAAAGTCAAGAACATAGTCATCATTATCGATTTTAATTGATTACGATCACCGCCAACTCCAATAAGACTTACACTGCACGACAAAAGTTTTTGCTCACTTAGTTCTTTGAATAAGTCTTCGCGCATAACATTGAATTTGCTGCCTGTATCAAATAAGGACGAACAATTTATATTAACACTGTTTTACTCGTAATTTTACTTTGACATTGTAGAGTATGCGCATTCACTTTTTGTTCATCGTTTTGTTTAACTTGACTGCATTTACTGGCAATATGCCCAAATTGGTTACACTTAAAACATTTGTCGACCTTTGTCTTTATTGCTGCAATCACTTGCTATATGGCCTTTATGTCCACAACTATAACAGCTGACTTCTTTATTTTTGGATATTACGTTACTTGGCATCTTTTTAACAAAAACACTGCGGTCGACTGCTTTGGATTTTTCACACATTGTTTCATAGCTTCTTAGTTTTGATTTAAAATTCTTTAAGTCATTTGCACCGTATAAAACCGATTTATTAGTTTCACGTTCGTCTATCCCGTCGATTATATATTGAATTAGAGCTTGATCTTCGATTCTACCGCGCGATGCAATGTCTTTCATTTTATAAAAATATTCTTGCATATTTTGACTTTTGTTTCGCTTTCTTTCGCTCAGATGTTTATGTAATTCATTGCTCGATACGGTCTGCCTAAACTCGCTTAATAGTGCATTTTTGAGTATTGACCAAGAATTAATACCTTTTTTACTGAAAACAAATAGCTTGGCATTGCCTCTTAGCGACTTTTTTGCAAAAACTAATTTCTGCAAGTCCATCAAAAGAGCCTGATCTTCGAATTCTGAAAGCCATTCCTCAATTCCAATTGAATTTGTTCCATCGAATGTTCTAATTGTGTCCTCTATGTCACGAAAATTCATACCAAAACGCATAGAAATGTCACTATAACGTTTTTCGTCTCCACTGTTTCTCTTACATCTTTGTGAATTCTATTTCTCTTTCTGTTCAACGTGTTCTTCTGCATCATTGTACACACTACTGTGAGCTGCACTTTCGTTACCCTCTTGATCGTCAAATTCGTCGCTGCTTTCGTCGTTGCGCTCTTCGTTTTCACAAAACAAACTGCGAAGTTCGTGGAATATATGTGACTGCAAATTCTCTACTTCGTGCCCTATACCGAGTATGTTACATATAGAAACGAGATCACGTTCTGACAAGTTCTGTTCAACGTATATTTTCTTGCTTTCGTATTGCGCGTCATTCTCATAGAAGCTGAATACAGAAAATTCACCTAACCGTTGCCGATTATTTCTGTCTCCCTCTCGCTCATATACATATTTATGCAAAGCAGTAATGCTTGCTTTACTGGCACTAACAATTTTAGCATTAATGAAATTTTTTAAACACGGCATTTGGTTATGATTTTTTTTTTTTTTTTTATAACGTTTAATATATATTTGTTGAATCTACTCTTAAATTAGAGCCTAACAACAAGTTTGAGATATTTTTCTTAATCTAGTACTTAAGATAAATCCTGGGGATATTGCAGGCGGCCCGAATCACTTGTTATTGGGTTGGTCTGTCATTTCTTTTAAGACGAGTTCTATTATTAGTTCGCGTAAGGGAATTGGCAAGAACATTAGGATGTGCATCCAGTTTCGCAGAATACTTCAGTTGTTGACTACCTATTTCAGATTTTAGGTAGGTATATTTAGATCATTTTGAATGTTGTCGTTCCGTATGTACCACGGAGCCCCCGTGATTGATCTTAAAATCTTCGACTGCGCTCTTTGTATAATATCGACATTGCTGGTACTTGCATTTCCCCATAGTACGGCTCCGTAAGTCCAGATGGGTTTCAGTACGGAGTTGTATAGGAGGACTTTATATTCCAGACGTAGAGGGGACCGAGCATTGATGATCCAATGTAGGCTACTTGCTTTCAGTTTAAGCTGTGACTTTTTTGCTTCGATGTGCTTGCGCCAAGTTAGTCTTCTGTCTAGGTGGATGCCAAGGTAAGTGACATCCTCGGCTTGAGGAACTGGTACGTTGTTTAGCATTAGAGCTGGACAGTTTCTTCTGTTAAGCGTAAATGTAACATGTTTGCATTTCTGCTCGTTGACCCGGATACGCCAGGTGGCTAGCCATTCCTCTACCACCTTGAGGTGTTCCTCTAATTTTGCAGAGGCTAGTATTGGGCATTTGGATCTGATGAGGATTGCCGTGTCATCGGCAAAAGTGGACGTTGTAAGTCCTAAACTCGTTGGTAAGTCTGCAGTGTACAGTAGGTAGAGCAATGGGCCGAGTACACTGCCTTGCGGTACACCAGCTTTGATTTCAAAATCAGCAGAGACGGAGCCATTACATCTTACAGCGAATTTCCTATTGTAAAGGTAAGATTCCATGAGTTTGTGGGTGTACTGTGGCAGTTTTTGCCGGATTTTGAACATCAGACCCTCCAGCCAAACTCTATCGAAAGCCTGGGCAACGTCGAGAAAGACAGCCGCAAAGTATTCTTTTAGTTCGAATGCTGTTCGTATTTCGGATGTTATGCGATTGACTTGTTCAATTGTACCATGTTTTTCGCGAAAGCCGAACTGGTGTGAAGGGATTGTGTTCTCCGATGCCAGAAATGAGTTTAGTCGGATCTGCAGGACCTTTTCAAAAAGCTTCGAAAGACATGGCAGCAAACTAATTGGCCTATAGGATGATGGCTGGGTTTTGTCCTTTCCCACTTTAGGAATCATGATGATAGTGGACCTTTTCCATGTTCTTGGGAAGTAGCCAATTCTTATTATAGCGTTGAACAGTTTGCAGATGTATTGTATGGCAATGATAGGGAGTTCCAGGATCATTTTCGGTGTGATTAGGTCATGGCCAGGGGCTTTTTTTGGCTTTATGTGGTTTTTAATAACTGCAGTGATCTTGTCCGATTGGAGTTCCGAGTACTCACTATCCGTTAATGTGCTCGAAGGGGGAAGTACAGATGAGTTTGATGTTGGATTTGGCTGGAAAACCATTTTAAGATGTGTGGCAAATACGGATAAGCATCCTTCGACTCTTCGTCACTGCGGGCCCATCCACCGGTTGGACTCCTTATCGGTGAAATTGTCTCTGCAGGAGCGCTTAAAGTTGGGTGGGCTTTCCACAGAGGATGTTTAGTGCTGGTTGGGCTGAGCTTTTCTATGTATTTTTTTGAGCCCATCTTAACGCCTTGGAGAGGTTGCGATTAGCATGCCTTAGGCGAAGTTTTGCTGCTGGTGAGCGAGTAATCTGCCATTCTCTTCTTAGACATCGTTTTTCCGTTACTAATTGTTCTATCCGCCGGTTCGTAGGCCTGTCAACAGGTTTAGTGTAAGAAGAGGCAGGTGGAATAGATACTTTTGCTGCAGCTGCCATCATAGACTCAAGTGCAGAGACGCACATATCAATGTCCTCTGCAGCATTCAGTTTCGGCGAACAGTCAATGTGGGCACTCATGTACATTTTAAATTTAAGCCAATTTGTTTTGTTGTTTGTAAGCCTATATGGGCGATCAAGTACTTGAGGTCTTGTTAATAGTGTGAATAGTACTGGAGAGTGATCGGAAGTTAGATCTAGCAGTTTATCCGCAGTGATCTGATTACGTGGAATCCTCTTGGTTACTGCGAAATCAATCAAGTCAGGCACTTTCTGTGGATCTGTGGGCCAATAAGTAGGCCTACCCGGTGAGACACAATCCATCTTATTGAGAGGGTTGACTATTGTGTTGTACAACTGCTTGCCTTTAGGATTTACCAGGCGAGATCCCCAGTGCGTATGTTTGGCGTTATAGTCCCCTGCTGCAATGAAGCGATCTCCGAGTGTGTTAAAGAAATCGGTAAATTCCTTTTCAGAGATTGAGAAGCGGGGTGGGCAGTACAGGGCAACCAATGTAGTGTTGCCGCAGCTGGTTTGGACGGTTATAGCAGTTGCTTGTAGGTGCTGTGTTTCAAATCTGTTGAGGAACGAGTGTTTTTTACGGTTTTTGATTAGGATACCAGTCCCGCCATGAGCTTTTCCGTCTGGATGGTTTGTTGCATAGAAGGTATATTTTGGTATTTGAAAATTATTTTTTGATGTTAAATGTGTTTTCGAAATCAGCAAAACGTCGATTTCACTTGAGTCTAGGAATAGTTGCAGTTCATTTTTGTGCTTGGAGATGCCGTTAGCATTCCAAAGACATAGACGTAGTGAAGCCATTATTTATTCTCGATAAGCTTCTGGATAAGCAGGTTTTGATTCCGCGGATTCTGTAGATGGTGGAGTGACGGGGTCTCTTTTGAGGGCTCCGTCTGTCCAGTTCGGAGCACACTAGCGAAGGATACACTAGGACTGTATGTAGCAGGCATGTTAGATGATCTAACAGCCTTGGCGAAGAATACCTCGGGTGTAGTCTTAGAGGCGTTGACGGTGATTTTTGGTCGAGCTGGGGTTTTGCGCCCGTTTAGGTGAGATTTAAGATCCTTGAAGACAGGACATCCTCTGTAGTTGGCCGTGTGGTTCCCTCCACAGTTACTGCGTAGTCTTAGTGCGACATTGTTTCTGTCCTTGGTGCAAATGCCATCTTTATGATGTTCGCCACAGCCAACACACACTGACCTGAGATTGCAGTTGTTAGAGGTGTGGTTGTATTCCTGGCAGTTTTTACACTGCGGTGGTTGGTGTCTCTTATGGGGCTCCTCTACGGTGATTCTTCTGTGCAATAGGAGCTGTAGGTTGTAGATTGGGTGCACTTCATTTGGCTTCGACCGCTTTGCATCTGGTTGGAGCTCGATTTTAAAGAGCGGCTGTGCGACTTTGTTCCTGTTGATGATGTTGACAACGGATTTGACCGCAAACCCTTTTTCGACCAACGCGTCTGCTATTTCTTGAGTAGGGACCGATGGCTCAATCCCCTTCAACACAACCTGGAGCCCTTTACTGCTTTTTAGTTGGTAGGTATAGAAGTTGATGTTAGCATTACGGAGGTACTTTTCGATGATGCGGAAATTGTCCTCAGTTTGGGTTTGACATTTACTTTCTTTTATGTTACCCCTATTGATGGGGGTTACAACAAAGTTATTTGCCCCTACTGTTTCTACTAAGTTCGAAATGATGGCGCTGCAGTTGGCTCCACGGATGTATAAGGGGGTGGTCTAGCCGATTTAACTTTATCTACAGCGCCGGCTTGATCATCTTGCTGATCGGCAAGAATTTTAAAACGATTCCCGCTAAGGGGTGCTACTCGTTCATTTGGTTTGGTTATTTTCGGCGTGTTGCCACTTTTTTTCTTTTTGCGGGCTTAGCTTCCGCTTAGTTATTTTAATATATCTATCCATTCCAGTTTGGACAGAAGTCGTTGGGTTTACTATTGTGGCTGACTCAGGGCGACTTGTCGTTGACGGCTTGAGGCAGGTCAATACTTCGGCAGACGCTGCAGTAGTTGCTGTCAACGAGCTGACGGTGCTGGTCGGTGCAATCGGTGCCCCAGTTATCGTTATTGATGGAGAAGCACACTGCTCTCTCCACGGTAAGTTGCTTTTGATTGCTGAGTGGCTGGCACTTTCGGTGTTATTGCTTACGTTAGCATTCAGTGGGGCCGGCGACACCACCGAAAAGTACGCGTTGTTGCGTTGGACCGAGAGTAGACGCTCACGTTGTTGTTGTACAATTAGTTCTTGTAGCTGTTGCTGTTGGGGATCGAGAGAGCTTGGGCCCGAATTGGTGGACATGGCTTTTGTAAAAATTACGCACTTTGTTGTTGCAACTTAGTATTTATTGCTATTAGAGCAATCTAATAGCAATATGATTGTAAATAGGCGTCTCTGGGGCGACTGAGAGCCCTACACAAATTTTTGTAAACGTGGTCTTTTTTTACACTTAATTTTTGCGGAGTGCATTAAAAAACACGTCTGTACACGGCGGCAGTTAAATTATTTTTGATTTGGTTACGATGGGGGAAAAAAATTGGGTTATTTTTTACAGCATTTATTGTTTTATATTAGTCACGTTTTCCTAGTAGTCCCGTTCGATTTATATTTAGTAATATGATAATAGGTTTTATTTTAGATTATAATTAGGTTTTAGTAAACTATAAAAAATGAATTGAATGGTAATTGTTTTGTCTTTAGAATTCTACACGTCTTTCGTCTTTAACACTTCTTTACTTCTTTTAATAAACTTCTTTACTTCTTTTTCGTCTTTAATACTTCTTTAATACACGTCTTCTCGTCGTTGGCTCGTCTTCAAAAGTTCTTCCTCCTCGTCTCGTAGCAGCATTGCCACATCGTCCTTTTTTGTAGGTCGCTTGCCACTTCGTCTCATATGGATCGCTTGCCACACCGTCGTTTAACAGCTGTTTTGAGGTGGTCTGGCCATTCGGCGTTACCAACCCAACCCCACATATATTCTTATGCTTCGACTTAGGCGACAACTACAAAAGTACATACATATATATTATGTAGAGCGCTTTCATCAAAGTGCGTGGTGCATACATGTATGTATGTGCATATATAAATGTACATACATATATGAACATATTTAGCTGTATATTTATGTGAGTATGTTTATGTGAATATATTAATGTATACACATAAACATATTCAAGTGCACATTTATGTTTTATTGCGTACATATTTTATTGTTTATATTTGCAACAAAGTGTTACAAGTTGAGCATTCTTAAGGTTCGTAATCTGAACACAATAACCAACAAATTACAGAAAAAATTATTCGATTAAGTCATTTAGAAGCCGAGAAAAAAAAAAACAAAAAAAGTCTTACATTCGTGTCCGCCACTGTATTTCTTTTCGTTTTTTTTATACCCTTGCAAAAAGGGTATATTAATTTTGGTCAGAAGTGTGCAACGCATAGAACGAAGCATCTCCGACCATACAAAGTATATATATTCTTGATCAGCACGACGAGACGAGTTCAAATAGCCATGTCCGTCCGTCCGTCCGTCCGTCTGGATCAACGCTACTCCTAGACCGTAGGCTAGTAGGCTTGTATATACTGCAGGGGTTGTATATCTCGGATTCAGCCGGATCGGACCACTATATCATATAGCTCCCATACAAACCCCAAAGTCACGATCTGTGACTTTTCTCAATAACTTCGTTATTTTCTGTGCTATTATCGTGAAACCTAATATTAGAGAAATTATTACGCCTATAAACTACTGTGCCAAATTTGATCAAGATCGAGTGACTATATCATATAGCTCCCATAGGAACGATCGGTCGAAAACAGTGACTTTTGTTAATAACTTCGTTACTTTTAACGCGATTGCTTTCAAATTAAACATTTGTTAGTTTGATATATCTGTTAATGACTCTGCCGAATTTGATAAAGATCGGGCGACTATATCATATAGCTCCCATATGAACGATCAGTGGAAAACAATGACTATGATCAATATCTTCGTTATTTCCTATGATTGTAGGCCATTCTTTCGCAAACATAAGCCTTTTCAGATAAAACGTTCTTCCACATTAATGGCTAATAGGTAAGGAAAAAGTTACGAAAAAAGTTGCAAGGGTATACAAACTTTGACGCGGTCGAAGTTAGCCCCGGCCCTCTGGTTTTAAATTATTTTCGTAAATTTTTAACCTATTCTTATGTACTGTTTGTATCTTATTTTTATTGTTCCTAATTTTTATGTTGTTGTTTTTAGATATTTAGCGGACGTTGACGATACTATGCGCAGTACGTTCAAGTGGCCCCTACGACACCAGGACATAGCCTGTTACGTGCGAGCCCAAGCAGATAACTGCCCACCTCCCACCCGACCGACCGAGGGGTGCAGCCGTATAACGCACGGCACGAATCGCGTGGACAAATACACAATAGAAAAAACAGACAAACAAATAATACTATAGCTATCTATTAACTATATGGGATAGGATAGATGTTTTAAGCATATTAATAGAAAACTCTGAGAGATGTTTTTACAACTTCCAATGGTCCTAGATAGGCTGAGTCAAGCTTATGACCAGCTTCTATTCTATTTTAAAATCTGCTGACTTATTGTCATAAAAATTTTTCTGGTTTTCCTTACGTTTTTCTAACATTATTCTAGCTCTACTGTATGCTAGTTCTAATCCTAACATAACTTCTTTAGCATAATCATCTACTTTATATTATGGTTAAATTCTATTTATGCTAAAAATATGGATTGATAAATTATTTTGTTTACCAAATAAAAGAGCATAGGGACAGTATTTGTGTGTTACTGATGGGGTTGTGTTAAAACAGTACAGAAAATATTGTAACCTTATGTCCCAATCAGTTTCATCCACTGATATATATGATCGAATGTATCATTGAATGTTCATGACTTCTTTAAACGATACCCAAGGTCTGGTGGTGGTGTGCAGTAGTGTCTATTTTTAAATATTTGCACAAGTCATTTATTATTGAACTCTTGTATTCTGTCCCCATGTCCGTAATGAACGTCTTCATTGGACCGTACTTTAGAATGAAGGATTCAAAAATAGCTTTCGAGATTGTTGTAGCGCTTTTATTGGGAACTGGTATGGCAACTAAGTATTTCGTCATGTCACATATTAGAGTGACTGCATATTCGTTACCATTTTCGGATTTTGGTAGTGGACCAATGGTGTCTACTATTACCCTATCAAAAGCATGTATGGGGGTTTCTGTAATAACTAAGGGTGTTTTTATGTGCTTTATCGTTTTTGACTTTACGCATTTTTCACATTTATTAATGTAGTCTTTTACATGACGTGTCATGTTTTTCCAATAATAACATCTTTTTACTTTGGCCAAAGTTTTTGTAATGTCTGTATGGCCACCCTGTATTGGATCATCATGGTATGTAGACAATATTGCTTCTTTATCTTTATATTTTTCTATAATGGTCACCGGTTGGAGTAGCGCTACTCTTAATGTTTTCAATATTTTATTGCCCATTTCTATAAAAGATTCTATTGAAAATGGATCAAAGATCTTTTCACTCGGTGCAAATTTGAGTTGTTTGATTTCGAGTATACCGGCTTGTTTTTCAAGCCTTTGAAAAAACTGACCTAAGTCTAGATTTTCATTGGTGTACAGATCTCCAATATCAATTCTTGCTATAAATTTCTTTCCATGTTTGAGGAAACATAAATCGTGTGTTATGCGCAAGGTCACTACTTTTCGTACTTCATCATTGCAATGTACTTCATGTATTTTGGGCTTAGAAGCATCATTAGGTACGCGCCTAATTGTATTTTGATTTTTAACATCTGGCCAGAGATTATTTTGTCTACTTTGCTGCCTGGTAGTGACTTTCAGGACATTTGCTTTTGTGTTTTTTAGATCCTGTATTGTAATGCAGGATAATGCATCCGCAACAAAATTATCTTTTCCCTTAAGATATTCTACTGTGAATTCATATTCCTCTAGATCAAGTCTCATTCTTGTTAATTTTGAAGTCGGATTTATCATAGAAAAAAAATACGTTAGGGGTCTATGGTCTGCTTTGACTCTGAAGTGTCTGCCATATATACATATATGGGGGAAAATGTGTAATAGCCCAGTGTATCGCAGCTAGTTCTTACTCAGTAGTACTTTTATTTCTTTCACCTTTAGTGAACGAACGGGACGCGTATGCTACTGGCAACTGCTTACCATTTCTTTAAAAGATTCTATTGAAAATGTTTCAAAGATCTTTTCACTCGGTGCCAATTTGAGTTGTTTGATTTCGGGTATACCGGCTTGTTTTTCAAGCCTTTGAAAAAACTGACCTAAGTCTAGATTTCCATTGGTGTACAGATCTCCAATCTCAATTCTTGCTATTAATTTCTTTCCATGTTTGAGGAAACATAAATCGTGTGTTATGCGAAAGGTCACTACTTTTCGTACTTCATCATTGCAGAGAAGAAAGTCTAGCATTTGTAAATATCGAAGAGCTAATAGAATATACCGAAGTTAACATTGCATTTGCCATCTGATGCTCTTCCTTACCTGTACCTGTGAAATACGAAAAACCTATTGAAAAAATAGACCATGGACATTTACTAAAATGTAACAAACAATATTTTTGGTTAACCAATAAGAATAAATGTAAAAATCTGAATAAAAATATCAAAGGAGTTATATTCGGCTATGCAGAAGTTTATATACCCTTGCAGTCCTTGACAATAATAATTTTACATGTTCAAAATTTGTTTTCTGCAACTCATACTACAATTTGTTCTTCTTCTCTTATTCCCTCATTCCCTGAGCAAAGCAACGCACGCATACACATACACATACGTCTGTGCGTGTATGCATGTGCTCTGTTGATTTGATGATGACGTAGTAGGCAGCAAGCAGCGCTGCCGGCAGCGATTGAACCGATTTATATGACTGTAACTTGTGTTCTATTTATCCGATTGAAATTTGGGGACCTCATTTTTTAATACCCAATACTATCACAGTAGCAAATTTCATGGGGATACTCCAATTTTTATGAACTTTTTTTGAAAATGTTTGTTCTAGAGCTATATGATATAGTGGTTCGATCCTGACAATTTTCATACTTGATCTGCTCCAGACAATAAAAAGCACACAAACAAAATTTCAGCCCGATGGTTTTTAAGATGTCTGAGTAAAACGCATACGCACGGAAGAACAGACGGACAGACCGACATGGCTATATCGACTCAGCTTCTCACGCTGTTCAAGAATATTTATACTTTATGGGGTCGGAAACGTGTCCTTCTGTGCGTTACAAACCCCAGATCCCAAAATTTGAATGTGATCGGATAAATATAACCTAAGTTACAGTCAATATAATAATCGGCTCTGCTCCCAGCTCTGCCGGCAGCGCTGCTTGCTGCCTACTACGTCATCATCAAATCAACAGAGTACATGCATACACACACAGACGCAACGCTACATAAAGTGTATGTGTATGCGTGCGTTGCTTTGCTTTGGGAATGAGGGAAGAAGAAGAACAAATTGTAAAATAGAGAGTAAAATTGTTTTGTTTGTATATTTATGAATTGAGTTGCAGAAAACAAATTTTAAACATGTAAAATTATTATTACCAAGGAATGCAAGGGTATACAAACTTCGGCACAGCCGATGTTAGCTTGTTTGATATTTTTATTATCACATGAATTTCATATATAGGCAAGAGATTTTTTTTACATTTAGATATTTTAAATACTATTGTATTGATTTATTATATAATGGTATTATTTATAACTGATAAAAAAGTATTGAAATTTTTAATGCATAGATAACTTATATATAGATAAATATATTTGATGCTATGTTTGACATTCATTTTAAATACTGAAGCAAAATTGTAATAAACTTTAATATTCTGTCTATTTGTGAAAAGCTTTAAGTATTAATGTCCTTGCTTAAGCTGATAAACATACATCTGGGATGACAATAACTAGTGAATACTCTTTTATACACTAAATATTATTTTGGTAGTTTTTAAAAATAATATGTAAGTTTCTAAAAATTCAAATTTATAGTATTTTATGCAGTATACATATACAATACATATAAATATACCTATACCATTTGTAATTGTATTAGACCTCATAAAGAAAAAATGTGCGTTTAAGTATTTCTTTTACAGTGATTGGGATTTTCTGATTTGGCATTTTACGTCATCTTAGCGCTGTTTTCATTGGACACAAGATTAAGTGGTAGCGACAATTCCTCACTTTCACAAGCGTTGTTTAACTCCGGCAGTAATTCTGTTTTCTTGCGTCTTAAAAAGGCTTCCTTTAGTGCAGGTGTCGCCTTGGACTCAGATATTTCATTCTTGTAATTCTACAAAAACAAAAAAGCAAACATCATTATTCATTTACTATTATTTTAGAAACACTTAAACATTTTATCAGAAAGATTTGTGAGATGTTATAACTATAAGTAATAAGAGTTGCTTAGAAGCCATTATGGCTTTTTAATTTTATTACCATGCCCTAAATTTGATTTGGGTTACAAAAGAAAACTCAATGAACACAAAAAAATATTTATTCAATATAAAATATTATTTAATTCCAAGTTAGTCATATATTTTAAACACCTTAGAGACAGTTACTAGGAAGGCATTACAGCCAAACTCCCCTCACAAAATGTCAGCGCTGAAAACACTATAATAAAAAAGGAAAAAACAACTACAAATTCGTCACAACTGGTCAATCATTCCTAAATTATTTAAATTATATTAATATTGTATATCAAAACCAGAGGGCCGGGGCTAACTTCGACCGAGTCAAAGTTTGTATACCCTTGCAACTTTTTTGATAACTCTTTCCTTACCTATTAGCCATCAATGTGGAAGAACGTTTTATCAAAAAAGGCTTGTTTGCGAAAGAATGGCATACAATCATAGGAAATGACGAAGATATTGATCAAAGTCACTGTTTTCCACCGATCGTTCCTATGGAAGCTATATGATATAGTCACCCGATCTTTATCGAATTCGGCACAGTCATTAACAGATATATTAAATTAAGAAATGTTTAACTTGAAAGCAATCGCGTTAAAAGTAACGAAGTTATTTACAAAAGTCACTATTTTCGACCGATCGTTCCTATGGGAGCTATATGACATAGTCATCCGATCTTGATCAAATTTGGCACAGTAGTTTATAGGCGTAATAAACTCTCTAATATTAAGTTTCAAGTTTTTTACCCTCTTTGCAAAAACAAAAATTCTTCCATACTTCTCTCGTTGTCGTAAGTGCGGCAGACTTGGCCATTACACCAACTCCTGCAAAAGCCAGCAAATCTGCCTTAACTGCAGCTATCCGTATATACAGCTGTGCTCACGAAAATAGCAGTGCAGTACACGTTAACAAAAATTCAAACTTTTTTCACATATTCCTTTTTAAAGATTCAGTTTTCTGACTTTGGTTTTGTTTAATGGTATGTAGACAAATGAAAACTGAAAAAGTTTCGTTAATTTGACTAATTTTAGGGTCGTTTTTTACATTTTTGTGCTTATCCCCACTTTGGCTGTTCACAAAAATAGCAGAGTTTCGTTTAGTTGCTAAAAAAGCAAATAAAAAGTTTCCAAATCTGTCATTAGTAAGTGTAATTAATTACATAATTATAGTGTACTATTATTTGCGTCAACTAATGGTAAAATTTTTGTGTTAGTCGGAAGAGGAACGTATTACTCTACCGAGAAGCCAAGACGCCTTCTCGAAAATCTTGGAAAACAAGGTAAAACCTACAAAGAAAATTCAAAGTTTAGTTAGATGTTCTGCATAGATAGTCTCTGTTGCCTTAGATTTCCAAAAAATCCCGATAGACGTAAAAAAGGGGCCGAAACGGTTTTAGATGACTGACACATTGTTCGATACTGCAGATTCAATCCGTTTGCATCTTCTAATTTATTCAAACATGATCTAATCTTGGCAGTAATGGATGTCACTTGTGACGTAGACTCATAGAACAATAGATAAACGGGCGAAGTCTAAGGAAACTCCCACTGTTGAGTTAAAGCACATTTGTATTTTGATAAAACTGCATATGAATCTTCCATTTGCAAAGTGGGTAATATTCTCGGGCAGATGACCGCAAAGTAGTCTTGTTTGGTGGTGCAGGTTCCAAACAGTGTACGTCGCCCAGAATATACAGAGTATACCACCCAAACCACACGCAAACAGCGGTTAGACTATAGGGAATGATGTGGACTTGTTTCTCAAATATTGGACTAAGTCCTATTGTTAAGATTAATGAGAGTACGGATCGAAATGTCTACATGAACATTATGAAGAAGGTTATGCTGTCTTATATCATATGGAATATGTCCATAATATGGACATATCACCGGTCTTATGACCCAAAACATAGGAGCAATCTCGAAATAGTTGTTTTTAATTCGACAGAATAATGTAATACCAGTGCCAGCTCAGGCGCAGGATTGGTAGTGTCACAAAACAAAAACCGTCCAATACAACTCAACTTTGTGAAGTTATCCAAGAAACATGGCAGCAGATACCAGTTCAGCTTTGCAGGATTCGGTGCGGCGCAGGTGCCAAGCGAATATTGCCAATAAGTGGTTCACAACAAAGTATTAAGTTCTAAGAACCAAAGGTGATCGACAGATTTTAATTCTTAGTTGTCACTGCTATTTTTATGAACAGCTCAAAATGCCCTTTTCTTTAATATTTTGCTCATTTCTTAAAATGGAGTCTTTTTGTTCAGTCCAAAATGGTAGTAATTTTATTCTATATAAATATATATTATGAATCTAAAAATGTTGGTGCAGTTATGGTCTTTTTAATATGGTTTAACAACTTTAAAGTCAAAGCTTAAGGGCACTGCTATTTTCGTGAACACAGCCGTAAATCACCTTTACCCAGAGGAACTAACACTATACAAAAACTTAAACTGATGCATTAACTGCAAAGAAGACGGAATTTCAAATTACCATTATTCAATTTATGACATTAGTGATATAGTTTATATACCCTTGCAGATCTTGTCCATCATATTTTTACATGTTCAAAACTCTTTTTCTGTAACTCAATTCAGCACTGCACAAACAAAACATTCCAAATATCATTTTCATTTCTTTTTCCTCCCCATGCTGCATGCTGCGATTAAAACACATACAGTTTATGTAGCGTTGCGTCTGTGTGTGTATGCGTGTGCTCAGCTGCTCTGTGGAATCCAAGCAATGACGTAGTAGGATAGCTGCAACACTGTCAATTTATATTGACTGTAACCTGTGTTTTATTTATCCGATCTAATTGAAATTTCGGGATCTGGTGTTTTATATTCAAAATCATAATCGTACTCAAATATCGTACTCTTTAGTGCTTTTTTCTTCATCATGTCCTATAAAAGTTCCCTCCTACTCGTCAGCATCTGTTGGCGAGTCAAAAAACTATTTTGTCCATATCTCTGGCCTATCAAAATGGACTAAAGGCTACGCTTTCTAGATTCTCATATTTTTGCTTTTACTGAAACTTGGCTGAAGCAAGATTTTGCTAATGCTTCTCCGGACCACCGGTAATGGCGGTGTTGTAATCGCTGTTGATTTACGTTTGCGTCTGAAATAGTTCTGTCTTGCAATCATCGTAATGATGGAAAAAATTGTTTTAAGGACCAACCATGAACCCTCAAAAATATCTATTTTCAAAACTTACTACAATAAGATTAGATTGAGAAGAGTTCGATTTTACTATATAAAAATTTATAAAGTCTGATCTGCTAGATTGCGTATCATCGTTTCAAGACTTAGGTGTAATTTTTGGTTCAATTTTCATATATCTTCAATTGTTAATAGAGCATACAGTCTTCTTGGCTTCATAAAACGTTGGGCCAAAGAATCGTCGTCGAACTTTTAGACAGAGGGAAGGCCAAATCCCGAAATTTGCGGGGAGGGAGAAAAAAGGACGCGATCTTTTTTTAATATCATTACCATTAATATCATGGTCTAAAGAATTAATATTAAAACTCTGAAGCTAGCACCACCTGCCGCATAACGCAGATTTCGGGGCTGCAACGAACTAATTGTAGAATGTTTACATGTTTTTCTACATGTCATATAGTAAAACTATCATTTGAATTGGTTGGAAAAAGAATAGAAACGATCCGGATATTTTTCAGTCAAATGAATTTTTAATTTTAATATAATATTCTACACTAAAGGTATTTAAAGTTCACACACTCCTTAGAGGAAGAAATGGAAATTAGAAATATCAAAGAAGCTAACATCGGCTATGCCGAAGTTTATATACCCTTGCTGTCCTTGGCAATAATAATTTTACATGTTCAAAATTTGTTTTCTGCAACTCAATTCATCAATATACAAACAAAACAATTTTACTCCTCATACTACAATATGCTATTCTTCTTCCATCATTCCCTAAGCAAAGCAACGCACGCATACACATACAGTTCTTGTTGCGTCTGTGTGTGTATGCATGTCCTCTGTTGATGACGTATGACGTAGTAGACAGCAAGCAGCGCTGCCTGCAGAGCAGAGATTATTATATTGACTGTAACTTGTGTTATATTTATTCGATCAGATTCAAATCTGGAGTTGGGATCTGGGGTTTTATGTCCAATATTATCACATATGTAAATTTCATAGCGATACTCCAATTTTTA
Source organism: Drosophila tropicalis (assembly GCF_018151085.1). Classification (NCBI taxonomy): domain Eukaryota; kingdom Metazoa; phylum Arthropoda; class Insecta; order Diptera; family Drosophilidae; genus Drosophila; species Drosophila tropicalis. The sequence goes on along the minus strand of NW_027172360.1, from coordinate 1,684,549 downwards.
TGAAAATGTTTCTTCTGGACCTATATAGTAGATAGTAGTCCGATCCTGATAATTCTCATACTTGATGTGCTCCAGATAATAAAAACCACACAGCTCTTAAGATGGCTGAGTAAAACGCATACGCACGGACGGACAGACGGACATGGACCAAGAATATACATATATACTTTATGGCGTCGGAAACGTGTCCTTCTGTGCGTTACAAACATCTGACCCATTTTGTAATAAATGCAAGGGTATAAAAATATTGAGATCGATCGCCGAATTTAAGAGTTCTTCAAAAAAGAGGTTTTCGCTCTTAATTTTGAATATACGCATGAAAGTCGACATCGAAAACGCGTGACAACGTAAAAAATTTAACAGGTCATCATGATGCTTGAGCAAGAAGCATAAAACATATTTTGAAACCCTAAATATGCTTCGGGCCAATTGGAAAAATATGCTGTGGTCGGATGAAACAAAGCCAAAAATCATTGTTTATGATCCAAACCACACTTTAAAGACCGTTAGACACTGAGGTGACAACATTATGCTTTGGGGATGCTTTTCTTCTTTAAAAGATATACAAGAATGTTTGTTCTTGAAATCCACCAAATGAAATATTGGTGTCACGGAAATCAAAGAGATTTCATTTCTGGAACTATTTTGAGAATGTTTATTTCTACCAAATTCAATTAAATCAAAGGGCAAAGAGCAGCATAAAATATAACTATACGCATTTGCTTATGGTTCATTCATAGTCAACATCATCAGTCAACATTATAATGAACATGGTGTGGTATTAAAGCAGTATGTGAAGTATGCTAAGTAAACCGTCCTTATGAAGGGATATGTATGATCTGATGTACTACTACTGTTTCTACTGTGAGCCATTGAATTAACTTTAAAATTTTAGTTTTTGCAAAGTTGTATTAGTATTGAAATCATGTTTTCTGTTCCCATATCTGTTAAAATTGTTTTTTCTGATCCATCAATTTAAATGAATTTTCCAAATATTGACCTTGCAACCGGCTATGCGCTTTTAGATGGATTCGAGATATTTGGACAAGTCAAAAACAATTATCTAATCTTATTATTTATTGTTTTGATGTGTTGTGTTGCCTTATTGCAAGTTTCAATAAGTTTTGTGCAAGCGTCTCAAGCAGATGAACGAAAGTGAATTTAGCTAAATTTAAAATTTAATTTGTTCTACTAAAAAACACTTTTGTCGCTGAAAAGTATATTTATTTTTAAAGAATGTAACGGTTTCTTTTTGTAAAAATAAATAGACGAGTTCCTATAGCCATGTCCGTCCGTCCGTCTTTCCGTCCGCCCGTCCGTCAGTCCGTCCGTCTGGATCAACGCAAACTCCTTCTAGACCGAAAGAGCTACAGAGCTAAGTACTGCAGGGGTTGTATATTTCGGATTCAGCCGGATCCGACCACTAAATCATATAGCTCCAGAACAAACATTTTCATAAAAATTGGAGTATCGCTATGAAATTTACATATGTGATAATATTAGATATAAAACTACGTGATACGTCATAAAAAGAGCACATGTATATAGACACAGACGCAACGCTACATGAACTGTATGTGTATGCGTGCGTTGAATTTCAGCCCGATATCTCTTAAGGTGGCTGAGTAAACCGCATACGCACGGACGGACAGACCGCATGCTGATCAAAAATATATATACTTTATGGGGTCGGAACATCTCCTTCTGTGCGTTACAAACATCTGACCAATTTTTTTAATACCCTCTGCAAGGGTATAAAAAAAACCATACAAATATATCATAATATTATAACTATCTACTATGAACTAAATAGGAGGGGATAGATGTGTTAAGTAAAGTAGTCTATGAGAAGATTACATGAAATAGCAGGATGTCATCAGAGCAGAGGACCCTAAAAGGTTAATGAAGCCATAGTTAGTAAAACAACGACTAAGGTTTAAAGGTATGATAGGATGTCTACTCCGTCTTCATGGTACCGACAGACTAACCTGAACCAATAACTAGGGCGGGTCAATATCAGCATTTAGAAGCTTGTGCACAAAAATAAGGAGGGAAGTTTAATCAAAAGAAGTCTACTAGCATACAAAGACAAATTGACATTGCAATCCCAGCTTAAGCCACGAAGAAAAGCAAGAACTGCTCTTGAACGGTTTCCAGTCCAATCTGAACAAATGCCAGATCCATACTCTAAAATACGTCGGACAAGCGAAATAAAAAGAACTCTTGTTGTATAACCGAGAACACCAAAGGCCTTTGCGACAGTGCACACTGGTCCAGATATCGAAAACTTTGGCAGAAACTCTTTTTTTTTGAAGAGTTCGCCAAAAACAATTGTTTTTTTAAATAGACTATTGTCAGGGGCGTCTAGATATCATAGCGACAACATGCATTTCATAACCCTGAAAATTTACCAGGCCCTTATGTGAGGTATTGGTTTACTTAAACTTTCACTCTGTTCTCTGTGCAACAAAAATCAGACTTTAAATTGCTATATCTGGGGACTTTCTACAAATATTAAGGTGAATCAAAATGGAAAATGATCTTGAAGGTATCTAGTTTTAATTATTGCTTCGTGTGATGAAGCTTTAGTTAAGTGCGTTTTTGTGAAGTCATGCTTTTTGCAATAGTAATCTCAATATAATGTATATAATGCGATGGTATAATATTTTTTTTTCCTTTTTGGCACAACTATGTGAAAATTCACTTTACTCAGGGAACATAGATTAAAATATTGCTAAAATGCTACAGCTTTAACTCGAATTTTTTACTGAGTTGAGGTCATGCAGTTCACGGATAGTAGTTTCGATAAAGTGCGAAATCAACAGCAGAAGGGTTTCTCGTGGTGTCCCGCTCAAAAAAGTTGGACCCCTAGAAGCCAATACATTGAATTTGATATTAATTATAGCATCAAATAACTGCATACCACGGGCGTAATATTGTGAAGAAACCCCAAAAATTCATTTCAATCACCTCCAATTAAGGTTTTAGGTGATCTGTTATTAAATATGTCCTCAAGATCCTGTTGGGAAATATTGGTGTTTAGGGGAAGATAGATGGCGCCAATTTGAATTGAGCCTATGTTGGAGTTTACAGCAATGCTTGCAAGCTGCACTTCACGACAAGAAGAGTGTAAGTCGTATGTCTGATCTAATCAGAATGGAAGCGCCACCATGGTGATTAGCTCCCCCTCCGTGAGCATTGTAATGCTCTGATATTAGCATTATACATATGAACATCTCGAAGTTTAAAGATTAATTCTAGGGCCTTGTTACGAAGGCCATTTGCGTTCCAAATACATATTCTAAAAGACATTATATTTAATAAAATTTTGAAATGGTATCTGCCAGGACTGTAATCTTGTGGGATTGCTCTTTTACCAGAGCACTTAAGGCACTCAGCTGCATTTGCTGCTTTTGCTGATTATGTAGCATAGTTTTTCACCAGTTGCTCGGACTGCTGGGCGGTTCACTAGGTGGTAGGCCATTTGTTGCCAGGGCATATGTTATACTTCGTATGCTAAAGGGGGTTTCGGTTTGATTGGGGATCTTTTGTTATTCCTGTTACGATAAGGGAACTTTCGATGAATAGAGCATCCTTTGTAGTGAGCCGATTGGTTCTCATTGCAAAGAGCACAGGTTTTGAGTGAATTGGGTCCTTCAGGGCAGTCAGGTGTCATATGACCAAAAATTTCTGAATATTGAGTACTTTGTGGTTTCTGTTTGTAAGTTTCTCTTTTAATTGGTCTATATCAGTATCACAGTGCAGGTTCTTTATGCAGACCCTGAATGATTGATCTTACTTCAACTTGTAACAGTAAAATACGAAATTTTCTAGTTTACTAAAGTAACCAAGTAATTTTATAAATCGAATAGGGGCACTTATTGTTTTTCAGAGTGAAAGAGCTTTCTGGTAGGACTTGTAATACTACTTGTTGCAGCTTTCTGATTGAATGGTGTCAGTGTCAACACTGTCTGCGTGGGAAGCAGCAATGTCATGGTCATCTTGAGATTCCGCAAACCTATTTCTTTTATCAGCTGCGGCCCTTGAAGTACTAGGGATGTCATCCGAATGTATTACTTTTTTGGCTTGTCGAATGTCGGGGCTTGGTGTCTTGCGTCTCTTCCGTGCAATTTGCCAGACGTTAGAGGGCATTTGGAAAGACGATACATCAAATATGATGTTCTTTGCCATGTTGTCTAAATCTACATCATTCATATTAATTCGTCACGGCTTTACCTGTGCTGGGTATAAGAACCCAACGGTTTTTACGATTTTTCATTTTTTTTAGACATAGCATTTTAATACTATAGCATTAAAATTGTAGTTTATGCCAAAAATTTCGACATCTAAACCAGTGTACAGGGGTGGAAATATAAGTGTTAAAAGTTAACTTATGCCCATGAGTAACGATGAAAGGTCATTACCTTACATTTAATAGTGTTAAGATTTAATAGATTAAACTAGCACCAGGACTTAATGAATTTATTAATATGTTTAGTTTTATTTAAAATATAGTAAGACAAAGCTTGACATCGACAGCCTACATAAGCACTACATTCAGGTACACCCGATTTCACAAGGAATGGAAGGGAACACAATGGAATTGGAATAAGAAGACTGAAAGAATAAACTCTGTATTCTATTTGTTAGATACTTTCAAACCCAAGAAAGAAAGAGAGGTGGAAACCCGATGTCGTTCAGTTAATAAGTAATAGGATATGATTAACAGCCTCGTATATGACACAAGTTTGTTTGGCATTGTTGAATCCATTGATAGTCAGAGAGGTGATTTCTTAAAGGTTAGTATTTGTAGATCTACGTTTCACAAGCACATGTTAAGATGGCGAAATAATAGAGCTGCAAAAATGTTGCAGTTGTGATGTTATAATTTTATCAAAAGCTTTCGGAATAACGGACAATTTTGAAATACCCATATGGTTAGAGACTTCGGACTTTTTGCAGAGAAATAATATACAACTCCTTCCGAATAGATGGAAAAGAGGAAAATTCGACGGACAAAAAAAACAATTTTAAAAATATCAAAGAAGTTAAATTCGGCTATGCCGAATTTTATATACCCTTGCAGTCCTTGACAATAATAATTTTACATGTTCAAAATTTGTTTTCTGCAACTCAATTCATCAATATACAAACAAAACAAATTTACTCTTCATTAAATTTATTCTTCTTACAGTTTTTGTAGCGTTGCGTCTGTGTGTGTATGCATGTGCTCTGTTGATTTGATGATGACGTAGTAGGCAGCAAGCAGCAAGCAGGTCCGATCCTGACAATTTGCATACTTGATCTGCTCCAGGTAATAAAAGGCACACAATGGCTGAGTATACGCACGAACGGACAGACGGACAGACGGTCGTATGGTCAGACGGACAAAAAAACTCATATATTTACCAAAGAGGAACGACGCTGGTTTCGTCGCTGCATAGTAACCCGGTTTTTTACTCGTTTTCGGGACTTGTTTACTCTGCAAAGTTAAAGAGAACGGTGTTGGCTACGCAGGCCTACTCACGGTTGTCCTGAATCACCTGTCACCCGGTCGCGATTCCGCCTAAAACCTACTAGGGCCGCCGGTGGTCGTCTGATCAGGGGGTGAGGGGCGCCAGTAGCTCTTCCCGCCATTTCTCGCGCTCGCGAGTGTAATAGTGGGGTGGTCGCACCCTAGCAACATCGATAACTCCAACAAAAAGTTATTTTTCCTGGTTCGAGTCTCCTTTTTATACCCTTGCAAAAAGGGTATATTAATTTTGGTCAGAAGTGTGCAACGCATAGAACGAAGGACCTCCGACCATACAAAGAATATATATATTCTTGATCAGCACGACGAGAAGAGTTCAAATAGCCATGTCCATCCGTCCGTCCGTCTGTCTGGATCAACGCAAACTCCTCCCAGACCGTTAGAGCTACAGTATACTGCAGGGTTTGTATATCTCGGATTCAGCCGGATCGGACCACTATATCATATAGCTCCCATAGGAACGATCGGTCGAAACAGTGACTTTTGTAAATAACTGCGTTACTTTTAGCGCGATTGCTTTAAAATTAAAAATTTCTTAGTTTAATATATCTGTTAATGACTGTGCCAAATTTGTGACTTTTGTCAATAACTGTTGAGTAATAACTCTTCGTTATTTCCCATGATTGTAGGCCATTCTTTCGCAAACATAAGCCTTTTTAGATGAAACGTTCTTCCACATTGATGGCTAATAGGTAAGGAAAGAGTTACCAAAAAAGTTGCAAGGGTATACAAACTTTGACGCGGTCGAAGTTAGCCCCGGCCCTCTGGTTTAAATATATACACACACAGCTGGATAGCTCGTGGTGGTGGTACCAACTGTGCACTGGTCAGGCCAACCTGGGATTAAAAGCCCTGATATTGGCCCCTGCCAACTCCGCGAATCTGCGAAAAGTTTTTACGCGGAGCTTTAAAGAGATCACGAAAAGTGCGGCATACTCTAAGGGTCCCCAGAGTAGATAGCTGTGTTTCAGCCTTCCAGCTGTCAACTCGGTCTGTGGGCCCCAAGACAAGCACTCTGCCTCTGAGTCCACCAGCAGCCAGAACGAGAAGCTGATAGCAGTTAGAACTGAAACCAGCTGGTGCAGAAAAGGTAGGCGAATTGAGGCAGGCCATTGATTCAGCCCTAGCCTGACTAGGTGGAGGACCGAGCCCAGTCGGATATGGTGAGAGTAGATGTCCTGGATCTGGATGGGGAAACCACTAGGTAACAGAAGAAAAAGAGGTCCTGGAGGCTTTCGCACAACTGAAACTGCTAAACAGTGGCGGTAGAAATAACTTCAACCGCGCGGGCTCGGTGATAGACCTGCCGTTCGTCAGTAGCTCTCTGTGCCGAAACGCAACCAGGGAAGCCGGCAATTTTTACACCGCCAGCGAACACGAGGCCATTCTGACCGTTCTCGGCTCCAGAGAAGGCGTACGGAGTCAGCAGCATGAGAGAGCGCCCTTTTAAAACATCTGTAAACGAGGCAACACTTCAAATGGAAAAGGCTGAAAATATAGCGGATTGCTTGGCAATTACAGTCCTCTCGGCATGCGACGCATGAGCAAAATAAGGACCTACGTATGCCCACACCGGCCGGTTTTGTGGTGGAATGAGAAGATCTCCGTAGAGCGGCAATCCTGTTTCGCTGCAAGGCGGTGGTATCAGCGTGCCAGCAAGAGCGGCGACCCCTCTTGGCCCAAACTGAGGGAAACTTTCTGCGCAGCGAGCAAGCGGAGCTGTTTGCTTGACCTATGCGACACGGCGGAAAATGGTCCATTGGGCAGGGCATACAAAATCGTGGTTAAGCGGATTTATCCCTCGAAGCAGCGACCACCTATGGATCCGGAAATGCTTAAAGGCAATGTTGCAGCACTGTTTACGCAAACTGGAGAAGTAATAAAGAGTCGACGGATCAACAGCACTCTCCCCTTCGCCGTAGAGTCTATTGAGCTTTAGGAGATATGTGCGGCAGCAAAGAGGCTAAAAACGGCAAAGCAGACGGTCCAGACGAAATCCCAAACTGCGCCATAAAAATTGGGATGACAGAGAGACCAGAATTATTCGCTGAAGTCTACACCCAGTGCAAGACAGATAAATCTTATTTAAGTTGATGAAAAGTTTGTCCTACTTGTAGGTTGGTCGCTTTTATTACCTAATTGGATGTAAATATTGAAATTTTTACCTAAATAATATAAAGAGGGTAATACCAATTTTTCGTTCTACCTAGTTAATTCAAAAAATATAACATAAAGAGCTAATTGTTCCTCTCGTTTGCGACAGTTTATTTTTACTCCATAAGTGGGAACACCTTAAATCCGGACTGTATAGTATTTGTCAATATAATTCAAGACAGTTTTATTTATTTGTGCAAAAATGTTGTTAAACAATGAAAGAATTTTGAAAGTTTTCCACGAGTGTGAAAACTTAAATGATTTTGAAATGGGATTGCTGAAGGAGATGGGCGTTTCATTCGAAAACGCTAGTACGGAGCTTAAGGTAAAAGTCAAATATACACAATGTAACTTTACGAAAATGGATCGCAAGCAGCAGAAATCTGGCAAATTTCGTGAAAAAAAATGAAGTTTGGCTTGAGGAGTATACGACATTCGTAGATTCGGAGCACGAAGATGATCAACCATCAACTAGCCGAGGAAGATGAAGGCCGCATAAAGATGTGGAAAATTATTCAACGTTTACAAGCTACTGAAAGCATTACAACGGAGCATCTTTCAGAAGAACTTTCTTTAAAGTAGTCTTATTCGACTAATTAGGATTAAGGAAAGTAATCCAACCCCACCAAACTTAGTTGCCACTAAGTACACTGAGGAAGAAGCGTTTTCCTTATTTATGGACCTGGGATTGACGAAGGAGAAGTACCAAATTTTAAGGAGTTCCTTAAAAAGTCATCACGTCAATGTTCTTCCCGGATACAAAAAAAATGGATTTGCCAAGAAGGAAGCAGTACCGGCAAATAACATTATAACAGAGGTATCTGTAAAGGTGAAACTCCAGGATTTAATGGATCACACTGTGAGGCGTCTTGTTGAAAGTATGCCTGATGGAGAGTTGGATCTTCTTCCCGGAAATTTGACATTACTCAACAAATGGGGACGTGATGGATCATCTGGACAAAGCGCCTACAAGCAGTTTATACACACAGAAGACGAAGCGCCTTTGCGCCTAAGAAGTGAGTGTTTTGAACATTGGAGAAATCTTCGACCGTCATCGACCCACTATTGTCGGCCTTTGTTATTCAAATATGCAAAGGAGTCCTCGGAATTAATCAAGTGTTGGCGACATAAAAAATCAAATAAGCCAACTGAAACCTGCTGTTTTCCAAACCAAGTGTGGAAAAACATTTGCGATTAATTTTGATTTTTTCCTGACAATGATTGATAGAAAAGTGTTAAAAGAAATTACAAACACTTGCAAAACTCAAAACGAATTTCAGGGCTTAGACGATTCAACGAGTGAGGAGAACTAACGTGTATGGATTTTATTCTGAAGCTAGCTTACACACTTCCTCGGCCAGGAGAAACAAAAACGGATAAAACATCTCGTGAGGATATTCAGAGCAAGAAGGAGATTATACAAGCTGAATTCTCTCGGAAGCTGGGACTGAAAGCTGGCTACCCAAAGTACGTATACGGAAACACGAATGATGGAAATACTGCAAGGAGATTTCTTAGCGGACGTTGACGATACTAGGCGCAGTACGTTCAAGTGGCCCCTACGACACCAGGACATAGCCTGTTACGCGCGAGCCCAAGCAGATAACTGCCCACCTCCCACCCGACCAAGCGAAGGGTGCAGCCGTATAACGCACGGCACGAATCGCGTGGACAAATACACAATAGAAAAAACAGACCACCAAATAATACTATAGCTATCTATTAACTATATGGGATAGGATAGATGATTTAAGCAAATTAATAGAAAACTCTGAGCAGATTACCGGGAATAGAAGGTTGTAATCAGAGCAGAGGACCCTAAAAGGTTTATGCACAGCATAGTTAGAAGAACAACGACTAAGGGATAAAGGTATCAAAGGATGTCTACTCCGTCTACAGGGTACCGACAGATTTACCTGGGCTAATAACTCAGGCGAGTCGATATCACCAATTAGGAGCTTGTGCATAAAAATGACACCAAGCATAATTCTACGGTTAGTTAGGGACGGAAGGTTAATCAAGAGAAGTCTACTAGAATACGAAGGCAAATTGACATTGCGATCCCAGCTTAAGCCACGAAGAGCATATAGCAAGAACTGCTTTTGAACGGATTCAAGTCTAATCTGGTGCTACTCATATTGAGGTGACCAAATGCAAGATCCATGCTCTAAAATAGGACGGACAAGCGAAGTAAAAAGAACTTTAGTTGTATAGGGGTCATCAAATTCGATTGACCATATTTTAATGAAACCCAGGAAACTCATGGCCTTTGCGACCGTGGTGGAAATATGGGTGTTAAAGTTTAACTTATGGTCCATAAGTACGCCCAAATCATTCATATTATTTAGACGTTCTAGAGGGCTATTGTTTAGAAAATAAGTGACCAGTTGAGGAGAGTTACGAAAAAAAGTCATTACCTTACATTTGGTAGTGTTAAGATTTAGTAGATTAAAGTGGCACCAGGATTGAAAGTTTTTAAGATCAGCTTGTAGCCGACTTAATGAATCTGTATCTTTATAAGTAAGACAAAGCTTGAAATCGTCAGCATACATAAGCACACGCGAATGAACAATGACTGATGAAAGATCGTTAATGAATAGTGTGAAGAGCAGAGGGCCAAGATGACTACCTTGAGGTACACCAGAAGTCACAGGAATGGAAGCGGAAAAAGAACACTTAAAAAGTACTTCTGTTTTCTATTTGTTAAATATTCTAGAACCCGAGAAAGGAAAAGGGGTGGAAACCCAATGTCGCTCAGCTTAGAAAGTAATAGGGTATGATTAACGGAATCAAAGGCTTTGCTAAAGTCAGTATATATTACATCAGTTTGTTTACCATTTTTGAACCCCTTGATAATTATTGATGTAAATTCTAAAAGGTTGGTGGTTGTAGATCTACGTTTCACAAACCCATGTTGGGATGGCGAAATAATAGAGCTGCAAAAATGTTGCAATTGAGAAGTTATAATTTTCTCAAAAGCTTTCGGAATAGCGGACAATTTTGAGATAGCCCTATAGTTAAAGGCTTCGGACTTTTTGCCATTTTTATGCAGAGGAATGATATACGACTCCTTCCAAATATGTGGAAAAGAGGTAGATTCGACAGACAATAGAAACAATTTTAAAATGGGTTTACATAATGCGTTTGCACAGAACCTGAGTACACATCCAGGTAGACTATCTGGCCCCGGAGAATAAACAGGTTTAACTAGATAAAGTTCACTTAGAAGAGAACTTCCATCAATCTCTGGATTGAATTGATTGAAAATGCAAGTAGCTTTTTCTAAATGATAAGGATACGGACTTGCTCGATATTCCGTTGAGGAATAGGTTGTTTTGAAAAAATTCGCAAACATATCGGCAATTGCCTGATCAGTGCTCGCTTTTTTATTTTGAAAAGACAAACAAGATGGGTGCACAGAGGTCTTACGTTTCGAATTAACAAAATTATAAAATTGTTTAGGGTCAGAAGAAAACTGAAGCTTACACCGCTGCAGATAATTCTTATAGCGTTGTGTATTAAGCATCATGAACTTTGAACGAGCGACTGTATACAGAGCATAATCTGATGAACGATGTGTTTTTTGAAACTTCTTATAATATCGTGTCTTCACATTTTTCAAATTGGATAACTCACGAGAGAACCAGGGAGGTTTGTTAAGCCGCTCCAGTTTACCAAGAGGCACACAAATATCAAAGAGTGAATTCAGAGTATCATAGAAAAAACGAACAGCTGAGTTCATATCTCTACAATTGTACAGATAAGACCAATCGGTAGTAGCAATGTTTTCATTAAGGCTGGCAAAGTCAGTCTTACGAAAGCACCTAGTTAGAGGTAACTCATTTGAACCAAGTAATGGTGAAAGCAAGGGCAAATCAATTTTTAAATTAAATGTAGGATGAAATTTGTCTTCGGGAAGAACAAATGGTTCGATCCTAGAAACCTCACAATAAGAAGAATCCAATACAAAAATAAGATCTAACGATTTTCCATTAGAATTTAAGACAGGATTGACTTGGGATAAAGATAAGCCTAGAAGGCCATCAATGCAGTCATGTGACAAAGAGGGCAGCAACGTGGTAGATTCATCTGTTAGTGACCACGCTAAAGCGGGTAAATTAAAATCACCTACAACTATGAGCATGTCTTGACTGGAAACTAAAGAGGAGACAAACTGAATTGCCTCTAAATGATTTAACCACCATGTCTGACAATGCACATTGGGCCAGATTTCCCTTTTTTGGCATAAAGTAGGAAAATTTTGTAATGCCAAATAAAAAATTTGACTTGATATTTGAAAAGAGCATACATTGGGTACACCAAAACAAAATTTAAAAAAATTTTATGTGCAACCCTGCATTATTGGCAGCCCTTCAAAGTCACATGTTTGATCAACTGTTTGTTTTGTCAAAATTGACGAAAATAATCACTTAATTTTGAACTTTTGCTGCAGCCACACCTTCTATCCAAATTTTTGGCGACAAAGTGGAAAATAAAGGTCAAGGTATGAAAAATTTATTATTTATAAATGTTTTTAAAATATGCTATCAATGTTGTAGTTGTGAACTGTGTTTGTAATGTCATATTTTAGAATAAATCTAGTGAAAGTCTTCGTCTATTTGGGAGTAAAAAAATAATTTCTGCCAATTTGTGCCAAAAAGTAATTATGCAAATGTTTACCCTAAGGTTTAACCATTCTCTCGATATTTTGCATTTTAAGCCAATTTTAAGGTTAGCCGTGCTGCACTTCTTGAAGTATGGATTGAAAACAAGCGAAATGAAAAAGCAGTTATTGACTGGATTATTGCCCAATTACGACGAAATAATGAAGCAAATGAAATGAAAGCCGAAATATCAAGGAAAATAAGGAGTTTTCACCTATATGTAACGAAAAATTTTAAAAAATGTCATCGTACAATTGGTACTTTTAAAAATAAGTTGGCTTGCCAAAATTATGAGTGTCGACCAAGAGCAAGACTTATCCAACCGAATGGGACGACCACGACTGCCGTTTAATGATGCAGGATCACGGCTGAAAAGGGCGGTAGAACTTGCCGACAAGGAAGGAAATAATACAAACCTTCTTTTGCATGCAGCTTTAATCTCAGCTAAAAAAGCCAAAGAGAGCAATACTGCTTCTTTATTAAAGAATATTGTCTCTTCTTCAAATGGATTAAGTATATTATACTATTTTGTGTTTTTATACTTAAATATAATAAGAAATTTTCCATTCTAAAATGCGCAGTTATTGGTTATTGGGGCATTTTCAGCTTTAAGTCTGAAGATTTGAAGCGTTGCTTGAAAAAAAAATAAATTGTGTAGACATCCTTTAATTATTTTATACATGCTGTTTACTAAAAAAGGCTTAAAATTTTTTAAAAATAAAGCCTAAAAGTATGCAAATGGGGTAATTTTTACAATTTTGGGCGGATAACGGTAAAAACGTGGTATATTCAAAATTCAAAAACGTGGTATATTCAAGGAGAACGCAAAAGAGAGAGCGAAAACCCGATCGAGAGCGCAAAAGCATTTACAGTGGTGGAAAAGCAATCGATGCAGAGAGACAATTGGAAGAAAAAGCAAAAAGTTTGGAACTGTTTTGCGTGTGGCGGCAAAGGCCATTTTAAAGCAAATTGTCCCAGTGTAAACGGTCGGAAGGTTGCATCGAACCCGAATAAGGCAGTACAGTCATCGTTAGGTTTGCTGAACGCGTTGGACGCGAAATGTTGGGAACGATCGAACTGGTGTCTGGACAGTGGCGCCACCAGCCATATGTGTTGTAACAGAAATTTGTTTTCAAAATTTGAGAAACATTCGGAAAAAATTGTTTTGGCTGATAATAACTTTCTTCAGGCTGAAGGAAAGGGCGAGGTAAAGCTGAATATGGTTTCACGTATACTTACATTAAAGAATGTATTGTATGTACCCAAAATGAGAGGTAATTTCGTGTCGGTGAGCAAAGCAGTTGAACATGGAAGCATCGTTAAATTTGGACTAAAGTATGCACGAGTGATCCAAAAGGGCGAATGCATTTTGAAAGCGGACAAAGTTGGCCGTTTGTATATTTTTGGAACAGCGCCGAGCGAATGCTATGCCATTGAACAGACTTACGAAGATTTGTGGCATAAAAGGTACGGACATCTCAACTATGGCAGTTTAGCTGAAATTGCACGAAAGGATTTGGGCTGTGGCATGGGAACGTTTGACTCAACGTCGTTGGAACCCTGCAAGATCTGCATGGTAAGCAAGATCACAGTACAGCCATTTCCAGATTCGACCAAGAACAGAGCTAAGGAAATCTTGGAGCTGGTGCATTCAGATGTTTGCGGTCCGTTTGATACAAAAAGCCTTGGAGGCCGCAGATACTTCTTGACATTTATCGATGACAGGTCTCGTCGCATATTTGTATATTTCCTGAAGGGAAAGGATGAAGTGTTTGGAAAGTTTGTCGAGTTTAAAAACATGGCAGAGCGGCAAACTGGAAAGAAGCTAAAGTGCATTCGGAGCGACAATGGTCGCGAGTACGTCAATAAATCGTTTGACGAGTTTCTCAAGGGCAATGGAATATTGCGGCAGCTCACGGTACCATACACGCCGCAGCAGAACGGTGTAGCAGAGAGAGTTAACAGAACTCTTGTGGAGATGTCAAGATGCTTGCTCATCCAGTCTGGTCTACATCAATCTCTTTGGGCTGAGGCAGTTTATACAGCTGCTTATCTGCGGAATAGGTCACCAACTCGAGCCCTGGTTAACATGACTCCAATGGAAGCATGGAATGGTAAGAAACCATCAATAAGTCATTTAAAAGTTTTTGGGTCTATTGCAGTGGCACTGGACAAAGGACATCATAAGGGCAAGTTTGATCCAAAGGGCAAAGAATACCGAATGGTTGGTTATTCTCGAAATGCGAAAGGGTATCGGTTGTACGACGCCGAAACCAGGCAAGTTGTTGAGAAGCGAGACGTTTCGGCAATGGCGATTCGAATGGTGATATCGTCAAGTTTGATTTTCCATATACGGATGATCAGGATGCAGTATTTGTTGATGCAGCAGATCACTTGAGTAGTACAGACGAGTCTGATGCAGAGGTCACCGAGAAGGGCAGCAGTAGCGAAGATTTCGACATGGCAGTTGAACAAGAAGTGGCAGAACCTGTGGTTAAACAACGGGTTGGACCCGGTAGGCCGAAGCTGATTCGAACTGGAAGGCCTGGTAGACCAAAGAAGCAGTTCAACATTTTAAGCGCATTGATTACAAGTGAGGTGATCATACCAGAGACCTATGATGAGGCGGTTAGTAGTCCGTTTGCTTCGTATTGGCGTGAGGCTATGCAAAAGGAGTATGACTCCTTGATGTCAAAATCACACTTGGCAGCTTAGTACGCTACCGGAAGGGTATAAACCTGTTGGCTGCAAGTGGGTCTACAGTGTAAAGCGTGATGCAAAGGGAGAAGTCGAGCGTTTTAAGGCGAGACTAGTAGCAAAAGGATGTTCACAGCGCTATGGAGTGAACTACAATGAAACATACTCGCCTGTATGTCGCTTGGAGAGTGTTCGATTCATCTTGGCCCTAGCAGCGCAGTTAAAATTGTATCTACACCAGATGGATGTATGCACGGCTTACTTAAACAGTGATTTGGGCGATACCGTATACATGAGGCAGCCCGAAGGATACGCAACTGAAGACAAAAGCAAGGTACTTCTGTTAAAAAAGGCGTTATATGGACTCAAACAGTCGGGACGGGAGTGGAACTCCAAACTCGATAGTGTTTTGCGAGCTAATGAACCATGTCTATACAAACAGCAAGCAAAAAGTAACCTATCTCTAATCCTTGTCTATGTAGACGATCTTCTCATAGGATGCCAGGAGAAATCGGATCTTGACAGGATTAAGTCAGCTATTATGGCAGCGTTTGAATGTGTTGACAAGGGACCTGTGCGTTTGTTCCTTGGCATGGAGGTTCACCGTGATGCCGAGCTTGGCGAAATATCATTGGGTCATTCACAGTACATCAAGGATCTACTGGAACGATATGGCTATGCTCAGTGCAGAAGAGCCGCAACACCGTTAGAAGCAGGGTATCAGGTAGCCTGCGATAAAATGGAGTGTAAAAGGGTTGATGCAACTCTTTATCAGTCAATGATAGGCGAGCTAATGTGGCTTGCGTTGACTACTAGACCAGATATTCTCCACTCAGTATCGAAGTTGGCTCAACGTAACAAGGACCCCCCATAATGAACACCTTGCAGCCATAAAGCATGTTTTAAGATATTTGGCTTCGACAGTTGGCTTCAAGATTAATTACAAGCAGTCGGATGCGGCGTTTACTGGTTTCGTGGACGCAGATTGGGCAGGCGATAGGATTGATCGCAAGTCTTATACAGGATATGTATATTTTCTGGCTGGCGGACCGATATCATGGAAATCGGAGAAGCAGCGGAGTGTTGCTCTTAGCAGCACCGAAGCAGAATACATGGCGTTATCAACAGCGTGCAAAGAAGCCATTGTATTGCGTCGATTAACCATCGAGATTGGTTGCGGAGAGGAAGATACATCTACCGTTTTGTATGGCGATAACCTCAGCGCGCAGCAATTGGCTAAGAACCCGGTACACCATTCAAGGACGAAGCACGTGGACATTAGATATCATTTTGTTAGACAAGTAGTTAATGATGGTCAGATTATTTTAAAGTATAAGTCTACTAATGAAATGATAGCTGATATCCTAACCAAGAATCTTGCAAAGAAGAAGCATGTAGAGTTTACGAATTTGTTAAGTATAAGATAAATTTGTGGACATACTTGCATTGAGGAAGGGTGTTGAAATAATTCTCTCTCAACTCAATGCATGCATGATCACACACATGAATATATATATGTAACTTTGTATGCTCTCTCTCGAGATGCGTTAAAGAGAACAATGACTCGATGAGAGACAAATAGAAGTCAGTCGCGAATGAACTGCACAACCAACCACACGCATTCTGTTTTTCATTATAACAATATTCCTTAACTATTATATGTTTTGGCAAAAAATCTTCTAGACATATAGTGTCAAAGATATTGGCAGAAACACTAATTTCAAAGGACGAAATGTCCCGAGAATAAGAAAATTTAAACTTCTCCACCGCAATATTCGAGACGTTATCTTTCTTCCGAATATATTGCATCATTAGATGTGACAACAGGGTCTAGCCTAGAAACAAATATATGTTTCTTTGGTGGTATGCCAACGAGAGGCCCCGGTCCCGAAGCGTCAGCCGCAGCAGTAACGTTGGACAAGTCACCCACTGCAGCAGTCAACTTGTTTACGGGGCCCTCGATACTTTTAGAACTATCGGCAATTTCCATTGGAATGGGTAATTGCCCGGACAAATCGGACACTACAATAGTCATCGTTTTTATGAGATCATTCCCAGGTGATACCGGCAATTCCTTACTAATAGCATTCACAACCGGGCTCTTTAACGAAATCAATTGCTGTACATTAGGAGTGGACGGTGCATGAGACCGGTCGGGGACGATAAGAGACGCTGGCGGATCTACAGATACAGAAACACCCCAAGGACTGGTCCTTTTACGTTTCGGAGACTCATTCATAAGCGATAAACTTCTGAACTGAGTCTCCACCGCAGTAAACTCCGCTTGGAGTTTATTAAAACCTGCCCTTAAAGCATCAAAACTATCTCTAGTCCGCCTCATGAAAGAGTGCATCTCATTCTCGACCTCCCGGCAAGCATCACATCCATATTTTAAGCCACCACCTTTAGCAATAGACTCCTTGATTCTGCCTGTGTAACCTGCACACTTAGCGTGAACCGCATTGTCACACAACCAACAAAGAATGGGAGTCAACCGCATTAGTGGCAACTATGCAATTATTTTTTGAGCAGACAACCATTTTTTCAAAAAGTTTAATTTAATTACAAAAGAAAATACAAAAAATAAAAAATAAAAATTTTAAAGGTAAAAAATCAGTGTATAAGAATGTACTGACCAGTTCTGACACAAGGGATAATGTGCAGAGTAAGCCTTCACAACTAAAGAATAAAAAGAGATGAAAGCACACAAACAAAAACACGTATCACAGAGTTCGGGTAGGCAAAAGACGAGAGCGCAAATCAATCAAGAATAGGAAAGAGCGGAAGAGCGCGTCAAATTGAACACATGCAACAACAATTTGTACGCAAGAGCGCGAGAGTTAGTTAGAACGGTAAAGACACAAAAGCAAAAGAGATAAACAAAACAACAACACCGCTAATGCAAGTATTGTTGTAAGTTTTGATTTTATTTAGATTTAAACAAAAGCAACAGTAAGAATTTGCGAAATGAAAATAAAATTCGGATGTTGAAATTAATATTAATATGTTCACGCCACCGGGTGAACAGCAGTGAGCGGCGAAGAGCAGTGAGCGGTGAGGAGTGAGGAGGGTTTTTTGATCCTCGGCGTCTACGGTCACACCAGGAGGAGTGACTTGATTTTTTCCAATGGGCACCGCCATCACTAAGAATCGAGCCTTTCACCCGAACACCCGTTCTCTTGCATTTTTTTTACGATTTGTTAATCACTTTCAACCCGAACCATTTCCGTGTGTGCCGGTTTACCTGTGAATATTATATAAATAATAAAACCTACATTTAGTTAACCGAAGTTTCTCGTGCGTTTTAATTCACCACTCGCTCACCACAAACTGAAGAAATTGGCACCCGCCAACTCCTTGTATTTCATTTGGATCCTTCCGCCCCCCCACGAACATTGGTCCTTCGAGCCGGATCCTTGAGAAGGCGTGCCTCATTCCGCAGGAATTGAGCCAGCGCGATCGGTCTTGAGTGGCCCAAGTCAACGCTATTCGGACCTTTGAACGGTAGGGACACAACATATCGGCCGTCCTTTCCCCTTTGGGTGGTCTCCTGGAAGTTCCGCTCGCAGAATGCGTCATCCTCCTTTTCCGGCTTTGCGGGAAGGTCTTCCACCTCCCAAAACTTGGTGAGGAGTACATCAAGCTTTGCTTCGGGACTAACTCGCGTCTGTGCCGCGAAAACGGATCTAGACACCGGGGGGGTCAGGAGTGATAGCCCCACACAGAACCCATCCAAAGATGGTTTCTAGCCCGACAAAATCACCAATATCCTTTTTGATCCGTTCTCCGAGGATGTGGGGAAACAGGTCTACACCGATGATCATGTCAATAGGCGCGGGCTTGTTGTAGTACGGGTCAGCCAGGGGGCGATCGAGGCACTGCGTCGGAACCGTATTAAGGAATGGAGCTGTTGGAATGGCCCCTGACAATTTGGATACGACCAGGGCGGAGACCTCAATCTTGTTCAATCTGTCACACGGGGGAGACAGCATTAGCAGACACACCTTGTCGGCGCAGCCTCCATCACTCTGGCCCATGCCAGTAACCGCGGCGTCTACTGGGTAGAAGGGGGGCTGGACCATGCTGAAGACGCGTTCGGAGAGAAAAGTTGAATCGGCTCCCGAGTCGATCAACGCCCGAATATGATGATCCACACCACGATGGTGCAGAGTGACAATCGCAGTGCCTAAAAGGCCTCTGCCTGGGGTAGATGCAAAATAACTTTGAGCATTTGTGAGCTGGTCGCTCGCGGACGGGCGCTCTGTGACGCTGGATGGTGGGACTTGCGCAGCGGATGGCGAGGGCACGGACACATCACTAGGATGCAACAGCGTATGATGACGTTCCTTGCAGGTATGGCAATTATGCGCACTGGAGCAGCCCTTCACTTGATGACCGCGGGCAAAACAGTTCAGACAAAGTCCCTGCTGTCTAATGGTTTCCAGCCGCCTCTGAACAGGCATATCAAGGAAACTAGGGCAGAGCCGTATTGGGTGATTTTCCCGATGGCACAGCTTGCAAGACGCCGATTTGAGCTGAGCTTTCGCTGGAAACGCTTGGACTTTCATCGTTGCAGAGGATTTGCGGGGGCCAATGGGGATGGCTTGGACACTTGGGGCCGACTTATGTTCGTCGGTGGCATCCAGGACCCGATACCGATCGGTAAGAAATTGGTTCAAATCGGACCACGTTGAGACGACAGTCTTATTGGGCACTGATTGCTCCCACAGGAGGATTGTGGCCTTCGGCAATTTACTAGTGCAGATGGCGATAAGTAGGACATCCCAATTCTCAGTACTAACACCCGAACGCTCAAGTGCGGTAAGACACCCTTGAAACGCGGTCTGCAGCTCTCGCAAGGATTTGCCCGACTCTTGTGCCACCGCGGGAATCTGAAGGAGTTGTCTGGCTTGAGTCATGACCAGCAGACGGCTGTTTTCGTACCGTGCGGTGAGGTTCTCCCACGCGGCCTGGAAACCCTCATTCGTCAGGGGGGACTTAGCCACGATGGTTCTCGCTTCCCCTCGCGTCTTGGCGTTCAAGTGATAGAGCTTCTCCACTTGTGACAAATACGGATTGGCGATATAAATGGCGGCGAACAAATCGCGGAATGTGGGCCATGCTAGGCTGTCGCCATCAAATGTCTCTACCTCACACGGAGGAACTCTATGCCCCGGTGGCCCCGACGGAGCGGTTGGCTGACGCCTAAGAGTCGTCATCTGTACCGAGAGCTGTTCGATGCGTTCTCCGAACAACGTCCCGCATCGCACATATGCCGCGTAAGCGGATTCGTGCTTCGCCTTGATGTGGCTTATGTTTGCCAAGCTTTCCTCGTCGGCTTGGATTGTCAAGGCCTTGTGACAACGGGAGTATTCCATCTCGACAGTTGACCAAAGGGATTTGAGCTGCTCTAAGTGCATTTTAATGGAAAACAAGGGCACTTCAGAAGTTAGAGCTTCACTCTCGCGAGCTTCAAACAGAGTCAATGCGTCGCACGCTATAACGAAATCGGAAAGGGACATTCTGGAGTGTTCTCTACGCTGTTGTGATACGGATCGGGTGACGGGAGCGTCAGAACAGTGCGTCACAACAACGTGCGGAATCTGGGTCTGAGTTGAAAGCTTGGAACGACCTTGGTGTTCCCTCGAGTCTTTAACCGAGAATCTGCGACCCTCAGGTAAGCTGGACGAAGACGGACGGGACCTTGGGGATTCGCTGCGGCTGCGAACTGACGAGAACTTGCGCGAAATATCCGTACGCTTCACGGTCACCGGAGTTGTCGGAGGCCGAACCTTCTCCGGAGTTGCAGAGGGAGACGAAAGACTGTTGGACTTCGGCGCAGTCTTGGACGGCTCCGTGGACATACTCAGGGGACGAGCTTACCGACGAACACCGCGTTTGTGCGCGTCCCTTTTTTTTGTTTTGGAAGTGAGAAGTGGACTGTATGGGGACGCAAGAACTTCCTCACTGTGCACCGCAGGATTGCGGGAGAATTTTCTCGCGTGTGGCTCGGAAACGAAGCCTCTTTAATGGGGATAGATGCGGAATAATATACGAACGCACGAATGCGGATTGAAAATTACCGATGGGAGTACGTATAAAACAAAACACGGATGAAATATATAAACAAAGATGTATAGGATAAAAGGAAAATACGTTTTTATATAAATCTGGATCTGGATATATATGTGTGCGCAGAATAATGGCCGGAAAAAATTGTATATATAATTTATAAATATGGACGGAGATATAAATATGGGCCCGATAGTGCTGGAAAAAATATATATATATGTATTTATTTAGAAATATGGGCGGATATATATATGAGCGCAAAAGGCTGGCCGGAAAAAATATATATATAGTTTTTAAAGCTGAACGGATATATAAATATGGGCCCGATAGTGCTGGAAAAAATTTATATGTGTTTATTTATAAATATGGGCGGATATATATTGAGCGCAAAATACTGGCCGGAAAAAATATATATATAGTTTTTAAATATGAACGGATATATAAATATGGGCCCGATAGTGCTGGAAAAAATTTATATGTGTTTATTTATAAATATGGGCGGATATATATATGAGCGCAAAATACTGGCCGAAAAAATTATATATATAATTTATAAATATGGACGGATATATAAATATGGGCCCGATAGTGCTGGAAAAAATATATATGTATTTATTTATAAATATGGGCGGATATATATATGAGCGCAAAATACTGGCCGAAAAAAATTATATATATAATTTATAAATATGGACGGATATATATATGTGAGCGCAAAAAGTTGGCCGGAAAAATTATATAAATGATTTATAAATATGGACGGATATATAAATGTGGGCACGATAATGCTGGAAAAATATATATGTATTGTTTTATAAATATGGGCGGATATATAATTAGGCGAAAAAAAGAGAATCGGAAATAATGTGATTTAAATTTGGCGCGCTTGAGCCGCCTATCGATATCACGACTCGACTCACGTGTCACCACTACTCCGAAAACAGCTGTCGGCCGCTGTTTATATATTTGGTTTTTTGATTTTGTTGTTTAATTATGTATGTGAATAATTTTTTTTTTGTGGTTGTGCGGAAAAACCAAGAACAAGTGTTGTGCGGAAAAACAAGCGAGTGTTGTGCGCAAATAAAACAACCGATCAATGCATATGGACAGATGCTTTGATCTATGTGTGTACGTACATGCATAAGTACACAGGTGAGTATAGATATGTATGCACACGCGTTGTTCACAACAACAAAAAAAACGTAAGTAATTGTAATTTAATTGGATGTGGGGTTGTGTTAAATCAATGCGCGACACCGAAATGTATTATGCGTTGTGGATATGTACATATGTATGTGCAATGTATGACTATGTAAGCATATACATATGTATGTATGTACGTATGTAAGCAAGTGCACCGGTATCCAAAGACGCGCGTGAGGAAATTAATTTCGCACCTAATTCGAACGCGCAAGAAATCGCGGTGCATACGTGAAGTGCTATTTAAAAAAAAGAATATTTTTTTTGCCTTTTGTGTCGTGGTAAATGTGCGAAGGGATTGTATGTATATGGATATGTATGTACATATGCGCGTACATCAACAGGTGACGATGTATGTATGTACGTAGATACGCGCGTGTGGAAATAAGTTTGGCATTAAAGATTATTATTCCAACACATAAGAAAACGCGGTGAACACTTTGATTTTTATTTTTCCCTATTTTTTATAACACTTTAATAATTTTTTTTTTTTGTTTTTTAAACTTTTACGCGGATTTGGCAAACAGCTGTGGAAATTACATGTACATGTGAATGCATATGTAAAAAAGGTGGATTTGGACAAGTGCGAGGAAAAAAAAACATAAATGAAAATGGATAATCGTGGAATGTAAAATGAGAACGTTGGACAATCACGCTAAGGATTAGGAACTACCATGAAACCTTGGAACAGGTCAGGTATGTACATACAATATGTAAAAGTGTGTAGGTCGCTATGGAGAAGCGGGAAAACCTCACACTTTTAGTAGTATGTAAATGAAATGAATAATGAAATTTTGTACTTATCAGGAATTCCGCCGATGCAAGCTGGAGGAGCGGAAGGATATCCGGCTCGAAGGACCAATAATGAATTCAAAAGTTATGTAAAAGTATTTAATCGCGAGGAAAAAATAAAAGTTGATAAGCGCAAAAAAAAACACGTCCTTCCTCCGCAACGAGTGAAAAGAATTTTTTGAAAATGATGAAATGACATCTTTTATAACAGCTGTCAGTCAAGAGATCATTAAAAGGTTGTCTACAGACAACAAGACATGATAACAATCTTATATGTTATAAATTGCAAGGAAATGGTAAATGGTGAAAAATTTTTCCAATATACTTCAACGACTACTCAACTTTTGACTGAATTGTATCCGCAAAAAAGACTTACCCCAACGGTACATAGGATTTAGGCTCACGAAAAGGATTTAATAGAACATTAGTGTTTACCAATTGGAGAGCTATCCGAAGAAGCACAGGAATGTAAAAACAAGTAGTACAAAAGGTTCAGATATACTAATACATTAAAAACTTCTCGTGTTAGACAAAATGAAGACCCATTTAACATGCTAGCTGCCTCTTCGGACAAACTTTTTGCATCACTGAGACATGTGCGATCATGAAAAGATTTGGAAAATAGCAACTATAGTCCCGAAATGTTGAGTTTATTAGATATTGATGTAAATATTGAAAATTATTTTTAAGAAAATCACCCAACAATAGCAAATTTTCAAAATCAATAAAAAAAAAAAATTTATAAATTTTTCTTTTTGTAATTATGTTAAAAAATCAAATTAAAACATTAAAAAATGTAACATAATCGTTTAAAACAATGAAAAATTCCATTTGTGATTGAAAAAACCGGGTTTCGCTCTATTTTTAGAGGAAAAACATGCTTGGAAATATTTTCTGACTTTGACCTTGAATATTACAGCACCACGAACACTCAGCACTTTTGACAAACATTCATTTTTAAACTTATGGTATTCTTTATCATATGCTTTTTTTAAAATCGCTTTATTGGTTTAGAAGCTATGATTATTGCAATGTAAAATGCCAAAGAGCTCCACTGTGCGTCGCATGTTTGCCAGATTTTCGGATGGTTTTAATCCAGATGTTGCACCTCCGTGAAGTAGACGTCGTAATTTGGATTCGAAAGATTCGGCGAATTTTTCAAGAAGACGATACTTGATGGCGAGATATTTGTCTGTCGCCGGTGGTCGCAAAATCAAATCTGCTACAGCATTGATTATTTCCTCGTCTAGGTGCACAGTGATCAGTTCGAATTTGTCGGCGTCGCACAGTGGGGCCTTCTGGCATTTAGCATTGCAAAAATCATAGCGTCTAAACCAATAAAGCGATTTTAAAAAAAGCATATGATAAAGAATACCATAAGTTTAAAAGTTAAAAAGTTAAAAAGCATATGATAAAGAATACCTTAAGTTTCAAAATGAATGTTTGTCAAAAGTGCTGGGTGTTCGTGGTGCTGAAATATTCAAGGTCAAAGTCAGAAAATATTTCCAAGCATGTTTTTCCTTTAAAAATGGATCGAAACCCGGTTTATTTTAATCACAAATGGAATTTTTCATTGTTTTAGATGACTAGGTAACATTTTTTAATGTTTTAATTTGATTTTTTAACATAATTACAAAAAGAAAAAAAAATTTTTTTAAATTTTTTTTTTAGGTTAATATTGAAAATTTGCTATTGATGGCTGATTTTCTTCAAAATAATTTTCAATATTTACATCAGCATCTAATAAACTCAACATTTCGGGACTATAGTTGCTATTTTCCAAATCTTTTCATGATCGCACATGTCTCAGTGATGCAAAAAGTTTGTCCGAAGAGGCAGCTAGCATGTTAAAAAGGTCTTCATTTTGTCTAACACGAGAAGTTTTTAATGTATTAGTGTATCTGAACCTTTTGTAGTCCTTATTTTTACATTCCTGTGCTTCTTCGGATAGCTCTCCAATTGGTAAACATTAAATCCTTTCCGTGAGCCAAAATCCTATGTACCGTTGGGGTAAGTATTTTTTGCGGATACAGTTCAGTCAAAAGTTGAGCAGTCTTTGAAACATTCGGAAAATTTTTCACCATTTACCATTTCCTTGCAATTTATAACATTCAAGATAGCAGCCAGCCTTTTAATGATCTCTTGACTGACACCTGTTATAAAAGATGTCACTTCATCATTTTCAAAAAATCTCCTTGAAGTATTTCCATCATTCGTATTTCCGTATCCGTACTTTGGGCAGTCAACTTTCAGTCCCAGCTTGCGAGAGAATTCAGCTTGTATAATCTCCTTCCTGCTCTGAATATCCTCACGAGATGTTTTATCCGTTTTTGTTTCTCCTGGCCGAGGAAGTGTGTAAGCTAGCTTCAGAATAAAATACATACACTTTATTCTGCAATGCAACGGAGAAATTCCATATTCGTACCAGTTCTCCTCACTTGTTGAATCGTCTAAGTTCTGAAATTCTTTTTGAGTTTTTTGGCAAATTGGACACTTTAACGTTGAGGAATTGTTTGTAATTTCTTTTAACACTTTTCCATCAATCATTGTCAGGAAAAACTCAAAGTTAACCGTAAGTGTTTTTCCACTCTTGGTTTGGAAAACAGCAGGTTTCAGATGGCTTATTTGATTTTTTATGTCGCCAACAGTTGATTTGATTAATTCCGAGGACTCCTTTGCAGGTAGAACGAAAAATCGGTATTACCCTTTTTGTATTAATTAGGTAAACAACTTAATATTTACATCCAATTAGGTAAACGGAAATAAAAACGACCAACCCACAAATAGGACAAACTTTTCATCAACTTAAATAACATTTACCTGTCTTGTCATTTTTTCCAAAGCAGGTAATTAACAATTTATCATTGTAGAAAGGCATATATGTAAACAGGTAGTATTTGCAAAACAGCATTACGCAATGTTATCATTTAAGTACAAAGAAGCTACAGGCCAATACGCATGCGCTCTTCTTCTTCCTTATACCTGCAGCGCATTTTTTAGGCGAGGTTGCCTTAGTTTTATGGCTTACGCATCGCTGTCGCAGGTCTCCGCATATTGGGACCATATACATCTGATAGGTAAATATTTCACCTACCTAGTGTATATAGTCCGGTAGTGATACTAGTTGAGTCTTGCTAGTTTTATTCCATCAAAGTTCAAAAAATGCCAATATTTAGTACATTTTTTAAACGCTTCTAATTCAATAACTATTTAAGTAATTATTAAAATTTATGAAACATGCTATTAAATCCAAGATCGATTGTTGAAATCGCCCAATATTCAGTTTTAAAGTTGCGATTTTTTTTTAAATTATCATTTTTTCCTTTTCACTAAAAATGTCTCAACTTTGGGCGCCTATAGCACCCATGAATCTCAACCGAATTCAAAAATTTGTCGGATTCATAATCTCTGAAGTATTTCCTATCGATTGCATATATCATTTTTGCCAAACGCGATTATGAAAAAACGTATTTTTGCAACGCTATCCGAGCAGAGGCCCAACTGTGCGTCGTCGTCAATGTTGTGCAAGCGAAATAAGGGTTCGATTTGAGGGAACCATAAATGGGGGTTGATTCTTGCGAATCGTGGCAAGCGCCACGTAAAATATTCAAAATACGTCTCTCGGTAAAATTCTAGTCGCCTTTTTGGCAGCGCGCACAAGTGGTAGCGTCTCTGTGTCATAAACCTGCCAAAGAAAATTGGTGGCAAGTTTGACTTCGGATGACGAAATTTGCTTGTAGACCGGAACCGATTCCAAGGCACGTTGTGTGATGCTGAAGATCACGTCGCTACTTAGAAATTATAAGGCAGCCAAATATACTTAAATATATTAAACGTTTATTAGGAACGCGGTCTAGAGAGAGCGAACCAGTATTTTAGGTGTCGCTACACGTGTTCGAAGTGAATTTAATTGTCGTGAATTTAATATTGGTAAGTTTATCGAGATCAAGTGACTATAACATATAGCTCCCATAGGAGCGATCGGTCGAAAAAAATTACTATTTGTAAATAACTTTGTAACGTTTGACGCGATTGTTTTCAAATAAAATATTTGTTGGATATCTCAATGTTGTAAATTGAAGAATTGAAGAAATTGTGTCATAGCTTAGCAATACGTTGTGAGAAACTTCTTAATTGTAAGATGCCGGTTAATTATTCTGTTAAATGTGTACACAGATATCGATGTCAGTATTTTTAAGTATCGATTGTTAGTATTAAGTGAGTATGTGAAAAATATCGGAAAGTGTCCTAAGGCCACACTGGAAGTAAGCTCTTTCTTCTTCAGGTGACGCTTGAAGGAGCTACACGCACTATCTGCCGTACCCTGCCGATAAAAATAAATCTTCCGACATCCGCGAATTGGATATCGTTTCACATAAATAATTCTGATTCTATATAATTGATAATTGATCTAATGACCAAGTAATAGTGTGTGGACAATACAATGTCCACGACAAGCGACAAGATTTTTTCAATATTCAATATATTTTAAAAATTATAATATTTATTGCACTTGCATAAAGTTTTGACTGAGAACTAGATGGGCCATTCGGCGACGTTTTGTCCTTTTCGATGACTCAATAGAACTTTTTATAAAATTTATATTATTATTAAATTTACAGTAGGCTTCAGGACAATAAATTCTTTAGTTTTTTGCCATTCAGATTGGTATTGTACAACAATACCAACTTTTAATTCTTTTGTGATGAATGCAATTCTTAAGGTCAACCGAATTGACTTCGTGGCTTTTGCTTATTATGTTAAGTTACAGCAAATTATTTATGCCTTGGATTTTTTCGGTATTTGGTGAAAAGAGGACAAAATTATAAAAAATAATATTTGATAACTATAATATACAAACACACATGACGAAAGCTACAGCCACATCACATGTTTGTTCTTGAAAAATAGTGAGACTGATTTAGTTTCTTAAGATTATACCCAAATCAGCAACTATCAGCAGCTAAACTTTTCATTTTTATTTCCTTAAACATTGACGTTATGGCTACATGTTGTCAAAATATTTTATAATTAATTTTTGGCCTATGGGCGTAACCACATTGCTCTGGTCCAAATGGCAGGTCAAGTTGGTGACTTCTTTTCAGACGTTTGGTCTGAGTTTCTAACCTGGAATGCCATGACTCCGAATCTTGCAGTTAACTGAAGGGATGGTATGGTCTCTGTGGATGACTGAGTTACGGAGGAGGCGGTTCAACAATTCTGCGTAGAAGCTTGTTCTGAAATCGCTACAGAATAATTGTGTAATTAAAAAGATAATAGGTGAATGCAAGTGCGAGTGCGTTTTTATGAGCGATTATAAACGTATTTTTGGCTTTGGTTTCCATCCTCGGATCAGTTCTCTGCAATGTTCGGTCGTGGTATTTAAGTTCGAATAAAGTTCTGTCACCTGACAATTTATATATATATTGATTCAGCCATGAGTGAGCGACGTCATCGCCCATCCCTGGTGTTGTCGATAACTTTAAAGTCTTTGAAAAACGTTGACGAGAAAAGGTGCAAACAAATAAGCTCTCACGATCGTTGGTAACGAACGGCCATCACGAACGGCCATTACGAACTGCCATTACGAACGAATACAACAGCATCGCTTCGCAGGTCTATATTTTCTCATTTAGTCTCATTTAAATAATCAACTTATATTGAAAATTATGTTATCAACATACCGCCCCTTTTGAGGAAATTCGAGTTAAATTGATTTAAGTTAATTGATGAATGTGGATTTAATTAATTTGGCACTCGTATTATTATTTTTATATTCGCAAAAGCTTAAGCACAAAAACCGGTTTTGGTTTTTTTTTTTTTTTTTTTTTTTAATTACATAACTTTGACAATTTTGCCATAATTGCTTTATATTAGATTCATTCTCTATAATAGAGTTCACATCGTGTTCAGACATGATTGAAGCATTCGTGAACACGCCTTGATGACCATAAACCATAACTTTACTTCAATGGTCACAAACAAAAATTAGTATAGTATTAAAAGAAATACTTACAGTAAATACTATATCCGATATACTAAGAGACTCCTGGGCTGTCAAAGATTTTGGTTTGTTACTTTCAATAGATAAATTGGTATGTTCCATTTCAAGGTCCAATAAAGAAGAACAGGGTAATTGTTTATTTCCTAATAATGACAACAAAAATATAAAGTTAAGAAAAATTAAAAACCTTTAAAAATTATTTTTGGTTCGAACGCTTATTTGTAAGGGGTGAACGCATGAATGCCCTAGCCTATTTTCGACTGTTTAATATTTGTGAACCACTCGGAAGATAGGAAAACTCGGAAATGTTTCAGAAAACTTGTCATTCATTCGATTTTTATCTAATATCTGTCGTTCATTCCAAATAAATGGAACACACAATTCTACAGGGCCGGGGGCTACTTCGACCGCGTCAAAGTTTGTATACCCTTTCAAGTTTTCTATTATTTTTTCATTACCTAAGGTGCGCGCAATAAGTAAATGGGACACTACTTTACTATCTAAACAAGGTGGGCATGGGCTGGGCTTTTATCGGGTACCCGTGGGTACCCGCGGGTACCCGTGGGTGGTATGGGATGAAAAATCTAATTTCGGGTTGGGTGCGGCCGGTTATGGATTAGGTTCCTCAACCCGACAATTCATTTGGAAATATGAAAACGCAATTGTGAAATATTTAAATATTTTCTTTTTTTAACTTCGTGTTTTTTCAATTACCATTATCATTACCATCTATTACATCAGTGATCAGTGATCACTAAAAAAAAAAAGCGGAGGAAAAAAGAATAAGAAACCAGAGGGCCGGGGCTAACTTCGACCGCGTCAAAGTTTGTATACCCTTGCAACTTTTTTGGTAAGTTTATCCTTACCTATTAGCCATCAATGTGTAAGAACGTTTTATCTAAAAAGGATTAAGCTTGAGAAAGAAAGGCCTACAATCATAGGAAATAATGAAAGATATTGATCAAAGTCACTGTTTTCCACCGATCGTTCCTATGGGAGCTATATGATATAGTCACCCGATCTTTATCAAATTCGGCACAGTCATTAACATATATATTAAATTAAGAAATGTTTAATTTAAAAGCAATCGCGTTAAAAGTAACGAAGTTATTTACAAAAGTCACTGTTTTCGACCAATCGTTCCTACGGGAGCTATATGATATAGTCACCTGATCTTGATCAAATTTGGCATAGTCGCTTATGGGTGTAGTAAACTCTCTAATATTAAGTTTCACGACAATAGCTCAGACAATAACGAAGTTATTGAGATAGTCACTGTTCGTGACTTTGGGGTTTGTATGGGAGCTATATGATATAGTGGTCCGATCCGGCTGAATCCGAGATATACAACGCCTGCAGTATATACAAGCCTACGTGCAAAATTTCAGCTCTGTAGCTCTTACGGTCTAGGAGGAGTTTGCGTTGATCCAGACGGACGGACGGACGGACGGACGGACGGACATGGCTAGTTGAACTCGTCTCGTCGTGCTGATCAAGAATATATATACTTTGTATGGTCGGAGATGCTTCGTTCTATGCGTTGCACACTTCTGACCAAAATTAATATACCCTTTTTGCAAGGGTATAAAAAGCTGGCAACTAACTTGAAATTGTTACAAGTGGGCTCTGCGACAAGCGAGAGAGTTTTTTCGTCATCGCGCCAAATATTAAACAAAAGGCGCACAAAATTGTCGAGTGCCAATCTCGATAAGTTTTTTTTTTGTATAAAATTATGTCATTTTAGTGCTGCTTTGAAGAAAGCCCAATTTTTTTCATGCATACTATTACTTAGTAAATATATTTAATGTATGTAAGTGCTGATTTGGATAAAGCATATAATTTTTTTCACTTCTAGGTACTACTACTTAATAAATACATTTAATGTAAGTACTGTTTCGCAGTAATAAAAAAAAAAAATTATTATTATTAAAAATTTTTTGGGCGGGCGGGTTGGGTTCGGGTTGCAAAATTTGTTTGGCTCTCGGGTGCGGGTGCTACTTCTCAAATTTATAAATATATTTCAGCCCATTAAAATGGAAAAAAGGGCAAAATTAGAAAAATTCAATAACTATTTAAAAATTCTAATTCAATAACTATTTAAGTAATTATTAAAATTTATGAAACATGCTATTAAATCCAAGATCGATTGTTGAAATCGCCCAATATTCAGTTTTAAAGTTGCGATTTTTTTTTAAATTATCATTTTTTCCTTTTCACTAAAAATGTCTCAACTTTGGGCGCCTATAGCACCCATGAATCTCAACCGAATTCAAAAATTTGTCGGATTCATAATCTCTGAAGTATTTCCTATCGATTGCATATATCATTTTTGCCAAACGCGATTATGAAAAAACGTATTTTTGCAACGCTATCCGAGCAGAGGCCCAACTGTGCGTCGTCGTCAATGTTGTGCAAGCGAAATAAGGGTTCGATTTGAGGGAACCATAAATGGGGGTTGATTCTTGCGAATCGTGGCAAGCGCCACGTAAAATATTCAAAATACGTCTCTCGGTAAAATTCTAGTCGCCTTTTTGGCAGCGCGCACAAGTGGTAGCGTCTCTGTGTCATAAACCTGCCAAAGAAAATTGGTGGCAAGTTTGACTTCGGATGACGAAATTTGCTTGTAGACCGGAACCGATTCCAAGGCACGTTGTGTGATGCTGAAGATCACGTCGCTACTTAGAAATTATAGGGCAGCCAAATATACTTAAATATATTAAACGTTTATTAGGAACGCGGTCTAGAGAGAGCGAACCAGTATTTTAGGTGTCGCTACACGTGTTCGAAGTGAATTTAATTGTCGTGAATTTAATATTGGTAAGTTTATCGAGATCAAGTGACTATAACATATAGCTCCCATAGGAGCGATCGGTCGAAAAAAATTACTATTTGTAAATAACTTTGTAACGTTTGACGCGATTGTTTTCAAATAAAATATTTGTTGGATATCTCAATGTTGTAAATTGAAGAATTGTGTCATAGCTTAGGAATACGTTGTGAGAAACTTCTTAATTGTAAGATGCCGGTTAATTATTCTGTTAAATGTGTACACAGATATCGATGTCAGTATTTTTAAGTATCGATTGTTAGTATTAAGTGAGTATGTGAAAAATATCGGAAAGTGTCCTAACGCCACACTGGAAGTAAGCTCTTTCTTCTTCAGGTGACGCTTGAAGGAGCTACACGCACTATCTGCCGTACCCTGCCGATAAAAATAAATCTTCCGACATCCGCGAATTGGATATCGTTTCACATAAATAATTCTGATTCTATATAATTGATAATTGATCTAATGACCAAGTAATAGTGTGTGGACAATACAATGTCCACGACAAGCGACAAGATTTTTTCAATATTCAATATATTTTAAAAATTATAATATTTATTGCACTTGCATAAAGTTTTGACTGAGAACCAGATGAGCCATTCGGCGACGTTTTGTCCTTTTCGATGACTCAATAGAACTTTTTATAAAATTTATATTATTATTAAATTTACAGTAGGCTTCAGGACAATAAATTCTTTAGTTTTTTGCCATTCAGATTGGTATTGTACAACAATACCAACTTTTAATTCTTTTGTGATGAATGCAATTCTTAAGGTCAACCGAATTGACTTCGTGGCTTTTGCTTATTATGTTAAGTTACAGCAAATTATTTATGCCTTGGATTTTTTCGGTATTTGGTGAAAAGAGGACAAAATTATAAAAAATAATATTTGATAACTATAATATACAAACACACATGACGAAAGCTACAGCCACATCACATGTTTGTTCTTGAAAAATAGTGAGACTGATTTAGTTTCTTAAGATTATACCCAAATCAGCAACTATCAGCAGCTAAACTTTTCATTTTTATTTCCTTAAACATTGACGTTATGGCTACATGTTGTCAAAATATTTTATAATTAATTTTTGGCCTATGGGCGTAACCACAGTGCTCTGGTCCAAATGGCAGGTCAAGTTGGTGACTTCTTTTCAGACGTTTGGTCTGAGTTTCTAACCTGGAATGCCATGACTCCGAATCTTGCAGTTAACTGAAGGGATGGTATGGTCTCTGTGGATGACTGAGTTACGGAGGAGGCGGTTCAACAATTCTGCGTAGAAGCTTGTTCTGAAATCGCTACAGAATAATTGTGTAATTAAAAAGATAATAGGTGAATGCAAGTGCGAGTGCGTTTTTATGAGCGATTATAAACGTATTTTTGGCTTTGGTTTCCATCCTCGGATCAGTTCTCTGCAATGTTCGGTCGTGGTATTTAAGTTCGAATAAAGTTCTGTCACCTGACAATTTATATATATATTGATTCAGCCATGAGTGAGCGACGTCATCGCCCATCCCTGGTGTTGTCGATAACTTTAAAGTCTTTGAAAAACGTTGACGAGAAAAGGTGCAAACAAATAAGCTCTCACGATCGTTGGTAACGAACGGCCATCACGAACGGCCATTACGAACTGCCATTACGAACGAATACAACAGCATCGCTTCGCAGGTCTATATTTTCTCATTTAGTCTCATTTAAATAATCAACTTATATTGAAAATTATGTTATCAACATACCGCCCCTTTTGAGGAAATTCGAGTTAAATTGATTTAAGTTAATTGATGAATGTGGATTTAATTAATTTGGCACTCGTATTATTATTTTTATATTCGCAAAAGCTTAAGCACAAAAACCGGTTTTGGTTTTTTTTTTTTTTTTTTTGTTTTTTAATTACATAACTTTGACAATTTTGCCATAATTGCTTTATATTAGATTCATTCTCTATAATAGAGTTCACATCGTGTTCAGACATGATTGAAGCATTCGTGAACACGCCTTGATGACCATAAACCATAACTTTACTTCAATGGTCACAAACAAAAATTAGTATAGTATTAAAAGAAATACTTACAGTAAATACTATATCCGATATACTAAGAGACTCCTGGGCTGTCAAAGATTTTGGTTTGTTACTTTCAATAGATAAATTGGTATGTTCCATTTCAAGGTCCAATAAAGAAGAACAGGGTAATTGTTTATTTCCTAATAATGACAACAAAAATATAAAGTTAAGAAAAATTAAAAACCTTTAAAAATTATTTTTGGTTCGAACGCTTATTTGTAAGGGGTGAACGCATGAATGCCCTAGCCTATTTTCGACTGTTTAATATTTGTGAACCACTCGGAAGATAGGAAAACTCGGAAATGTTTCAGAAAACTTGTCATTCATTCGATTTTTATCTAATATCTGTCGTTCATTCCAAATAAATGGAACACACAATTCTACAGGGCCGGGGGGCTACTTCGACCGCGTCAAAGTTTGTATACCCTTTCAAGTTTTCTATTATTTTTTCATTACCTAAGGTGCGCGCAATAAGTAAATGGGACACTACTTTACTATCTAAACAAGGTGGGCATGGGCTGGGCTTTTATCGGGTACCCGTGGGTACCCGCCGGTACCCGTGGGTGGTATGGGATGAAAAATCTAATTTCGGGTTGGGTGCGGCCGGTTATGGATTAGGTTCCTCAACCCGACAATTCATTTGGAAATATGAAAACGCAATTGTGAAATATTTAAATATTTTCTTTTTTTAACTTCGTGTTTTTTCAATTACCATTATCATTACCATCTATTACATCAGTGATCAGTGATCACTAAAAAAAAAAGGGGGAGGAAAAAAGAATAAGAAACCAGAGGGCCGGGGCTAACTTCGACCGCGTCAAAGTTTGTATACCCTTGCAACTTTTTTGGTAAGTTTATCCTTACCTATTAGCCATCAATGTGTAAGAACGTTTTATCTAAAAAGGATTAAGCTTGAGAAAGAAAGGCCTACAATCATAGGAAATAATGAAAGATATTGATCAAAGTCACTGTTTTCCACCGATCGTTCCTATGGGAGCTATATGATATAGTCACCCGATCTTTATCAAATTCGGCACAGTCATTAACATATATATTAAATTAAGAAATGTTTAATTTAAAAGCAATCGCGTTAAAAGTAACGAAGTTATTTACAAAAGTCACTGTTTTCGACCAATCGTTCCTATGGGAGCTATATGATATAGTCACCTGATCTTGATCAAATTTGGCATAGTCGCTTATGGGTGTAGTAAACTCTCTAATATTAAGTTTCACGACAATAGCTCAGAAAATAACGAAGTTATTGAGATAGTCACTGTTCGTGACTTTGGGGTTTGTATGGGAGCTATATGATATAGTGGTCCGATCCGGCTGAATCCGAGATATACAACGCCTGCAGTATATACAAGCCTACGTGCAAAATTTCAGCTCTGTAGCTCTTACGGTCTAGGAGGAGTTTGCGTTGATCCAGACGGACGGACGGACGGACGGACGGACGGACGGACGGACGGACATGGCTAGTTGAACTCGTCTCGTCGTGCTGATCAAGAATATATATACTGTGTATGGTCGGAGATGCTTCGTTCTATGCGTTGCACACTTCTGACCAAAATTAATATACCCTTTTTGCAAGGGTATAAAAAGCTGGCAACTAACTTGAAATTGTTACAAGTGGGCTCTGCGACAAGCGAGAGAGTTTTTTCGTCATCGCGCCAAATATTAAACAAAAGGCGCACAAAATTGTCGAGTGCCAATCTCGATAAGTTTTTTTTTTGTATAAAATTATGTCATTTTAGTGCTGCTTTGAAGAAAGCCCAATTTTTTTTCATGCATACTATTACTTAGTAAATATATTTAATGTATGTAAGTGCTGATTTGGATAAAGCATATAATTTTTTTCACTTCTAGGTACTACTACTTAATAAATACATTTAATGTAAGTACTGTTTCGCAGAAGTAAAAAAAAAAAATTATTATTATTAAAAATTTTTTGGGCGGGCGGGTTGGGTTCGGGTTGCAAAATTTGTTTGGCTCTCGGGTGCGGGTGCTACTTCTCAAATTTATAAATATATTTCAGCCCATTAAAATGGAAAAAAGGGCAAAATTAGAAAAAATCAAACAAAATATTTTCAAACGAAATAAGTAAATTGTTAATTTGTGTCCTAATTTTAAAGTTAAAAATAAAAACCAACTGAAACATTTTTAAATGATTGAATAGCCCTCTCCTTTGTTTTTACCAATTCCAATTTACGAGCTGCCATTTAATTAAGCGTGTTTTGCAGCATTTGGATGTTAAATTTGTCCAATCCTAAAATATGGCTTCTTATAGGCCCTGTAAATTTGCAAATTGCTTTCCGTGGGCATAAAGCCGTTGAATCAAGATGCCTGATAGATTTTTTATCGGATTTGGGTCTAGTCTGCTTGTTGACCAGTCTAAAACAAGCATTAGAGAGACTTTTAAACAAGATCCTGTGAGTTTTGTTGTATGATTGGGTGCATTATCATAATAAGCTTCTGCTCTCTGACGTGACGGTCGTGTATTCTTATATACACATATTTTTTTTGCCCTGTGTTTCTTTTGGCTTTTCAATGGCTTGTTGTCTACCTACTTGCACGCATTCTGATCGTTTTGATGATCAGTATAGAGCAATATCTTGGCTCTGCGATAATCTTATTCACTTAAAATGTGCTGGCCTCAATTGCCGCGCCTATGACAAATTTTCTGGTTTGTCTGTGTCTAAGCCTGAGCTTGGCTTAATGCGCTGGACTTGCCCATCTTGTGCCAGCCAGCAGCTTGATTTTAGCCGTATGTATAGGGATCTTCTTTAAACAAGAAAGCGTACATTTATTGTCGCAATTCAAGTTTGTTTCACCTTCTGAGAAATTGCCCAAGAAATGTACCCTTGAGTTGCCTCGTAAGCAGTCGCCAGCTCTCTCTATTTATCTCTTCTCTTTATGCTCTTCTTTTCAGATTGAAGTACCCATTACAAGCCCTGGTGTACCTCAATCTATCCCTCAAGGGAACTCTGATCAATCACAGGATCATGCTGGCTCTCAATCACTTGCGGATCCCAATGCTCCTCCGCTAACTAACTGTAGTGCCTCATCGCAAACAATTATTTATCTCTAGGCTTGCTCCAGATACTTCTGAGTCGTCTGTGGCAGCTTACATAGGTAATATATGCCCTGCTAAGGTTTTAATTCAAAAGTTTAAGGTTTCTAGGCCTCGCGAAATCTCCTCTTTCAAAATTACAGTACCAAATGAGTACTTCTCAGCTATGGTTGACCCTAATTTTTGGCCAGTGGGCCTTGTTGTACACGAGTTTGCGCCCAATAAGCGCTCCCGTCCGTTGCCTGTCCTCCTTCCTAATTTATCTTCTGCTTCAAAAAACTAATGCATTCATTATCAAAATGTAAGAGGACTTCTTACCAAGCTCTCGAACCTGTTCTGTGATAGCCAAACTTTTTCGGCTGACATATTAGCTTTCTCTGAAACTTGGCTTAACTCCTCTGTTTTGGATATTGAAATTCTTTCGAATAACTTTATTTCTTATAGGCTTGATCGTGTTGGTCGTCGTGGCGGGGGGACTCGAATCTGTGTTCAAGTTACATGTTCTAACTTTAGCCTATATATCTCTTGTTCATATGTATATTCTTCTTCTGATATCATGATCTACGTGCACCATGCTGATGCTTTACGAACTATTTTTAGTCGTCTTCAAGATCGTGATTTTCTTATAGTTTTAGGTGATTTTAGCTTGCCTAATATTTCTTGGCTTGTTGATGATAATCTATCCTTCATCTCAACATGTTTTTCTTGATAGCCTGCTTGAATGTGCACTATATCAGTTGAATTTTTTCCTTAACTCTTCTAAAAGAATCCTTGATCTTGTTTTTGTCTTGTGATTGGTCATTTCTATTTGAGTTCTGCGATATAGATTGTGCAGTGAAGTTTTTCTACTCTGCTCTTAATTCTCTAATTGATAAATGCGTTCCTTATGTGAATGTCTCTACCGTCTCCAGCTCGCCAGTCTGGTTCACACGTAGGCTGTCTAATCTTTAAAAAAACTGGTTCGCGACTTGACTATGTAAATTATTGTTGATACAATAATTAGCTCGTTCGCTGTAAGGTTGAATTTTATAAGAACCCCAAAAGATTTTACAACTTTGTCAATTCCAAAAGACGCTCTAATGTACTACCTTCCACCTTCAGACTTAATCACCAGACTGCTAATAATGATTCAGATATTGCAGATCTGTTTGCTAAATTCTTTCAGTCGACTTATTCTACTACTGTTTCGGATCCTACACCCTATGCCTTTTCAATTCCTTTTCAATCTCTAGCTTGTCATCTATAACGTCTTCCTTCGTTCCCGGGCCTAATAATATACCTAGTTGCATCCTTAAAATGTGTTGGATTTCCTTATCTAAGCCTTTATCTCGGTTATTCTTTATATCGAGTGAGACTTGTAGCTTTCCTGATATTTGGAAGGAGTCTTTTATTATTCCACTTTTTAAAAAGGATGGCAAATCGGATGTTTCTAACTACCGTGGCATTGCCAAACTTTCGGCAATACCTAAGCTGTTTGAGAAAATTATTACGTCTTCCCTTCAACATCTATCCAGATCCACTATTTCTCCTTGTCAGCATGGCTTCATGAAAGGTCGTTCGTCGCTTACCAACCTTTTAGAATTGACTACCCTTGTACACCATGGCTTCCGTAAAAAGTGTTAAACTGATGTTACTTGTACTGACTTTAGTAAGGCTTTCGATACGATTGATCATTCTATGCTTCTCGCGAAACTTAACATCATGGGGTTTGCCCCAAAACTATTGGCTTGGTTAAAGTCGTATCTTATTGTCAGAACCCAAAAGGTGTCTTTTCGTTCCTCGATATCTAAAACTGTTCGAGTTACGTCAGGTGTACCCCAAGGCAGTCATCTGGGCCCACTATTATTTACATTGTTTATAAATGATTTGCCTTTGGCCTTGGCTCATTCACGCGAGCTCATGTTTGCGGATGACGTCAAGATTTGTTATTCCTATAATGATCCTTAATAAATTACACCTTAATGCCTCTAAGTGTTCTTTTATGACTTTCAGTCGATTTGTTATTCCTATAATGATCCTTAATAAATTACACCTTAATGCCTCTAAGTGCTCTTTTATGACTTTCAGTCGTTTGTCTCCGCTCCTAGCTCATTACTCTATTAAGTCTGTTCTGTTAGATTGTGTACCATCATTCAAAGACTTAGGCGTTATGTTTGACCGAAAACTTTTATTTGATGTTCATATTTCTTCAATTGTGAATAGAGCATGCAGCCTTCTTAGCTTCATTAAACGTTGGGCCAAAAAATTTGATGATCCCTATGTAACTAAGGTTTTATACACTTCGTTAGTTCGCCCTACTCTAGAATATTGCTCGCCAGTGTGGAACCCTCAATATAATGTTCGCTAGCGTAGTATTAAATTGGTACAGAAGCAATTCCTTAAGTTTGCGCTACGCGGTCTAAATTGGGACCCGAGTCCTCGCCTACCTTCTTATTCTGACAGACTTCTTCTTATTAATCTTCCTTCACTTTATAACCGAAGGCTCGTTTTTGGCATTCTCTTTCTCCATAAACTAGTCAACGGCGAAGTCATTTCTACCAATTGGCAGAACACAAAAATATAGCGAATCTAGTAAATTTACTAGTAAACGAACCTTTTCGTGTTCTTTGCCTATCTTTTAACAACCTTTCTCACCTAATTTCTTCTCATCTTTATGTCAATCCTCTTCGCGCTATACTTTTTAATCATCTACAGCGAAACCAATGAAAATATTCTGGACTTGGATTGGCTGCAACTCATCACTGACCACATTGGCTGTGAATCGGGGCATAGCTGGAACCTTGTGCAAATAAAACTTCTCCACCGGGTCGGGGATGTTTATTTGTGTATAAAGCTAAGCTACCTTCTTCATTTAATTACTATCTGTCTTTAGCTTAAGCTTTTTCGTCGACTGCTGTGTTAGTTGACGTAAATAAATAAATAAATAGAATATGTATGTATCCTGTCCAAGTTGCACAAAAATGATCTTGGACAAGTCAACATAGTTTTGTGCATTTGTTTTATGCGTTATAACACAGTTTAGAGTCATTTTAATAAACGGGAATTCCGTCCATATAATCATATACAAATTTCTGGACACATGGACTTGTTTTGGGGAGCGAAAATCGCGAATTTAATAGCGGCTAACCCTCGGGTTTATCTAAATTAGTAATTTTTGGTTACTAAAAACAAAAATTTTCCACACAGCTCAAACAGAGAGTATGGACTTTGTATTTGTTGGCAAACCGTAAACAATCAGCTTTGTGCCTAGGCAGAAGCTCCGGTTTCGTGAGTTTTTTCCATATAAAGGATTATATGATCACTGCAGGATTTATGCACACGTCTTTTAGATATCGATAGAGAGAAATGACTACCTATTTGGGATGCGCTGATGTTTTATTTGATCGCTAGATTTTTTATTCAGTTGTCACTGAATATTGGGGTCAGAACGGGGGTTTCTTTCATAATTTTCCCGGTCTATATTTTTGCCAAAATGTTTCGGTTTATATTTTTGCCAAAATGTTTCGCAATTTTGCTAATTAAGATCTCCATATCACACATTGTTACAAATCTTCCACGCTCTCTATTGGAAAAGAGTGCGATTCTAGGCGTTTTTTTAATAAACAAAAGTTACAAATAACAACAAATATAATAAAACCCAAAAATCAATTCTTCTTTGTTAATTTTAAAAGATTTAAACAAATTTGTTATTCAAAGTACTGATTTCATGTGATTATTAAACCAGAAATGGCAGCAAAACAATCTGTCCCATTTACTTATTTCGTTCGCAAAACTCAACGTTGGCTTCTAAAAATTAATTTAACTAAAAAATCCTGTGATACTTTTTCACAATTTTTTGGTCATCGCTGAAGAACAATACAACTAAAATATAGAAGGAGAACAGAAAACGAAAAACTGCATATAAAGGAGAAAATAATGTCATAAGTCTTTGTCCCAATTACTTATTGCGCGCACCTTATAGCCGTTAAAGTGGAAAAACGATTCATCTAAAAAGTCTTACGGCCTTGCGAAAGAACGGCCAATCACAGCAAATAACGAAATTATTGTTCAAAGTCACTGTTTTCCACCGATTGTTGCTATGGGAGCACAGTCCTATGTTGGCACAGCCATTCACAGATATGTAAAATTGACAAATGTTTAATTTATAAGAAATCGCGTCAAAAGTAACAAAGTTATTCATAAAAGTCACTGTTTTTGACAAATCGTTTCTATTGGAGCTGTATGATATAGTCAGAACTTGATATAGTCTAGAACTTATCCGATTTATCCGATCTGATTGAAATTTTGGTATCTGATGTTTGACAACCAAAACTAAGCAGAGTAAAACGCATACACACCGACGGGTAGACGGACATGGCTATATCGATTAGCCTCTCAAGCCTTCTTATAAATATATACTTTATAAGGTCGAAAACGTCACCTTCTGTACGTTACAAACATCTGACCAATTTTATAATAAGCCAGCGGGCCGGGCGTAGCCTCGACTGCGTCTAAGTTGGTATACCCTTGCAAAAGTTAAAAAAAAAACCTTCACTCGTTGCAGAGAACGAACGTGTGTTTTTTTTTTCGCCTATCAAATTTTTTTTTTTTTATCTTCTCTTATCTCTTTTGCCTTTGTGTCTTACATTTTAAGCTCGTAACTAACTCTTGTTTCTGTTTCCTATTTTTGTTTGATTGCGTTCTCGCCTGTTGCCTACCCGCCATTCAGTGACACGTGCTTTTGCTTTTGTGCTTAGCACTCGAAATTTTTATTCTTTAGTTGTGACGGCTTACTTTGTACATTAACCCTTGTGTCAGAACTGGTCAGTATGTTTTTATGCACATATTTCGTTAACTTTAAAATATTATTTCCTTTTTTAAATTAAATAGAATATTTTATAAAATGGTTTATAGCAATTGTTATAGTTTAAGAGCCCGGTGGTCAACGCAATTAGTAAGGTATTACCGGTATCACCTGGGAATAATCTCTTAAATATTGCCGATAGTTCCAATAGTTTCAACGGCCCAAGCTGCAGTGAGTAACTTGCCCAATGTTGCTGCTGCAGCTCAAGCGTGGGGACCGCGACCTATCGTTGGCATACCACGAATTTTTGGCCGAAGCATATAATAGTGCAGAAATATACTGTAAGAAAAACAAAATCGGTAACCGATCAAAAAACTAGATTCCTTCCTTAACCTGGGCTGCCAGATCGTTAGAGGACTGACATCTAACCACAAAATTTTCTGTATTTAGACGTGATCGAATTTGAAATTATTACTATTTTAAATTCTACTGGAAAATCTTTAGATCTTATATTTGTGCTAGATTTCTCCAATTGTGATACTTCTAGGACCGAACCATTATTTCTTTCGTGAAGACAAATTTCATCCTACATTAAATTTAAAAATCGATCTGCCGTCTCTATCACCATTACTTGATTCTAATGAGGTACCTTTAATTTGGTGCTTTCGTAAGCCTAACTTTGCCAGCCTTAATGAAAACATTGTTACAACTAATAGGTTTTATCTGTATAATTGTAGAGACATGTTCGAAGCTGTTCGCTTCGTTTATGATACTCTTAATTCACATTATGATATTTGTGTGCCTCTTTGTAGACGGCAGACCTCCCTGGTTCTCTTTCGAGAGTTATCCAATTTGAAAAATGTGAAGACTCGATATTATAAGTTTAAAAAAAAAACGTCGTTCATCCGATTACACTCTGTATACAGTCACTCGATAAAAATTCATGGTGCTTAATACTCAATGGTTTAAAAATTATCTTTTTCGACATAAGCTTTAGTTTGCTTCTGCTTTATATAATAATTTTGCTCGCATTCAATCGATGAGTTGTTTTTTTCGATTTAGTTTGCTTTGCTCATTCCCTGACTTTATTACCGGAATGAAAATTTAAAAAGTAGTTTTCTATGTGTCGCTTGACTGTGTGAATTCGTGAAGAGAGATAGATCAATTAAATTTGTAGGCAAAATGGGACGTGAACCGAACAAAAAAGTGACGAATTTTTAATCATTATTCCAAAGAAAACAAATCTACGTATAAAATTAAAGACGGAGTTCGATTAATTCAAAAAATT
This sequence comes from Drosophila tropicalis, assembly GCF_018151085.1. Classification (NCBI taxonomy): domain Eukaryota; kingdom Metazoa; phylum Arthropoda; class Insecta; order Diptera; family Drosophilidae; genus Drosophila; species Drosophila tropicalis. The sequence goes on along the minus strand of NW_027172360.1, from coordinate 1,641,404 downwards.
TCAACTCGCTTTTAATCGTAAAGCCTAATTCAAAATAAATAATTTTCAAAGAAAAATACATTTCTATGAGAACTCTCTGACATAGTCTTTGTCAAATTTGGCACAGTCATTTGGAGGTATATTAAGCTCACAAATATTAAATGACGGCAATAGCTCAGAAAATAACGAAGTTATTGAGAAAAGTCACTGTTCGTGCGGTCACTATTCTTCGGCATATGATCGTTTTAAGTCAACACGAAGTGCACTTGAGAGCGTAAAAAGAACGTTGAGGATCGAGTGGATTGTGTTAATTTAAAAGTTTATCTTTACATACACTTTCGAAGGCGGAAAAGTAAAAAGAAAACCAGAGGGCCGGGGCTAACTTTGACCGCGTCAAAGTTTGTATACCCTTGCAACTTTTTTGGTAACTCTTTCCTTACCTATTAACCATCAATGTGGAAGAACGTTTTATCAAAAAAGGTTTGTTTGCGAAAGAATGGCATACAATCATAGGAAATAACGAAGATATTGATAATAGTCACTGTTTTCCACCGATCGTTCCTATGGGAGCTATATGATATAGTCGCCCGATCTTGATCAAATTCGGCACAGTCATTTACAGATATATTAAACTAACAAATGTTTAATTTAAAAGCAATCGCGTTAAAAGTAACGAAGTTATTTACAAAAGTCACTGTTTTCGACCGATCGTTCCTATGGGAGCTATATGATATAGTCGCCCGATCTTGATCAAATTTGGCACAGTAGTTTATAGGTGTAATAAACTCTAATATTAAGTTTCACTGTTCGTGACTTTGGGGTTTGTATGGGAACTATATGATATAGTGGTCCGATCCGACTGAATCCGAGATATACAACCCCTGCAGTATATACAAGCCTACGTGCTCTGTAGCTCTTACGGTCTAGGAGGAGTTTGCGTTGATCCAGACGGACGAACGGACGGACGGACGGGCGGACGGACATGGCTATTTGAACTCGTCTCGTCGTGCTGATCAAGAATATATATACTTTGTACGGTCGGAGATGCTTCGTTCTATGCGTTGCACACTTCTGACCAAAATTAATATACCCTTCTTGCAAGAAGGCCAATATAGTAAATTCCTTAACTTTATCCCCTGCAGAAATCTCGATAATTCAGTCAGTTGTGGAAGAAAGTCTAGCATTTTTAAATATCGAAGAGCTAATAGAATTTACCGAAGTTAACATTGCATTTGCCATCTGATGCTCTTCCTTATATTGTCAGTATACCTAGAGTAATAATGTAAAATTGTAAAAAAATTATTGCAGTACCTGTGAAATACGAAAAACCTATTGAAAAAATAGACTATGGACATATACTAAAATGTAACAAATAATACTTTGGGTTAACCAATAAGAATAAATGTAAAAATCAAAATAAAAATATCAAAGAAGTTAAATTCGGCTATGCCGAAGTTTATATACCCTTGCAGTCCTTGACAATAATAATTTTACATGTTCAAAATTTGTTTTCTGCAACTCAATTCATCAATATACAAAGAAAACAATTTTACTCTTTATACTACAATTTGTTCTTCTCTTATTCCCTCATTCCCTGAGCAAAGCAACGCACGCATACACATACAGTTCTTGTAGCGTTGCGTCTGTGCGTGTATGCATGTGCTCTGTTGATTTGATGATGACGTAGTAGGCAGCAAGCAGCGCTGCCGGCAGCGATTGAACCGATTTATATTGACTGTAACTTGTGTTCTATTTATCCGATTGAAATTTTGGGATCTCATTTTTTGATACCCAATATTATCACATTAGCAAATTTCATGGGGATACTCAAATTTTTATGAAATTTTTTTGAAAATGTTTGTTCTAGAGTTTTAAGATATAGTGGTTCGATCCTGACAATTTTCATACTTGATCTGCTTCAGACAATAAAAAGCACACAAAAATTTCAGCCCGATGGCTCTTAAGATGGCTGAGTAAAACGCATACGCACGGACGAACAGACGGACAGACCGACATGGCTATATCGACTTAACTTCTCATGCTATTCAAGAATATATATACTTTATGGGGTCGGAAACGTGTCCTTCTGTGCGTTACAAACATCTGACCCATTTTATAATACCCTCTGCAAGGGTATAAAAAGTCATATATTCGTGGCCGCCACTGTAAAACTAAAAGGTAAATATTTAATCCATGCAGTGTATGTAGTCCTGCGTTGATACTTATTGATGCTTGTTTGTTATATTCCACCAAAGTAAAAAAAAAAAACGCCAATTTTTTGTGTATTTTTAAAGTTGCCAATTTTTTTTTAAATTGTTCGTACTTGTTGTAATTGTCAATACATGCATCGCGGCTATATAAAAGGTTGAAAAGGACATATGCCCCCCTACAATTCACATAATCACATAACTACTTCGATAACAAATTTATTGTAATTGTCAAAAGAGAGTATTAAATTCGAAAAATAAATTTTTTTTTAGGCCTAACTTAAACTTCTTAATATATTTAAAGTATTTAAGTTGGTTTGAAAACAGCATTTAGTTATGATATTTAAATGTTCTTACTTGTACATTAAAGTTCATTTTTTCATATTTGTTTGAAAATTAAGTATGCAAGGTGTGAACATTACTTTTATTAAAATAGTCAAACTGTTTGAGTTGTTGTGGAGATTATTTTATTATCACATGAATTTCATATATAGGCAAGAGATTTTTTTTACATTTAGATATTTTAAATACTATTGTATTGATTTATTATATAATGGTATTATTTATAACTGATAAAAAAGTATTGAAATTTTTAATGCATAGATAACTTATATATAGATAAATATATTTGATGCTATGTTTGACATTCAAATTTTAAATACTGAAGCAAAATTGTAATAAACTTTAATATTCTGTCTATTTGTGAAAAGCTTTAAGTATTAATGTCCTTGCTTAAGCTGATAAACATACATCTGGGATGAGAATAACTAGTGAATACTCTTTTATACACTAAATATTATTTTGGTATTAGTTTTTAAAAATAATATGTAAGTTTCTAAAAATTCAAATTAATAGTATTTTATGCAGTATGTTTAGCTGCAATTCATATAAATATACCTATACCATTTGTAATTGTATTAGACCTCATAAAGAAAAAATGTGCGTTTAAGTATTTCTTTTACAGTGATTGGGATTTTCTGATTTGGCATTTTACGTCATCTTAGCGCTGTTTTCATTGGACACAAGATTAAGTGGTAGCGACAATTCCTCACTTTCACAAGCGTTGTTTAACTCCGGCAGTAATTCTGTTTTCTTGCGTCTTAAAAAGGCTTCCTTTAGTGCAGGTGTCGCCTTGGACTCAGATATTTTATTCTAGTAATTCTACAAAAACAAAAAAGCAAACATCATTATTCATTTACTTTTATTTTAGAAACACTTAAACATTTTATCAGAAAGATTTGTGAGATGTTATAACTATAAGTAATAAGAGTTGCTTAGAAGCCATTATGGCTTTTTAATTTTATTACCATGCCCTAAATTTGATTTGGGTTACAAAAGAAAACTCAATGAACACAAAAAAATATTTATTCAATATAAAATATTATTTAATTCCAAGTTAGTCATATATTTTAAACACCTTAGAGACAGTTACTAGGAAGGCATTACAGCCAAACTCCCCTCACAAAATGTCAGCGCTGAAAACACTATAATAAAAAAGGAAAAAACCACTACAAATTCGTCACAACTGGTCAATCATTCCTAAATTGTTTAAATTAAATTAATATTGTATATCAAAACCAGAGGGCCGGGGCTAACTTCGACCGAGTCAAAGTTTGTATACCCTTGCAACTTTTTTGATAACTCTTTCCTTACCTATTAGCCATCAATGTGGAAGAACGTTTTATCAAAAAAGGCTTGTTTGCGAAAAGAATGGCATACAATCATAGGAAATGACGAAGCTCAATTAAGCTTTCTGCTCTCTGACGTGACGGTCGTGTTTTTGCATAGCTCCTGAGTTTTTATTAATATTTATTGTTTTTTCTCAATTTTTAATTGTGCTTAGTTTGTTTACACTTCCGCTGGTGTTGTTCGCTTGACTCCCTTGTGTTTTATTTCCATAATTCGCCAAATTAATCAGTTAAAACAGTTTTTTTCTTTTTCGTGATTAGTGTTTGGTGCATTTACATATTTTTTTTTTTTTCTTTCGTCATTGCTTCTGCAGTTGCTCCCCTCATCGCCCCCATCATACCATCAGTGCTAGTGGCTTTGTTGTTCTCTCTGCTTTGTGCTTGTGCTTAGCTTCTCTCCCGCGTAATCACTTTTGTAAGGCCGCCTCTCAAAGCTCGGCTTATAACTGTTCTTGCACTCTCTGTTGTGCTGTGCACTCTAGCTGTCTCTTTGTTTTATTTGTAATTATTGATTATTTTATCAATAATTATCTTTGTGCTGTGAATTTAATTTTTCTATATATTCTTATATATATATAATTTTTTTGCCTTTCTTTCGGCTTTTCAATGGCTTGTTGTCTACCTAATTGCAAACATTCTGATCGTTTTGATGATCAGTACAGAGCAATATCTTGTTGGCTCTGCGATAATCTTATTCACTTAAAATGTGCTGGCCTCAATGGCCGCGACTACGACAAATTTTCTGGTTTGTCTGTTTCTAAGCCTGAGCTTGGCTTAATGCGCTGGACTTGCCCATCTTGTGCTAGCCAGCAGCTTGATTTTAGCCGTATGTATAGGGATCTTCGTTTAAGGTTTCTTTCTTTAAACAAACTGGCCAAACAGCTGTCAAACGAGTGTGACTCTAGCGTTCAATTATTGTCGCAATTCAAATTTGTTCCACCTTCTGAGAAATTGCACAAGAAATGTACCCTTGAGTTGCCTCGTAAGCAGTCGCCAGCTCTCTCTATTACTTCCTCTCCGATTTTACTTTCGCCTACACCATCTTCTTGTCCCTCTTTATGCTCTTCTTTTCAGATTGAAGTACCCATTACAAGCCCTGGTGTACCTCAATCTATCCCTCACGGGAACTCTGATCAATCACAGGATCATGCCGGCTCTCAATCACTTGCGGATCCCAATGCTCCTCCGCCTCCACTAACTGTAGTGCCTCATCGCAAACAATTATTTATTTCTAGGCTTGCTCCAGATACTTCTGAGTCGTCTGTGGCAGCTTACATTGGTAATATTTGCCCTGCTAAGGTTTTAATTCAAAAGTTTAAGTTTTCTAGGCCTCGCGAAATCTCCTCTTTTAAAATTACAGTACCAAATGAGTACTTCTCAGCTATGGTTGACCCTAATTTTTGGCCAGAGGGCCTAGTTGTACACGAGTTTGCGCCCAATAAGCGCTCTCGTCCGTTGCCTGTCCACCTTCCTACTTTATCTTCTGCTTCAAAAAACTAATAACGTCTAGTCTTTGCATTCATTATCAAAATGTAAGAGGACTTCTTACCAAGCTGTCGAACCTTTTCTGTGATAGCCAAACCTTTTCGGCTGACATATTAGCTTTCTCTGAAACTTGGCTTAACTCCTCTGTTTTAGATAATGAAATTCTTTCTAATAATTTTATTTCTTATAGGCTTGATCGTGTTGGTCGTCGTGGCGGTGGAGTACTCATTGCTGTAAACTCGAATCTGTCTTCAAGTGTGGTGCCGATTGATCTCCCCTTAGGTGTTGAGTTTATTTGCGTCGAAGTTACATGTTCTAACTTTAGCCTATATATCTCTTGTTCATATATTCCTCCAGCTTCTGATATCATGATCTACGTGCACCATGCTGATGCTTTACGAACTATTTTTGGTCGTCTTAAAGATCGTGATGTTCTTATAGTTTTAGGTGATTTTAACTTGCCTAATATTTCTTGGCTTGTTGATGATAATCTATCTTTCTTAATTCCTTCATCTCAACATGTTTTTCTTGATAGCCTACTTGAATGTCCACTATATCAGTTGAATTCTTTCCTTAACTGTTCTAAAAGAATCCTTGATCTTGTTTTTATACCCTTGCAGAGGGTATTATAAAATTGGTCAGATGTTTGTAACGCACAGAAGGAGACGTTTCCGACCCCATAAAGTATATATATTCTTGATCAGCATGAGAAGCTAAGTCGATATAGCCATGTCCGTCTGTCCGTCTGTCCGTCTGTCCGTCGGTGCGTACGCGTTTTACTCAGCCATCTTAAGAGCTATCGGGATGAAATTTTTTTTGGGAGCTTTTTTTTACCCGGGTGAGATAAAGTATGAAAATCTTTGGGATCGGACTACTATATCATATAGCTCTGGAACAAAAATTTTTGCAAAAATTGGAGTATCCCCATGAAATTCACCAATATAATAGAATTTGATATAAAATCTCAGATCCCAAAATTTGACCCTGATCGGATAAATAGAACACAAGTTACAGTCTATATAAATCGGTTCAATCGCTGCCGGCAGCTCTGCTTGCTGCCTACTACGTCATCATCAAATCAACAGAGCACATGCATACACACACAGACGCAACGCTACATAAACTGTATGTGTATGCGTGCGTTGCTTTGCTTAGGGAATGAGGGAAGAAGAAGAACAAATTGTACATAGTATGAAGAGTAAAATTGTTTTGTTTGTATATTAATGAATTGAGTTGCAGAAAACAAATTTTGAACATGTGAAATTATTATTGTCAAGGACTGCAAGGGTATATAAACTTCGGCATAGCCGAATTTAACTTCTTTGATATTTGTCTCTGATCCCACTGTTAGTGCTGTATCGCAAACACAGCCACTAGTGAAACCTGAAGACCCTTATCATCCTACCATTGAAGTTACTATTTCTTACAATTCCGTTACTAATTTATTTAAAAACATTTCAAATTCTCGTCGTAGATGTTTTCGTAAAACAAATTTCAATCTTCTTAACAGCCTTATTTTCTCTTTTGATTGGTCGTTTCTATTTGAGTGCTGCGATATAGATTGTGCAGTGAAGTTTTTCTATTCTGCTCTTAATTCTCTAATTGATAAATGCGTTCCTTATGTGAATGTCTCTACCGTCTCCAGCTCGCCAGTCTGGTTCACACGTAGGCTCTCTAATCTTCGCAACATTAAATCGAGATATTTTAAAAGATTTAAAAAAACTGGTTCGCGACTTGACTATGCAAATTATTGTATAGCTAAATCTCAATTTTGTCTTTTAAATACTCAATGCTACAACAATTATCTCGTTCGCTGTAAGGCTGAATTTTATAATAACCCCAAAAGATTTTACAACTTTGTCAATTCCAAAAGACGCTCTAATGTCCTACCTTCCACCTTCAGACTTAACGATCAGTCTGCTAATAATGATTTAGATATTGCAGATCTGTTTGCTAAATTTTTTCAGTCGACATATTCTACTACTGCTTCGGATCCCACACCCTATCCCTTTTCAATCCCACATTTAAATTGTATGTTTTTTCCCAGTATTACTGAAGACTGTATTCTCTCTAGCTTGTCATCTATGAAGTCTTCCTTCGTTCCCGGGCCTGATGATATACCTAGTTGCATCCTTAAAATGTGTTCGATTTCCCTATCTAAGCCTTTAGCTCGGTTATTCTTTATATCGAGTGAGACTTGTAGATTTCCTGATATTTGGAAGGAGTCATTTATTATTCCGCTTTTTAAAAAGGGTTGCAAATCGGATGTTTCCAACTACCGTGGCATTGCCAAACTTTCGGCAATACCTAAACTGTTTGAGAAAATTATTACGTCTTCCCTTCAACATCTATCCAGATCCACTATTTCTCCTTGCCAGCATGGTTTCATGAAAGGTCGTTCGTCGCTTACCAACCTTTTAGAATTGACTACCCTAGTACACCATGGCTTCCGTAAAAAGTGTCAAACTGATGTTATTTATACTGACTTCAGTAAGGCTTTTGATACGGTTGATCATTCTTTGCTTCTCGCGAAACTTAACATCATGGGTTTTTCACCAAAATTATTGGGTTGGTTAAAGTCGTATCTTATTGGCAGAACCCAAAAGGTGTCTTTTCGTTCCTCGATATCTAAAACTGTTCGAGTTACGTCAGGTGTACCCCAAGGCAGTCATCTGGGCCCACTATTATTTACATTGTTTATAAATGATTTGCCTTTGGCCTTGGCTCATTCACGCGTGCTTATGTTTGCGGATGACGTCAAGATTTGTTATTCCTATAATGATCCTTCTTTCCAACAGTACTTGCAATCAGATCTCGATGCGTTCTGTGATTGGTGCCACGTTAATAAATTACACCTTAATGCCTCTAAATGTTCTTTTATGACTTTCAGTCGTTTGTCTCCGCTCCTAGCTCATTACTCTATTAAGTCTGTTCTGTTAGATTGTGTTCCATCATTCAAAGACTTAGGCGTTATGTTTGACCCTAAACTTTCATTTAATGTTCATATTTCTTCAATTGTCAACAGAGCTAGCAGCCTTCTCGGCTTCATTAAACGTTGGGCCAAAGAATTTGATGATCCCTATGTAACAAAGGTTTTATACACTTCGTTAGTTCGCCCTACTCTAGAATATTGCTCGCCAGTGTGGAACCCGCAATATGATGTTCACCAGCGTAGTATTGAATCGGTACAGAAGCAATTCCTTAAGTTTGGGCTACGCGGTCTAAATTGGGACCCGGGTCTTCGCCTACCTTCTTATTCTGACAGACTTCTTCTTATTAATCTTCCTTCACTTTATAACCGTAGGCTTGTTTTTGGCATTCTCTTTCTCCATAAACTAGTCAACGGCGAAGTCATTTCTACGAATTTACTAGATACGCTGTATTTTTTGTGTTCCCTCACGTTGGACCAGAAACTTTTTTCCTATTCACCTTAGTAGATGTCTGACTAACTACTCTCTTCACGAACCTCTTCGTGTTCTTTGCCAATCTTTTAACAACCTTTCTCACCTTATCTCTCCTCATCTTTCTGTCACTTCTCTTCGCGCTATACTTTTTAATCATCTACAGCGAAACCAATGAAAATATTCTGGACTTGGATTGGCTGCAACTCATCCCTGGCCACATTGGCTGTGAATCGGGGCATAGCTGGCACCTTGTGCAAATAAAACACCTTCACCGGGCTGGGGATGTTTAGTTGTATATAAAGCTAAGCTACCTTCTTCATTTAATTACTATCTGTCTTTAGCTTAAGCTTTTTCGTCGACTGCTGTGTTAGTTGACGTAAATAAATAAATAAATAAAAATAAATAAATAAATAAATAAAATATTCTGGAGTTGGATTGGCTGCAACTCATCCCTGGCCACATTGACTGTGAATCGGGGCATAGCTGGCACCTTGTGCAAATAAAACACCTCCACCGGGTCGGGGATGTTTAGTTGTGTATAAGGCTAAGCTACCTTCTTCATTTAATTACTATCTGTCTTTAGCTTAAGCTTTTTCGTCGACTGCTGTGTTAGTTGACGTAAATAAATAAATAAATAAATAAATAAATAAATAAATATTGATCAAAGTCACTGTTTTCCACCGATCGTTCCTATGGAAGCTATATGATATAGTCACCCGATCTTTATCAAATTCGGCACAGTCATTAACAGATATATTAAATTAAGAAATGTTTAACTTGAAAGCAATCGCGTTAAAAGTAACGAAGTTATTTACAAAAGTCACTATTTTCGACCGATCGTTCCTATGGGAGCTATATGACATAGTCATCCGATCTTGATCAAATTTGGCACAGTAATTTATAGGCGTAATAAACTCTCTAATATTAAGTTTCAAGTTTTTTACCCTCTTTGCAAAAACAAAAATTCGTCCATACTTCTCTCGTTGTCGTAAGTGCGGCAGACTTGGCCATTACACCAACTCCTGCAAAAGCCAGCAAATCTGCCTTAACTGCAGCTTTCCGTATATACAGCTGTGCTCACGAAAATAGCAGTGCAGTACACATTAACAAAAATTCAAACTTTTTTCACATATTCCTTTTTAAAGATTCAGTTTTCTGACTTTGGTTTTGTTTAATGGTATGTAGACAAATGAAAACTGAAAAAGTTCCGTTAATTTGACTAATTTTTGGGTCGTTTTTCACATTTTTGTGCTTATCCCCACTTTGGCTGTTCACAAAAATAGCAGAGTTTCGTTTAGTTGCTAAAAAAGCAAATAAAAAGTTTCCAAATCTGTCATTAGTAAGTGTAATTAATTACATAATTATAGTGTACTATTATTTGCGTCAACTAATGGTAAAATTTTTGTGTTAGTCGGAAGAGGAACGTATTACTCTACCGAGAAGCCAACACGCCTTCTCAAAAATCTTGGAAAACAAGGTAAAACCTACAAAGAAAATTCAAAGTTTAGTTAGATGTTCTGCATAGATAGTCTCTGTTGCCTTAGATTTCCAAAAAATCCCGATAGACGTAAAAAAGGGGCCGAAACGGTTTTAGATGACTGACACATTGTTCGATACTGCAGATTCAATCCGTTTGCATCTTCTAATTTATTCAAACATGATCTAATCTTGGCAGTAATGGATGCCACTTGTGACGTAGACTCATAGAACAATAGATAAACGGGCGAAGTCTAAGGAAACTGCCACTGTTGAGTTAAAGCACATTTGTATTTTGATAAAACTGCATATGAATCTTCCATTTGCAAAGTGGGTAATATTCTCGGGCAGATGACCGCAAAGTAGTCTTGTTTGGTGGTGCAGGGTCCAAACAGTGTACTTCGCCCAGAATATACAGAGTATACCACCCAAACCACACGCAAAACAGCGGTTAGACTATAGGGAATGATGTGGACTTGTTTCTCAAATATTGGACTAAGTCCTATTGTTAAGATTAATGAGAGTACGGATCGAAATGTCTACATGAACATTATGAAGAAGGTTATGCTATCCTATATCATATGGAATATGTCCGTAATATGAACATATCACCGGTCTTATGACCCAAAACATAGGAGCAATCTCGAAATAGTTGTTTTTAATTCGACAGAATAATGTAATACCAGGGCCAGCTCAGGCGCAGGATTGGTAACCCATTGAAAATGTATGGGGTAACATTCAGAGAAGTGTCACAAAACAAAAACCGTCCAATACAACTCAACTTTGTGAAGTTATCCAAGAAACATGGCAGCAGATACCAGTTCAGCTTTGCAGGATTCGGTGCGGCGCAGGTGCCAAGCGAATATTGCCAATAAGTGGTTCACAACAAAGTATTAAGTTCTAAGAACCAAAGGTGACCTGAATTTGAAGTTTTAAATCATTTGGAAACGACAGATTTTAATTCTTAGTTGTCACTGCTATTTTTATGAACAGCTCAAAATGCCCTTTTCTTTAATATTTTGCTCATTTCTTAAAATGGAGCCTTTTTGTTCAGTCCAAAATGGTAGTAATTTTATTCTATATAAATATATATTATGAATTTAAAAATGTTGGTGCAGTTTGGTCTTTTTAATATGGTTTAACAACTTTAAAGTCAAAGCTTAAGGGCACTGCTATTTTCGTGAACACAGCCGTAAATCACCTTTACCCAGAGGAACTAACACTATACAAAAACTTAAACTGATGCATTAACTGCAAAGAAGACGGAATTTCAAATTACCATTATTCAATTTATGACATTAGTGATATAGTTTATATACCCTTGCAGATCTTGTCCATCATATTTTTACATGTTCAAAACTCTTTTTCTGTAACTCAATTCAGCACTGCACAAACAAAACATTCCAAATATCATTTTCATTTCTTTTTCCTCCCCATGCTGCATGCTGCGATTAAAACACATACAGTTTATGTAGCGTTGCGTCTGTGTGTGTATGCGTGTGCTCAGCTGCTCTGTGGAATCCAAGCAATGACGTAGTAGGATAGCTGCAACACTGTCAATTTATATTAACTGTAACCTGTGTTTTATTTATCCGATCTAATTGAAATTTCGGGATCTCGTGTTTTATATTCACAACTGTCATAATCGTACTCAATTATCGTACTCTTTAGTGCTTTTTTCTTCATCATGTCCTATAAAAGTTCCCTCCTACTCGTCAGCATCTGTTGGCGAGTCAAAAAACTATTTTGTCCATATCTCTGGCCTATCAGAATGGACTAAAGGCTACGCTTTCTAGATTCTCATATTTTTGCTTTTACTGAAACTTGGCTGAAGCCAGATTTTGCTAATGCTTCTCCGGACCACCGGTAATGGCGGTGTTGTAATCGCTGTTGATTTACGTTTGCGTCTGAAATAGTTCTGCCTTGCAATCATCGTAATGATGGAAAAAATTGTTTTAAGGACCAACCATCAACCCTCAAAAATATCTATTTTCAAAACTTACTACAATAAGATTAGATTGAGAAGAGTTCGATTTTACTATAGAAAAATTTATAAAGTCTGATCTGCTAGATTGCGTATCATCGTTTCAAGACTTAGGTGTAATTTTTGGTTCAATTTTCATATATCTTCAATTGTTAATAGAGCATACAGTCTTCTTGGCTTCATAAAACGTTGGGCCAAAGAATCGTCGTCGAACTTTTAGACAGAGGGAAGGCCAAATCCCGAAATTTGCGGGGAGGGAGAAAAAAGGACGCGATCTTTTTTTAATATCATTACCATTAATATCATGGTCTAAAGAATTAATATTAAAACTCTGAAAGCTAGCACCACCTGCCGCATAACGCAGATTTCGGGGCTGCAACGAACTAATTGTAGAATGTTTACATGTTTTTCTACATGTCATATAGTAAAACTATCATTTGAATTGGTTGGAAAAAGAATAGAAACGATCCGGATATTTTTCAGTCAAATGAATTTTTAATTTTAATATAATATTCTACACTAAAGGTATTTAAAGTTCACACACTCCTTAGAGGAAGAAATGGAAATTAGAAATATCAAAGAAGCTAACATCGGCTATGCCGAAGTTTATATACCCTTGCGGTCCTTGGCAATAATAATTTTACATGTTCAAAATTTGTTTTCTGCAACTCAATTCATCAATATACAAACAAAACAATTTTACTCCTCATACTACAATATGCTATTCTTCTTCCATCATTCCCTAAGCAAAGCAACGCACGCATACACATACAGTTCTTGTTGCGTCTGTGTGTGTATGCATGTCCTCTGTTGATGACGTATGACGTACGAGCCCCGACCACTATTAATTCGTACGGCAAGCTTTTTTACCCAAATGCAATGTTTAACTGACGATATTTTCAATACTGTAGAAGATAGCACATGCAAACCACTTTTTTCTGAAAGATCCTTTTATTCTCTATTATATAACATAAAATGTTTGAGGTACTTCAATAACAACAACAACAACAATAATTTCATTAAATGCTCTGCTGAACTGATAAAAAAAATTGACCAGTATTAATTCGTACGGTGCTTGAAATAAGTATATACAATATGATTTTTTAAGAATTAATATTGGGTAACATCGCCTTTTGCCTTTACAACACATTTACAACGCTTTGGCATAGATTTTAATAAATTCTGGCATTGTTCGGTTGATATAGAGTCCCACATCTCCTGCAATTTTGTTTTTAAGTCAGAGAGGGTTCTTTGCGGCTCATTTTTTTGATTTATTTTCATTATTCCCCATATATTTTCGATTGGGCTTAGGTCCGGACTATTTGATGGCCAATCTAAAACCCCAATTTCCTTATTCTGCAACCATGCTTTTGTTTTTTTGGCAGTATGAGATGATGCTCCATCCTGTTGAAAGGTGTATTCATCACAGTCACCCAGTTTTGGTATTGATGGCAGCAGACTTTCTTCTAATATGGTGATGTATTTTTCTGCGTTGACCATCCCATCAATAAAGTGCAATTGGCCTACGCCTTTGGCAGACATACAACCCCAGACCATTACGCTCGCTGGGAACTTAACTGTCCTTTTAAGGCAGTCTTTATGGTATGCTTCACTTTTGTTGCGAATGACTCTTCTTCGCGCATCACCGACACTCACATCAAATTTAGCTTCATCGCTAAATATGATGGAATTCCATTGCCTTTGAGTCCAACTCATCCGTTCCCGACACCATTGCAAACGCTTCTTCTTTTGGCGAAGCGTAAGCAATGGTTTTTCCTTGGCCTAAGAGTAATTTAAGATATTAAGTTTGTAGCATAGATAATCCCTATACATACTTTATAGAACTTGTATCCAATATTACGCAACTGCAGGCGAGTCCACTCACGCTTAACGCTTTTCCCGATTTTCTCACACCACTTTAATGCCAAATTTCTTAAATTTTGGCGACGATCAGCTTTCACAATTGTGGCTAGGGCTCTTTTATCACGATCTGATATAACTGATTTTCGGCCTCTATTTGCGACTTTATTGTCAATACTGCCATTTTTCATAAAGATTTTTATTATTCCTTGAACGGACGATTTAGCCAGATTTAATTGTTTGGCTAATTCACAAAATGACTTCCCAGATTTATAAAAATCTACAGCTAAACTGTTAATTTCTTTGGAAATCGGCTTACCACGTACCATTATTGCTAAACTTTGAATAATATGAAGCGGTAAAACATTTCACACATTCCACATGGTATAACTGTTTCCAGATTATGACTAGGTAGTGATTATGTTACACTGTTTGTTTTTATTTTGATCTTCTTTCAATTCTAAGCTAAGCTAATGCACCGTACGAATTAATACTGGTCAATTTTTTTTTACAAGTTCAGCAGAGCATTTAATGAAATTATTGTTGTTGTTGTTGTTATTGAAGTACCTCAAACATTTTATGTTATATGATAGAGAATAAAAGGATCTTTCAGAAAAAAGTGGTTTGCATGTGCTATCTTCTACAGTATTGAAAATATCGTCAGTTAAACATTGCATTTGGGTAAAAAAGCTTGCCGTACGAATTAATAGTGGTCGGGGCTCGTAGTAGACAGCAAGCAGCGCTGCCTGCAGAGCAGAGATTATTATATTGACTGTAACTTGTGTTATATTTATTCGATCAGATTCAAATCTGGGGTTGGGATCTGGGGTTTTATGTCCAATATTATCACATATGTAAATTTCATAGCGATACTCCAATTTTTATGAAAATGTTTCTTCTGGACCTATATAGTAGATAGTAGTCCGATCCTGATAATTCTCATACTTGATGTGCTCCAGATAATAAAAACCACACAGCTCTTAAGATGGCTGAGTAAAACGCATACGCACGGACGGACAGACGGACATGGACCAAGAATATACATATATACTTTGTGGCGTCGGAAACGTGTCCTTCTGTGCGTTACAAACATATGACCCATTTTGTAATAAATGCAAGGGTATAAAAATATTGAGATCGATCGCCGAATTTAAGAGTTCTTCAAAAAGAGGTTTTCGCTCTTAATTTTGAATATACGCATGAAAGTCGACATCGAAAACGCGTGACAACGTAAAAAATTTAACAGGTCATCATGATGCTTGAGCAAGAAGCATAAAACATATTTTGAAACCCTAAATATGCTTCGGGCCAATTGGAAAAATATGCTGTGGTCGGATGAAACAAAGCCAAAAATCATTGTTTATGATCCAAACCACACTTTAAAGACCGTTAGACACTGAGGTGGCAACATTATGCTTTGGGGATGCTTTTCTTCTTTAAAAGATATACAAGAATGTTTGTTCTTGAAATCCACCAAATGAAATATTGGTGTCACGGAAATCAAAGAGATTTCATTTCTGGAACTATTTTGAGAATGTTTATTTCTACCAAATTCAATTAAATCAAAGGGCAAAGAGCAGCATAAAATATAACTATACGCATTTGCTTATGGTTCATTCATAGTCAACATCATCAGTCAACATTATAATGAACATGGTGTGGTATTAAAGCAGTATGTGAAGTATGCTAAGTAAACCGTCCTTATGAAGGGATATGTATGATCTGATGTACTACTACTGTTTCTACTGTGAGCCATTGAATTAACTTTAAAATTTTAATTTTTGCAAAGTTGTATTAGTATTGAAATCATGTTTTCTGTTCCCATTTCTGTTAAAATTGTTTTTTCTGATCCATCAATTAAAATGAATTTTCCAAATATTGACCTTGCAACCGGCTATGCGCTTTTAGATGGATTCGAGATATTTGGACAAGTCAAAAACAATTATCTAATCTTATTATTTATTGTTTTGGCTGTGTTGTGTTGCCTTATTGCAAGTATCAATAAGTTTTGTGCAAGCGTCTCAAGCAGATGAACGAAAGTGAATTTAGCTAAATTTAAAATTTAATTTGTTCTACTAAAAAACACTTTTGTCGCTGAAAAGTATATTTATTTTTAAAGAATATAACGTTTCCTTTTTGTAAAAATAAATAGACGAGTTCCTATAGCCATGTCCGTCCGTCCGTCTGTCCGTCCGTCCGTCCGTCAGTCCGTCCGTCTGGATCAACGCAAACTCCTCCTAGACCTTAAGAGCTATAGAGCTAAATACTGCAGGGGTTGTATATTTCGGATTCAGCCGGAGCCGACCACTATATCATATAGCTCCCATACAAACGGCAAAGTCACGAACAGTGACTTTTCTTAATAACTTCATTATTTTCAGTGCTATTGTCGTGAAATAATATTAGTAAGCTTATTATACTTATAAACGACTCTGCCAAATTTGACCAAGATCGGGTGACTATATCATATAGCTTCCATAGGAACAATCGGTCGAAAACAGTGACTTTTGTCAATAACTGTTGAATAATAACTCTGCGCTTTCGCAGGACTGACTTTGAAACATTGCTACTACTGATGAGGAAAAAATGTTGTTCCCACTTTAAAAGATAAAGTAAACATTGTGCTGAAATTTACGCAATTAACGTGACTGCGTATTATCGTTTCTGTCAGTGCTTTGTTGTGACGACGTTAAAAAAATATTTCTTTGTTTTAGTAAAATCATTAGTAATCATTTATTTTATATTTTATATTTTGGCTGATTCGCAGAATTTAATTAAATTAATGACCTAATGTTTGCAATGAATTTGATACAAAAAAGAGGTATTCCATCAGAAGCAGAAATAAACATTTTTGAAACGGAAAACATTTAAAAGCATTCAATCAGAAATTAAGACATAGAAATCTTCCTTTTAATACCATTTTCAGTTGGTTTTATTTTTTTTAATGCATTAACTGATGGTGTTATTTTCTAGGCTTTTCAAATTATAAGTGTTTTGCTACAACGTGTGTGGCTGGCTGTAATTCTAGTTGTATGCTATCATAGTTGTTTGGGACAAATCGCAGTTGTTTTATATATTTCTTCATGCACGCCTCTTTAGATGAACAACATTCCTCTCGGATGTTGACGGTACTATGCGCATTACGTTCAATTGGCCCGTATGACACCAGGGCAAAACCAGTTACGCGCCAGCCCACCTTCCACCAGACCGACCGAGGGGTGCAGCCATATAACGCACGGCACGAATTGCGTGGACAAATACACAGTGAAAATATCAAAGAAGCTAACATAATATTTTTACATTTTGAAATTTATTTCCCTGCAAGTCAATTCATCAAAATACAAACAAAACAATTTTACTCTTTTTACTACAATTTGTTCTTCTTCTTTTCTCAAAAACATTTCAGCACGATATCTCTTAATGTGGCTGAGTAAAACGCATACGCACGGACGGACAGACGGACATGGCTATATCGACTCAGCTTATCATGCTGATCAAGAATATGTATACTTTATGGGGTCGGAAAATCTCCTTCTATGGAATAGCAGGATGTAATCAGAGCAGAGGACCCCAAAAGGTTAATGAAGCCATAGTTAGTAAAACAACGACAAAGGTTTAAAGGTATGATAGGATGTCTACTCCGTTTTCATGGTACCGACTGATTAACCGGAACCAATAACTCGGGCGGGTCAATATCAGCATTTAGAAGCTTGTGCACAAAAATAAGGAGGGAAGTTTAATCAAAAGAAGTCTCCTAGCATACAAAGACAAACTGACATTGCAATCCCAGCTTAAGCCACGAAGAGAAGCAAGAACTGCTCTTGAACGGTTTCCAGTCCAATCTGAACAAATGCCAGATCCATACTCTAAAATACGTCGGACAAGCGAAATAAAAAGAACTCTTGTTGTATAACCGAGAACACCAAAGGCCTTTGCGACAGTGCACACTGGTCCAGATATCGAAAACTTTGGCAGAAACTCTTTTTTTTTGAAGAGTTCGCCAAAAACAATTGTTTTTTTAAATAGACTATTGTCAGGGGCGTCTAGATATCATAGCGACAACATGCATTTCATAACCCTGAAAATTTACCAGGCCCTTATGTGAGGTATTGGTTTACTTAAACTTTCACTCTGTTCTCTGTGCAACAAAAATCAGACTTTAAATTGCTATATCTGGGGACTTTCTACAAATATTAAGGTGAATCAAAATGGAAAATGATCTTGAAGGTATCTAGTTTTAATTATTGCTTCGTGTGATGAAGCTTTAGTTAAGTGCGTTTTTGTGAAGTCATGCTTTTTGCAATAGTAATCTCAATATAATGTATATAATGCGATGGTATAATATTTTTTTTTCACTTTTTGGCACAACTATGTGAAAATTCACTTTACTCAGGGAACATAGATTAAAATATTGCTAAAATGCTACAGCTTTAACTCGAATTTTTTACTGAGTTGAGGTCATGCAGTTCACGGATAGTAGTTTCGATAAAGTGCGAAATCAACAGCAGAAGGGTTTCTCGTGGTGTCCCGCTCAAAAAAAGTTGGACCCCTAGAAGCCAATACATTGAATTTGATATTAATTATAGCATCAAATAACTGCATACCACGGGCGTAATATTGTGAAGAAACCCCAAAAAGAGTGCCTGGCATTTCAATCACCTCCAATTAAAGTTTTAGGTGATCTGTTATTAAATATGTCCTCAAGATCCTGTTGGGAAATATTGGTGTTTAGGGGAAGATAGATGGCGCCAATTTGAATTGAGCCTATGTTGGAGTTTACAGCAATGCTTGCAAGCTGCACTTCACGACAAGAAGAGTGTAAGTCGTATGTCTGATCTAATCAGAATGGAAGCGCCACCATGGTGATTAGCTCCCCCTCCGTGAGCATTGTAATGCTCTGATATTAGCATTATACATATGAACATCTCGAAGTTTAAAGAAAACAGTTAATTCTAAGGCCTTGTTACGAAGGCCATTTGCGTTCCAAATACATATTCTAAAAGACATTATATTTAATAAAATTTTGAAATGGTATCTGCCAGGACTGTAATCTTGTGGGATTGCTCTTTTACCAGAGCACTTAAGGCACTCAGCTGCATTTGCTGCTTTTGCTGATTATGTAGCATAGTTTTTCACCAGTTGCTCGGACTGCTGGGTGGTAGGCCATTTGTTGCCAGGGCATATGTTATACTTCGTATGCTAAAGGGGGTTTCGGTTTGATTGGGGATCTTTTGTTATTCCTGTTACGATAAGGGAACTTTCGATGAATAGAGCATCCTTTGTAGTGAGCCGATTGGTTCTCATTGCAAAGAGCACAGGTTTTGAGTGAATTGGGTCCTTCAGGGCAGTCAGGTGTCATATGACCAAAAATTTCTGAATATTGAGTACTTTGTGGTTTCTGTTTGTAAGTTTCTCTTTTAATTGGTCTGTATCAGTATCATAGTGCAGGTTCTTTGTGCAGACCCTGAATGATTGATCTTACTTCAACTTGTAACAGTAAAATACGAAATTTTCTAGTTTACTAAAGTAACCAAGTAATTTTATAAATCGAATAGGGGCACTTATTGTTTTTCAGAGTGAAAGAGCTTTCTGGTAGGACTTGTAATACTACTTGTTGCAGCTTTCTGATTGAATGGTGTCAGTGTCAACACTGTCTGCGTGGGAAACAGCAATGTCATGGTCATCTTGAGATTCCGCAAACCTATTTCTTTTATCAGCTGCGGCCCTTGAAGTACTAGGGATGTCATCCGAATGTATTACTTTTTTGGCTTGTCGAATGTCGGGGCTTGGTGTCTTGCGTCTCTTCCGTGCAATTTGCCAGACGATAGAGGGCATTTGGAAAGACGAAATTTCTCGGCCAATTTCTCGGCCATATTAATAATCTGCTACTAGTTGGATTCGATGAATCAAAACCTTCCCTTGCCACAATCAGATTAGCCGACGTTAGTATTTTTCCATTTATTATGCGTCCGTCGCATTCGAGTTCTCTTGGTACAGTAAATTCTTCAATTCTTATATGCTACGAGAGAGTGTAATACAAAGTAAAATGTAAAGGGAAACGCAAGACGAGAGCCACCAGTGATGCTAGATTGAACTCTCTTTGAGCTTGCGATATATCAATAGTTTAGCTATTTAACCCAATGGTTAAAATTTCAGAATAATTAAATTAATGAATTTAGATTCAGGGGTTCTCCTCCAACATGCTCCCCCTGTTGAAAGAACCAACTTTCAAATAAATGATTCTGGAAGCGGAGCGATCTTGTGAATTGGCCTTTTGAAGATTCCTTTTGCAGTCCTAAGTTCGACTACTCGAATTTTGTCATCAGGTCCGGCATTTACAGACACTACTCTTGCTAAAGGCCAATGTTGGGCCGGCACGTTGTCTTCATGTACTATAACTAGTTGTCCCAAGGCCACATTTGCCTTTTCGTAAATCCATTTGCTGCGTTGTTGTAAGTTATGAACATAATCCCGTGCCCACAGTGTCCAGAATTGTTGTTTCAAATAGGTCACTCGCTGCCATCTATCCAGATACCGAAGTTCCTTTCCGGGAGGGTCCGTGGAATGGTAAAGTAATGATTCTGGTACTGACGTTAATTCGGTTCCAATCAGCAAATGCCCAGGAGTGAGAGCATTGAAATCGTTGGGGTCATCTGAAGTGGGTGCTATTGGCCTTGAATTAAGGATAGCTTCCACATCCGAGAACACAGTGAGTAGTTCCTCGAAAGTAAGAGATGCGTTTGAAATATTCTTCAGAGCCAGTGTCTTCGCTGATTTTACTGACGCTTCCCAGAGTCCGCCAAAGTGTGGAGCTCTAGGGGGAATAAAGCAAAAGTTAAATCCTTTAATTGAACTATATGTTTTTATGTGATCTATGACGTCTGAGTTAAACAATTTTGACTTAAACTCAGCTAGCCTTGTAGCAGCGCCAACAAAGTTTGTGGCGTTGTCGCACACCATGCGCAATGGTACACCACGGCGCGCTATAAATCGACGTATACAAAGCAGAAATGCATTTGTTGACAATTCGGAGACTAATTCAATATGAATCGCCTTTGAAGCAAAACATACAAAAATTGCCGCATATGTCTTGTACGGCGGCTTTCCGCGAATCCTGTAAGAAAAATGGTGAAAAATGGGCCGCAAAAATCTACTCCTGTTACTAGGAATGGTCTTTCAGCTCGTAGTCGATCAGCAGGAAGATTGCCCATCAGTTGAGACATGAGGCGAGGTTTAAAGTGAAAGCAGCGGATGCAGCTTCGCACAACTTTTCTAATCAACGCTCGTGCGTTGATTACCCAAATTCATTCTCGTAAAAGAGATAAAATTAATTTTGGGCCAGCGTGAAGATTTTTGTTGTGTAAAAATTCGATGTATAACTTGGTAAAACGATGATTTTGAGGTAGTAGGGCCTGGTGCTTGGCGTTGAATGGAAGGTCTCCGTTGTCGAGACGTCCTCCGACTCTCATCACACATACTGCAGTTTGTCCGAATGTCATTGTGTGCATGAATGGTGTCAAACGCTGTAGACACGGTGTTAAAGGTTGTTTGTTTTTTAGTAAAGATATTTCATCAGAATAACATTCTTGTTGTATTAGTGCAACAATTTTCCAAAACGATTGATACATTTCTGTCTCAGTAATGCGAATATCGGCTATTGATGATGAACTTAGAGTGCGATCAGGCTTCACTTTGTTCACGCTGCGATAGAGATATGAAACAATTCGAACGATTCGAATATACGATGAAGAATTATTTATGATCATGTTTAGAATAGATTGTGAATTAGCGTTGCTTGCTCTGCTACAAAAAAGTGCTGACTTGGTTCTTACTTCGATAGGCGGCGGAAGTGGTTCCCTAAGAATTGGCCATTCGGCCTTAGACAATTTTAAGAATGTTGGCCCTGTTATCCACATGCTTGCTTGCAGCTCTGATGTCCGACAACCACGAGAAACAATGTCTGCTGGATTCTTGTTAGAAGGGACGTGCTTCCATATTATTTCTTCCGTGTGTTGTTGTAACTCTGATACTCTATTTGCTACAAAACAATTTAGTGTTGATGCATGAAGTTTCAGCCATTGCAGAACAATTTTTGAATCGGTCCAAAAGTATACCTTGTCGATGTATAATTTTAATGTCCTTTCGAATTTGCGCCAAGTCCGACTGAGCAACAATGCTCCGCACAGTTTTAACTTAGGCAATGACTGTGTCTTGGTAGGTGCTATCTTTGATTTCGCAACGAGTAAAGTGACTTTGACTCCACTCGGGAGATCTGATCGAACATAAAGACAGCATCCGTACGCTCTTTCGGATGCGTCAGCGAATCCGTGTATTTCGCATCGATACGTTTTTGATGTGTTCACATATCGTGGTATTTGTAGATTTGATAAGTCTCTAAGATCCTGTAAAAGTTCTTTTTTTCTATCTTTCCTTAATCCGACCATCGACAGGCTCATCCCAATCTAGGCCCTTGAGTGTCAAATCTTGCATAAGAATTTTGCACCGAACGATGACCGGACTTATGAATCCCAGCAAGGCAAACATTCTTGCTACTACTGAAAGAATTGATCGTTTGGTAAATGGTTCTTGGTGGTAACAAATGTATCGAAATGTAAAGATGTCACTGCTGGGCATCCACGTCATTCCCAGAGTTTTGGTAGTGTCTTGATCGTCCATGGCGATAAATACTTCGTCCTTTGAAGTTTTCGTAATTTCCTTGCAGTTGCTACTAAATTTTGTAAGATGCAATCCAGCCTGTGCTAAGATGTCTACTGTATCATTTTTAATGTGTTGAAGCTCGGTTACGCTATCAGCTCCGGTTAGCAAGTCATCCACGTATAAGTCGTTGCGTAATGTTTTAGCTCCTATAGGATGATCATGTGAGTGCAAATCGGCAATATGGTGAACGCCTCTGATAGCTAAGAAGGGTGCAGCTGACATGCCATATGTCACGGTGTTGAGCTCGTAAGTTTTTAGTTCTTCTGTTTTTGTTGGTCGCCATACAATGCGCTGAAATCTCCGGTCTCTTGGATCTATGACAAATTGGCGATACATCTTGGCTATGTCGCCTGTAAGTGCATACCTGTTCAGACGAAATGATAGAAATGTTATAAATAGGTCTTGTTGAATTGTGGGGCCAATCATTAACAGCTCATTTAATGATTTTCCCGATGATGTTTTAGCCGAAGCATCAAACACAACTCTAAGTTTCGTAGTAACGCTTTGCGGATGCAACACGCAATGATGAGGTATGTAATAATGCGGTTCGTTGTGGCTTGCGACAGTTTTGGTAGACATGTGGCCAAGTTTTACATACTCGTTGATGAAATCTACATATGCCTTTTTTAGTTGATCGTCGCGGTCGAGACGATTTTCTAAGGATTTGAAACGCCGTACTGCGTTGTCGTAGGAGAATCCTAATTTCTCTGGGGGTTCTTTAAATGGAAGTCGAACTTGAAGTCTTCCATCCGATTTTACAATTGCATTTTTACAAAAATGGCTTTCGCATTCCTGTTCTTCTTTGGTTTGTCGGTTACCAACAAACTCACAGTCTTCAATTTCCCAAAATCTTTTAACTAGAAGATCAAGTGATGGGTTGACATGTACCAATAAACATTGTTGTCGAGGCCTTTCGTGTGTGGTTTCCAAATTTCCACCAACTATCCATCCATATTCCGTGTGGATTAAATATGGCATGTTTTCGCCCAAGCCTTGCTGACCATCGAGGATTGCTGCAAACAGCCCATTCGTGTTTATTAAAATGTGTATCTTGTGGGGCTCGTTGAAATACGGATCGGCTAGATTAATATCCGTAGGTATGATCCAATTTGATGTATCGATGTGCTCGTGTGGTTGCTGAGCACAAATTTTCTTAATGACGGCAAAGTTGGCGGACCACGTAAATGATGAATGCCTAGAACGTATTGTGGCAAACGCATTGTATTTAATGCCTTGACTGCTTCCGGTAATGCCGCTGAATTCTTGAGATACACGAGTCCTATCCAGATTTAGCCGCTTGGCAGTCTCTTCTGTAATAAAATTAAGTTCAGAACATGAATCTAAAAGTGCCCGTACAGTATGTAATTGGCCAGACTTATCCATTATGTGAACCAATGCTGTAGGAAGCATCCCTTTTTTATCAGTGTTCGTTAATAACGAAGTGCTTTGTGAATTAGTTATTGGATTAACAGATTGAATCGATGATGATAAGTTTTTCATCGGGGTGGGGGCGAATTGATGCAATAACGTATGATGAGCCGATCGGCACACCTTGCACCGGGAGAGTGAGGGACAATCCTTGACGCGATGTCCCGTTCGCAGACAGTTAAGACATGCATTGGTCCGTTTGACTGTTTCGAACCTTTGTTGTAGCGATAATTCTCCAAATGATTTACAATTACTAACATAGTGTGCCGTCGAATGGCAGTGTAAGCATTGAGAGTTAATGTTGAGGAATGCCTTTGACGTTGATGGTCGTTTTCCTCCTAGTGAACTATTGAGCTGACCGAGTTGACCTGTCTGATAACTTTCTAGGAACTGGCAGCGGCGATGAAGAATTGTGCAAAATTCCTCCCACGTTGAAAGCTTGTCGAAGCTTTGCTTTTCGTCGTAGACGCCTTTGGTCTCGGCATCAACCTTCGTAAGAAGTATGTGAATCATGATGTTATTCATTATTTCCTCAGTTGATCCTAGTGTAAGAAGTGATCCGCGTATAGCGGACGCATTATCGATGAGCTTCTGCAAAAGTCTTGCTTCTGGTTGCTTGACTAATGGTAAATTGAACATACTCGATATACAATCATGGAAGATTAGAACGTCGTTGTCGTAGCGAGCTTCTAATCTTGACCAAGCTTGACTGTAGTTTTGTTCGGTGACTTGGAACGACTGCACGACTTCCAGTGCAGGTCCCGATAAACATTCGAGAAGATAATTGAACTTATCAATTATTGGTATGTGGTGATCGTTGTGAATTAGATTCAGGAAAGACGATTTGAATCTCTTAAACGCTGAATATTTACCATCGAAACTGGGTAATTTCAGTTTAGGCAATAGTTGACTGTTAACCACTGTAGGAGACATTGAAGAACTCATAAAACTCATGTCCGATGTGTTTACTGGTCCCGTTGAACGTTTCCTTTGTAAAAGAGACAATAAATGTACCTTGACCTTTATGTACATTTCATCTAAATTACTGCGCTCTTTATCAATTACGTACAAATTTTCAATTTGTGTTTGAATGTGAGTAATTTGCCTATAATGAGATTCAAGTATTTGAAGTCTGCAGTCTAGTGTATCGGCATCTTCTTGGTCGCTAGTAGCAATGATCTTTTCATGTAAAGTTCGAATATGATTTTCAAACTGAGTCCGCTGGGATCTAAGATTTGTTAGTTTGTCTGTTCCCTTTGAGCTTACGGGAGTGTTTAAACCGTCTTTGCCCATAATGCTTCAATAAACGCCAGCAACACCTCCAAGTAGCAGAACCTACGCGAATGTTGAATAGTTATATGTGTATGTTCGCAAACTTAACTATTTTTTGATGTACAGTTGGCGCAGGCACTCACGCTTGTTTGTGTTCGATATGTAAAGAGTGGAATGACAGCCGACGAAAATATAACTGTTCGGTTTTCTCTTATTGGACATGTGCGAGTACAGTAATTGTTTGATTGAATACTTGCGGTTTTATTCCAATGACTATACTGCAGTATGTGGAGAGTTTAACATGGTATCATATGCATTAATGATGTCGACCTTTCTTCCTAGATGTCTCAACGGGTGTTTGATGATTGATTGCCTCTTGCAATCCTTTTCGGAAACTTGTGGTAGCTTAAGAAGTTATGAAACAACGAGTCCAACTTAGTTGCATTGAACCAAAACTTTTTTAACAGCAAGTTTAGTGTCCTGTCACGGTCGCCAAAATGTTGGCCAATTTCTCGGCCATATTAATAATCTGCTACTAGTTGGATTCGATGAATCAAAACCTTCCCTTGCCACAATCAGATTAGCCGACGTTAGTATTTTTCCATTTATTATGCGTCCGTCGCATTCGAGTTCTCTTGGTACAGTAAATTCTTCAATTCTTATATGCTACGAGAGAGTGTAATACAAAGTAAAATGTAAAGGGAAACGCAAGAAGAGAGCCACCAGTGATGCTAGATTGAACTCTCTTTGAGCTTGCGATATATCAATAGTTTAGCTATTTAACCCAATGGTTAAAACTTCAGAATAATTAAATTAATGAATTTAGATTCAGGGGTTCTCCTCCAACACATCAAATATGATGTTCTTTGCCATGTTGTCTAAATCTACATCATTCATATTAATGCGTCACGGCTTTACCTGTGTTGGGTATAAGAACCCAACGGTTTTTACGATTTTTCATTTTTTTTAGACATAGCATTTCAATACTATAGCATTAAAATTGTAGTTTATGCCAAAAATTTCGACATCTGGACCAGTGTACAGGGGTGGAAATATAAGTGTTAAAAGTTAACTTATGGTCCATGAGTACGCCCAAATCTTTCATATTAGGTGAGGAGAGTAACGATGAAAGGTCATTACCTTACATTTAATAGTGTTAAGATTTAATAGATTAAACTAGCACCAGGACTTAATGAATTTATTAATATGTTTAGTTTTATTTAAAATATAGTAAGACAAAGCTTGACATCGACAGCCTACATAAGCACTACATTCAGGTACACCCGATTTCACAAGGAATGGAAGGGAACACAATGGAATTGGAATAAGAAGACTGAAAGAATACCCTCTGTATTCTATTTGTTAGATACTTTCAAACCCAAGAAAGAAAGAGAGGTGGAAACCCGATGTCGTTCAGTTAATAAGTAATAGGATATGATTAACAGCCTCGTATATGACACAAGTTTGTTTGGCATTGTTGAATCCAT
This sequence comes from Drosophila tropicalis, assembly GCF_018151085.1. Lineage (NCBI taxonomy): Eukaryota > Metazoa > Arthropoda > Insecta > Diptera > Drosophilidae > Drosophila > Drosophila tropicalis. The sequence continues at coordinate 1,614,416 of NW_027172360.1, read as the reverse complement.
TGATAGTCAGAGAGGTGATTTCTTAAAGGTTAGTATTTGTAGATCTACGTTTCACAAACACATGTTAAGATGGCAAAATAATAGAGCTGCAAAAATGTTGCAGTTGTGATGTTATAATTTTATCAAAAGCTTTCGGAATAACGGACAATTTTGAAATACCCATATGGTTAGAGACTTCGGACTTTTTGCAGAGAAATGATATACAACTCCTTCCGAATAGATGGAAAAGAGGAAAATTCGACGGACAATAAAAACAATTTTAAAAATATCAAAGAAGTTGAATTCGGCTATGCCGAATTTTATATACCCTTGCAGTCCTTGACAATAATAATTTTACATGTTCAAAATTTGTTTTCTGCAACTCAATTCATCAATATACAAACAAAACAAATTTACTCTTCATTAAATTTATTCTTCTTACAGTTTTTGTAGCGTTGCGTCTGTGTGTGTATGCATGTGCTCTGTTGATTTGATGATGACGTAGTAGGCAGCAAGCAGCGTTGCCAGCAGCGATTGAACCGATTTATATTGACTGTATCTTGTGTTCTATTTATCCGATCGGATTGAAATTTTTGGATATCATGTTTTATATCTAAAACTATCATATTAGCAAATTTCATGGGGATACTCCAATTTTTATGAAATTTTTTTGAAAATGTTTGTTCTAGAGCTATATGATATAGTGGTCCGATCCTGACAATTTGCATACTTGATCTGCTCCAGGTAATAAAAGGCACACAATGGCTGAGTAAAACGGATACGCACGAACGGACAGACGGACAGACGGTCGTACGGACAGACGGACAAAAAAACGCATATATTTACCAAAGAGCAACGACGCTGGTTTCGTCGCTGCATAGTAACCCGGTTTTTTACTCGTTTTCGGGACGTGTTTACTCTGCAAAGTTAAAGAGAACGATGTTGGCTACGCAGGCCTACTCACGGTTGTCCTGAATCACCTGTCACCCGGTCGCGATTCCGCCTAAAACCTACTAGGGCCGCCGGTGGTCGTCTGATCAGGGGGTGAGGGGCGCCAGTAGCTCTTCCCGGCTTTTCTCGCGCTCGCGAGTGTAATAGTGGGGTGGTCGCACCCTAGCAACATCGATAACTCCAACAAAAAGTTATTTTTCCTGGTTCGAGTCTCCTTTTTATACCCTTGCAAAAAGGGTATATTAATTTTGGTCAGAAGTGTGCAACGCATAGAACGAAGCATCTCCGACCATACAAAGTATATATATTCAAATAGCCATGTCCGTCCGTCCGTCTGGATCAACGCAAACTCCTCCTAGACCGTTAGAGCTACAGAGCTGAAATTTTGCACGTAGGCTTGTATATACTGCAGGGTTTGTATCTCGGATTCAGCCGGATCGGACCACTATATCATATAGCTCCCATACAAACCATAGGAACGATCGGTCGAAAACAGTGACTTTTGTAAATAACTTCGTTACTTTTAACGCGATTGCTTTCTAATTAAACATTTCTTAATTTAATATATCTGTTAATGACTGTGCCGAATTTGATAAAGATCGGGTGACTATATCATATAGCTTCCATAGGAACGATCGGTGGAAAACAGTGACTTTGATCAATATCTTCGTTATTTCCTATGATTGTAGGCAATTCTTTCGCAAACATAAGCCTTTTTTGATAAAACGTTCTTTCACATTGATGGCTAATAGGTAAGGAAAGAGTTACCAAAAAAGTTGCAAGGGTATACAAACTTTGACGCGGTCGAAGTTAGCCCCGGCCCTCTGGTTTTAAAATCGCCTTATGGGTTTAGAAGCTATGATAATTGCAATGTAAAATGCCAAAGGGCTCCACTGTGCGTCGCATGTTTTCCAGATTTTCGGATGGTTTTAATCCAGATGTTCCACCTCCGTATAGGTGGTATATTAATTTTGGGTAAGGGTATATTAATTTTGGTCAGAAGTGCGCAACGCATAGAAGAAAGCATCTCCAGCCATATAAAGTATTTATATTCTTGATCAGCACGACGAGACGATTTCATATAGCCATGTCCGTCCGTCCGTCTGGATAAACGCAATCTCCTCACTGATCGTGACTTTTCTCAATAAGTTCGTTATTTTTTGAGCTATTGTCGTGAATTTAATATTGGTAAGTTTATCGAGATCGAGTGACTATAACATATAGCTCCCATAGGTCGAAGTTAGCCCCGGCCCTCTGGTTTAAATATATATACACACTTGTGTTTTTTCTCCAACCTCGTTTTTCTATTAACAGCTGGATAGCTCGTGGTGCTGGTATCAACTGTGCACTGGTCAGGCCAACCTGGGATTAAAAGCCCTGATATTGGCCCCTGCCAACTCCGCGAATCTGCGAAAAGTTTTTACGCGGAGCTTTAAAGTGATCACGAAAAGTGCGGCATACTCTAAGGGTCCCCAGAGTAGATAGCTGTGTTTCAGCCTTCCAGCTGTCAACTTGGTCTGTGGGCCCCAAGACAAGCACTCTGCCTCTGAGTCCACCAAAAGAAGGACCTACGTAGGCCCACACCGGCCGGTTTTGTGGTGGAATGAGAAGATCTCCGTAGAGCGGCAATCCTGTTTCGCTGCAAGGCGGTGGTATCAGCGTGACAGAAAGAGCGGCGACCTCTCTTGGCCCAAACTGAGGGAAACTTTCTGCGCAGCAAGGAAAGCACTCAAGAAATCAATGCACTCGAGCAAGCGGAGCTGTTTGCTTGACCTATGCGACACGGCGGAAAATGATCCATTGGGCATACAAAATCGTGGTTAAGCGGATTTATCCCTCGAAGTAGCGACCACCTATGGATATGGTTAGAAGCAATGTTGCAGCACTGTTCCCGCAAACTGGAGGAGAAATAGTGAGTCGACGGATCAACAGCACTCTCCCCTTCTTCGTAAAGTCTATTGAGCTGGAGGAGATACGTGCGGCAGCAAAGAGGCCTAAAAAAACGGCAAAGCACACGGCCCAGACGAAATCCCAAACTGCGCCATAAAAATTGAGATGACAGAGAGACCAGAATTATTCGCTGAAGTCTACACCCAGTGCCTGCGAGAGGGCTCTTTCCCTGCAAGGTGGAAGCACCTTTGTATTTAAATGATATCATTGCGTAATGCTGTTTTGCAAATACTATCTGTTTATATATATGCCTTTCCACAATGTTAAATTGCTAATTGCCTGCTTTGGAAAACTGACAAGACAGATAAATGTTATTTAAGTTGATGAAAAGTTTGTCCTACTTGTAGGTTGGTCGGTTTTATTACCTAATTGGATGTAAATATTGAAATTTTTACCTAAATAATATAAAAAGGATAATACCAAATTTTCGTTCTACCTAGTTAATTCAAAAAATATAACATAAAGAGCTAATTGTTCCTCTCGTTTGCGACAGTTTATTTTTACTCCATAAGTGGGAACACCTTAAATCCGGACTGTATAGTATTTGTCAATATAATTCAAGACAGTTTTATTTATTTGTGCAAAAATGTTGTTAAACAATGAAAGAATTTTGAAAGTTTTCCACGAGTGTGAAAACTTAAATGATTTTGAAATGGGATTGCTGAAGGAGATGGGCGTTTCATTCGAAAACGCTAGTACGGAGCTTAAGGTAAAAGTCAAATATACACAATGTAACTTTACGAAAATGGATCGCAAGCAGCAGAAATCTGGCAAATTTCGTGAAAAAAATGAAGTTTGGCTTGAGGAGTATACGACATTCGTAGATTCGGAGCACGAAGATGATCAACCATCAACTAGCCGAGGAAGATGAAGGCCGCATAAAGATGTGGAAAATTATTCAACGTTTACAAGCTACTGAAAGCATTACAACGGAGCATCTTTCAGAAGAACTTTCTTTAAAGTAGTCTTATTCGACTAAATAGGATTAAGGAAAGTAATCCAACACCACCAAACTTAGTTGCCACTAAGTACACTGAGGAAGAAGCGTTTTCCTTATTTATGGACCTGGGATTGACGAAGGAGAAGTACCAAATTTTAAGGAGTTCCTTAAAAAGTCATCACGTCAATGTTCTTCCCGGATACAAAAAAAATTGGATTTGCCAAGAAGGAAGCAGTACCGGCAAATAACATTATAACAGAGGTATCTGTAAAGGTGAAACTCCAGGATTTAATGGATCACACTGTGAGGCGTCTTGTTGAAAGTATGCCTGATGGAGAGGTGGATCTTCTTCCCGGAAATTTGACATTACTCAACAAATGGGGACGTGATGGATCATCTGGACAAAGCGCCTACAAGCAGTTTATACACACAGAAGACGAAGCGCCATTGCGCCTAAGAAGTGAGTGTTTTGAACATTGGAGAAATCTTCGACCGTCATCGACCCACTATTGTCGGCCTTTGTTATTCAAATATGCAAAGGAGTCCTCGGAATTAATCAAGTGTTGGCGACATAAAAAATCAAATAAGCCAACTGAAACCTGCTGTTTTCCAAACCAAGTGTGGAAAAACATTTGCGATTAATTTTGATTTTTTCCTGACAATGATTGATGGAAAAGTGTTAAAAGAAATTACAAACACTTGCAAAACTCAAAAAGAATTTCAGGGCTTAGACGATTCAACGAGTGAGGAGAACTAACGTGTATGGATTTTATTCTGAAGCTAGCTTACACACTTCCTCGGCCAGGAGAAACAAAAACGGATAAAACATCTCGTGAGGATATTCAGAGTAAGAAGGAGATTATACAAGCTGGATTCTCTCGGAAGCTGGGACTGAAAGTTGACTACCCAAAGTACGTATACGGAAACACGAATGATGGAAATACTGCAAGGAGATTTCTTAGCGGACGTTGACGATACTAGGCGCAGTACGTTCAAGTGGCCCCTACGACACCAGGACATAGCCTGTTACGCGCGAGCCCAAGCAGATAACTGCCCACCTCCCACCCGACCGAGCGAAGGGTGCAGCCGTATAACGCACGGCACGAATCGCGTGGACAAATACACAATAGAAAAAACAGACCACCAAATAATACTATAGCTATCTATTAACTAAATGGGATAGGATAGATGATTTAAGCATATTAATAGAAAACTCTGAGCAGATTACCGGGAATAGAAGGTTGTAATCAGAGCAGAGGACCCTAAAAGGTTTATGCACAGCATAGTTAGAAGAACAACGACTAAGGGATAAAGGTATCAAAGGATGTCTACTCCGTCTACAGGGTACCGACAGATTTACCTGGGCTAATAACTCAGGCGAGTCGATATCACCAATTAGGAGCTTGTGCATAAAAATGACACCAAGCATAATTCTAGGGTTAGTTAGGGACGGAAGGTTAATCAAGAGAAGTCTACTAGAATACGAAGGCAAATTGACATTGCGATCCCAGCTTAAGCCACGAAGAGCATATAGCAAGAACTGCTTTTGAACGGATTCAAGTCTAATCTGGTGCTACTCATATTGAGGTGACCAAATGCAAGATCCATGCTCTAAAATAGGACGGACAAGCGAAGTAAAAAGAACTTTAGTTGTATAGGGGTCATCAAATTCTTTTGACCATCTTTTAATGAAACCCAGGACACTCATGGCCTTTGCGACCGTGGTGGAAATATGGGTGTTAAAATTTATCTTATGGTCCATAAGTACGCCCAAATCATTAATATTATTTAGACGATCTAGAGGGCTATTGTTTAGAAAATAAGTGACCAGTTGAGGAGAGTTACGAAAAAAAGTCATTACCTTACATTTGGTAGTGTTAAGATTTAGTAGATTAAAGTGGCACCAGGATTGAAAGTTTTTAAGATCAGCTTGTAGCCGACTAAATGAATCTGTATCTTTATAAGTAAGACAAAGCTTGAAATCGTCAGCATACATAAGCACACGCGAATGAACAATGACTGATGAAAGATCGTTAATGAATAGTGTGAAGAGCAGAGGGCCAAGATGACTACCTTGAGGTACACCAGAAGTCAGGAATGGAAGCGGAAAAAGAAGACTTAAAAAGTACTTCTGTTTTCTATTTGTTAAATATTCTAGAACACGAGAAAGGAAAAGGGGTGGAAACCCAATGTCGCTCAGCTTAGAAAGTAATAGGGTATGATTAACGGAATCAAAGGCTTTGCTAAAGTCAGTATATATTACATCAGTTTGTTTACCATTTTTGAACCCCTTGATAATTATTGATGTAAATTCTAAAAGGTTGGTGGTTGTAGATCTACGTTTCACAAACCCATGTTGGGATGGCGAAATAATAGAGCTGCAAAAATGTTGCAATTGAGAAGTTATAATTTTATCAAAAGCTTTCGGAATAACGGACAATTTTGAAATATGGTTAGACACTTCGGACTTTTTGCAGAGAAATGATATACAACTCCTTCCGAATAGATGGAAAAGAGGAAAATTCGACGGACAATAAAAACAATTTTAAAAATATCAAAGAAGTTAAATTCGGCTATGCCGAATTTTATATACCCTTGCAGTCCTTGACAATAATAATTTTACATGTTCAAAATTTGTTTTCTGCAACTCAATTCATCAATATACAAACAAAACAATTTTACTCTCCTATTATCACATATGTAAATTTCATAGCATACTCCATTTTTATGAAAATGTTTCTTGTAGTTCTTCTAGAGCTATATGATATAGTGGTCCGATCCTTATGGTTTTCATACTTTATTTTTGCCGGGTAATAAAAACCGCCCTGAGTAAACCGCGTACGCACAGACGGACGGACAGACGGACATGGCTATATCAACTCAGCTTCTCATGCTGATCAAGAATATATATACTTTATGGGGTCGGTAACGTCTCCTTCTGTGCGTTACAAACATCTGATCAATTTTATAATACCCTCTGCAAGGGTATAAAAAAAAAATATAAAATTTTTCTTTTTGTAATTATGTTAAAAAATCAAATTAAAACATTAAAAAATGTAACAAAGTCGTTTAAAACAATGAAAAATTCCATTTGTGATTGAAAAAACCGGGTTTCGCTCCATTTTTAGAGGAAAAACAGACTTGGAAATATTTTCTGACTTTGACCTTGAATATTACAGCACCACGAACACTCAGCACTTTTGACAAACATTCAATTTTAAGCTTATGGTATATCTTTATCATATACCCTTGCAAAAAGGGTATATTAATTTTGGTCAGAAGTGTGCAACGCATAGAACGAAGCATCTCCGACCATACAAAGTATATATATTCTTGATCAGCACGACGAGACGAGTTCAAATAGCCATGTCCGTCCGTCCGTCTGTCTGAATCAACGCAAACTCCTCCTAGACCGTAAGAGCTACAAAGCTGAAATTTTGCACGTAGGCTTGTATATACTGCAGGGGTTGTATATCTCGGATTCAGCCGGATCGGACCACTATATCATATAGCTCCAATACAAGCCCCAAAGTCACGAACAGTGACTTTTCTCAATAACTTCGTTATTTTCTGTGCTTTTAATATTAGAGAGTTTATTACACCTATAAACTACTGTGCCAAATTTGATCAAGATCGGATGACTATATCATATAACTCCTATAGGAACGATCGGTCGAAAACAGTGACTTTTGTAAATAACTTCGTTACTTTTAACGCGATTGCTTTTAAATTAAACATTTGTTAGTTTAATATATCTGTTAATGAGTGTGCCAAATTTGATCAGGATCGGGTGACTATATCATATAGCTCCCATAGGAACGATCGGTAGAAAACAGTGGCTTTTGTAAATAACTTCGTTACTTTTAACGCGATTGCTTTCTAATTAAACATTTCTTAATTTAATATATCTGTTAATGACTGTGCCGAATTTGATAAAGATCGGGTGACTATATCATATAGCTTCCATAGGAACGATCGGTGGAAAACAGTGACTTTGATCAATATCTTCGTTATTTCCTATGATTGTAGGCAATTCTTTCGCAAACATAAGCCTTTTTTGATAAAACGTTCTTTCACATTGATGGCTAATAGGTAAGGAAAGAGTTACCAAAAAAGTTGCAAGGGTATACAAACTTTGACGCGGTCGAAGTTAGCCCCGGCCCTCTGGTTTTAAAATCGCCTTATGGGTTTAGAAGCTATGATAATTGCAATGTAAAATGCCAAAGGGCTCCACTGTGCGTCGCATGTTCTCCAGATTTTCGGATGGTTTTAATCCAGATGTTCCACCTCCGTATAGGTGGTATATTAATTTTGGGTAAGGGTATATTAATTTTGGTCAGAAGTGCGCAACGCATAGAAGAAAGCATCTCCAGCCATATAAAGTATTTATATTCTTGATCAGCACGACGAGACGATTTCATATAGCATTGTCCGTCCGTCCGTCTGGATAAACGCAATCTCCTCACTGATCGTGACTTTTCTCAATAAGTTCGTTATTTTTTGAGCTATTGTCGTGAATTTAATATTGGTAAGTTTATCGAGATCGAGTGACTATAACATATAGCTCCCATAGGAGCGATCCGTCGAAAAAAATTACTGTTTGTAAATAACTTTGTAACTTTTGACGCGATTGCTTTCAAATAAAATATTTGTTGAATATCTCAATGTTTTAAATTGAAGAATTGTGTCATAGCTTAGCAATACGTTGTGGGAAACTTCTTAATTGTAAGATGCCGGTTAATTATTCTGTTAAATATGTACACAGATATCGATGTCAGTATTTTTAAGTATCGATTGTTAGTATTAAGTGAGCATGTGAAAAATATCGGAAAGTGTCCTAAGGCCACACTGGAAGTAAGCTCTTTCTTCTTCACGTGACGCTTGAACGAGCTACACGCACTACCTGCCGTACCCTGCCGATAAAAATAAATCTTCCGACATCCGCGAATTGGATATCGTTTCACATAAATAATTCTGATTCTATATAATTGATAATTGATCTAATGACCAAGTAATAGTGTGTGGACAATACAATGTCCACGACAAGCGACAAGATTTTTTCAATATTCAATATATTTTAAAAATTATAATATTTATTGCACTTGCATAAAGTTTTGACTGAGAACCAGATGAGCCATTCGGCGACGTTTTGTCCTTTTCGATGACTCAATAGAACTTTTTATAAAATTTATATTATTATTAAATTTACAGTAGGCTTCAGGACAATAAATTCTTTAGTTTTTTGCCATTCAGATTGGTATTGTACAACAATACCAACTTTTAATTCTTTTGTGATGAATGCAATTCTTAAGGTCAACCGAATTGACTTCGTGGCTTTTGCTTATTATGTTAAGTTACAGCAAATTATTTATGCCTTGGATTTTTTCGGTATTTGGTGAAAAGAGGACAAAATTATAAAAAATAATATTTGATAACTATAATATACAAACACACATGACGAAAGCTACAGCCACATCACATGTTTGTTCTTGAAAAATAGTGAGACTGATTTAGTTTCTTAAGATTATACCCAAATCAGCAACTATCAGCAGCTAAACTTTTCATTTTTATTTCCTTAAACATTGACGTTATGGCTACATGTTGTCAAAATATTTTATAATTAATTTTTGGCCTATGGGCGTAACCACAGTGCTCTGGTCCAAATGGCAGGTCAAGTTGGTGACTTCTTTTCAGACGTTTGGTCTGAGTTTCTAACCTGGAATGCCATGACTCCGAATCTTGCAGTTAACTGAAGGGATGGTATGGTCTCTGTGGATGACTGAGTTACGGAGGAGGCGGTTCAACAATTCTGCGTAGAAATCGCTACAGAATAATTGTGTAATTAAAAAGATAATAGGTGAATGCAAGTGCGAGTGCGTTTTTATGAGCGATTATAAACGTATTTTTGGCTTTGGTTTCCATCCTCGGATCAGTTCTCTGCAATGTTCGGTCGTGGTATTTAAGTTCAAATAAAGTTCTGTCACCTGACAATTTATATATATATTGATTCAGCCATGAGTGAGCGACGTCATCGCCCATCCCTGGTGTTGTCGATAACTTTAAAGTCTTTGAAAAACGTTGACGAGAAAAGGTGCAAACAAATAAGCTCTCACGATCGTTGGTAACGAACGGCCATCACGAACGGCCATTACGAACTGCCATTACGAACGAATACAACAGCATCGCTTCGCAGGTCTATATTTTCTCATTTAGAGTTAGTCTCATTTAAATAATCAACTTATATTGAAAATTATGTTATCAACATACCGCCCCTTTTGAGGAAATTCGAGTTAAATTGATTTAAGTTAATTGATGAACGTGGATTTAATTAATTTGGCACTCGTATTATTATTTTTATATTCGCAAAAGCTTAAGCACAAAAACCGGTTTTGGTTTTTTTTTTTTTTGGTTTTTTAATTACATAACATTGACAATTTTGCCATAATTGCTTTATATTAGATTCATTCTCTATAATAGAGCTCACATCGTGTTCAGACATGATTGAAGCATTCGTGAACACGCCTTGATGACTATAAACCATAACTTTACTTCAATGGTCACAAACAAAAATTAGTATAGTATTAAAAGAAATACTTACAGTAAATACTATATCCGATATACTAAGAGACTCCTGGGCTGTCAAAGATTTTGGTTTGTTACTTTCAATAGATAAATTGGTATGTTCCATTTCAAGGTCCAATAAAGAAGAACAGGGTAATTGTTTATTTCCTAATAATGACAACAAAAATATAAAGTTAAGAAAAATTAAAAACCTTTAAAAATTATTTTTGGTTCGAACGCTTATTTGTAAGGGGTGAACTCATGAATGTCCCAGCCTATTTTCGACTGTTTAATATTTGTGAACCACTCGGAAGATAGGAAAACTCGGAAATGCCATTCATTCGATTTTAATCTGATTTCTGTCGTTCATTCCAAATAAATGGAACACACATTACTACAGGGCCGGAGGGCTACTTCAACCGCGACAAAGTTTGTATACCCTTTCAAGTTTTCTATTATATTTTGATTACCTAAGGTGCGCGCAATAAGTAAATGGGACACTACTTTACTATCTAAACTAGAGGTGTGCATGGGCTGTGCTTTTATCGGGTACCCGTGGGTACCCGCCGGTACCCGTGGGTGGTATGGTCTGAAAAATTTAATTTCGGGTTGGGTGCGGGCGGGTTTTGGATTAGGTTCCTCAACCCGACAATTCATTTGGAAATATGAAAACGCAATTGTGAAATATTTAAATATTTTCTTTTTTTAACTTCGTGTTTTTTCAATTACCATTATCATCATCATCTATCACAATCGTGATCAGTGATCACTAAGAAAAAAAAGCGGAGGAAAAAAGAATAAGAAAAAAGCTGGCAACTAACTTGAAATTGTTACAAGTGGGCTCTGCGACAAGCGAGAGAGTTTTTTCGGGCAAAATATTAAACAAAAAGCGCATACTATTACTTAGTAAATATATTTAATGAATGTAATTGCTGATTTGGATAAAGCATACAATTTTTTTCATTTCTAGGTACTACTACTTAATAAATACATTTAATGCAAGTTTCGCAGAAGTAAAAAAAAAAAAATTATTTTTTATTAAACATTTTTTGGGCGGGCGGTTTTTTTTCGGGTTGCAAAATTTATTTGGCTCTCGGGTGCGGGTAAAATTTCCTGCTTCGGCCTATGAGCTGGGTCGGGTTGGGTCCAAAATTTCGGGCCATGCCCACCTCTAATCTATACCAACTAAACCGATTAGGATATTCAAATAAAATAAATTTATCTTTATACTTCTCAAATTTATAAATATATTTCAGCCTATTAAAATGGAAAAAAGGGCAAAATTAGAAAAAATCAAACAAAATATTTTCAAACGAAATAAGTAAATTGTTAATTTGTGTCCTAATTTTAAAATTAAAAATAAAAACCAACTGAAACATTTTAAAATGATTGAATAGCCCTCTCCTCTGTTTTTACCAATTCCAATTTACGAGCTGCCATTTAATTAAGCGTGTTTTGCAGCATTTGGATGTTAAATTTGTCCAATCCTAAAATATGGCTTCTTATAGGCCCTGTAAATTTGCAAATTGCTTTCCGTGGGCATAAAGCCGTTGAATCAAGATGCCTGATATATTTTTGATCGGATTTGGGTCTAGTCTGCTTGTTGACCAGTCTAAAACAAGCATTAGAGAGACTTTTAAACAAGATCCTGTGAGTTTTGTTGTATGATTGGGTGCATTACCATAATAAGCTTCTGCTCTCTGACGTGACGGTCGTGTATTCTTATATACACACTAACTGTAGTGCCTCATCGCAAACAATTATTTATCTCTAGGCTTGCTCCAGATACTTCTGAGTCGTCTGTGGCAGCTTACATTGGTAATATATGCCCTGCTAAGGTTTTAATTCAAAAGTTTAAGTTTTCTAGGCCTCGCGAAATCTTCTCTTTTAAAATTACAGTTCCAAATGAGTACTTCTCAGCTATGGTTGAACCTAATTTTTGGCCAGTGGGCCTTGTTGTACACGAGTTTGCGCCCAATAAGCGCTCCCGTCCTTTGCCCGACCACCTTCCTAATATATCTTCTGCTTTAAAAAACTAATGCATTTATTATCAAAATGTAAGAGGACTTCTTACCAAGCTCTCGAACCTGTTCTGTGATAGCCAAACCTTTTCGGCTGACATATTAGCTTTCTCTGAAACTTGGCTTAACTCCTCTGTTTTGGATAATGAAATTCTTTCGAATAACTTTAATTCTTATAGGCTTGATCGTGTTGGTCGTCGTGGCGGTGGACTCGAATCTATGTTCAAGTGTTGTGCCGATTTATCTCTCCTTAGGTGTTGAGTTTATTTGCGTCGAAGTTACATGTTCTAACTTTAGCCTATATATCTCTTGTTCATATATTCTTCTTCTGATATCATGATCTACGTGCACCATGCTGATGCTTTACGAACTATTTTTAATCGTCTTAAAGATCGTAATTTTTGGATAGGAGTCTTTTATTATTCCACTTTTTAAAATATCAAAGAAGTTAAATTCGGCTATGCCGAAGTTTATATACCCTTGCAGTCCTTGACAATAATAATTTCACATGTTCAAAATTTGTTTTCTGCAACTCAATTCATTAATATACAAACAAAACAATTTTACTCTTCATACTATGTACAATTTGTTCTTCTTCTTCCCTCATTCCCTAAGCAAAGCAACGCACGCATACACATACAGTTTATGTAGCGTTGAATCTGTGTGTGTATGCATGTGCTCTGTTGATTTGATGATGACGTAGTAGGCAGCAAGCAGAGCTGCCGGCAGCGATTGAACCGATTTATATAGACTGTAACTTGTGTTCTATTTATCCGATCAGGGTCAAATTTTGGGATCTGAGATTTTATATCAAATTCTATTATATTGGTAAATTTCATGGGGATACTCCAATTTTTGCAAAAATTTTTGTTCCAGAGTTATATGATATAAGTAGTCCGATTCCAAAGATTTTCATACTTTATCTCACCCGGGTAAAAAAAAGCTCCCAAAAAAATTTCATCCCGATAGCTCTTAAGATGGCTGAGTAAAACGCGTACGCACCGACGAACAGACGGACAGACGGTCAGACGGACAGACGGACATGGCTATATCGACTTAGCTTCTCATGCTGAGCAAGAATATATATACTTTATGGGGTCGGAAACGTCTCCTTCTGTGCGTTACAAACATCTGACCAATTTTATAATACCCTCTGCAAGGGTATAAAAAGGGTGGCAAATCGGATGTTTCTAACTACCGTGGCATTGCCAAACTGTTTGAGAAAATTATTACGTCTTCCCTTTAACACCTATCCAGATCCACTATTTCTCCTTGTCAGCATGGCTTCATGAAAGGTCGTTCGTCGCTTACCAACCTTTTAGAATTGACTACCCTTGTACACCATGGCTTCCGTAAAAAGTGTTAAACTGATGTTACTTATACTGACTTTAGTAAGGCTTTCGATACGATTGATCATTCTATGCTTCTCGCGAAACTTAACATCATGGGATTTTCCCCAAAACTATTGGCTTGGTTAAAGTCGTATCTTATTGTCAGAACCCAAAAGATGTCTTTTCGTTCCTCGATATCTAAAACTGTTCGAGTTACGTCAGGTGTACCCCAAGGCAGTCATCTGGGCCCACTATTATTTACATTGTTTATAAATGATTTGCCTTTGGCCTTGGCTCATTCACGCGAGCTCATGTTTGCGGATGACGTCAAGATTTGTTATTCCTATAATGATCCTTAATAAATTACACCTTAATGCCTCTAAGTGTTCTTTTATGACTTTCAATCGTTTGTCTCCGCTCCTAGCTCATTACTCTATTAAGTCTGTTCTGTTAGATTGTGTACCATCATTCAAAGACTTAGGCGTTATGTTTGACCGAAAACTTTTATTTGATGTTCATATTTCTTCAATTGTGAATAGAGCATGCAGCCTTCTTGGCTTCATTAAACGTTGGGCCAAAAAATTTGATGATCCCTATGTAACAAAGGTTTTAGAGAAGCAATTCCTTAAGTTTGCGCTACGCGGTCTAAATTGGGACCCGAGTCTTCGCCTACCTTCTTATTCTGACAGACTTCTTCGTATTAATCTTCCTTCACTTTATAACCGTAGGCTCGTTTTTGGCATTCTCTTTCTCCATAAACTAGTCAACGGCGAAGTCATTTCTACCAATTGGTAGAACACAAAAATATAGCGTATCTAGTAAATTTACTATTAAACGAACCTTTTCATGTTCTTTGCCTATCTTTTAACAACCTTTCTCACCTAATTTCTCCTCATCTTCGCGCTATACTTTTTAATCATCTACAGCGAAACCAATGAAAATGTTCTGGACTTGGATTGGCTGCAACTCATCACTGACCACATTGGCTGTGAATCGGGGCATAGCTGGCACCTTGTGCAAATAAAACACCTCCACCGGGTCGGGGATGTTTAGTTGTGCATAAAGCTAAGCTACCTTCTTCATTTAATTACTATCTGTCTTTAGCTTAAGCTTTTTCGTCGACTGCTGTGTTAGTTGACGTAAATAAATAAATAAATAGAATATGTATGTATCCTGTCCAAGTTGCACAAAAATGATCTTGGACAAGTCAACATAGTTTTGTGCATTTGTTTTATGCGTTATAACACAGTTTAGAGTCATTTCAATAAACGGGAATTCCGTCCATATAATCATATACAAATTTCTGGACACATGGACTTGTTTTGGGGAGCGAAAATCGCGAATTTAATAGCGGCTAACCCTCGGGTTTATCTAAATTAGTAATTTTTGGTTACTAAAAACAAAAATTTTCCACACAGCTCAAACAGAGAGTATGGACTTTGTATTTGTTGGCAAACCGTAAACAATCAGCTTTGTGCCTAGGCAGAAGCTCCGGTTTCGTGAGTTTTTTCCATATAAAGGATTATATGATCACTGCAGGATTTATGCACACGTCTTTTAGATATCGATAGAGAGAAATGACTACCTATTTGGGATGCGCTGATGTTTTATTTGATCGCTAGATTTTTTATTCAGTTGTCACTGAATATTGGGGTCAGAACGGGGGTTTCTTACATAATTTTCCCGGTCTTTTCGTCATTTTTCACTTTATATTTTTGCCAAAATGTTTCGCAATTTTGCTAATTAAGATCTCCATATCACACATTGTTACAAATCTTCCACGCTCTCAACAAAAGTTACAAATAACAACAAATATAATAAAACCCAAAAATCAATTCTTCTTTGTTAATTTTAAAAGATTTAAACAAATTTGTTATTCAAAGTACCGATTTCATGTGATTATCTAACCAGAAATGGCAGCAAAACAATCTGTCCCATTTACTTATTTCGTTCGCAAAACTCAACGTTGGCTTCTAAAAATTAACTTAACTAGAAAACCCTGTGATACTTTTTCACAATTTTTTGGTCATCGCTGAAGAACAATACAACTAAAATATAGAAGGAGAACAGAAAACGAAAAACTGCATATAAAGGAGAAAATAATGTCATAAGTCTTTGTACCAATTACTTATTGCGCGCACCTTATAGCCGTTAAAGTGGAAAAACGATTCATCTAAAAAGTCTTACGGCCTTGCGAAAGAACGGCCAATCTCAGCACAGCAAATAACGAAATTATTGTTCAAAGTCACTGTTTTCCACCGATCGTTGCTATGGGAGCACAGTCCTATGTTGGCACAGCCATTCACAGATATGTAAAATTGACAAATGTTTAATTTATAAGAAATCGCGTCAAAAGTAACAAAGTTATTCATAAAAGTCACTGTTTTTGACAAATCGTTTCTATTGGAGCTGTATGATATAGTCAGAACTTGATATAGTCTAGAACTTATCCGATTTATCCGATCTGATTGAAATTTTGGGATCTGATATTTGACAACCAAAACTAAGCTGAGTAAAACGCATACACACCGACGGGTAGACGGACATGGCTATATCGATTAGCCTCTCAAGCCTTCTTATAAATATATACTTTATAAGGTCGAAAACGTCACCTTCTGTACGTTACAAACATCTGACCAATTTTATAATAAGCCAGCGGGCCGGGCGTAGCCTCGACTGCGTCTAAGTTGGTATACACTTGCAAAAGTTAAAAAAAAAACCTTCACTCGTTGCAGAGAACGAACGTGTGTTTTTTTTTTCGCCTATCAAATTTTTTTTTTTTATCTTCTCTTATCTCTTTTGCCTTTGTGTCTTACATTTTAAGCTCGTAACTAACTCTTGTTTGTGTTTCCTATTTTTGTTTGATTGCGTTCTCGCCTGTTGCCTACCCGCCATTCAGTGACACGTGCTTTTGCTTTTGTGCTTAGCACTCGAAATTTTTATTCTTTAGTTGTGACGGCTTACTTTGTACATTAACCCTTGTGTCATAACTGGTCAGTATGTTTTTATGCACATATTTCGTTAACTTTAAAATATTATTTATTTCCTTTTTTAAATTAAATAGAATATTTTATAAAATGGTTTATAGCAATTGTTATAGTTTAAGAGCCCGGTGGTCAACGCAATTAGTAAGGTATTACCGGTATCACCTGGGAATAATCTCTTAAAAATTGCCGATAGTTCCAATAGTTTCAACGGCCCAAGCTGCAGTGAGTAACTTGCCCAATGTTGCTGCTGCAGCTCAAGCGTGGGGACCGCGACCTATCGTTGGCATACCACGAATTTTTGGCCGAAGCATATAATAGTGCAGAAATATACTGTAAGAAAAACAAAATCGGTAACCGATCAAAAAACTAGATTCCTTCCTTAACCTGGGCTGCCAGATCGATAGAGGACTGACATCTAACCACAAAATTTTCTGTATTCAGACGTGATCGAATTTGAAATTATTACTATTTTAAATTCTACTGGAAAATCTTTAGATCTTATATTTGTGCTAGATTTCTCCAATTGTGATATTTCTAGGACTGAACCATTATTTCTTTCGTGAAGACAAATTTCATCCTACATTAAATTTAAAAATCGATCTGCCCTCTCTATCACCATTACTTGATTCTAATGAGGTACCTTTAATTTGGTGCTTTCGTAAGCCTAACTTTGCCAGCCTTAATGAAAACATTGTTACAACTAATAGGTTTTATCTGTATAATTGTAGAGACATGCACTCAGCTGTTCGCTTCGTTTATGATACTCTTAATTCACTTTATGATATTTGTGTGCCTCTTTGTAGACGGCAGACCTCCCTGGTTCTCTTTCGAGAGTTATCCAATTTGAAAAATGTGAAGACTCAATATTATAAGTTTAAAAAAAAAACGTCGTTCATCCGATTACACTCTGTATACAGTCACTCGATCAAAATTCATGGTGCTTAATACTCAATGGTTTAAAAATTATCTTTTTCGCCATAAGCTTTAGTTTGCTTCTGCTTTATATAATAATTTTGCTCGCATTCAATCGATGAGTAGTTTTTTTCGATTTAGTTTGCTTTGCTCATTCCCTGACTTTATTACCGGAATGAAAATTTAAAAAGTAGTTTTCTATGTGTCGCTTGACTGTGTGAATTCGTGAAGAGAGCAAGATCAATTAAATTTGTAGGCAAAATGGGACGTGAACCGAACAAAAAAGTGACGAATTTTTAATCATTATTCCAAAGAAAACAAATCTACGTATAAAATTAAAGACGGAGTTCAATTAATTCAAAAAATTTCAACTCGCTTTTAATCGTAAAGCCTAATTCAAAATAAATAATTTTCAAAGAAAAATACATTTCTATGAGAACTCTCTGATATAGTCTTTGTCAAATTTGGCACAGTCATTTGGAGGTATATTAAGCTCACAAATATTAAATGACGGCAATAGCTCAGAAAATAACGAATTGAAGATCGTTAATAAATAGTGTGAAGAGCAGAGGGACAAGGTGACTACCTTGAGGTACACCAGAAGTCACAGGAATAAAAGCGGAAAAAGAACACTTAAAAAGTACTTCTGTTTTCTATTTGTTAAATATTCTCGAACCCGAGAAAGGAAAAGGGGTGGAAACCCAATGTCGCTCAGCTTAGAAAGTAATAGGGTATGATTAACGGAATCAAAGGCTTTGCTAAAGTCAGTATATATTACATCAGTTTGTTTACCATTTTTGAACCCCTTGATAATTATTGATGTAAATTCTAAAAGGTTAGTGGTTGTAGACCTACGTTTCACAAACCCATGTTGGGATGGCGAAATAGTTATAATTTTCTCAAAAGCTTTTGGAATAGCGGACAATTTTGAGATACCCCTGTAGTTAGAGGCTTCGGACTTTTTGCCATTTTTATGCAGAGAAAAGATATACGACTCTTTCCAAATAGATGGAAAAGAGGAAGATTCGACAGACAATAAAAACAATTTTAAAATGGGTTTACATAATGCGTTTGCACAAAATCTGAGTACACATCTAGGTAGACCATCTGGCCCCGGAGAATAATTAGGTTTAGTTTAAGTTCGCTAAGAAGAGAACTTTCATCAATCACTGGATTGAAAATGTAATTAGCTTTGTCTAAATGATAAGGATACGGACTTGCTCGATATTCCGTTGAGGACTAGGTTGTTTTGAAAAAACTCGCAAACATATCGGCAATTGCCTGATCAGTGCTCGCTTTTTATACCCTTGCAGAGGGTATTATAAAATTGGTCAGATGTTTGTAACGCACAGAAGGAGACGTTTCCGACCCCATAAAGTATATATATTCTTGATCAGCATGAGAAGCTAAGTCGATATAGCCATGTCCGTCTGTCCGTCTGACCGTCTGTCCGTCTGTCCGTCGGTGCGTACGCGTTTTACTCAGCCATCTTAAGAGCTATCGGGATGAAATTTTTTTGGGAGCTTTTTTTTTACCCGGGTGAGATAAAGTATGAAAATCTTTGGGATCGGACTACTATATCATATAACTCTGGAACAAAAATTTTTGCAAAAATTGGAGTATCCCCATGAAATTTACCAATATAATAGAATTTGATATAAAATCTCAGATCCCAAAATTTGACCCTGATCGGATAAATAGAACACAAGTTACAGTCTATATAAATCGGTTCAATCGCTGCCGGCAGCTCTGCTTGCTGCCTACTACGTCATCATCAAATCAACAGAGCACATGCATACACACACAGACGCAACGCTACATAAACTGTATGTGTATGCGTGCGTTGCTTTGCTTAGGGAATGAGGGAAGAAGAAGAACAAATTGTACATAGTATGAAGAGTAAAATTGTTTTGTTTGTATATTAATGAATTGAGTTGCAGAAAACAAATTTTGAACATGTGAAATTATTATTGTCAAGGACTGCAAGGGTATATAAACTTCGGCATAGCCGAATTTAACTTCTTTGATATTTTTTTTTGAAAAGACAAAAAAGATGGGTGCACAGAGGTCTTACGTTAGAATTAACAAAATTATAAAATTGTTTAGGGTCAGAAGAAAACTGACGCTTACACCGCTGAAGATAATTCTTATAG
This sequence comes from Drosophila tropicalis, assembly GCF_018151085.1. Lineage (NCBI taxonomy): Eukaryota > Metazoa > Arthropoda > Insecta > Diptera > Drosophilidae > Drosophila > Drosophila tropicalis. The sequence goes on along the minus strand of NW_027172360.1, from coordinate 1,594,631 downwards.
CATTGTGTATTAAGCATCATGAATTTTGAAAGAGCGACTGTATACAGAGCATAATCTGATGAACGACGTGTTTTTTGAAACTTCTTATAATATCGTGTCTTCACAGGGAGGTTTGTTAAGCCGCTCCAGTTTACCAAGAGGCACACTAATATCAAAGAGTGAATTCAGAGTATCATAGAAAAAACGAACAGCTGAGTTCATATATCTACAATTGTACAGATAAGACCAATCGGTAGTAAGGCTGGCAATTTTTTAATTTAATGTAGGATGAAATTTTTCTTCGGGAAGAACAAATGGTTTAATCCTAGAAACATTACAATAAGAAGAATCCAATACAAAAATAAGATCTAACGATTTTCCATTAGAATTTAAGACAGGATTGACTTGGGATAAAGATAAGCCTAGAAGGCCATCAATGCAGTCATGTAACAAAGAGGGCAGCAACGTGGTAGATTCATCTGTTAGTAATCACGCTAAAGCGGGTAAATTAAAATCACCTACAACTATGAGCAAGTCTTGACTGGAAACTAAAGAGGAGACAAATTGAATTGCCTCTACATGATTTAAATATACCACCAAGTCTGACAATGGTGGAATATAGGAACAAGTAATGAAAGCATTAAAAGATTTAAAATTTACTTTAACACCGACAAACTCAATCTCCTGGGTACTAGAAAATTGAATCATTTCAGATGATAAAGCAGCATCAACAGCTATCAGAACGCCACCACCTATGCGAGAAATCCGGTCACGTCTGAAAATAGAAAAGTTTGTGGAAAAAACCGATGCATCAGCAATATCAGGTTTTAGCCACGTCTCTGTAAAAGCTAGAATGTTATGCTCAAAAGAAAGACTATCCACATAGAGATTTAGGAAGTTTAGATTTCAGTTCTCTAACGTTCTGGTAACCCAGGTTAAGGGACGAAGCTAGTTTTTTGACACACCAGCCGATGCTGATGTGGCAGGAATAGTATTAGTTGTTGTTGTTAGCAAGCGAATCGGTTGCCGATTTTTCTTTTTTACAGTATATTCCTCAACTATTATATGTTTCGGCCAAAAGTCTTCTCGACAATTTCACACAGCTTTAAATTACGGGGTATTCTACAACATATCCAAAATGCATCCAAATCGGTGATTCGCATACCTGAAGTTCCCCTTGTTAGACAAATTTTTCGTTAATAAGGTGCGCGCAATAAGTGAATGGGACACTACCTTACTATCTAAACCAACTAAACCGATTAGGATATTCAAATAAAATAAATTTATCTATAAACTTCTTAAATTTATAAATATATTTCAGCCCATTAAAATGGAAAAAAGCTTATGGCAAAATTAGAAAAAAATCAAACAAAATATTTTCAAACGAAATAAGTAACTGGGACAAATTTTTAATTTGTGTCCTAATTTTAAAATTAAAAATAAAAACCAACTGAAACATTTTAAAATGATTGAATAGCCCTCTCCTCTGTTTTTACCAATTCCAATTTACGAGCTGCCATTTAATTAAGCGTGTTTTGCAGCATTTGGATGTTAAATTTGTCCAATCCTGAAAAATGGCTTCTTATAGGCCCTGTAAATTTGCAAATTGCTTTCCGTGGGCATAAAGCCGTTGAATCAAGATGCCTGATAGATTTTTTATCGGATTTGGGTCTAGTCTGCTTGTTGACCAGTCTAAAACAAGCATTAGAGAGACTTTTAAACAAGATCCTGTGAGTTTTGTTGTATGATTGGGTGCATTATCATAATAAGCTTCTGCTCTCTGACGTGACGGTCGTGTATTCTTATATACACATATTTTTTTTGCCCTGTGTTTCTTTTGGCTTTTCAATGGCTTGTTGTCTACCTATTTGCACGCATTCTGATCGTTTTGATGATCAGTATAGAGCAATATCTTGGCTCTGCGATAATCTTATTCACTTAAAATGTGCTGGCCTCAATTGCCGCGCCTATGACAAATTTTCTGGTTTGTCTGTGTCTAAGCCTGAGCTTGGCTTAATGCGCTGGACTTGCCCATCTTGTGCCAGCCAGCAGCTTGATTTTAGCCGTATGTATAGGGATCTTCTTTAAACAAGAAAGCGTACATTTATTGTCGCAATTCAAGTTTGTTTCACCTTCTGAGAAATTGCCCAAGAAATGTACCCTTGAGTTGCCTCGTAAGCAGTCGCCAGCTCTCTCTATTTATCTCTTCTCTTTATGCTCTTCTTTTCAGATTGAAGTACCCATTACAAGCTCTGGTGTACCTTAATCTATCCCTCACGGGAACTCTGATCAATCACAGGATCATGCTGGCTCTCAATCACTTGCGAATCCCAATGCTCCTCCGCTAACTAACTGTAGTGCCTCATCGCAAACAATATTATTTATCTCGAGGCTTGCTCCAGATACTTCTGAGTCGTCTGTGGCAGCTTACATTGGTAATATATGCCCTGCTAAGGTTTTAATTCAAAAGTTTTAGGTTTCTAGGCCTCGCAAAATCACCTCTTTTAAAATTAGTTTATTTGCGTCGAAGTTACATGTTCTAATTTTAGCCTATATATCTTTTGTTCATATATTCTTCTTCTGATATCATGATCTACGTGCACCATGCTGATGCTTTACGAACTATTTTTAGTCGTCTTAAAGATCGTGATTTTCTTATAGTTTTAGGTGATTTTAACTTGCCTAATATTTCTTGGCTTGTTGATGATAATCTATCCTTCATCTCAACATGTTTTTCTTAATAGCCTACTTGAATGTGCACTATATCAGTTGAATTCTTTCCTTAACTCTTCTAAAAGAATCCTTGATCTTGTTTTTGTCTCTGATCCCACTGTTAGTGCTGTATCACAAACACAGCCACTGGTGAAACCTGAAGATCCTTATCACCATACCATTGAAGTTACTGTTTCTTACAGTTTCGTTACTAATTCATTTAATAGCATCTCAAATTCTCGTGGTAGATGTTTTTGTATAACAAATTTCAATCTTCTTAACAGCCTTATTTTCTCTTTTGATTGGTCATTTTTATTTGAGTTCTGCGATATAGATTGTGCAGTGAAGTTTTTCTACTCTGCTCTTAATTCTCTAATTGATAAATGCGTTCCTTATGTGAATGTCTCTACCGTCTCCAGCGCGCCAGTCTGGTTCACACGAAGGCTGTCTAATCTTTAAAAAAACTGGTTCGCGCCTTGACTATGCAAATTATTGTTGATACAACAATTATCTCGTTCGCTGTAAGGTTAAATTTTATAAGAACCCCAAAAGATTTTACAACTTTGTCAATTTCAAAAGACGCCCTAATGTACTACCTTCCACCTTCAGACTTAATCACCAGACTGCTAATAATGATTCAGATATTGCAGATCTGTTTGCTAAATTCTTTCAGTCGACTTATTCTACTACTGTTTCGGATTCTACACCCTATCCCTTTTCAACTCCACATTTATATTGTATGTTTTTTCCTAGTATTACTGCAGACTGTATTATCTCTAGCTTGTCATCTATAACGTCTTCCTTCGTTCCCGGGCCTAATAATATACCTGGTTGCATCCTTAAAATGTGTTCGATTTCCCTATCTAAGCCTTTATATCGGTTATTCTTTATATCGAGTGAGACTTGTAGCTTTCCTGATATTTGGAAGGAGCCTTTTATTATTCCACTTTTTAAAAAGGGTGGCAAATCGGATGTTTCTAACTACCGTGGCATTGCCAAACTGTTTGAGAAAATTATTACGTCTCCCCTTTAACACCTATCCAGATCCACTATTTCTCCTTGTCAGCATGGCTTCATGAAAGGTCGTTCGTCACTTACCAACCATTTAGAATTGACTACCCTTGTACACCATGGCTTCCGTAAAAAGTGTTAAACTGATGTTACTTAAACTGACTTTAGTAAGGCTTTCGATACGATTGATCATTCTATGCTTCTCGCGAAACTTAACATCATGGGGTTTTCCCCAAAACTATTGGCTTGGTTAAAGTCGTATCTTATTGTCAGAACCCAAAAGATGTCTTTTCGTTCCTCGATATCTAAAACTGTTCGAGTTACGTCAGGTGTACCCCAAGGCAGTCATCTGGGCCCACTATTATTTACATTGTTTATAAATGATTTGCCTTTAGCCTTGGCTCATTCACGCGAGCTCATGTTTGCGGATGACGTCAAGATTTGTTATTCCTATAATGATCCTTAATAAATTACACCTTAATGCCTCTAAGTGTTCTTTTATGACTTTCAGTCGTTTGTCTCCGCTCCTAGCTCATTACTCTATTAAGTCTGTTCTGTTAGATTGTGTACCATCATTCAAAGACTTAGGCGTTATGTTTGACCGAAAACTTTTATTTGATGTTCATATTTCTTCAATTGTGAATAGAGGGATAGATTCTTATTAATCTTCCTTCACTTTATAACCGTAGGCTCGTTTTTGGCATTCTCTTTCTCCATAAACTAGGCAACGGCGAAGTCATTTCTACCAATTGGCAGAACACAAAAGTATAGCGTATCTAGTAAATTTACTAGTAAACGAACCTTTTCGTGTTCTTTGCCTATCTTTTAACAACCTTTCTCACCTAATTTCTCCTCATCTTTATGTCAATCCTGTCTGGCTTTGTTGTTCTCTCTGCTTTGTGCTTGTGCTCAGCTTCTCTCCCGCGTAAGCACTTTGGTAAGGCCCCCTCTCAAAGCTCGGCTTATAACTGGTCTTGCACTCTCTGTTGTGCTGTGCACTGTAGCTGTCTCTTTGTTTTATTTGTAATTATTGATATTTATCGATAATTATCTTTGTGCTGTGTATTTAAATTTTTCTATATATTCTTATATACATATATTTTTTTTGCCCTGTGTTTCTTGCACTTGCAAGCATTCTGATCGTTTTGATGATCAGTATAGAGCAATATATTGTTGGCTCTGCGATAATCTTATTCACTTAAAATGTGCTGGCCTCAATGGCCGCGCCTACGACAAATTTTCTGGTTTGTCTGTGTCTAAGCCTGAGCTTGGCTTAATGCGCTGGACTTGCCCATCTTGTGCCAGCCAGCAGCTTGATTTTAGCCGTATGTATAGGGATCTTCTTTAAACAAGAAAGCGTACATTTATTGTCGCAATTCAAGTTTGTTCCACCTTCTGAGAAATTGCCCAAGAAATGTACCCTTGAGTTGCCTCGTAAGCAGTCGCCAGCTCTCTCTATTACTTCGTCTCCAATTTTACTTTCGCCTACACCATCTTCTTGTCCCTTTTTATGCTCTTCTTTTCAGATTGAAGTACCCATTACAAGCCCTGGTGTACCTCAATCTGTGCCTCACGGGAACTCTGATCAATCACAGGATCATGCTGGCTCTCAATCACTTGCGGATCCCTAAAACTTTCCCTCGTTGCAGAGGACGGACGTGTTTTTTTTGCGCTTATCAACTTTTATTTTTTCCTCGCGATTAAATACTTTTACATAACTTTTGAATTCATTATCGGTTTAATTAATATTAATTTCAACATCCGAATTTTATTTTCATTTCGCAAATTCTTACTGTCGCTTTTGTTTAAATCTAAATAAAATCAAAACTTACAACAATACTTGCATTAGCGGTGTTGTTGTTTTGTTTATCTCTTTTGCTTTACCGTTTTAACTAACTCCCGCGCTCTTGCGTACAAATTGTTGTTGCATGTGTTCAATTTGACGCGCTCTCCCGCTCTTTCCTATTCTTGATTGATTTGCGCTCTCGTCTTTTGCCTACCCGCGACTCTGTGACACGTGTTTTTGTTTGTGTGCTTTCATCTCTTTTTATTCTTTAGTTGTGAAGGCTTACTCTGCACATTAACCCTTGTGTCAGAACTGGTCAGTATATTCCTATACATTGATTTTTTACCTTTAGAATTTTTATTTTTTATTTTTTGTATTTCCTTTTTTTAATTAAATTAAACTTTTTGATAAAATGGTTGTCTGCTCAAAAGATAATTGCATAGTTGCCACTAATGCGGTTGACTCCCATGATTATATTCTTTGTTGGTTGTGTGACAATGCGGTTCACGTTAAGTGTGCAGGTTACACAGGCAGAATCAAGGAGTCTATTGCTAAAGGTGGTGGCTTAAAATATGTATGTGATGCTTGCCGGGAGGTCGAGAATGAGATGCGCTCTTTCATGAGGCGGACTAGAGATAGTTTTGATACTTTAAGGGCAGGTTTTAATAAACTCCAAGCGGAGTTTACTGCGGTGGAGACTCAGTTCAGAAGTTTATCGCTTATGAATGAGTCTCCGAAACGTAAAAGGACCAGTCCTTGGGGTGTTTCTGTATCTGTAGATCCGCCAGCGTCTCTTATCGTCCCCGACCGGTCTCATGCACCGTCCACTCCTAATGTACAGCAATTGATTTCGTTTAAGAGCCCAGTTGTGAATGCTATTAGTAAGGAATTACCGGTATCACCTGGGAATGATCTCTTAAAAACAATGACTATTGTAGTGTCCGATGTGTCCGGGCAATTACCCATTCCAATGGAAATTGCCGATAGTTCTAAAAGTATCGAGGGCCCTGTAAACAAGTTGACTGCTGCAGTGGGTGACTTGTCCAACGTTACTGCTGCGGCTGACGCTTCGGGACCGGGGCCTCTCGTTGGCATACCACCAAAGAAACATATATTTGTTTTTCGGCTAGACCCTGTTGTCACATCTGATGATGTAATAGCCTATATTCGGAAGAAAGTTAACGTCTCGAATATTGCGGTGGAGAAGTTTAAATTTTCTTATTCTCGGGACATTTCGTCCTTTAAAATTAGTGTTTCTGCCAATATCTTCGACACTATATGTCGAGAAGATTTTTGGCCAAAACATATAATAGTTAAGGAATATACTGTAAAAAGAAAAATCGGAAACCGATTCGCCTGCCAACAAAAACAACTAATACTATTCCTGCTACATCAGCATCTGCTGTTGTGTCAAAAAACTAGCTTCGTCCCTTAACCTGGGTTACCAGAACGTTAGAGGACTGAAATCTAAACTTTCTAATCTCTATGTAGATAGTCTTTCTTTTGAACATAACATTCTAGCTTTTACAGAGACGTGGCTAAAACCTGATATTGCTGATGCATCGGTTTTTTCCACAAACTTTTCTATATTCAGACGTGACCGGATTTCTCGCATAGGTGGTGGCGTTCTGATAGCTGTTGATGCTGCTTTATCATCTGAAATGATTCAATTTTCTAGTACCCAGTAGATTGAGTTTGTCGGTGTTAAAGTAAATTTTAAATCTTTTAATGCTTTCATTACTTGTTCCTATATTCCACCATTGTCAGACTTGGTGGTATATTTAAATCATGTAGAGGCGATTCAATTTGTCTCCTCTTTAGTTTCCAGTCAAGACGTGCTCATAGTTATGGTGATTTTAATTTACCCGCTTTAGCGTGATCACTAACAGATGAATCTACCACGTTGCTGCCCTCTTTGTCATATGACTGCATTGATGGCCTTCTAGGCTTATCTTTATCCCAAGTCAATCCTGTCTTAAATTCTAATGGAAAATCGTTAGATCTTATTTTTGTATTGGATTCTTCTTATTGTGAGGTTCCTAGGATCGAACCATTTGTTCGTCCAGAAGACAAATTTCATCCTACATTAAATTTAAAAATTGATTTGCCCCTGCTTTCACCATTACTTGGTTCAAATGAGTTACCTCTAACTAGGTGCTTTCGTAAGACTGACTTTGCCAGCCTTAATGAAAACATTGCTACTACCGATTGGTCTTATCTGTAAAATTGTAGAGATATGAACTCAGCTGTTCGTTTTTTCTATGATACTCTGAATTCACTCTTTGATATTTGTGTGCCTCTTGGTAAACTGGAGCGGCTTAACAAACCTCCCTGGTTCTCTCGTGAGTTATCCGATTTGAAAAATGTGAAGACACGATATTATAAGAAGTTTCAAAAAACACATCGTTCATCAGATTATGCTCTGTATACAGTCGCTCGTTCAAAGTTCATGATGCTTAATACACAATGCTATAAGAATTATCTTCAGCGGTGTAAGCTTCAGTTTTCTTCTGACCCTAAACAATTTTATAACTTTGTTAATTCTAAACGTAAGACCTCTGTGCACCCATCTTTTTTGTCTTTTCAAAATAAAAAAGCGAGCACTGATCAGGCAATTGCCGATATGTTTGCGAATTTTTTCAAAACAACCTATTCCTCAACGGAATATCGAGCAAGTCCGTATCCTTATCATTTAGAAAAAGCTACTTGCATTTTCAATCCAGTGATTGATGAAAGTTCTCTTCTTAGCGAACTTAAACTAGTTAAACCTAATTATTCTCCGGGGCCAGATGGTCTTCCTGGATGTGTACTCAGGTTCTGTGCAAACGCATTTTGTAAACCCATTTTAAAATTGTTTTTATTGTCTGTCGAATCTTCCTCTTTTCCACATATTTGGAAGGAGTCGTATATCATTCCTCTGCATAAAAATGGCAAAAAGTCCGAAGCCTCTAACTACAGGGGTATCTCAAAATTGTCCGCTATTCCAAAAGCTTTTGAGAAAATTATAACTATTTCGCCATCCCAACATGGGTTTGTGAAACGTAGATCTACAACCACCAAACTTTTAGAATTTACATCAATAATTATCAAGGGGTTCAAAAATGGTAAACAAACTGATGTAATATATACTGACTTTAGCAAAGCCTTTGATTCCGTTAATCATACCCTATTACTTTCTAAGCTGAGCGACATTGGGTTTCCACCCCTTTTCCTTTCTCGGGTTCGAGAATATTTAACAAATAGAAAACAGAAGTACTTTTTAGGTCTTCTTTTTCCGCTTTCATTCCTGTGACTTCTGGTGTACCTCAAGGTAGTCATCTTGGCCCTCTGCTCTTCACGCTATTTATTAACGATCTTCCATCAGTCATTGTTTATTCGCGCGTGCTTATGTATGCTGACGATGTCAAACTGTGTCTTACTCATAAAGATACAGATTCATTTAGTCGGCTACAAGCTGATCTTAAAAACTTTCAATCCTGGTGCCAGTTTAATCTACTAAATCTTAACACTACCAAATGTAAGGTAATGACTTTTTTCCGTAACTCTCCCCAACTGGTCACTTATTTTCTAAACAATAGCCCTTTAGAACGTTTAAATAATATAAATGATTTGGGCGTACTTATGGACCATAAGTTAAATTTTAACACCCACATTTCCACCACGGTCGCAAAGGCCATGAGTGTCCTGGGTTTCATTTAAAGAGGGTCAAAAGAATTTGATGACCCCTATACAACTAAAGTTCTTTTTACTTCGCTTGTCCGTCCTATTTTAGAGCATGGATCTTGCATTTGGTCACCTCAATATGAGTAGCACCAGATTAGACTTGAATCCGTTCAAAAGCAGTTCTTGCTATATGCTCTTCGTGGCTTAAGCTGGGATCGCAATGTCAATTTGCCTTCGTATTCTAGTAGACTTCTCTTGATTAACCTTCCGTCCCTAACTAACCGTAGAATTATGCTTGGTGTCATTTTTATGCACAAGCTCCTAATTGGTGATATCGACTCGCCTGAGTTATTAGCTCAGGTGAATCTGTCGGTACCATGTAGACGGAGTAGACATCCTTTGATACCTTTATCCCTTAGTCGTTGCTCTTCTAATTATGCTATGCATGAACCTTTTAGGGTCCTCTGCTCTGATTACAACCTTCTATTCCCTGTAATCGGCTCAGAGTTTTCTATTAATATGCTTAAAACATCTATCCTATCCCATATAGTTAATAGATAGCTATAGTATTATTTGGTGGTCTGTTTATTCTATTGTGTATTTGTCCACGTGCGTTATACGGCTGCACCCCTCGGTCGATCAGGTGGACAGTTATCTGCTTGGGCTCGCGCGTAACAGGCTATGTCCTGGTGTCGTAGAGGCCACTTGAACGTACTGCGCATAGTATCGTCAACGTCCGCTAAAAAAAAAAAAATCCCAATGCTCCTCCGCCTCCACTAACTGTGCCTCATCGCAAACAATATTATTTATCTCGAGGCTTGCTCCAGATACTTCTGAGTCGTCTGTGGCAGCTTACATTGGTAATATATGCCCTGCTAAGGTTTTAATTCAAAAGTTTTAGGTTTCTAGGCCTCGCAAAATCACCTCTTTTAAAATTAGTTTATTTGCGTCGAAGTTACATGTTCTAATTTTAGCCTATATATCTTTTGTTCATATATTCTTCTTCTGATATCATGATCTACGTGCACCATGCTGATGCTTTACGAACTATTTTTAGTCGTCTTAAAAATCGTGATTTTCTTATAGTTTTAGGTGATTTTAACTTGCCTAATATTTCTTGGCTTGTTGATGATAATCTATCCTTCATCTCAACATGTTTTTCTTAATAGCCTACTTGAATGTGCACTATATCAGTTGAATTCTTTCCTTAACTCTTCTAAAAGAATCCTTGATCTTGTTTTTGTCTCTGATCCCACTGTTAGTGCTGTATCACAAACACAGCCACTGGTGAAACCTGAAGATCCTTATCACCATACCATTGAAGTTACTGTTTCTTACAGTTTCGTTACTAATTCATTTAATAGCATCTCAAATTCTCGTGGTAGATGTTTTTGTATAACAAATTTCAATCTTCTTAACAGCCTTATTTTCTCTTTTGATTGGTCATTTCTATTTGAGTTCTGCGATATAGATTGTGCAGTGAAGTTTTTCTACTCTGCTCTTAATTCTCTAATTGATAAATGCGTTCCTTATGTGAATGTCTCTACCGTCTCCAGCGCGCCAGTCTGGTTCACACGAAGGCTGTCTAATCTTTAAAAAAACTGGTTCGCGCCTTGACTATGCAAATTATTACAACAATTATCTCGTTCGCTGTAAGGTTAAATTTTATAAGAACCCCAAAAGATTTTACAACTTTGTCAATTTCAAAAGACGCCCTAATGTACTACCTTCCACCTTCAGACTTAATCACCAGACTGCTAATAATGATTCAGATATTGCAGATCTGTTTGCTAAATTCTTTCAGTCGACTTATTCTACTACTGTTTCGGATTCTACACCCTATCCCTTTTCAACTCCACATTTATATTGTATGTTTTTTCCTAGTATTACTGCAGACTGTATTATCTCTAGCTTGTCATCTATAACGTCTTCCTTCGTTCCCGGGCCTAATAATATACCTGGTTGCATCCTTAAAATGTGTTCGATTTCCCTATCTAAGCCTTTATATCGGTTATTCTTTATATCGAGTGAGACTTGTAGCTTTCCTGATATTTGGAAGGAGCCTTTTATTATTCCACTTTTTAAAAAGGGTGGCAAATCGGATGTTTCTAACTACCGTGGCATTGCCAAACTGTTTGAGAAAATTATTACGTCTCCCCTTTAACACCTATCCAGATCCACTATTTCTCCTTGTCAGCATGGCTTCATGAAAGGTCGTTCGTCACTTACCAACCATTTAGAATTGACTACCCTTGTACACCATGGCTTCCGTAAAAAGTGTTAAACTGATGTTACTTAAACTGACTTTAGTAAGGCTTTCGATACGATTGATCATTGTATGCTTCTCGCGAAACTTAACATCATGGGGTTTTCCCCAAAACTATTGGCTTGGTTAAAGTCGTATCTTATTGTCAGAACCCAAAAGATGTCTTTTCGTTCCTCGATATCTAAAACTGTTCGAGTTACGTCAGGTGTACCCCAAGGCAGTCATCTGGGCCCACTATTATTTACATTGTTTATAAATGATTTGCCTTTAGCCTTGGCTCATTCACGCGAGCTCATGTTTGCGGATGACGTCAAGATTTGTTATTCCTATAATGATCCTTAATAAATTACACCTTAATGCCTCTAAGTGTTCTTTTATGACTTTCAGTCGTTTGTCTCCGCTCCTAGCTCATTACTCTATTAAGTCTGTTCTGTTAGATTGTGTACCATCATTCAAAGACTTAGGCGTTATGTTTGACCGAAAACTTTTATTTGATGTTCATATTTCTTCAATTGTGAATAGAGGAATAGATTCTTATTAATCTTCCTTCACTTTATAACCGTAGGCTCGTTTTTGGCATTCTCTTTCTCCATAAACTAGGCAACGGCGAAGTCATTTCTACCAATTGGCAGAACACAAAAATATAGCGTATCTAGTAAATTTACTAGTAAACGAACCTTTTCGTGTTCTTTGCCTATCTTTTAACAACCTTTCTCACCTAATTTCTCCTCATCTTTATGTCAATCCTGTCTGGCTTTGTTGTTCTCTCTGCTTTGTGCTTGTGCTCAGCTTCTCTCCCGCGTAAGCACTTTGGTAAGGCCCCCTCTCAAAGCTCGGCTTATAACTGGTCTTGCACTCTCTGTTGTGCTGTGCACTGTAGCTGTCTCTTTGTTTTATTTGTAATTATTGATATTTATCGATAATTATCTTTGTGCTGTGTATTTAAATTTTTCTATATATTCTTATATACATATATTTTTTTTGCCCTGTGTTTCTTGCACTTGCAAGCATTCTGATCGTTTTGATGATCAGTATAGAGCAATATATTGTTGGCTCTGCGATAATCTTATTCACTTAAAATGTGCTGGCCTCAATGGCCGCGCCTACGACAAATTTTCTGGTTTGTCTGTGTCTAAGCCTGAGCTTGGCTTAATGCGCTGGACTTGCCCATCTTGTGCCAGCCAGCAGCTTGATTTTTGCCGTATGTATAGGGATCTTCTTTAAACAAGAAAGCGTACATTTATTGTCGCAATTCAAGTTTGTTCCACCTTCTGAGAAATTGCTCAAGAAATGTACTCTTGAGTTGCCTCGTAAGCAGTCGCCAGCTCTCTCTATTACTTCGTCTCCAATTTTACTTTCGCCTACACCATCTTCTTATGCTCTTCTTTTTTAGATTGAAGTACCCATTACAAGCTCTGGTGTACCTTAATCTATCCCTCACGGGAACTCTGATCAATCACAGGATCATGCTGGCTCTCAATCACTTGCGGATCCCAATGCTCCTCCGCTAACTAACTGTAGTGCCTCATCGCAAACAATTATTTATTTCTAGGCTTGCTCCAGATACTTCTGAGTCGTGTGTGGCAGCTTACATAGGTAATATATGCCCTGCTAAGGTTTTAATTCAAAAGTTTAAGGTTTCTAGGCCTCGCGAAATCTCCTCTTTCAAAATTACAGTACCAAATGAGTACTTCTCAGCTATGGTTGACCCAAATTTTTGGCCAGTGGGCCTTGTTGTACACGAGTTTGCGCCCAATAAGCGCTCCCGTCCGTTGCCTGTCCTCCTTCCTAATTTATCTTCTGCTTCAAAAAACTAATGCATTCATTATCAAAATGTAAGAGGACTTCTTACCAAGCTCTCGAACCTGTTCTGTGATAGCCAAACTTTTTCGGCTGACATATTAGCTTTCTCTGAAACTTGGCTTAACTCCTCTGTTTTGGATATTGAAATTCTTTCGAATAACTTTATTTCTTATAGGCTTGATCGTGTTGGTCGTCGTGGCGGTGGACTCGAATCTGTGTTCAAGTTACATGTTCTAACTTTAGCCTATATATCTCTTGTTCATATGTATATTCTTCTTCTGATATCATGATCTACGTGCACCATGCTGATGCTTTACGAACTATTTTTAGTCGTCTTCAAGATCGTGATTTTCTTATAGTTTTAGGTGATTTTAGCTTGCCTAATATTTCTTGGCTTGTTGATGATAATCTATCCTTCATCTCAACATGTTTTTCTTGATAGCCTGCTTGAATGTGCACTATATCAGTTGAATTTTTTCCTTAACTCTTCTAAAAGAATCCTTGATCTTGTTTTTGTCTTGTGATTGGTCATTTCTATTTGAGTTCTGCGATATAGATTGTGCAGTGAAGTTTTTCTACTCTGCTCTTAATTCTCTAATTGATAAATGCGTTCCTTATGTGAATGTCTCTACCGTCTCCAGCTCGCCAGTCTGGTTCACACGTAGGCTGTCTAATCTTTAAAAAAACTGGTTCGCGACTTGACTATGTAAATTATTGTTGATACAATAATTAGCTCGTTCGCTGTAAGGTTGAATTTTATAAGAACCCCAAAAGATTTTACAACTTTGTCAATTCCAAAAGACGCTCTAATGTACTACCTTCCACCTTCAGACTTAATCACCAGACTGCTAATAATGATTCAGATATTGCAGATCTGTTTGCTAAATTCTTTCAGTCGACTTATTCTACTACTGTTTCGGATCCTACACCCTATGCCTTTTCAATTCCTTTTCAATCTCTAGCTTGTCATCTATAACGTCTTCCTTCGTTCCCGGGCCTAATAATATACCTAGTTGCATCCTTAAAATGTGTTGGATTTCCTTATCTAAGCCTTTATCTCGGTTATTCTTTATATCGAGTGAGACTTGTAGCTTTCCTGATATTTGGAAGGAGTCTTTTATTATTCCACTTTTTAAAAAGGATGGCAAATCGGATGTTTCTAACTACCGTGGCATTGCCAAACTTTCGGCAATACCTAAGCTGTTTGAGAAAATTATTACGTCTTCCCTTCAACATCTATCCAGATCCACTATTTCTCCTTGTCAGCATGGCTTCATGAAAGGTCGTTCGTCGCTTACCAACCTTTTAGAATTGACTACCCTTGTACACCATGGCTTCCGTAAAAAGTGTTAAACTGATGTTACTTGTACTGACTTTAGTAAGGCTTTCGATACGATTGATCATTCTATGCTTCTCGCGAAACTTAACATCATGGGATTTTCCCCAAAACTATTGGCTTGGTTAAAGTCGTATCTTATTGTCAGAACCCAAAAGATGTCTTTTCGTTCCTCGATATCTAAAACTGTTCGAGTTACGTCAGGTGTACCCCAAGGCAGTCATCTGGGCCCACTATTATTTACATTGTTTATAAATGATTTGCCTTTGGCCTTGGCTCATTCACGCGAGCTCATGTTTGCGGATGACGTCAAGATTTGTTATTCCTATAATGATCCTTAATAAATTACACCTTAATGCCTCTAAGTGTTCTTTTATGACTTTCAATCGTTTGTCTCCGCTCCTAGCTCATTACTCTATTAAGTCTGTTCTGTTAGATTGTGTACCATCATTCAAAGACTTAGGCGTTATGTTTGACCGAAAACTTTTATTTGATGTTCATATTTCTTCAATTGTGAATAGAGCATGCAGCCTTCTTGGCTTCATTAAACGTTGGGCCAAAAAATTTGATGATCCCTATGTAACAAAGGTTTTAGAGAAGCAATTCCTTAAGTTTGCGCTACGCGGTCTAAATTGGGACCCGAGTCTTCGCCTACCTTCTTATTCTGACAGACTTCTTCGTATTAATCTTCCTTCACTTTATAACCGTAGGCTCGTTTTTGGCATTCTCTTTCTCCATAAACTAGTCAACGGCGAAGTCATTTCTACCAATTGGTAGAACACAAAAATATAGCGTATCTAGTAAATTTACTATTAAACGAACCTTTTCATGTTCTTTGCCTATCTTTTAACAACCTTTCTCACCTAATTTCTCCTCATCTTCGCGCTATACTTTTTAATCATCTACAGCGAAACCAATGAAAATGTTCTGGACTTGGATTGGCTGCAACTCATCACTGACCACATTGGCTGTGAATCGGGGCATAGCTGGCACCTTGTGCAAATAAAACACCTCCACCGGGTCGGGGATGTTTAGTTGTGCATAAAGCTAAGCTACCTTCTTCATTTAATTACTATCTGTCTTTAGCTTAAGCTTTTTCGTCGACTGCTGTGTTAGTTGACGTAAATAAATAAATAAATAGAATATGTATGTATCCTGTCCAAGTTGCACAAAAATGATCTTGGACAAGTCAACATAGTTTTGTGCATTTGTTTTATGCGTTATAACACAGTTTAGAGTCATTTCAATAAACGGGAATTCCGTCCATATAATCATATACAAATTTCTGGACACATGGACTTGTTTTGGGGAGCGAAAATCGCGAATTTAATAGCGGCTAACCCTCGGGTTTATCTAAATTAGTAATTTTTGGTTACTAAAAACAAAAATTTTCCACACAGCTCAAACAGAGAGTATGGACTTTGTATTTGTTGGCAAACCGTAAACAATCAGCTTTATGCCTAGGCGGAAACTCCGGTTTCGTGAGTTTTTTCCATATAAAGGATTATATGATCACTGCAGGATTTATGCACACGTCTTTTAGATATCGATAGAGAGAAATGACTACCTATTTGGGATGCGCTGATGTTTTATTTGATCGCTAGATTTTTTATTCAGTTGTCACTGAATATTGGGGTCAGAACGGGGGTTTCTTTCATAATTTTCCCGGTCTATATTTTTGCCAAAATGTTTCGGTTTATATTTTTGCCAAAATGTTTCGCAATTTTGCTAATTAAGATCTCCATATCACACATTGTTACAAATCTTCCACGCTCTCTATTGGAAAAGAGTGCGATTCTAGGCGTTTTTTTAATAAACAAAAGTTACAAATAACAACAAATATAATAAAACCCAAAAATCAATTCTTCTTTGTTAATTTTAAAAGATTTAAACAAATTTGTTATTCAAAGTACTGATTTCATGTGATTATCTAACCAGAAATGGCAGCAAAACAATCTGTCCCATTTACTTATTTCGTTCGCAAAACTCAACGTTGGCTTCTAAAAATTAATTTAACTAAAAAATCCTGTGATACTTTTTCACAATTTTTTGGTCATCGCTAAAGAACAATACAACTAAAATATAGAAGGAGAACAGAAAACGAAAAACTGCATATAAAGGAGAAAATAATGTCATAAGTCTTTGTCCCAATTACTTATTGCGCGCACCTTATAGCCGTTAAAGTGGAAAAACGATTCATCTAAAAAGTCTTACGGCCTTGCGAAAGAACGGCCAATCTCAGCACAGCAAATAACGAAATTATTGTTCAAAGTCACTGTTTTCCACCGATCGTTGCTATGGGAGCACAGTCCTATGTTGGCACAGCCATTCACAGATATGTAAAATTGACAAATGTTTAATTTATAAGAAATCGCGACAAAAGTAACAAAGTTATTCATAAAAGTCACTGTTTTTGACAAATCGTTTCTATTGGAGCTGTATGATATAGTCAGAACTTGATATAGTCTAGAACTTATCCGATTTATCCGATCTGATTGAAATTTTGGGATCTGATATTTGACAACCAAAACTAAGCTGAGTAAAACGCATACACACCGACGGGTAGACGGACATGGCTATATCGATTAGCCTCTCAAGCCTTCTTATAAATATATACTTTATAAGGTCGAAAACGTCACCTTCTGTACGTTACAAACATCTGACCAATTTTATAATAAGCCAGCGGGCCGGGCGTAGCCTCGACTGCGTCTAAGTTGGTATACCCTTGCAAAAGTTAAAAAAAAAACCTTCACTCGTTGCAGAGAACGAACCTGTGTTTTTTTTTCGCCTATAAAATTTTTTTTTTTATCTTCTCTTATCTCTTTTGCCTTTGTGTCTTACATTTTAAGCTCGTAACTAACTCTTGTTTGTGTTTCCTATTTTTGTTTGATTGCGTTCTCGCCTGTTGCCTACCCGCCATTCAGTGAC
Source organism: Drosophila tropicalis (assembly GCF_018151085.1). Lineage (NCBI taxonomy): Eukaryota > Metazoa > Arthropoda > Insecta > Diptera > Drosophilidae > Drosophila > Drosophila tropicalis. The sequence continues at coordinate 1,577,147 of NW_027172360.1, read as the reverse complement.
ACGTGCATTTGCTTTTGTGCTTAGCACTCGAAATTTTTATTCTTTAGTTGTGACGGCTTACTTTGTACATTAACCCTTGTGTCATAACTGGTCAGTATGTTTTTATGCACATATTTCGTTAACTTTAAAATATTATTTATTTCCTTTTTTAAATTAAATAGAATATTTTATAAAATGGTATATAGCAATTGTTATAGTTTAAGAGCCCGGTGGTCAACGCAATTAGTAAGGTATTACCGGTATCACCTGGGAATAATCTCTTAAAAATTGCCGATAGTTCCAATAGTTTCAACGGCCCAAGCTGCAGTGAGTAACTTGCCCAATGTTGCTGCTGCAGCTCAAGCGTGGGGACCGCGACCTATCGTTGGCATACCACGAATTTTTGGCCGAAGCATATAATAGTGCAGAAATATACTGTAAGAAAAACAAAATCGGTAACCGATCAAAAAACTAGATTCCTTCCTTAACCTGGGCTGCCAGATCGTTAGAGGACTGACATCTAACCACAAAATTTTCTGTATTCAGACGTGATCGAATTTGAAATTATTACTATTTTAAATTCTACTGGAAAATCTTTAGATCTTATATTTGTGCTAGATTTCTCCAATTGTGATATTTCTAGGACTGAACCATTATTTCTTTCGTGAAGACAAATTTCATCCTACATTAAATTTAAAAATCGATCTGCCCTCTCTATCACCATTACTTGATTCTAATGAGGTACCTTTAATTTGGTGCTTTCGTAAGCCTAACTTTGCCAGCCTTAATGAAAACATTGTTACAACTAATAGGTTTTATCTGTATAATTGTAGAGACATGCACTCAGCTGTTCGCTTCGTTTATGATACTCTTAATTCACTTTATGATATTTGTGTGCCTCTTTGTAGACGGCAGACCTCCCTGGTTCTCTTTCGAGAGTTATCCAATTTGAAAAATGTGAAGACTCGATATTATAAGTTTAAAAAAAAAACGTCGTTCATCCGATTACACTCTGTATACAGTCACTCGATCAAAATTCATGGTGCTTAATACTCAATGGTTTAAAAATTATCTTTTTCGCCATAAGCTTTAGTTTGCTTCTGCTTTATATAATAATTTTGCTCGCATTCAATCGATGAGTAGTTTTTTTCGATTTAGTTTGCTTTGCTCATTCCCTGACTTTATTACCGGAATGAAAATTTAAAAAGTAGTTTTCTATGTGTCGCTTGACTGTGTGAATTCGTGAAGAGAGCAAGATCAATTAAATTTGTAGGCAAAATGGGACGTGAACCGAACAAAAAAGTGACGAATTTTTAATCATTATTCCAAAGAAAACAAATCTACGTATAAAATTAAAGACGGCGTTCAATTAATTCAAAAAATTTCAACTCGCTTTTAATCGTAAAGCCTAATTCAAAATAAATAATTTTCAAAGAAAAATACATTTCTATGATATAGTCTTTGTCAAATTTGGCACAGTCATTTGGAGGTATATTAAGCTCACAAATATTAAATGACGGCAATAGCTCAGAAAATAACGAAGTTATTGAGAAAAGTCACTGTTCGTGCGGTCACTTTTCTTCGGCATATGATCGTTTTAAGTCAACACGAAGTGCACTTGAGAGCGTAAAAAGAACGTTGAGGATCGAGTGGATTGTGTTAATTTAAAAGTTTATCTTTACATACACTTTCGAAGGCGGAAAAGTAAAAAGAAAACCAGAGGGCCGGGGCTAACTTTGACCGCGTCAAAGTTTGTATACCCTTGCAACTTTTTTGGTAACTCTTTCCTTACCTATTAACCATCAATGTGGAAGAACGTTTTATCAAAAAAGGCTTGTTTGCGAAAGAATGGCATACAATCATAGGAAATAACGAAGATATTGATAATAGTCACTGTTTTCCACCGATCGTTCCTATGGGAGCTATATGATATAGTCGCCCGATCTTGATCAAATTCGGCACAGTCATTTACAGATATATTAAACTAACAAATGTTTAATTTAAAAGCAAACGCGTTAAAAGTAACGAAGTTATTTACAAAAGTCACTGTTTTCGACCGATCTTTCCTATGGGAGCTATATGATATAGTCGCCCGATCTTGATCAAATTTGGCACAGTAGTTTATAGGTGTAATAAACTCTAATATTAAGTTTCACTGTTCGTGACTTTGGGGTTTGTATGGGAACTATATGATATAGTGGTCCGATCCGACTGAATCCGAGATATACAACCCCTGCAGTATATACAAGCCTACGTGCTCTGTAGCTCTTACGGTCTAGGAGGAGTTTGCGTTGATCCAGACGGACGAACGGACGGACGGACGGGCGGACGGACATGGCTATTTGAACTCGTCTCGTCGTGCTGATCAAGAATATATATACTTTGTACGGTCGGAGATGCTTCGTTCTATGCGTTGCACACTTCTGACCAAAATTAATATACCCTTTTTGCAAAAAGGCCAATATAGTAAATTCCTTAACTTTATCCCCTGCAGAAATCTCGATAATTCAGTCAGTTGTGGAAGAAAGTCTAGCATTTTTAAATATCGAAGAGCTAATAGAATTTACCGAAGTTAACATTGCATTTGCCATCTGATGCTCTTCCTTATATTGTCAGTATACCTAGAGTAATAATGTAAAATTGTAAAAAAATTATTGCAGTACCTGTGAAATACGAAAAACCTATTGAAAAAATAGACTATGGACATATACTAAAATGTAACAAATAATACTTTGGGTTAACCAATAAGAATAAATGTAAAAATCAAAATAAAAATATCAAAGAAGTTAAATTCGGCTATGCCGAAGTTTATATACCCTTGCAGTCCTTGACAATAATAATTTTACATGTTCAAAATTTGTTTTCTGCAACTCAATTCATCAATATACAAAGAAAACAATTTTACTCTTTATACTACAATTTGTTCTTCTCTTATTCCCTCATTCCCTGAGCAAAGCAACGCACGCATACACATACAGTTCTTGTAGCGTTGCGTCTGTGCGTGTATGCATGTGCTCTGTTGATTTGATGATGACGTAGTAGGCAGCAAGCAGCGCTGCCGGCAGCGATTGAACCGATTTATATTGACTGTAACTTGTGTTCTATTTATCCGATTGAAATTTTGGGATCTCATTTTTTGATACCCAATATTAATCACATTAGCAAATTTCATGGGGATACTCAAATTTTTATGAAATTTTTTTGAAAATGTTTGTTCTAGAGTTTTAAGATATAGTGGTTCGATCCTGACAATTTTCATACTTGATCTGCTTCAGACAATAAAAAGCACACAAAAATTTCAGCCCGATGGCTCTTAAGATGGCTGAGTAAAACGCATACGCACGGACGAACAGACGGACAGACCGACATGGCTATATCGACTTAACTTCTCATGCTATTCAAGAATATATATACTTTATGGGGTCGGAAACGTGTCCTTCTGTGCGTTACAAACATCTGACCCATTTTATAATACCCTCTGCAAGGGTATAAAAAGTCATATATTCGTGGCCGCCACTGTAAAACTAAAAGGTAAATATTTAATCCATGCAGTGTATGTAGTCCTGCGTTGATACTTATTGATGCTTGTTTGTTATATTCCACCAAAGTAAAAAAAAAAAAACGCCAATTTTTTGTGTATTTTTAAAGTTGCCAATTTTTTTTTTAAATTGTTCGTACTTGTTGTAATTGTCAATACATGCATCGCGGCTATATAAAAGGTTGAAAAGGACATATGCCCCCCTACAATTCACATAATCACATAACTATTTAGATAACAAATTTATTGTAATTGTCAAAAGAGAGTATTAAATTCGAAAAATAAATTTTTTTTTTAGGCCTAACTTAAACTTCTTAATATATTTAAAGTATTTAAGTTGGTTTGAAAACAGCATTTAGTTATGATATTTAAATGTTCTTACTTGTACATTAAAGTTCATTTTTTCATATTTGTTTGAAAATTAAGTATGCAAGGTGTGAACATTACTTTTATTAAAATAGTCAAACTATTTGAGTTGTTGTGGAGATTATTTTATTATCACATGAATTTCATATATAGGCAAGAGATTTTTTTTACATTTAGATATTTTAAATACTATTGTATTGATTTATTATATAATGGTATTATTTATAACTGATAAAAAAGTATTGAAATTTTTAATGCATAGATAACTTATATATAGATAAATATATTTGATGCTATGTTTGACATTCAAATTTTAAATACTGAAGCAAAATTGTAATAAACTTTAATATTCTGTCTATTTGTGAAAAGCTTTAAGTATTAATGTCCTTGCTTAAGCTGATAAACATACATCTGGGATGAGAATAACTAGTGAATACTCTTTTATACACTAAATATTATTTTGGTATTAGTTTTTAAAAATAATATGTAAGTTTCTAAAAATTCAAATTAATAGTATTTTATGCAGTATGTTTAGCTGCAATTCATATAAATATACCTATACCATTTGTAATTGTATTAGACCTCATAAAGAAAAAATGTGCGTTTAAGTATTTCTTTTACAGTGATTGGGATTTTCTGATTTGGCATTTTACGTCATCTTAGCGCTGTTTTCATTGGACACAAGATTAAGTGGTAGCGACAATTCCTCACTTTCACAAGCGTTGTTTAACTCCGGCAGTAATTCTGTTTTCTTGCGTCTTAAAAAGGCTTCCTTTAGTGCAGGTGTCGCCTTGGACTCAGATATTTTATTCTTGTAATTCTACAAAAACAAAAAAGCAAACATCATTATTCATTTACTTTTATTTTAGAAACACTTAAACATTTTATCAGAAAGATTTGTGAGATGTTATAACTATAAGTAATAAGAGTTGCTTAGAAGCCATTATGGGTTACAAAAGAAAACTCAATGAACACAAAAAAATATTTATTCAATATAAAATATTATTTAATTCCAAGTTAGTCATATATTTTAAACACCTTAGAGACAGTTACTAGGAAGGCATTACAGCCAAACTCCCCTCACAAAATGTCAGCGCTGAAAACACTATAATAAAAAAGGAAAAAACAACTACAAATTCGTCACAACTGGTCAATCATTCCTAAATTATTTAAATTAAATTAATATTGTATATCAAAACCAGAGGGCCGGGGCTAACTTCGACCGAGTCAAAGTTTGTATACCCTTGCAACTTTTTTAAAGATTCAGTTTTCTGACTTTGGTTTTGTTTAATGGTATGTAGACAAATGAAAACTGAAAAAGTTCCGTTAATTTGACTAATTTTTGGGTCGTTTTTCACATTTTTGTGCTTATCCCCACTTTGGCTGTTCACAAAAATAGCAGAGTTTCGTTTAGTTGCTAAAAAAGCAAATAAAAAGTTTCCAAATCTGTCATTAGTAAGTGTAATTAATTACATAATTATAGTGTACTATTATTTGCGTCAACTGTGTTAGTCGGAAGAGGAACGTATTACTCTACCGAGAAGCCAACACGCCTTCTCGAAAATCTTGGAAAACAAGGTAAAACCTACAAAGAAAATTCAAAGTTTAGTTAGATGTTCTGCATAGATAGTCTCTGTTGCCTTAGATTTCCAAAAAATCCCGATAGACGTAAAAAAGGGGCCGAAACGGTTTTAGATGACTGACACATTGTTCGATACTGCAGATTCAATCCGTTTGCATCTTCTAATTTATTCAAACATGATCTAATCTTGGCAGTAATGGATGTCACTTGTGACGTAGACTCATAGAACAATAGATAAACGGGCGAAGTCTAAGGAAACTCCCACTGTTGAGTTAAAGCACATTTGTATTTTGATAAAACTGCATATGAATCTTCCATTTGCAAAGTGGGTAATATTCTCGGGCAGATGACCGCAAAGTAGTTTTGTTTGGTGGTGCAGGTTCCAAACAGTGTACGTCGCCCAGAATATACAGAGTATACCACCCAAACCACACGCAAAACAGCGGTTAGACTATAGGGAATGATGTGGACTTGTTTCTCAAATATTGGACTAAGTCCTATTGTTAAGATTAATGAGAGTACGGATCGAAATGTCTACATGAACATTATGAAGAAGCATTGTAATGCTCTGATATTAGCATTATACATATGAACATCTCGAAGTTTAAAGAAAACAGTTAATTCTAGGGCCTTGTTACGAAGGCCATTTGCGTTCCAAATACATATTCTAAAAGACATTATATTTAATAAAATTTTGAAATGGTATCTGCCAGGACTGTAATCTTGTGGGATTGCTCTTTTACCAGAGCACTTAAGGCACTCAGCTGCATTTGCTGCTTTTGCTGATTATGTAGCATAGTTTTTCACCAGTTGCTCGGACTGCTGGGTGGTAGGCCATTTGTTGCCAGGGCATATGTTATATTTCGTATGCTAAAGGGGGTTTCGGTTTGATTGGGGATCTTTTGTTATTCCTGTTACGATAAGGGAACTTTCGATGAATAGAGCATCCTTTGTAGTGAGCCGATTGGTTCTCATTGCAAAGAGCACAGGTTTTGAGTGAATTGGGTCCTTCAGGGCAGTCAGGTGTCATATGACCAAAAATTTCTGAATATTGAGTACTTTGTGGTTTCTGTTTGTAAGTTTCTCTTTTAATTGGTCTGTATCAGTATCACAGTGCAGGTTCTTTATGCAGACCCTGAATGATTGATCTTACTTCAACTTGTAACAGTAAAATACGAAATTTTCTAGTTTACTAAAGTAACCAAGTAATTTTATAAATCGAATAGGGGCACTTATTGTTTTTCAGAGTGAAAGAGCTTTCTGGTAGGACTTGTAATACTACTTGTTGCAGCTTTCTGATTGAATGGTGTCAGTGTCAACACTGTCTGCGTGGGAAACAGCAATGTCATGGTCATCTTGAGATTCCGCAAACCTATTTCTTTTATCAGCTGCGGCCCTTGAAGTACTAGGGATGTCATCCGAATGTATTACTTTTTTGGCTTGTCGAATGTCGGGGCTTGGTGTCTTGCGTCTCTTCCGTGCAATTTGCCAGACGATAGAGGGCATTTGGAAAGACGAAACATCAAATATGATGTTCTTTGCCATGTTGTCTAAATCTACATCATTCATATTAATACGTCACGGCTTTACCTGTGCTGGGTATAAGAACCCAACGGTTTTTACGATTTTTCATTTTTTTTAGACATAGCATTTCAATACTATAGCATTAAAATTGTAGTTTATGCCAAAAATTTCGACATCTGGACCAGTGTACAGGGGTGGAAATATAAGTGTTAAAAGTTAACTTATGGTCCATGAGTACGCCCAAATCTTTCATATTAGGTGAGGAGAGTAACTATGAAAGGTCATTACCTTACATTTAATAGTGTTAAGATTTAATAGATTAAACTAGCACCAGGACTTAATGAATTTATTAATATTTTTAGTTTAATTAAAAATATAGTAAGACAAAGCTTGACATCGACAGCCTACATAAGCACTACATTCAGGTACACCCGATTTCACAAGGAATGGAAGGGAACACAATGGAATTGGAATAAGAAGACTGAAAGAATACCCTCTGTATTCTATTTGTTAGATACTTTCAAACCCAAGAAAGAAAGAGAGGTGGAAACCCGATGTCGTTCAGTTAATAAGTAATAGGATATGATTAACAGCCTCGTATATGACACAAGTTTGTTTGGCATTGTTGAATTCATTGATAGTCAGAGAGGTGATTTCTTAAAGGTTAGTATTTGTAGATCTACGTTTCACAAACACATGTTAAGATGGCGAAATAATAGAGCTGCAAAAATGTTGCAGTTGTGATGTTATAATTTTATCAAAAGCTTTCGGAATAACGGACAATTTTGAAATACCCATATGGTTAGAGACTTCGGACTTTTTGCAGAGAAATGATATACAACTCCTTCCGAATAGATGGAAAAGAGGAAAATTCGACGGACAATAAAAACAATTTTAAAAATATCAAAGAAGTTAAATTCGGCTATGCCGAATTTTATATACCCTTGCAGTCCTTGACAATAATAATTTTACATGTTCAAAATTTGTTTTCTGCAACTCAATTCATCAATATACAAACAAAACAAATTTACTCTTCATTAAATTTATTCTTCTTACAGTTTTTGTAGCGTTGCGTCTGTGTGTGTATGCATGTGCTCTGTTGATTTGATGATGACGTAGTAGGCAGCAAGCAGCGTTGCCAGCAGCGATTGAACCGATTTATATTGACTGTATCTTGTGCTCTATTTATCCGATCGGATTGAAATTTTGGATATCATGTTTTATATCTAAAACTATCATATTAGCAAATTTCATGGGGATGCTCCAATTTTTATGAAATTTTTTTGAAAATGTTTGTTCTAGAGCTATATGATATAGTGGTCCGATCCTGACAATTTGCATACTTGATCTGCTCCAGGTAATAAAAGGCACACAATGGCTGAGTAAAACGGATACGCACGAACGGACAGACGGACAGACGGTCGTACGGACAGACGGACAAAAAAACGCATATATTTACCAAAGAGGAACGACGCTGGTTTCGTCGCTGCATAGTAACCCGGTTTTTTACTCGTTTTCGGGACGTGTTTACTCTGCAAAGTTAAAGAGAACGGTGTTGGCTACGCAGGCCTACTCACGGTTGTCCTAAATCACCTGTCACCCGGTCGCGATTCCGCCTAAAACCTACTAGGGCCGCCGGTGGTCGTCTGATCAGGGGGTGAGGGGCGCCAGTAGCTCTTCCCGGCTTTTCTCGCGCTCGCGAGTGTAATAGTGGGGTGGTCGCACCCTAGCAACATCGATAACTCCAACAAAAAGTTATTTTTCCTGGTTCGAGTCTCCTTTTTATACCCTTGCAAAAAGGGTATATTAATTTTGGTCAGAAGTGTGCAACGCATAGAACGAAGCATCTCCGACCATACAAAGTATATATATTCAAATAGCCATGTCCGTCCGTCCGTCTGGATCAACGCAAACTCCTCCTAGACCGTTAGAGCTACAGAGCTGAAATTTTGCACGTAGGCTTGTATATACTGCAGGGTTTGTATCTCGGATTCAGCCGGATCGGACCACTATATCATATAGCTCCCATACAAACCATAGGAACGATCGGTCGAAAACAGTGACTTTTGTAAATAACTTCGTTACTTTTAACGCGATTGCTTTCTAATTAAACATTTCTTAATTTAATATATCTGTTAATGACTGTGCCGAATTTGATAAAGATCGGGTGACTATACATATCATATAGCTTCCATAATAACGATCGGTGGAAAACAGTGACTTTGATCAATATCTTCGTTATTTCCTATGATTGTAGGCAATTCTTTCGCAAACATAAGCCTTTTTTGATAAAACGTTCTTTCACATTGATGGCTAATAGGTAAGGAAAGAGTTACCAAAAAAGTTGCAAGGGTATACAAACTTTGACGCGGTCGAAGTTAGCCCCGGCCCTCTGGTTTTAAAATCGCCTTATGGGTTTAGAAGCTATGATAATTGCAATGTAAAATGCCAAAGGGCTCCACTGTGCGTCGCATGTTTTCCAGATTTTCGGATGGTTTTAATCCAGATGTTCCACCTCCGTATAGGTGGTATATTAATTTTGGGTAAGGGTATATTAATTTTGGTCAGAAGTGCGCAACGCATAGAAGAAAGCATCTCCAGCCATATAAAGTATTTATATTCTTGATCAGCACGACGAGACGATTTCATATAGCCATGTCCGTCCGTCCGTCTGGATAAACGCAATCTCCTCACTGATCGTGACTTTTCTCAATAAGTTCGTTATTTTTTGAGCTATTGTCGTGAATTTAATATTGGTAAGTTTATCGAGATCGAGTGACTATAACATATAGCTCCCATAGGAGCGATCCGTCGAAAAAAATTACTGTTTGTAAATAACTTTGTAACTTTTGACGCGATTGCTTTCAAATAAAATATTTGTTGAATATCTCAATGTTTTAAATTGAAGAATTGTGTCATAGCTTAGCAATACGTTGTGGGAAACTTCTTAATTGTAAGATGCCGGTTAATTATTCTGTTAAATATGTACACAGATATCGATGTCAGTATTTTTAAGTATCGATTGTTAGTATTAAGTGAGTATGTGAAAAATATCGGAAAGTGTCCTAAGGCCACACTGGAAGTAAGCTCTTTCTTCTTCAGGTGACGCTTGAACGAGCTACACGCACTACCTACCGTACCCTGCCGATAAAAATAAATCTTCCGACATCCGCGAATTGGATATCGTTTCACATAAATAATTCTGATTCTATATAATTGATAATTGATCTAATGACCAAGTAATAGTGTGTGGACAATACAATGTCCACGACAAGCGACAAGATTTTTTCAATATTCAATATATTTTAAAAATTATAATATTTATTGCACTTGCATAAAGTTTTGACTGAGAACTAGATGGGCCATTCGGCGACGTTTTGTCCTTTTCGATGACTCAATAGAACTTTTTATAAAATTTATATTATTATTAAATTTACAGTAGGCTTCAGGACAATAAATTCTTTAGTTTTTTGCCATTCAGATTGGTATTGTACAACAATACCAACTTTTAATTCTTTTGTGATGAATGCAATTCTTAAGGTCAACCGTATTGACTTCGTGGCTTTTGCTTATTATGTTAAGTTACAGCAAATTATTTATGCCTTGGATTTTTTCGGTATTTGGTGAAAAGAGGACAAAATTATAAAAAATAATATTTGATAACTATAATATACAAACACACATGACGAAAGCTACAGCCACATCACATGTTTGTTCTTGAAAAATAGTGAGACTGATTTAGTTTCTTAAGATTATACCCAAATCAGCAAGTATCAGCAGCTAAACTTTTCATTTTTATTTCCTTAAACATTGACGTTATGGCTACATGTTGTCAAAATATTTTATAATTAATTTTTGGCCTATGGGCGTAACCACAGTGCTCTGGTCCAAATGGCAGGTCAAGTTGGTGACTTCTTTTCAGACGTTTGGTCTGAGTTTCTAACCTGGAATGCCATGACTCCGAATCTTGCAGTTAACTGACGGGATGTTAAGGTCTCTGTGGATGACTGAGTTACGGAGGAGGCGGTTCAACAATTCTGCGTAGAAGCTTGTTCTGAAATCGCTACAGAATAATTGTGTAATTAAAAAGATAATAGGTGAATGCAAGTGCGAGTGCGTTTTTATGAGCGATTATAAACGTATTTTTGGCTTTGGTTTCCATCCTCGGATCAGTTCTCTGCAATGTTCGGTCGTGGTATTTAAGTTCGAATAAAGTTCTGTCACCTGACAATTTATATATATAATGATTCAGCCATGAGTGAGCGACGTCATCGCCCATCCCTGGTGTTGTCGATAACTTTAAAGTCTTTGAAAACGTTGACGAGAAAAGGTGCAAACAAATAAGCTCTCACGATCGTTGGTAACGAACGGCCATCACGAACGGCCATTACGAACTGCCATTACGAACGAATACAACAGCATCGCTTCGCAGGTCTATATTTTCTCATTTAGAGTTAGTCTCATTTAAATAATCAACTTATATTGAAAACTATGTTATCAACATACCGCCCCTTTTGAGGAAATTCGAGTTAAATTGATTTAAGTTAATTGATCAACGTGGATTTAATTAATTTGGCACTCGTATTATTATTTTTATATTCGCAAAAGCTTAAGCACAAAAACCGGTTTTGGTTTTTTTTTTTTTTGGTTTTTTAATTACATAACATTGACAATTTTGCCATAATTGCTTTATATTAGATTCATTCTCTATAATAGAGTTCACATCGTGTTCAGACATGATTGAAGCATTCGTGAACACGCCTTGATGACTATAAACCATAACTTTACTTCAATGGTCACAAACAAAAATTAGTATAGTATTAAAAGAAATACTTACAGTAAATACTATATCCGATATACTAAGAGACTCCTGGGCTGTCAAAGATTTTGGTTTGTTACTTTCAATAGATAAATTGGTATGTTCCATTTCAAGGTCCAATAAAGAAGAACAGGGTAATTGTTTATTTCCTAATAATGACAACAAAAATATAAAGTTAAGAAAAATTAAAAACCTTTAAAAATTATTTTTGGTTCGAACGCTTATTTGTAGGGGGTGAACTCATGAATGTCCCAGCCTATTTTCGACTGTTTAATATTTGTGAACCACTCGGAAGATAGGAAAACTCGGAAATGCCATTCATTCGATTTTTATCTGATTTCTGTCGTTCATTCCAAATAAATGGAACACACATTACTACAGGGCCGGGGGGCTACTTCAACCGCGACAAAGTTTGTATACCCTTTCAAGTTTTCTATTATTTTTTGCTTACCTAAGGTGCGCGCAATAAGTAAATGGGACACTACTTTACTATCTAAACTAGAGGTGTGCATGGGCTGGGCTTTTATCGGGTAATCGTGGGTACCCGTGGGTGGTATGGGCTGAAAAATTTAATTTCGGGTTGGGTGCGGGCGGGTTTTGGATTAGGTTCCTCAACCCAATATGAAAACGCAATTGTGAAATATTTAAATATTTTCTTTTTTTTAACTTCGTGTTTTTTCAATTACCATTATCATCATCATCTATCACAATCGTGATCAGTGATCACTAAGAAAAAAAAGCGGAGGAAAAAAGAATAAGAAAAAAGCTGGCAACTAACTTGAAATTGTTACAAGTGGGCTCTGCGACAAGCGAGAGAGTTTTTTCGGGCAAAATATTAAACAAAAAGCGCATACTATTACTTAGTAAATATATTTAATGAATGTAATTGCTGATTTGGATAAAGCATAAAATTTTTTTCATTTCTAGGTACTACTACTTAATAAATACATTTAATGCAAGTTTCGCAGAATTAAAAAAAAAAAAATTATTTTTTATTAAACATTTTTTGGGCGGGGGTTTTTTTTTCGGGTTGCAAAATTTATTTGGCTCTCGGGTGCGGGTAAAATTTCCTGCTTCGGCCTATGGGCTGGGTCGGGTTGGGTCCAAAATTTCGGGCCATGCCCACCTCTAATCTATACCAACTAAACCGATTAGGATATTCAAATAAAATAAATTTATCTTTATACTTCTCAAATTTATAAATATATTTCAGCCCATTAATATGGTAAAAAGGGCAAAATTAGAAAAAATCAAACAAAATATTTTCAAACGAAATAAGTAAATTGTTAATTTGTGTCCTAATTTTAAAATTAAAAATAAAAACCAACTGAAACATTTTTAAATGATTGAATAGCCCTCTACTCTGTTTTTACCAATTCCAATTTACGAGCTGCCATTTAATTAAGCGTGTTTTGCAGCATTTGGATGTTAAATTTGTCCAATCCTGAAAAATGGCTTCTTATAGGCCCTGTAAATTTGCAAATTGCTTTCCGTGGGCATAAAGCCGTTGAATCAAGATGCCTGATAGATTTTTTATCGGATTTGGGTCTAGTCTGCTTGTTGACCAGTCTAAAACAAGCATTAGAGAGACTTTTAAACAAGATCCTGTGAGTTTTGTTGTATGATTTGGTGCATTATCATAATAAGCTTCTGCTCTCTGACGTGACGGTCGTGTATTCTTATATACACATATTTTTTTTTGCCCTGTGTTTCTTTTGGCTTTTCAATGGCTTGTTGTCTACCTACTAGCACGCATTCTGAACGTTTTGATGATCAGTATGGAGCAATATCTTGATGGCTCTGCGATAATCTTATTCACTTAAAACGTGCTGGCCTCAATGGCCGCGCCTATGACAAATTTTCTGGTTTGTCTGTGTCTAAGCCTGAGCTTGGCTTAATGCGCTGGACTTGCCCATCTTGTGCCAGCCAGGAGCTTGATTTTAGCCGTATGTATAGGGATCTTCGTTTAAAGTTTCTCTCTTTAAACAAACTGGCCAAACAGCTGTCTAACGAGTGTGACTCTAGCGTACATTTATTGTCGCAATTCAAGTTTCTTCCACCTTGTGAGAAATTGTCCAAAAATAAACCCTTGAGTTGCCTCGTAAGCAGTCGCCAGCTCTCTGTATTACTTCGTCTCCAATTTTACGCCTACACCATCTTCTTGTCCCTCTTTATGCTCTTCTTTTCAGATTGAAGTACCCATTACAAGCCCTGGTGTACCTCAATCTGTGCCTCACGGGAACTCTGATCAATCACAGGATCATGCTGGCTCTCAATCACTTGCGGATCCCAATGCTCCTCCGCTAACTAACTGTAGTGACTCATCGCAAACAATTATTTATCTCTAGGCTTGCTCCAGATACTTCTGAGTCGTCTGTGGCAGCTTACATTGGTAATATATGCCCTGCTAAGGTTTTAATTCAAAAGTTTAAGTTTTCTAGGCCTCGCGAAATCTTCTCTTTTAAAATTACAGTTCCAAATGAGTACTTCTCAGCTATGGTTGAACCTAATTTTTGGCCAGTGGGCCTTGTTGTACACGAGTTTGCGCCCAATAAGCGCTCCCGTCCTTTGCCCGTCCTCCTTCCTGATATATCTTCTGCTTTAAAAAACTAATGCATTTATTATCAAAATGTAAGAGGACTTCTTACCAAGCTCTCGAACCTGTTCTGTGATAGCCAAACCTTTTCGGCTGACATATTAGCTTTCTCTGAAACTTGGCTTAACTCCTCTGTTTTGGATAATGAAATCCTTTCGAATAACTTTAATTCTTATAGGCTTGATCGTGTTGGTCGTCGTGGCGGTGGACTCGAATCTATGTTCAAGTGTTGTGCCGATTTATCTCTCCTTAGGTGTTGAGTTTATTTGCGTCGAAGTTACATGTTCTAACTTTAGCCTATATATCTCTTGTTCATATATTCTTCTTCTGATATCATGATCTACGTGCACCATGCTGATGCTTTACAAACTATTTTTAATCGTCTTAAAGATCGTGATTTTTGGATAGGAGTCTTTTATTATTCCACTTTTTAAAAAAGGGTGTCAAATCGGATGTTTCTAACTACCGTGGCATTGCCAAACTGTTTGAGAAAATTATTACGTCTTCCCTTTAACACCTATCCAGATCCACTATGTCTCCTTGTCAGCATGGCTTCATGAAAGGTCGTTCGTCGCTGACGAACCTTTTAGAATTGACTACCCTTGTACACCATGGCTTCCGTAAAAAGTGTTAAACTGATGTTACTTAAACTGACTTTAGTAAGGCTTTCGATACGATTGATCATTCTATGCTTCTCGCGAAACTTAACATCATGGGGTTTTCCCCAAAACTATTGGCTTGGTTAAAGTCGTATCTTATTGTCAGAACCCAAAAGATGTCTTTTCGTTCCTCGATATCTAAAACTGTTCGAGTTACGTCAGGTGTACCCCAAGGCAGTCATCTGGGCCCACTATTATTTACATTGTTTATAAATGATTTGCCTTTGGCCTTGGCTCATTCACGCGAGCTCATGTTTGCGGATGACGTCAAGATTTGTTATTCCTATAATGATCCTTAATAAATTACACCTTAATGCCTCTAAGTGTTCTTTTATGACTTTCAGTCGTTTGTCTCCGCTCCTAGCTCATTACTCTATTAAGTCTGTTCTGTTAGATTGTGTACCATCATTCAAAGACTTAGGCGTTATGTTTGACCGAAAACTTTTATTTGATGTTCATATTTCTTCAATTGTGAATAGAGCATGCAGCCTTCTTGGCTTCATTAAACGTTGGGCCAAAAAATTTGATGATCCCTATGTAACAAAGGTTTTATACACTTCGTTAGTTCGCCCTACTCTAGAATATTTCTCGCCAGTGTGGAACCCTCAATATAATGTTCGCTAGCGTAGTATTGAATCGGTACAGAAGCAATTCCTTAAGTTTGCGCTACGCGGTCTAAATTGGGACCCGAGTCTTCGCCTACCTTCTTATTCTGACAGACTTCTTCGTATTAATCTTCCTTCACTTTATAACCGTAGGCTCGTTTTTGGCATTCTCTTTCTCCATAAACTAGTCAACGGCGAAGTCATTTCTACCAATTGGTAGAACACAAAAATATAGCGTATCTAGTAAATTTACTATTAAACGAACCTTTTCGTGTTCTTTGCCTATCTTTTAACAACCTTTCTCACCTAATTTCTCCTCATCTTCGCGCTATACTTTTTAATCATCTACAGCGAAACCAATGAAAATATTCTGGACTTGGATTGGCTGCAACTCATCACTGACCACATTGGCTGTGAATCGGGGCATAGCTGGCACCTTGTGCAAATAAAACACCTCCACCGGGTCGGGGATGTTTAGTTGTGTATAAAGCTAAGCTACCTTCTTCATTTAATTACTATCTGTCTTTAGCTTAAGCTTTTTCGTCGACTGCTGTGTTAGTTGACGTAAATAAATAAATAAATAGAATATGTATGTATCCTGTCCAAATTGCAAAAAAATGATCTTGGACAAGTCAACATAGTTTTGTGCATTTGTTTTATGCGTTATAACACAGTTTAGAGTCATTTCAATAAACGGGAATTCCGTCCATATAATCATATACAAATTTCTGGACACATGGACTTGTTTTGGGGAGCGAAAATCGCGAATTTAATAGCGGCTAACCCTCGGGTTTATCTAAATTAGTAATTTTTGGTTACTAAAAACAAAAATTTTCCACACAGCTCAAACAGAGAGTATGGACTTTGTATTTGTTGGCAAACCGTAAACAATCAGCTTTATGCCTAGGCGGAAACTCCGGTTTCGTGAGTTTTTTCCATATAAAGGATTATATGATCACTGCAGGATTTATGCACACGTCTTTTAGATATCGATAGAGAGAAATGACTACCTATTTGGGATGCGCTGATGTTTTATTTGATCGCTAGATTTTTTATTCAGTTGTCACTGAATATTGGGGTCAGAACGGGGGTTTCTTTCATAATTTCCCCGGTCTTTTCGTCATTTTTCACTTTATATTTTTGCCAAAATGTTTCGCAATTTTGCTAATTAAGATCTCATCACACATTGTTACAAATCTTCCACGCTCTCCATTGGAAAAGAGTGCGATTCTAGGCGTTTTTTTAATAAACAAAAGTTACAAATAACAACAAAAATAATAAAACCCAAAAATCAATTCTTCTTTGTTAATTTTAAAAGATTTAAACAAATTTGTTATTCAAAGTACCGATTTCATGTGATTATCTAACCAGAAATGGCAGCAAAGCAATCTGTCCCATTTACTTATTTCGTTCGCAAAACTCAACGTTGGCTTCTAAAAATTAATTTAACTAGAAAACCCTTTGATACTTTTTCACAATTTTTTGGTCATCGCTGAAGAACAATACAACTAAAATATAGAAGGAGAACAGAAAACGAAAAACTGCATATAAAGGAGAAAATAATGTCATAAAACGATGGAAAAACGATTCATCTAAAAAGTCTTACGGCCTTGCGAAAGAACGGCCAATCTCAGCACAGCAAATAACGAAATTATTGTTCAAAGTCACTGTTTTCCACCGATCGTTGCTATGGGAGCACAGTCCTATGTTGGCACAGCCATTCACAGATATGTAAAATTGACAAATGTTTAATTTATAAGAAATCGCGTCAAAAGTAACAAAGTTATTCATAAAAGTCACTGTTTTTGACAAATCGTTTCTATTGGAGCTGTATGATATAGTCAGAACTTGATATAGTCTAGAACTTATCCGATTTATCCGATCTGATTGAAATTTTGGGATCTGATATTTGACAACCAAAACTAAGCTGAGTAAAACGCATACACACCGACGGGTAGACGGACATGGCTATATCGATTAGCCTCTCAAGCCTTCTTATAAATATATACTTTATAAGGTCGAAAACGTCACCTTCTGTACGTTACAAACATCTGACCAATTTTATAATAAGCCAGCGGGCCGGGCGTAGCCTCGACTGCGTCTAAGTTGGTATACCCTTGCAAAAGTTAAAAAAAAAACCTTCACTCGTCGTTCATCCGATTACACTCTGTATACAGTCACTCGATCAAAATTCATGGTGCTTAATACTCAATGGTTTAAAAATTATCTTTTTCGCCATAAGCTTTAGTTTGCTTCTGCTTTATATAATAATTTTGCTCGCATTCAATCGATGAGTAGTTTTTTTCGATTTAGTTTGCTTTGCTCATTCCCTGACTTTATTACCGGAATGAAAATTTAAAAAGTAGTTTTCTATGTGTCGCTTGACTGTGTGAATTCGTGAAGAGAGCAAGATCAATTAAATTTGTAGGCAAAATGGGACGTGAACCGAACAAAAAAGTGACGAATTTTTAATCATTATTCCAAAGAAAACAAATCTACGTATAAAATTAAAGACGGAGTTCAATTAATTCAAAAAATTTCAACTCGCTTTTAATCGTAAAGCCTAATTCAAAATAAATAATTTTCAAAGAAAAATACATTTCTATGAGAACTCTCTGATATAGTCTTTGTCAAATTTGGCACAGTCATTTGGAGGTATATTAAGCTCACAAATATTAAATGACGGCAATAGCTCAGAAAATAACGAATTGAAGATCGTTAATAAATAGTGTGAAGAGCAGAGGGACAAGGTGACTACCTTGAGGTACACCAGAAGTCACAGGAATAAAAGCGGAAAAAGAACACTTAAAAAGTACTTCTGTTTTCTATTTGTTAAATATTCTCGAACCCGAGAAAGGAAAAGGGGTGGAAACCCAATGTCGCTCAGCTTAGAAAGTAATAGGGTATGATTAACGGAATCAAAGGCTTTGCTAAAGTCAGTATATATTACATCAGTTTGTTTACCATTTTTGAACCCCTTGATAATTATTGATGTAAATTCTAAAAGGTTAGTGGTTGTAGACCTACGTTTCACAAACACATGTTGGGATGGCGAAATAGTTATAATTTTCTCAAAAGCTTTCGGAATAGCGGACAATTTTGAGATACCCCTGTAGTTAGAGGCTTCGGACTTTTTGCCATTTTTATGCAGAGGAAAGATATACGACTCTTTCCAAATAGATGGAAAAGAGGAAGATTCGACAGACAATAAAAACAATTTTAAAATGGGTTTACATAATGCGTTTGCACAAAATCTGAGTACACATCTAGGTAAACCATCTGGCCCCGGAGAATAATTAGGTTTAACTAGTTTAAGTTCGCTACGAAGAGAACTTTCATCAATCACTGGATTGAAAATGCAATTAGCTTTGTCTAAATGATAAGGATACGGACTTGCTCGATATTCCGTTGAGGACTAGGTTGTTTTGAAAAAACTCGCAAACATATCGGCAATTGCCTGATCAGTGCTCGCTTTTTTATTTTGAAAAGACAAAAAAGATGGGTGCACAGAGGTCTTACGTTAGAATTAACAAAATTATAAAATTGTTTAGGGTCAGAAGAAAACTGACGCTTACACCGCTGAAGATAATTCTTATAGCATTGTGTATTAAGCATCATGAATTTTGAAAGAGCGACTGTATACAGAGCATAATCTGATGAACGACGTGTTTTTTGAAACTTCTTATAATATCGTGTTTTCACATTTTTCAAATTGGATAACTCACGAGAGAACCAGGGAGGTTTGTTAAGCCGCTCCAGTTTACCAAGAGGCACACAAATATCAAAGAGTGAATTCAGAGTATCATAGAAAAAACGAACAGCTGAGTTCATATATCTACAATTGTACAGATAAGACCAATCGGTAGTAATGCTGGCAATTTTTATACCCTTGCAGAGGGTATTATAAAATTGGTCAGATGTTTGTAACGCACAGAAGGAGACGTTTCCGACCCCATAAAGTATATATATTCTTGATCAGCATGAGAAGCTAAGTCGATATAGCCATGTCCGTCTGTCCGTCGGTGCGTACGCGTTTTACTCAGCCATCTTAAGAGCTATCGGGATGAAATTTTTTTTGGGAGCTTTTTTTTACCCGGGTGAGATAAAGTATGAAAATCTTTGGGATCGGACTACTATATCATATAACTCTGGAACAAAAATTTTTGCAAAAATTGGAGTATCCCCATGAAATTTACCAATATAATAGAATTTGATATAAAATCTCAGATCCCAAAATTTGACCCTGATCGGATAAATAGAACACAAGTTACAGTCTATATAAATCGGTTCAATCGCTGCCGGCAGCTCTGCTTGCTGCCTACTACGTCATCATCAAATCAACAGAGCACATGCATACACACACAGACGCAACGCTACATAAACTGTATGTGTATGCGTGCGTTGCTTTGCTTAGGGAATGAGGGAAGAAGAAGAACAAATTGTACATAGTATGAAGAGTAAAATTGTTTTGTTTGTATATTAATGAATTGAGTTGCAGAAAACAAATTTTGAACATGTGAAATTATTATTGTCAAGGACTGCAAGGGTATATAAACTTCTTTGATATTTTAATTTAATGTAGGATGAAATTTTTCTTCGGGAAGAACAAATGGTTCAATCCTAGAAACATTACAATAAGAAGAATCCAATACAAAAATAAGATCTAACGATTTTCCATTAGAATTTAAGACAGGATTGACTTGGGCTAAAGATAAGCCTAGAAGGCCATCAATGCAGTCATGTGACAAAGAGGGCAGCAACGTGGTAGATTCATCTGTTAGTGATCACGCTAAAGCAAGTAAATTAAAATCACCTACAACTATGAGCAAGTCTTGACTGGAAACTAAAGAGGAGACAAATTGAATTGCCTCTAAATGATTTAAATATACCACCAAGTCTGACAATGGTGGAATCTAGGAACAAGTAATGAAAGCATTAAAAGATTTAAAATTTACTTTAACACCGACAAACTCAATCTCCTGGGTACTAGAAAATTGAATCATTTCAGATGATAAAGCAGCATCAACAGCTATCAGAACGCCACCACCTATGCGAGAAATCCGGTCACGTCTGAATATAGAAAAGTTTGTGGAAAAAACCGATGCATCAGCAATATCAGGTTTTAGCCACGTCTCTGTAAAAGCTAGAATGTTATGCTCAAAAGAAAGACTATCCACATAGAGATTTAGGAAGTTTAGATTTCAGTTCTCTAACGTTCTGGTAACCCAGGTTAAGGGACGAAGCTAGTTTTTTGACACACCAGCCGATGCTGATGTGGCAGGAATAGTATTAGTTGTTGTTGTTAGCAAGCGAATCGGTTGCCGATTTTTCTTTTTTACAGTATATTCCTCAACTATTATATGTTTCGGCCAAAAGTCTTCTCGACAATTTCACACAGCTTTAAATTACGGGGTATTCTACAACATATCCAAAATGCATCCAAATCGGTGATTCGCATACCTGAAGTTCCCCTTGTTAGACAAATTTTTCGTTAATAAGGTGCGCGCAATAAGTGAATGGGACACTACCTTACTATCTAAACCAACTAAACCGATTAGGATATTCAAATAAAATAAATTTATCTATAAACTTCTTAAATTTATAAATATATTTCAGCCCATTAAAATGGAAAAAAGCTTATGGCAAAATTAGAAAAAAATCAAACAAAATATTTTCAAACGAAATAAGTAACTGGGACAAATTTTTAATTTGTGTCCTAATTTTAAAATTAAAAATAAGAACCAACTGAAACATTTTTAAACGATTGAATAGCCCTCTCCTCTGTTTTTTACCAATTCCAATTAAGGAGTTGCCATTTAATAAAGCGTGTTTTGCAGCATTTGGATGTTAAATTTGTCCAATCCTGAAAAAATGGCTTCTTATAGGCCCTGTAAATTTGCAAATTGCTTTCCGTGGGCATAAAGCCGTTGAATCAAGATGCCTAATAGATTTTTTATCGGATTTGGGTCTAGTCTGCTTGTTGACCAGTCTAAAATAAGCATTAGAGAGACTTTTAAACAAGATCTTGTGAGTTTTGTTGTATGATTGGGTGCATTATCACGCTAGAAAATGTATGTATCCTGTCCAAATTGCACAAAAATGATCTTGGACTCAACATAGTTTTGTGCATTTATTTTATGCGTTATAAAACAGTTTAGAGTCCTTTCAATAAAAGGAAATTCCGTCCTTATAATCATATACAAATTTCTGGACACATGGACTTGTTTTGTGGCGCGGAAATCGCGAATTTAGTAGCGCTGCCCCTCGGGTTTATCTAAATTAATCATTTTTGGATAATAAAAACAATATTTATCCACACAGTTAAAACTGAGAGTACAAACTTTATATTTGTTGTCAAACTGTAAACGAGCAGCATTATGCCTAGGCAGAAGCTCCGGATTCGTGAGTTTTTTTTCATATAAAGGATTATATGATCACTGCAGGATTTATGCACACGTCTTGTAGATATCGATAGAGAAAGTTTACTACCTATTTGGGATGCGCTGATGTTTTATTTGATCGCTAGATTTTATATTCAGTTGTCACTGAATATTGGGCTATCAGAACGGGAGTTTCTTGCATAATATTCCTCGTTTTTTTTGTCATTTTTCACTGTGTTTTTATTTTTGCCAAAATGTTCTGCAATTTTGCTATTAAGATCTTAACATCACACATTGTTACAAATCTTCCACGCTCTCCATCGGAAAAGAGTGCGAATCTAGGCTTTTTTTCAATAAAAAAAAATAGTTACGAATAGCAACAAATATAATAAAACCTAAACATCAGTTCTTTTTTGTTAATTTTAAAAGTTTTAAACAAATTTGTTATTCAAAGTACCGATTTCATGTGCTTATCTAACTAGAAATGACAGCAATTTACTTATTTCGTTCGCAAAACTCAACGTTGGCTTCTAAAAATTAATGTAACTAGAAAACCCTGTGATACTTTTTCACAATTTTTTGGTCATCGCTGAAGAATAATACAACTAAAATATAGAAGGAAAAGAGAAAACGAAAAACAGCATATTTTGGAGAAAATGATGTGATAAGTCTTTGTCCCACTTAATTATTGCGCGCACCTTATATCAGCTACCATGTCCTTAGTTGATATATAGTCCAGATCAATCTCGCCACTTGCAACAACTTCTCAAACGAAATGATGTCTGATGTCAATGTGTTTCGATCTTGCATGAAACACAGGATTTTTGCCTAGAGATTGAGCACTCAATCTCGATCAACAATCGCCTCAAATGCAAAGCCTCTTTCGCCGCTGAAGACATAGCCATGTACTCCGCCTCTGTCCTGCTTAATGCCACCCAGCATTGTTCTGACTTGCAGGAAATCGGGCTACCTGCCCAGAAAAACACATACCCTGTGTAAGCGCATGTCCACACAATCGGTAGAGCAACTTAAGATCTTTCGTTGCCGCCAAATTCCTCATAACATGCTTAACTGCTGCAACATGTTCGCTGTGAGGTTCCTTATTCCTCTGCGCTAATTTGATAACTGATTGGTAGATATCAGGTCTTGATGTTAATGCCAGCCACATCAACTCTCCGATTGCCGACTGATACAATGTCACATCCTGTATGTAGTATTTCTCGTCTCTGCACGCCACTTGAAAACCGGTGTCCAATGGAGTAGCAACAGCTTGATACACTTTCATATTGTCTTTGAAGCATGCCCTTTATGTACTAAGCCTGATTCATCACGATACTGCCTGTATCATCAATTTGGTCTACTTGAATTCCCAAAAACTTTCGTAACGGACCCTTATCGACATATTCGAATTTATTCGCAATCTTTTCCTTAATTGCGAACATGTCGTCCAATTCTTGGCAAGCTATAAGTATATCATCTACATATATTAGTACTATACAAAAGTCTACCTTTTATATCCTGCTGATAAAGGCACGGCTCCTTCTTGCAAGAAGTAAATCCAAGATCACAAAGCGCTGCATTCAACTTGGCATTCCACTCCCTTCCTGCTTATTTTAATCCATATCAACACCTGCTTTGAATTTGCCTTGTCCACAAATCCCTGAGCCTGCCCCATATAGACAACTTCGTTTAGGTCACTGTTAAGGTAAGATCAACCAATTGATGCAGATATAGGTTTAGCTCCGCTGCTATAGCCAAAACTAGCCGTTTCGTTTCGTAACGACACATTGGTGAGAAGGTTTCGGTATAAAGCTTATTGGTTTCTCTCAATTGTGCTTAGTTTGTTTACGCTTTCGCTGGTGTTGTACGCTTAACACCCTTGTGTTTTATTTCCATAATTCGCCAAATTAATCAGTTTAAACAGCTTTGTTGTTTTTTCTGCTTTGTGCTTGTGCTCAGCTTCTCTCCCGCGTAACCACTTTTGTAAGGCCCGCTCTCAATATACTATACTTACATATACCTACATATATTTTTTTTTGCCTTGTGTTTCTTTTGGCTTTTCAATGGCTTGTTGTCTACCTACTTGCAAGCATTCTGATCGTTTTGATCATCAGTATAGAGCAATATCTTGTTGGCTCTGCGATAATCTTATTCACTTAAAATGTGCTGGCCTCAATGGCCGCGACTACGACAAATTTTCTGGTTTGTCTGTGTCTAAGCCTGAGCTTGGCTTAATGCGCTGGACTTGCCCATCTTGTGCCAGCCAGCAGCTTGATTTTAGACATATGTATAGGGATCTTCGTTTAAAGTCTCTTTCTTTAAACAAACTGGCCAAACAGCTGTCTAACGAGTGTGACTCTAACTCTAGCGTACATTTATTGTCGCAATTCAAGTTTCTTCCACCTTGTGAGAAATCGCCCAACAATGTACCCTTGAGTTGCCTCTTAAGCAGTCGCCAGCTCTCTCTATTACTTCGTCTCCCATTTTACTTTCGCCTACACCATCTTTTTGTCCCTCTTTATCCTCTTTTTTCAGATTAAAGTACCCATTACAAGCCCTGGTGTACCTCAATCTATTCCTCACGGGATCAATCACAGGATCATGCTGGCTCTCAATCACTTGCGGATCCCATTGCTCCTCCGCTTCCACTAACTGTAGTGCCTCATCGCAAACAATTATTTATCTCTAGGCTTGCTCCAGATACTTCTGAGTCGTCTGTGGCAGCTTACAGCTTGGTAATATATGCCCTGCTAAGGTTTTAATTCAAAAGTTTAAGTTTTCTAGGCCTCGCGAAATCTTCTCTTTTAAAATTACAGTACCAAATGAGTACTTCTCTGCTATGGTTGTTTTCATCTGAAGCGGCTTCACCAAATCAGATGCTGTGAGGAACATAATTGTGACAATAATGTTCCACACAACAAACAAGTAATTAACAAGAAGCAACACAGATGCAAAACCAAGGATTCATGGTGCCCTGCAACATGTTGCGAAGAGTGATCTTTGGCAATATGTTGCTACAATTAAAACACGCAACATTACGATACGACACAACACGTTCGATCGAACCACATACGCCCAACAGCGAATTTCGTCACAGCGGGAAGATGCATGGGAGGCAGAGAGCGAACGAACCGAACGGCTGGAGAGCATACACGCAAGGGCTGCTATGCTCCAATCATAGAAGGGCTTGGGCCCATACGAGGAATTAAGAGTAAATTATGCATGGTATATGCAATCCAGGAATACAGGCACATCACACGTACACTATGCATGTGCAGATTGAGCGCGGGTACCGGTGGACAATGCGAACGCGCTCTATGATGCTGGACGACGGAGCGTGTCTCGGGAGAGGCCAAAGAGCAAAGAATCGAAAACCTAAAGTGATGGCTATGCATGGTAGTGGGGGCTTTGTGCATACCAAGTCAAACAAATACATATCGTCGATCGAGTTCGATGGGCAAAGGGGGGTATGTGCAAGCCGAAGAAGGGGGGAAGTGAGTCTTGGGGAAGTCCTGTCTATGAGGCGAGTTATATATTGATGATGTAGAAGAACGAATTTTACTAATTTGGACTTGAATTAGTTAATACAAGACAAACAAAAATCAATATATTATTCAATTGTCAATCTTCAATCAAGAGCAACAATTGCCCAAGAGTTGAGAGAACGAGGGAAATAGAGAAGGACATGGGAGAAAGCGTCGTCGCCTAGCAACCAGAGAGGACATGCGACTAGCGAAGAGAAATCAAGAATTGGAGAGAGAAAGATAGAAGCCCGCATAGCAACAAAGGTGCTATATGGGCAGAGCAGAGAAACAAGGACAAGAAATCAATGGGCGCACAGCAGTCCAGAAAGTGGATGCGGCTGCGCAAAGGACTTGTACGGGACTTTCACCACGCATGGCAACAGAGTGGATGAAAACGATGGGCCGATGGAAAGTTACCGGCTGTAGCGGTATTACACCAAGTGAATCTAGAGGCCCCAGGATGCCTATATAAGGCGAGCAGCAAATCAGGAAATCATGAAGTCGTCGAGTCAAGATCAAGCTATCAAGTCCTGATCAACAAGAAGCGAAGGCACAAATCTCTTTTGGCCTTACGAGTAACCTTAAGAATATTTGGCGCCTAGCAAATTACCAGTACAAGCAAGTCATCAAGTTTATAAAGCCTTACGAGTAATCTTATGAACTCCACGAGCATCAACAAATCGGAAACATAAAACAAATAACCACGTATCCAGTGTAATCAACAACCCAACCAGTAAAGAAAATACATATATATGTATATATTCAACCAAACCCAAAAGTATACGAAATAAATAGCAACACACGTTATACCTATAAATCCTTGAGTTATAATTTTACTTGGGTACAAAATAAAATTTGTTGTGCCGAACCTCGCCCTAAAAGATTTAAAACATCCCGAAGGACGAAAAAGGAACGTTACAATGCACTAAAGAAAATATAACACAACTGTACTCTTGTCACAAACAACTAATATAGCATATGACTAGAACTACAATCAGCCCCACACATTGTAGAAAAACACTTGTAATTTTAAACTAACCCAAAAAGATCACAACGGCAGGATGTCAAGTGGCCAAAGCCGTGCCCAAAATAATAATAATTTTCAACCCCCGAAAACGTGGGTTTGAGTCTCGTTTAAGTCTTTTTTAAGAACAATTGTTACCTCCTAGAACCAAAGATTCCCTATATAAACTCCATACTTTTGTTAATAAAATCAGTTCATATTTTCAATTCAACGAAGAAAAATTGGGTTAATCTTCTTCTCCGGAATCCCTATTCAGCATTCATTATCAAAATGTAAGAGGACTTCTTACCAACCTCGAACCTGTTCTGTGACAGCCAAACCTTTTCGGCTGACATATTGGGTTTCTCTGAAACTTGGCTAAACTCCTCTGTTTTGGATAATGAAATTCCTTCGAATAACTTTATTTTTATAGGCTTGATCGTGTTGGTCGTCGTGGTGGTGGAGTACTCATTGCTGTCAACTCGAATCTGTGTTCAAAGGTTATGCCGATTTATCTCACCTTAGGTGTTGAGTGTATTTGCGTCGAAGTTACATGTTCTAACTTTAGCCTATATATCTCTAGTTCATATATTCGTATATTAGTCGACTAAAAGATAGTGATTTTGCCGAATATTTCTTGGCTTGTTGATGATAATCTATTTGTATACCCTTGCAAAAAGGGTATATTAATTTTGGTCAGAAGTGTGCAACGGATTTTAACGGAAACGAAGCATCTCCGACCATACAAAGTATATATATTCTTGATCAGCACGACGAGACGAGTTCAAATCCGTTCGTCCGTCCGTCCGTCTGGATCAACGCAAACTCCTCCTAGACCGTAAGAGCTACAG
Source organism: Drosophila tropicalis (assembly GCF_018151085.1). Classification (NCBI taxonomy): domain Eukaryota; kingdom Metazoa; phylum Arthropoda; class Insecta; order Diptera; family Drosophilidae; genus Drosophila; species Drosophila tropicalis. The sequence goes on along the minus strand of NW_027172360.1, from coordinate 1,549,721 downwards.
AGCTGAAATTTTGCACCTAGGCTTGTATATGCTGCGTTGTATATCTCGGATTCAGCCGGATCGGACCACTTTATCATATAGCTCCCATACAAACCCCAAAGTCACGAACAGTGACTTTTCTCAATAACGTTATTTTCTGCGCTATTATCGTGAAACTTAATATTAGAGAGTTTATTACGCCTACAAACTACTGCGCCAAATTTGATCAAGATCGGGTGACTATATCATATAGCTCCCATAGGAACGATCGGTCGAAAACAGTGACTTTTGTAAATAACTTCGTTACTTTTAACATGATTGTTTTCAAATTAAACATTTCTTAATTTAATATATCTGTTAATGACTGTGCCGAATTTGATCAAATTCGGGTGACTATATCATATAACTCCCATAGGAAAGATCGGTCGAAAACAGTGACTTTTGTAAATAACTTCGTTACTTTTAACGTGATTGTTTTCAAATTAAACATTTCTTAATTTAATATATCTGTTAATAACTGTGTCGAATTTGATAAAGATCGGTTGACTATATCATATAGCTCCCATAGGAACGATCGGTGGAAAACAGTTACTTTGATCAATATCTTCGTTATTTCCTATGATTGTAGGCCGTTCTTTCGCAAACATAAGCCTTTTTTAGATAAAACGTTCTTCCACATTGATGGCTAATAGGTAAGGAAAAAGTTACCAAAAAAGTTGCAAGGGTATACAAACTTTGACGCGGTCGAAGTTAGCACCGGCCCTCTGGTTTTCTCTTTTGATTGGTCATTTCGATTTGAGTGCTGCGATATAGATTGTGCAGTGAAGTTTTTCTACTCTGCTCTTAATTCTCTAATTGATAAATTCTCCAGCGCGCCAGTTTGGTTCACACGTAGGCTGTCTAAACTCCGTAACATTAAATCGAGATGTTTTAAAAGATTTAAAAAAAACTGGTTCGCGACTTGACTATGCAAATTATTGTATAGCCAAATCTCAATTTTGTCTTTTAAATACTCAATGCTACAATAATTATATCGTTCGCTGTAAGGTTGAATTATATAAGAACCCCAAAAGATTTTACAACTTTGTCAATTCCGACTTATTCTATTACTGTTTCGGATCCTACACCCTATCCCTTTTCAATCCCGCATTTAAATTGTATGTTTTTTCCTAGTATTACTGAAGACTGTATTATTTCTAGCTTGTCATGTTTAACGTCTTCCTTCATTCCCGGGCCTTATAATATACCTAGTTGCATCCTTAAAATGTGTTGGATTTCCCTATCTAAGCCTTTTAATCGGTTATCCTTTATATCGAGTGAGACTTGTAGCTTTCCTGATATTTGGAAGGAGCCTTTAATATTCCACTTTTTAAAAAGGTGGCAAATCGGATGTTTCTAACTACCGTGGCATTGCCAAACTTTCGGCAATACCTAAGCTGTTTGAGGAAATTATTAAGTCTTCCCTTCAACATCTATCCAGTTTCACTATTTCTCCTTGTCAGCATGGCTTCATGAAAAGTCGTTCGTCGCTTACCAACCTTTTAGAATTGACTACCCTTGTACACCATGGCTTCCGTAAAAAGTGTCAAACTGATGTTATTTATACTGACTTTAGTAAGGCTTTCGATACGGTTGATCATTCTATGCTTCTCGCGAAACTTAACATCATGGGTTTTCCCCAAAACTATTGGCTTGGTTAAAGTTGTGTCTTATTGGCAGAACCCAAAAGGTGTCTTTTAGTTCCTCGATATCTAAAACTGTTCGAGTTACGTCAGGTGTACCCCAAGGCAGTCATCTGGGACCACTATTATTTACATTGTTTATAAATGATTTGCCTTTGGCTTTGGCTCATTCACGCGTTTTCATGTTTGCGGATGACGTCAAGATTTGTTATTCCAATAATGATCCTTCTATCCAACAGTACTTGCAATCACGTTAATAAATTACACCTTAATGCCTCTAAGTGCTCTTTTATGACTTTCAATCGTTTGTCTCCGTTCTTAGCTCATTACTCTATTAAATCTGTTCTATTAGATTGTGTACCATCATTCAAAGACTTAGGCGTTATGTTTGACGCAAAACTTTCATTTAATGTTCATATATCTTCAATTGTCAATAGAGCATGCAGCCTTCTTGGCTTCATTAAACGTTGGGCCAAAAAATTTGATGATCCCTAACTAATAGAATATTTCTCGCCAGTGTGGAACCCTCAATATAATGTTCGCTAGCGTAGTATTGAATCGGTACAGAAGCAATTCCTTAAGTTTGCGCTACGCGGTCTAAATTGGGACCCGAGTCTTCGCCTACCTTCTTATTCTGACAGACTTCTTCTTATTAATCTTCCTTCACATTATAACCGTAGGCTTCTTTTTTGGCATTCTCTTTCTCCATAAACTAGTCAACGGCGAAGTCATTTCTACCAATTGGTAGAACACAAAAATATAGCGTATCTAGTAAATTTACTAGTAAACGAACCTTTTCGTGTTCTTTGCCTATCTTTTAACAACCTTTCTCACCTAATTTCTCCTCATCTTTATGTCAATCCTGTCTGGCTTTGTTGTTCTCTCTGCTTTGTGCTTGTGCTCAGCTTCTCTCCCGCGTAAGCACTTTGGTAAGGCCCCCTCTCAAAGCTCGGCTTATAACTGGTCTTGCACTCTTTGTTGTGCTGTGCACTGTAGCTGTCTCTTTGTTTTATTTGTAATTATTGATTTTTTATCGATAATTATCTTTGTGCTGTGTATTTAAATTTTTCTATATATTCTTATACACATATATTTTTTTTTGCCCTGTGATTCTTGCACTTGCACGCATTCTGATCAATTTTATGATCAGTATAGAGCAATATCTTGTTGGCTCTGCGATAATCTTATTCACTTAAAATGTGCTGGCCTTAACGGCCGCGACTACGACAAATTTTCTGGTTTGTCTGTGTCTAAGCCTTAGCTTGGCTTAATGCGCTGGACTTGCCCATCTTGTGCCAGCCAGCAGCTTGATTTTTGCCGTATGTACAGGGATCTTCTTTAAACAAGAAAGCGTACATTTATTGTCGCAATTCAAGTTTGTTCCACCTTCTGAGAAATTGCCCAAGAAATGTACCCTTGAGTTGCCTCGTAAGCAGTTGCCAGCTCTCTCTATTACTTCGTCTCCAATTTTACTTTCGCCTACACCATCTTCTTATGCTCTTCTTTTCAGATTGAAGTACTCATTACAAGCCCTGGTGTACCTCAATCTATCCCTCATGGGAACTCTGATCAATCACAGGATCATGCTGGCTCTCAATCACTTGCGGATCCCAATGCTCCTCATCGCAAACAATTATTTATCTCTAGGCTTGCTCCAGATACTTCTGCGTCGTCTGTGGCAGTTTACATTGGTAATATATGACTTGCTAAGGTTTTAATTCAAAAGTTTAAGGTTTCTAGGCCTCGCGAAATCTCCTCTTTTAAAATTACAGTACCAAATGAGTACTTCTCAGCTATGGTTGACCCTAATTTTTGGCCAGTGGGCCTTGTTGTACACGAGTTTGCGACCAATAAGCGCTCCCGTCCGTTGCCTGTCCACCTTCCTAATTTATCTTCTGCTTCAAAAAACTAATGCATTTATTATCAAAATGTAAGAGGACTTCTTACCAAGCTCTCGAACCTGTTCTGTGATAGCCAAACTTATTCGGCTGACATATTAGCTTTCTCTGAAACTTGTCTAAACTCCTCTGTTTTGGATATTGAAATTCTTTCGAATAACTTTATTTCTTATACGCTTGATCGTGTTGGTCGTCGTTTCGGTGGACTCGAATCTGTGTTCAAGTGTTGTGCCGATTTATCTCTCCTTAGGTGTTGCGTTTATTTGCGTCGAAGTTACATGTTCTAACTTTAGCCTATATATCTCTTGTTCATATGTATATTCTTCTTCTGATATCATGATCTACGTGCACCATGCTGATGCTTTACGAACTATTTTTAGTCGTCTTAAAGATCGTGATTTTCTTATAGTTTTAGGTGATTTTAACTTGCCTAATATTTCTTGGCTTGTTGATGATCTATCCTTCATCTCAACATGTTTTTCTTGATAGCCTAATTGAATGTGCACTATATCAGTTGAATTCTTTCCTTAACTCTTCTAAAAGAATCCTTGATCTTGTTTTTGTCTCTGATCCCACTGTTAGTGCTGTATCACAAACACAGCCACTGGTGAAACCTGAAGATCCTTATCACCATACCATTGAAGTTACTATTTCTTACAATTCCGTTACTAATTCATTTAATAGCATCTCAAATTCTCGTGGTAGATGTTTTTGTATAACAAATTTCAATCTTCTTAACAGCCTTATTTTCTCTTTTGACTGGTCATTTTTATTTGAGTTCTGCGATATAGATTGTGCAGTGAAGTTTTTCTACTCTGCTCTTAATTCTCTAATTGATAAATGCGTTCCTTATGTGAATGTCTCTACCGTCTCCAGCGCGCCAGTCTGGTTCACACGTAGGCTGTCTAATCTTAAAAAAAACTGGTTTGCGACTTGACTATGCAAATTATTGTTGATACAACAATTATCTCGTTCGCTGTAAGGTTAAATTTTATAAGAACCCCAGAAGATTTTACAATTTTGTCAATTCCAATAGACGCCCTAATGTACTATCTTCCACCTTCAGACTTAATCACCAGACTGCTAATAATGATTCAGATATTGCAGATCTGTTTGCTAAATTCTTTCAGTCGACTTATTCTACTACTGTTTCGGATCCTACACTCTATCCCTTTTCAATCCTGCATTTAAATTGTATGTTTTTTCCTAGTATTACTGAAGACTGTATTATTTCTAGCTTGTCATCTATAACGTCTTCCTTCGTTTCCGGGCCTAATAATATACCTAGTTGCATCCTTAAAATGTGTTCGATTTCCCCATCTAAGCCTTTATCTTTTAGTCTTTTATTATTCCACTTTTAAAAAAGGGTGGCAAATCGGATGTTTCAATAGCAATAGCTAAACTGTTTGAGAAAATTATTACGTCTTCCCTTTAACACCTATCCAGATCCACTATTTCTCCTTGTCAGCATGGCTTCATGAAAGGTCGTTCGTCGCTTACCAACCTTTTAGAATTGACTACCCTTGTACACCATGGCTTCCGTAAAAAGTGTTAAACTGATGTTACTTATACTGACTTTAGTAAGGCTTTCGATACGGTTGATCATTCTATGCTTCTCGCGAAACTTAATAGTTTTTCCCAAAACTATTGCCTTGGTAAAGGCAGAACCCAAAAGGTGTCTTTTCGTTCCTCGATATCTAAAACTGTTCGAGTTACGTCAGGTGTACCGCAAGGCAGTCATATAATAATAATAAATTACACCTTAATGCCTCTAAGTGTTCTTTTTTGACTGTCAGTCGTTTGTCTCCGTTCCTAGCTCTTTAAAAAGTCTGTTCTGTTATATTGTGTACCATCATTCAAAGACTTAGCCGTTATGTTTGACCGAAAACTTTTATTTGATGTTCATATTTCTCCAATTGTCAATAGAGCATGCAGCCTTCTAGTCTTGATTAAACGTTGGGCCAAAGAATTTGATGATCCCTATGTAACTAAGGTTTTATACACTTCGTTTGTTCGCCCTACTATATCGCCATAGAATACCTACCTTCTTATTCTCACAGACTTCTTATTAATCTTCCTTCACTTTATAACCGTAGGCTTGTTTTTGGCATTCTTTTTCTCCATAAACTAGTCAACGGCGAAGTCATTTCTACCAATTTACTAGATACGCTATATTTTTGTGTTCCCTCACGTCGGACCAGAAACTTTTTTCCTATTCAACTTAGTAGATGTCTGACTAACTACTCTCTTCACGAACCTTTTCGTGTTCTTTGCCTATCTTTTAACAACCTTTCTCACCTAATTTCTTCTCATCTTTATGTCAATCCTCTTCGCGCTATACTTTTTAATCATCTACAGCGAAACCAATGAAAATATTCTGGACTTGGATTGGCTGCAACTCATCACTGACCACATTGGCTGTAGATCGGGGCATAGCTGGCACCTTGTGCAAATAAAACACCTCCACCGGGTCGGGGGTGCTTAGGTGTGTATAAAGCTAAGCTACCTTCTTCATTTAATCACTATCCGTCTTTACCTTAAGATTTTTCATCGTTTGCTGTGTTAGTTGACGTAAATAAATAAATAATCGACGCCGTATGTCTGTGAGCACCTCTTTAGCCACCAGCCGAGACTTATACCGCTCCACGCTTCCATCGCCATTCCGCTTGATAGCATACACCCTTTTTGAACCAATCGCTTTTTGGGTTAATCTACCAGTGTCCATGTCTTATTTGCCAACAGAACCTCATATTCTTTATCCATATCAGACTTCCAGAATAAAGATTGCGTACCTTTCATCGCTTCTTCGAATGTCTGTGGCAAATCCAGTTCCTTTACATGCAACTTGTTTACACGATTATACATTTTCGTAGGACGTCATACACATACCGGCACATTGGGTTTCCTTCCTGTTCATGCCTCATAAGGCGTCATACTAACTAACTGTTGGTGATCTGTTTCGAATGTAACACGCTGTCATTATTGTCTCTGCCCAGAAAAACTCCTCCATATCCGCGTGTAAAAGAAAACATCTTGCCATCTCGATAAGCGGTTTGCTCGTTCAGCCACTCCTTTCTGTTGAGGGATATATGGAATACGCATCAAAACGCCTGTTGATGAATTCTCGGCAGTTGTCATTTCTTATTGTCTTCAATTTTTTACCAGTTTTTCGTTCAGCCATCTCCTTGAATTCGACGAATTTCACAAATACTTCGTCCTTTCATTTTAGACAATAAGTAAATATTCGTCTCGGCATGTCGTCTATTAATGTCAAAAAATTTGAAGAGCCGCCAAGAGAACATTTCGGAAAAGGCTCACATACATTGGTATGTATGTATTCCAAAAGATGCTGAGCTTTATGGTCAGACGCCGACAGAAAAGGTTGAGTATGAATCTTGCTTTTCATGCAAGTCACACATGGCATCTTCTCTGAGAAATCCACATTTTCCATGCCACTGACGATCCTGCGTTTAACAATATTCATTAAACTTGAATAATTTAAATGACCATACCTGTAGTGTCAACCTTCTGCACTTATCTGTCTCACTGCAAAGCATCGATTGCCTGTCTCCTTAAACTCGAAGAGCTTTCCTTTTCTTTCTGCAGTTAGTACTATCTCGCCGTTTTGGCGAACCGTCGCATATTCTTTGTCCAAAATCACAGTGCATCGCCTATCGACTGCTCGATTAACCGACATTAAATTCGTCTCCAACCCTGGTAAGTGGTCACAAAAACCGGTCTGTACAAGCATATCACCTCTGCCAACTGCCTTTATGTTGTCGTGGTTGTCGGCCAATACAACATCTTCTTCATGTGCAACACCACCTCAAAGCATCTAGATTTCTTGCCTGTGCCGCAGCTAGAACTGTGTACGATCGATGTTGTGATTGCCGATTTACCTTTGACTTTTCTTAAAACTTTGGGCAGTCCCTTTTATAGTGACCTCGCTGCCCACAGTTGTACCACTCTATATCCACCAGGGACTTCTTTTTAAGAGTTGGATATTTTCGCACATTTGGTGCTCTTCTGGGGTTGTTACTCTCTCGTTATTTCTGCGATCTCCTTCTTCCAGCAACTTAACCTGACGCTGTCCAAAGAAGGCAGACTATCACGTGTCTGCATCGCAATAACGAAGTTTTTGCACATCCACCTCGGGAACTTGTTGTACCAAATCGATGCATTCCCCAGCATTTATTTGTGGTTGTTGCCTCTTCACCTGCTTTAGCTTTGAATCTTTTGCAAGGCGGGCACGTAAACTGCGCATCCATGTTCCTGCAGATCGCTTTCCAGTTCATGCTACTACTATACTATATAAAAACAGAGGGCGGGGGCTAACTTCGACCGCGTCAAAGTTTTATATTACTCTTTCCTTACCTATGGTTTTCAAAGTGGGAAAAAGATGTTAAAGGGTTTCTTTAAAGTCTAATGTTTGCGAAACGGCTTACATAGGAAAAAACGAAGTTACTAATCAGAGTCACTGTTTTCCACCGATTGTTCCTATGTGAGCTATAGAAGGCTCAAATAGAATATATAAGATATATTCACCCGATCTTGATCGAATTCATTCGGCACAGCAATTAACAGATATATAAAACTGATGAATGTTTAATTTTGAAGCCATCGCGTTAAAAGTAACGAAGTTATTGACAAAAGTCACTGTTTTCGAATATTTAACAAATAGAAAACAGAAGGTACTTTTTAAGTCTTCTTATTCCATTTCTATTTTTGTGACATCGGATGTACCTCAATATAGTGCTTATATCTATTAAATCTTAACACTACCAAATGTAAGGTAATGCCTTTTAATCGTATCTCAACTAGTCACTTATTTTTTAAACAATAGTCCTCATGAACTTCTAAATAATATGAATGATTTGGGCGTTCTTATGTACCATAAGTTAAATTTTAACACCCATATTTCCACCACAGTCGCAAAGGCTACGTCTACATGGCGATATTGACTCGCCTAAGTTATTAGCTCAACTTAATCTGTTGGTACCATGTAGACGGAGAATACATTCTATTATAACGTTAACCCTTATTCTTTGTTCTACTAGCTGTGCCTCAAATGAACCTTTTAGAGCCTTCTGTTCCGAGTTTACCATTACTATACTTAAAACATCTATCATCTTCTATTTATTTCATTGAAACCCATAGTGTTATGATTTGTTTGTGTTTTTTCAAATGTGTATTTGTCCACGCGACTCATGCCATGGGTTATACGGTTGAACCCCACGGTGGGTCGGGTGGAAGGTTGGCAGCTACATATCTGCTAGGGCTCACGCGTAACAGGCGTATCATATCCAATAGCTCAGAAAATAACCAAGTTATACGGCTGAACCCGAGAAATACAAACTGTGCACTATATGCTGGCCTATGTTTGTTTCATACCTGTATTTATAACGGTCTAGTAGAAATTTGCCAACCCAAACTAATCAAGAATATTTGTAGTTTATTTGGTGTGAGATGTTTCCTTCTATGCGCTGCACACTTTATTAATATTTTCAATCGTATAAAAAGGGAAAACAGTTTAAAAAACTGTACCGTATGACGTAAAACTTTTGTGGGTCATAGCTCGGCATGGATGTTGACAATCGCCCCAGCATCAATAATGTGGGTCGCCTATCTTGGCAGAGCAAAGCATCACTGAAAATGGAACTCAAAAAAAGTGCGATCCACAAAAGATCGACCACACTTTTTGGACTTGCTGCCGGCTTCTTTTGGATTAAATGCTGGAATTGTAAATAAAGCCGCCTCGGCAAGTACAGACAACTCCGCTTTATCATCATCACATCAGGGTGGCCAGAACGTTACTTACCTTGAGCCAATCATTTAAATGACAATAATTATGCAAACAATCTTAGCATCATTATGCGAATAGGTCTTAAAATAATCTGGAATGCTAACGGTCTATGCAAAAGTTGACTAGAGGTACAAAGTGAAACAATATTAATATACGATACAATCTTCTTTGAGCCAATCACCCAAGCGGTAATGCAAGAGTATTGCATTCCAATCAAGTCCAGGCACCGAAAACACATCTCTCATTAGTACACATTGCCACCTTTATCGGCAATATTAACATGGCCTCCTGTTATGTGCCTCCTAGACATACATATATTCCATACAGATGTTTTTGCAAAGCCTGAGCAGCCTGGGATCAATATCTAGCTGGTAGTGATTTCGAGAATAAATAACCATAAGGAAAACTTCCCCTTCTATCTTGCATCAACATATTTAACGTGACCAATGATGCTTCACGGGATCACTTAACCCAACACCGATACCGTGGAGAAGTTATCATGTAACAACTACGAAACCGCTTGTGCCTACACTTCACCATAAAGAAGCTCTCAACGCCCAGCAAGATACAGGGACATGATTGGCTTGTTTCACGAAATCAAAAACATCTTGCGAGAGATGAACAATGGACTTAATAGGGTCTTAAACCAAGAAGAAGAACACTAGCGAAATCTTGAGCTCATCTCTGGCAAGCCACCAAATACTTGAAGACGGCAACAGTGAGAAAAGGACCAACAGAGGATTAAACGGCATTTGGTTCAGAATCATAGAAGAGGCACCTGAGGAGGACGGATCTGTCGAAAACCTTCACCCCTTTCAGCACATGTAGCGCCATAGATATGGATGCCACTTTGTCCTTTCTTGAGGACCCGTATCAAATGCCATCAGCCGAATCACGCCTAAGGTTAAAGCCAGGCGTCGATGCAGTCAACATTAAGTAGAATAATCGAACTACTTGTCAGAATGTTTACCAGATTCTTCAATTTTTGTCACTTTTTAACAAAATTAAACTGCGCAGATATTAAAATGAAACCCGAAGTATGACCTCGCCTAGTACCCTCCAATTAGTTTGTTAGCAATTCTCTTTAAAGTATTTGAAAAAATACTTCTAGCTAGAATATTACCCCTACTAGACGAAGGCAAGCTAATTCAAGAACATTAATTTGGCTTTCGACGGCATAGCAAGAAAAAGAATGAACAAGGAAAAGAATGGATCAGATTTTACGAGTTTTCGAGTGGTTTTCGGTTGGCGAAGTCAGTCTCCTGATCTAAATCTTATTGATGACTTGTGGGGTAAGCTATAGAATCAGGCGGCAAAAAAAAATGTACTAACAATCGATAATTGTAAGACTGCGTCGAAGATTTTGATAAAGACCTGCCACGCTTTGATTAAGAGTATGCCCAACCGAATTGGAGAAGTATTGGTAAAATAAAGGTGGGCGATGGATGCTTCTACACACAAACTGTGTGATATCTGACACATGTATTAACACTTGGAAGATCGCAAAGCGGATCGGAAATGGCGAAGAAAAAGAAATTACGGGTATAGCGAAATAGAAAGGGCTAAACCGAAGTTAGCTTCATTAATATTTATATTATTGTAAAATTCATCAAATTATTGTTAGTGTCATTTTATCGTGTAAAAACTTACTTTTTTTATTTCTCTCGCATTCTTTGGGTCGCCGCCGCCTGGTATGTATTGTATCACGTCTCATTGAATGTGGTCTATTTACACCATGAAGCTTGAAATAAAGACCACAAGCATTGCATACCATTTCGCCTCTAACACTTCGTCTCCATATTGTTGTAGTAAGAGTCCCACAATTAGAACAAGACATGTCCTTTTGAGGACCAGATAAAGTATTGAAGAGGTTACTTTTAAAGTTCTATAATCCGGATATTTAAATAAGATAGGTTGACCGGTGTCAAAAACGTATAACCTACCTTTTTATCTTTAAGTGTATCTAACATGATTTTAGATGTGCATTCTTTTTGTTGACACCCATCTGCAACCTTGGCAGTTGTCGTTTCGCAGCAATCTGTTTTTGTAGGGAAGCTCTGTTTTCTTCTACAAGCTTTAGGTTTACTGTATTGAGCATCTGATAGGTCCTGTTCCAAATATTCGGATGCTTATGCTTATACACAAATACTTAAAATGGATTTAATCCCTTACCTTTAATAGTGCTATAGGTTCATCAGGTACGTTTGCAAATGATACCGTGGACGACACTGGTGAAAAAAATTGTTGACTCATCATGGTTCGAATAATTTGTGTAGCCGGAATTTGTTCATTATTTTTGGCTGAAAAATAAATTATTTTTAAACATATTGTATTATTCTTATTTTTAACAATATTAAGTTTGTATCAAAAAGATCAGAACGTCGGTTACAGTTGTGTAAGGGAAAAAATATTGTCAACATTTTCAATTCAAGATTGTATTATTCGAAAGCTTTTGACTGGATTTTGTTTTAGTATTTCCTAACCTAAATTATTATCTTATATATAAAAAAAGTTTTGACACACTGCAGTGTGGAGTCAGCTTCAAGCATGGTTTATGTCTACTTTTTATGTCGATATGATATTTGCGAATGCGAATAAAATGGATTTTATAACGGCTTTCCGTGTATCGACCGCAGCACAGTGGGCGATTTGCCTGATCTAGCGTAACGAAATTAATTACTCAAAAAATAAAAACTATTTTGCAATAATGGTAATGTTTATATTATTTGGACCCTTTAAGGCTCAATATTTAATAACTTTTTGCAACTTAAAAATTTTGGTTATGCTTTTTTTTTTTGATTTACATGTTTTTAACATTTTTATTGTCTGCATTTTTAACTATTATTAATTATTATTTTAACTTTTATAAACTATTATTAACTATTATTAACTATTATTTTAACTATTATTATTATTAATAATATTAGTTATCCGATTCCGAATCGGAATTTTTTGAATCTGAAGAGTAATTTAATAGCAGACTTCGAACTTCCTTATCAAACACTATTTCTTTACTAGATTTATTTCGTTTGTTTTTGCACAAACTTGTTATAAGCGGGTCTGAAGCAACTAATAATGAATTCATTAAATCCTCCATTGTATTTACACGCGAGTTTTTTCGTGTATGCTTGAGCCGAAAATTTCGTAAATTTTTGTTACTTGCTTCCAAAGCTTCTTCGGACATCATGCCAATCGAAAGTGGTACACATTCGATAATTTCGGCTCCGTGAATTAATATTTTGTGCAATGAGTTGGGCATGTAAAATCAAGAATATTCTTGCACAAATATCTTCGCAGTTTCTATCGTATATTTTCTAAAGCTATCGGCATTTATTGCACAACCTGAAGACATGGAACGCAAAATAACACCAAGTCTTTTTATCAGGTTATGGTTTCTTGGATGACTGCCTTTTGTTTATCGACTATGCTCTTGTCCGAGGCACGAACTTGCCACTTTTTAATTGGTAGACGATAGCCGATATGTAGCATACATTCAAAGCAGCGAATCCAACAATGAAAAGTCGATAATCCAAACTTCAGCAAGTCCTCATTTCTTGCCAAGTTGTTAATTGCATTTAAGTCGTTCATAGCCTTGGGCGTTGCTTTACAAATACCACATGTTTGCGATGATGTTTCGGCAATCACGCTAAAAACTTTGCCATCGATCATGGTAAGTTGCAATTTGTGGTAAACTTGAAAGCTACTTAAGCGCGTAGGCACAATTTTCAATATCTTTTGGTTTTCGCCCTGGAGCCAATTTTTTTTCAGGACTCAGAAGAACCAAATCATCGTTAAGCCAGGCTGCGTTGTTGTTCTCCAATTGATTCTTATCTCTGTTGCTTTTCTTCCACTTTTCAGACAATCTTTTGTGGAAAATTTTTAGTTTATCCATAATTGAATGGTAGTCCTGCTCACTACAGTCTGATTTCTTGAAAACATTAGAAAAAATGTGGTCAAGTACGGAATACTTATTTAAAGCGCATTTTTCCTCATGCCATACTATAAAAAGTTGCCGCTTGCAGACCGACATGGTTTCTAAAAAAAGCAACATTGTTAGAATGGGCAGCTCAGGGCAGCTAATGTTGGACAATTCACATGGTGGACGAACAATATAATATCACAAAAATAAAATTTTTACCGGCCAATACCGGCCTCATAATTTTTATATCCTTGCAAAAAGGGTATATTAATTTTGGTCAGAAGTGTGCAACGCATAGAACGAAGCATCTCCGACCATACAAAGTATATATATTCTTGATCAGCACGACGAGACGAGTTCAAATAGCCCTGCCCGTCCGTCCGTCCGTCTGGATCAACGCAAACTTCTCTTAGACCGTAAGAACTACAGAGCTGAAATTGCACCTAGGCTTGTATATACTGCAGGCGTTGTATATCTCGGATTCAGCCGGATCGGACCACTATATCATATAGCTCCCATACAAACCCCAAAGTCACGAACAGTGACTTTTCTCAACAACTTCGTTATTTTCTATGTTATTATCGTGAAACTTTATATTAGAGAGATTATTACGCCTATAAACTACTGTGCCAAATTTGATCAAAATCGGGTGACTATATCATATAGCTCCCATAGGAACGATCGGTCGAAAACAGTGACTTTTGTAAATAACTTCGTTACTTTTAACGCGATTGCTTTCAAATTAAACACTTGTTAGTTTAATATATCTGTTAATGACTGTGCCAAGTTTGATCAAGATCGGGTGACTATATCATATAGCTCCCATAGGAACGATCGGGCGAAAACAGTGACTTTTGTAAATAACTTCGTTACTTTTAACGTGATTGTTTTTAAATTAAACGTTTCTTAATTTAATATATCTGTTAATGACTGTGTCGAATTTGATAAAGATCGGTGACTTTGATCAATATCTTCGTTATTTCCTATGATTGTAGGCCATTCTTTCGCAAACATAAGCCTTTTTATATAAAACGTTCTTCCACATTGATGGCTAATAGGTAAGGAAAGAGTTACCAAAAAAGTTGCAAGGGTATATAAACTTTGACGCGGTCGAAGTTAACCCCGGCCCTCTGGTTTTTTTTATGGGTTAGAGATATAATCGGAATAATCATTCCACACAGTAGGGGAGGAAAAAATGGGACGTGCGTGTTTGAGCTTAGTGATTAAGAAAGAACATCGAAAAAGGGGGGCAGCGGTGAGCAAACGACCACGCCCTCATTGTCCAAGCGAGGTGGAGGTGGAGGTGGAGTTGTAGCTGCTAAGTCCATTCTCATTTAATCACGACCATACCGTCGAATGGATCTCAAAGGCAGTGCCCTAGCATCCTGTCCGAACCGAAAGCAAAGTTGCTACTCTCTCGATCCGTACCGAAAGACCAGGCACTTCAACTCTTGCTGTTTCAGAATCCCAATGTGCCAGGTAGGGAGGAAGGGATAATCTGCTGCTTGTTCGCCAGGTCGACAATGTTGAAGGGATCGTACCTCAAAAAGCGACACAAAAGACGCGAACACGAACACTGAAGTCCGGTAAGGTAAAGCGAGTCCTTGGTCTGGATGCTATAACAGATGCGGCCCATGAGCTGTCGTTGGGAACGGAGGCGAAGACAATTGAAGTGGCCTCGCGAGATGACCCCCGCAGCCATGGATTTCAAGTCAAGTCATAATGTTCCTTACTCTTTTTCTGTAACTCAATTCATCACTGCACAGGCAGGACATTTCAAATATCATTTCCATTTCTTCTACCTTCCCCATCCCCATCCCCATTATTTAAGTCTGAAGAAAACTGTCTTCTTAGTAAATTTCATAGGTATACTCTAATTTCTTCGAAGAAAACTTCTATAACTTATGATATACTGGTCCAATCCCGACAATACTTTATCTTATCCGGGTTATAAGATGGCTGAGTAAAACACATACGCACCGACGGACGTATAGACGAACAGACGGACTGGCCATATCGACTCAGCTTTTTAAGAATATGATCAAGAATATATATACTTTATGGGGTTGGAGACGTCTCCTTCCGTGCGTTACAAACAGCTGACCAATTTTATAATATCCTTTGCAAGGATATAATAAGCAGTTGACACAAGAAAAAAATCCGTATTGACTCGATGGTGACTGATAGGCAAATCGGTGAAAAAATAGGATGCTCCCATTCGACCGTAGTAAACTATATTATATTAATAAACTATATTATATTAATAAACTATATTATATTAATAAACTATATTATCTCTTGTACATGTTTCTTGAACCTTAAGCAATGGTGCTCTTTTTATACCATACACCCATAGGGTGAAATGGTATATTAAAGTCGCCAAAATGTATGTAACAGGCAGAAGGAAGCTTCTCCGACCCCATAAAGTATATATATTCTTGATCAGGATCAACAGCCGAGTCGATCTAGCCTTGTCCGTCTGTCCGTCCGTCGGTAATTGGAAAAACTCGATTATCTCCCGTATTTTTCTACCTGATGCAATCAAATTTGGCACACTTTGATATGAATTTGATACTAATATCCAGCAAAACACCAAATTTGATCGAAGTCGGACAAAACATAGTAGAGTTATGCATATAAACGTTTTTCCATAAGGCCGGAGTTGGCCGTTCGCTGGTGGGGGCGCTAGGGTGCTCGTATGTTGGAGTGAGCGAGATACTAAGGCTGATGTCAGAGTGGCCGCGATAAGCGATGCGATGCTACAAGCGATAATTATCGCAGCGATCTGCAAAGCGATGACATGGCAGAGTGAAAGCTTTCCGCATAGCGAGAAACCTAGCGAGGGTTCTAATTTTAGTCTCAGTTGCAATCATCGTCGTCATGGATTTAGACGAAGAATTTTTTGCGTCAGCAGCAGTTATAAATGTTGTAATGAAAAAAACCACCGGGATCCATCCACTGAATAGAAACCGTTTAAAAGGAGAGTTTAATAGTTTGTATAAAAATTTAAGGCAGTATCCTGACAAATTTTTCAATTATACTCGAATGTCGATCAATACATTCGATTATATTTTGACGAAGATTCATTCAAAACTGGAAAAGTGTTGGACAAATTTTGTTGTTAATCCCATAACGCCATGTGAGAAACTTATTCTAACTTTGAGGTAACTATGTAATTATATATATATTTTTTTTTTTTGCAACAAAAATGTTTGATTTTTTTAATTGTTTTCGGAATTATTTCCGTCTCCAAAATGAGAAAGTACGATCTTTTGAATTTCCATTCTGCAAAGCATTTTTTTTCGCATGTCCATAGACTTCAACCAAAAACCAACTATTTTTAAGCTCAGAACGCAACGAAAACACACGTATAACAACAGTTGGATGAAGCGATAAAGCGAGAAAGCGATTCAGAATCGCTTTCTCGCAACTCGCTTCAACTTGTCGCTTTGGCTCTCTTCTTGCTTCGCTTGCACTCTGACATGCATTCAACGATTACATATAAATTTGAATGCAGAGCTTTCTCGCTCATTGTCGCTCAATATTATCCCATCGCCTATCGCGTCCACTCTGACATCAGCCTAAGATATGCTTGTAAAAAGCATGTGAAAATGCATTTGTTTAATAAAATTTAAATATTTGCTTTACTGGTGTATGGTATACCTAAGTCGGCGAGACGACTTACTTCATTAAGTTTGCAACTGTAGTGAACTGACAATATCTAACCGGTCTAAGGGAGTGTTGTCGTTAAGATAATAATAATAAGTTTCTAAGTGTGAAGTGCACCTATAAAAAGAATGCTGTTACTATCAGGTCAGAGCTGGAGACACAATATGGAGAAAAATTAAGTGTCGAAACCGTGCGTCGCAAATTGCAAGAAGCTGGTTTGCGCGATGCTTACCACAAAAATAAAGAAAACGCGTCTTAAATGGACTAAAGACCATAAGGATTGGACTCTGGAGCAATGGCGAGAGTTTTATGGCCATTGCCATTTTCTGAAGAAAGGTAGAAGCAAACTTGTATTGTGAAAACGGTCAAGTTTCCTCAGAGCTATATAAATGGAAGAATGAATGGAAAAAATATGGGCAAGTGTTAAAGGAGTTTTTGGTCGAGGCACTAAAGAATTATTTATCGTTCAGGGTGGATGCAATTTCTAAAGACGACTCTGCGACATTCCACCGAACCAAATCTGTTAGTAATGTTTTGTTCTGATGCTGTCACTTTTTCGAAACATGGAATGATTACGAAAACATTTGCAAAAAATTTACACTTTTTTAGCTAACAAAATGTTCTGAGGACATACGTCATACAAATAATTATATGTGCATTATTTCTTTTGTCTTGTTTTACTGTTATAAGTTAGTTTTTGAAAGTTTGACGAATGCACAATTATCATGGTATTCTTTGTGCTTGCCATGCGTATAAAATTTTGTCATTCTAATCTCTTTCGTGGTACCATTACTGCAAAATGATTTGGTTCATCGGGTTCTGCGTAGTAAATAATTATATGCGCAAAACACTTGTGGCTGATCATTCGTACGTAAAGTGTTGCTGTTGAAGACTTATTTCTGAAAATTTGCTTAAATCTCTATTGTAAGTATATTATTAATTTAAATTTATAAATAAAAAACCTTAATTAGTACATAATATATATTGTTGTCAGGCTAAAATGCCTCGTGGTACAAGTTTGTCCGATTACGAGCAGGGAATTATCCTCGGCATGCATGAAAGCGGCTCCAAGATCTTTGAGATAGCAAGCAGACTTAACAGGCATAGAAACTGCATAAGTAGCTTCCTGAAAAACCCATCGAAATATGGTGCTACTCGACGCAGCGGACGCAAGACCAACATTGACGATCGATGCAAACGGCAGATTCGACGTCTTGCAGTCGAGGATACGATGAGCAGCGGTCAAATAAGGGATCACTTGGATCTTCAAATAACAAGGACTAAAATCGTTCAGATTCTAAACGAAAATCGTTTCGTTAAACATACCTCAATGGTCCCTAAACCAAAGCTTCTGGAGCGGCATATTAAGGCTCGTTTAGAATTTGCCAATAGATACCGATTCTGGGATAAGAAATGGCACAACATCATCTTTAGCGACGAAATAAATTTAATTTAGATGGCCCAGACAATTGCAAAAAATATTGGAGAGATACGCGCCAAGAACGACTATCTTGTTACAAGCTAGGTTTTGGCGGCGGCACCTTGATGGTATGGGCCGCGTTCTGCTATTTAGGAAAGACGCCTATGTGCTTCATATCTACTCGAATGAATGCCAATATGTATGTAGAACTTCTAGACGGTGTTTTGGTAGACTTCGCTAGAAATCTTTATGGCGATAATTGGACTTATCAGCAAGACAATGCTTTAATCCACACGCAGGTCACCAAGCACTTTTTTGAAGAAAGAAAAATTCATGTATTTTTGTTATTAATGACATTTTGTGAAGTGGGTCCCATTGAGTCCGGACCTTAATCCTATGGAGAAACTTTTGGGGCATTCTGTCGGCTCGCGTTTTCAAAAATGGAAGACAGTTAGCGACTGTACGACACCTTAAATTGGCTATAGAACAGGAATGGGCTAATATTGACGCATCTGTTATACAGTCGTTGGTCAATTCTATGCCAAATCGTCTCAACTTATTCTTAAATAATAAAGGAAAAAGTATTGATTATTAACATAATTAATACTTCAAAATTACCAACGTTAATTACTTTTAAGAGACCAAAGTGAAAGAATGCACATATAATTATTTACTATGAATTTAACTATAATTTTAAATTTTTTATATATACGACTTTTTATTTGCAAAAAATATGATGCACATATAATTATTTGCATGACGTAGGAATTTTATGCTTGATTTGGCCAAGAAATTCAGCAGATTTAAACCCAATTGAGCATTTGTGGCACAAAATGAAAGTAGCAAAATGAAAACCCCAAAATAAGATGCATATAATTGCGGACATAGAAAATGAATGCGAACAGACTAAACGTTCAGTCCGAAAAAACCATGCTTTTTTTTAACGTTTTATATATATTTGTTGAATCTACTCTTAAATTAGAGCGTAACAAGTTTGAGATATTTTTCTTAGCCTAGTACTTAAGATAAATTCTGGGGATATTGCAGGCGGCCCGAATCACTTGTTATTGGGTTGGTCTGTCATTTCTTTTAAGACGAGTTCTATTATTAGTTCGCGTAAGGGAATTGGCAAGAACATTTGGGTGTGCATCCAGTTTCGCAGAATACTTTAGTTGTTGACTACCTTTTTCAGATTTTACGCTAGGTATATTTAGATCATTTTGAATGTTGTCGTTCCGTATATACCACGGGGCCCCCGTGATTGATCTTAAAATTTTCGACTGCGCTCTTTGTATAATATCGACATTGCTGGTACTTGCATTTCCCCATAGTACGGCACCGTAAGTCCAGATGGGTTTCAGTACGGAGTTGTATAGGAGGACTTTATACTCCAGACGTAGAGGGGACTGAGCATTGATGATCCAATGTAAGCTACTCGCTTTCAGTTTAAGCTGTGACTTTTTTGCTTCGATATGCTTGCGCCAAGCTAGTCTTCTGTCTAGGTGGATGCCAAGGTAAGTGACATCCACGGCTTGAGGAACTGGTACGTTGTTTAGCATTAGAGCTGGACAGTTTCTTCTGTTAAGCGTAAATGTAACATGTTTGCATTTCTGCTCGTTGACCCGGATACGCCAGGTTGCTAGCCATTCCTCTACCACCTTGAGGTGTTCCTCTAATTTTGCAGAGGCTTGTATTGGGCATTTGGATCTGCTGAGGATTGCCGTGTCATCGGCAAAAGTGGACGTTGTAAGTCTTAAACTCGTTGGTAAGTCTGCAGTGTACAGTAGGTAGAGCAATGGGCCGAGTACACTGCCTTGCGGTACACACCGGATTCCATGAGTTTGTGGGTGTACTGTCAGTTTTTCCCGGATTTTGAACATCAGACCCTCCAGTCAAACTCTATCGAAAGCCTGGGCAACGTCGAGAAAGACAGCCGCACAGTATTCTTTTAGTTCGAATGCTGTTCGTATTTCGGATGTTTTGCGATTGACTTGTTCCATTGTACCATGTTTTTCGCGGAAGCCGAACTGGTGTGAAGGGATTGTGTTCTCCGATGCCAGAAATGAGTTTAGTCGGATCTGCAGGACCTTTTCAAAAAGCTTCGAAAGACATGGTAGCAAACTAATTGGCCTATAGGATGATGGCTGGGTTTTGTCCTTTCCCACTTTAGGAATCATGATGATAGTGGACCTTTTCCATGCTCTTGGGAACTAGCCAATTCTTATTATAGCGTTAAACAGTTTGCAGAAGTATTGTATGCCGATGATGGGGAGTTATAGGATCATTTTCGGTGTGATTAGGTCATGGCCTGGGGCTTTGTTCGGCTTTATGTGGTTTTTAATAACTGCAGTGATCTCATCCGATTGGAGTTCCGAGTACTCACTATCCGTTAATGTGCTCGAAGGGGGAAGTACAGATGAGTTTGATATTGGATTTGGCTGGAAAACCATTTTAAGATGTGTGGCAAATACGGATGCCCTCTCTTCGTCACTGCGGGCCCATCCACCGGTTGGACTCCTTATCGGTGAAATTGTCTCTATAGGAGCGCTTAAAGTTGGGTGGGCTTTCCACAGAGCATGTTTAGTGCTGGTTGGGCTGAGCTTTTCTATGTATTTTCTTTGAGCCCAGCTTTCCTCTTGTCTTAACGCCTTGGAGAGGTTGCGATTAGCATGCCTTAGGCGAAGTTTTGCTGCTGGTGATCGAGTAATCTGCCATTCTCTTCTTAGACGTCGTTTTTCCGTTACTGATTGTTCTATAAGTGAGGGCATGTTGAGTAGACACTCTTGCTGCAGCTCCCATCATCGACTCAAGTGCAGAGACGAACATGTCAATGTCCTCTGCAGCATCCAGTTTCGGCGAACAGTCAATGTGGGCACTCATGTACATTTTAAATTTAAGCCAACTTGTTTTGTTGTGTGTAAGCCTATATTAGCGATCAAGTACTTGAGGTCTTGTTACTAGTGTGAATAGCACTGGAGAGTGATCGGAAGTTAAATCTAGCAGTGTATCCGCAGTGATCCGATTACGTGGAATCCTCTTGGTTACTGCGAAATCAATCAAGTCAGGCACTTTCTGTGGATCTGTGGGCCAATAAGTAGGCCTACCCGGTGAGACGCAATCTATCTTATTGAGAGGGTTGACTATTGTGTTGTACAACTGCTTGCCTTTAGGATTTACCAGGCGAGATCCCCAGTGCGTATGTTTGGCGTTATAGTCCCCTGCTGCAATGAAGCGATCTCCGAGTGTGTTAAAGAAATCGGTGAATTCCTTTTCAGAGATTGAGAAGCGTGGTGGGCAGTACAGGACAACCAATGTAGTGTTGCCGCAGCTGGTTTGGACGGTTATAGCAGTTGCTTGTAGGTGCTGTGTTTCAAATCTGTTGATGAACGAGTGTTTTATAGAGTTTTGCATGAACGTCATAAAAGTGGTCATGTTTTGATTGAGTGAGATCAATAGGGCCTCCAAACCACTTGGAGTTTGCTGGCCAAGCTCTGGTGCGCTAGGTTGCGGATTCTGTAGATGGTGGAGTGACGGGGTCTCTTTTGCGGGCTCCGTCTGTCCAGTTCGGAGCACACTAGCGAAGGATACACTAGAACTGTATGTAGCAGGCATGTTAGATGATCTAACAGCCTTGGCGAAGAATACCTCCGGTGTAGTTTTAGAGGCGTTGACGGTGATGTTTGGTCCAGCTGGGGGTTTGCGCCCGTTTACGTGAGATTTAAGATCCTTGAAGACAGAGCATCCTCTGTAATTGGCCGTGTGGTTCCCTCCACAGTTACTGCATAGTCTTAGTGCGACATTGTTTCTGTCCTTGGTGCAAATGCCATCTTTATGATGTTCGCCACAGCCAACACACACTGACCTGAGATTGCAGTTGTTAGAAGTGTGGTTGTATTCCTGGCAGTTTTTCTACGGTGATTCTTCTGTGTAATAGGACCTGTAGGTTGTAGATTGGGTGCACTTCATTTGGCTTCGACCGCTTTGCATCTGCTTGGAGCTCGATTTTACAGAGAGGCCGAGCGACTTTGTTCCTGTTGATGATGTTGACAACGGATTTGACCGCAAACCCTTTTTCGAGCAAACGCGTCTTGAGTAGGGACCGATTGCTTAATCCCCTTCAACACAACCTGGAGCCCTTTACTGCTTTTTAGTTGGTAGGTATAGAAGTTGATGTTAGCATTACGGAGGTACTTTTCGATGATGCGGAAATTGTCCTCAGTTTGGGTTTGACATTTAATTTCTTTAATATTGAGAGGGGTTACAACAAAGTTGTTTGCTCCTACTGTTTCTACTAGCTTCGAAATCAGGGCGCTGCAGTTGGCTTCACGGATGTATAAAGGGGGTGGTCTAGCCGATTTAACTATATCTACAGCGCCGGCTTGATCATCTTGCTGATCGGCAAGAATTTTAAAACGATTCCCGCTAAGGAGTGCTACTCGTTCATTTGGTTTGGTTATTTTCGGCGTATTGCCACTTTTTTTTCTTTTTGAGGGCTTAGCTTCCGCTTAGTTATTTTAATATATCTATCCATTCCAGTTTGGACAGAAGTCGTTGAGTTTACTATTGTGGCTGACTTTGGGCGACTTATCGTTGACGGCTTGAGGCAGGTCAATACTTCGGCAGACGTTGCAGTAGTTGCTGTCAACGAGCTGACGGTGCTGGTCGATGCAATCGGTGACCCAGTTATCGATATTGCTGGAGAAGCACACTGCTATCTCCACGGTAAGTTGCTGTTGATTGCTGAGTGGCTGGCACTTTCGGTGTTATTGCTTATGTTAGCATTCAGTGGGATCGGCGACACCACCGAAAAGTACGCGTTGTTGCGTTGGACCGAGAGTCGACGCTCACGTCGACTTTTTACATGGCATTTGTAAAAATTACGCACTTTGTTGTTGCAACTTAGTATTTATTGCTATTAGAGCAATCTAATTAATCAATCTAATTAAAAATAAACACGTCTGTACACGGCGGCAGTTAAATTACTACTATTGCTTGTTTGAGAATATTTTTTTTTTAATCTTTACTAAGTAAATAAACTTATTTTTAGACGAATACAAACACTTAAGTGTTTCTTTTATATTTACAAGCTGTTCAAATTTACAGGGGTGGTCAAAAGTATTTACACAAAGAATGTATAATGAAAATGTACTCTTATTCTGTGACTTCAGTTTCTAAAAAAAGTTAGTTTTGCTTTCTTTGGTACTAAAAAAAGCTCCAATTAAAATATTAAGATTGATAATTTGAGAACGAACTATTAAAATGGTAAAAACACGAGAGTTGAATATTGAAATACGCTCTGAGAGCAAAGATTAGAATGTTGTCTTGTTGTGATTTACTTACAACAACAACAAAATAACTTTGTGAATAAAAGTTTCAGAATAAAGTTAATTGTGTAAATACTTTTGACCACCCCTGTATAATTTTTAATTACCTGCCGAGCGTGCAAGTGCTTGCCACAGTTGAGTAGTAGCAGCATCGGTCGCATGGTCTGAACTCAAGCTGTCAGGTGATTGCCTATCATTTTTAGTAGGTGCAATATCCATCTCCAATTTGTTTGAATCATAACTATCTCCCGAGTCTGTATGACAAAAAAGAACATTTTCTGATTTGTTCGACATTGATTTTAATTTGCAGTTGGCTGGTAACACGTCGGTTATGGTAATACTGTAATTGTTAACATCGGGGCTCCGATTCAAACTGTTTATCTGATTATCGATTATTGTATTTTGCCCAAGTCTGAGTACTGGAATTGGATTCCGCTGTTTAAAATATTCCTTGTGTTTTTTTATAGAGAGGTCAATTTCGACAAGGCCATGAAGTTCATTATCATTTTTTGGACGTTTCTTTTTTATCACAGAACTCTTAATACTTGAATCTTTAACAGTAGTAAGACATGGGGATTGGGGATTGGAGCATGGAGGTGAAATTACAATTTTTTTGCTTATATCCATAAGTACAGCGGCAGTCTCTAGTTGCTGCTGCAAATTTCTATATTGCTCAACTTCCGATTCGTCTTGTACCTTCGACATTTTTGCTAATTCACAAGGTCTAATAAGTTCACAATGTGATCCAGGTATAATTGCATTTTTTTTAAACTCAGCTTCTTCTGTAACGTTGGAGGTTGAAGTCTCTTTTAAGTTTGAATTAAATAAGTACGGTCGTACTTCGTAAATATTATTAGCCCTTTTGTCCCCAACATTAGAATTTAAAAATCCTTCTATGGGAATTGTGTCTTTATATTTGGATTTGGAGCATTTACTTAACTCAGTTAAAGCCCGAGCTGCTATCGCTTCAGATGAGGATTTCAATATTGCATCAAGTTTATTATCCAGACAATTTGTATCCTGCAAAAAAAAAAAAAAAAATGTATATACAAAATGCTCAATATCAATAATAATCAAGCAACATGCAGTTCTATTGCTTTTGCAGACAGATCTTCTAGCTTTTATAAGAATGGTATTGTCCATTCTTGAATGGTATTTTCATCCGCCTATTGTTCACTCAACCATTAATTATGACCTTTTAAGAGATGTACCAACCATTTTAAAGAAACCCTCCTATAAAGCACAATTTGAATTAGAAGATCAATCAATTAATATTACTGTAATTATCTAAAAAGTCGAATGTTTGCGACCAAACGGCCTACAATCTTAGCATAGCAAATAACCTTCTGAACACTTCTCGCAAGTGTTTTATATGGTTTACAACAGTTTATCTCACTACCACAGTGTCATCTTGGTATGCAAATGCGTTTGGCATCAATTCTCGGCCAAGAACCCGGTACAGTGGACGCAATACCTTCAACTTCTGGTCCATAACTTCCTGCTGCTCGTCTCTCTGGGTCAACATGATGAATATTCTTTCTACTAGCCTGCTTTGTATTCGTTTGACTATTGGAATCTGTCCGTTCAATATTTGGTGTCCATTATCCATTCCGTCCGGCATGACAAGAAATGGTGTATTTTTTCCCTTGTTGCCGAGTCTCACGTATCCTGTCCATTGTCCTGTTATTTCTCGCGCCTTCCGGTCTGTCATGTACACCTGCTTTTGAGTGTCTTTTCATTTTACATTGCCCTTTAAGGTTTCCAACATCTGCCTGCTTATAAAGCTGCTCGAGGTTCCCGAATAAATTGTGGGCTTCAATTGTGTACCTGCTGATTTAATAATTGCTGACTGGTGAGGAGCCTGTTGGATGGTCCTTGCTCGCGCCCCAGATGCTGAAACCGCGCTCGTTTCCCGATATCTAACAACATTCCTTCCGGCATGCCGGCATTTCGTGTTCTACTGCTAACTGCATCAGATCGTCCAGATTTCTTATCCTGTGGGGACGGAAAAATCTTTTAAGATCTGGTGTGCAGTTTTCCATAATAACCTCTAACTGCTCAAACACTGGAATCTTGAGAGGACTTATCATTGTCTGCATGTTTACTATACAGTCCATTAAGTACACAGAGCAGCTCAGTTTGCGTACTCTAAATTGATTGGCACGTTGTCTGGACGTTAAAGCGTACAATTCGAAGTACGTCCAAGTGGCCCATACGACACCAGGACAGCCTTTTTCGCGCGAGCCCAAGCAGAGTGAACAGGGATTCCAGAGAGAAGGAAAATAACCTAATATTTATTCGTTGAATTCAAAACTGATTTTATTTACAAAAGTGTTGTGTAAGTTAATATTTTTATACCCTTGCAAAAAGGGTATATTAATTTTGGTCAGAAGTGTGCAACGAATAGAACGAAGCATCTCCGACCATACAAAGTATATATTCTTGATCAGCACGACGAGACGAGTTCAAATAGCCATGTCCGTCCGTCCATCCGTCCGTCTGGGTCAACGCAAACTCCTCCTAGACCGTAAGAGCTACAAAGCTGAAATTTTGCACCTAGGCTTGTATATACTGCAGGCGTTGTATATCTCGGATTCAGCCGGATCGGACCACTATATCATATAGCTCCCATACAAACCCCAAAGTCACGAACAGTGACTTTTCTCAATAACTTCGTTATTTTCTATGTTATTATCGTGAAACTTAATATTAGAGAGTTTATTACGCCTATAAACTACTGTGCCAAATTTGATCAAGATCGGATGACTATATCATATAGCTCCCATAGGAACGATCGGTCGAAAACAGTGACTTTTGTAAATAACTTCGTTACTTTTACCGCGATTGCTTTCAAATTAAACATTTGTTAGTTTAGTATATCTGTTAATGACTGTGCCGAATTTGATAAAGATCGGGTGACTATATCATATAGCTCCCATAGGAACGATCGGTCGAAAACAGTGACTTTTGTAAATAACTTCGTTTCTTTTAACGCGATTGCTTTCAAGTTAAACATTTCTTAATTAAATATATCTGTTAATGACTGTGCCGAATTTGATAAAGATCGGGTGACTATATCATATAGCTCCCATAGGAACGATCGGTGGAAAACTGTGACTTTGGTCAATGTCTTCGTTATTTCCTATGATTGTAGGCCATTCTTTCGCAAACATAAGCCTTTTTAGATAAAACGTATTTGTATTTTTATTTTTAAACAAGCACTCTACTTATGTACATGTCTTCTTTTAAATATGTGTAAAAATATTTTAAATAGAATAATTCGCTGCTGTGTGTTGTCTTCTCTTCGTCTCGCCCTTCTGCTAGTCTCTTCTAGCTTAGTTGTTCTTTATAACTTCTTGATTTTTTTGCTGATGATTTTTCTGTATTTTTGTTTTAGTTATTTTATATAACTTGTTGATTTTGTGTTGCAGATTTTTGTTGCTGCTTTCGTTTTACATAGGTATTTTTTATAACTCGTTGGTTTTTTGTTGTAGATTTTTTAAAATTTATTTTTATTATATATATTTATTTTTATTTTTATAACTTGTTGATTTTTTGTTTCTGATTTTTTTGTAATAGTTATTTTTTATAACTTGTTGATTTTTTTTATACCCTTGCAGAGGGTATTATAAAATTGATCAGATGTTTGTAACGCACAGAAGCTGAGTCGATATAGCCATGTCCGTCTGTGCGTCCGTGTGTATGCGTTTTATCGGGCTGAAATTTTTTTTTTTTTTTTTCCTTGCAAACTCAAAAGCCGTAATGACGATGTTGATTTCTTCCTCAGGGTGTTTGAGTATTTTTTTTTAGAACAAGTTGGGCGAAAGTTAATAATGTTCTTTACTTGTGCGATGTCACTAAGTATATGATAATTATTTTGGATCGACCGATTCTGTTTATTGTTCGTAAAAGACTGGAAGACCAAAAGTACAAAATGTTCTTACGCTAAGCTAGCCCTGACCTATAATCGCTGTGTCAGCAATTATGTTGCATGGATCAAGTTCAAACGTCACGACGTCCGCGCGTGGAGCATTGTCAGCGGTGAAGCGATTGCATGGCAAGCAGAAATATAGTTGCAGGTTTGCTGCCCATGCAGAATTTAGGCCGATGACTTATGTCAGGCCGGATGTGTTAGCTTGTATATAAATGAACTCTTAGACTCTAGGAGGCGACAATTGTTCTTAAAAATACTTATTCTAATGACGTCGGTTACTTGATACCGCGCCGTTGTTATAATCTTAAGTGTTTTCCACAGAGTGCATGTTTTGTTTGGTTTTAAGCAATAATTGTCATATGAATCTTTATGACTTTTATTTGTTGTACTTTTTTTTCCATTTCAGATGAACACGATGTTTAGTCTAAATAAGTTATTTAACCTATTATAAGTTTGTGTATGATGATAGCACCAAGCATTACTCTACGATTAATTGGTGCAAGAAGATTGATTAAAAGAAGCCTACTGGAGTACGATGGCAAATTGGCATTCCGATTCCAATTTAAGCTGACGCACGGAAGTAAAATTGAATCAGTTTTAAATCCATTTCTCTTCTAAAGCTGTGTATCCACACTCAAATTTGTATGACAAACAAATCAGTTACGTCAAACACGTCGAAGATAAAACCAGTTCTATTTTCGTTAAACACGCACTTCAAACACGAAAATTACTGGAAACAACACTATCCACGTTCAAAATTTGATTCAAACACAACACGTTTGTCATACAAATTTGAGTGTGGATACACAGCTTTAGAAGAGAAATGGATTTGAAACTGATTCAATTTTACTTCCGTGCGTCTCATATTGGGGTGACCATATGCATGATCCGCCCTCTATGATAGGACGGATTAATGAAGTATACAGGCTTTCGATTGTGTACGGATCGTCAAACTCTTTTCACCATCGTTTTATAAAGCTAAGAACATTCATAGTTTTACAGTAGTGGAAATATGAGGATTAAAAGTTAATTTATGGTATAATAATATAAAAGATTAATTGGTCTGCCGAATTTGGTTGTGATAGTCAAAAAATTGCAGCAGGCAATCGATTTTTTCTAAATTAAGGAGACGGAAATGGGCGTGGCAAAATATTTAAGTGTACAAATCCTGCGCGCTTACTAAAAAAATCTACATTTTAAATTTGGTGACTTTAGCTTTGTTAGTTTTCGAGAAAACTACAGTTTTCACAGTTTTATTTCATTTTCGGGGGCGGAAGTGGGCGTGTCAAAATTTTTAAAAGGTTAATATCTGCGCGTCTATTAAGCTAGTTTACATACCAAATTTAACGTCGGTAGCTGTCATTAAGAAGCATTTAAAAAAAAATAAGTTTTGTGTAAATTCCGGGAACGTGGCAAAAAGTTTTAACAATTTGTTTCTGCGTGCTAACTATACGAGTATATAAACCAAATTTAATATCTCTAGCTGTTATACTTTTTAAGGAAAACAGCTTTATCTAAATTCTGGAGTCGTAAGAGGGCGTGGCAAATTTCCAATTAACTCTATACAATTAACGAGTATACATATCAAATTTTGTGGCTCTAGCTCTTATAGATCTAGGTGTTCATACGGACAGACGGACAAAGCTAGATCGACTCGGCTGTTGATCCTGATCAAGAAGATCGGATTGAATCAGGGAAGAAGAAGATATAATTTTAATACAGAGGTAAAGCATAAAGCATCCACGCACATAAGCACACGAGAACTCTGTCCGAACAAACAGAATGACGCTCTTTAAAAACTTTAAAACTCTCTCTCTCTCATTCTACTCTTGCGGTACTTTATTATACATAAGTAGACACATAAGCGCGAAAATACGCAGCTGCATTGATCTAAGTACATACATAAGAAGCGCGTGTTCAGTTGTTTTTTCGTAGCCAAGAGGCCAAGACTAGAGTAAGTGGAATGAGATTGTATAATTATTAGTTATAAGAAATTTGTAAAATAACCTGAAATTACTTGCAGAATTAAAAAGCTTACGCTGACCTAACTTGAGGATTAAATGGATTAAATTTATTTCAAAGGCACTGGCGGAGCTAGATTAACTAGTCTAACGAGCAACAATTCTTTTTAATTTTTAGTGGTGAAATTCTTTTAATTTCTACGTGAAATTAAATTCACTCTTTCGTAAAGAATTCTGAGCAAATTCTTTAATTCCTAAGGTGTAGTAGAGCTACGGAGACCTAAAGAGGAGGGACTAATACAAATCCCAAGGAAAGAACAAATTTTAATTTTACCACGCGTAAAATTAGGTACATATAGACATGGCAACGACTGGAAACTGTGGTCTGTGCCAGGAGCCGGCCAACCAGGAAATGCTCACATGCTCCAGGTGTGCATCTCAATTCCACTGCACCTGCTGCGGATCGAAGAGCAGTGCCACCTCGAGTTCCTGGATGTGCGAGACATGTCGCCACGTGTGTGATGAAGGTGAACATAACCTCGAAACTGAATCCCATTTCAAGGTTAACCACCCAGGCAACAAAGATCAACACGTGGAAGATGAAGCAATGCCGGAAGATCAGCAAATACTTTTGCAACAATTAGAGGACGAAATGTGCCTCGAAAGGGAATATCTGCGCCGTAAGTACGACCTACTCAACCCGAGAGTACAGTCAAACGGAGAAGCGAAGGATCATCCACAACATGCTGCTGGAATACATCGATACATAATGATGACGAATGATAGTGCAACCAATACTCCACAGGCGACGAGTACCAGAGCGCAGAGCATGCCGTGCAAAACCAACGGCATAACACCACAACAAGTAGCTGCTCGACAATCAATGCCGAGTGAATTACCAGTTTTCAAAGGAGATCCAAGAGAATGGCCACTTTTCATAAGCACCTATGAAACTAGCACCCGGATCGGTGGATACAGCAACGAGGAAAACGCTATGCGTCTGCAGAGATGTCTGAAAGGTAGGGCCCTTGAAGCCGTGCGAGACAGCCTACTGTTCCCAGAAATGCTGCCGAGCGTTATAAGTACTTTGAGAATGTACTTTGGACGCCCGGAACACATAATAAAACTGTTG
Source organism: Drosophila tropicalis (assembly GCF_018151085.1). Lineage (NCBI taxonomy): Eukaryota > Metazoa > Arthropoda > Insecta > Diptera > Drosophilidae > Drosophila > Drosophila tropicalis. The sequence goes on along the minus strand of NW_027172360.1, from coordinate 1,519,000 downwards.
ATGGAGAATGTGCGAAATTTGCCTCCTCCAAAGGGCAAGCTAGAACCGCTGATCGAGTTTGCATTTGCGGTGAAAAATATGTGCGCTACCATTAGGGCAAGCAAGCTAGATGCGCACCTGAACAACCCTACGTTATTACAAGAGCTTATCGAGAAGACGGGACCTGATATGATGCTTAACTGGGCTCTACATTCAAAATCCATACCCTACCCGAACATACAGCACCTAGCGGATTGGTTGTTTGAATTGGCGGAAGCGGCGAGTCGCGTATCTACGCCCAACATATTACTAGAAAGCGACAAGAAGAGAATCAACAGAGGAGTGATGCATACACATACCGCAGCGCCTACAGATAGCCCTAAAAACACAGTCTGTGCGATATGCAAAGGACACCACAAACCAGTGTCTTGCGAAAAGTTGTTGCGGATGTCAGTCGAAGCCAGATGGAACGCGATAAATAACCATCACCTATGTGCTCAGTGTCTCAAAAACCACAAGGGACCCTGCTGGAGTCGCGTAGCTTGCGACATAAATGGCTGCAAAGCAAAACATCACCGTCTCCTTCACAAGGATGTTACGGAAAGCGTGCTGCACAATCATCGTGGGTCACTAACCGACCAGCCAGAATGTTATGTTCGAATCGTTCCAGTCACTTTGCACTCCAATTCGAAATCCGTCGATATCTACGCATTTGTGGATGACGGATCGACTCTAACACTTGTAGAAGAAAAATTGGCTGATGCGCTCGAAGTGAAAGGTTTCGCCAATCCACTATGCATTAGATGGACCGGCGATGTTAGTCGGCAGGAGCCGGAATCCAAGCAGCTGAACTTGAAAATCTCAAAACAAGGACTGGGCAATAAATTGTTTAAAGTAAATGAAGTCTGTACGGTTAATTCCATTGGTCTTTCAGCCGAGACGATGATAGCAGATAGGATAAAACAGAGATATCCGCATTTAAAAAACCTGCCTATCCCGAGCTTCATTAACGCAATGCCTCAAATGATAATCGGCAGTAATAATCCGAATCTCATAGCTTCGCTAAAGGTGCGCGAAGGAAAATGGCAGCAACCAATAGCTGCAAAAACGAGACTAGGATGGACTATATATGGCGGATCGGGACGATCTGGGGGAGGACTCAACCTGCATCGCTGTCAATGCGATCTGGATTTGCATGAGATGGTTAAAAAACATTTGCTAACGGAGGAAAAATCACCGCCGATATTTACCAAGTCCCCTGATGAAGAGCGATCTCTACAGATTCTGGAGGACACTGTTAGTTACAGCTCGCGGACGTACACCACGGGATTGCATTGGAAAGATGGCCCCCGTGTATTTCCAAATAGCCTGCCGGTAGCAAAACGACGACTCTTATGCATGCAAGAGAAAATGGCAGCACCCTCCTTTTGCGAATGAGCTACATAATCAAATACAAAACTTGATAGCCAAAGGCTATGCCAGAAAGTTGCCAGAGGAAGAAATCAGGGAGAAACCCGAAAACGCATGGTACTTACCCATTTTTACTGTACGAAATCCACATAAACCTGACAGGGTCAGATTGGTGTGGGACGCGGCAGCTCAATCATCAGGAGTAGCCCTAAATGACTTTCTTCTAAAGGGGCCCGATTTGCTCGTGCCCTTGCTGCAGATTATGTACAACTTTAGGATGAGAGCAATCGGCGTGAGCGGTGACATCGCCGAAATGTTCCATCGAATAGCAGTACGAGAAGAAGACGCTAAAGCACAACGATTCCTATGGCAAAATCAGACAACCGGAGTCGTAGAAACTTTCCAATTAAATGTGTTGACATTTGGAGCCACGTGCTCACCCTGTATAGCGCACTATGTGCGCGACTTGAACGCTAAGAAACACGCGGACGAGTTTCCTGCGGCAGCTAAAGCTATTCAGTCAAGTCACTATGTAGACGACTACATCGATTCATGCCATTCAGAAGAAGAAGCCATTACATTAGCGAAGGAAGTTAGAGAAGTCCACGCAAGCGGGGGCTTCCATATGCGCAAGTGGTGTTCGAACTCCAAACGGGTACTCGCTGCACTTTGCGACACAACAACCTACGACGGAAACTACCAATGAAAGGACAGCCACTGAGGAACTGCGTCCTCGTTTCCTTCACATGCGAAGGGAATCAGTAAGAATCAATTACGAGTACTTTTCAAAATGGAATCGATTGACAAGGGCAATTGCATGTTGGCTTGCCTATAAGAGGAAATTGATCAAGAAAATACGTATATCAAATGAGAATACAAACCGACCGGCATCCCAAATTAATGAAGCCAGAATGTTTCTTTACCGGAACATACAACAAGAATGTTACAACGAAGAGTACACAGCCATCGAAAACGGCCTCCACGTTTGCCGGAGCAGTCCACTATGGAGGTTACAACTATTTCTAAATGACCATGGGGTATTGTGTGTACGCGATAGAGCCAGTCGCTTCGCTGGCATCCCTGAAGGACGAATCGCTCTACCCACCCAACACTGGGTTACAAAGCTGATAGTCCGGCACTACCATGAAAAATATTATCACATGAATCATGAGACAACAGTAAATGAGGTGAGGCAAAAATATTTTATTCCAAAACTAAGACCTCTCCTTAAAGGGATTCGTCGAAATTGCCAACAATGTAAGCTGAGTAGTGCTCGACCCATGGCACCCTTAATGGCGCCCCTACCGAGGGCTAGACTGGGTGCATTCAAGCCAACTTTTACGTATGTAGGAGTTGATTATTTTGGGCCACTAACAGTTATCGATGGAAGAAAGTCATTGAAAAGGTGGGGCATGCTGATAACCTGCCTCACAATGCGAGCAATAAGCATTGAGATCGTGCATAGTCTAACCACAAACTCATGCCTAGTGGGCTTAAGACGCCATATATCGCGCCGAGGCATACCAAAGGAAATATATAGCGATAACGGGACTAATTTTCGAGGGACCGATGCCTTTCTTAGAGACAAACTTCAACTGGAAGATGCAAAAATGCACCGAGAATTGTCGCAGCAGGAAATATCGTGGTACTTCAACCCACCGTCAGCTCCTCACATGGGAGGAGCCTGGGAGCGCTTAGTGCGTTCCGTTAAAACCGTGTTATACCGTATAACACCAAATCAAAAATTCTCAGATGAAGGTCTTCTTACCGCAATGGCAGAGGTGGAAATGACGGTCAACTCCAGGCCCCTGACATACGTGTCCCTGGACGACGAAGACCAAGAAGCTCTAACGCCAAATCATCTGTTGCTTGGCTCATCAAATGGAGAAAAACCGATTTGCGATCCGGAACAAATCGACTATAAATGGTCGCTCCGCCAGAGTGAGATGTTCGCCAACCTATTTTGAAAACGCTGGGTCAAAGAGATGCTACCAAACATAACACGAAGGTCCAAGTGGCATAAAAAAGTAAAGCGAATTGGTGTAGGCGATATTGTACTTATAGTGGACGAAAATCAGCGTCGTAATACCTGGACAAAATGTCGAGTGGTCGAAGTGAACACCGCAGAAGATGGTCAAGTCCGGCAGGCGAAGGTACAGACACAACTAGGTGTCCTCTCCAGACCAGCAGTAAAGTTAGCAGTCCTCGATGTCGGGAAAAATGAAGCAAGCTCCAGTGGCTCGCTTGCTCGGAGGGGAATGTTGCCGAAATTCGGGCCTGCGAATAAACTTCGTACCACTGTAACACAAAACGGAACTCTGTCCGAACAAACAGAATGACGCTCTTTAAAAACTTTAAAACTCTCTCTCTCTCATTCTACTCTTGCGGTACTTTATTATACATAAGTAGACACATAAGCGCGAAAATACGCAGCTGCATTGATCTAAGTACATACATAAGAACCGCGTGTTCAGTTGTTTTTTCGTAGCCAAGAGGCCAAGACTAGAGTAAGTGGAATGAGATTGTATAATTATTAGTTATAAGAAATTTGTAAAATAACCTGAAATTACTTGCAGAATTAAAAAGCTTACGCTGACCTAACTTGAGGATTAAATGGATTAAATTTATTTCAAAGGCACTGGCGGAGCTAGATTAACTAGTCGAACGAGCAACAATAATATTAATGTTTTTAATACAGAGGTAAAGCATAAAGCATCCACGCACATAAGCACACGAGAATGTGACACTACCAATGAAAGATCATTTATTAATAACAAAGAAGCTAAATTCGGCTATGCCGAAGTATGGATATCCTTGCAGTCCTTGGCAACTCAATTCAACAAAACACAAACAAAACATTACAATTTTTCTTCCTCTTCCCTCAGTCTCTAAGCAAAGCACGTCACGCATACACATACAGTTTATGTAGCGTTGCGTCTGTGTGTGTATGCATGCGCACTGTTGATGACGAATGACTTTGTAGGCAGCAGAACTGGGAGCAGAGCCGATTCATATTGACTGTAACTTGTGTTCTGTTTATGCGATCAGATTAAAATTTTGGGATCTGATGTTTTATATTCAATACTATCACATTTGTAAATTTCATAATCCAACTGCTTCACCTCCTTTTCGTATAGAACTATATGATATAGTGGTCCAATCCTAGATTTTCATACTTGATCTGCTCCAGGGAATATAAAGCACAGAAAACCAGAGGGCCGGGGCTAACTTCGACCGCGTCAAAGTTTGTATACCCTTGCAACCATCAATGTGGAAGAACGTTTTATCTAAAAAGGCTTATGTTTGCGAAATAATGGCCTACAATCATAGGAAATAACGAAGATATTGATAATAGTCACTGTTTTCCACCGATCGTTTCTATGGGAGCTATATGATATAGTCACCCGATCTTTATCAAATTCGGCACAGTCATTAACAGATATATTAAATTAAGAAATGTTTAATTTGAAAGCAATCGCGTTAAAAGTAACGCAGGTATTTACAAAAGTCACTGTTTTCGACCGAGCGTTCCTATGGGAGCTATATGATATAGTCATCCGATCTTGATCAAATTTGGCACAGTAGTTTATAGGCGTAATAAACTCTCTAATATTAAGTTTCACTATAATAGCACAGAAAATAACGAAGTTATTGAGAAAAGTCCGATCCGGCTGAATGCAGTATATACAAGCCTACGTGCAAAATTTCAGCTCTGTAGCTGTTACGGTCTAGGAGGAGTTTGCGTTGATCCAGACGAACGGACGGACGGACGGACATGACTTTTGAACTCGTCTCGTCGTGCTGATCAAGAATATATAAGTTAACACACGACCAAGCATATCCCCAAGACAATGTCCAAAAGTAGAGGGTATCGACAAGTGCACCCTTTCTCATTGCACTAGTTGCAAGGTCAGCGTTGTTGCACCAGCAAAATATCAGAATAGTGAGAGCCCCTGCTAACAAAACGTTCATCATGAGGGTCCCCAATGTAACGCGATACCAAGCGGATGCGTAATGTGCTGAGCCAGCACCAACGTCGCGAGAGGTGGAGCCAACGGCTAAGGCCTGCTATGCAGAACTTGGGGAATGGTTAAGTTAGTTTAGAAACTCACGTTAAGGAGGGAAAACATAATTGTAAACCTCAAAAGATAATTCAATAAAGTAAAACTGAATTTACATATTGAGTAACTTACAGAATACTTATTTTATATACTTTGTATGGTCGGAGATGGTTCGTTCTATGCGTTGCACACTTCTGACCAAAATTAATATACCCTTTTTGCAAGGGTATAAAAATTCAACCCGATAGCTTTTAAGACGGCTGAGTAAAACGCATACGCACCGACGAACGGACAGACGGATATGGGTATATCGACTCAGCTTCTCATGCTGATCAAGAACTTTTTTGCGTTACAAACATCTGACCAATTTTATAACACCCTCTGCAAGGGTTCAAAAAATAGACAAACAGATTGTAATATTATAGCTATCTATGAACTGCGATTTAAAAAAATTTTTTTTTAATATTGAGTCTTTACATTTTTTAAATAATATAACTCTTTAAAAAACCAGAGAGGGTTGTTAAGCCGTTCCTGTCTACCATGGTAGGAAAACAAATATCAATGAGTGAATTAAGAGTATCATAAACGAAGTGAATATCTGAGTTCATATCTCAGTGTAACAATGTTTTCATTAAGGCTGGCAAAGTCAGTCTCACAAAAGCACAAATTTAGAGGTATCTCATTAATACTCATTAATTGTCAAAGGGTTGGCATCTTAGCAAAATCAAATTTTGATAAATTCGAACATGTCTGAATACAGAAAATTTTGTAATAAAAAAAGATGCATCAGCAATGCCAGATTTTATCCATTCTCTCTAAAAGTTAATATGTTATGATCAAAAGAAAGACTATCTACATAGAGTTTTAACGAAATACGGAAAATTTAATTATCGCTTCTTAACTTGATCATTGGGCTCTCGATACTATTGGAATTTTCGTCATTTTCCATTGGAATGGGTAATTGCCTAGACAATTCACTACACTTCGATTGGTACCGTTTTTGAGAGATTATTACTATTGATACCGGTAATCAACACAAGGAAAATTTACATAATTAGCAAAATGTACTGGTGAGTCGACTGTTCAATCAAAATTTTTTATATGTTTTTACAATCCAAAGAACCAACACGGGTCAATCACAGTACCGCCCTTGCCCAATTCACAAAATAAATCGGCCCATTTACTCCTTAAGAACATTCAAACCCAACTCTCGTATTGTCTTCTTTCTTGCCAAGTGAGCTAATTTCAGCTGCCCCTATATCATAAGTTCGGCACGCCGAATGAGCTGGACAAAATATAGACAGGAGAAGGAAAGTGACTCGGACGCAGAAATCCGCGAGGTAGTAGAAGGTGCGGAAAAGAGGGTAGAAATAGAAGCGCCCACGATGGACGAAGGCCAGGTACATGCGTTGATGAACGCGTTAGCGGGTAAATTTGAAGAACAGATCTCCGTACTTATGGGGGGAAATAAACAGTCTCAAAGCGGTGGCTCCCGAAATTAAAACCTTTGAAAGAATCAAAATTATGCCAGACGTCACCTGCGACGAGCCCTTAGATATAGTAAAATCCCTCCCGGATTTCACAGGTGCCCAAGGGGAATATGTAGCATGGCGACAAGCCGCTACGGATGCCTATGAGCTATTCGCACCATACGACGGTAGCTCGCGACATTTTCAAGCCGTGTCAATTATAAAAAATAAAATTAAGGGCACCGCCAAAAGCCATTTGTTCTCATACAACACAGTATTAAATTTTCACGCTATTATAGCTCGCCTAGATTTCACGTACGCTGACAAAACTCCGGTCCGTGTGTTGCAGCAAGAGCTAAGCATCTGTAGGCAGGGCGAAATGTCCTTGATGCAGTTTTACGACGAAGTCGAAAAGCGTTTAACTCTTATAACAAACAAAACCATCATGACGCACGACGCGGCAGCAGCCGCGGTACTTAATGAACAATTTAGAGACGATGCTCTCCACACGTTCATAAATGGGCTAAGAAGGCCTTTGAAAGCGGTTGTCTTTCCAGCCAGGCCCAAAGACTTGCCCTCAGCCTTGGCGTTGGCCAGAGAGGCGGAGTCAAGCATAGAAAGAAGCATTTTCGCCGCAAATTATGCTCGATCAGTTGAAGAGAAGGCACTAAGGGCTGATGGCCCAAAGCTTTCACAAAACAAACAGTATGACAGGCCACGAAATAAAGACGGCCACGATGCGAGTGTGGCCAACCCACACTATACCAAAAGTCAGGGCTCAGCCAAACACAACAAAAATTGGCAGGGGCAACCCAGGAATCATAACGGGTCACAGTCTCAGCAACCGGAGCCTATGGATGTCGACCCTTCGTTGTCCAGATACAAACAGCCCACTTATCATAACAATTCGGGCGGCGTGCGGGCGGGAACGTCAGCAGCAAATCAGAAAAACCGGTACGCCTCTGACAGAGTCTCTGGACAAAAGCGGCAAAGAATCAATAACCTAGTGCAGGAATTGCCGTCAGCAGAGCAGTATGAGAACAAGGCAGGCCCAGAGGTTAAAGAATTAGAAGATGAGTACGAAAATGAAAGTGAGGCAGACTCAGTCAATTTTTTAGGGAACGGTCCCACCTGCTGTTCATCGAGAGACAGCTGGCGGGGAAAACAATAAGAATCTTGATAGATTGTGGAGCAGCCAAAAACTATGTTAAGCCCCTAAAGGAGCTAGTTGGAATAGTGGCGGCTGACTCCCCCTTTCAAGTTAGCTCCGTGCACGGAGTTAGCACAGTAGATCGGAAATGTCAGTTGCAAATTTTCGGTAAACCAGGGACCTTTTTCTTATTCCCTATATTAGAAAGCTTTGATGCCATCATGGGCCATGACTTCCTAAAGGAAGTCAAAGCGAAAATCGATTTCTCAGCAGGAACGATAAAAGTTGGTCCACACGTGGAACAACTCAAAAGACATGTGTGCCGCGACGTCAACTTCACTAACGTGAGTGAAATAGTGGTGCCCGAAGCAGTGAAGGAGAATTTTAGGAAAATAATGCTCAAAAACTCGAAAGCGTTCTCCACGAACGGCGAAACTTTGCCTTTTAATACTTCAGTGGTTGCCACCATACGCACCTCTGACGAAACACCCATTTTCACAAGATTGTATAATCACCCGATGGGGGTGACTGATTTTGTAAACAACGAAATAAAAGAGTTGTTAAGAGATGGGATAATAAGACCCTCGAAATCACCGTATAACAGCCCCACGTGGATAGTGGACAAAAAAGGTTACGACGAGGGGGGGAACAAGAAAAAACGAATGGTCATTGATTTCAGGAAACTGAATGAAAAGACCATTGATGATAAATACCCAATGCCCAGCATCCCCATGATCCTGGCTAATTTGGGAAAGGCCAAGTACTTTACGACTCTTGACCTAAAGTCAGGCTATCATCAAATTTACCTAGCGGAGAACGACCGCGAGAAAACTGCCTTTTCGGTAAATAACGGAAAGTATGAGTTTTGCCGATTGCCTTTTGGTCTAAAAAATGCTGGCAGCATTTTCCAAAGAGCAATCGATGACGTCCTACGAGACCAAATCGGCAAGTGCTGTTATGTCTACGTAGACGACGTAATAATATTCTCAGAAAACGAAGTCGACCACGTCAAACACATCGACTGGGTCTTAAAAAAACTTAACGAGGCTAATATGAAGATCGCCAAGGAAAAGACTAACTTTTTTAAAGAAAGTGTGGAATTCTTGGGTTTCATCGTGTCAAGAGGCGGGACTAAGACTGATCCTGAAAAGGTCAAGGCCATAGAACATTTCCCAGAACCTGAAAATCTCTTCTCGCTTCGCTCGTTCTTGGGCCTCGCAAGTTATTACAGGTGCTTTATTCGGGGTTTTGCCGACATAGCAAAGCCACTGACTAACATCTTAAAAGGAGAAAACGGCACGGTAAGCAAACACATGTCGAAGAAGATACAAGTCAAATTCGACACTGTGCAACGTGCCGCCTTTGAAAAATTACGAAGAATCCTAGCCTCTGAAGACGTCATGCTAGTATACCCGGACTTTAAAAAACCGTTCGACTTGACAACCGATGCGTCAGCGGACGGCATCGGCGCGGTCCTGTCACAAGGTGGTAAACCTATCACAATGATTTCTAGGGCATTAAAAGACCCCGAGATGAATTACGCCACAAACGAACGAGAACTCCTAGCAATAAAGTGGGCATTAGTAAAACTAAGGCAATATCTTTATGGCACTAAGGATATTAACATCTACACCGACCACCAGCCTCTGACCTTTGCAGTTTCAGATAGAAACCCTAACGCAAAGATCAAAAGATGGAAAGCGTTCATTGACGAACACAATGCCAAGATATTTTACAAGCCAGGGAAAGAAAACCATGTGGCGGACGCGTTGTCCAGGCAAGTCGTAAATGCAATAGAAGCAGAAGAGCCGTCGGACGCCGCCACGGTCCATAGCGAACTGTCGCTCACGTACACGATCGAGACGACAGACAAGCCCCTAAATTGTTTTAGAAACCAGTTGATTCTGGAAGAAGCAGAGTCCCCAACCAAACAAACCTTTGTCCTATTTGGCGAAAAGCGTCGACACAAGCTACGTTTCGCTGACGCAGCAGAGTTGCTTCATGAATTAAAGCAAATAATAAATCCTGACGTAGTTAACGCAATACATTGCGACCTACACACTTTGGCTGCAATTCAGAACGATCTCGTCAGACATTTCCCGGCAACGAAGTTTTGGCATTGCAAGAATCTCGTTACAGACATTTTTAACACGAATGAGAGAAGGGAAATAATGACGGCAGAACATAATCGCGCACACAGGGCAGCACAGGAAAACGTTAGGCAAGTTCTACAAGACTATTTTTTTCCCAAAATGACAAAACTCGCCAATGAAATTGTCGCGAATTGTAAAACGTGCACCAGGGCCAAGTACGTCCGACACCCCATACGGCAAGAACTGGGTGTGACGCCAATTCCAGCACAAGTGGGCGAAGATTTACATATAGACATCTTTTCAACCGACAAAAAATATTTTCTCACTTGCGTTGACAAGTTGTCAAAGTTCGCAATAGTGCAGCCAATCGCATCTCGAACTATCGAGGACGTTAAAACACCCCTGTTACAAATAATGAACATCTTCCAACGAGCAAAAACGGTTTATTGTGATAATGAGGCCGCCTTTAATTCCCAAACAATTACATCGTTGTTAGCGAACAGTTTCGGGGTGAACGTAGTAAATGCTCCCCCACTTCACAGCACATCTAATGGGCAGGTAGAACGCTTTCATAGCACGCTGCTGGAAATAGCCAGATGCCTGAAAATTGAACATCAAATAAGCGACACGGTCGAGCTTATTTTACGCGCCACAAGGGACAGATCAGTACATTCGGTAACAAAAAAGAGGCCCGTAGACGTCGCGTTACCCTTAGACCCTGACTTACACCTAGAAATTGCGCACAAGGTGCAAGATGCGCAGGACAATTTAATCAACCGCGTTAACCCTGGTAGGCGCAATAGAGTTTTCGATGTAGGAGAGAAAGTGTGGGTAAAGAACAATCGAAGACTAGGAAATAAACTGACGCCACTATACACGGAGGAAACTATTGAAGCGGACCTCGGGACGACGGTCTTAATAAGGGGGAGGAGTGTCCATAAGGACAACATTAGATAAGCCAAAAAATAGTTAAGATCCCATTCGTTTATTTTTATCTTTTCCTTTCTTTACAGGCCCATCTGGGGGGTAATGTTAGTGTTTACTGCTGCGAGGGCCCGTATAAATGATTACTCTCACGCAGACTATATTCCAATAGTAGAGGGTGAGGTAATTATATGGGACAGCTTCAAATATTTAAGACATACAATTAACGTAACCAAATATTATGAAATCATTGACGAAACTAAAAAGTTGTCCGAGCTCTTCCCACTTTCGCACATGCGAATGCTGTTGCAGTCCGATTGGGGTCACCTGGAAACCCTGCTGTCCGTGTTAAATGTCCACCATAGAACTGCCAGGAGCCTGAACTTTTTGGGGTCAGCGCTGAAAATAATATCCGGCACGCCGGATCATGATGACATGGAACAATCAAGGTTAATCGAAGCAGAATTGATCCATGCCAGCAACCAGCAGAGGGCCATAAACCATCGCACCACGGCCCAACTAAATGAACTGACCGATCGAGTAAATAAATTAATAGAGAACGTCCGTAAGGAGGCGGTTGATACAGCGCATTTGTTTGAAACACTGTTGGCAAGAAATAGAATCGTTGGCCTCGAAATTGAAAACGTCATACTCTCGATAACCTTGGCAAGGGTAAATTTGATTAACCCCGTGATTTTAGATTCCTCCGATGTGGATGAAATATTGAACAGTCGAGCCACTAACATCAGCGTTAGGGAAATCCTTGAAATTGGCACCATTAAAGTTGCGTTAAATACTAGCATTATCCATTTTATCATAGCATATCCTGAAGTTAAAAGTAGTTGTAAGAAAATAACCATAGTCCCCGTCGAACACAGAGGAGTTGTACTGGATCTAGAGGGCACCAATATCATCGCGGATTGCAGCGGCCGTATAGTTCCGATGGATAGCTGCCAAGTAACGACTTCGCACACTTTCTGCAAGGAAGCCGGGGCTAGTACTTGCGCCCACCAGCTGCATGAGGGGAGCATAGCCCATTGTAAGACACGCCCAAGCCACCTTCCCCCCATAGATGAGGTAGAAGAGGGTTTCGTCATCGTCAACAACAGAGCAGCCGAGGTAATAGTGGATGGGGCCGCCCCGCAAAAGATCAACGGCACGTTCCTAATCACATTCGAAAGAGCGGCATCGATCAACGACACCAAAATGATCAACCGAAATGGCATTCCCAAACGTTCTCCGGGTGTTGCCGCAGCTCCGCTAATAAATATCACCGGTCACAACGATGTACTCAGCCTAGCCTACTTGCGCCGGCTGAACGACGAGAACACCGCTCACATCAGCGAAGTGGCCATAACGATCAATAAAAAACCTTTGGCCATGTTTGCCGCAGGGGTTGGAGCGCTGTTGTTTGGCGGAGTGCTGATCTGCCTGGGCTGGTTGCGCCGCAATAAGGAGCCGGGAATTCTTCGGTTGGCCGTGGGCAGTTTCAAGAAGACCGAGGACGGCCCTCAACTTAAAGGGGGGCCAGTTAACACACGACCAAGCATATCCCCAAGACAATGTCCAAAAGTAGAGGGTATCGACAAGTGCACCCTTTCTCATTGCACTAGTTGCAAGGTCAGCGTTGTTGCACCAGCAAAATATCAGAATAGTGAGAGCCCCTGCTAACAAAACGTTCATCATGAGGGTCCCCAATGTAACGCGATACCAAGCGGATGCGTAATGTGCTGAGCCAGCACCAACGTCGCGAGAGGTGGAGCCAACGGCTAAGGCCTGCTATGCAGAACTTGGGGAATGGTTAAGTTAGTTTAGAAACTCACGTTAAGGAGGGAAAACATAATTGTAAACCTCAAAAGATAATTCAATAAAGTAAAACTGAATTTACATATTGAGTAACTTACAGAATACTTATTTTATATACTTTGTATGGTCGGAGATGGTTCGTTCTATGCGTTGCACACTTCTGACCAAAATTAATATACCCTTTTTGCAAGGGTATAAAAATTCAACCCGATAGCTTTTAAGACGGCTGAGTAAAACGCATACGCACCGACGAACGGACAGACGGATATGGGTATATCGACTCAGCTTCTCATGCTGATCAAGAACTTTTTTGCGTTACAAACATCTGACCAATTTTATAACACCCTCTGCAAGGGTTCAAAAAATAGACAAACAGATTGTAATATTATAGCTATCTATGAACTGCGATTTAAAAAAATTTTTTTTTTTAATATTGAGTCTTTACATTTTTTAAATAATATAACTCTTTAAAAAACCAGAGAGGGTTGTTAAGCCGTTCCTGTCTACCATGGTAGGAAAACAAATATCAATGAGTGAATTAAGAGTATCATAAACGAAGTGAATATCTGAGTTCATATCTCAGTGTAACAATGTTTTCATTAAGGCTGGCAAAGTCAGTCTCACAAAAGCACAAATTTAGAGGTATCTCATTAATACTCATTAATTGTCAAAGGGTTGGCATCTTAGCAAAATCAAATTTTGATAAATTCGAACATGTCTGAATACAGAAAATTTTGTAATAAAAAAAGATGCATCAGCAATGCCAGATTTTATCCATTCTCTCTAAAAGTTAATATGTTATGATCAAAAGAAAGACTATCTACATAGAGTTTTAACGAAATACGGAAAATTTAATTATCGCTTCTTAACTTGATCATTGGGCTCTCGATACTATTGGAATTTTCGTCATTTTCCATTGGAATGGGTAATTGCCTAGACAATTCACTACACTTCGATTGGTACCGTTTTTGAGAGATTATTACTATTGATACCGGTAATACCTCACTGACTGGATTAACCACCGGGCTCTTAAACGATATCAATTGTTGTGGAGTTGGTGTCGATGGTGCATGAGATCGGTCGGTAGAGATACACCCCAAGGACTGGTCCTTTTACGTTTTGGAGACTCATTCGTAGACGATAAGCTTCTGAACTGAGTCTCCACTGCAGTTAACTCCGCTTGGAGTTTATTAAAACCAGCCCTCAAAGTGTCAAAACTATCTCTAGTCCGCCTCATAAATGAACGCATCTCATTCTAGACCTCCCGGCAAGCATCGTATCCATACTTCAGTCCACAACATCGGACCACTATATCGCACAGCTCCCTTTCAAATGGCAAAATTATGTACAGCTGTGTTCACAAAAATAGCAGCGCCCTTAAACTTTAACTTCAAAGTTGTCAAATCATATTAAATAGACCATAAATGGCTCCTGCGACGCAACGAAGCCAGCAAAGCCGAACTGGGATCTGCTGCCATATTTTTTGGATAACTTCCCAGTGTTAAGCTTTATTAGACGGTTACTTGATACCGCGCCGTTGTTATAATCTTAAGTGTTTTTCACAGAGTGCATGTTTTGTTTGGTTGTAAGCAATAATTGTCATATGAATCTTTATGACTTTTATTTCTTGTACTTTTTTTTTTTTTTGTATATTTCTTTGGTGCATCTGATTTGGTGATGCCATTTCAGATGAATACGATGTTTATTCTAAAACACAGAGAACTACAAATAAAACGGACAAACAGTTAAAATATTATGAACTACAGCTAATTACGAGCTAAGTGTGACAGAATAGAGGTTTTTAAAAAAGAAAGTAAGACTTCTGATCTGATTACGGGAGGCAGAAGATTCTAATCAGAACATAGGTTCATCCAAGGAATAGTTAGAAATACAGTCTTTTAAAGAGGAATAAAATAAAAAGCAGGTCTACAGGGTACAGATAGGTTTAACTGGTTCAATAGGCCAGGAGAGTCTATTTAACCAAGCAATACTCTACGATTAATTAAAGAAGATTGATTAATAGAAGCCTACTGGAGTACAAAGGCAAATTTTTCCCCTTTTTACGAAAAGGAATAATACATGATTCCTTTCAGATAGACGGAAAATCCGAAGATGTGGCGGACAGTGTAAACAACTTAATTGGTCACATACCTTTTTTATTTACAAAAAAACGAAATTTTTTTATTGCTTTATCTTAAAGAACAACTCCTTGAGAACATTTTCCTATAGAGATTGGAGCAGTAGAAAAAAAAGAACCTAGACAATTGCATTTTCAATCCAGTGATTGATGAAAGTTCTCTTAGCGAACTTTAACTAGTTAAACCTGTTTATTCTCCGTGGCCAGATTGTCTACCTGGACTTCTGGGCAAACGCATTATGTAAACCCATTTTAAAATTGTTTTTATTATCTGTCGAATCTTCCTCTTTTCCATCTATTTGGAAAAAAACGAAGCCTCTAACTATAACGGTTGTCGCAGAAAATTCCATTTTATTTGTATTTAAGCTATATTACCGAAAAATATCATTTCTGTTCTTGAATCTAGTATATAAGTCAATTATCATTTTTTGATGTAAAAAAAAAGAGATGGACAGACTCTGTATAAAAACGATGGCGAAGAAAATATCTCTAAAAAAATAAAAAATAATAAAACGCGCATTATACAGTCCACAAAATTTAATAACAATGTGGAGTTGGCCGAAAGTTGTAGAAAAGAAATTGGAGCCGTTGAAGTCGCAAGAAATGCGCGACGTTCATTTCGCCATGTATACAAAATTTGTTAGAGATAATTTCGTGAAGCGCGAACTACGAAAATACAAAAAGAAGTTGAAACACATCGACTGCATTTTAAAAGAGCTGGGCGCAAACGCTTTGCAGCGAGTAGGCCAATTCCTAGAACTTTCGTTGCAAGAAGGGATAGACTGTACCGAGATGCAATCAAAAATTTATGACGCCATTTAGTACGAAACTTCTGGCAAATCAAGCGGGAACGTCATACAAGCATCAACTCAGTCCGAGAACCAGTTCGAAAACATGAACCAGTTGGAAGTACTAAGGAGAATAGAAACCATCGATGTAGAACTTCAAGACGAAATCTCAAAAAAGGAAATACTGATGCTTGGTGTAAAGACAGCTAAGCAAAGCCCAGACGTCATCGAAGAGCATGAATATAAAATACAACAGCTGTCATTAGAGATTAAAGTTCTGAATGCATGCGCGGAAGCTTTGGTAAGCAAAAAACATACTTTGAAAACTAGTGTAGCACTAATTCGTTCGTCTACCTCCTTACAAAAATTTGTAATGTCTGATGGAGACCACCCGATAAATGAATCTCTATCGATCTCCAACGGCGACAACAACATACACAAAAGTTGCTTGCAACCCTAATTGAGCGGCTAAATGAAAATATTCTTCGAAAACGCGAACCAAAATCGAAAATTAAGAGCTGCAGAATGTAATTTTGATATATTTACTTAGTGGACGCAGTATCATGATATATGTTTCTATAAGAAGATAATTACTATCAATAACGTAGAAAATGAAGCACAAATGAAATTCGGATAACAAATTCAATCACAAAAGGGTACACAAACTCGCTCAACCAGCAAGTATTTTATTTGTGATGAGGAGAAGCATTCCTTAGATAAATGTAGAAGAAAGGCAGAAGTGAAGAAACGATGGGATTACGCAAGCACAAGTAACGCCTGATTCACATGTCTAAAATTTCATAAGGGACTATGCAATAATCGTGAGCAATGCAAGATCGACAACTGTGAACGATATCATCATCGCTTACTATTAGCGGATGCATTCAAGAAGTCCAGTCCAAGAAGCAGCAATTCTTAAAATGTTACCAGTTATACTACGTGGTGCAACAGGTGAAAAAGAAATTCCGACTTTTCTCGACGATGGGAGCACCACAACATGTTGGATATTGAACCGTATTTCTTTGGATGGACTTCAGAAATCGCAGATATTGCTAATACCTGGCGATAGCAAAATTCAGAAGCTTCAAAATGTACATCTTATCAAGGATTTGAATTTACCAACTCAACGAATCGATTACGAAGCTATACAGAAAGAATTTCCATATACAAAAATGGCAAAATTGAACTCGATTCGGAATCTTCAGCCTCATCTCCTCATTAAACAACGACACGCAACACTCCCTACAACTCAAACCAAAGGGTCCGATTATGGCAAAAACCAAACTCGGAAGGGTCATACACGGTCCGATTAAAGCAAAAGAGAAACAGACTTTGTATGCTACCACATCGAGGATGAACATTTGGGCGATATGCTTTTTATGGAGAAATATGTATACCCAAATACCACTAACAGTCTACCAGATGACGTCAATGATATTCGGAGCAACCACCTCACAATTAATAGCACAATTTGTAAAAAAACACAATTCGGCGATACATAAAAGTGAGGCACCAGAAGCAGCTCAAGCCATCATTGAAAACCATTACGTCGACGACTATCTGGATTCAAAAGCAACAGTTCGCGAAGCTGTTGAGATAATTCATGCAGTAATTATTTGTAATAATCATGATGTCTTACAGGGAATACCCGAAGATCTACGTGGTCCGTAAACACGGATTCGATTGGGCGAAAAAGGTTCTCGGCATGATTTGGGACGCACAAAGAGACATGTTTATTTTCTCAACAACTACAATGCACAGCATAAGCGAGGACAACAAGGATGCCTACAAAACTGGTGACTCCAGTAACAATAAAAGGTCGGATCTTGATGCGTAGTATATGGAAATTGGCATTGGATGGGATGATGTCATTAAAGGCGACCCTGTCAAAAAGTGGCATAAGTGGTTTAACGATCTGAAAAGACTACATGATGTTAGTATACCAAGATGTTACTCCCAACATTTATCTATTGCTACGAAAGTCGAACTACACGTTTTTTGCGACGCTAGCAGCAAAGCATACGCTGCAGCAGCATATATTCGAGTAAGTTACAAGGGTGCAGAAGCCGCAACAAAATATGAGTTCATTGTTAAAGCATCTCGGGCTCGAGTCTCACCTTTGAAACATGTTACGATTTCAAAACTTGAAACATTGGCAGCTGTGATGGGATGTAGACTGGCAACTATTGAAAACTAAATGCATCTAAAATTTGATGACAGGTTTTTGTAGACAGACTCCCAAACAGTGATTTCATGGATAAACAGTAACGATAGGCTGCAAGTTTTCGTAGCCAACAGAATAAGCGAAATATGCGAAAAGTCCAAGAGGGCAGAATGGAATTGGGTTCCTACCATGGAAAACATTGCTGATATCATAAAAAGAGATTCTCCCATTAAAGTTGCCACAGACAGATGGTAACAAGGTCCAGCCTTTCTTGGATTGGATAAAAAGATGTGGCCACAGCCAAAATTAAAGGCACCAACCGTACCAGGGCTTATGATGCTGGTTCACCAATAAGACCCATTTAAAATTCTGGGAAATAGAATCTCGAAGTTCACAAAACGTTATAAAATGGAACTCCGTCGGGGCGATATCGTTGTTCAGGAGTATAATTGGTATCTATCAAAATGGTCCAAGAGGGACTTTTTCACAATGACATAATCTATGCTAAAACTGGCAAGATCACAGGGGGTTTACGCCTCACTAAATATTGTCCTTCTATGAGTGAAGATGACGAATCATGCGTGCAGAAGGAGTCAAGGAGATCAAGTATTCACAAAGTTGATGGTACAACATTTTCACAACGAAGTTCAGCATACCGGAATACAAGTCGTCGTAAATAAATTAACGTCGCAGAACTGGATGCCGAAGATGAATACCAAGATCAAAAGAATTATCAACGAATTTATATGGTGTAGACGACGCAAAGCCAAACCGGTTAAAGCGAAAATGGGTCTATTACCCAAGGAGAGGTTCTCTACATTACAAAAACCCTTTACATCCGTTGGCATGGATTATTTCGGCCCGTTCCATACGAAGGATGGTCGGGGCTCCAGCGGCAGATACAATAAATGCCTGCGAAAGCGATATGGCGTTCTCTTTACATGCTTAATATCTAAACCAATACATATGGAAATCGCACACTCTCTAATCACAGTCTGTAGTTACAGACTCGTGCATTTGGCAATCCGTCGAATGATGGCAAGGCGAAGCGAAATTAAAACACTATGGTCCGATTATGGTACTAATCTTAGAGGCGCTTCAAGAGAACTAACAGAAGCTCTAGAGGAAATAGATATTCAAGCAGCGCGCGGAGAACTAACACAAAAGGGAATCGAAATTTATACCAGCGAACTCAGCAAATTTTGTGGGCTGCTGGGAAAGGCTAATTGGATGCTTTAAAAGAACACTAGAGGCCGTACTATCCGTCGAAAGTAATCTCACTGACGAAGTGCTGCAAACTCTTTTTTGTGAAGCGGAGCATTTGGTAAATAGTCGACCATATATTCTCGAATCGGATAATCCAGATGACGGCTTAGGATTATGCCCCAATGATATAATCATACAATAAAGTGGATGCATGCAAAATTAACGGATCCAGTGAGAAGAAGACATGGAGGATCACGCAAATGTTAGTGAAAGCCTTCTGGAGACGATTCATTAAGGAATATATTCCAAGTTTAGCTCAAAGATCGAAATGGGAAAAGAATTGCGACAACCTGAAAGAGGTTGAACTCGTCGTAGTGAAATACATGACACCAAGAGGTGAATGGCCAATTGGAATAGTAGTCAAAACACACCCAGAAAAATATGGAATAGAGAGAGTAGCAGACATAAAAACAACGAAAAACAGTTATCGTCGACCAGTAAGAAACCTATGCAGATTATTCATGTAAATGTTGGCCGCGACTGCGTTTCAAGTGATCAACACGGAAGGACCAATTTTGCACCACTTTTTCCAGCATGTCTAAGGGAATTTCGCCGACGAATGGACAATTCACGATCTTCATTGACACTGGCCGCTACAGCTGCAATATTCTCTTCTGTGCGCACTCTCCGTAAACGATTGAATGTCCAATAAAGTAAAATGTGTGCGAAATTTGTCCACAATTGCCTTTATGGCTTGCTCGGTTGGTCGGTTGTGTCGACCATAATATGGACGTAATTTGCGAAACACATTTTTCACAGAACACGAATTTTGATAATAAATTTCAATGATTTGTAAACGTTGTTCGGGCGTAAGTCTTTCCATGATGAAACTAAACTGAGCATTTTTCACTTTCAGAGCTGTCATGAACATCATGCGGTATGTCAGTGTTGCCAACGTTAAAAACCAAAAGCGTAAAAAAACACGCGGTATAAGAATTATCTTCAGCCCTGTAAGCATCAGTTTTCTCCTGACTCTCGACAATTTTATAATTTTGTTAATTCTAAACGTAAGACCTCTGTGCACCCATCTTTTTTGTCTTTTCAAAATAAAAAAGCGAGCACTGATCAGGCAATTGCCGATATGTTTGCGAATTTTTCAAAACAACGGAATATCAAGCAAGTCCGTATTCTTATCATTTAAAAAAGGCTAATTGCATTTTCAATCCAGTGATTGATGAAAGTTCTCTTCTTAGCGAACTTAAACTGGTTAAACCTAATTATTCTCCGGGGCCAGATGGTCTTCCTGTATATGTCGTATATCATTCCTCTGCATAAAAATGGCAAAAAGTCCGAAGCTACAGGGGTATCTCAAAATTGTCCGCTATTCCGAAAGCTTTTGAGAAAATTTAACATCTCAATTGCAACATTTTTGCAGCTCTATTATTTCGCCATCCCAACATGGGTTTGTGAAACGTAGGTCTTCAACCACTAACCTTTTAGAATTAACCTCTATAATTATCAAGGGGTTCAAAAATGCTAAACAAACTGATGTCATATACACTGACTTCAGTAAAGCATTTGATTCTGTTAATCATACTTTATTACTTTTCTTTCTTGGGTTTGAGAATATATAACAAATAGAAAACCGAAGGTACCTTTTAAGTCTTCTTTTTCCAATTCCATTCCTGTGACCTCTGGTGTACATCAAGGTAGTCATCTGATTCCTCTGCTGTTCACATTATTCATTAACGATCTTCAATCAGTCATTGTTCATTCGCGTGTGCCTTTGTATGCTGACGATGTCAAGCTTTGTCTTACTTATAAAGATACAAATTCATTTAGTCGGCTACAAGCTGAACTTAAAAACTTTCAATCCTGGTGCCAGTTTAATTTATTAAATCTTAACACTAGCAAATGCAAGGTACTGACTTATTTTCGTAACTCTCTTCAACTGGTCACTTATTTTCTAAACAATAATCCTTTAGAACGTCTACATTATATGAATGATTTGGGCGTACTTATGGACCACAAGTTAAATTTTAACATCCATATTTCCACCACTGTCGCAAAGGCCATGAGTGTTTTGGGTTTCATTAAAAGATGGTTAAAAGAATTTGATGACCCCTATATGTATGTCCGTCCTATTTTAGAGTAAGGATATTGCATTTGGTAACCTCAATTTGAGTCGCACCAGATTAGACTTGAATCCGTTCAAAAGCAGTTCTTGCTAATTGCTCTTCGTGGCTTGAGCTGTCAATTTGCCTTCGTATTCTAGTAGACTTCTCTTGATTAACCTTCCGTCCCTAACTAACCGTAGAATTATGCTTGGTGTCATTTTTATGCACAAGCTCCTAATTGGTAATATTGACTCGCCTGAGTTATTAGCTCAGGTAAATCTGTCGGTACCATGTAGACGGAGTGGACATCCTATTATACCTTTAACCCTTAGTCGTTGTTCTTCTAACTATGCCATGCATGAACCTTTTAGAGTCATCTGCTCTGATTATAACCTTCTATTTCCTATTTAGTTAAAAGATAGCTATAGTGCCTATTATTTGTTTGTCTGTTTTTTCTAGTGTTTATTTGTCCACGCGATTCGAGCCGTGCGTTATATGACTGCACCCCTCGGTCGGTCGAGTGGGAGGTGGCCAGTTATCTGCGTGGGCTCGCGCGTAACAGGCTTTGTACTGGTGTCGTAGGGGCGACTTGAACGTACTGCGCATAGTGACACACCCCCCTCCGCCACCGCTATTGAAACAAATTCTTAACGACTATAATAGCTAGAGACTACATATTTGGTATGAATATTTGTTTAGTGTTTAGTAAATGCGCACATTTTGTATGTGTAAAGATTTTGCCACACCCCTTTCCGCCCCGTAATTTGAAAAAATTCGATTATTTCCGGTAATTTTCTACCTCGTACAATCAAATTTGGCACACTTGAATTTGATACTATTATCCAGCAAAATACGAAATTTGATCGAAATCGGACTAAAAATAACCATAACCAGAGGGCCGGGGCTAACTTCGACCGAGTCAAAGTTTGTATACCCTTGCAACTTTTTTGGTAACTCTTTCCTTACCTATTAGCAATCAATGTGGAAGAACGTTTTATCTAAAAAGGCTTATGTTTGCCAAAAAATGGCCTACAGTCATAGGAAATAACGAAGATATTGATCAAAGTCACTGTTTTCCACCGATTGTTCCTATGGGAGCTATGTGATATAGTCACCCGATCTCTATCAAATTTGGCACAGTCATTAACAGATATATTAAACAACTAACAAATGTTTAATTTGAAAGCAATCGCGTTAAAAGTAACGAAGTTATTTACAAAAGTCACTGTTTTCGACCGATCGTTCCTATGGGAGATATATGATATAGTCATCCGATCTTGATCAAATTTGGCACAGTAGTTTATAGCCGTAATAAACTCTCTAATATTATATTTCACGAAAATAGCACAGAAAATAACGAAGTTATTGAGAAAAGTCACCGTTCGTGACTTTGGGGTTTGTATGAGAGCTATATGATATAGTGGTCCGATCCGTATGAATCCGAGATATACAACCCCTGCAGAATATACAAGCCTACGTGCCAAGCTCTTGTTTTTCGTTTTATATATTATTAAAGAATTTTTGTTGAAAATTTGGGATCAATTAATGCATTTATGTGGGTTTTACAACCACTCAAAGTCACAGTATCAAAACATGTATCCACATGTGCTCGCCACTGTATATACTTTGTATGGTCGGAGATGGTTCGTTCTATGCGTTGCACACTTCTGACCAAAATTAATATACCCTTTTTTCAATGGTATAAAAATAGTTATGCATAGGTACATAAAAACATTGTTCCAAAAGGCCGGGGTTTTTCCGTTAGCTATAGGGTCGCAAGGGTGTTCGTAGTGAGCAAGATACTATGCTTGTAAAAAGCATGTAAACAGAATTTTTTAAAAATACGTAATCGCATTTGTTATTATGAATTTGATATATTTGTTTTACTGGTATATGGTATACCTAAGTCGTCGAGCATTTGTCTTTTTTTCTATGTCCGAGGTCATCAACCTCGAGGACAGCGAGGACGATTCTTTTCTTCAAGGTAGAGATAATTACGCTGATGCAAAAAAAAAAATTTGAAAAATTTACAAAAATGTTAGTTGACTCTGTTATAGGTTTCAAAATCTAGTTGCTCATATACGGAGCCATATATACATATAGCCAGAGGTACAGCTACACCTTGCTGTCAATAAATTGTTTTTGAACTCAATTGCGACTGAAACATGAATACTGTAGTTACAGGTTACAGTGCACATAGGGGCGCCGAGCCCTTTTTCGAGCACATAAGACAATTTTTAAAAGTTAATGAAATCGAAATGTTTGCCGCTTTATAGATAAAACATCAATACACATTTTTGCATACTTGCTTTTTCAAATTTTTTCAACACTGGCGACAAAAACGTTGTTGAAAACCAGTGTTGGGCACAGAATGAATTTCCTTCTGTTTATTGCAAATTGTTGCTTGACTTTGAGTGTATATAACTTTTGAAAGAAAAACGTTATTGATAAAACTGTTTATGAAACGGAAAAAGTCGGGTTTTTACTATGTGTAAGTTTATTTAATTTATTACAAATTTAGGGTGTGCCTTAAAATTCTGAGCAACTCTCAAAAATAAACTCAAATCTCAACTTTAGGTAGAGCTATAAAAAAATGCCTACCAGTGTCCAGTCTAAGATTTTGACTATTGGATAGAACAAAATTTTGTTTTTTTTTATTGCACCAAAACATATAGGACCAATTTGAATATTTTTAAGTTCAGTTTTTTTGATGGCAGATGCAAACGACCTTTCGAATAATAGAGAATAGGTCCAATAACAGCACAAAAATCCTTTGCGCGACTTTAATGTCTCATTTATGCATCCACAAAGAGTGGTACGAAGCAGAAAACTACCAAAAGCGGTAAAGTCTATTCCAAATTTGCTGGTTGCTGGTATTTGTAAATTAGTTTTTAAATGCATATTATTACAACAAAAAAAAAAATCAAAGTAGCTAACTTCAGCTATGCCGAAGTTTATATACCCTTGCAGTTCTTGGCAAGAATATTTTTACATTTTGAAATTTCTTTCCCTGCAACTCGATTCATCAATACACAAACAAAACCTTATTACTCTTTTTACTACAATTTTTTCTTCTTTTATCATTTCTTAAGCAAAGCACAGCACGCATACACATACAGTTCATACAGCGTTGCGTCTGTGTGTGTATGCAAGTGCTCGGTTGATGACCTAAACGTAGTAGGCAGCAAGCAGCGCTGCCGGCAGCGTTTGAACCGATTTATATTGACTGCAACTTGAATTCTATTTATCCGATCAGATTCAAATTTTGGAATCTGAGTTTTTATATACAATACTATCACCATAGTAGATTTCATAGGGATACTTCAATTTTCAGGAAAATGTTTCTTCTAGAGCTATATGATATAGTAGTCCGATCCTGACAACTTTCATACTTTATCTGTTCGGAACTATAATTAGCTCAAATACCAAGTTTCATCTTTATAGCTGTTAAGATGGCGGCGTGATTGATTTGCACAGACGGACGTGCCTATATCGACTCAGCTTCTCATGCTGATCAAGAATATACAGCTGTGATCACGAAAATAGATGCTAACAAAGATTCAAACATTTTTCACATATTCCTTTTTAAAGATTAAGTTGTCTGACTTTGGTTTTGTTTAATGGTATGTAGACAAATGAAAACCGAAAAAGTTCCGTTAATTTTACTAATTTTTGGGTCGTTTGTCACATTTTTGTGCTTATCCCCACAAATTTGGCTGCTCACAAAAATAGCAGTGTTTCGTTTAGTTGCGAAAAAAGTAAATAATAAGTTTCCAAATCTGTTAGTAGTAAGTGTAATTAATTAGATAATTATAGTGTACTATTATTTGCGTCAACTAATGGTAAAATTTTTGTGTTAGTCGGAAGAGGAACGTATTACTCTACCGAGAAGGTGTGTTGGATCGAAAATCTTGAAAAACAAGGTAAAACCTACAAAGAAAATTCAAGGTTTAGCTGGATGTTCTGCATAGATAGTCTCTGTTGCCTTAGATGTCCAAAAAATCCCGATAGACGTAAAAAAGGGGCCGAAACGGTTTTAGATGACTGACACATTGTTCGATACTGCAGATTCAATCCGTTTGCATCTTCTAATTTAGTCAAACATGATCTAATCTTGGCAGTAATGGACGTCACTTGTCGGCGCAGACTCATAGAACAATAGATAAACGGGCGAAGTCCAAGGAAACTCCCACTACTGTTGAGTT
Source organism: Drosophila tropicalis (assembly GCF_018151085.1). Lineage (NCBI taxonomy): Eukaryota > Metazoa > Arthropoda > Insecta > Diptera > Drosophilidae > Drosophila > Drosophila tropicalis. Next base: position 1,493,491 of record NW_027172360.1, on the reverse strand, counting down.
AAAGCACATTTGTATTTTGATAAAACTCCATATGAATCTTCCAATTGCAAAGTGGGTAATATTCTCGGGCAGATGACCGCAAAGTAGTCTTGTTTGGTGGTGCAGGTTCCAAACAGTGTACGTCGCCCAGAATATACAGAGTATACCACCCAAACCACACGCAAACAGCGGTTAGACTATAGGGAATGATGTGGACTTGTTTCTCAAATATTGGACTTAGTCCTATTCTTAAGATTGATGGGAGTACGGATCGAAATGTCTACATGAACATCGTGAAGAAGGTTATGCTGTCCTATATCATATGGAATATGTCCATAATATGGACATATCACCGGTCTTATGACCCAAAACATAGGAGCAATCTCGAAATAGTTGTTTTTAATTCGACAGAATAATGTAATACCAGGGCCAGCTCAGGCGCAGGATTGGTAACCCATTGAAAATTTATGGGGTAACATTCAGAGAAGTGTCACAAAACAAAAACCGCCCAATACAACTCAACTCTGTGAAGTTATCCAAGAAACATGGCAGCAGATACCAGTTCAGCTTTGTAGGATTCGGTGCGGCGCAAGTGCCAAGCGAATATTGGCAATAAGTGGTTCACAACAAAGTATTAAGTTCTAAGAAACAAAGGTGACCTGAATTTGAAGTTTTAAATAATTTGGAAACGACAGATTTTAATTCTTAGTTGTCACTGCTATTTTTATGAACAGCTCAAAATGCCCTTTTCTTTACTATTTTGCTCATTTCTGAAAGTGAAGGCGTTTTGTTTATTGCAAAATGGTTGTGAGGAACATTATAGACAATAATAATGTTCCACACAACAAACAAGCAGCAATACAATCCAACGTTGCAACGATCTGCCAGATACAAAACGCAGCCGAGACACAAACCAAATTTACGGTATACGACCAAGCCTAGCTTTTGGTCGATCGAACCGAATCAAGGCAAAATGATATACGATCAAACATGGCCGATCGAACCACACGCAACCGCTGGCAATTTTGTACAAGCGGGAAGATGCGTGGAAAACATAACACAATAAGTTCGGCTGTATAAGAGTAAATCAAACATGGCCGATCAAATCACGCGCAACCGCTGGCGATTTCGTACAAGCGGGAAGATGCGTGGGAAGCATAATACGAGAGATTCGGCTGTATAAGAGCAAATGAAACGAGGCTTGAGGGCATAATTGCAATCGAAAGAGGGCATTGGCCTATTTAGAAAAGCCAATAGATAAGAGAAGTACACGCAATAGAATGCCATGCGTGTGATGGTGGGAACAATACGCTGGATGAGCATACACCCACACTACACGTATACTATGTGTGTACAGCCGCGAGAGAGGGTACCGGTGGCCAATGCAGGTACTCTCTGCCTACGTCACGCATGCAAGATTGAAAGCAGTTAGATCGCGAGCAGCTGAAATCATGCGAACGGAAGAGAGCAAAAGTGAGGGCCAAGCAAGCCCGGGAGACGGGTGCGGGGAGCGCATGGTGCCAAAGCGAAACCAAGTGAGGGGTATGCTTGTGAATCGGGGAGTAGGGGGGAAAGCATAGATGCGAGAAACGATAATGGCTTGTGGATTTGTAAGGAGAATATGTAAGCCGAAGGGGGAGGGATGAGCAATGGGGAAGCCCTCTATCCAATGGATAAGATACGCGCATTAGATTGCGATACAAATAATATCAGCCACCAATAGTTATTAAATAAACAGGCTAATTAGCATGAAATAATAAATTAAGTTAAATATGGAAAATATATTTATATCTAGTTCTAATGTGGGGGGAATTTGGGCGAAGTTGGGTATGACAAGTGGATCAAGGGGAGCGACGGGCGACGGTAGCGCCACCAGAGAAAGGAAAGCAGCGAAAGATGGGCGGCCAATAGGAAAGCAACGCCGATACAAGAAAGTGATAGAAGTCAGCATAGCGACGAAATGTTATGCAGGCAAGGGAGAAAGACAAGGACAAGGAAACGAGTGGGCGCGCAGCCACATAGAAAATGGACACATATGCGCCAGGGATTTGCGGGACTTTCACCACGCATAGCAACAAGAAATGTGTGGGTGCAAAGGGCCGATGGAAAAGTACCAGCTGTATAGCGGTACTACGCCAATTAATTCCTGAGGCCATGGGAGCTGCCTATATAAAGGCAACACCCATCAAGGAGGGCATCAGGTCAACAAGTCGTGATCAACAAGGGAGTTTTAAGGCCTTACGAATAACCTTAAAGGCTCAAGCAAGTTAAACAAATCCTGTACAAAGGATCAAGGAGAAATACAATAACTGAGAAGGCCTTACGAGTAACCTCTTAAGTTATCAGAGAACCAGCAAGTCTTTAGAATAGGACTAAAACACCGTGCCCAAGCAATATAAGAAGAGAAGTCAAACGGCTCAGGGACGATTTACAGCACATTGAAAGGCACGAGGATATATCCTACTGCCGAAATTTTAGGATCTATACATCCTGACGAATACCAATTGCTGGAAAAGATCCTATTTCATAGTAAGCGGCCACGGGATTTGTCCTAGAAGCAACGAGCACACAAAGACCATCTTACAAACACAGCTGAAGGCATCGAGGTGGAAATAACATCCCTAGAAGATCAGGATACGTGAGGAAACGTGAAATAAAGGCCATAGGATCTATCCTAAGGCAAATCAACGTTCCAGACACATTCTGATCAAGGAAATACAAGACAAATTATCGATATCACGAGTCTGAAATAATAACCAGCGGAGACCCAAGGAACAAGAGAAGGACTGGAGCGAGCAGCAAAGGATCCAAACCACAATCAGCACGGCCCAAGTCGGGACTTTCCCAGAGAAATTAGTCATACCCAGCCGAGTCCAAAAATATTGTAAATAAACGCGTGATTTAAAACCATTAACCCAACAAACGAGTTTTAATTTTACCAGGGCACAAAATAAATTTTGTTGTGCCGAACCTAGCCCATGAGATATTAGAAATATCCCAAGGGACGACAAAGGATCGTTACATGGTCCAAAATGGTAGTAATTTTATTATATATAATTATAGATGAATTCAAAAAATATTGGTGCAATTATGATCTTTTTAATATGATTTATCAACTTCGAAGTAAAAGCTTAAGGCCACTGCTATTTTCTGTGCGTTACAAACATCTGACCAATTTTATAATACCTTCTGCAAGGGTATAATACCACAGGATGAATGGCTTTAAATATTTGTTCTAGTCCTGGCAAACGAAATCTAATTTCTTTTCACACAAATTTAAACACATATTACATATGAAATTTATTTGTCGTTTATTGGGGTCCATAAAGAGTGGTATTTAATTGTATTAGTAAATAATATATCTAAAACTGAGTGCATATTCCAAGTAAAAATATCAAAGAAGTTAAATTCGGCTATGCCGAAGTTTATATACCCTTGCAGTCCTTGACAATAATAATTTCACATGTTCAAAATTTCTTTTCTGCAACTCAATTCATTAATATACAAACAAAACAATTTTACTCTTCATACTATGTACAATTTGTTCTTCTTCTTCCCTCATTCCCTAAGCAAAGCAACGCACGCATACACATACAGTTTATGTAGCGTTGCGTCTGTGTGTGTATGCATGTGCTCTGTTGATTTGATGATGACGTAGTAGGCAGCAAGCAGAGCTGCCGGCAGCGATTGAACCGATTTATATAGACTGTAACTTGTGTTCTATTTATCCGATCAGGGTCAAATTTTGGGATCTGAGATTTTATATCAAATTCTATTATATTGGTAAATTTCATGGGGATACTCCAATTTTTGCAAAAATTTTTGTTCCTGAGTTATATGATATAATTTCATCCCGATAGCTCTTAAGATGGCTGAGTAAAACGCGTACGCACCGACGGACAGACGGACAGACGGTCAGACGGACAGACGGACATGGCTATATCGACTTAGCTTCTCATGCTGATCAAGAATATATGTATATACTTTATGGGGTCGGAAACGTCTCCTTCTGTGCGTTACAAACATCTGACCAATTTTATAATACCCTCTGCAAGGGTATAAAAAAACATATTTTTTACCCAAAAGTACCTATTTCGCTTTATATAAATAAAGGGAAAATTCATATTGAACTGCTTTTGAAGATTTGAACTTGTACCACAGTTATAATCAGCAATACTATGTTGGACTCCTAACACAATTTACAATTACTCGCTGCTTTTATTAACATATTTTTTTGCTTAAATCACGTAATTTAAACAAATACTAACAAAAAGCCAAATATGTTTGTTTTTTATTCCTCAACGCGCTTCAATTGTAGGTTTTTGCGTAACTTTCCGTTGGACTCGATTTTAACAAACATATAGGATAGCTAGTGACTTGTGATTTTAAGAAGCTTTTAAAAATTGAATTCTTAATCAATTACAAAAAAAAAAAATCAAAGAAGCTAACATCGGCTATGCCGAAGTTTGTATACCCTTGCAGTCCTTGGTAATAATAATTTTACATGTTCAAAATTTGTTTTTTTCAACTCAATTCATCAATATACAAACAAAACAATTTTACTCTCATATATGTAAATTTCATAGCATACTCGATTTTTATGCAAATGTTTCTTCTAGTTCTTCTAGAGCTATATGATATAGTGGTCCGATCCTTATGGTTTTCATACTTTATTTTTGCCGGGTAATAAAAACCCACGAAAAAAGTTTCAGCCCGATAGCTCTTAAGACGGCTGAGTAAAACGCGTACGCACAGACGGACGGACAGACGGACATGGCTATATCGACTCAGCTTCTCATGCTGATCAAGAATATATATACTTTATGGGGTCGGAAACGTCTCCTTCTGTGCATTACAAACATCTGATCAATTTTATAATACCCTCTGCAAGGGTATACAAATAAAATAAAATTTACATTTTACTTTTTTCTGTGAGAACCCCTTCAAAAAAAAAACAAATTTTTAAAACAAAAATTGAAGAAACTCCATAGGAAAATGAATGTAGTTTTTTGCTGTTTTGTCTCAAAATTTGTCAAACTTGACAAATCTGTGATGACACTATATAGTACATAATTAGTAGTTCTACAATATAAATTAGTTTCACTAACCAGTTTTGAAGATTGAGACATAGCCAAAAATTCTTGCAAAGCCTTGTGTGAATTATGGGCCATGTTCCGGAATTTCCAAAACGACTCAAGTTTCGTCCTGCATTCAGTACAAATAACATTGGGAAATCCATCGCTAGGAAATGGCTAAAAATATAATAAATAAAACATTAATTTACTATAAAGAATGTAAAAAATAAAAATTAATAAATTAAATGATATTGGTCGCGGTTTTCTTTTTTAAGAGTCTATATGAGACACGCGTCAAAGTGTGTATACCCTTGCAAGTTTTTTGTTACTCTTTCCTTACCTATAGTTGTCAACGAGAAAAAAAAAAGTTTTATATAAAATGTAGATTGCTTGTGAAAGAACGGCCTACATTAGCATAGTAAATAACGAAGTTACGGATCAAAGTCACTGTTCTCGTCTGATTGTTCCTATGTGAGCTATATGATATAGTCTCCCGATCTTGATCAAATACGGCACAGTCGTTCAAAGATGTACTAAACTCACTAATACTAAATTTCAATTTCAATAATAGCTCAGAAAAATTTCAACAATAGCTCAGAAAATAACGAAGTTATTGAGAAAAGTTACTGTTCGTGACTTTGTCGTTTGTATGGGAGCTATATGATATAGTGGTCCGATCCGGCTGAATCCAACCTGTGCACTTTATACAAGCCTACATGCAAAATTTCAGCTCTGTAGCTCTTACGTAGGAGTTTGCGGTGATCCAGACTGACGGACATGGCTATTTGAACTCGTCTCGTCGTGCTGATCAAGAATATGTTTAATTTATATGTTCGGCGATGCTTGCTTTTAAGCGTTGCACACTTGTGACCAAATTAGCGTTGATCCAGACGGACTGTGCAGTATATACGAGCCTACATGCAAAATTTCAGCTCTGTAGATCGAACGGTCTAGGAGGAAATTGCGTTGATCCAGACGGACGGACAGGCGGACATGGCTATTTGAAATCGTCTAGTTATGCTGATCAAGAATATATATACTTTAAATGGTCGGCGATGCTTGCTTCTAAGCGTTGCACACTTCTGACCAAAATTAATATACCCTTTGTGCAATAAAGTGATTGGTCAAAGTCAATGGTTTTCACCGATCGTTTCTATGGGAGCTATATGATAAAGTTTTCCGATCTTGATTAGATTAAGCACAGTCATTACCAGATATGAAAAACTGGCGAATGTTTAATTTGAAAGCAATCGCGTTAAAAGTAACAAAGCTGTTAACAAAAGTCACTGATCATCTAAAATGCTTCCATTTATTAGTTAAACACTTATGACCAAAAATTATACACCCTTTTTGCAAGGGTACAAAAAATGTTGTTTTAATATTCGTGTTTACGGTCTCTTGTACTTCAATGATTCTATATTTTAAACACCATACGCTGGCGGTCAGTATGTGTTAACTCCTCCCTCGCTAGTTCGAAAGCCGTCCCCGGTTTTCGTCAGGGTGTCAATGACAATACGTAGCGATCCATGCTTTCGTTTGTTTCTCCATTTTTGGAAGGTTTTATAACAGACGAATATAGCGGCTAGGATGGTGACAAATAAGGTGGTCATTATTATATGCCATAATTTCATGTTCCTCTCGATGCTGCCAATATGATGAAGGTTTTCAAAGTTCAATCTTTGAAGGTATGGCATGCTCAGAATTTTCTTATGAACAGTAATAGTTAGTGTGGTTGACGTTGCTGAGACTGGGTGTCTTTTGACGATATTTTTAATGTTTCTGTAGAGAGACCCATTTATTTGTATATTCTCATCGAACGTCAACAAGTAAGTTCAGTGGATTGTTGTGTTGGTGCCGTTCTCTGTTTGGATTACGGCCGTGTCCTCATTTATGGTTGATAATCCCGTCATCGATTATCTCCAGCGGTTGTAAGTTACTGGGACGGGTGTGACAGTGTGCTATGCCTCCTAAGTGTAGCTGCTGGGCACAGGTTGTCGAATTTAGTTGCTTGCAAATGTGGAGGTAAGCGTATCGTTGCAATTTATGATTGGTATTGTTTTATTACCGCAATCTGCGGCGTTATTATTTTCTTTGAAGTGTAATATTGATCCGTTGCGTTGAACTGGAAACATGCTTATTTTTTTACAAACTAAACTAGGATTGGGGTATGTAAAAAATTATTATCTAATATTACGTTGACATAAGATATTTTAATTAAATCAGTTATAGTTAGCCCTTCAGAATGCTCATTTACAATTTTCGTTAAATCGTCTGTATCAAAAATTACCGAGTTCACTATTTGTATCTTTGCAAGTGTAATTGACAACATTAGAGTCTCAAGTTCCGAAATCATAATTCTATTTCTATTGAGCAAAGTTAGGTAAAGTTCGCCCGTCTCAATCTGTTTCTCTTTTGCAAATTTAATGATGTCATTTACTGACTGTTAATTTATTTATTTTCTCCTGGACTTTTGAATTTATTGAAGCCTGCCTGTTTATTGAATTAGCTAATACTTTTTGCTGGAATTTAAGTTCTTCGAAATCATTAAAGTCTGGTGTTCCTGCTATTATCTTTAGAGTTGTTCCTAGTATATTAATGCTCCTAGTTTGTCTTTGATGAATGTTAACTGTTTCCAATGTTTCTTATATGATGTACATCGGACTCAAGAAGTAATCTCATATGAGATAAAGGGAAGTGAACCATTAATGCCGTTGTCTCATCGGTAATTTCCGAGTATATTGAAAGATTAGTTGAGTGTCTGAGGATTTCATAATCTTTCCAAATAATAGCTTTCCCGTCCAGTATTGGGATGTATTCTGACTTCGAGTAGTTTGTTATCTTTCCGGTTGTCATTGGTCCTAATAGTAGAAGTTATAGTATCCAAACCCTGTTAAGAATAAAGATTTCTGATTCTGGCGCTCTGTGAGCTCTGTTGTGTTCTTTTCCCGGTTTAAGAAAAATTTGTGCTTTATGCTCATCAATGTACACTTTCCACCTTTTGATTTTCGCGTTTGTGTTCTTATCGGAAACGGCAAATGTAAGTGGCTGATGGTCAGTAAATATATTTAAACTCTTTACGCCGTACAGATAGTTTCGAAGGGTTTTTAAGGCCCACACTATCGCAAGTAGCTCACGTTCATTTGTCGCGAAATTCAATTCGTTGTCTTTTAAGATTCTTGATATCATCGTAATTGGTTTTTTTTTTTTGTGACAGCACCTAAACCAGAAGATGAAGCAAAGGTGTGTCATAGGAAGACAGTACCATATCAGCCGAGCCTTTAATTTTATTTCTCAGAATGCCCAGTGCCTGATAATGTTTTGAACTTCCATCATGACTCTCAAAAATTTTATACGCTGTATGCGCAGATTTCCGCCACGAGACATATGTTTCAATTTTCCCTCGAAATCGGGTATCGATTTCACAACATCTAAAGCCTCATTACACTCGGTGCCCGGAACTACATCGGCATCCTTGAAGACTTCTACTACTGGTACGGACGTTGTTAGGTTCTTGAATTCATTTCTAATATCCTGAATTTGTTTTTCGAATACCTGCTGACTGCAAACTCTAATAGTGCTTTCATATTTTCCTCATTTAAAGGCATTTTGTTTGTTACTTTTGTTGGTACTAATTTGTCTTTTAAATATTTTACTAAATCTTCTAACTCACTATCGTATTCTTTACTGTCACTTTCGCTCATAAGATATTTTTAATCTTCTTTTTTTTATTTCGTGTTACAAAGATACAGGCACTTTCAATAATTTTCACTTCTTTGAATTTGTATTTTTATTTTTAAACAAGCACTCTACTTATGTACATGTCTTCTTTTAAATATGTGTAAAAATATTTTAAATAGAATAATTCGCTGCTGTGTGTTGTCTTCTCTTCGTCTCGCCCTTCTGCTAGTCTCTTCTAGCTTAGTTGTTCTTTATAACTTCTTGATTTTTTTGCTGATGATTTTTCTGTATTTTTGTTTTAGTTATTTTATATAACTTGTTGATTTTGTGTTGCAGATTTTTGTTGCTGCTTTCGTTTTACATAGGTATTTTTTATAACTCGTTGGTTTTTTGTTGTAGATTTTTTAAAAATTTATTTTTATTATATATATTTATTTTTATTTTTATAACTTGTTGATTTTTTGTTTCTGATTTTTTTGTAATAGTTATTATACCCTTGCAGAGGGTATTATAAAATTGGTCAGATGTTTGTAACGCACAGAAGGAGACGTTTCCGACCCCATAAAGTATATATATTCTTGATCAGCATGAGAAGCTAAGTCGATATAGCCATGTCCGTCTGTCCGTCTGTCCGTCTGTCCGTCTGTCCGTCTGTCCGTCGGTGCGTACGCGTTTTACTCAGCCATCTTAAGAGCTATCGGGATGAAATTTTTTTTTGGGAGCTTTTTTTTACCCGGGTGAGATAAAGTATGAAAATCTTTGGGATCGGACTACTATATCATATAGCTCTGGAACAAAAATTTTTGCAAAAATTGGAGTATCCCCATGAAATTCACCAATATAATAGAATTTGATATAAAATCTCAGATCCCAAAATTTGACCCTGATCGGATAAATAGAACACAAGTTACAGTCTATATAAATCGGTTCAATCGCTGCCGGCAGCTCTGCTTGCTGCCTACTACGTCATCATCAAATCAACAGAGCACATGCATACACACACAGACGCAACGCTACATAAACTGTATGTGTATGCGTGCGTTGCTTTGCTTAGGGAATGAGGGAAGAAGAAGAACAAATTGTACATAGTATGAAGAGTAAAATTGTTTTGTTTGTATATTAATGAATTGAGTTGCAGAAAAGAAATTTTGAACATGTGAAATTATTATTGTCAAGGACTGCAAGGGTATATAAACTTCGGCATAGCCGAATTTAACTTCTTTGATATTTTTTTATAACTTGTTGATTTTTTTTTATACCCTTGCAGAGGGTATTATAAAATTGATCAGATGTTTGTAACGCACAGAAGCTGAGTCGATATAGCCATGTCCGTCTGTGCGTCCGTGTGTATGCGTTTTATCGGGCTGAAATTTTTTTTTTTTGTTTTTTCCTTGCAAACTCAAAAGCCGTAATGACGATGTTGATTTCTTGCTCAGGGTGTTTGAGTATTTTTTTTTAGAACAAGTTGGGCGAAAGTTAATAATGTTCTTTACTTGTGCGATGTCACTAAGTATATGATAATTATTTTGGATCGACCGATTCTGTTTATTGTTCGTAAAAGACTGGAAGACCAAAAGTACAAAATGTTCCTATGCTAAGCTAGCCCTGACCTATAATCGCTGTGTCAGCAATTATGCTGCATGGATCAAGTTCAAACGTCACGACGTCAGCGCGTGGAGCGTTGTCAGCGGCGAAGCGATTGCATGGCAAGCAGAAATAGTTACAGGTTTGCTGCCCATGCAGACTTTAGGCCGATGACTTATGTCAGGCCGGATCTTGTATATAAATGAACTCTTAGACTCTAGGAGGCGACAATTGTTCTTAAAAATACTTATTCTAATGACCCACGTTTTCCGGGGGTTGAAAATTGTTTATATTTTGTGCTCAGCGTCGGTTACTTGATACCGCGCCGTTGTTATAATCTTAAGTGTTTTCCACAGAGTGCATGTTTTGTTTGGTTTTAAGCAATAATTGTCATATGAATCTTTATGACTTTTATTTGTTGTACTTTTTTTTTCCATTTCAGATGAACACGATGTTTAGTCTAAATAAGTTATTTAACCTATTATAAGTTTGTGTATGATGATAGCACCAAGCATTACTCTACGATTAATTGGTGCAAGAAGATTGATTAAAAGAAGCCTACTGGAGTACGATGGCAAATTGGCATTCCGATTCCAATTTAAGCTGACGCACGGAAGTAAAATTGAATCAGTTTTAAATCCATTTCTCTTCTAAAGCTGTGTATCCACACTCAAATTTGTATGACAAACAAATCAGTTACGTCAAACACGTCGAAGATAAAACCAGTTCTATTTTCGTTAAACACGCACTTCAAACACGAAAATTACTGGAAACAACACTATCCACGTTCAAAATTTGCTTCAAACACAACACGTTTGTCATACAAATTTGAGTGTGGATACACAGCTTTAGAAGAGAAATGGATTTGAAACTGATTCAATTTTACTTCCGTGCGTCTCATATTGGGGTGACCATATGCATGATCCGCCCTCTATGATAGGACAGATTAATGAAGTATACAGGCTTTCGATTGTGTACGGATCGTCAAACTCTTTTCACCATCGTTTTATAAAGCTAAGAACATTCATAGTTTTACAGTAGTGGAAATATGAGGATTAAAAGTTAATTTATGGTATAATAATATAAAAGATTAATTGGTCTGCCGAATTTGGTTGTGATAGTCAAAAAATTGCAGCAGGCAATCGATTTTTTCTAAATTAAGGAGACGGAAATGGGCGTGGCAAAACATTTAAGTGTACAAATCCTGCGCGCTTACTAAAAAAATCTACATTTTAAATTTGGTGACTTTAGCTTTGTTAGTTTTCGAGAAAACTACAGTTTTCACAGTTTTATTTCATTTTCGGGGGCGGAAGTGGGCGTGTCAAAATTTTTAAAAGGTTAATATCTGCGCGTCTATTAAGCTAGTTTACATACCAAATTTAACGTCGGTAGCTGTCATTAAGAAGCATTTAAAAAAAAATAAGTTTTGTGTAAATTCCGGGAACGTGGCAAAAAGTTTTAACAATTTGTTTCTGCGTGCTAACTATACGAGTATATAAACCAAATTTAATATCTCTAGCTGTTATACTTTTTAAGGAAAACAGCTTTATCTAAATTCTGGAGTCGTAAGAGGGCGTGGCAAATTTCCAATTAACTCTATACAATTAACGAGTATACATATCAAATTTTGTGGCTCTAGCTCTTATAGATCTAGGTGTTCATACGGACAGACGGACAAAGCTAGATCGACTCGGCTGTTGATCCTGATCAAGAAGATCGGATTGAATCAGGGAAGAAGACGATATGTTTTTAATACAGATACGCACATAAGCACACGAGAATGTGACACTACCAATGGAAGATCATTTATTAATATAATATTAATGTTTTTAATACAGAGGTAAAGCATAAAGCATCCACGCACATAAGCACACGAGAATGTGACACTACCAATGGAAGATCATTTATTAATATCAAAGAAGCTAAATTGGGCTATGCCGAAGTATGGATATCCTTGCAGTCCTTGGCAACTCAATTCAACAAAACACAAACAAAACATTACAATTTTTCTTCCTCTTCCCTCAGTCTCTAAGCAAAGCACGTCACGCATACACATACAGTTTATGTAGCGTTGCGTCTGTGTGTGTATGCATGCGCACTGTTGATGACGAATGACTTAGTAGGCAGCAGAACTGGGAGCAGAGCCGATTCATATGTATTGACTGTAACTTGTGTTCTGTTTATGCGATCAGATTCAAATTTTGGGATCTGATGTTTTATATTCAATACTATCACATTTGTAAATTTCATAATCCAACTGCTTCACCTCCTTTTCGTATAGAACTATATGATATAGTGGTCCGATCCTAGATTTTCATACTTGATCTGCTGCAGGGAATTTAAAACACAGAAAACCAGAGGGCCGGGGCTAACTTCGACCGCGTCAAAGTTTGTATACCCTTGCAACTTTTTTGGTAACTCTTTCCTTACCTATTAGCCATCAATGTGGAAGAACGTTTTATCTAAAAAGGCTTATGTTTGCGAAATAATGGCCTACAATCATAGGAAATAACGAAGATATTGATAATAGTCACTGTTTTCCACCGATCGTTCCTATGGGAGCTATATGATATAGTCGCCCGATCTTGATCAAATTTGGCACAGTCATTAACAGATATATCAAACTAAAAAATGTTTAATTTGAAAACAATCGCGTTAAAGTAACGAAGTTATTTACAAAAGTCACTGTTTTCGACCAGTTGTTCCTATGGGAGCTATATGATATAGTCACCTGATCTTGATCAAATTTGGCATAGTCGCTTATAGGCGTAGTAAACTCTCTAATATTAAGTTTCACGACAATAGCTCAGAAAATAACGAAGTTATTGAGAAAAGTCACTGTTCGCGACTTTGGGGTTTGTATGGGAGCTATATGATATAGTGGTCCGATCCGGCTGAATGCAGTATATACAAGCCTACGTGCAAAATTTCAGCTCTGTAGCTGTTACGGTCTAGGAGGAGTTTGCGTTGATCCAGACGAACGGACGGACGGACGGACATGACTTTTGAACTCGTCTCGTCGTGCTGATCAAGAATATATATACTTTGTATGGTCGGAGATGGTTCGTTCTATGCGTTGCACACTTCTGACCAAAATTAATATACCCTTTTTGCAAGGGTATAAAAATTCAACCCGATAGCTTTTAAGACGGCTGAGTAAAACGCATACGCACCGACGAACGGACAAACGGATATGGGTATATCGACTCAGCTTCTCATGCTGATCAAGAACTTTTTTGCGTTACAAACAACTGACCAATTTTATAACACCCTCTGCAAGGGTTCAAAAAATAGACAAACAGATTGTAATATTATAGCTATCTATGAACTGCGATTTAAAAAATTTTTTTTTTTAATATTGAGTCTTTACATTTTTTAAATAATATAACTCTTTAAAAAACCAGAGAGGGTTGTTAAGCCGTTCCTGTCTACCATGGTAGGAAAACAAATATCAATGAGTGAATTAAGAGTATCATAAACGAAGTGAATATCTGAGTTCATATCTCAGTGTAACAATGTTTTCATTAAGGCTGGCAAAGTCAGTCTCACAAAAGCACAAATTTAGAGGTATCTCATTAATACTCATTAATTGTCAAAGGGTTGGCATCTTAGCAAAATCAAATTTTGATAAATTCGAACATGTGTGAATACAGAAAATTTTGTAATAAAAACAGATGCATCAGCAATGCCAGATTTTATCCATTCTCTCTAAAAGTTAATATGTTATGATCAAAAGAAAGACTATCTACATAGAGTTTTAACGAAATACGGAAAATTTAATTATCGCTTCTTAACTTGATCATTGGGCTCTCGATACTATTGGAATTTTCGTCATTTTCCATTGGAATGGGTAATTGCCTAGACAATTCACTACACTTCGATTGGTACCGTTTTTGAGAGATTATTACTATTGATACCGGTAATACCTCACTGACTGGATTAACCACCGGGCTCTTAAACGATATCAATTGTTGTGGAGTTGGTGTGGATGGTGCATGAGATCGGTCGGTAGAGATACACCCCAAGGACTGGTCCTTTTACGTTTTGGAGACTCATTCGTAGACGATAAGCTTCTGAACTGAGTCTCCACTGCAGTTAACTCCGCTTGGAGTTTATTAAAACCAGCCCTCAAAGTGTCAAAACTATCTCTAGTCCGCCTCATAAATGAACGCATCTCATTCTAGACCTCCCGGCAAGCATCGTATCCATACTTCAGTCCACAACATCGGACCACTATATCGCACAGCTCCCTTTCAAATGGCAAAATTATGTACAGCTGTGTTCACAAAAATAGCAGCGCCCTTAAACTTTAACTTCAAAGTTGTCAAATCATATTAAATAGACCATAAATGGCTCCTGCGACGCAACGAAGCCAGCAAAGCCGAACTGGGATCTGCTGCCATATTTTTTGGATAACTTCCCAGTGTTAAGCTTTATTAGACGGTTACTTGATACCGCGCCGTTGTTATAATCTTAAGTGTTTTTCACAGAGTGCATGTTTTGTTTGGTTGTAAGCAATAATTGTCATATGAATCTTTATGACTTTTATTTCTTGTACTTTTTTTTTTTTTTGTATATTTCTTTGGTGCATCTGATTTGGTGATGCCATTTCAGATGAATACGATGTTTATTCTAAAACACAGAGAACTACAAATAAAACGGACAAACAGTTAAAATATTATGAACTACAGCTAATTACGAGCTAAGTGTGACAGAATAGAGGTTTTTAAAAAAGAAAGTAAGACTTCTGATCTGATTACGGGAGACAGAAGATTCTAATCAGAACATAGGTTCATCCAAGGAATAGTTAGAAATACAGTCTTTTAAAGAGGAATAAAATAAAAAGCAGGTCTACAGGGTACAGATAGGTTTAACTGGTTCAATAGGCCAGGAGAGTCTATTTAACCAAGCAATACTCTACGATTAATTAAAGAAGATTGATTAATAGAAGCCTACTGGAGTACAAAGGCAAATTTTTCCCCTTTTTACGAAAAGGAATAATACATGATTCCTTTCAGATAGACGGGAAATCCGAAGATGTGGCGGACAGTGTAAACAACTTAATTGGCCACATACCTTTTTTATTTACAAAAAAACGAAATTTTTTTATTGCTTTATCTTAAAGAACAACTCCTTGAGAACATTTTCCCATAGAGATTGGAGCAGTAGAAAAAAAAGAACCTAGACAATTGCATTTTCAATCCAGTGATTGATGAAAGTTCTCTTCTTAGCGAACTTTAACTAGTTAAACCTGTTTATTCTCCGTGGCCAGATTGTCTACCTGGACTTCTGGGCAAACGCATTATGTAAACCCATTTTAAAATTGTTTTTATTATCTGTCGAATCTTCCTCTTTTCCATCTATTTGGAAAAAAACGAAGCCTCTAACTATAACGGTTGTCGCAGAAAATTCCATTTTATTTGTATTTAAGCTATATTACCGAAAAATATCATTTCTGTTCTTGAATCTAGTATATAAGTCAATTATCATTTTTTGATGTAAAAAAAAGAGATGGACAGACTCTGTATAAAAACGATGGCGAAGAAAATATCTCTAAAAAAATAAAAAATAATAAAAACCACGGCCAATTCCACAACATAAAATTGGTCCTTCGAGCCGGATCATTAACGCGCATTATACAGTCCACAAAATTTAATAACAATGTGGAGTTGGCCGAAAGTTGTAGAAAAGAAATTGGAGCCGTTGAAGTCGCAAGAAATGCGCGACGTTCATTTCGCCATGTATACAAAATTTGTTAGAGATAATTTCGTGAAGCGCGAACTACGAAAATACAAAAAGAAGTTGAAACACATCGACTGCATTTTAAAAGAGCTGGGCGCAAACGCTTTGCAGCGAGTAGGCCAATTCCTAGAACTTTCGTTGCAAGAAGGGATAGACTGTACCGAGATGCAATCAAAAATTTATGACGCCATTTAGTACGAAACTTCTGGCAAATCAAGCGGGAACGTCATACAAGCATCAACTCAGTCCGAGAACCAGTTCGAAAACATGAACCAGTTGGAAGTACTAAGGAGAATAGAAACCATCGATGTAGAACTTCAAGACGAAATCTCAAAAAAAGGAAATACTGATGCTTGGTGTAAAGACAGCTAAGCAAAGCCCAGACGTCATCGAAGAGCATGAATATAAAATACAACAGCTGTCATTAGAGATTAAAGTTCTGAATGCATGCGCGGAAGCTTTGGTAAGCAAAAAACATACTTTGAAAACTAGTGTAGCACTAATTCGTTCGTCTACCTCCTTACAAAAATTTGTAATGTCTGATGGAGACCACCCGATAAATGAATCTCTATCGATCTCCAACGGCGACAACAACATACACAAAAGTTGCTTGCAACCCTAATTGAGCGGCTAAATGAAAATATTCTTCGAAAACGCGAACCAAAATCGAAAATTAAGAGCTGCAGAATGTAATTTTGATATATTTACTTAGTGGACGCAGTATCATGATATATGTTTCTATAAGAAGATAATTACTATCAATAACGTAGAAAATGAAGCACAAATGAAATTCGGATAACAAATTCAATCACAAAAGGGTACACAAACTCGCTCAACCAGCAAGTATTTTATTTGTGATGAGGAGAAGCATTCCTTAGATAAATGTAGAAGAAAGGCAGAAGTGAAGAAACGATGGGATTACGCAAGCACAAGTAACGCCTGATTCACATGTCTAAAATTTCATAAGGGACTATGCAATAATCGTGAGCAATGCAAGATCGACAACTGTGAACGATATCATCATCGCTTACTATTAGCGGATGCATTCAAGAAGTCCAGTCCAAGAAGCAGCAATTCTTAAAATGTTACCAGTTATACTACGTGGTGCAACAGGTGAAAAAGAAATTCCGACTTTTCTCGAAGATGGGAGCACCACAACATGTTGGATATTGAACCGTATTTCTTTGGATGGACTTCAGAAATCGCAGATATTGCTAATACCTGGCGATAGCAAAATTCAGAAGCTTCAAAATGTACATCTTATCAAGGATTTGAATTTACCAACTCAACGAATCGATTACGAAGCTATACAGAAAGAATTTCCATATACAAAAATGGCAAAATTGAACTCGATTCGGAATCTTCAGCCTCATCTCCTCATTGGACAACGACACGCAACACTCCCTACAACTCAAACCAAAGGGTCCGATTATGGCAAAAACCAAACTCGGATGGGTCATACACGGTCCGATTAAAGCAAAAGAGAAACGGACTTTGTATGCTACCACATCGAGGATGAACATTTGGGCGATATGCTTAAAAAACAATTTAGCATAGAAGGATTTGGTGTCTGTACTCCAGCAACGGACAAAACTAAATCGACAGAAGAAAAATTGGCTATTAGCAAGATATCCTCATCTATTATAAGAGCAAATGGACAATATCAGGTAAACTTACCCTGCAAAAGCGACATGGTGGAAATCCCCGATATTCGCCAAATGGCAAAACAAAGACTAAAATGTTTAGAAAGAAAGCTGAACAGAAACCGTGAACTAGCGCGAGCATACCAAAATTGAAGAATGGTTATTCCAAAATAGTCACTAATGTCAATTTGGTTAAATCCCCAAAACTGTGGTTCCTGTCACATTTTGCAGTAATTAATCCGAAGAAACCGTTGTAATGGCACTTCCTTGAACGAACTGGTCCGGGTTGGCTTTCATCAATCATAGACGTGTTTATAAGATTTACATTAAACACAATACCCTTTGCTGCAGATATTAAAGAAATTTTCAACTGGTTTACCTGGGTAAAAATTGACAAAGAAGATGCAGTCTCACAATGCTTTTTATGGAGAAATATGTATACCCAAATACCACTAACAGTCTACCAGATGACGTCAATGATATTCGGAGCAACCACCTCACAATTAATAGCACAATTTGTAAAAAAACACAATTCGGCGATACATAAAAGTGAGGCACCAGAAGCAGCTCAAGCCATCATTGAAAACCATTACGTCGACGACTATCTGGATACAAAAGCAACAGTTCGCGAAGCTGTTGAGATAATTCATGCAGTAATTATTTGTAATAATCATGATGTCTTACAGGGAATACCCGAAGATCTACGTGGTCCGTAAACACGGATTCGATTGGGCGAAAAAGGTTCTCGGCATGATTTGGGACGCACAAAGAAACATGTTTATTTTCTCAACAACTACAATGCACAGCATAAGCGAGGACAACAAGGATGCCTACAAAACTGGTGACTCCAGTAACAATAAAAGGTCGGATCTTGATGCGTAGTATATGGAAATTGGCATTGGATGGGATGATGTCATTAAAGGCGACCCTGTCAAAAAGTGGCATAAGTGGTTAAACGATCTGAAAAGACTACATGATGTTAGTATACCAAGATGTTACTCCCAACATTTATCTATTGCTACGAAAGTCGAACTACACGTTTTTTGCGACGCTAGCAGCAAAGCATACGCTGCAGCAGCATATATTCGAGTAAGTTACAAGGGTGCAGAAGCCGCAACAAAATATGAGTTCATTGTTAAAGCATCTCGGGCTCGAGTCTCACCTTTGAAACATGTTACGATTTCAAAACTTGAAACATTGGCAGCTGTGATGGGATGTAGACTAGCAACTATTGAAAACTAAATGCATCTAAAATTTGACGAAAGGTTTTTCTGGACAGACTCCCAAACAGTGATTTCATGGATAAACAGTAACGATAGGCTGCAAGTTTTCGTAGCCAACAGAATAAGCGAAATATGCGAAAAGTCCAAGAGGGCAGAATGGAATTGGGTTCCAACCATGGAAAACATTGCTGATATCATAAAAAGAGATTCTCCCATTAAAGTTGCCACAGACAGATGGTAACAAGGTCCAGCCTTTCTTGGATTGGATAAAAAGATGTGGCCACAGCCAAAATTAAAGGCACTAACCGAACCAGGGCTTATGATGCTGGTTCACCAATAAGACCACCCATTTAAAATTCTGGAAAATAGAATCTCGAAGTTCACAAAACGTTATATAATGGAACTCCGTCGGGGAGATATCGTTGTTCAGGAGTATAATTGGTATCTATCAAAATGGTCCAAGAGGAACTTTTTCACAATGACATAATCTATGCTAAAACTGGCAAGATCACAGGGGGTTTACGCCTCACTAAATATTGTCCTTCTATGAGTGAAGATGACGAATCATGCGTGCAGAAGGAGTCAAGGAGATCAAGTATTCACAAAGTTGATGGTACAACATTTTCACAACGAAGTTCAGCATACCGGAATACAAGTCGTCGTAAATAAATTAACGTCGCAGAACTGGATGCCGAAGATGAATACCAAGATCAAAAGAATTATCAACGAATTTATATGGTGTAGACGACGCAAAGCCAAACCGGTTAAAGCGAAAATGGGTCTATTACCCAAGGAAAGGTTCTCCACATTACAAAAACCCTTTACATCCGTTGGCATGGATTATTTCGGCCCGTTCCATACGAAGGATGGTCGGGGCTCCAGCGGCAGATACAATAAATGTCTGCGAAAGCGATATGGCGTTCTCTTTACATGCTTAATATCTAAACCAATACATGTGGAAATCGCACACTCTCTAGTCACAGTCTGTAGTCACAGACTCGTGCATTTGGCAATACGTCGAATGATGGCAAGGCGAGGTGAAATTAAAACACTATGGTCCGATAATGGTACTAATCTTAGAGGCGCTTCAAGAGAACTAACAGAAGCTCTAGAGTAAATAGATATGCAAGCGGCGCGCAGAGACCTAACACAAAAGGGAATCGAAATTTATACCAGCGAACTCAGCAAATTTTGTTGTCTGCTGGGAAAGGCTAATTGGAAGCTTTAAAAGAACACTAGAGGCCGTACTATCCGTCGAAAGTAATCTCACTGACGAAGTGCTGCAAACTCTTTTTTGTGAAGCGGAGCATTTGGTAAATAGTCGACCATATATTCTCGAATCGGATAATCCAGATGACGGCTTAGGATTATGCCCCAATGATATAATCATACAACAAAGTGGATGCATGCAAAATTAACGGATCCAGTGAGAAGACATGGAGGATCACGCAAATGTTAGTGAAAGCCTTCTGGAGACGATTCATTAAGGAATATATTCCAAGTTTAGCTCAAAGATCGAAATGGGAAAAGAATTGCGACAACCTGAAAGAGGTTGAACTCGTCGTAGTGAAATACATGACACCAAGAAGTGAATGGCCAATTGGAATAGTAGTCAAAACACACCCAGAAAAATATGGGATAGAGAGAGTAGCAGACATAAAAACAACGAAAAACAGTTATCGTCGACCAGTAAGAAACCTATGCAGATTAGGACTGGAATCCCGCGACATAAAGGATCGTGCTGAATACTTGGTTCAACACTAGGGGGCGGAAATATGTCGCAGAAAATACCATTTGATTTGTATTTAAGCTATATTACCGAAAAATACCATTTCTGTTCTTGAATCTAGTATATACGTCAATTATCATTTTGTTGTGAGAAAGGAGATGGTCACACTCGATATAAAAACGATGGCGAAGAAAAACGTGCCTAAAAGAATAAAACAATAAAGCTCTCTAAAAAATAAAAAATAATAAAAACCACGGCCAATTCAACAACAATGTGTATATGGATATGTGTGGATACATGTATGTAAATGTGTCTCCTCTTGTTCGGAAACTGAGAATGTTTAAATATATTTGTCTTAACTTTATTATGGAATCATGCAGAGGTGTGAATGGATTGGATGAATATATAAATATAAATTTGTATAAAATTTAACATTTTTTTTTTTTTTTTCAAACCTTACAATTTAGCCGGCTTGAGGTAAATCTTTCAAAATAAGATTATTTTAAATGCAACACACAAAAAGGTGAGCTGGTTGTCTATATAGCTATTTCAAGAACCACCAAGTTCTATCAAAGGACTCCAGAATCGCAATAGCCATACAATGTTTTGTAGTATAGTGTATGCACATACGAGTTCTTATTACTCAACATAAATATTGCGCGGCAACACTTTGCTAGCCGAATATGCATAGGGCATTGTCTGTGTCACTCAGCGACAGCGTGCCAAGTTATTGCACACATTTCAAGTGCAAACGTAATATGATATGCACTCATTGCATTCATCGCTTAGAGCCAGGTCAGCATGTTTCCCATACTGACCACTAATATACATACATATGTGCATGCATAACTCACACTCTCTGCCCGTCTTACATATTGTTACTTTACTTATATATAATGTTTATATAAAACGGCTGCTCTGCCGCTGCGCCGACAGCTAGCAAGCCTTTAGCTAAGAGAACCAAATTGATACAATAAAAGCATTCAATCAATCAACACCTACTGAAATTACATGGCGACCGTGACTAGAGTCACAAGGAGCAGCGTATCGGGAGGATTGTGGCAACTATACTAAGAGGATATACAAAAAAACGTCTGAGTGAGTAGAGTGTGCGTGATGGTACGTGGAGGTCAGAAAAACAAAATTAACAAAAGAATAGCACACATAAAGTGGCTGCTATTTGCTCAATCAACACCGCCCGCATGGACGACGGCGCAAAAACTTTATAATGAGCTTGAATTTTTAAAAGAGACCCTCCAAAATAGAGTACCACAAGTCACAACTCACAAGTAAAACAAAAAACCTTAACAAAACCGAATATTCCTGTCTGCCCGACCGACTGCCCCGGACCTCTCAACTCTGCGGCATGCAATTCCGCATGCATGAAGCCGAAGACCTGTGCGAAGACCGGCACCGGCCCCGCTGAGCTCATAGGCCCAGGACAACAGCAGCAGATCAACAGCGAGAGGGGCAAACCGCCACATTCGCCTGCGAAGCAGCGTCAGTGCAGCCAACCGGCGACGACCAGCTGACGCAGAGGATAATCCATACATATTTTAATTAAATATAAACAATAATTTTGTAAAAGCCTGTGGAACCTTTTCCGCTCGTTTAGAAGTGTAGCCCGTAAAGCTATACGAAACTATTCGTAGGAAATATGTAAAAAAAAAAGAGTAAGCGGCATAAAATAGATGAGAAGTAACTCGATAAGTAAATTTAGTGAGGAAATAGATAATAATCATAATTCTAAATATAATTTTAACAAAACCATAATGGGTCTATTAGACGTTAAATCAGTGGATTCCACTGCTAACGTGAGAAATAAAGTTGAACCAAATAACATTGAATTGGAATATGCTTGGAATTGCTTGGAATATTGGAATAATGCTTCTAATAATCGTTATTATAATGTGTGCCAATTGCTTTTATAAACTGTACAAAGTGCACAATAAATATTTGAGAAAAAAATATATGAGCCGAGCAAACGACTTGGACAAGATTTTAAAAAAAAAAAAGCGCACAAACAACAAACGATACAAAACATAATTAAATGTTATTAAATAAGTAACGACGAGGAAATGAAATAAAAAAAGAAAAAACCAGAGGGCCGGGGCTAACTTCGACCGCGTCAAAGTTTGTATACCCTTGCAACTTTTTTGGTAACTCTATCCTTACCTATTAGCCATCAATGTGGAAGAACGTTTTATCTAAAAAGGCTTAAGCTTGAGAAAGAAAGGCCTACAATCATAGGAAATAACGAAGATATTGATCAAAGTCACTTTTTTCCACCGATCGTTCCTATGGGAGCTATATGATATAGTCACCCGATCTTTATCAAATTCGGCACAGTCATTAACATATATATTAAATTAAGAAATGTTTAATTTAAAAGCAATCGCGTTAAAAGTAACGAAGTTATTTACAAAAGTCACTGTTTTCGACCAGTTGTTCCTATGGGAGCTATATGATATAGTCACCTGATCTTGATCAAATTTGGCACAGTAGTTTATAGGTGTAATAAACTCTAATATTAAGTTTCACTGTTCGTGACTTTGGGGTTTGTATGGGAACTATATGATATAGTGGTCCGATCCGACTGAATCCGAGATATACAACCCCTGCAGTATATACAAGCCTACGTGCTCTGTAGCTCTTACGGTCTAGGAGGAGTTTGCGTTGATCCAGACGGACGAACGGACGGACGGACGGGCGGACGGACATGGCTATTTGAACTCGTCTCGTCGTGCTGATCAAGAATATATATACTTTGTATGGTCGGAGATGCTTCGTTCTATGCGTTGCACACTTCTGACCAATATTAATATACCCTTTTTGCAAGGGTATAAAAAAGTAAAACAATATAAGTATATATATATGCATATCAAGTATGGATACCCAAAGAGCCATATATCATATTGTCACTCATCGAAGTCGGTCGTGTTTTTTTTTTTGCGCTCTCGCTTAATTTTTGTTTTTCATTCTTTCGTGAAGCTAATTTATAATATTCAATTTAAATTCATTGCCTTACTAATTCTTAATAAATCGCTATACTCATCGCGAAGTTTGCGTTAAATTTACAAACATTTATATAAATTTATAATCAAAACTTTAACAAACGCAAATATAATTTTGTTGTTGCGCTGCTTAGTTTTTGATTTCGTTCTATCTTTTGCTGCCACCCGCGCTCTCAATTTACAGTTCATAGTTTGCTTTTGTTTGTGTGGTGTTGGTGCTCTCTATTCTTTTGTTTTCTCTTTTGATCGCGCTCGCGGCCGTTATCTTCGCGCTTGTGACAAGTTTTTGTTGTTGTGTGTTTTAATACAGATAAGTACAAATATTCTCTCTTTTTGTTTTCTCTTTCTAATTTGCATATTGCAGTTAGCTTTTGCCTTGGTTTGTATACGTCTCTCTTTACATACATACATATACAGTTTTCTTTTTATTTACATATTGATTTATAATTTGTTTTTGTATAAATCAATTATTTAATAATGTCTGTCTGTTGCAAATATAATTGCAATAATCCCAGCAAGACCAGTGAAGACTTTCTTTACTGTTGGCTGTGTGACAATGTAATGCACTTTAAATGTGCTGGTTACACAGTCAAGGTGCGGGACAGTATTGCACAGGGTGGCGGCCTTAAATGGGGCTGTGATTCGTGTCGTGGTTTGGAGCTCGAGATGCGAAGTTTTATGAAACGGACTGGGGAAGCGTTTAAAACCCTGTCAGCTGGCGTTCATTAGCTCCAAGAGGAGCTTTTGGCGATGGAGGTTCAATTCAGAAGTTCTAAACTTTTGATTGAATCTCCGACGCGCAAGAGGGCCAGGTTTCAGGGCGCGTCCCTCAGTCCGTCGGCACTTTCGTCTCTACCAGTTCCGGCTTTCGACATTGACCCTATGTCACCAAATGTACAGCAGCTGATGTCGTTTAGGAGTCCGTCTTTAGCAGGTGTGGATTCTCTTCCCATTTCCCCTGGAGACAGTATCCCACCTACTAGCACGATATCTGTTGTAGTTTCCGAACCGTCCGGGCAAACATCCGTTTCCAGGAATATTGCCAATAAAGTAGTTACAAGAGGAGCTAGTAAAGTGCTGGCTGCTTCAGCTGCTGCCGCGTCTGCTGTAGCCGCTACATCTGTGCCTAGTATTCCTATTTCCCTTGTTGTAGTTCCACCCAAAAAGCAAATTTTTATTTCGAGGCTTGATCCCAATACTACTTCTGAAGAAGTCATAGCCTTTATCCAGGGCAAAGTTCAAGCACCAAACATTGCGGTGGAAAAGTTCCGTTTCTCATATACTCGGGACATTTCGTCCTTTAAAATAGGTGTCTCCCCAGATCTTTTTGGCCAAATATGTCATAAAGATTTTTGGCCGGAACAGCTTGTTGTAAAAGAGTATACAATAAAAAAGAAGAATCGGCCTCCGATTAGTTTGCTACCTGCCTCTGTGAATAACGTTCCTTCCGGCTCGTCTGCACCTGTTGGCGAGTCAAAAAACTAATTTCGTCCCTAACTCTGGCCTATCAGAATGTACGGGGACTAAAGTCTAAACTGTCTAGACTCTATGTAGATAGTATAGCCTTTGACTTTCATATTCTTGCCTTTACTGAGACTTGGCTGAAGCCTGATATTGCTGATGCTTCAATTTTCCCCTCAAAATATTTAATATATAGACATGATCGGACTATCCGTAATGGTGGTGGCGTTTTGATCGCTGTTGACTCGGCGTTCTCGTCTCAAATTGTCCAGTCCTCCAATCAGGAGATTGAATTTGTTTGTGTTAAAATTTCGTTTAATTCTTTTTCTGCCTATATTACTTGTTCGTATATTCCACCACAGTCCGACTTGGCAGTATACACTCACCATTTGGAAGCTATTCAACTTATATCCTCATATCTCTCTGACAAAGACTTGCTCGTTGTTCTGGGAGATTTTAATTTACCTGAGATTGCCTGGACCCTCTCATTTGATTCTTTATTACTGTTGCCCTCCTTGTCACATTGTTTCATAGATGGTCTGCTTGAGTTGTCCCTAACTCAAATAAATCCTGTCCGGAATAGTCGTAACAGATCACTAGATCTGGTATTTGTGTTGGATTCTTCCAACTGCGATATTTCCAGGACTGATCCCTTAGTTATCCCCGAAGACAACTTTCATCCAACTCTGGATATAACCATTGACCTTCCTTTTGGTGTTATGTCTCGACATAATAACTCGATGCCTCCAACCCGATGTTTTCGAAAGACAAACTTTACTAAACTTAAAAAACTTTTGTTAACTAATGATTGGACATATCTGTATACTTGCACGGATATGGACTCGGCCATTTCTGTCTTCTATAAAACTCTTGAGTCGTTCTTTGATGTTTGTGTCCCGCGTGTGACTATAGGATGGTCTGATAGACCTGCTTGGTTCTCACGTAAGTTATGTAACTTGAAGAACGTAAAATCGAGATGTTATAAAAGATTTAAAAAATCCGGTAAAGCATCGGATTTTTCCCTATATGTAGTTGCTCGATCAAATTTTATGGTGCTGAATTCACAGTGCTATAAGGATTATCTTCAGCAATGTAAACTCAGGTTTTCTCGCGATCCTAAGCAATTTTATAAATTTGTAAATGTTAAACGTAAGACATCGGTGCACCCGTCTTACTTGTCTTTCAAAAACAATAAAGCTGACAATGATCAGGCAATTGCCGACATGTTTGCTGATTTTTTCAAAACAACTTATTGCTCTTCGATTTATCAAGCAAATCCTCCTTATCCTCATCACTTGCAATCGTCTAATTGCATTTTAGACCCTGTGTTTGATGAAAGTTCGGTTCTTAGCGTGCTCAGTTCCGTCAAACCAATATATGCACCTGGCCCTGATGGAATACCAGGCTGCGTATTAAGGTTTTGCGCGGAGGCCCTATGTAAGCCAATACTTAAGTTGTTTACACTGTCCGTCACATCTTCCGCCTTCCCGCCTATCTGGAAGGAATCATATATTATTCCTCTTCATAAAAAGGGGAAGAAGTCCGAAGCCTCCAATTATAGGGGTATTTCTAAATTGTCTGCCATACCCAAAGCATTTGAGAAAATAATAACATCTCAATTGCAGCATTTCTGTAGTTCAATCATTTCGTCATCCCAACATGGGTTTAAAAAACGTAGATCGACAACTACTAACCTATTAGAATTTACATCTCACTCAATCAAAGGGTTCAAGACTGCCGTGCAAACTGACGTCATTTATACTGACTTCAGCAAGGCCTTTGACTCCGTTAATCATACTCTGCTTCTATATAAATTAAACGCACTTGGCATCCCCAGCCTTTTGCTAGATTGGATTCTTCAATATCTTTCTAAGCGTACACAAAAGGTCCTCTTTAAGTCAGTCAGTACCTCAGGGTAGTCATTTGGGTCCATTGCTATTCACTCTTTTTATAAATGATCTTCCATTG
Source organism: Drosophila tropicalis (assembly GCF_018151085.1). NCBI lineage: Eukaryota > Metazoa > Arthropoda > Insecta > Diptera > Drosophilidae > Drosophila > Drosophila tropicalis. The sequence goes on along the minus strand of NW_027172360.1, from coordinate 1,466,395 downwards.
GTAGTGTCACATTCTCGGGTGCTTATGTACGCGGATGATGTCAAGCTTTACCTCAGTTTTAAAGACATATCATCTTCTAGCCTACTTCAATCGGATCTTAATGATCTTCAGAGTTGGTGTGAAACAAACCTATTAAACCTTAACGGCTCTAAATGTAAAGTTATGTCTTTTTATAGATGCACTCCATACTTAGCAACTTATTATCTTAACTTAAAGCTATGAATGTTCTTGGGTTTGTGAAACGATGGTCAAAAGAGTTTGACGATCCGTACACAACCAAAATTCTGTATACATCTTTAATCCGTCCTATCTTAGAGTACGGATCTTGCATATGGTCACCTCAATATGAGATGCACCAAAGTAAAATTGAATCTGTTCAAAAGCAATTTCTGCTTTTTGCTCTTCGCGGTCTAAATTGGGATCGCAATGTCAATTTGCCATCATACTCCAGTAGGCTTCTTTTAATCAATCTTCCTTCTTTAATTAATCGTAGAGTAATGCTTGGTGCTATCTTTATTCATAAACTTTTAATAGGTGAAATAGACTCTCCTGAGCTATTGAACCAGTTAAACCTATCTGTACCCCGTAGACCTACTAGAAATTTTATTCCTCTATCCTTAAAACACTGTAGTTCTAACTATTCTTTGCATGAACCTTTTCGAGTCCTATGTTCTGATTACAATCTTCTGTATCCCGTAATCAGATCAGAAGCCTCTCTTTCCCTTGTGAAAACTTCTATTTTAGCACATTTAGCTCGTAATTAGCTGTAGTTAATCATATTTTTAATTGTTTGTCCGTTTTATTTGTATTTGTCCACGGGATCGTGCCGTCCGATATGCGGCTGCGCCCCACGGTCGGTCGGGCGGGAGTTGGACAGCGCTCTGCTTGGGCTCGCGCGAAACAGGCTATGTCCTGGTGTCGTATGGGCCACTTGAACGTACTTCGCATTGTACGCGTCAACGTCCAGACAATAAAAACATATGAAAGGGACCCATATTTCAGTAGAAGAGTTCAGCAGTTAGTATCTACAACCTCTGTTAGTGTATACGAGTTAGAAATACTTTATATAGAGACATTTAACTGTTATCACTCACCACTGTTTCACTGCACTGGAACCCAAAAAGCAATAGTATTAACAACAATTCCGGGTGTGCAGGTTAGATCAAGAATAGATGAACATACAATTTTAGGTAGAGTAATTGTTATGATGGTATCCAAGAAATAATTCACATCCATAATATAATGGAATGGAATGAATTATCCAAGGAATTATCAAACATTAAAGCAGAATTCGACAAATCGCATAGGTCACTAACACAAAATAGACCGAAGACCACTGTTTAAGAATAAACATCGTGTTCATCTGAAGCGGCTTCACCAAATCAGATGCACTAAAGAAATTATAATAAAACTGTACTTTTGTCACAAACAAGTAATCTAGCATATGACTAGAATTACAATCAGCCACGCACATTGTGGAAAAACACTTGTAGTTCTAAACTAACCCAAAATATCACAACGGCAGGAGGTCATGTGGCCGAAGCCGTGCCCAAGATAATAATAATTTTCAACCCCCGATAACGTGGGATTTGAGTCTCATTAGAATAAGATATTTTAAGAACAATTGTTATCTCCTAGAGCCTAAGATTCCCTATATGAACTCCATACTTTTGTTAATTAAATCAGTTCATATTTTGAATTCAACGAATGAAGATTGGGTTATTCTTCTCCTCCGGAATCCCTATTCATTTTGGTCCTTCGAGAAAAAGGAACTCTGTAGTTTTCCCCCACCAGTGGTAAGAGACTCAGAGAATGAATCAGCTCCTTAAGAGTTTGAGATCTTATGCAAGTATAAATGCTAAGACCAGCTAAAGGTAGCAAAATAAGAAAGAACTCTGTAGTTTTCCCCCACCAGTGGTATGAGACTCAGAGGTTCAATCAGCTCCTTAAGAGTTTGAGATCTAATGCAAGTGTAAATGCTTAGACCAGCTAAAGGTAGCAAAATAAATAACTCTTGTTTTCCCCCACCAGTGGTAAGAGACAGAGTATAAAATAAAAGCAAAATATTATTGCTTAATAAATAAAAAGTGCGTGCGACCGAGTATATAAAGGCAGTTTGGCTAGTCGAGCAACTGCAATAATTTCGGCGGCGGTAAAAAAAAAAGAACAATATAAAGTTCGTGTGTGGCGTATTCGAAGCCCTAATATCGAAAAAAAAAAAAAGTTAACTAGTGTATAGTTATATACATATGTACACTATATGTAGTTGCTAGTCGGCAACTACCAACAGCAGCAGAGCAACAAGATAGTTGCAAAGAAGAGGCTGGAAAAGTGCCAGTATAAGAAAATCTGGTGCGAAATCCGGCACCGGTACCGCCTGAGCCCATAGGCCCTGGACAACAGCAGCTGAGCGACGAAACAGTAAAAATAAAACGGCGAACTCTACCCATTGGCGGACAAGCAGCAGCGAACAGGATCATCAGATAAGATATAAATTAAAATAGTCATAAGTACTTACATCAACCTACATATTTTAATATTATCATTATAAATTAAATCGATATCCTATAAAACAAAAATGTTCACTAATAAGGCTGCAAAAGTGTTAGAGAAGCAGGCAGGGTTACATACCAGGTTAAGGCAGTTGGAAGCACTAGATCCTAGAAGCATAACTAGCAAAGTTGTAGAGGAAGTAAAAGAGATAAGGAATCAATGGATACCTAATAACAAAAAATTGATTGAGACTGCTCCAAATTTAGATCATGATTATTTCAGAAATAAAATACATGAAGAAGCATTAACGATAGTTGCCAAAATTATAGCCATAGGAGAGTCAGAAAAACCAGGCACTAGTAAGTCGGTGTGCGTTGAAGCGGAGGCAAACATGTCAGAGATAGTTGATGATAGCATAGGAGAGTCGCGCGGGAATGCGACCTCCAGTAATGAAAACCCTAAGCTTAACCAGGAGATATGTATGGATAGAGTCCGACAGCTCCAGGAATATTTGGAGGTAGTAGAGTTGAAGTCAACAGGCAATGGGACATGGACATTATATGTGACGCACGGGGTTTGGTTTGTATTAAAACAAACTTAAGTAACAGTTTATATAGCATTTAGTTTATTTAGCGCGATTTTACAACATGTGTGATGTAATTTGACATTTTAAACGAAGAAGGCTTTCTAACGCTTTTAATAAATCTTTTAACGCTTTAAAAAAGTTTGTCGCTTTCTTCCCCTGGTGCCATCACAGACTGACGCCAAACTCTTGGTCGGTCCCGCTCGTGTTTTTCAGGGCTGCCATACTCTGGTATTTTCAGGGCTGCCATAACCCAGTATTTTCGGGTTGACGGTTAATATTTAAATTTGTAATGACGGCGGTAACATTCCCCCCCCCGTGAACGACCTCAGGATGTTCACTTTCCTTTAATCCGACGTCTAGAACAGCAATTTTGGAAACGGGGCGTATCATGATGCCGTTTGGTGTGCATATGGTTGCTCTGCGAACCTGGCCATCTTTGGCGGTTACGACATTGGTTATGCGGCCTTTTGGCCACAGGTTCCTCGGCAGATTATCGTCCACGACAATAACTACATCTCCGATATCGACTGGTGGACGCTTAGTAAACCATTTGCTGCGTCGAGTTAATGTTGGTGTGTACTCCTTCACCCATCTTTTCCAGAAGCGATCAGCAAACGATTGCGTTTGATGCCATCGTAACCTTAGGTCGGCGACATTTCCTGATACTGGTTTGTAGCCCGCTTTTGATCCCAGAAGCAAGTGGTTGGGTGTAAGCGCTTCATCGTCACCTGTATCTAAAGAAACAAACGTTAGAGGCCTGGAATTAATTATAAATTCGGCTTCCATTAGGGCACTTCGAAGTGTTTCGTCATTAAAGTTGCTAGAGGGGCAAATGGCCTTTAGGACGGATTTTACAGTCCGGACCAAACGTTCCCACGCTCCTCCCATGTGGGGTGCGGCTGGTGGGTTAAAACGCCATTTTATAGCTTCATAGTGAACGGCGATCTGATCGAAGTCAATCTTCACAAGTTCCTCCTTAACTAGTTTTTCCGTAGCTTTGAAATTGGTTCCGTTGTCGGAGAAGATTTCTCTCGGTGTGCCACGTAGTGCCATGAAGTTTTTTAGGCACATTATACATGAGCTCACATCGAGTTTGTAGGCGACCTCTAGATGAACTGCCCTTAGTGTTAGGCACGTAAATAGGACTCCCCAGCGCTTTTCTTTGTGTCTTCCAACGTTGACTAGTATGGGGCCGAAATAGTCGACTCCTGTATATGTGAATGGTCGTTCAAAACAAGCTAGTCTGGCGATCGGTATAGGTGCCATTTGTGGCACTTGAGGCTTCGCTGTGGATATTTTGCAGTGTTGGCATGCATTTCGGACGATTTTATATAGGACTCTTAGGCGTGGTATATAATATACGCTTCTAATAAGGTTAATAGTACTCTCATGAAATATATGGTGAGATTTTTCGTGATAATCCTTTGCGATTAAAAAGGCAATTCTGCTGTGTCTTGGGATTACGATGGCGTCACCGTCAGAAGTTATGCTGTCTGACCTGCCCTTCACGCGGATGATGTCTTCTGAGTCCAGGTAAACATTTAAAGCTATTAATGAGCTTGACTTGTCCACTACAGATTTGTCTTTGAGCGAATTGATTTCATTTGAGTACGTAGCTAATTGGGCCTGTCTGCATAAAAGAGATTTTGCTGCGTGTATATTTTCGGGGCTTAGGGTTTGTGGTAGAGGCTTTCCCGAACACTTAGCGCGTAACCTTCGGGTGTACAGCATGACGTTGGCCACTGCTCTATATAGACGCTTCCAGTCAGAAAAGTATTCTACTGCAAAATCGAAATGGTTAAGCTTTACTATGGTGAATACATTTTTACGCAATTCGATTTCCTGTGAGACATTCTCAGATATTCCTCTTTGATCTGGCCACTCGTCGATAGACAGTCCTAGAAAATCGGGACCTTTAATCCAACGAGATGCATCTGGTACTTTAAAAAATTTTGTGGCTAAGTCTGCAACGTTATCCTTTGTGCTGACCCAGCGCCATTGGTTTGGGTTGGTTTTGTCGATTATCTCGCCCACTCTATGCATGACGAATGACTGGAGTCTCCTTGGGTCCATGGTTAACCAGTTAAGGACCATTTTAGAATCGGACCAATATGTGCAGGAATCGATTCTTAGGCCTCGAGTGCTGAGTATACGCATTGTTAGGCCTACGCCCATGACGGCTGCCAAAAGTTCCATTCGAGGTATAGATACAGGTTTGAGTGGAGCTACTTTACATTTGGCTGCTACCAACACTGTACTTATGTTTTGACCTTGCTTAATGCGAAGATAGGTTACTGCAGCGTAGGCATGTTCGCTTGCGTCTACGAAGGTATGAAGGTCTACCTGGCTTTCGTTTAACAGCAGAGCAGAGTAGTGACGTGGAAATTCTAAATTGCTGGCGTGTAGTAGGACACCTTTCCATTGTCGCCACTGTTCGAGGAGTTGTTTGGGTAAATCTTCGTCCCATCCTATTCCTGTGCGCCAGACCTTTTGAAGTAGCATTTTAAGGCCTACGGTGTAACACGATAATAGACCGAGGGGATCAAATATAGACATCAGTACTTGTAGGACCTCACGTTTCGTTGGCGCTATTTCGTGGGTTAGGACATCTCGTTTTAATCTCGAAAATCTGAAGATAAACTTAAAAACGTCATTATTTGGGTCCCAATACATACCGAGGACCTTTTCAGGGTTTTCTAATTCTTTGGGGTGTTGATTTATTTGCTGTTCTCCTAGATTTTGGAGAACAGATGCAGAGTTTGAGCACCAATTTCTTATTTGGAATCCACCATCGGCATGTATGTCTCTAACTGATGATGTAACTGTTATGGCTTCAAGTTCATCTTTGAAACTGTCGATGAGGTCGTCCACGTAGTGGGCCTTTGTAATGGATTCGTACGCTCGTGGATTTTTGATTTGGAAATTCTCTGCATTTTTATCGCGTACATAGTGGGCAATACAAGGGGCGCAATTAATTCCGAATGTCATCGCGCGCATAACGAAGATCCTTGGAGTGTTCTCGTTTTTATTGAGCCATAAGAACCGCTGGACGTGCATGTCGCTTTCCTGAATGTTTATTTGATGAAACATCTCGGCTATATCTGCGCACACGGCGATCCGTCCTACTCTGAAAGCCATTAAGACAGAAGTCAATGGATTTAGATAATCAGGCCCAGTAAGCATAAAATCGTTCAGTGATTTTCCATGACTTTTGGCGGCGGCATCCCAAACTAGTCGTATTTTGTTTGGCTTATTCGGATTTAAAGCAATAAATATTGGGAGATACCAGACGCGTTCCTTTCGATCGGATATTTCTTCTGGTCTGAGCTCAAATGCATATCCTTTTTGTAATAGATTGTCAATTTGTGATTGAATTTTATCAAACAGTTCCGGCATTCTTTTAATTTTGGCCCGTAGGCATTCGAGGCGTTTCAGCGCTGCGGTATAGCTTTCGGGTAAAATGACTGTGTCGTCTTTCCAGAGTAGGCCGACTTCGTATCGACCATTGATCATTTTGCAGGTATCTTCGAGAATGCCTTTGGCCCTTTTGTCGTTTTTAGATTGCATTTCTCTAGATACGATTGGTTCCATTGTGAAACTTTCCTTTATGGCTTTATCTATTTCACTCCAATTGCACTCGCAATGATGCATTGTTACGTGTTTGCTTGAGTTTGTTGATCCTTGGATGCACCATCCTAATGTGCACTTTGAAGCAATGGGTTCGTTTCGTCTGCCCTCGCGTATTTTGCGGGGTATTGCTAGATTCCAATTGTTGCTGCCGATTAAAATTAGTGGTGTACCGTTTTGGTACGACTTTAGCGGCAAGCCACGCAAATAAGGATATTGCTTGGATAATTCTTCAACATTGATGGTTTGTTTCGGCAATCCTAATTTCTTTACTGAGTGGACGTTGTAGAGCCATAGCTTTTTGTCAGTTCCCGCTTCCGAGATTTGTAGGTGGGTCTTAACGGAGTCCTCTTCGTTTCTGGTTTCTTCACCGGTCCATTGCAGGCAAATTGGCTCTGGCGTTGAAGAGATCTTCAGCTTGTCCAAAATGGTTTCATCGATGAGAGTGACTGATGAGCCCTCATCTAAAAATGCGAACGTGTTAAAAGTTACATTGGCTCCATACAGTTTGATGGGTACAACGCGGAAAAATTGTCCTTCCACTACATTGTCTTTATGGTGAGCAGTAACAACTTCGGTTCTGCCTGTGCCTTTGTGAAGAAGCGGGTGATGTTTTGAGTTGCAATTATCAATTCCGCAGTCACGATTAGAGAAGCATTTACGGCGGTGACTTTTGAGGCACCTGTAGCATACCTTGGCTTCGTTTATTATTCGTTGTCTATCGTCAACGGACAGTCGCTTGAAGCTTTGACATAGAGCAACCTGGTGATCCGTGGAAGCACACATCACGCATTGTAGCTTCGGCTTACAGTTTTGTTGCCACCCATTCTCTCGATTATTTGGTCCTTCCTGTGGTTGTTGATGTGCTTGCGAGTGTGTGTTGACATTATTGGCCTTAGTGTTTTGGCCAGGCATGACAGTGGCTGCGGCCTCAGCTATTTTGTACAACCAATCGCTAAATGATTTTATAACCGGGATGGATTCGTTACGTGGATGCATAGCCCAGTTTAACTTTTGCTGGGTTGGTAGTTTGTCGATAAGTTCTCGAAGAAGCATCGGGTTATTTAAATGTGAGGTTAAATTGCACGCTTCCATAGTTGCACATGCGTTTCTCACCGCCATTGCGAAATCAACGATGGATTCTAATTTATCCTTGTGTACGTTTATTTTTCTTATTTTGTCGATCAATCGATCGAGTATTTGCTCCGGGCGTCCAAAGAATGTCTTGAGCGTATTAATGACATCAGGAACCAGTATTGGCAGCAGTAGCTTATCACGAACTAGTTCGTAGGCTTTACCTTTGAGGCTCTTCTGAAGTCGTAGCATGTTCTCGGCGTTTGAAAATCCCGCTATACGGCAGCTGTTCTCATACATGCTAATAAAGATTGGCCAGTCCTCTGGATTTCCGTTAAAGATGGGTAGATCTGCGGGTAAAACTTGCCTAGCGGCTAGCTGAGAAGCAGTAGGTCCATTTAATTGGAAACACGATACCTGCGTTCCTTGCTGCTGTGCAAGCAAGTTGTATTTTTGCTCGATGTATCTTTTCTCGGCTTCCCGCCTTTCCTCCAGCATTGCCAACATCAAATAATTTGAGCTTGGCGATTGAGTTTGCTCGACTAAGTTTACTTTGCCGAGATAAGACGCATTTGCCGCGTGAGGTTCGGGGCATTGCTGTTCGGTGGCTTTGTTGGCATATGGTATATTGGGCGATCCTGTTGACGGGTCACGACCAGTGCTTGTCGATGCCACGTTGTCCAACGCTTGTTGGCAGCTGTTGCAAATCCATTCAGCCTCAGCTATTGAGCTATTGACTCCAGCACATTGAAAGTGGTACCATTTCTGGCAATTGTCGCATTGAACCCAATGTTGGGTACTACTGTTTAGGCGACTCTTGTTACAGGCACTACAAATGTCTTGATCTTTATTCATGATGCTTTGGATTTGTTTTAGTCTATTGGTTTCCGATTATATTGTGCTATGAATTTATCCCCTGCAATTTGTGCATGTACTACTTAAAGATTTTTTACACATGCATGGCTTTGAACACTTTATGTGTAGTTACGCTCTAATATACATGTGTATGTGTGTCTTTATGTATTTGCACTTGATACATATGGTGAAATTCGGGCACGCGGAAACTTTTTAACCTCAATAAACTTTTTTAAAGAAATGTGACGCACGGGGTTTGGTTTGTATTAAAACAAACTTAAGTAACAGTTTATATAGCATTTAGTTTATTTAGCGCGATTTTACAACATGTGTGATGTAATTTGACATTTTAAACGAAGAAGGCTTTCTAACGCTTTTAATAAATCTTTTAACGCTTTAAAAAAAGTTTGTCGCTTTCTTCCCCTGGTGCCATCACAGACTGACGCCAAACTCTTGGTCGGTCCCGCTCGTGTTTTTCAGGGCTGCCATACTCTGGTATTTTCAGGGCTGCCATAACCCAGTATTTTCGGGTTGACGGTTAATATTTAAATTTGTAATGACGGCGGTAACATTATATATTAATAAAATTAACTATTTGTGGGAGAAAGTACAGGCATGTCAAGTAATAACAAGTGATGCAAAATTAAAGAATATTATGGATGATTTACAATTTGATGTCCGAAATTCATTGTCAATGCTAGAAATGAAATTGAACAATAAAGAAAATTGTAAGAGTGAGAATGTTACCGTGAGGGGCGAATTACCGGTGTTGCCCAAGATTCAGGTACCCACATTTGCTGGAGAGGCTAGAGAATGGGACCTGTTTGTGGAGTTATTTACAGAATTAATTGAAAAAAGAGACGATTTAAGTATTGCTCTCAAGTTTAATTATTTAAAATCCGCGTTAAAGGGCGAAGCAAGGAGCATGGTAGCTCATCTATTGTCAGGTTCAGCTGACAATTATAGTGCCGCTTGGGAACTTTTAACCAAGCGGTATGAAAATAATCGGAGGGTATTTTCCGAACAATTAAATCGGATCGTTGATTTACCGATGATCAACAATGAATCCGCAAATAGTGTAAAAGAAGTGATTGACATAATAAATGAATCAATACACTTAATTAAAATCAAAGCAAATTTGTCCGATGAAGTTGACGTAATACTCGCTCAACACGTACTTCGGAAATTTGACAGAGAGACTCTACAGTTGTACGAGAGTCAGATTAGAAAAACAAGGCAGATACAATTGCTATCGGATGTCATGGAATTCTTGGAGCAAAGATATTGCTCGCTAAGTGCCGTGAGAAAGGAAGAGAAAAAACCATTAGAAAAAACGTCGGCTGTGGGGTTTAAAGACAGTTGTCCGATCTGCAAAGGCCCCTGGCATAACGCACTTCAGTGCTATAAGTTTAAAGCGCTAACACCTATAGAAAGGCTGGAAATAGCAAAAAAAGTACAATTGTGCACACGATGCTTGAAGCATTCAAGCAACAAGAGATGCAATAATGAAATGGTCTGCTCATTTTGCAGCAGAGGACACCATACGTTACTCCATTATGAAGAAAATCAGGAGAGCGTTAATACCTGTGTAACGGCACAACAAAAATTGTTGGCCACAGCCCTAATACAAATTAAGAAAATAAATGGAGGGTTTCAAACATTAAGAGCTTTGATTGATAGTGGTTGTCAGAGTACTATATTATCTGAAGAAGCCGCTCAAATATTAAAGTTACGTAAAATTAAACAATATACAAAAATAAGTGGCGTGTCCTTAGTAAAAGCAAAAAAATCAAAATATAAAGTAAAAATAGATGTGAAGACGCGGAATCCACGGAATAAACTTCTTAAGGTTGAGGCAATTGTTTTGCCAAAGTTAATAAAAGCTCTTCCGTTAAAAATAGCAAACGTGGATATGTCAAAATGGCATTCCTACGTACTTGCTGATCCTACCTTTAATAAACCTGGTAGGGTTGACATGATAATAGGGGTAGACGTATATACCCAAATTTTAAAAGGGGGAGTTAGAAAGATAAATGGTCTACTAGGTCAAAATACTAAATTTGGTTGGATCGTCTCAGGATGCACCAAATCAAAAATGAATATATCTGTAGTGGCACCAACAATAGATGTTACAGGTTTTAAAAAGCGTTGGGAGAAGAAAAAAGGTAAATGTGAAAATAAATACAACACAAGTCCAAACAAACTCAAAACAAAACAAGAAATAACCTTTCGGGCCCCGGCAGGACGTCACCTTAGAGGTAAGATAAAAGCTGAGGTAAAAGAAATAAGTTTATGGCCCCCGGCAGGACCTCAGTTCGGAGGTAAAGTAAAATCTGGGGAAGAAAAAGTATATATCCCAGAGCCAGTACAAAATGAGAACACTCAGATGGCAATGGTTAAATTAAATAATGATTATCTAAGAAATAGTGTCAAAATAAAATCAGGTAACAAATTGTCCGAGGCTCTATTACAAAAAGGGACAACATTTAATCCGAATAACCACTTAAAATTCAAATACCAGCAAAGGCCACATTGGTTTAAGCCGAGAGGTAAAAGTAGTTGGTCTTTAAAGTATCCACCATATAAAAAGGCTAGAAGTCAGCACAGTAATACACATCAGGAGTGGGTAGATATCCCGAAACAAAAATTGTTAGGCATCGGGCGATATTAGTAAACCAATTTGGAAAATCATACAAAATAATAGGAAGTCAGTTTATAAGAAGGATAACATTGATTTGCTAGGGTTAACTTCTCTCATGTAGCTCGTCATGCTTCTTTACCAACAATTATCTTACTAATAATAATGTTAATAATAATAATTTGTTTAAGACAACTCAATAAAAATAAAACGTCACATTTGGCGGCCCTTTGCAGAATGTTTAAGAATAAACATCGTGTTCATCTGAAGCGGCTTCACCAAATCAGATGCACTAAAGAAATTATAATAAAACTGTACTTTTGTCACAAACAAGTAATCTAGCATATGACTAGAATTACAATCAGCCACGCACATTGTGGAAAAACACTTGTAGTTCTAAACTAACCCAAAATATCACAACGGCAGGAGGTCATGTGGCCGAAGCCGTGCCCAAGATAATAATAATTTTCAACCCCCGATAACGTGGGATTTGAGTCTCATTAGAATAAGATATTTTAAGAACAATTGTTATCTCCTAGAGCCTAAGATTCCCTATATAAACTCCATACTTTTGTTAATAAAATCAGTTCATATTTTGAATTCAACGAATGAAGATTGGGTTATTCTTCTCCTCCGGAATCCCTATTCAACCACAGTTAGAAAACACGTGGAAATATTAGTTAAATGCTTCAATGATGCCCGGATACTAATTTATGAACACAAAGATAAACTTACTCAAGATCATTGGTCTCACGTATCAAAGTTTTTGATCAGACTAAGATCCAATTTGACAACTATTAGAGAAAAATTCGACCTCGATATATCAATACCTAATATTCTCAATACCTCAGTAACAATTGAAACTGGTGAAGAACCAGAATCAAAAGAAGTTATTAATATCGACCAAAAGGATTTGTAAGAAGAAGAAATAGATAATCTCACTATCCCCGCTATATTAATGTCTGATTTGTACGATTCTACAGATTCAGACACTAGCTCGAGTGTAGTTTAAAAGAAATTGATTACAATGGCCCAGTCAAATACTGATTTTATCAACACTGCATCAAAGCTTATACCAGTATTTGATGGTAAAGCAGAAAACTTAACAAGTTTTCTCGATGCATTGGAAATTATCGAATCAATAAAAGGCGAACACGAACAATTAGCTATTTCAATAATAAAAACAAAGCTAAAAGGTGTCGCCAGAAACCTAGTCGGAAATGAGACAACTATATCAGAAGTCATCTCCGGACTAAGAAGCAATGTCAAAGGCGAAACTGTAGAAGTATTATCAGCTATGCTGATGAATCTACAGCAACGCAACAAAACTGCTAACCAATATACTTCAGAGGTTGAGCAGATGACAAAAGCTCTAGAAAGTGCGTACATAACGGACGGACTACCCCTTGCGTTAGCCAGAAGTTATTCTACACAGTTTGCAGTTAAGGCAATGACGAAGAATTGCGCAATTGATAAGGTAAAACTTGTCATGCAGGCTGGCACCTTCAACACCATGAATGATGCCATATCCAAATTCGTAAACAGTTGCACGGAAGCAACTGGACAACCAAATACTGTCCTTTATTATGGAAATTATCCTCAGCGTGGTGGAAACCGCGGACGTGCAAATTCCAGGGGTAACTATCGTGGTCGTAATAATAATCACAACAACTACAATGGTACCAACTATAATAATAATGGAAGAGGTCAATACAGAGGAAATAACCGAGGACGTGGTAACTCAAATCGAGGCCACAATAACAATAACAACGTGAGAATAGCCCAAAATGCATCGGGAAACTCTCAAGCCCCTTTAAGTGCCCAACAGTAGAAAATGTAATTGTTCATGCAATTAATCTCAGTCAGAATATATTTGTCACTTTTGCTACCACAGGAAAAGAACTAGTTTTTATAGTAGACACAGGTGCAGACATTTCATAGGTCAAAGAAAATTCTGATGTCTATCATGACATAAACATTAACTATATAATAGATATAAAAGGAATAAGTCAGGAGGTAACAAAATCAAAAGGTTTAACCTCTATTGAGATACAGACAACTAAATATATAATCCAACACGACTTTCATATCGTGGATTTACATTTCGCTATTCCATGCGATGGCATTTTAGGAATCGACTTCATAAAGAAATACAACTGTCAATTAGACTTCAAGCCGTCTGAAGATTGGTTTATAATCAGACCCGATAACCTTAAATATCAAATTTATGTACCAATAACATACAGTTCTGGCAACAACTCAATACTGTTACCAGCAAGATACCAAGTTATTAGAAAAATTCAATTAAATTCCCAAGAAGACAGTGTATTGATTCTAAACCAGGAAATTAATGATGGTATTTACATAGCTAGTACAATAGCAACAACAAAAAATGCATTCATAAGACTACTTAATACTACAAATAGAGATCAAGTAGTCAATACAAATAACTTGGCATACGAACTACGAGGTAGACAAAACTAATAATGAAACTAGAGAAAAGTGTGTATTATCTCAACTATCAAAGAACTTTCCTTCACAATTTAAGTCACAGCTCTCAAGCTTATGCACCAAATACAGCGATATATTCGGATTGGAAACAGAACCAATCACTACAAATAATTTCTACAAACAGAAACTGAGATTAAAGGATGATGAACCAGTATATGTCGAAAATTATCGAAGCCCACACAGTCAGGTGAACGAGATACAGAAGCAAGTCGGAAAATTGATAACCGACGGAATAGTCGAACCTTCTGTATCTGAATATAATAGCCCATTATTACTTGTCCCCAAAAAATCATCTCCGACTTCAGATTCAAAAAAATGGCGATTAGTGATTGACTATCGTCAAATAAACAAAAAATTATTGTCCGATAAATTTCCACTCCCTAGAATTGATGACATTTTAGATCAACTAGGGCGAGCAAAATATTTTTCGTGTCTTGACCTTATGTCAGGATTCCACCAAATTGAACTCGAAAAAAGTTCAAGAGATATAACGTCATTTTCAACGAACAACGGCTCGCTTCGTTTCAAGCGATTACCTTTCTGTCTGCTTCCACTGTGAACAGTGGTTATCACCAACTTCGTGCCCTCTGTCTGCTCTCTCCGTCTGTCTGCTTCCACAGTGACCACTAATTACCATCAGCTTCGTGTCCGCTGTCTGCTCTCTCCGTCTGTCTGCTTCCACAGTGACCACTAATTATCATCAACTTCGTGTCCGCTGTCTGCTCATTCCGTCTGTCTGCTTCCACAATGACCACTAATTATCATCAACTTCGTGTCCGCTGTCTACTCTCTCCGTCTGTCTGCTTCCACAGTGAACACTGGTTATCATCAACTTCGTGTCCGCTGTCTCCTCTCTCCGTCTGTCTGCTTCCACAGTGACCACTAATTATCTCCGTCTGTCTGCTTCCACAGTGAACACTAATTATCATCAATTTCGTGTCCGCTGTCTGCTCTCTCCGTCTGTCTGCTTCCACTTCAGCCGCCGACTTTTTGCCTAAACGGCGCCAATATTCTGGGTGACGCTCTTCTTGCGTCGTCCGACCGCTCACCGTCTCACCGTCCACTCTCGTACAGTCACGCCAACTTCCACTAGTTTTTGAACTTGCGTCTTTTGAAATTCGTTCGCCAACAACCTTGACTTTGTATATGTATTACACGTTAATGCATGCAATTTTAACAATTTTCTGTTCATTTGCGAACTTTACACACACACACACACACACACACACAATTTTCACTAATTGTCTTGGGCCAGAAATCGCTGTTGAGCCCCCTGTTTGTAGAATTGTAATATTCTAGTTATTTATTTCAATATTATTTAAGGATGTGATTTCGTTATTTAAACTTATTTTATTAACAATATTTCTTTGTGTTAAGAATACATATATGTAAGGTTTGGATTAATTTAATGTTTATTATAATGGTTATTTAATAGGTTCATGTAAATACAGAGTCAATATATATGATGCATTTAATAGTTTTAAGTCGACTTTTTACACAACTTTGAGACAACTTCGTACTTCGGCTAACGACCAACGAGAGAGACTGCCAACTGTGAGCCGATTACCCAACCAACACTTGCTCCCGAGCCAGACTACCCAGCAAACAGTGTAGTATGGTGCATTGCCAGCTATCTGGTATCTCTATCTCTTACATTCGGCCCTCCTGTTCATCCTTATCTGTCCCAGATGATAATATCTCGTCATTTTCGGAAACAAAACGCCATAAGTTCATATTATCACAACTTGTTGATGTGATATTTGGTCCTTCGACGTTTGCCGCTTTTCTCACGTCATACGGCAATTTCGTTTTACCTCGGTGACTTCATAGGGGCCTAGATACTCGCTCGCCAGCTTACGTCCTGCGACGAACTGTGTCCTCGTGACCGCTACCATACCTCTCACTCTATAGCCGTGCTCAGGCCGACGTCTTTTATCAAAATTCTTTTTATAAGCTTGTTGGGCGTTTTCAATGTTTTCTTTTGTTCGACGACGCAACTCTTCGCGCTCGATGTTAAACTGCGAAATGAGCTCTTCATTTAATCTTCCATCCGCGTTGTTGTGCATTTTGGTCCCAAACATTACTTCAAACGGTGATGACTTCAACGATGCATGCACGTGGGAATTAATAGCTTTCTGGAATTGGTGCACAAACTTGTACCATTTTGCGGAATCATGAGCCGACAGCTTTGCATTGATACTCAAGATCGAACGGTTTACTCTTTCGACTTGGCCATTACCTCTGGCTACACCTGTTGTTGTCCACACGTGGTCCACTTTGTTTTCATTAAGAAACTCAGCAAAGGCATTGGATGTAAACGCCACTCCTCTGTCGCTGATTATACGCCTTGAGAAACCGAACACAGCAGACCAGTCTGTGATCTCTTTAATAACTTCTTCATAGCCGGTTGACTTAGTAGGGAAAAGCCATACAAATTTAGAAAAAGCATCCACAGCCGTCAGAATATATTTGTATTGCTTCGCCGTCGCGTCCATCGGACCCAAATGATCTATGTGAAGCGTATGCAGTGGCGTATCCCCTTTCTCTATGCACTGAAGATAGCCCTCTTGTTTGCCCAACTTTTTACTGAAAATAATACAGCTTATACAATTAGCAATCACTCTAGCTACTTTCCTTTCAAGATGTGGGATCCAATATTGCTGTTGGATCGAGTGCATCGTCTTTGCTGTCGAGAAATGCCCCACCTTGGATGACGTCTCGTTCCATCAGTTTTGGAATAGCCAACAAATCATTGCCCTTTACGACTTTATAAAGGAGACCTCCTTTCAGCTTGAAATCTTGATATGGATGTTGTTTTAAAATTTCCAATACTGCCTTGATGAAGTTGTCTTCTAGCTGGGCCTTTCTTATGCGAGTAGTCAATTCCGTTGTTACGACCATGCTTCTGAGCGGAAAACGGCTGAGGAAGTCCACGTGTCTCATCTTATCACCCGGCCGGTGAACTGCTTTAAAAGTGAAGTCTTCCATATACAAAATCCATTGCGAGACTTCTCTTGGTACATCGCTCTTAGTAGTTGTCTGCTTAAACGCTGCACAGTCAGTGACAAGATCAAATTTCAAACCTAAGAGATAGTGTCGAAACTTCTTGAGAGCGAGATAGGCTGCTTTGACCTCCAGGTAATAGCTATGACGTTTGGACTCTGCTTCTGTGCTTTTTCTGGTCCAATAATAAACTGGATGAAGATGGCCATCAAAATGCTGCAGCAAAACTGCTCCAAATCCGTCTTTGGACGCATCCGTATGGAGTTCGGTTAACGCTTCCCTTGAGTAGATGTGCAACACCGGCTTCATTACCAGTAAATTCTTTAGTGTTTGCAGCGATTGCTGCTCTGCTTCTCCAATATTAAAAACAGCTTCCTCCTACTCAAGGAGTAAGTTCGTCAGTGGACGTGCGACTTGTGCGTACCCAGGGATAAATTTTCGAAAAAAACCCGTAAGTCCCAGAAAAGCTTGAACTGATTTTACGTCCTTCGGCGTAGCAAATCGACTGACGGCTGCTGTTTTCTCCTTGCCTTATACTTGGCTGCATGAAACTGCTCTTCTTCCATTTCATCTTTAAGCCAAATTGGGCTGCCGTTTCGAGTACCATCTTTGTCCTTTGCATACAAACGTCGGGCGTCTCGGCATACACAATTATGTCGTCCATGTAGAGCTGCATTACACCAGAGTTAATCAGTTCTTGAAAAATATGATTAACGAACCTTATAAACGCCGCTGGAGAGTTTTTAAAACCAAAACGCGCTTGATTGAACTCGAACAACCCCTCTTTTGTGACAAATGCTGTATACGGCTTGCTTTGCTCCTCAATAGGGACATGAAAAAATCCATTTTCCAGATCCATTATGGTAAACCATTTCGCCGGTTGTAGCTTTTCCAACACCTCCTCTATAATCGGCACAGGAAAACAATCAACCAATACCATATTATTCAGCTTTCTGTAATCCACGCAAACACGAAGTGTTCGTTTCAAGCGATTACCTTTCGGATTAAAAATAGCGCCTAACTCATTTCAGAGGATGATGACCATTGCATTCTCTGGATTAGAACCTTCACAAGCATTCCTTTACATGGATGACTTAATTTTTATAGGTTGTTCCGAAAAATACATGCTTAAAAACTTAACACATGTTTTTGACAAATGCAGGGCATACAACCTAAAGCTACATCCAGAAAAATGTTCATTTTTTATGCATGAGGTGACTTTTCTTGGTCATAGATGCACAGATAAAGGAATACTTCCTGATGACAAGAAATATGACGTCATCATGAATTACCCAGTCCCGCACAATGCGGATAGCGCTAGACGTTTTATAGCCTTTTGCAATTATTATAGACGATTCATTAAAAACTTCGCCGAATATTCCCGACACACAACAAGATTATGTAAAAAGAATGTTCCCTTTGAATGGTCAGTTGAATGCCAAGACGCATTCCAATATTAAAAAAGTAAACTAATGGAACCAACATTGTTACAATACCCCGATTTTAATAAATAATTACGGATGCAAGCAAACATGCATGTGGAGCGGTTTTAACTCAAAACCATGATGGACTCCAACTTCCCATTGCTTATGCATCTAGATCTTTCACTAAAGGCGAAAGTGTACTACTGAGCAGGAATTAGCTGCAATACACTGGGCAATATTACACTTTAGACCATATATACAGCTGTGTTCAAAATAATAGCAGCGCGTTTTCTTACAAATATGTCTATATTTTAGGAATATTCATTCATTAAGATCAAACACTGATGCATATTTTTTGTAGAATAGGGTGTGGGAAAGAGAACAACGAAAAAATCCTGTTAGAATTGCTTTTCTTTATCTTTTTATCGATACTTTTGCGTAAATTGACAGAAATTGTGTTGTTCAAAATAATAGCAACGCTTCATTTCAATATTAAAAATATTCCACTAAAAGTTGTTAATTTGTTAAAAGCATAGCTCGCAAATAACTGTTGACACTTTTCCATTGTCTGCAAATAAGTGTCTTTGACTGACACAATAATAAAGACTGAGACAGAAACTGTTGTTGTCGCGACTGACTTAGCTCGCTCGCGCTCTGATCGAGACAGTCATTTCTGTTTTCATTTCGCTCAAGTCAAACACTGATCGATTGCTTGAGTTAAATGAAGAAAATTGTCTTTTGCGTATGTATGGGTAAACACACGCGATTGATGCGTTCTTATTTACATTTATGTATATGTATGTATGTATTTACATGCACACGATAGGCAAAGATCATTTCTGTTGAGTTTTTTAGTCAAACTGTCTTTTGTTGAGACTCTTTGTGTGACCAAAAATCGTATTAATCTTTACGCGACGCTCATTTGAGAGCGTCACAAGAATGAGTCAATGCAAAGCGCTTGACAAAAAACAATTTAAAACAAAACAAAAAGTGCCGCTCAGAGAGAGATCGTTTCTGGAGAATCTTTTCGGTTATGATACGAAGCAGAGCATATGAGAAAAAACGATCAACTGTCATTTGCGAGCTATGTTCAAAACATATCAAAGGTCGAATACAGTTTGCTAAAGAGCACCTAAAATGGCCCTTAACAAAGTGGCGCAACATACTCTGGACCGACGAGAGTAAAATTGTGTTGTTCGGTGGAACTGGATCCAGACAATATGTCCGTTGTCTCCCAAACAAACAATATCAGCCTAACCACACTCTAAAGACAGTAAAACATGGTGGATTAAAAATATTAATATGGGCCTGTTTTTCATATGGCGGAGTAGGCCCTATCCACATGATTAATGGGATTATGGATGCAAAAGTATACGTGGATATACTACAAAACGTTATGCTTCCTTATTCCTCTTGGGAAATGCCACTAAAATGGATAATGGACAATGATGGACAATTTGGACAATGATCCAAAGCATTCCAGCAAACTTGCCAAACAGTGGTTTGCAACGGAAAAGATTGACGTAATGCCATGGCCAGCACAGTCCCCAGATCTCAACCCGAATGAAAACTTGTGGGGGGGACGTTAAACGAAGTGTGGCCAAGTCGAAACCGTCCAATAAAGTGCAACTTTGGCAAGTTGTTCAAAATGCAGGGGCTCAGATTCCTTTAAAGCGCTGCCAGGACTCAATTGACTCCATGCCGCGGAGATGTGAAGCTGTTATAGCTAATAAGGGGTTCACAACTAAGTATTAGTTCATATGTAACATAGTTAATTTAATATCTGAAGTTATAAACAAAATTTAGTTGACCCATTTAACATTTTCGATTTTTCTGCTATTATTTTGAACAGGACAATTTCGGCATTTTTATCATTTTTTACTTAAAATTATAAATGAAATAAGTTTTTTGATAAAAAAACACACTAATTTTGTTTGAAATTAAACATAAATACTAAATTGAAAAAAAATTTTGGTCTGTAGTCAATATGATGTTTTTTTTTCAATCTTAAAGTCAGAGCTTATATGCGCTGCTATTATTTTGAACACAACTGTATATGGAAAACATTTCTTAATAAAAACAGACCATAGACCTTTAACATACCTCTTCTCAATGATCGATCCCAGTTCTAAACTGACACGAATGTGGCTCGAATTAGAAGAATATGATTTCACAGTTGAATACGTAAAGGGAAAAGACAACTATGTAGCTGATTCGTTATCAAGAATAACCATCAAAGACCTACAAAATATAACTGGCAATATCAATAAAGTCACTACAAGATATCAGAATAGAAGGAAAATCCGCGCGGAAAATAAAGAACAAGAATTGCCTACGCAATCTTTAAAAACAGCTTTTAAGCCCAGCGTATATGAAGTCATAAACAATGACGAAGTACGCAGAGTAGTGACATTGCATGTAAAAGATATGTTATGTTTACTTAAACATGGCAGAAAAATTACTGCAAGATATGATGTTAGCGATTTATATACCAATGGAATCCTAGACATAGGTCCATTTTTCCAAAGGCTTGAACTGCCGGTATAAATAAAATCAAACAAAAAGTGGTACCGTGGGAAAATATCTTTGAAAATACTTCAATAGATAATTTCAAATTAATGGGCAATAAAATAATAAAAACATTAAGAGTAGCGCTACTCAACCCGGTGACCCTAATAGATAAACAAAAAGATAAAGAAACTATTTTGTCTAACTTCCATGACGATCCCATACAAGGAGGTCATACTGGCATTTCAGAAACTTTAGCAAAAATCAAAAGACATTATTTTTGGAAGAATATGACTCGTGATATCACTGAGTACATACGAAAATGTCAAAAATGCCAGAAAGCTAAAATAACGAAACATAGTAAGACCCCACTAACAATAACAGAAACACCCATAAATGTTTTCGAAAGAGTGATAGTGGACACGATTGGTCCACTACCAAAATCAGAAAATGGAAACGAGTATGCAGTCACTTTAATATGTGATTTAACCAAATATTTAGTTGCCATACCTGTTCCGAATAAAAATGCTAATACTGTCGCTAAAGCAATATTTGAATCTTTTATCCTGAAGTACGGTCCAATGAAGACGTTCATTACGGACATGGGAACAAAATACAAGAATTCAATTATAGACAATTTGTGCAAATATTTAGATATTTAAAATATTACATCTACAGCACACCACCACCAGACGGTTGGAACAATAGAAAGAAGTCATAGAACTTTTAATGAATACATACGATCCTACATATCGGTTGATAAAACTGATTGGGACGTATGGCTTCAATATGCATAACTCACACTCTATATATATATATAATGTTTATATAAAACGGCTGCTCTGCCGCTGCGCCGACAGCTAGCAAGCCTTTAGCTAAGAGAACCAAATTGATACAATAAAAGACATTCAATCAATCAACACCTACTAATAATACAGTTTTCAACGCTAAAACTAGTTGGGAATTGCAACTAAATGAAGCGGAAAAAGTTGGCAAAACCTACAATACCGCAGACCACATTTTGTGCATACCCTTAGGCGCTATGACAAATTAGTGTAAGAGCCTCGCCCTTAACAAACTAAATTCACGACCTGTTATTTTATTCACGGTATACTGTACCATATAGAAAAAGTTCCAAAGTGACGGCGTGCCTTTCGTTAGTGTATATTAAAATTTAGCCGGCTCGAGGTCAATCTTCCAGAATAAGATTATTTCAAAGGCAAAAAATATATACGGACAACCTGCTCACCTTTTTGTGTGTTGTCTTTTGGAAGATTGGATTGGTCGTAATCTAACCAGAACTTCCTTCTTGAACTTAGGAGCAGCTAAAAGAATTTCGTCCTTCAAAATTTCTCACGAAATATGAAGAGCGCGCACAATATCAAATTGCTTTTCGCTTCTTTATTTCACTTTAGTGGCGAACTAACTAGCTTAAATCTAAGAGCGAAAACTAAGACCCGATTGGAAGGTAAAGTGGTAAGTTGTTTCTGTGATGAAAGCAGTTGGCATGTTCGAAAGAGCATTGTGAGGTGAAAGCTCGCCTCCCTCAGCCCTTTTCATTATGGCTTGTTGCCTTGTTGAGCGATTTCATTACTCATTACCCCAAAGTACGGCTCCTTAAGTCCAGATGGGCTTCAGAACGGATTTGTATAGGAGCACTTTATACTCCAGACATAGTTTCCGTTTTCAGTTTTAGTTGTGACATCTTTGCTTCATTGTGCTTGTGCAAAGTGAACGCTAAAATAAAAAACGTTTTCGGCATGCGGATTAGCATTAGAGCTGGGCAGCTTCCTCTGTTAAGCGTAAATGTATGCATATCTGCTCGTTGACCCGGATAGAGGCAGGCAAGGTAGATACTCTTGCTGAAGCTTGCCGAATTGACCCACAGATACACATGTTCTCAGCATGGTCAAGATTTGTTTTGTTGTTTGTTAGCCTACATAGGCGATGAAGTGCTAGTAGTCTAGTTAATAGTATTAATAGCACCGGAGAGTGATTGGAAGTTAATTCTAGCAGTGTCCCCGCAGTGATCCGACAACCTTGATTGTTGTAGCAAGAACGCTGACCAGAATTCATCGTTTGTAAAATACGATTCAAGGCGAATAAAAAAACCCGAACAAACTTCGTATTTTTTGCACATGATTTGTGTAGAGTTTGACATTCAAAAAATATGAATTGGCTGGGAAGTCACAGCCACTTTTCCAAATGTATTGAATTGAAAAACAATGCACACTTCTGACCAAAATTAATATACCCTTTTTGCAAGGGTATAAAAATAATAATGATGAAAATAATAGGTACAACCCATAAAATTTAACTTTTTTTATTTTAAATTAGCACAACCTTTCTTCTATTACTTTTTTTTTCGAAAAACTAAATTTTTTTATTGCTTTATCTTAAAGAACAACTCCTTGAGAACATTTTCCCATAGAGATTGGAGCAGTAGAAAAAAAGAACCTAGAAACTTTAAACTATAAACGCAAATATCTTGATTTTTTTTTTTTTGCGGTGGTTGGATTGGCGGAAAACTACTGAACCGATTTTCTTCAAATTTTATTTTAAATGTTCGTAATGAAATTTTTCTGTGCTTTTCACGCACAAAATTTTGTTGTCGAAATTAATTTTTTAGTGAAATTTATAGCGACCGAAAAGTTAATTTTTAGCATAAAACATTCTCGTATGAACAAAAAAATTTTTTTAAAACGATCGTTCAATCACAAGGAAATACACAAAACTAATGAAATCTGTTTACTTTTATGGTTTCAATTGACTTGTTCGACCTGTGGAATTATCACCGCAAGGCTCTTCCAAAAAAAGGCTTCTTAGAGATCAAGCCACGCCTTAAAGACTATTCAAAATTTTTCCACGAAATTTTGCACAAACATTGTTAATAAAGTGTACTATCAAAAAAAAAAAAAACATTCGTCTAATGAAATAATTGCAACATACCTAAAAAAAAAGTCCAAACTTTCCTCTTTTTCTTCGACAAAGAAGGTATATGTATAACCCCTTAAGTATTTGCCTCTGCACAAAACCTCAATACGCAGCCTGGTATTCCGTCACGGCCAGGTGCATATACTGTTTTGACGGAACTGAGCATTTGAACTTTCATGACATTTGAACTTTGGCAATAACATTTTTACTTTTTGAAATTTCTTTCCCTGCAACTCAATTCATCAATACACTAACAAAACATTATTACTCTTTTTACTGCAATTTTTCTTCTTCTTCCATCATTCCCTAAGCAAAGCACGGCACGCTTACACACACAGTTCATACAGCGTTGCGTCTTCAGTCCGCCCCCAACACAATGGCATACCCCAAGGCTCTCCTTTCTCAGTTATCGTTTTCCTCATCGCTTATAATAAACTAAACAGAACAATTCTTGCTCATAAAAAAGTGGACTTCTGTGCCTATGTAGACGACTATCTGATAGTTAAAAAACTCAACAAACTAAGCAGCTTTTCTCTTGACCCCCTTTTCAACGACATCCTCAAATGGTGTGACTACTCTGGAGCTAAACTCAGCATACCCAAATGCAAAAATATTCAATCTGCCAATCTTCTCTACACACATCCCTCGCTAACATCTCCAATGTCCAATCCCTAAAGATTCTCGGAATAGTCTTCAACAACAGATACAAATGGTCCGACCACATATCATACCTAATTTCCTCCCTCTCAAAAAAGCTAAACATTATTAAATGCCTGTCCAATAGCAGATATCGTTGCAGCCCCCTCTCCGTTCTAAATGTCATTAACCTCATAATAATGTCCAAAATAGACTATTGAATATACGGTAATACTCCCCAATCCGACACAAATAAATTAAAATCATTATACCACTCAGCCATTCGAATGGCCCTGGGAGCATTCAGAACAACTCCAACGCAAAACCTTTTATTTGAGTCAAACATACAGTGGCGAGCACATGTGGATACATGTTTTGATACTGTGACTTTGAGTGGCTGTAAAACCCACATAAATGCATTAATCGATCCCAAATTTTCAAATT
This sequence comes from Drosophila tropicalis, assembly GCF_018151085.1. Classification (NCBI taxonomy): domain Eukaryota; kingdom Metazoa; phylum Arthropoda; class Insecta; order Diptera; family Drosophilidae; genus Drosophila; species Drosophila tropicalis. The sequence goes on along the minus strand of NW_027172360.1, from coordinate 1,441,662 downwards.
TTACAGCCACTCAAAGTCACAGTATCAAAACATGTATCCACATGTGCTCGCCACTGTATGTCCCTTTGAGAACAGAAAAACTTTTAGTGACTTCAAACTTATCAAACCCATCCTTCAATCTCACTCCTCTCAACTTGCCACTCATATTAATAAAATTAATAAATCAAAAAAACCTCCACCAAGGATATGCTCAGCGCTACAAAGAGCTATAATTTTAAACAAATCTCTGCATTTCCCTACTACACCTCTACAACCTGTACGGGAAAAGTTTCCTCTCTGGGCAAATATCGACCAGTACATAGACTGCACCCTTCATGCATTACCCAAGTCTTCCACAACTCCCGAAACATACCGTAAATTATTTAAAGAAATCCAACTGAAATGTCCCAATTATAGATTCATTTACACTGACGGTTCCAAAAATGATAGCTACACATCGTTCAGCGTTGTCAACAACCACTCTACAAAACAATACCTTTTACAAAATCATAGCAGTATTTTTTCCGCTGAAATTATAGCAATCTTCTTCGCAACCAACTTAGCCAAAGTCCTGTCACATCAAACTGCCATCTGTACTGATTCACTTTCATCTATCCAAGCTATACCTAACCCCTACAATCTATCTTTCTATCCCTTCCAAATTAGACAGACTCTTTTAAGCCACCCAAATAAACTAAAAATAATCTGGATCCCCGGTCACTGCCAGATTTTGGGAAATGAGAAAGCCGATGAGGCGGGCAAAACCGCCAACGCTCTCCCCCTTATATTTACAGAAAACTATAATGTCTCAGACTTATTGAAACAAATTAAAAAAGTAAATAATCTCACTAAACTAAAACTATTTTCAAAAACAAACAACTTTTACAAATCCAATAACACAACAAAAACCAATATAACCAACTACGCTACCTACAGCCAATTGTCTCGGCGAGATCTCGTTAGAATTACTAGGCTTCGCCTTGGACACACAAACCTCACCCATTCCTACCTCCTCAACCCCACCACCACCGCCTTATGCCAACATTGCAACTCTGTTTCTTTTGTTAACCACATCCTGCTAGATTGTCCGAACATCTCAAACCTTAGAAAATACCTTTTCCCATCCTTTAACCCACTCTCAGCCATATTTAACCCAACCTTAGAAAACCTATCCAAAGTCGTTCAATTTTTAAAATCATCTAACATTTACGAGCTCATCTAAATATTTAACTATACATATATGTACATATTACCTCACATTCTAAATATATACATACTTATTTGTAATTTTCCTTTTTTCCTCAATATAACCATTTTATATAAAATGTAGCCACTAAGCTAAGTTTACTTTTAATTTTACATTATAAGTAAACCGTATATAATAATAATAATAATATTTACCGACCATCAGCCATTAACCTTCGCCGTATCAGACAAAAATTCGAACGCGAAACTCATACGCTGGAAAGCATACATTAATGGACATGGCGCAAAAATAATTTATAAGCCAGGAAAGGAAAATTTCGTAGCACCAGATTCAGAATCCAGAAACCTGAAGAGTCTCTGTCCTACACAATTGATGTATCCGAAAAGCCATTAAATTGTTTTCGAAACCAGATCGTGATTGAAGAAGCATAGTTCTCTTCGGTAAGGAAATTCGTTCTCTTCCAGAGTAAGTCCAGGCACATCAAACCCTGATTCACTCTTACAGACACTGCAAGATGTAATAAATGCTGAAGTGGTAAACGCAATACATTGCGAACTGGCAACTCTTGCTCTCATTCAGCACAAATTGGTTGAACTGTATCCGGCAACAAAATTCTGGTACTGCAAACACAACTTTACAGATGTACCAGACAAGTCGGAACAAAAAGAAATTGTAGTGACCGAACATAACAGGGCGCACCGTGCAGCCCAGGAAAACATAAAACAAATTTTGCAAGACAATTTTTTCCCGAACATGGGAAAATTGACCACAGAAATTGCAGCCAATTGCAAGATCTGCTCTGCTCAAAAAAAAACATAAGTTGGGTACCACACCAGTACCAGCTTACGCAGGAGAATTCTTACACATCGACGTTTTTTCCACAGATAAAAGATTCTTTCTGACTTGCATAGATAAATTTTCTAAATTTGCGATAGTCCAACCTATAGCATGGAGAGCCATAGTTGACGAAAAGCCAGCCATTCTACAGTTAGTCAATTACTTTGCTAATGTTAAGACAATATATTGCGATAATGAAAGGTCGATAAACTCTGAAACAATAAGGTCCCTCCTATTAAATGAGTTTGAAATACAAATCGTCAACGCCCCACCCCTACACAGTACATCTAATGGCCAAGTGAAAAGATTCCACAGCACGTTACATGAGGCTAGCGACACTAAATATGTTATACTACTAGCAACAGTAAAATATAACAGGTCAATCCATTCAGTGTTGAACAAAAATCCAATTGAAGCAGTTCATGAAACTACGGTAGAAGAGGGATTGCAAATTGCCAAAAAGATAAAAGACGCTCAGAACAAACAAATGGAACAGGAAAACAGAACTAGAATAGACAAATAGTACCAACGGGGTGACAAAGTCTTGGTAAAGTCAAACAAACGGCTTGGTAACAAACTTACTCCTTTGTACAAGGAAGGAATTGTAGAGACTGACCTAGGAACTTAAGTTCTTATAAAGGGGAGGGAGGTCCATAAGGACAATTTAAAAAAAAAAATTTTAAATGAACCTCTAAAAATTGTTTTTCTAAAATTGGGTTTGCACATTCTACAACTACTAGAGTAATAAGACTATTTTATAATATCAGAAATTACAAAACGGACTTTATACTGATTTTGACGACTGGGAACAGATCAAGTTTAAACAAGAGCAATTAATAGAGTCAGAAAATAAGCAAGTCAAGATCAACAACAAATTACAGGAAAAACTGAATGCAATAACGAACCCCATAAACCAAATAAGTAAAACAGAAAATGTCAATAACGAACAGTTTTATGAAACCATCCTAACAAAGAACAGAATGGTCATTTCAGACCTCGAAAATTTAATTCTAACAACCACTTTGGCAAAAGCGAATTTGTTGAACCCAATAATCCTCGATGACTTGGATGTCAATGAAATGACCAACAAAAATCTCACAAATATTAGTGTGTCAGATTTATTAGATGTAGGTAGTATTAAGGTTTTTCAAAATTTATTCTCACCCAGAATCTGTCTGTAAGAAAATCAGCCTTTACCCGGTAGAGCGGGATAACATAATTTTAGATTTTAATAACAGAAACATAGTTGCTGATTAGTAACAACTCTTCAAAAGTCTCTTGACCTACAGAAGTCCGGGGACGGCCTCCACTTAAGCGAGGGAGGAGTTAGCATGGACAAAGGAATATAGCTAATACTGCATTTGGCAGTGGCCACGATCGCTGGGTCAGCGATCCCACGGTCTGGGTAATATGAGCCGGCCCGCAAGACGTTGACCGCTGCTAGCGGCACGAGGCGCAGTGTCAGCATTCCAATGGCCAATGCTTAGGGTTCTTGGGTAGTTTATTAAATAATGTTTAGTTAGTTATAATTCCGACTCCAAGCGCACAAAACTGTGTCTTGTAATAAATCAAATATAAATTAGAATTTATATTACTTATGTACTTTACGTCGGAAATGCCTCCTCTGCGTTACAAACATCTGACAAATTATAAAATGCCCTTTGCAGGGGTATAAGTATTATCTAATTATTTGAACCTAATACTGACAGATTTGTGAACTTTTTATTTACTTTTTTTGCAACTGAACAAGAGACGGAATTCCGCCCGGAATTCAAATTGCTTCGAAAAAAAACTGGGTGCCCCAGAACTTCCCTTTTTACATGCATGCCACGATTGCATCTGTGTGTGTATGCGTATGCTCTGATGATTCGAGAAATGAGGTAGTAGGCTGGTGGTAGCGCTGACGGCTAGACGGATGAATTGGCGAGATAAACGACTGACACGACAAATCCGCCACAAACGCAACTTTGGAGGAGGGTCTTCAATAGTATGGACTGCCTTTGGATATACCGGAAAGTCTCAAATATGCTTTATTCCGACAAAAACAAATCCGGAAATGTATATTTAACTTCTTGATATAGAGCTGACTGATTTTTCGGAAAGTTTGTATTCCGATGACATGATTATTCAACAGGACAATGCTCCAACATACACGGCAAATTCTACAAAAGAGTTTATTTCTTACATAAAGTTTATGTTTTACAAAAATGGACGTCAATTTGATTGGAAAGCGAACCTCAAGTAAGCTGTGGTCTCTGAGTGGGAAAAAATTAGCAAATCCACTCTGGAGAAATTGGTAGGCTCAATTCACCGTCGCCTAAACAAGGTTATTTAAGTAAAAGGCCATAATATTAAGTACTAAACAAAATTAGATTAGATGAAATCGGCTAGAATTTCGCCGAAAACGAAATACATATGCACATTTTTTTCTAAAAAGATTTTTTTTTCTTCCGATATTTTTATGGTCTTAAAAAATGAATTTTTGTTATTGTTTCTTTTAATCATATTTGTGGGCTACTAAGAGTTTTTATTTTTCTAAATTTTTTTGTCTTCGTACTTATTTTTATGAAGTATTTTATTTGAGACATAGAAAATGACATAAAAATTAGATTTTTTAGAAATTCAAAATTTTTATTGTTTTAAGAAAACAAAATTAAATTTAAAATAGCGGGCTAAAATGCCTAATGCCTAAAATGTACACCCGACAACAATATCAAATATCAAAAATACCCGGAAACTACGCAATTTATTAAAAAAAACTAAAAGTGTCACCTAAATTAATAATTCCATCAAACCTTTAATTATTATACCCTTGCAGAGGGTATTATAAAATTGGTCAGATGTTCGTAACGCACAGAAGGAGACGTTTATGACCCCATAAAGTATATATATTCTTGATCAGCATGAGAAGCTGAGTCCGTGTGTATGCGTTTTACTCAGCCACCTTAAGAGATATCGGGCTGAAATTTTTTTTCTGTGCTTTTTATTATGGAGAGATCAAGTAAGAGAATTTTTAGGATCGGACTACTATACCATAATCATATCGTAATCTCTGCTCCGCTTCCAGCTCTGCCGGCAGCGCTGCTTGCTCTCTACGACGTCATACGTCATCAACAGAGCACATGCATACACACACATACGCAACGCTACATGAACTGTATGTGTATGCGTGCGTTGCTTTGCTTAGGGAATGAAGGAAAAAGAAGAACAAATTGTAGTACAATTGTTTTGTTTATATATTAATGAATTGAGTTGCAGGAAAAGAAATTTCAAAATGTAAATATATTATTGCCAAGGACTGCAAGTGCATATAAACTTCGGCAAAGGTGATGTCAGCTTCTTTGATGTTTTTAATGTATGGTCGGAGATGCTTCGTTCTATGCGTTGCACACTTCTGACCAAAATTAATATACCCTTTTTGCAAGGGTATAAAAATGGATATTCATCTACTGCACTGCTAGATCTCCGAGACCATAAGAGCTAAAACCCACAAATTTGGTATTTTAAGTTTTAAGACGCCCTTGTTCATATAATTTTAAAAAAGGATGATTTGGCTGATCGCGGCTTTCAAAGCAGCATGTAAACAGAACTTTCATTATATATAGACGTAGTCGTACAACGCTCAGTACGAACAAGTGGCCCATATGACACCAGGCCCGGGCCTGTTACGAATAACCCTAAGTAAAGGTAATGTCACAACCTCTACCCACTCCGACCTAAGGGCATAGGCGTATTACATATATAAACATAAATTAAACTAAAGAAATATAAAATAAATGTAATAAGATGATAGGTTACATATAAAAAGAAAACAGGATAGGTTAAAATAAAGATGATTACAACTATTTACGAGCAAGGAAGGACAAAATCGCAGTTTTTATACCCGGAAGCGATGTTTCGGAACCGATAACGTGCCAAAGTCTGTTGTAGTCACTAGATAGTATAGGAAAACGTTCATGCAAAGAAAAGTTAGTTGTATAAGCGGTGTGAAATTGCGAGTCCTTCTAGATGGAACAGAAATGTTAACTTGTCTCAACAGTGGTATAAAATAAAGAAGTGGCGGAATTCATATCCGTACAAGTGTATAAATTAGTCCAATCGGTATTAAGAAAGGCATTGTTTAATGCGGCAAAGTCAGTCTTCCGAAAACATCGGGTGCGTACCGTAGGATCACACTCGGAGATGGGCTCGCGGCTGGAAAACTCAATAGATAACTCTAAAGTTGGATGATAACTATCCTCTGGTAAAACCATTGGACTAGTTCTAGATACTTCACAAAAACTAGGATCAGAAGTAAAAATCAGATCCAGAAATCTGCCAGACGTATTAGAAATCGAATTCAGCTGGGCCAACGAAAGCTCAAGCAGACCATCAATAAAATCGTGACACCCAGAGGGCAGCAACGTTTTGCTACCATTAAGTGTTGACCAAGTCATAGTGGGCAGGTTAAAGTCCCCAAGGACAATTAATAAGTCTCTGTTAGAAAGTAGTTCAAGTTTTAATTTAATAGAATCTAAGTGTAGCAAGTAGGTTGGCCATTCCGATTGGGGCGGAATGTAATAACAGGTATCAAAAATGGAAAAACTAATAAAAGATACCTTAACGCATATAAATTCGATACTACTTGAGACAGGTATTGTTATCAGACCCGATGATAGGGCGGAATCTACAGCAATAAGAACTCCAGTACGATCACGTCTAAAAATATTGAATTTGGAGGGTAAAACTGAGGTGTCAAAAACGTCAGGTTTTAACCAAGTCTCAGTAAAGACAATTAGATCAAAATCAAGAGACAGACTATCTACAAAGAGTTTAGTAAGTTTAGTATTAAGGCCTCTGACATTCTGATAGCCCACGGAGAAGGAAGTTGTTAGTTTTTTCATAGAGTAGAAGAAGGAATAGATAAGGAAAAAGTGGGAATAGATGAAGAAGAAAGAGGAATAGATGGTGAAATGTGTTTTTTAGGTGGCATTCCCACCAATGGATTCAGCATTGCAGGTATTGCATCAGCTACCGCATTAATTGTAGCATCAGTTGCAATAACACTCCGACATTAATATTACTAGAATCCCTGTTGGCAAAATCCATGGGTGAAGATTCTTGCCCAGACAAAACGGACACTACAGACATCGTCTGCGGAATTGGAGTTTGCATTGGTTGCGAAGGTTTTGGTATTAAAATATATAACTCACTCTGGGGTCCAGAAATCAAATTTGGCACAGTCGTTTATAAGCGTAATAAACTCTCTAATATTAGTTTCACGATAATAGCACAGAAAATAACGAAGTTATTGAGAAAAGTCACTGTTCGTGACTTTGCGGTTTGTATGGGAGCTATATGATATAGTGGTCCTATCCGGCTGAATCGGAGATATACAACCCCTGCAGTATATACAAGCCTACGTGCTCTGTAGCTCTTACGGTCTAGGAGGAGTTTGCGTTGATCCAGACGAACGGACGGACGGACGGACATGACTTTTGAACTCGTCTCGTCGTGCTGATCAAGAATATTTATACTTTGTATGGTCGGAGATGCTTCGTTCTATGCGTTGCACAATTCTGACCAAAATTAATATACTCTTTTTGCAAGGGTATAAAAATTATAAAATCAGTTAAAAACGTGGGAGCTTAAAAAAAACACGTCCATTTTCTTCGAGAGCGTTGATGTAATGTAACTTTACATATGTACATAAGGTACGGTTCACATTATAATAACGGTACAATTTTCGTTGTTGCAATGTTTTACCGAAATACTTGTTGGGACACAACAATAACATATACGAACTTTGGGATTAGTGGGACCAAACGTTTTTTTTTTTTGTTTACGAGAATTCTAATTTAGGCGCGTTTCATAATTATAACGCCACTTTCAATTAATGAGGTTTCAGGAGTGCAAGTGATAAGATTAGTATTCTTTTTGTGAAAGTGATTATATTTAAATTGTAAGTTAACATGCCGCGTGTAAAAAATTTTACCGACCGTGAAAAGGGTCAAATATTGGCTTATAAGGATGAAGGATGCAGTGGCAGAGAAATAGCGCGCAGGCTGGGCAGGAGCCGACTTATCCAAAATCCTGATGCCTCTTAATATAAAAAACGCTCAGGAAGAAAGAAAATACTTTCTAGCCGAGATGAGCGAAAAATTATCAATAAAGCTAGCAATACGTGTAAGAGTTTGCGCGACTTGCAAGGAGAAGTCGATAAAAATGTTAGTCGTACTACCGTTTGGCGGACACTAGGTAGGTCCAACTTTTTAAAAAAGAAGCTGATGATCATCTTTAAAAGCTGAACACAAACTTGCTCGGATGGATTTTGGGCGTCACAGTGGTCATCCGTAAGTCAAAATAATAACCCAATGGTTTTATTGCAAGGATAAAAATTGCAGGTCATCTTTTCAAATGAAAAGAAGTGGAATTTGGATGGTCCTGATTGTTTTCGGAGATATTGGCATCAGAGAACTGCAAGTGTGTCAATTTTTGCCACCTCACTCACACTCAATGAAATTTGTGTGCCGGTGCCACTCATCACCGGCTCAGCAAATCATGAACACACACTTATACAAAATGATTTGAGTGCCACATCTACCACATATACCATCTGTCGCTCACAACAATACACCGTTTTCTTTTTGCATGGCAACCAAGTGTTTTTCGGCAACGCGTGCCGGTTGCACTCACACTTAAAGCGAAAAAAACCAAAGTGTGAAAAAGACAACATGCAATAACGCAAGTGGACAAAATACATGTATATCACCCGAGTATTTTGCACACACCATGGTGCTTGTGTGTATATGTATGCGTAATTGTCGTTCGTTTTTTCCTTCATTAGATTGCGTCTTAGTGTTCGAGTTCAGTGCTTCTTTAATTATGCTAGCGTAAACTTTGCAGCAATGACACCTGAAGACATTAAAAATAAAATAGATCGTGGTATATACACCGTAGCTGCAAAACATAAAGGCAAAAGTGTAATTTTGACAATATTGTATGACATTTTTCAAGAGGACCAAACTGTTCTTGAAGGCTGGGTTTATTGAAAAGTGCTGAAATTTGTTTGCAACCAAACTTCAAATTTGTCACGCCACAAATGCTGTGTGTCTCTACGACAGCCAACGGAAGCAAAAAAAGTTTCTAACTTGGACAAAAATGCAGCTACAAGGAAGTGCAGTGAGTGGGTTGTTCAGGATTGTCGGCCGTTTTCCGCAGTGAACGGGACTGGATTTCGCAGCCTGGTGGAGTTTTTTGTCAAAATTGGTGCCACATATGGACCAAATGTTGATATAGACGACTTACTGCCTGAAGCAACAACATTGAGCCGAAATGCGGAAAAAGATGCTGAGGAGAAGAGGGGATAATCTCCAACGAAATTAAAGAAGCGGTGGTTAACGATGCAGTATCCGCAACCATTGATATGTGGACGGATCAATACGTCAACAGAAATTTCTTAGGTGTCACTCTCCATTATTTAAAAGACTTTAAAATGAACGACATAATTTTAGGCTTAAAATCGATGGATATTGAAAAATCGACAGGTGAAAATATTTTAAAGAAAATTGAATCCATTTTTGAACAATTTGACGTCGAAAACATATCCAATATTAAATTTGTGACAGATCGGGGATCCAATATAAAGAAAGCATTGGAGACGAATATTAGATTGAATTGTAGCAGTCATCTATTTTCAAATGTACTAGAAAAGTCCTTTGACGAAGCAAATGAGCTACAAGAAATATTACAAGCGTGTAAAAAAATTGTTAAATATTTTAAAAAAGCAAGTTTGCAGCATAGACTAACCACAACATTAAAAAACTCATGCGCAACTCGTTGGAATTCCAATTATACTATGCTTAATTCTATAGTGGATAACTGGACAACAGTTAATCAAATATTAAGTGAGACTGAGAGGGGTCAAAAACTTATAGTCGTGAACATATCGACTTTAAAAGTGATATTAGTACTTCTTGAAGATTTTGAGAGAATTTTTAAAGAATTACAAACGTGCAGCTCTCCCTCTTTATGTTATGTTTTGCCCTCGATTGCCAAAGTGAAGAAACTATGCGAACCAAACTATGAAGACTTTTCTTCAATATCGGTTCTTCAAGAAAAAATTTTAAGTAATACGAATTCGATTTGGAAAGAAAATATAGGTACTTGGCACAAAGCAGCCTTTTTTTATATCCACCTGCAGCAATCTTTGAACATGAGCATATTATAGAAATAAAAAAGTTCTGTGTTGAAAAAATGACCAATGCACTTAAGCAAAAACATTAAGTTTTATATTTTAATTTGTTTTAATTTTTTTTTATAAGTTAATAAGTGAAGTATTATTTCTTAAGTTAAACATTATTTTGTGTTAAATTTTCTTATTTGCGAAAAAAAAGAAAAAATCAAGCGAAGGCTTGCAAGAAAAAAACCCAACACCCAAATCACTCTACACATTCTATGACTCAATTTTTGTATATGTCTTTTGACTCATTTTTTTTTCGAGGCTCAAGCGCCGGCACATGCTGTACACACATACATATGCGAAAAAAATACCTACTCACTTTTGCAGCTTGTGTGCACAAACACTCAAGTATTTTCGTGAGGCTAGCGATTGTACACATTTGTGCGGTGGTTAAAAACACACGGGTGTCAAAAACACCCTACATTTACCCGGTGCACCTTAAGTGTCGGTGGCTTGTTGTAGCTCTCTGATTGGCATGACCTGAGAAAAGAGAAACAAGTTTTCCCTAAGCGAAATTTTGGAGGAGGAAGCGTGATGGTTTGGGGAGCTTTTTCCTCAGTTGGATGCCTGAATCTCCAATTCGTATCTTCACGAATGAAGAGTGGAGATTACATCCAAGTGTTGGAAAACAGTCTCGTCTTATTTTTGAATGAAAATGAGGATAGAGGATGGATTTTCCAACAAGACAATGCAGCAATCCACGTCAGCAAAGAGACGAAGTCGTGGTTTACCTCAAAGGAAATCGCTCTTATGTCCTGTCCATGGAGATCACCAGACCTCAATCCAATTGAGAATTTGTGGGGCATCTTACTCCGTAAGGTCTACAAGGAAAATCGCTAGTTCAACACAGTTCAAGAACTGAAAAATGCGATAGAGGAGGCTTGACTGGAAATCGACCCAGAGACAATTAAAAATTTAGTATTAAGTATGCCACGCAGAATATTCAATGTTATTGCAAAAAAATGTCAAACAAATTTAAAGTATTTTGAAATAAAATTATCACTAATTGCTAACATTTATAGTAAAAAAACGCATTAATTGAAAGTGGCGTTATAATTATGAAACGCGCGTAAAATAGAATTCTCGTAAAGAAAAAAGTACGATAGAATATTGCAACTACGAGAATTGTACCGTTAGACCAACAATGACAATTTATTGGTGGCGTTATAAATGTGAAACGTACCTTATCTACGTAGTATGTATTTATTATAAATATTAAATATTTGTATATGAAAGTCGGCGAGAAGACTTAACTCTCTAATATTTCGTTTTTAATTTATGTATGTATTTACTTTAAAATATTCTAATAAATTCATTTTCATAGAACATTGTATATGATTGTATGTACATATTTACATACATTTGTAATGTACATACATACATATGTATGAATTCTTTTGTGAAGCAGTACTTTAAAGTGTTTGTGCAAACATATGTATGTACATACATACATATGTGTGTATGTGTATATGTACGGATCTTTATCCGTATGTATGTAAATAATATGAATTTAGATTCATTAAAATTTAGATATGTATGTACATATGTACGTATGGATATTCTTACATATGTGCCAATAGAAACATAATAGTCTATTTATTTCACTATTTATGCATTCTGTAATGATTGATTGTAAATTTCGATTGTGAAAATACCAGTCCACAAGTCAAATTTTTTCCGACTATTTTTGTTTATGGCGTAACAACACAGATATACATTCATACTTACATACATATGTACATCATACAAATATATTCACAAATCATTGACGCAAGAATATATTTGTACAAATGTAATTACATACATACTTACATATGTATACATATGTCAGTAATTGAAGTAGACATATGTACATACATTTGTATTTAGTTCTATGTTGCTATCACACTTGTGTGAATTGAATACTACTTGGGCTTACCTTAATAGAGAGGCAGTTGAATATCTGAATTATAATATGCGACGATGAATCATCTTGCAATTGGTTTAGTCTCTTTCCTATAAGCGCACCATTATCTCTAATTTTTTTTTCCCCAATTAAATGTTTATCATCAATAATAGACTGATGTAAGATTGGAATTGCGCTTGCTTTTGGAATAACAGCCTTTTCACTTTCTACTGTTTGATGCAAAGGCAAAGGCGAATGCAATTTAAATACGGATGCCGCTGTCTCCGACGTTAAAAGCGTCGAAGTGTCTTTATTTTGATATGACTGAAGCTGCGAGGATTCTTTATTGATTTCATCAATGCACTGAGTAACTGTTGATGTAGTAGTGCTAGTAGAAGGGACATTCGATGTGCATGGTGACCTGTAAGTGGACTTGCTCACACCCATTTTAATATCCTTTAGAGGTGCTGTTACTACGGACGAGTTAACGCATCGACATGGTCCTTCGCCTTCCGTCAAGTTGAGAATTTTACAGGAACATTCAGCTTGAATGTTATTTGCATTGGTGGTCGTAGGGGCAATCTCATTTTCATTGGACTCAGCCTGTGTTGGTGTAAAATCGTATATCTGTAGCTCTGCGATATCGCATTCACTGACCAATGTCAGACACAATCGACAAACTTGACGAAACTTATGTGGTACATAATACATTATTAAATTGTTATTTTTACGTCAGCAATCGAAATTCTCGTAAACTGTAGTATTGCAAGGGACTAAAAAATAATTTTCAAATAAATTATAAAAAGAATGTAAACACTATTTGTCACTTTTACATTGCAACAATCCACGTTCATCTCAAAACAAATTAGTTTTTCTATGCCCTGAATCGGAACTAATAGCTCGCACAATCATGACTATCAGCTAGGGGTGGAAATGCCACAAATCGTCAATTATGAGTAATATCCGATTTTCACTAACGACCATTTATTTTGGGTGTTGGTCCGTTTCCCGCACAATCTATCTGTGGAGAATAGTTGAGATTGTCGTTGAATAACGTAAGTATATTGAAATTTGTCCGACCACACAAACGCTTACCATAAAAATAAAAATAACATAAAATTAAACATTACTTTAGCTTATTTACATATATAATTTACTTGCACTTTTCTCAGCTGATGTCAATCGATTGTTCAATATCTTGATCGATTATCGATAAATTATACAAAACTTGAGTCGAATACGAAAGATCCCGTTTTTAAGTTATTCGATAAGTTTTGTATTATGTATTTCCCGAATTAGAACTTTTCCTGTTTGTTTTTTCATAGGTTCCACTTCTCGTAAATTCAAATTTTCAAAAATAACAAATTTCTGATTTTAAAAATTTCTGTGTTTTCTAATTTGAAAGTGAATAAGGACCGATTTCATCGTATTCAATTGCAAAGTTTTAAATTTTTGTGAATTTCCAGAATGAAGTGGCGGGAATTCAAATTTTCAAAATTTCAAAATTATGATGTTGACAAATTTGGATTTTAAAAAATATAAGAGCTGATAATGACAGATTTGATAAATTTCAATTGCAAAATCAGACTAAAATTGGAATTTAAAAACTGGACTGGGCGCAAAATTTGATCTTTCAGAATTTTAAAATTAGAATTTTTCAAAATTTTGATTTTTCAAAATCTGTAAGTTGACAATCACTAATCGCTAATCACTAATTCAATTGTATTGATTCTCATATAAAATTTGGAATTTTTAAAATTTTCAAAAGAAAAATTGGGAAAAATTCAAATCTTCCAAATTTTAATTGATTTACGTGGGAAAGTTGACAAGGAACACTTTTATTGGAAGTGCAAAGTTTTGAATTTTTCTACATTGTGAACGAAGTTTTCAGGAAATTGAAATTTTCAGAATTTAAAAATTATGATTTTGAAAAATTTTGTTTTAAATTTAACAATGAGCAGTAATCCTGCAGAATCTACAACAAGATATAACACAACCATAGATGCTGTTTTTTCACGTTTTTTAACCCACATCCAATCACAAACATACATTTCATATTTCACTTCCCATAAACCAATCATTTCCGTGATAGAGTATGGGAACAATTAGGTTCAACAAAAATATTCGGGAAAATATCTTTGTAAAAAACTGTCCCTGTTAGAAAAAAATTGAATACTCCAACGAGTCAAAATTTAAACGAAGATAAATATTATTGCTTTCATGTTTTGGTCATGTGCAAGTTTAATAAAAATATGTTAATCAAAAAAGCCACTGTAAAGCTTTGTAATACTGCGATGAGCTGAAATATATTATATTTTATCAGAAAAATACTATTGCTTTCATTTGCTGTTCATGTTCATTCATTTCTGCTATTGTATATGACTGTAGTTCATCGTTTACTCGACGAATTCCTAGAGAGCTTCGCTCTACCCGGGTGTCCTGTGACACCTCATTGTTTTTTTTTGTAGTCCTATGACCATGTACCTATGAACATACGTATATAAGTCGGATAGTGTTGATTAACTAATAAGCCGAAACCTACTATTTAGGTCCAATTAATTGACAGGTGACCTATGTTCACGCCACCGGGTGAACAGCAGTGAGCGGCGAAGAGCAGTGAGCGGTGAGGAGGGTTTTTTGATCCTCGGCATCTACGGTCACACCAGGAGGAGTGACTTGTTTTTTCCAATGGGCACCGCCATTTATTCTGAATCGAGCTTTTCACCCGAACACCCGTTCTTTTGCTTTTACGATTTGTCAATTTTTTCAACCCGAACCATTTTCGTGTGTGTCGGGCTCTCTGTGAATATTTAATAAAGCATAAGTTTATTTAACCGAAGTTTTCGCTCGGCGGAGGCACGTTGTCTCGGCGGTTGGTCGGCCATGTGGAGCAGGGTATGGTGCCTTTCCCCGCATCGTCGGCATGGCGAGTCCGACACGCGTCGGATGAATGCTCGTGTGCCAAGCAATTGGGACAATACTTATTGATGAGCACCGCCCGAAGCCGCTTTTCCCCTCGGAGGTTCAGGAAGCGCTGACACTGCCGGAGTGCATGAACCCCCCGACAGACCCGGCATCGGTACACCTTCGTGCCCTGTGGAGCTCGTTTGCTGCGGTGGTGCGGCAGACGCGTGGGGGCCATGTCGCTATGAAGGTGCGAGCTGAACGAACTGTAACGAAAGAAATTACGTATGGGGGAGTGGATTAGTCTATGCACGGGAACGAGAAACATGCACGGAGACGAGGACATTCGGAGGAAACATAGAGGGATTGGGAGTCACGATAAGGTTTTAGACTCAGGACTCCTGCTGTCTTGCAACAGAATGAGCTTCGCTATGGGTCTTCGGATAGACCCACGCGCGGTGGTGACATCAGCCACTCGGACGAGACCGTCAGCCCCGGGCAGAGTGCGCTCAATTCGCCCTAAGCGCCACTCGTTGGAGGGGAGATGATCTTCGGACACGATCACGAGGTCGCCGGTCTGGATGCTGCGAGTCGGTGATTTCCACTTGTTCCGTTTGTGAAGCTCCTTGAGGTACTCACTCTTTCAGCGGCGGCAGAAAGCCTGCTGGATTGCCTTTAGTCGCTGCCATCGGTTGATAAGCGACATAGGCTCGACCAGAATTTCCGGTTCCGCAATGGATAAGAGTGGTCCTCCAATCAGGAAATGTCCCGGGCTTAGGGCCAGCAGATCCTCTGGGTCCTCGCTCATGGGAGAGATTGGCCTGGAGTTTAGGCACGCTTCGATCCTACACAGGAGAGTGGAAAGTTCCTCGAAGGTGTATTTGACAGTGGACGAGGACTTGTAAAACAGGGTCTTAAAACTTTTGACCCCTGCTTCCCACAGTCCTCCCATATGGGGCGCGCTTGGCGGAATGAACTGCCAGGATAAAATGTGCTGGGGAAATGCCTTCATTATTTCAAGCTTGGTGGCGTTCAGGAAGTCTTTTTCGAGCGCCTTTGAGGCCCCTACGAAGGTTTTGCCGTTGTCGGAGTAAATGCGCTGTGGGCATTGTCTCCGTGCGACAAACCGAGAGAAGGCTGCAAGAAATTTTTCAGTGGTGAGGTCGGAGGTAGCCTCGAGATGGATTGCCTTCGTGCTGAAACACACAAAGACGCAGACATAACCCTTAGTTATGAGACACGCACGCCCGGTGTAATTTTTGATCTCGAACGGCCCTGCGAAGTCAATGCCCGTGTGGGTGAAGGGCCTGGAGTACGTGATGCGTTCTCGAGGGAGATCACCCATCATCTGGGTCTGTAGTCGTCGACGATGAACGATGCAGACTTTGCACCCCTTGATGTGGGACTTTACCATGTTCTTTATCCGTTGGATCCAGAATTTGGTGCGCAATTACCGCACCATCAGTTGATTGCCGCCATGCAACGTGATGCGGTGGGCGAATTCGACAAGCAGGCGAGTGAAATGAGTACTATAGGGGAGGAGAATAGGGTGACGTTCATCATATCGGAGGGACTCAGCGGCCCGGAGTCGTCCGCAGGAGCGGAGTAACCCATGCTGGTCGAGAAATGGGTTCAGATTGAGTAGAGTGCTGGATGATGGCAGGGGTCGCCCTTCACCCAGGGCCCGTATCTCCGCGAGGTATTCCCGCCGCTGAGAGGTCCGAATCCGCGCTCGGCGGAAAGAAGTTCGTCATTGGTGAGGAGAACCGTGGAAGGCGTCGAAATCCTCCTGGTGGCGAAGCGTAGGATGTACGCGATGACTCGTAGTGCCCTACCATAATTCGAGAAACGTTCGCTGACGTCCTCGAGTAGGGTGGTCGCGGTGGTGTGGCACTGGACCCGTTGCTCCAGCTGGGTGTCTGGGAGTTCGTTATGGGGAGTTGGCCAATACTCGGGGGCTCGCTGGAGCCAGTCCGGCCCATGCCACCAGAGGCTGCTGGCCGATAGCTCGGCCGCGGAGACTCCACGGCTCGCCAGATCAGCGGGGTTGTCCTCGGAGCGCACATGTGACCAGCTTTGGCTACTGGTGCTTTCGGAGATCCTGGATACCCGATTGGCCACGAAGGTGGACAAACTGCACGGGGGTTTATTGAGCCAAGCCAACACGATGGTAGAGTCGGTCCAAAACTGGGAGGTTGCAGGTGGGATTGGGAGTTCAGGAACGATCGCCGCCCAGAGATCGGCTAGCAGAACCGCTCCGCACAACTCCAGCCGAGGCAGCGAGACTGTTTTGACTGGAGCTACACGGGTCTTAGCCGTTAATAAATGGACGTCTACTTGATTGCCGTACCGAACCCGCACATATAGGGCCGCTCAATACGCTTTCTGTGACGCGTCACAGAAGCCATGAAGCTCCCACGAGAGCTTATCGCTGGTGTTTAGCCAACGGGGAATGCGGAGTCGACTGAGGCCTGGGTAATCCTGCAGGAATTCGTGCCATTGCTGCAGCAGGAGAGGCGGCAGAACATCATCCCAGCCCAGTTCGGTAAGCCAGATTTGCTGCATAAATATCTTCGCTCGGATGACAAATGGGGCTAGCCAACCAGCGGGCTCAAAGAGCTTAGCGATATGGGACAGAACCTGCCTCTTGGAGATCGACTGCTTCAAGTGGGGGTCCGCTACGGTGAAGAAGAAGACGTCCTCAGCAGCTTGCCATCGAATACCCAAGGTTTTTGCAGTGCTCGCGTCTTCCAGCTCGAGAAAGTCCTCTCGCAGCAGGTGCTCTCTCGGAATGGCTAGAAGTACTTCCTTCTTATTGGAAGTCCACTTCCGAAGCGGGAAGCCCGCAGATTGGAGGGCCGCTTGAAGCTCTCGTATGGCGAGACGGGCGTCGGCTTCAGTGTGAGCGCCGGCAAGGACATCATCAACATACATGTAGTTCCGAAGGATTTCGCTCGCCTGAGGATACATCGCTTGCACGTCTTGTGCCAGTTGTAAAAGGACTCGGATCGCCAAGAATGGCGCGCAGTTAACCCCAAACGTGACAGTTTGTAACTCGTAATCCTGAATATTGCCGCAGCGGTCTCGGTAGAGGATCCGCTGAAAGGGGGTATGCCTGGGATCGACTCGGATTTGTCGATACATCTGCGTTATGTCGGCGTTGAAAACGAATTGAAAGAACCGCCATTTCAGTACCTGAAGCGTAAGGTCGGCCTGAAGAGTGGGACCGGTGTGCAAGACATCGTTGAGGCTGACGCCTTGTGTGGAGGGGCTCGACGCGTTAAATACCACGCGTACCTTAGTGGTGGTGCTATCGGGCTTAAACACCTTATGATGGGGGAGATAGAAGGTTTTCCCATCTTGAGGCGGCGTCACCCGAATCATATGACCCAATTCCTCGTACTCTTGAATAATGGCATCGTACTGCGTTTTTAGGACTGGATCCTTGAGAAGGCGTGCTCCATTCCGCAGGAATTGAGCCAGCGCGATCGGTCTTGAGTGGCCCAAGTCAACGCTATTCGGACCTTTGAACGGTAGGGACACAACATATCGGCCGTCTTTTCCCCTTTGGGTGGTCTCCTGGAAGTTCCGCTCGCAGAATGCGTCATCCTCCTTTTCCGGCTTTGCGGGAAGGTCTTCCACCTCCCAAAACTTGGTGAGGAGTACATCAAGTTTTGCTTCGGGACTAACTCGCGTCTGTGCCGCGAAAACGGATCGAGACACCGGAGGGTCAGGAGTGATAGCCCCACACAGAACCCATCCAAAGATGGTTTCTAGCCCGACAAAATCACCAATATCCTTTTTGATCCGTTCTCCGAGGATGTGGGGAAACAGGTCTACACCGATGATCATGTCAATAGGCGCGGGCTTGTTGTAGTACGGGTCAGCCAGGGGGCGATCGAGGCACTGCGTCGGAACCGTATTAAGGAATGGAGCTGTTGGAATGGCCCCTGACAATTTGGATACGACCAGGGCGGAGACCTCAATCTTGTTCAATCTGTCACACGGGGGAGACAGCATTAGCAGACACACCTTGTCGGCGCAGCCTCCATCACTCTGGCCCATGCCAGTAACCGCGGCGTCTACTGGGTAGAAGAGGGGCTGGACCATGCTGAAGACACGCTCGGAGAGAAAAGTTGAATCGGCCCCCGAGTCGATCAACGCCCGAATATGATGATCCACACCACGATGGTGTAGAGTGACAATCGCAGTGCCTAAAAGGCCTCTGCCTGGGGTAGATGCAAAATAACTTTGAGCATTTGTGAGCTGGTCGCTCGTGGACGGACGCTCTGTGGCGCTGGATTGTGGGACTTGCGCAGCGGATGGCGAGGGCACGGACACATCACTAGGATGCAACAGCGTATGATGACGTTCCTTGCAGGTATGGCAATTATGCGCACTGGAGCAGCCCTTCACTTGATGACCGCGGGCAAAACAGTTCAGACAAAGTCCCTGCTGTCTAATGGTTTCCAGCCGCCTCTGAACAGGCATTGTTGGAGGAGACGTCATTGTTAACTTAGATTTGTATATATTAAAATTTCTTATATTATTTGTTTAAGATTATCGGAATTTCTACCACTGTATTTACATTAACATGTTCTAAAAGCTTCTGTTACATGGCTCATGAAGAGCTTCTAACTCATGAAAACGAAATATAAAAATGACTTCTTTCTGGAATTCGAAGAGGAGAAGACTTAATTTTCCTTACTCCACTCCACAGGCTATTGAGCATTTGGAGTTTTGTACCATCTGCAACTGGGCAGATCAAACATTGGCGACCGTGACAGGACCTTGCACTTCGCAAGTCCCAACATAAAAACTTAAAAACTATATAAAGTCGTTTATTCGTTCATTATATTGCATTCATCGTTACATCATCTTGGACTGTCATCATTGGACTTTTCAGCGTACATCATCATCACATTCATCATTGGACTTCTTCATCGTTACATAATCATCTTGGATAGTCGTCATCGGACTTCTTCATCATTGGCATTTGCAAGACATCATCGTGGACATTTACGTGGAGCCCTATCATAACCTAAGTCAACTTGAGTGTGTAAATTTACAGTATCTATTTCCACTCAAATTTTGACTCAATTACCACTCATTAGCGATCGTAAAGCTTTCACATGCTTTACACTCACATGTAAAACACTCGTAAGCTTTAACACGTGCTAAGTATTAAGCACAGCGGAGTAAGTACTCAAACTCATATAGAGAAACGATCTACATATTAAAGCTCACTTATTAAGCTCTTGAGTGAAACTTAATGCATTTGAGTGTTTTTATTAAAACTAGAACTCGTTTAGCTCACGTTTAATTCATTTTTAACTTGCTACATTTCTTTCGTTAAGGGCCCAAAATGTCTCCACCAAATGAAACGCAGCTTCTACCTCTCAGACAACAACGGAATCAACTGCAATCTAATATTCAAAGTTTAAGAGCTAGAATCGATCTTGAAAATGACCCTATTATATTAGATTGTCAGTCTCAAATTATTGAGTCGTATTTTAAACAAGCATTACAAGTTCTAACCAATATTGAGAAGCTAGATCCAGCAGACGCGAATCGGGCAGAGATAGAAGATCTTTTTATCGAAACAAAGGCAATCATATTACGGCGCATTGGCGCAAGTAAAAAGGAAAAACCAGAAGAACTTAGTTTCTTTAATTCAGTTTCTTAGTTTCTTTAAATTCGACGGCAAATATGGGGAATTCCAAAAATTTATTACTTCATTTACAAATATGGTACATGAAGACAACTCATTGTCCAATGTTGACAAATTCAACTATCTAATAAGTTGTCTATCTGGCCAAGCTCTAAGCGTAGTCTCGCCATTTCAAATATCAGACGAAAATTATCCCAAAGCCCTAGAGCGCCTCAACGAGCGATATGACAAGAAAGTTCTTATTTTCGTAGAACATATTTCAAGTTTATTTAACATTGCTAGCATGAAAAAGGCAGACGCTGTTACCCTACGTACAATTTTGGATACGGTTTCAGCTCTACGCGGATCATTGTTGTCTCTTGGGTCTGAAGCTGATGTATTAAACGCAGTACTTATTCACATTGTTATGGCAAAAATTGATCTTGAATCCAAACAAGCATACGATCGGGTTCAAGAATATGATAAATTGCCAGACTGGGCCGACTGTTATCAAATTCTCAGTCGACACTGTCAATATTTGGAAGGGTATCTGCGAAACCGACAAGAGGAAAGACCCGTCAGAGACAAACTTCATAGTACTTCAAAAGTATTTGTTGCTGCCCAAAGTAGATGCATTCAATGTCAGTCAACTGAGCATAGGTTAGCATTCTGTCCAGTTTTTATTTCGCTACCTTTTATTGAGCGATTTAAGATTGTTAAAACAGCGTCACTTTGTTTAAATTGCCTCAATAAGGGTCATCCAGCCTCAAAGTGTCCTTCATTGAATAGATGTCGTCATTGTGGAGGTTTACATCACACAAACATGCATAAGGATTCAAACGTCCAGGGAAATTATCAACTAGATGGACCTTCTATTCATCATCAATCGCAACAAATCATTCATAATACACATGACGAAAGTAAAACATTTGCAACATCAATGTTGACTCGCCACGCTCGGCGGGGATTACTTCCAACAGCAATAGTTCTTATTCAAGACAAACTTGGTGAGTTTCAGCTCGCAAGAGCATTACTTGATTCGTGCTCTGAGCTTACCTTTATAACTGAAGAATTAGCTAAAAGGCTTCAGCTTCCGTTTCGTTACGATCATTATGAGATTGCTGGAATCGGTGAATTACGTACACATATGAAACATTCCGTATCTACCAAAATTCGTTCAAGAATATCTCCAGATGAATGGAATATGGAGTTTATCGTGACTAAATCTATATCTCTACCTCAGCCTGAAAAGAGACTAGATGTGTCAAATTGGGCCATTCCCAAAGAAATTGAGTTAGCCGACCCATTCTTTTATACGCCCGGAAAAGTAGATCTATTGCTTAGCGTAAAGGAGTTTTTTGATCTACTTAAAACTGGTAAAATTAGTTTAGGAATTGGTCTTCCTCATCTAGTGGAAACTGCATTAGGATGGATCGTCGGGGGTAAGATTGCTGAACCTCAATCAACTCAACAATACACTTGTAATTTAACGCAACGGCAGGACCTTAACATATTATTAGAAAGGTTTTGGAAAATGGATGAAATACATGGAATTCAAAATAAAGATATTTCGTTAACCTCAGAAGAACAAGCATGTGAAACTCACTTTCAGGTGCACACACAATTCCTGGATTCAGGGCGCATACAGGTTCGGTTGCCTTTCAAGGAATCTCCTGAACAACTTGGAGACTCGTTGTCCTGTGCAAAAAGACGTTTTCTTCAACTCGAAAGACGGCTTGCATCTCAACACCAATTAAAGGAAATGTACATCGATTTTTTAGATGAATATCTTAAGTTGAATCACATGGAGGTAACTTCGTTAGATAATTTGCAATCGGGAAATCATTACATTCTTCCTCACCATTGTGTACTTAGACCGCAGAGCTCATCAACTAAACTTCGCGTAGTATTTGACGCTTCGTCTAAATCATCATCAAATATATCATTAAATGATATTCTTATGGTTGGTCCTACTATTCAACAAGATCTAATCCTAACATTACTCTCGTTTCGTTTGTATCGCCATGCTATTACAGCTGACATAACAAAAATGTACAGACAATTTCTCGTCGCACCTGAGGATAGAAGTTTCCAACAAATCTTGTGGAGAAAGTCACCGCAAGAACCTATTCAATTATTTCAATTGAATACTGTTACCTATGGGATGTCGTGCGCTCCATTTCTCGCAACCAGGTCCTTAAAGTTTTTATCAGAGACGTATAAGGAGTTGTTTCCACTTGGAGCTGCTGTATTAGCTGAGGATATGTACGTCGACGATCTAATTTCTGGAGCTGACTCAATCGAAGAACTCAATGCTAAAACGAATGAAGTTACCAAATTGCTCTCAAAGGCAGGCTTAGAATTGACAAAGTGGAATTTTAGTGGGGCACCAACAGATTATGAATATAATCTCAATATTGACAATAGTGATGTCACCAAGGCTCTTGGCATGTCGTGGCTGCCAACTGAAGATCTTATATTATTTCGATTTGATCTTCCATTAACTGCAATACCAACAAAACGAAAAATAGTATCGATCATGGCCAGGCTCTATGATCTGCTAGGATTATTAGCGCCAGTCGTAGTACGCTACAAAATCTTGATCCAAGACTTGTGGATCGAGCGCTTGGACTGGGACGACCCGTTGCCAGAGATCTTACGGACTAGATGGCAACAACTTGAAGCTGATTTATCTAATCTTGACATGGTTCGAGTAAATCGATTTGTTAATACATCACCAAAAAATAAGTGTGAAATCCATGGATTTTCGGATGCCTCAAATCGAGCGTATGGATGTTGCATATACGCAAGGGTTTTGGACAACGGAAAATATGTAACTTCATTGATCATTTCGAGATCGAGAGTTGCGCCCACTCAATCGCAAAGCATACCTCGTTTAGAGCTTTGTGCCTCCGTTTTACTCTGCCAAACATGGACTAAAATCAAACACAAATTAAACTGTCTTGTCAGCAAAACATATTTTTGGACAGATTCAACTGTCGTTCTCCATTGGATTAAAATGCACCCATCAACTCTAAAATGCTTTATTGCCAATCGCGTATCAACCATACAAACTCAATCGCAGGATATCATTTGGAGTCACGTGCCTGGAAAGGATAATCCAGCCGACATTGTTTCACGTGGCTGTGCAGCGCGCGATTTGATGCAGACAATTTGGTTTCATGGACCAAGGTTCTTAACACTTAATGCATTACATTGGCCGAAATCTGAAAGAAAGACAGATTTCGAGCCCAAAGAATTAGAATTGCGAAACACCCTTGTATTGAAATGTAGCACTAGTTATAAAGAAAAGAGCATAGTTGAGCAGATCATTAGTAGACTATCATCGTTTCGTATGATTGTGAGAGTCTTAGCATACGTTTTACGAGTTTTCAACCGAGTTCCTATTAACCGCAATAATACGATAAATGCTACAAGAAGCATTTCAGTAGAAGAATTTAAATTGGCTTTTAATCATATAATCTCTTCCATTCAGAGTGATGTGTTTGCGAAAGAACTAAAGGACTTACAAGCAGGACGAAGTCTGAAGCCGGAGCTTCAAAGGTTAAGTCCATTCATCTCAAATGAACAGATAGGTTCTCAAAATATTCGACTTATCCGTGTTGGAGGCCGTCTTGCAATGGCTGACATACCATTGGACGCTAAAATGCCGTTATTGCTTCCAAAGACTCATAATTTCACTTATAAATATATTGAAGATCTTCACTTGCGAAACCTTCACGCGGGAGCTAAGGTTTTGATAGCGATTCTGCGCCTAACAGTATGGATTGTCAATGCTCGCGAACTGGTCCGAAAGGTTGTTAGAAGTTGCACACATTGCTATCATTACAAACCTGTATTAATGCGACAAATCATGGGTAACCTCCCAGCTGACCGTCTCCTGGCCGAACGCCCGTTTCTGATATGCGGAGTAGATCTATGTGGACCATTTCTTACGTCGTACCGCATTCGAAGCAAAGTTCCTTACAAAACATATTTGGCCATATTTGTTTGCTTTTCTTCAAAAGCTATTCATACAGAACTAATCTCTGACCTATCTGCTAATAATTTTATTCTCTGTTTGAAGCGATTCATCGGACGACGTGGCATACCCAAAGGGATTTATTGTGACAATGCCACCAACTTTGTCGGAGCAAGTTCGCAACTTGAAGGCTTCAAACGGCAATTCTGTTCAGAACTCAATGCAAAAAATCTGGAGGAATTTAGCCGAAATGCCGGCTTTGAATTCAATTTCATTCCAACGCGTGCTCCCCATTTTGGAGGCTTATGGGAAGCCGCAGTAAAGTCAATGAAGACTCTGCTCATCAAAAATTTGACCTCTTCTCATTTGACGTATGAAGAGCTTCAATCGATTGCAATTGAAGTGGAGGCGATATTGAATTCCCGTCCAATATCCATTCACAGCGATGATCCCAATGACGGGGAGGCTCTGACGCCAGCACACTTATTGATCGGATGTTCACTGCAAGCGATCCCTGAACCGGTAATAAATGACTCAAGACTATCTTATCTATCTCGTTGGCAAAGGGTGACCTATCTCAAGCAACGCTTCTGGGAACTCTGGAAGCGCGACTATGTACATCAATTACAAGAACGCTCTAAGTGGTTGCATCCCGAGAACAACATAGCAAAGGATCAATTAGTTCTCATCCATGAAGACAATCTTCCACCGCAATGCTGGATTACTGGTCGTGTGGTCGAAGCCATACCTGGTGCAGATGGAAGGGTCAGAGTAGCCGACGTTCGCACCAAGAAAGGAATTATTCGTCGCCCAATCTGCAAACTTGCTCCATTGCCTTTAAGAGATGACGTTTATGTATATTGAAGGAGTCATACTTCATCCTTCAATGGGGGAGTATGTTGGAGGAGACGTCATTGTTAACTTAGATTTGTATATATTAAAATTTCTTATATTATTTGTTTAAGATTATCGGAATTTCTACCACTGTATTTACATTAACATGTTCTAAAAGCTTCTGTTACATGGCTCATGAAGAGCTTCTAACTCATGAAAACGAAATATAAAAATGACTTCTTTCTGGAATTCGAAGAGGAGAAGACTTAATTTTCCTTACTCCACTCCACAGGCTATTGAGCATTTGGAGTTTTGTACCATCTGCAACTGGGCAGATCAAACAGGCATATCAAGAAAACTAGGGCAGAGCCGTATTGGGTGATTTTCCCGATGGCACAGCTTGCAAGACGCCGGTTTGAGCTGAGCTTTCGCTGGAAATGCTTGGACCTTCATCGTTGCAGAGGATTTGCGGGGACCAATGGGGATGGCTTGGACACTTGGGGCCGACTTATGTTCTTCGGTGGCATCCAGGACACGATACCGATCGGTAAGAAATTGGTTCAAATCGGACCACGTTGAGACGACAGTCTTATTGGGCACTGATTGCTCCCACAGGAGGATTGTGGCCTTCGGCAATTTACTAGTGCAGATGGCGATAAGTAAGACATCCCAATTCTCAGTACTAACACCCGAACGCTCGAGAGCGGTAAGACACCCTTGAAACGCGGTCTGCAGCTCTCGCAAGGATTTGCCCGTCTCTTGTGCCACCGCGGGAATCTGAAGGAGTTGTCTGGCTTGAGTCATGACAAGCAGACGGCTATTTTCGTACCGTGCGGTGAGGTTCTCCCACGCGGCCTGGAAACCCTCATTCGTCAGGGGGGACTTAGCCACGATGGTTCTCGCTTCCCCTCGCGTCTTGGCGTTCAAGTGATAGAGCTTCTCCACTTGTGACAAATACGGATTGGCGATATAAATGGCGGCGAACAAATCGCGGAATGTGGGCCATGCTAGGCTGTCGCCATCAAATGTCTCTACCTCACACGGAGGAACTCTATGCCCCGGTGGCCCCGACGGAGCGGTTGGCTGACGCCTAAGAGTCGTCATCTGTGCCGAGAGCTGTTCGATGCGTTCTCCAAACAACGTCCCGCATCGCACATACGCCGCGTAAGCGGATTCGTGCTTCGCCTTGATGTGGCTTATGTTTGCCAAGCTTTCCTCGTCGGCTTGGATTGTCAAGGCCTTGTGACAACGGGAGTATTCCATCTCGACAGTTGACCAAAGGGATTTGAGCTGCTCTAAGTGCATTTTAATGGAAAACAAGGGCACTTCAGAAGTTAAAGCTTCACTCTCGCGAGCTTCAAACAGAGTCAATGCGTCGCACGCTAGAACGAAATCGGAGAGGGACATTCTGGAGTGTTCTCTACGCTGTTGTCATACGGATCGGGTGACGGGAGCGTCAGAACAGTGCGTCACAACAACGTGCGGAATCTGGGTCTGGGTTGAAAGCTTGGAACGACCTTTGTGTTCCCTCGAGTCTTTAACCGAGAATCTGCGGCCCTCAGGTAAGCTGGACGAAGACGGACGGGACCTTGGGGATTCGCTGCGGCTGCGAACTGACGAAAACTTGCGCGAAATATCCGTACGCTTCACGGTCAGCGGAGTTGTCGGAGGCCGAACCTTCTCCGGAGTTGCAGAGGGAGACGAAAGACTGTTGGACTTCGGCGCAGTCTTGGACGGCTCCGTGGACATACTCAGGGGACGACCTTACCGACGAACACCGCGTTTGTGCGCGTCCCTTTTTTTTTTTTGTTTTGGAAGTGAGAAGTGGACTGTATGGGGACGCAAGAACTTCCTCACTGTGCACCGCAGGATTGCGGGAGAATTTTCTCGCGTGTGGCTCGGAAACGAAGCCCCTTTAATGGGGATAGATGCGAACGCACGAATGCGGATTGTTTTGGAAGTGAGAAGTGGACTGTATGGGGACGCAAGAACTTCCTCACTGTGCACCGCAGGATTGCGGGAGAATTTTCTCGCGTGTGGCTCGGAAACGAAGCCCCTTTAATGGGGATAGATGCGGAATAATATACGAACGCACGAATGCGGATTGAAAATTACACGTAGACGAAGCGAAATGATTACAAAACAAGTTTATATGGATTCGTGAGTAACGATGGGAGTACGTATAAAACAAAACACGGATGAAATATATAAATAAAGATGTATAGGATAAAAAGAAAATACGTTTTTATATAAATCTGGATCTGGATATATATATGTGCGCAAAATAATGGCCGGAAAAAATTGTATATATAATTTATAAATATGGACGGATATATAAATATGGGCCCGATAGTGCTGGAAAAAATTTATATGTGTTTATTTATAAATATGGGCGGATATATATATGAGCGCAAAATACTGGCCGAAAAAAATTATATATATAATTTATAAATATGGACGGATATATAAATATGGGCCCGATAGTGCTGGAAAAATATATATGTATTCATTTATAAATATGGGCGGATATATAAATATGGACCCGATAGTGCTGGAAAAAATATATATGTATTTATTTATAAATATGGGCGGATATATATATGAGCGCAAAAAGTTGGCCGGAAAAATTATATAAATAATTTATAAATATGGACGGATATATAAATGTGGGCACGATAGTGCTGGAAAAAATATATATGTATTATTTTATAAATATGGGCGGATATATAATTAGGCGAAAAAGGAGAATCGGAAATAATGTGATTTGAATTTGGCGCGCTTGAGCCGCCTATCGATATCACGACTCGACTCACGTGTCACCACTACTCCGAAAACAGCTGTCGGCCGCTGTTTATATATTTGGTTTTTGATTTTGTTGTTTAATTATGTTAATAATTTTTTGTGGTTGTGCGGAAAAACCAAGAACAAGAGAACGCTTTTACACACCGCGAGTGTTGTGCGCAAACAAAACAACCGATCAATGCATATGGACAGATGCTTTGATCTATGTATGTACGTACATGCATAAGTACACAGGTGAGTATATATGTAGATATGTATGCACACGCGTTGTTCACAACAACAAAAAAAAAACGTAAGTAATTGTAATTTAATTGGATGTGGGGTTGTGTTACATCAATGCGCGACACCGAAATGTATTATGTGTTGTGGATATGTACATATGTATGTGCAATGTATGACTTTTTTTTTTTTTTTTTTTTTTTTTAATTCATTTATTACATAATTAACAACAACATATATATATATTACAAATTTAAAGCTGCGAATACGTATTAGGGGGTTTCTGCGGGACGTCCCATGGGGAATTGCTTCGCAAAAACCTATAACCCTTTACGTATGGCCATTCCTTTCACGCTCTGCCTTTCTTAGGCTGATTCCCACGAAGCCAGTAAAGCTGCTCACTGCTTCCCACGCCGCCGCGTCTGCCAGCATTATGGGCACCAGGTTCTCGGTAGTCAGCACAGTGCCGACCGTTTCCTCCAGGAGCCGCCGTTGACTAGTGAATCGCCTGCATGCGAAGAGGGCGTGTTCCGCGTCCTCTACCATTCCATCACCACATGTCAGGCAGTACGGCTCAGCCTCGTGTCCGAATCTGTGGAGATAGGATCTGAAACAGCCATGTCCTGTGATGAACTGTGTCAGATGGAAAGTCGCCTGTCCATGCTTCCGTTCAATCCATGGCCTGATCGTGGGGATAAGGGTGTGGGTCCACCTACCCTTGCTAGATGAATCCCACCGCTCTTGCCAGATGGCTAAGCTTTGCATCCTTGCGTCGTCGCTAGCTGTCCGCTTTGGTGTACCGTTCCTTTTTGCGTCCGCGATGTTCCTGGCCTCGTCCGCAAGTAAGTTGATGGGAATCATGCCTGCAACCACCAGCGCAGCATCCTCAGAGACCGTCCTAAAACCGCTGCAGACCCTTAGCGCGCAGAGACGGTAGGTAGCGGTAATGCCCCTACTGTACGCCGTAGTGTGTATGGCGTTGGCCCAGATTTGTGCCGCATACAATGCAATGTATGACTATGTAAGCATATATGTATGTACGTACATATGTAAGCAAGTGCACCGGTATCCAAAGACGCGCGTGAGGAAATTAATTTCGCACCTAATTCGAACGCGCAAGAAATCGCGATGCATACGTTAAGTGCTATTTTAAAAAGAATATTTTTTTTTTTGCCTTTTGTGTCGTGGTAAATGTGCGAAGGGATTATATGTATATGGATATGTACATATGCGCGTACATCAACAGGTGACGATGTATGTATGTACGTAGATACGCGCGTGCGGAAATAAGTTTGGCATTAAAAATAATTATTCCAACACATAAGAAAACGCGGTGAACACTTTGATTATTATTTTTCCCTATTTTTTATAACACTTTAATAATTTTTTTTTGTTTTTTAAACTTTTACGCGGATTTGGCAAACAGCTGTGGAAATTACATACATGTACATGTGAATGCATATGTAAAAAAAAGAGGTGGATTTGGACAAGTGCGAGGAAAAAACATAAATAAAAAATGGATAATCGTGGAATGTAAAACGAGAACGTTGGACAATCACGCTAAGGATTAGGAACTACCATGTAACCTTGGAACAGGTCAGGTATGTACATACAATATGTAAAAGTGTGTAGGTCGCTATGGAGAAGCGGGAAAACCTCACACTTTTAGTAGTATGGAAATGAAATGAATAATGAAATTTTGTACTTATCAGGAATTCCGCCGATGCAAGCTGGAGGAGCGGAAGGATATCCGGCTCGAAGGACCAATGTTCGTGGAGGGGCGGAAGGATCCAAATAAATACAAGTAGTTGGCGGGTGCCAATTTCTTCTGGGTTTGGTGAGCGGGTGGTGAATTAAAAACGCGCGAAAACTTCGGTTAAATAAACTTATGCTTTATTAAATATTCACAGAGAGCCCGACACACACGAAAATGGTTCGGGTTGAAAAAATTGACAAATCGTAAAAAGCAAAAGAACGGGTGTTCGGGTGAAAAGCTCGATTCAGAATAAATGGCGGTGCCCATTGGAAAAAACAAGTCACTCCTCCTGGTGTGACCGTAGATGCCGAGGATCAAAAAACCCTCCTCACTCCTCACCGCTCACTGCTCTTCGCCGCTCACTGCTGTTCACCCTGTGGCGTGAACAAGTTACATTAACAAATTTTAAAAATATGAATATATCCACTGACGAGCTTGTGCGATTCATTTTTTTTTTTTTTTTATTTATAAATTTTTTTTTTTTTCTGGGGATAACAATTTGTTCCAGCATTCGCTCATGGGATTAAGGAAACCTAGTAAAACTTAAGCCAGATCAATTAAAATAAATAGTTAACGTAATTCACTTTCAATTAACAAAAAAACATAAAGAAATTAATATAATAATTCAGCTTTTCACTTTCATAAGCATTTTAGAATAAGTAAGTAATATGAAATTAATATCATAATTCAATTTTCAGTTTCGAAAAAATTTAGATTAAGTTTAAATGGTAATATGAAATTAATATCATAATTCAATTTTCAGTTTCGAAAAAATTTAGATTAAGTTTAAATGGTAATATGAAATCAATATCATAATTCATATTTTTTTTTCAGTTTTAAAAGTTTTAGATTAAGCTTAAAGTGTAATAAGAAATAAAATTGTCCTTCTTTTAGTTTAATTAGGCTTGTTATGAATAAATTGTCTCATTAATTTATTCTGTCAACCCTAGTTGTTTTCTCAAGGTGATGAATCGTGCTGCTGGTAACGGTTTCGTCATTATATCGGCCAATTGAGAATCTGTTGGAATATACTTAATACAAATTAGTTTCTTCTGAATTTGTTCTCTACTAAAATGATATTTAACATCTATGTGCTTTGTTCTCTTGTGGCAAGTAGGATTATTGGCAATACTAATACAACCTTGGTTGTCTTCAAATATATCTTTTGGACCATTTAATTCTAGTTTAATTTCATTTATTAATGACTTAAGCCATAATGCTTCTCTGACACCTTCAAATAGAGCCATGTATTCCCCTTCAGTTGACGAAGCAGCAACGGAATTTTGTTTCATGGTACTCCATGAAATTAAACAATTTTCAAACATTTTAAATACGTAGTAGTGGAGTAGTAGTGCTTTTTCTGTCAGTCTCGTTTCCAGCCCACTCAGAATCAACATATCCCATCAGAATACTATTAATATTTATATTTTTATGAAATGTCAATTTCAAATTAATTGAGCCTTTCAGGTACCTTAAGACACGTTTAAGACATTGCCAGAGTTCCTTATTGTTGTTATTTGTATATCGACTTAAAATGCTTATCGATGTACTCAAGTCGTGACGTGTGCATAACATAACGTACATTAAACAACCAATCAAGTTTCTACAAGGTGCATCATATGATTCTTCTGATTGTAATGCCTCATAAAGTACTCGAACACATATTTTGTAACTTCAGATTTTTGAACACAAAAACTGAAACAAATTTACCCCTAGATGATTCTGTATTTTCTACATCTAAGCTTAAATTTTACAAGATCTATCAACTCAACTGGCTGGCCGCGATCGGGAACTGGGACCGTATTTGTGCCAATGAACACACTTGTACAGCCCAAATTTGAAAGGTTATAAAAATATATGTTACGTCACAAGCTTTCCGATCCCCTCCCCCCTATGTCACAAATTGTCACACACACAGAGACCCCGTCCCCCCCCCTGAATGCGTTACATAATTTATGGACAGCCCCTAAGTCAGTCATTTGAAATTTATTTTGTAGGTAAGATTTAAATTTAGACATTGTACAAGATTCATTTGTACCAATTACTACATTATCGACATATAGAAGAATATAAATATTTTTAGAAATATCTCCTTTATCTGAAATATATATACAATACTCAGCTCCTAAATTTTCAAAACCAGCTTTTTTTAATACCGATTCAAAAACTTCAAACCAACGTTTTGCAGCTTGCTTAAGGCCATAAATTCCTTTATTGAGTTTACATACTTTATCCTCATCTCCATGGACTAAGCCTTTTGGAATCGTCATGTAAATTTCATCTTTTAGAGTTCCGTTTAAAAAAGCAGTTTTTACATCCATGTGATGAATTTGTAGGTCATATTGATTTGAGAGTGCTAAAAGAAATCAAAAACTTGAAATTCGTGCAACTGGTGCAAATGTCTCATCATAATCTGTCATATATTCCTGAGTAAAACCTCTTGCTACAAGTCTTGCTTTATAACTTTTTAAATTGCCAAACTCATCTTGTTTTATACTAAACACCCATTTGTAATCAACTATGTTTTTCCCGTCAGGCCTTTGCACTAAACACCAAATATTGTTTTGAAAATGAGAGTTAAGTTCATCTTCAACGGCTTTTTCCCATTAAACTCCGTCTTGACGAAATTTAATTTCGTCATAAGTATTCGGAACGTCATTCAAACATATTTGAGCATTCATAAGACATTTTTCTAAAAATCGATATGACAATTTGGGTTTATCTTCAATCCTTTCACTGCGTCTAATTTCCTTTTCAATTGCAACTTCTTTTAATTTAACACCAGTTTCAATAACTGGATCGGCATTCTCGAGACATGTGGAATTTTCTTTATGTTGCACATCTGATCCTTTTTGAACAGATTCATAATTTTCCACCAATGGAAAAGCCAACTCTTCCAACTCTGTGATTACAGAATCATTACTTGAATCAGCTCTATCAAGTTTAACATTAGAGTCTTCTTTATGAACATCATTATTTTCTATGATGTTAACTTCATCCACCACAACATCCCTTGCTATCATAAACTTCCTCGAGTTCATGTTCCACAATTTATACCCATTTGGCTCATAACCGACAAGTATAGTTTTAATTGACTTATCGTCAAACTTACTTTTTGAACTTTATTAAGAGCATATACTGTCGAGCCAAATATCCTGAGATATTTTAAAACAGGCTTTTTATTATGCCAAATCTCGTAAAGTGTTTTCTTTACATCTTTCAAGGCTCTACTTGGGGACCTATTAATTAAATATGTTGCAGTTAAAACAGCTTCACCCCTAAATTGTTTGCTCAGTTTAGCACAACAAATCATGGAACGAGCCTTCTCGGTGATTGTTCTAATCATCCGTTCTGAAACACCATTCAATTATGGAGTATGAGAACCTGTAACTGATGCCTTTTCCAACACAAAACTCACGCATTTCATTAGATAGATATTCCCTGCCATTATCAATGTAGAGATTCACTATTTCTAAATTAAAGTGAGCTTCACTATTTTCAAATTAAAGTGAGCTTCACTTTTTGCAACGAAATATTTGAAAACAGAAAATACATCCGACTTATAAGTTATTAGATATGTAACACAATAATGTAAAAAAAACAACATAATAGTTTTTGTTATCAATTGTAGTGGGTGTGATTGGACCACAGACATCAGAATGGACTACAAACAGTGGTCGCTGGATATGTTCTTTATTTTTACTTTTTTCAAATTTTAATCTAGATTGTTTGCCACTAATACAAGCCTCACATACATCACCGTTTGACTCAATACGACTTAAAAGATTGATATCTTCAAATAAGTTATTTCGTTTTATGCCACAAGAGATACTCTGCACTTTTTGAATTATTTGACGTGTATACTTTTGCATTTACTTGAAATTTTATAATTTGAACATTATACTCACTCGTTCCTTTAAGTACCAAACTACCGTTTTTAGTGACTTTTATGCCTTCAGGACTAAATTCAATTGTAAGGCCAGCATCCTGCATTTTCTTTACTGATAATAGATTGTGTGGAATTTCCTTGCTATATAGCACATCTTTCAGTGAGATTTTGTTTCCATTACTGCTTAGGTTGACCACTCCTTTGGCGGTAGCATTAATATTCTCCGCGCTTTGCAATCTCAATGGCAATATTGGACTCAAAGTGTTCATACTCCGAAAACAACGCTATGTCTTTGATTAGATGGTCTGAAGCCCCAGAGTCAAGAATAAAATCTAGCTCACTTGAAATTGCATTATTTTGTGTATTTCTTACAACTGTGTAGTTGTAGCTATTTGAGCTTGTCCCCCTTTGCCATTATTTTCGTAAGCCTGATTCCCTGCCTGTCTTTTTAAAATAAAACAATCTTTCTTTAAATGTCCCAATTTGCCACAGTGAAAACATTTCAGAGGTGATTTAAACTTGTTTTTAAAAGGCTTCTTAAATTGATTATTATGTTTATTTTTGTGTTTGTTGAATTTAAAAACTTTATTTCCAATGGCCTGCAACACCTGAGCACTTGTGTCCTTGCTGACACATTTTTTAATTTAATTTCCTGGTCTAAAAGTCTTGTTTTTACAAATGCTAATGTCAGGTTTTCCTCTGATAGGGTTTCAATTGCCGTGATTACTCTTTCGTAACTTGGGGGAGGGCTTAAAAGTAACTGTGCAATTTTATCCATTTCATCCACCTTGCCTCCTGACGCAATGGGTTCAGTTATAAGGTCATCCAAAATCTTAAAATGATTTAGAAGTGGAGTATCACCCTTTAATTTTAAAGCAAACAACTGTTTGCGTAAAGACAGTTGAGAAGCTAAACTTTTTCTCTCATACAGTGCATCTAAATTTGCAAAAATCTGTTCGGCAGTATTTACTCTGCTCGCAAGAACAACAAACGAATCACTCAAATATTCCATTACAATATTCTTTGCATTTCTCTGTGCCCTTTTTATTTTCTCTGTCACATTTTCTGGCTCTTCATCAACTACTCTTAATAAATCTTGTTCTTCTAAAGCAGAGCCCGGCACTCATATCCCCCGGGGGACGAACACGTTCGGCACCTCGTATGCGTGTAACCGAACGGCTGCCGTAGTCCTCACACAAAAAAATCAAGAGCATGAGGTTGGATTCAGTTTTCCTCAGCATTTCGACGCAAGCAGATCTATGTCGCTTTGTTGAGAGATGACACATGAAAAAATTTATCGCTACTTTGTTTTTCTATCTTTCTCTTGCATCAGTTTAGCTTTTAGTTTAGTACTCGTTTTTTTTTGATTTGAGGCAAAATTTTGTCAACTTTCATTTTGCGCAGTGCAAAGCAACACACGCAGACAAGCAAGTGCACACATACAACTACATTTTTCTAGCGCTCTCTTTGTGCCGGGCCCTGTTCTAAAGCAGGGGTAGGCACAAAGAGAGCCAGCTCAAACTGTCAGTGTATGTGTGTGCTTTACACTGCGAAAAATGAAAAGTGAATTAAATATGGTTCAATCGCTCAAACCAGCACAATCGATGATCTGCTGCAAGAAAATAAATGAGAAAACTACCCCCAAATTAATTTTTTCATGTGCAGTTATCCAACAACGCGACATAGATGCGCTCGCGTCGAAATGCTGCAACAGACTAATTCTGTTTTTACGCTCTCAAGTGCACTTCGTGTTGACTTCGGCGTGCACACAGATGGTAAAACGATCATATGCCGAAGAAAAGTGCCCGCACGGGCTATGGGTGCCTACCTCTGTTCTAAAGGTCCCCTTACTCTTAATTTCCATATGGAATTCTTCTCTCCATCAAACGGTTTTATGTTTCTCTTTCCTTTATCCATTTTTTTCCTTTCTGAAAATTTATATACACCAAAAAAGATTATTCACACATGTATGTATGTACATATGTATAATTTGAAGTTTGCGTGTATGCAAATACGTACACACATATGTATATTTCTATGTAATATGGACAAACCACGCGGTTTCTCTGCAAGCCCGCACGCATATACCTTCTCACCAATACATACATGCACACATGAACACACACACGCCACGCATGCATGTAATTCAGTTCACATTTTATATGTATACATATATATGTATAAGTACAGTACCCTTGTTGAAAACTCAAACCTTATTATTTTTAATTGACAAAAATAAAATTAATTTTTAAAATTTGTTTAAATATAACAGTTTTCTTATTATGCGCTAATGGGTCCATAAACTATAGAAAATATCGTCTTGAATGTTATATATATACTCAACACAAATGCAAAATAATAAGACACTTTGAATTTAGTTTTCACAATCAATTTATTTCGAGGAATCACACGCACTCGCAGTCAGAACTGAACTAAGAACTCAAACGTATACTGATGCTCACACAAGCTATAGAATAGAAAACAGAGCATTTTCGGGATAGTCCCGTTTTCAATATCGAACTTAAATATACATATACATACATCCGTATACATGTGACTTATGCTTGTACATATGTATGTACTTTTTCAACAACAGGTGTGTCAATTGTAGCCCTGGAATTTACCTTTGCATCGCACTATGGTCCAAAATTCGTTTTTTTTTTATACCCTTGCAAAAAGGGTATATTAATTTTGGTCAGAAGTGTGCAACGCATAGAACGAAGCATCTCCGACCATACAAAGTATATATATTCTTGATCAGCACGACGAGACGAGTTCAACTAGCCATGTCCGTCCGTCCGTCTGGATCAACGCAAACTCCTCCTAGACCGTAACAGCTACAGAGCTGAAATTTTGCACGTAGGCTTGTATATACTGCATTCAGCCGGATCGGACCACTATATCATATAGCTCCCATACAAACCCCAAAGTCGCGAACAGTGACTTTTCTCAATAACTTCGTTATTTTCTGTGATATTATAGTAAAACTTAATATTAGAGAGTTTATTACGCCTATAAACTACTGTGCCAAATTTGATCAAGATCGGATGACTATATCATATAGCTCCCATAGGAACGCTCGGTCGAAAACAGTGACTTTTGTAAATACCTGCGTTACTTTTAACGCGATTGCTTTCAAATTAAACAGTTGTTAGTTTAATATATCTGTTAATGACTGTGCCGAAGTTGATAGAGATCGGGTGACTATATCACATAGCTCCCATAGGAACAATCTGTGGAAAACAGTGACTTTGATCAATATCTTCGTTATTTCCTATGATTGTAGGCCATTCTTTCTCAAACATAAGCGTTCTTCCGCATTGATGGCTAATAGGTAAGGAAAGAGTTACCAAAAAAGTTGCAAGGGTATACAAACTTTGACGCGGTCGAAGTTAGCCCCGGCCCTCTGGTTTTTACATAAATTAATAGCTAAAGAACTGAGAAAGATTTTTTTGTCTGGTTTTTTGCATTCGATTATATAAAAACTGTAGAAACTTGTACTGGGAAAAGTGGGCATGGCACAGCCCGTATTTTGAAAACAATCTGTATCAAATTTGGGGATTTTGAGAGATTACTCACATATCTCATTTATTTAGTAGGATTTAACAATACTAAGTATTACATCTTACTTACTTAAGTGAATAGGAGTTTCAAATAAAATAGGTTGTAGGAATCAAAAACTTAATTTTTAATGTAAAGTTGTTATTTAAAAAATTCTGCATCCACTTCAACTGAGTATTCGATGTAAATATCGGATTTATCTGAGTCAGATCACATCAACGCTCTCGTGGAAGACGGACGTGTTTTTTTTTAAGCTCCCGCATTTTAACTGATTTTATAATTTTTTTATTTTGTTTTATCGGCATCGCGATCGAAAATTATAATTATAATATTAAATCTAACTTGCACCATATCACTCGTTTGCGTTTTTGTGTGTTTGTGTTAATAATTTTTAACAACCTTAATTCTGTTAATACGTTTGTTGGTTTTTTTTTTTTTTTTCTTTCTTTCTTTCCCACCTTTTCTTTCTTTCTTGTAAATCACAAGCACCGCTCATTTGTAGTTGTCTTGCAATTTCTGTGAGTTCTTGTTGCAGTGTTTTTGTTTTTGTGATTTCTAGCTTCCGCGCTCGCGCTCTTTAACTTTTTTCGTTTTCGTTTCACTCGTCGTCGTTATTTGCGCTCATACTGCAGTCTGTTGTGTGTCTGTAATTTAGACTCTATAGTGCTCTCTTATTCTTTTAACCCTTGTGCACCCTCAATATTTCGCTTTCTTATTATTTCTGGACCTCAGAGTGAGTTATATATTTTAATACCAATACATATCTCATTTTTATTTGTTTGGTTACTAATTCATCCAATTAACTCGTAATGCCTGTCTGTTCGGTTAAAAATTGTTTGCAGCCCGCCTCACCCCTGAATAGTTTTGTTTACTGTTGGTTGTGTAAAACTACAGTACATGTTAAGTGCGCCGGCTTTACATGCAGGGTAAAGGATCTTTTAGATCTAAAAAAGGGTCTCAAATGGGGATGTGAGTCATGCCGTATCGTGGAAGATGAAATGGAACTTTTCATGCGGCAAACAAAGGATAACCTGATGAATCTGTCCGCCAATTTTCTTAAACTCTCGCAAGAGTTTAAAGCTGTCGAGTCACAGTTTAGTAGTTTAACGCTACTGACTGAGTCTCGAAAGCGTAAGAAGGCAGGAGAACAGACTTCTGATTTGTCCTTGTGTTTGCCGGTCTCGCGATATCGGTTCCGACCCCCTCTCAACCAATGCCAACTCTAATTCCGCAGACGATGTCTGTAGTGTCCGTTTTGTCTGGGCAAGAATCTACACCGATGGATTTTGCCGATAGGGATTCTAGTGATAGTAGTGCCGGAGTGCCACTTGTTGCAACTGATGCTACAATAAATGCGGTAGCTGATGCAATACCTGCAATGCCGAAACCATTGGTGGGAGTGCCACCTAAAAAACACATTTTTGTTTCGAGACTTCTCCCTGATGCTACATCGGATGATGTCATGGCCCACATTCGGGCTAAACTGAATGTCTCCAATATATCAATAGAAAAGTTCAAATTTTCATATTCTAGGGAAATTTCATCTTTTAAAATCAGTGTTCCAATTGAGTTCTTTGACTGTATCTGCAGTTCTAGCTTCTGGCCGAAAAGCTTAATTGTGAAGGAGTTTACATCCAGAAAAAGGAAGACACGGGGCCAAACAAGGATTCCTTCACCATCTATTCCTCTTTCTTCCTCATCTATTCCCACTCCTTCCTTATCTATTCCTTCTTCTACTCTATCAAAAAACTAACAACTTCCTTCTCTGTCGGTTATCAGAACGTCAGAGGCCTTAATACTAAACTTACTAAACTCTTTATAGATAGTCTGGCTTTTGATTTTGACCTAATTGCTTTTACTGAGACTTGGTTAAAACCTGACGTTTTTGACGCCACAGTTCTACCCTCTAAATTCAATATTTTTAGACGTGATCGTACTGATCGTAGGGGTGGTGGAGTTCTTATTGCTGTAGATTCCGCAGATTTCTGGATCTGATTTTTACTTTTGATCCTAGCTTTTGTGAAGTATCTAGAACTAGTCCAATGGTGTTACCAGAGGATAGTTATCATCCAACTTTAGAGTTATCTATTGAGTTTCCCAGCCGCGAGCCCATCTCCGAGTGTGATCCTATGCTACGCACCCGATGTTTTCGGAAGACTGACTTTGTCGCACTAAACAATGCCTTTCTTAATACCGATTGGACTAATTTATACACTTGTGAGGATATCAATTCCGCCATTTCTTTATTTTATACCACTGTTGACTCGATCTTTAACGACTGTGTACCCTTAGTGTCTCCTGTGGTGACGCAAAAACTACCATGGTTTACGCGGGAGCTGTCAAAACTGAAGAATCTTAAGTCTAGGTATTACAAAAAATATAAAGTCACGGGTCTATCATCGGATCTGTCTCGTTACTTGGTTGCTAAATCGAATTTTATTGTTTCTAATTCTAAATGCTATAATAATTACTTACAACGTTTCAAATTGCAATTCTCCGAAAATCCTAAAGAGTTCTACAGTTTCGTGAACTCAAAGCGAAATTCTATCTCCCTTCCATCGTTTGCAGTTTTTAATAATGATTCGGCCTCTTCTGATCAATCTATTTCTAATTTATTTGCTAACTTCTTCTCGACTACGTACATATCTACTAAGTACAACTCTAGTCAGATATATCCATATCCTATAACGAAATCCAACTGTATTCTCAATCCTATTATAACGCAAAGTTCGGTAGCTAAGGAACTAATGACGATTAAGCCGGTATACTCACCGGGCCCAGACGGTATTCCCGGTTGTGTCCTGAGGTTCTGTGCGGAGTCATTGTGCTCGCCTTTACTTAAGCTTTTTGAGTTGTCCGTTACACTGTCCGAGTTTCCAACTATATGGAAGGATTCGTTTATTTTACCTCTTCACAAATGTGGCAATAAATCTGACGTCACTAATTACAGAGGAATTTCTAAATTGTCAGCGATACCTAAACTGTTTGAGAAAATTATGACGTCTCAAATACAGCATTTATGTAAATCTATTTTTTCGCCATACCAGCATGGGTTTGTCAAGAATAGGTCTACCACAACTAACCTTTTACAGTTTACATCTTTTGTAATCCAAGGTTTTAAGAAACAAAAGCAAACTGATGTTATATATACGGATTTCAGTAAGGCTTTCGATTCGGTAAACCATGCCTTACTATTACATAAGCTGAATTTAGTTGGCTTTCCGGATGCTCTGCTTGCTTGGATTTCACAATATCTAAGCAATAGGAGGCAGAGGGTTCTTTTTAGGTCCTCTCTTTCTAAGATCATTTGTGTTGAATCAGGAGTCCCACAGGGCAGTCACCTTGGCCCATTGTTATTTACCATTTTTTTTAATGATCTCCCCACCGTTCTTTTAAATTCCAGAGTTCTTATGTATGCCGATGATGTAAAAATCGCTAATCGCATCGTAGACTCTCTCTCATGTCATACCTTGCAAGCTGACCTGAATGCTTTTCAGGGGTGGTGTAGGACTAACTTGTTATCTCTAAACTGTTCTAAGTGCAAAGTTATGTCTTTTTATCGAGGTTCTCCCCAATTAACGAGTTACTTTTTAAATAATTTCCCTTTAGAAAAAATTAATAATACTTCCTTGGTTGTAAAAGATTTAGGGATCTTAATCGACCACAAACTTAGTTTTAATCAGCATATATCGACTACTGTTAGTAGGGCTAAAAGTGTTCTTGGCTTTATAAAGCGCTGGTCGAAGGAGTTCAAGGATCCATATACTACCAAAATACTTTTTACTTCTTTAGTCCGTCCCATATTAGAATATGGATCTATTGTTTGGTCTCCTCAATATGAGTTTTATCAAAACAAATTAGAATCTGTACAAAAACAGTTTTTACTCTTTGCCTTTCGTGATTTGCGCTGGGATCCAACTGTACAACTTCCATCTTATTCTAGTCGACTTCAGTTAATTAACCTTCCTTCTTTAACTAATCGTAGAACAATGCTTGGTGTAACTTTTCTTTACAAACTTTTGAATGGTGAGATTGACTCTTCTGAGCTGTTGAGCCAAATTAACATTTCTGTTCCATCTAGAAGGACCCGCAATTACACACCGCTTATACTTCCCACTTGTACAACTAACTTTTCTCTGCATGAACCTTTTCGTATACTATGTAGTGACTACAACAGACTTTGGCACGTTATCGGTTCCGAAACATCGCTTCCGGGTATAAAAACTGCGATCTTGTCCTTCCTCGCTCGAAATTAGTTGTAATCATCTTTATTTTGACCTATCCTGTTTGCTTTTTATATGTAACCTATTATCTCATTACATTTAATATTTTCTATTTCTTTAGTTTAATTTATATATGTAATACGCCTATGCCCTTAGGTCGGAGTGGGTAGAGGTTGTAACATTAACTTTACATAGGGTCATTCGTAACAGGCCCGGGCCTGGTGTCATATGGGCCACTTGTTCGTACTGAGCGTTGTACGACTACGTCTATAAACGAGATCCATCCAAATCTATTTCATCTAATTCAGATTCGTCATTCAGGTTTTGTCGCTCACTGATGCTTAGAGCTGGTACTTCCAATAGTGCCAGTACATCTGCAGGAATAGGTTTCTTTTTATTTCCATTTTTTCTTTCGGCCAGGCATAAGCTTGAGATTAATGAATCGCTAATCGAAATCGCTAACCTTTTTTTTTTCCACAAAGTACAGTGTGGGACATTTAAAGTGGAAGGATTTGTTTTTGCAAAAGCAATGTAAAAAGTAAAATTTTTAAAAATTTTTCTTAAATTCATTTATTTAGGTCCAAAGAGATTTGTTCTAACTACTTTTTGAATGTGATATCTCGTAAGTGATCGTCTCTGGCCTTGACCGCAAAATGTGTGATCTTGATAAAGGAAATGAACCACAACAAAAAATAACTCGTTTCTAATTGTCCATATTTCAAAATATATTTGTTGTTTTTAATTAATCTTGATATTGTTTTATCAAAAAATAGTTATAAATTAAAAAACTAAAACTACTCTAAAAAGGGCTTAATTGTGAGTTTTTCTAAAACTGTAGCTGAAAAAGTAATTTCGGGTTATACATATAACATTCATAAAATGAATTTATTTAACCATT
The DNA here is from genome assembly GCF_018151085.1 of Drosophila tropicalis. Classification (NCBI taxonomy): domain Eukaryota; kingdom Metazoa; phylum Arthropoda; class Insecta; order Diptera; family Drosophilidae; genus Drosophila; species Drosophila tropicalis. The sequence continues at coordinate 1,398,815 of NW_027172360.1, read as the reverse complement.
AACAATATTTATACAATAAATGGGGATGATTTAGGTCGTAGGCATGAAGAAGAAATCGATATATAAGTCATGTTTAGCTCATATGACAAACTAAAAAATAAACCAAAATGAAAAATTTCAACTCGCTATAAAAAAAAAAAAAGTTAACTTTAAAAAACCCGAATAGGGTTTTGCTATTCAATACATGAACTTTTAGAAAAAAAGGTCCGGTGCAGTTTGATTTTTGGTGTTTCACATTTAGCCTACTATTTTTCTGTCCTGCCTATTTAGCTTGTTCCTTGTCTCCGATGCGATAAACTTCAAACTAATCAATATTAATCGAAAACTCGCTGGAAATAGCGATCAAAATAGCGTGGAGTTTATAAAAAAGATCGGCATCTAAATTTAATATTGACGATAGTACTTTGGTATCTGCAAAGGCTCTTCTTTCTGTGTTACCGTCGTTGCAATTGCCACTTCCATTTTCTTTTGGTTTGTTTACGTGTAATCCTGGTTTTAACCAAAATCTGCTTTGAATTTCCCGTTTCCGTATGAGCAGTAAATTTTTGTCATAGGAGCCTTTAATTTGTCATTTTTTTTAGCTCAATCCTGTACGATGAATTAAGTACGAACTCTAAAAAATGAATCCATGCATGCAAGAGACTTACACCATATTGAAGAGATTCTGGCTTAGAATTAAAAGTTGCTCCGCATTTTGGACAGGATTGTGTCGATTTATACCCTGTTAATGTGTGTAATACCTTACCATCAACAGTAAAATTACGAAAAAAACATGGCACTAAGTTTTGAATTGGGTTGTCTAAGTCAATTTTAAACTGAATTTTAACATGTCTGCAAAACCTGATAGATTGTGGCGTGCGGTTAATCCAAAGAAACTGATTTAAATTGTTTACCAGCTTTAACGGAATAAGTGTTGTGACAAACAGGCCTTGGTCTACGTTATCCGATTCAGTACTTTGAAAATTCTGCTCATACGTACTTTTCCCTGTAGAACCGTCAAAACCATAGGTTGAAATCAACTCTAATTCCGTGTTTGAATTAAACATTTCCATGACTTCATTTTGCAGTGGCATTATTCGTTTTACTGTATGATCTAAAATATCCTGTAATGGAACGACTGCAATAGTTTCAGAAATGGAAATGTTTTCATGTCTACATTTTTCCTTTGCTTCAATAACGTGCTTATAGATCGGGTAAATGTCGTAATTACGACTTTTATTCTGCAGCCTGATGTTTATGGGTGTGCTTGGTTAATCCATTTTCAAGTAAAAACGCCAAAGCTTCATCAGGACTTAACGGAATAGGATCCTTGGATAAATACTTATTTATTATTTGAGTTGCTTTGCCTTTTTATGCTTCCTTTAAAACAAACGATAAATCGTTGCATTTGCCTTTTTTTGCTGATACTGAAGCCGCTTGAACAAGTAAAGATGTGTTGTGGTTTTCCTTCTCAGACAGCTCACCCGCATATTTCCTTTTTAACCGTTCATTTCCGTCAGAATAAGAAACGAGTGGACGTCTTACTCTTTTTGGTGTTGTTTTTAGCTCATTATTGGCAACTATAATAAACACTTTTGAAGGGATCCAATTTTTATGTTTTAGATCCGTTTTGAGTTGATCTGCCATGTTATTGCATTTTGCAAAGCATTTATTTGCGTAGGCTGCGAAATTATGCGATTTTTTTTTTTATTTCTTCTTATTTTTTCAAAAGTAATCAATTAAACTTTTCATTATGAAGTCAAACACTGACGATGCTTTGCGCTTGTTGTGTAGCCACACGTCAGTCAGTTCTGCATGCCCGAACTCAAAGACGCCTAGGGAAATTCGTGATTATACAAAACCGGTTGGATTTGGGCATAAAGTGTTTGGTACATTGACAAACATGATTTGATTAATAGTTACAACAATCCACGACAATCCACTAAATTTTACTTCACGAAGCAAAAATTATTTTAGGTTAAACACGCTAAAAACAACACAGCTAAAAACACATGCAATAAAGGACATAGAGGATCGAGTAAAACAAACCTGGAGCCTCATTTTCCATTGTAACTTTTATATACTGGACTACTTTTGATGATACAAAGCAAAACGGAAGACGACTAAATTTTACTTTCTTCAAGCCACGTGCGCAGAGAATCAAAAGCAAACTTTTAGGGCTTGAGAAAACTTTCAGGGCTGCTTTATTTAATTGATACTTTAATTTCTTTGGTTTGTGGGGTATACTCAATTGGAAAAAAAAAACTTTTTTTTTATAAATCAAGATATTTTTATACCCTTGCAAAAAGGGTTTTAATTTGGGTCAAAAGTGTGCAACGCATAGAACGAAGCATCTCCGACCATACAAAGTATATATACTCTAGATCAGCACGACGAGACGAGATCAAATAGCCATGTCCGTCCGTCTAGATCAACGCAAACTCCTCCTGGACAGCAGTGACTTTTCTCAATAACTTCGTTATTTTCTGTTCTATTGTCGGGAATATAAAGTTTATTATGCCTATAAGCTACTGTGCCAAATTTGATCAAGATCGGGCTACTATATCATATAGCTCCCATAGGAACGATGGGTCGAAAACAGTGATTTTAGTAAATATCTTCGTTACTTTTAGCGCGATTGCTTTCAAATTAAACATTTCTTAATTTAATATATCTGTTAATGACTGTGTCGAATTTGATAAAGATCGGGTGACTATATCATATAGCTCCCATAGGAACGATCGGTGGAAAACAGTGACTATGATCAATATCTTAGTTATTTCCTATGATTGTAGGCCATTTTTTTGCAAACATAAGCCTTTTTAGATAAAACGTTCTTCCACATTGATGGCTAATAAGTAAGGAAAGAGTTACCAAAAAAGTTTCAAGGGTATACAAACGGCCCTCTGGTTTTTTGTTTTTCTCCCCTCATCTCCCCGATCATACCATCAGTGCCAGTGTTATTTTTTTATTTTTTATTTTTGTTCTCTCTTCTTTGTGGTTGTGCTCAGCTTCTCTTCCGCTTAGTTACTTTTGCATCGCCGGATCCCTCTGTGCACTCTAGCGGTCTCTTTGTTTTATTTGTATTTATTGATTTTATAAAGAAAATTTTGTTTGTGCTGTGTTTTTAAATTTTCTATTTATTTTTATTTACTTTTGCCTTTTGCTTCTTTTGGCTTTTCAATGGCTTGTTATCTATCCACTTGCAAGCATTCTGATCGTTTTGATGATCAGTATAGAGCAATATCTTGTTGGCTCTGCGATAATCTTATTCACTTAAAGTGTGCTTGCCTTAACGGTCGCTACTATGACAAATTTTCTGGTTTTTTCTGTGTCTAAGCCTGAGCTTAGATAAATGCGCTGGACTTGCCCATCTTGTTCCAGCCAGCAGCTTGATTTTAGCCGTATGTACAGGGATCTTCGTTTAAAGTTTCTTTCTTTAATCAAAAAGGCCAACCAGCTGTCTAACGAGTTTGACTCTAGCGTACATTTATTTTCGCAATTCAAATTTGTTCCACATTCTGAGAAGTTGCCCAAGAAATGTAGCCTAGAGTTGCCTCATAAGCAGCCAGCACTCTCTATTGCATCTTCTCCCATTTTACTTTCGCCTACACCATCTTCTTGTCCCTCTTTATGCTCTTCTTTTCAGATTGAAGTACCCAACTCTAGTCCTGGTGTACCTCAATCTATCCCTCACGGGAACTCTGATCAATTACTAGCTCTCAATCACTTGAACACTTCTGAATCGTCTGTGGCAGCTGACATTGGTAATATTTGCCCTGCTAAGGTTTTAATTCAAAAGTTTAAGTTTTCTAGACCTCGTGAAATTTTCTCTTTTAAAATTACAATACTAAATGAGTATTTCTCAGCCATGGTAAACCCCAATTTCTGGCCAGAGGGCCAAGTTGTACACGAGTTTGTGCCCAATAAGCGCTCCCGTCCGCTGCCTGTCCACTTTCCTAATTCATCTTCTGATCCAAAAACTAATAATTTCAAGTCTTTCCATTCATTATCAAAATGTAAGAGGACTTCTTACCAAGCTCTCGAAACTGTTCTGTGATAGCCAAATCTTTTCGGCTGACATATTAGCTTTTTTTGAAACTTGGCTCAACTCCTCTGTTTTGGATAATGAAATTCTTTCTAATAACTTTATTTATTGATCGTGGCGGTGGAGTGCTCATTGCTGTCAACTCAAATCTGTGTTCAACTGTTGTGCCGATTGATCTGCCCTTAGGTGTTGAGTTTATTTGCGTCGAAGTTACATGTTCTAACTTTAGCCTATATATCTCTTGTTCATATATTCCTCCAGCTTCTGATATCATGATCTACGTGCACCATGCTGATGCTTTACGAACTATTTTTGGTCGTCTTAAAGATCGTGATGTTCTTATAGTTTTAGGTGATTTTAACTTGCCTAATATTTCTTGGCTTGTTGATGATCTATCCTTCATCTCAACATGTTTTTCTTGATAGCCTAATTGAATGTGCACTATATCAGTTGAATTCTTTCCTTAACTCTTCTAAAAGAATCCTTGATCTTGTTTTTGTCTCTGATCCCACTGTTAGTGCTGTATCACAAACACAGCCACTGGTGAAACCTGAAGATCCTTATCACCATACCATTGAAGTTACTATTTCTTACAATTCCGTTACTAATTCATTTAATAGCATCTCAAATTCTCGTGGTAGATGTTTTTGTATAACAAATTTCAATCTTCTTAACAGCCTTATTTTCTCTTTTGATTGGTCATTTTTATTTGAGTTCTGCGATATAGATTGTGCAGTGAAGTTTTTCTACTCTGCTCTTAATTCTCTAATTGATAAATGCGTTCCTTATGTGAATGTCTCTACCGTCTCCAGCGCGCCAGTCTGGTTCACACGTAGGCTGTCTAATCTTAAAAAAAACTGGTTTGCGACTTGACTATGCAAATTATTGTTGATACAACAATTATCTCGTTCGCTGTAAGGTTAAATTTTATAAGAACCCCAGAAGATTTTACAATTTTGTCAATTCCAATAGACGCCCTAATGTACTATCTTCCACCTTCAGACTTAATCACCAGACTGCTAATAATGATTCAGATATTGCAGATCTGTTTGCTAAATTCTTTCAGTCGACTTATTCTACTACTGTTTCGGATCCTACACTCTATCCCTTTTCAATCCTGCATTTAAATTGTATGTTTTTTCCTAGTATTACTGAAGACTGTATTATTTCTAGCTTGTCATCTATAACGTCTTCCTTCGTTTCCGGGCCTAATAATATACCTAGTTGCATCCTTAAAATGTGTTCGATTTCCCCATCTAAGCCTTTATCTTTTAGTCTTTTATTATTCCACTTTTAAAAAAGGGTGGCAAATCGGATGTTTCAATAGCAATAGCTAAACTGTTTGAGAAAATTATTACGTCTTCCCTTTAACACCTATCCAGATCCACTATTTCTCCTTGTCAGCATGGCTTCATGAAAGGTCGTTCGTCGCTTACCAACCTTTTAGAATTGACTACCCTTGTACACCATGGCTTCCGTAAAAAGTGTTAAACTGATGTTACTTATACTGACTTTAGTAAGGCTTTCGATACGGTTGATCATTCTATGCTTCTCGCGAAACTTAATAGTTTTTCCCAAAACTATTGCCTTGGTAAAGGCAGAACCCAAAAGGTGTCTTTTCGTTCCTCGATATCTAAAACTGTTCGAGTTACGTCAGGTGTACCGCAAGGCAGTCATATAATAATAATAAATTACACCTTAATGCCTCTAAGTGTTCTTTTTTGACTGTCAGTCGTTTGTCTCCGTTCCTAGCTCTTTAAAAAGTCTGTTCTGTTATATTGTGTACCATCATTCAAAGACTTAGCCGTTATGTTTGACCGAAAACTTTTATTTGATGTTCATATTTCTCCAATTGTCAATAGAGCATGCAGCCTTCTAGTCTTGATTAAACGTTGGGCCAAAGAATTTGATGATCCCTATGTAACTAAGGTTTTATACACTTCGTTTGTTCGCCCTACTATATCGCCATAGAATACCTACCTTCTTATTCTCACAGACTTCTTATTAATCTTCCTTCACTTTATAACCGTAGGCTTGTTTTTGGCATTCTTTTTCTCCATAAACTAGTCAACGGCGAAGTCATTTCTACCAATTTACTAGATACGCTATATTTTTGTGTTCCCTCACGTCGGACCAGAAACTTTTTTCCTATTCAACTTAGTAGATGTCTGACTAACTACTCTCTTCACGAACCTTTTCGTGTTCTTTGCTTATCTTTTAACAACCTTTCTCACCTAATTTCTTCTCATCTTTATGTCAATCCTCTTCGCGCTATACTTTTTAATCATCTACAGCGAAACCAATGAAAATATTCTGGACTTGGATTGGCTGCAACTCATCACTGACCACATTGGCTGTAGATCGGGGCATAGCTGGCACCTTGTGCAAATAAAACACCTCCACCGGGTCGGGGGTGCTTAGGTGTGTATAAAGCTAAGCTACCTTCTTCATTTAATCACTATCCGTCTTTACCTTAAGATTTTTCATCGTTTGCTGTGTTAGTTGACGTAAATAAATAAATAATCGACGCCGTATGTCTGTGAGCACCTCTTTAGCCACCAGCCGAGACTTATACCGCTCCACGCTTCCATCGCCATTCCGCTTGATAGCATACACCCTTTTTGAACCAATCGCTTTTTGGGTTAATCTACCAGTGTCCATGTCTTATTTGCCAACAGAACCTCATATTCTTTATCCATATCAGACTTCCAGAATAAAGATTGCGTACCTTTCATCGCTTCTTCGAATGTCTGTGGCAAATCCAGTTCCTTTACATGCAACTTGTTTACACGATTATACATTTTCGTAGGACGTCATACACATACCGGCACATTGGGTTTCCTTCCTGTTCATGCCTCATAAGGCGTCATACTAACTAACTGTTGGTGATCTGTTTCGAATGTAACACGCTGTCATTATTGTCTCTGCCCAGAAAAACTCCTCCATATCCGCGTGTAAAAGAAAACATCTTGCCATCTCGATAAGCGGTTTGCTCGTTCAGCCACTCCTTTCTGTTGAGGGATATATGGAATACGCATCAAAACGCCTGTTGATGAATTCTCGGCAGTTGTCATTTCTTATTGTCTTCAATTTTTTACCAGTTTTTCGTTCAGCCATCTCCTTGAATTCGACGAATTTCACAAATACTTCGTCCTTTCATTTTAGACAATAAGTAAATATTCGTCTCGGCATGTCGTCTATTAATGTCAAAAAATTTGAAGAGCCGCCAAGAGAACATTTCGGAAAAGGCTCACATACATTGGTATGTATGTATTCCAAAAGATGCTGAGCTTTATGGTCAGACGCCGACAGAAAAGGTTGAGTATGAATCTTGCTTTTCATGCAAGTCACACATGGCATCTTCTCTGAGAAATCCACATTTTCCATGCCACTGACGATCCTGCGTTTAACAATATTCATTAAACTTGAATAATTTAAATGACCATACCTGTAGTGTCAACCTTCTGCACTTATCTGTCTCACTGCAAAGCATCGATTGCCTGTCTCCTTAAACTCGAAGAGCTTTCCTTTTCTTTCTGCAGTTAGTACTATCTCGCCGTTTTGGCGAACCGTCGCATATTCTTTGTCCAAAATCACAGTGCATCGCCTATCGACTGCTCGATTAACCGACATTAAATTCGTCTCCAACCCTGGTAAGTGGTCACAAAAACCGGTCTGTACAAGCATATCACCTCTGCCAACTGCCTTTATGTTGTCGTGGTTGTCGGCCAATACAACATCTTCTTCATGTGCAACACCACCTCAAAGCATCTAGATTTCTTGCCTGTGCCGCAGCTAGAACTGTGTACGATCGATGTTGTGATTGCCGATTTACCTTTGACTTTTCTTAAAACTTTGGGCAGTCCCTTTTATAGTGACCTCGCTGCCCACAGTTGTACCACTCTATATCCACCAGGGACTTCTTTTTAAGAGTTGGATATTTTCGCACATTTGGTGCTCTTCTGGGGTTGTTACTCTCTCGTTATTTCTGCGATCTCCTTCTTCCAGCAACTTAACCTGACGCTGTCCAAAGAAGGCAGACTATCACGTGTCTGCATCGCAATAACGAAGTTTTTGCACATCCACCTCGGGAACTTGTTGTACCAAATCGAAGTTTATATACCCTTGCAGTCCTTGACAATAATAATTTTACATGTTCAAAATTTGTTTTCTGCAACTCAATTCATCAATATACAAAGAAAACAATTTTACTCTTTATACTACAATTTGTTCTTCTCTTATTCCCTCATTCCCTGAGCAAAGCAACGCACGCATACACATACAGTTCTTGTAGCGTTGCGTCTGTGCGTGTATGCATGTGCTCTGTTGATTTGATGATGACGTAGTAGGCAGCAAGCAGCGCTGCCGGCAGCGATTGAACCGATTTATATTGACTGTAACTTGTGTTCTATTTATCCGATTGAAATTTTGGGATCTCATTTTTTGATACCCAATATTATCACATTAGCAAATTTCATGGGGATACTCAAATTTTTATGAAATTTTTTTGAAAATGTTTGTTCTAGAGTTTTAAGATATAGTGGTTCGATCCTGACAATTTTCATACTTGATCTGCTTCAGACAATAAAAAGCACACAAAAATTTCAGCCCGATGGCTCTTAAGATGGCTGAGTAAAACGCATACGCACGGACGAACAGACGGACAGACCGACATGGCTATATCGACTTAACTTCTCATGCTATTCAAGAATATATATACTTTATGGGGTCGGAAACGTGTCCTTCTGTGCGTTACAAACATCTGACCCATTTTATAATACCCTCTGCAAGGGTATAAAAAGTCATATATTCGTGGCCGCCACTGTAAAACTAAAAGGTAAATATTTAATCCATGCAGTGTATGTAGTCCTGCGTTGATACTTATTGATGCTTGTTTGTTATATTCCACCAAAGTAAAAAAAAAAAACGCCAATTTTTTGTGTATTTTTAAAGTTGCCAATTTTTTTTTAAATTGTTCGTACTTGTTGTAATTGTCAATACATGCATCGCGGCTATATAAAAGGTTGAAAAGGACATATGCCCCCCTACAATTCACATAATCACATAACTACTTCGATAACAAATTTATTGTAATTGTCAAAAGAGAGTATTAAATTCGAAAAATAAATTTTTTTTTTAGGCCTAACTTAAACTTCTTAATATATTTAAAGTATTTAAGTTGGTTTGAAAACAGCATTTAGTTATGATATTTAAATGTTCTTACTTGTACATTAAAGTTCATTTTTTCATATTTGTTTGAAAATTAAGTATGCAAGGTGTGAACATTACTTTTATTAAAATAGTCAAACTGTTTGAGTTGTTGTGGAGATTATTTTATTATCACATGAATTTCATATATAGGCAAGAGATTTTTTTTACATTTAGATATTTTAAATACTATTGTATTGATTTATTATATAATGGTATTATTTATAACTGATAAAAAAGTATTGAAATTTTTAATGCATAGATAACTTATATATAGATAAATATATTTGATGCTATGTTTGACATTCAAATTTTAAATACTGAAGCAAAATTGTAATAAACTTTAATATTCTGTCTATTTGTGAAAAGCTTTAAGTATTAATGTCCTTGCTTAAGCTGATAAACATACATCTGGGATGAGAATAACTAGTGAATACTCTTTTATACACTAAATATTATTTTGGTATTAGTTTTTAAAAATAATATGTAAGTTTCTAAAAATTCAAATTAATAGTATTTTATGCAGTATGTTTAGCTGCAATTCATATAAATATACCTATACCATTTGTAATTGTATTAGACCTCATAAAGAAAAAATGTGCGTTTAAGTATTTCTTTTACAGTGATTGGGATTTTCTGATTTGGCATTTTACGTCATCTTAGCGCTGTTTTCATTGGACACAAGATTAAGTGGTAGCGACAATTCCTCACTTTCACAAGCGTTGTTTAACTCCGGCAGTAATTCTGTTTTCTTGCGTCTTAAAAAGGCTTCCTTTAGTGCAGGTGTCGCCTTGGACTCAGATATTTTATTCTAGTAATTCTACAAAAACAAAAAAGCAAACATCATTATTCATTTACTTTTATTTTAGAAACACTTAAACATTTTATCAGAAAGATTTGTGAGATGTTATAACTATAAGTAATAAGAGTTGCTTAGAAGCCATTATGGCTTTTTAATTTTATTACCATGCCCTAAATTTGATTTGGGTTACAAAAGAAAACTCAATGAACACAAAAAAATATTTATTCAATATAAAATATTATTTAATTCCAAGTTAGTCATATATTTTAAACACCTTAGAGACAGTTACTAGGAAGGCATTACAGCCAAACTCCCCTCACAAAATGTCAGCGCTGAAAACACTATAATAAAAAAGGAAAAAACCACTACAAATTCGTCACAACTGGTCAATCATTCCTAAATTGTTTAAATTAAATTAATATTGTATATCAAAACCAGAGGGCCGGGGCTAACTTCGACCGAGTCAAAGTTTGTATACCCTTGCAACTTTTTTGATAACTCTTTCCTTACCTATTAGCCATCAATGTGGAAGAACGTTTTATCAAAAAAGGCTTGTTTGCGAAAGAATGGCATACAATCATAGGAAATGACGAAGCTCAATTAAGCTTTCTGCTCTCTGACGTGACGGTCGTGTTTTTGCATAGCTCCTGAGTTTTTATTAATATTTATTGTTTTTTCTCAATTTTTAATTGTGCTTAGTTTGTTTACACTTCCGCTGGTGTTGTTCGCTTGACTCCCTTGTGTTTTATTTCCATAATTCGCCAAATTAATCAGTTAAAACAGTTTTTTTCTTTTTCGTGATTAGTGTTTGGTGCATTTACATATTTTTTTTTTTTTTTCTTTCGTCATTGCTTCTGCAGTTGCTCCCCTCATCGCCCCCATCATACCATCAGTGCTAGTGGCTTTGTTGTTCTCTCTGCTTTGTGCTTGTGCTTAGCTTCTCTCCCGCGTAATCACTTTTGTAAGGCCGCCTCTCAAAGCTCGGCTTATAACTGTTCTTGCACTCTCTGTTGTGCTGTGCACTCTAGCTGTCTCTTTGTTTTATTTGTAATTATTGATTATTTTATCAATAATTATCTTTGTGCTGTGAATTTAATTTTTCTATATATTCTTATATATATATAATTTTTTTGCCTTTCTTTCGGCTTTTCAATGGCTTGTTGTCTACCTAATTGCAAACATTCTGATCGTTTTGATGATCAGTACAGAGCAATATCTTGTTGGCTCTGCGATAATCTTATTCACTTAAAATGTGCTGGCCTCAATGGCCGCGACTACGACAAATTTTCTGGTTTGTCTGTTTCTAAGCCTGAGCTTGGCTTAATGCGCTGGACTTGCCCATCTTGTGCTAGCCAGCAGCTTGATTTTAGCCGTATGTATAGGGATCTTCGTTTAAGGTTTCTTTCTTTAAACAAACTGGCCAAACAGCTGTCAAACGAGTGTGACTCTAGCGTTCAATTATTGTCGCAATTCAAATTTGTTCCACCTTCTGAGAAATTGCACAAGAAATGTACCCTTGAGTTGCCTCGTAAGCAGTCGCCAGCTCTCTCTATTACTTCCTCTCCGATTTTACTTTCGCCTACACCATCTTCTTGTCCCTCTTTATGCTCTTCTTTTCAGATTGAAGTACCCATTACAAGCCCTGGTGTACCTCAATCTATCCCTCACGGGAACTCTGATCAATCACAGGATCATGCCGGCTCTCAATCACTTGCGGATCCCAATGCTCCTCCGCCTCCACTAACTGTAGTGCCTCATCGCAAACAATTATTTATTTCTAGGCTTGCTCCAGATACTTCTGAGTCGTCTGTGGCAGCTTACATTGGTAATATTTGCCCTGCTAAGGTTTTAATTCAAAAGTTTAAGTTTTCTAGGCCTCATGAAATCTCCTCTTTTAAAATTACAGTACCAAATGAGTACTTCTCAGCTATGGTTGACCCTAATTTTTGGCCAGAGGGCCTAGTTGTACACGAGTTTGCGCCCAATAAGCGCTCTCGTCCGTTGCCTGTCCACCTTCCTACTTTATCTTCTGCTTCAAAAAACTAATAACGTCTAGTCTTTGCATTCATTATCAAAATGTAAGAGGACTTCTTACCAAGCTCTCGAACCTTTTCTGTGATAGCCAAACCTTTTCGGCTGACATATTAGCTTTCTCTGAAACTTGGCTTAACTCCTCTGTTTTAGATAATGAAATTCTTTCTAATAATTTTATTTCTTATAGGCTTGATCGTGTTGGTCGTCGTGGCGGTGGAGTACTCATTGCTGTAAACTCGAATCTGTCTTCAAGTGTGGTGCCGATTGATCTCCCCTTAGGTGTTGAGTTTATTTGCGTCGAAGTTACATGTTCTAACTTTAGCCTATATATCTCTTGTTCATATATTCCTCCAGCTTCTGATATCATGATCTACGTGCACCATGCTGATGCTTTACGAACTATTTTTGGTCGTCTTAAAGATCGTGATGTTCTTATAGTTTTAGGTGATTTTAACTGGCCTAATATTTCTTGGCTGGTTGATGACAATCTATCTTTCTTAATTCCTTCATCTCAACATGTTTTTCTTGATAGCCTACTTGAATGTCCGCTATATCAGTTGAATTCACGATCTTGTTTTCGCCTCGGATCCCACCATTAGTTCTGTATCTCAAACACAGCCCCTTGTGAGGTCTGAAGATCGTTATTATTATTTATTACAATTCCGTTACTGATGTTTTCGTAAAACAAATTTCAATCTTCTTAACAACCTTATTTCCTCTTTTGATTGGTCATTTTTATTTGAGTTCTGCGATATAGATTGTGCAGTAAAGTTTTTCTACTCTGCTCTTAATTCTCTAATTGTGACGCACGGGGTTTGGTTTGTATTAAAACAAACTTAAGTAACAGTTTATATAGCATTTAGTTTATTTAGCGCGATTTTACAACATGTGTGATGTAATTTGACATTTTAAACGAAGAAGGCTTTCTAACGCTTTTAATAAATCTTTTAACGCTTTAAAAAAGTTTGTCGCTTTCTTCCCCTGGTGCCATCACAGACTGACGCCAAACTCTTGGTCGGTCCCGCTCGTGTTTTTCAGGCCTGCCATACTCTGGTATTTTCAGGGCTGCCATAACCCAGTATTTTCGGGTTGACGGTTAATATTTAAATTTGTAATGACGGCGGTAACATTCCCCCCCCCGTGAACGACCTCAGGATGTTCACTTTCCTTTAATCCGACGTCTAGAACAGCAATTTTGGAAACGGGGCGTATCATGATGCCGTTTGGTGTGCATATGGTTGCTCTGCGAACTTGGCCATCTTTGGCGGTTACGACATCGGTTATGCGGCCTTTTGGCCACAGGTTCCTCGGCAGATTATCGTCCACGACAATAACTACATCTCCGATATCGACTGGTGGACGCTTAGTAAACCATTTGCTGCGTCGAGTTAATGTTGGTGTGTACTCCTTCACCCATCTTTTCCAGAAGCGATCAGCAAACGATTGCGTTTGATGCCATCGTAACCTTAGGTCGGCGACATTTCCTGATACTGGTTTGTAGCCCGCTTTTGATCCCAGAAGCAAGTGGTTGGGTGTAAGCGCTTCATCGTCCCCTGTATCTAAAGAAACAAACGTTAGAGGCCTGGAATTAATTATAAATTCGGCTTCCATTAGGGCACTTCGAAGTGTTTCGTCATTAAAGTTGCTAGAGGGGCAAATGGCCTTTAGGACGGATTTTACAGTCCGGACCAAACGTTCCCACGCTCCTCCCATGTGGGGTGCGGCTGGTGGGTTAAAACGCCATTTTATAGCTTCATAGTGAACGGCGATCTGATCGAAGTCAATCTTCACAAGTTCCTCCTTAACTAGTTTTTCCGTAGCTTTGAAATTGGTTCCGTTGACGGAGAAGATTTCTCTCGGTGTGCCACGTAGTGCCATGAAGTTTTTTAGGCACATTATACATGAGCTCACATCGAGTTTGTAGGCGACCTCTAGATGAACTGCCCTTAGTGTTAGGCACGTAAATAGGACTCCCCAGCGCTTTTCGTTGTGTCTTCCAACGTTGACTAGTATGGGGCCGAAATAGTCGACTCCTGTATATGTGAATGGTCGTTCAAAACAAGCTAGTCTGGCGATCGGTATAGGTGCCATTTGTGGCACTTGAGGCTTCGCTGTGGATATTTTGCAGTGTTGGCATGCATTTCGGACGATTTTATATAGGACTCTTAGGCGTGGTATATAATATACGCTTCTAATAAGGTTAATAGTACTCTCATGAAATATATGGTGAGATTTTTCGTGATAATCCTTTGCGATTAAAAAGGCAATTCTGCTGTGTCTTGGGATTACGATGGCGTCACCGTCAGAAGTTATGCTGTCTGACCTGCCCTTCACGCGGATGATGTCTTCTGAGTCCAGGTAAACATTTAAAGCTATTAATGAGCTTGACTTGTCCACTACAGATTTGTCTTTGAGCGAATTGATTTCATTTGAGTACGTAGCTAATTGGGCCTGTCTGCATAAAAGAGATTTTGCTGCGTGTATATTTTCGGGGCTTAGGGTTTGTGGTAGAGGCTTTCCCGAACACTTAGCGCGTAACCTTCGGGTGTACAGCATGACGTTGGCCACTGCTCTATATAGACGCTTCCAGTCAGAAAAGTATTCTACTGCAAAATCGAAATGGTTAAGCTTTACTATGGTGAATACATTTTTACGCAATTCGATTTCCTGTGAGACATTCTCAGATATTCCTCTTTGATCTGGCCACTCGTCGATAGACAGTCCTAGAAAATCGGGACCTTTAATCCAACGAGATGCATCTGGTACTTTAAAAATTTTGTGGCTAAGTCTGCAACGTTATCCTTTGTGCTGACCCAGCGCCATTGGTTTGGGTTGGTTTTGTCGATTATCTCGCCCACTCTATGCATGACGAATGACTGGAGTCTCCTTGGGTCCATGGTTAACCAGTTAAGGACCGTTTTAGAATCGGACCAATATGTGCAGGAATCGATTCTTAGGCCTCGAGTGCTGAGTATACGCATTGTTAGGCCTACGCCCATGACGGCTGCCAAAAGTTCCATTCGAGGTATAGATACAGGTTTGAGTGGAGCTACTTTACATTTGGCTGCTACCAACACTGTACTTATGTTTTGACCTTGCTTAATGCGAAGATAGGTTACTGCAGCGTAGGCATGTTCGCTTGCGTCTACGAAGGTATGAAGGTCTACCTGGCTTTCGTTTAACAGCAGAGCAGAGTAGTGACGTGGAAATTCTAAATTGCTGGCGTGTAGTAGGACACCTTTCCATTGTCGCCACTGTTCGAGGAGTTGTTCGGGTAAATCTTCGTCCCATCCTATTCCTGTGCGCCAGACCTTTAGAAGTAGCATTTTAAGGCCTACGGTGTAACACGATAATAGACCGAGGGGATCAAATATAGACATCAGTACTTGTAGGACCTCACGTTTCGTTGGCGCTATTTCGTGGGTTAGGACGTCTCGTTTTAATCTCGAAAATCTGAAGATAAACTTAAAAACGTCATTATTTGGGTCCCAATATATACCGAGGACCTTTTCAGGGTTCCCTAATTCTTTGGGGTGTTGATTT
The DNA here is from genome assembly GCF_018151085.1 of Drosophila tropicalis. Classification (NCBI taxonomy): domain Eukaryota; kingdom Metazoa; phylum Arthropoda; class Insecta; order Diptera; family Drosophilidae; genus Drosophila; species Drosophila tropicalis. The sequence continues at coordinate 1,383,201 of NW_027172360.1, read as the reverse complement.
ATTTGCTGTTCTCCTAGATTTTGGAGAACAGATGCAGAGTTTGAGCACCAATTTCTTATTTGGAATCCACCATCGGCATGTATGTCTCTAACTGATGATGTAACTGTTATGGCTTCAAGTTCATCTTTGAAACTGTCGATGAGGTCGTCCACGTAGTGGGCCTTTGTAATGGATTCGTACGCTGGATTTTTGATTTGGAAATTCTCTGCATTTTTATCGCGTACATAGTGGGCAATACAAGGGGCGCAATTAATTCCGAATGTCATCGCGCGCATAACGAAGATCCTTGGAGTGTTCTCGTTTTTATTGAGCCATAAGAACCGCTGGACGTGCATGTCGCTTTCCTGAATGTTTATTTGATGAAACATCTCGGCTATATCTGCGCACACGGCAATCCGTCCTACTCTGAAAGCCATTAAGACAGAAGTCAATGGATTTAGATAATCAGGCCCAGTAAGCATAAAATCGTTCAGTGATTTTCCATGACTTTTGGCGGCGGCATCCCAAACTAGTCGTATTTTGTTTGGCTTATTCGGATTTAAAGCAATAAATATTGGGAGATACCAGACGCGTTCCTTTCGATCGGATATTTCTTCTGGTCTGAGCTCAAATGCATATCCTTTTTGTAATAGATTGTCAATTTGTGATTGAATTTTATCAAACAGTTCTGGCATTCTTTTAATTTTGGCCCGTAGGCATTCGAGGCGTTTCAGCGCTGCGGTATAGCTTTCGGGTAAAATGACTGTGTCGTCTTTCCAGAGTAGGCCGACTTCGTATCGACCATTGATCATTTTGCAGGTATCTTCGAGAATGCCTTTGGCCCTTTTGTCGTTTTTAGATTGCATTTCTCTAGATACGATTGGTTCCATTGTGAAACTTTCCTTTATGGCTTTATCTATTTCACTCCAATTGCACTCGCAATGATGCATTGTTACGTGTTTGCTTGAGTTTGTTGATCCTTGGATGCACCATCCTAATGTGCACTTTGAAGCAATGGGTTCGTTTCGTCTGCCCTCGCGTATTTTGCGGGGTATTGCTAGATTCCAATTGTTGCTGCCGATTAAAATTAGTGGTGTACCGTTTTGGTACGACTTTAGCGGCAAGCCACGCAAATAAGGATATTGCTTGGATAATTCTTCAACATTGATGGTTTGTTTCGGCAATCCTAATTTCTTTACTGAGTGGACGTTGTAGAGCCATAGCTTTTTGTCAGTTCCCGCTTCCGAGATTTGTAGGTGGGTCTTAACGGAGTCCTCTTCGTTTCTGGTTTCTTCACCGGTCCATTGCAGGCAAATTGGCTCTGGCGTTGAAGAGATCTTCAGCTTGTCCAAAATGGTTTCATCGATGAGAGTGACTGATGAGCCCTCATCTAAAAATGCGAACGTGTTAAAAGTTACATTGGCTCCATACAGTTTGATGGGTACAACGCGGAAAAATTGTCCTTCCACTACATTGTCTTTATGGTGAGCAGTAACAACTTCGGTTCTGCCTGTGCCTTTGTGAAGAAGCGGGTGATGTTTTGAGTTGCAATTATCAATTCCGCAGTCACGATTAGAGAAGCATTTACGGCGGTGACTTTTGAGGCACCTGTAGCATACCTTGGCTTCGTTTATTATTCGTTGTCTATCGTCAACGGACAGTCGCTTGAAGCTTTGACATAGAGCAACCTGGTGATCCGTGGAAGCACACATCACGCATTGTAGCTTCGGCTTACAGTTTTGTTGCCACCCATTCTCTCGATTATTTGGTCCTTCCTGTGGTTGTTGATGTGCTTGCGAGTGTGTGTTGACATTATTGGCCTTAGTGTTTTGGCCAGGCATGACAGTGGCTGCGGCCTCAGCTATTTTGTACAACCAATCGCTAAATGATTTTATAACCGGGATGGATTCGTTACGTGGATGCATAGCCCAGTTTAACTTTTGCTGGGTTGGTAGTTTGTCGATAAGTTCTCGAAGAAGCATCGGGTTATTTAAATGTGAGGTTAAATTGCACGCTTCCATAGTTGCACATGCGTTTCTCACCGCCATTGCGAAATCAACGATGGATTCTAATTTATCCTTGTGTACGTTTATTTTTCTTATTTTGTCGATCAATCGATCGAGTATTTGCTCCGGGCGTCCAAAGAATGTCTTGAGCGTATTAATGACATCAGGAACCAGTATTGGCAGCAGTAGCTTATCACGAACTAGTTCGTAGGCTTTACCTTTGAGGCTCTTCTGAAGTCGTAGCATGTTCTCGGCGTTTGAAAATCCCGCTATACGGCAGCTGTTCTCATACATGCTAATAAAGATTGGCCAGTCCTCTGGATTTCCGTTAAAGATGGGTAGATCTGCGGGTAAAACTTGCCTTGCGGCTAGCTGAGAAGCAGTAGGTCCATTTAATTGGAAACACGATACCTGCGTTCCTTGCTGCTGTGCAAGCAAGTTGTATTTTTGCTCGATGTATCTTTTCTCGGCTTCCCGCCTTTCCTCCAGCATTGCCAACATCAAATAATTTGAGCTTGGCGATTGAGTTTGCTTGACTAAGTTTACTTTGCCGAGATAAGACGCATTTGCCGCGTGAGGTTCGGGGCATTGCTGTTCGGTGGCTTTGTTGGCATATGGTATATTGGGCGATCCTGTTGACGGGTCACGACCAGTGCTTGTCGATGCCACGTTGTCCAACGCTTGTTGGCAGCTGTTGCAAATCCATTCAGCCTCAGCAATTGAGCTATTGACTCCAGCACATTGAAAGTGGTACCATTTCTGGCAATTGTCGCATTGAACCCAATGTTGGGTACTACTGTTTAGGCGACTCTTGTTACAGGCACTACAAATGTCTTGATCTTTATTCATGATGCTTTGGATTTGTTTTAGTCTATTGGTTTCCGATTATATTGTGCTATGAATTTATCCCCTGCAATTTGTGCATGTACTACTTAAAGATTTTTTACACATGCATGGCTTTGAACACTTTATGTGTAGTTACGCTCTAATATACATGTGTATGTGTGTCTTTATGTATTTGCACTTGATACATATGGTGAAATTCGGGCACGTGGAAACTTTTTAACCTCAATAAACTTTTTTAAAGAAATGTGACGCACGGGGTTTGGTTTGTATTAAAACAAACTTAAGTAACAGTTTATATAGCATTTAGTTTATTTAGCGCGATTTTACAACATGTGTGATGTAATTTGACATTTTAAACGAAGAAGGCTTTCTAACGCTTTTAATAAATCTTTTAACGCTTTAAAAAAAGTTTGTCGCTTTCTTCCCCTGGTGCCATCACAGACTGACGCCAAACTCTTGGTCGGTCCCGCTCGTGTTTTTCAGGGCTGCCATACTCTGGTATTTTCAGGGCTGCCATAACCCAGTATTTTCGGGTTGACGGTTAATATTTAAATTTGTAATGACGGCGGTAACACTAATTGATAAATGTGTTCCTTATGTGAATGTCTCTACCGTCTCCAATACGCCGTAACATTAAATCGAGATATTTCAAAAGGTTTAAAAAAACTGGTTCGCTTCTCGACTATGCAAATTATTGTGTAGCGAGGTCTCAATTTTGTCTCCTAAATACTCAATGCTACAATAACTATATCGTGCGCTGTAGGGTTGAATTCTATAAGAACCCAAAAAGATTCTAAAATTCTAAACGACGCTCTAAATTTACTACCTTCCATCTTCAAACTTAATGACCAGACAGCTTATAATAATGCAGATATTTCAAATTTGTTTGCTAAATTCTTTCAGGCGACTTATTCTACTACTGCTTCACATCCCACATCTAATCTCTTCTCAATCCCACATTTAAATTGTGTGTTTTTATACCCTTGCAGAGGGTATTATAAAATTGATCAGATGTTTGTAACGCACAGAAGGAGACGTTTCCGACCCCATAAAGTATATATATTCTTGCTCAGCACGAGAAGCTGAGTTGATATAGCCATGTCCGTCTGTCCGTCTGTCCGTCCGTCTGTGCGTACGCGTTTTACTCAGCCGTCTTAAGAGCTATTGGCCTGAAATTTTTTTTTCGGGTGTTTTTATTACACGGCAAAAATACATGTTTTAGGATCAAAGATATTGACCAAAATTCTAAATATGATATATCACTTACATAGATAATGTGTAATATATAGGGTGTTGTATATTGAAATGCTGTATAGAATATAAAAATTTAATTTTATAGAGTGTATATATGAGCATCTCAAGATAAAATTTGACGTAAGATTTTCCATTGTAGTTTATACTAAGTTTAATTATGGATAAAACATTTTTAATAAGTAACTAAACAACATTTACATGTAAATAATTGTTTGAGGAAAAAACAGTTGAAATCATATTGTATTCAATAAGTATTGGTCAATTTATTGATAATTCTGGAGCATAAAAAACTGTTGAAAAACATAAATGTACGAAATCACAAATCGATTTTCCTCTGTTTTTGAGCGAATCTGTCGATAACTTCTTCCACCGTAATAACAATATCTCTGTTAATACCCATTAGAGCAAGTCCGTTCAGCCTATCTTCTCCAGTTAAATTTCTTATCCAATTTTTTAAACGCCTCAAAGTTGAAAAGCTGCGTTCGCTGCTAGCAATGGTCACAGCTAACGTTGCTCCTATCTTCAAAAATTTTGAGAAGTTGGGAAAAAGTCCTTCGTTGCAAAGATTTTATGCGTCGATGAATGTCTTCGGATGAGTTTCTGCCCCAACCAAACGTTGTCTCCACAATAGGACTTCATTTATTACTATGGAAACAGTTGCCTCAGTAGCTGTTGGCCATTGATCCATTATTACTTCGACAGTTTCAGAAACAATACCATGAATTTTTTTCGTGGCAACTTGGTCATTGAAATTTTCAATTTAAAAAAGGATTTTTAACCAATTTTTCAGGGAGGATATTTTCAATAATTGACAATGTCGATGTAATTAGCGATCAAGGTGACATCACACGGGACAGAATAGAGAGATTTTGGTCAGCAGCAGTTAAAGAAAAGCAGACGTGTGGTGAAGAGAAAAAGTTGAAGTCGGAAAGTTGTCAAAAAGTTAAAGTCGGAAAGTTGTTAAGTCGTCGACTAAAAAGTTGTCAAGTCGTCGAGAAAAAGTTGTCAAGTCGTGGATTACAGTTGTGGAATTGTCGATATTAAGTTGCAGTCGTGGGAGTCGTATATGCAGTGCCAGAAGCCCTAGTCTCCAGTCATCGCAAGTTGCTGTTCCAAGTTGCCAATTATAATTATGTATCTATCAATATTCATCATTTCACTATATATTTTAATAAACAAGGTGCTATACCTTACATATATTTACTTCGCAACAGAGTACGACAGAGTTTGTGAGTTATACGTTAGATTCTGCCCAAACTTAGACCTATGATGACACAGGTTTTTATATTCTCTATGGAAACTTATTTTCGAATGTTCCATAGCTTAAATCAGGCTTCCCTTTCCAGTGGCGCCAGATTTGCGTGCAGCAGAAGCTGAAACACATGCATTCGCAATAATCACGTTTTGTGTGCTTCTATGTATTTTCTGATTTGTCGAAAACCGCGAACTTTCGAAATTTTTAATATAAAAGATAAAATTTCGTATCATATAAACAAAAATGAAAGTGTTTAAATGATACTATGTATTAATCGAGCATTCTAGCAATTGAGTTGGTTTAATGGCTGAATCAATTTTATAAAAAATGAACCAATTTTCGGGTGGTGGTTTTAACCTATGCACCTTAGTAAATGTCTGACTAACTACTCTTTTCACGAACCTTTTCGTGTTTTTTGCCAATCTTTTAACAACCTTTTTCACCTTATCGCTCCTTATCTTTCTATCACTTCTCTTCGCGCTATACTTTTTAATAATTAACAACGAAACTGCTGAATATATTTTGGACTTTGCTACTCATCCCTGACCACGTTGGCTGTGAATCGGGCCATAGCTGGCACCTTGTGCAAATAAAACGCCTCCACCGGGTGGGGGATGTTTAGTTGTGTATATGGCTAAGCTTATTTTCTTCAATTAATTGTTATCTGTTTTTAAGTTTTTTTCGTCGTATTGGGGCTAGCCCCTATCGATATATAAGTTAACAAACAATCCAACGAACTGCTTCCGCACTAATTCTTAGAACAATCTGTGCAGCTGCAACGTCGATGTGACGAATGCCATATAAACATAAATATGCTGACACAGCGTCTGACCAAGAGCCCATAGCATATATTTACTTCTTATGTATTTAGCTTTAGATTCATATTCCCATTTATGTACTTAGGCTTAGTTCTCTTTTATTTTCTTCAACATATTTTGTTTTTGTATGACCCTTTAACAATAAAGACACATAACTCCGGCACTTGGCCGTAACAAAATTATAATCGCTAATATATTGCTGATCCACAAGGACGGTGATTCAGATACCTAATCGTATCTCATCCTAATCAACATAAATCAACCCATAAGTTGGATCCCATCAACCCCTAACAGGAACCAGTGGACGGACCCAACATCTTAATTTATATATTTTTGGTTACCCACGTGCGCATTCTTTTTTTTTGTGTATTCCATTATTCCTAAGTCCCAGGTTGTTCATGTCCCTTGGTGTGGTTTTGACAGGAATACCTGAAAGAAGAAAGAAAAAAGAAGATAAAAAAGGTGAAAAGAATACCAATAAAAGGGATAATTTTTCTTTCGATCTTGCCCCCCTAAAAGAGCTCTGATAGGTAGGTGGGAATCGGGAAGGGGAATCATCTTGATTTAGCGTAAAGAAAGAAATGTAATGTTATCTGTTGCAGACACCTGCTCAAATATACACCAGGGCAAGATAGTGTTAATAAATTCGTGTCTTAGAAGAAGCTCGTCATCTGGATCCACCATGTCTAAAGACACACAGGTGACTCAAACGGGGGCGCGGGCATGCGGGGGCGATCGTCCACATCCTACGGATCAGAGGTCGACTAAATCCTTTCATGCCAGAGATTTAGGCACTGGAGAAACGAGGCCTACCAAGCGCCTAGAATAGATTTAAATCCGGATATGAGGATCCATGGGCAGCCGCTAGCTCCATATCCGGGCTCGGAATATCGGCTTCGACGGCGATATTGCCAACTCAGCGATACCAGCCTGAAGGGAATTTCAGATATCGACGTGGAGGTCAACGAGAGACGGAGAGGGCTGGAGGTCAGCCGCCCAGTATATCCAACATCTTAATTTATACGTGGGACTAGGATGAGAAAGAATGTTTTTTTTCAGTATCGTCTCAGATTAATAATAAAGAAATTCTGAACACCAATTGCTGTCGACTTACTGCGTTGAAGCACTCGTGCATTTCCGACCAGACGAGTTCATATAGCCATGTCCGTCCGTCCGTCTGGATCAACGCAAACTCCTCCTCGACTGTTAGAGCTACAGAGTTGAAATATTACACGTAGGCTTGTATATACTGCAGGGGATGTACATATATCTCGCATTCAGTAGGATCGGACCACTATATCATATAGCTCCCAACAGACGCCAAAGTCCCGAACAGTGACTTTTCTCAATAACTTCGTTATTTTCTGAGCTATTGTCGTGAAATATATATAATATTAGAGAGTTTATTATGCCTATAAACGACTGTGCCAAATTTGATCAAGATCGGGTAACCGTATCATATAGCTTCCATACGAACGATCGGTCGAAAACAGTGACTTTTGTAAGTAACTTCGTTACTTGTAACGCGATTCTTTTTAAATAAAACATTTGTTAGTTTAATATATTTGTTACAGACTGTGTCGAATTTGATAAAGATCGGGTGACTATATCATATAGCTCCCATAGGAACGATCGGTGAAACACAGTGACTTTGATCAATAATCTTAATTATTCCCTATGCTAAGATTGTAGGTCGTTCTTTCGCAAACTTTAGCTTTTTATATAAAATGTTCTTCTACATTAGTGGCTAATAGGTAAGGAAAGAGTTACCAAAAAGTTGCAAGGTATACAAACTTTGACGCGGTCGAAGTTAGCGAAGTTATTTGCCTAGCTATATATTTTTAAAATAATGTTTTTTTTTTATTAGTTTGAATCAAATTTTTGTTTTAGTTGATTTTTTTTCATTCGAATTCAAATTTATATTTTATTTATTTATAGTAAGTTTTTTTTTAAGGCGAACGAAAATTGGTTGACAATCAGCAACAATGATGTCAACCTAGAAGATATAGAGGGTATGTTTGATCAATGATACAAGAAATGTTTATATTGTCGAAATTGATCTGAAATCTTGGAAGGTTTTGCCAAACCAAACGAAAAATGTGCGCCAAATTTGGGAGATGCGTAGATAGGAAAGAAAACGTGTCTTAATAATTATTTTCCAGATTTTCTTGGTAAGCGAGGAGCATTATTTTTAGCCGGAAACAGCTACTTCCATGAATGCAGGTCATTTAAAAATATTAATGGGCTGTTGGTTCAGAATATCCAATATGTCGTTGGTTGTTTAAAGTTGATTAGGAGGAATGTATTTATTATTTGAATACTACTATTTGGACAATGTGTTGTGGGAAATTTCTAGGCAATTTTAGTTTCTCTAGTTGTGTGATATGTGGATATCTTGCAAATTTATAACACGATGAAAGTGTTCTTTTAGTTTTTCTACACCAACGAGTACATGGTGTTATCGATAATTTATGATCTTACGTATTTACGTAAGTCGGTCGGTGAGATGTCAACGTAAAGCTCAGCTCTACAGAAAGAATAGGAAAGAAAATAGAATTGGCGAAACGGACATTAAAAGATGAAATACGCATGGCCTCCATTTTTCTTAACCCAACTGCCCAATGAAATAGATGTGCTGCAACCTTCGCTACCCTAAAGCGTGTACCGGAAAAAAAAATCCAAGAGCCCATAAATTGCATCTTTCATAGGATTTACCAATAAAACCAAGAACGTGGTTCTGGTGTACAATTCTATAGCGCATTTGGGATAATACTAGCGAAGCGTCTGTGAGTAATTCCGTGTCTCATAATCTTGTTTATTGTAGACTTTTGGACAACGCCGCTTCGCCGGCATAAAATTATTCAAAATAATTAAAATAGGGTAAATATATATACAATTATTTGACGTATAGCTAATGAACCTGTTCCTACTATGGACTGGCACCACAAGTGCTTAGCAAATTACCCTTGAGTAATAGGCCCGCAAAGTCTAAGTTTTTGACCGGAAAATGGAAGACACTGCCTCAATGTAATAATGGAATTTAAGTACCAGACAGTCTTCGGCTAACTCTCGTTGCGTGCAGGCGTTAGTTTTCATATCAGCAGAGTCTAATCGGTGTATTTCTTTCGCGACCCACGTGGCCTATCATTATTTGCTTTCATACATTCTTTCGGAAGTGCAGTTGTGTTTTAGCTTTTATTACTAAAGCTTATTTCATTACACACTGGGCCTCCCCCCTCGGCCCCTATTCAGAGGGGCAATCAGTTTGCGATGCGATACATTGTAATCGCATCAAAAAACAATGAAAAAAAATCTCAGATTTTTCCAGTATTGCCGTGTAAAACGCCCTACGCCTAATATCTAAAAACATCTCCTCCATCAATAACTTGCGTGACGGCAACCTGCTGATGTTGTTTAACAATCAAAGCGAGGCTGAAAATTCATCACCTCACCTGCTTTACCAGGCATTTGCGACATCACATGTAAAATGCTGTAACCTTCCTATCACAGCGACGATAAATCGACCGATAACCGAAAGAAGGCGGTAGGTGTATTGCAGCAGATCGAGATTCTTTGTTTCAGTAGCTTTTGCGGGGAGGGGGTTGTTCCCTGAAATCTCTCTATAAAATTCAAATTTTATTTGGATCTTCACAGAAACTAACGTTAAATGGCAATTGAATGACTTACAAGAAAAATAATGACGAACACAGTAATGAACTCATATTACTAAAAAAAAACCACGAAAGAAATGAAGGAGTATTCTTTTGTTCACAAGCCAGCGGTTACTGAGGTCAAAGATGTAGATGGATCTTATCAGTTCTATACCCCATGAATCTTTGTTGTTCTTTGTAAAGATTCCCATTAAAAAAACTGGACAATATATACTCACGTACCCATGTCACCAGGTAAATAAATTATAAAGCTTAAGCAATCATATTCAAATTCATTATAATTTCAAGCAGATACATTTTATTTCTTACAAAAAATATATACAGACGGATTTTAAACTGCTTGTCCGGTATAACTCAACATTTTGAGATTCAAAATTTTTTTAGACTTGAGAAACAATAGAACTCAAAGTAAATGAAACTATTCAATAAGAGGGACTAAAACTAGTAGTATAAAAAAGAGATTACTAGTTACATGTTATTAACTATTATAGAAGATACTAGAATTTAAAAATTATTGAAGGAATATTGTAACGTGTTTTACCTTTGTGGAACAAACTAACGCCACCCGTGGCCGAGCGGTTGGTTTACGGTCGGGCGTTCGATCGTCAGGCCTAAGATAACTCAGCAGAATCGCAAAGAAAACAGAGGCAGTTTCTTTCGTTTATTCAATCTCTTTATTTTCCTTGTCTTGGCGGCAGCGAAAACTTTCAAGCCCTTCCTCTCTCTTTCTCTCCTTTTTCTTCTCTCCTTGTTAAGTTGGCCGCGCTAGCTCAAAAAAACTAGCCCTCCCGGTGGCGCCGTTATTAGTGTGCCCAGCCGTAGAGAATGGGACTGCTTCTTAAGGGGAACAGTTTGCGTTTTCCTACTATACGAGTTGCCACCCAGGCTGTCCACGTTACATTACCCCCTCCTTAGACTCGAGGCTCCTGCCCGAGTACCAAGTCGTTGCGAGGATCGGGCCGGTAAACAGCCAAACGGTTCACATGCACGGTTCTGGTAACTCTTTTTCCAGGGGGTCGAATTTCGTAGACAAGATCCGAAATCCAACGTACTATTGTAGCGGGCCCAATCCAATCGCATTGTAGCTTTGGGCAACGGCCCACTCTTCGGCTAGGTGAATAGAGCCATACTTCGTCGCCGGGGCAGAATTCCTGAGGGTGCGATCGTAGGTCGTAGCGGACTTTGTTCGTCTGGGCAGCCGTTAGCAGTTGGCGGCGAGCGTTCGCATTTACCACCCGCAGTTGATTTTGCAGCTTAGCCAAGAATTCCGGGACTTCCGTTGGAACCGGAGCTGGTGTTCCAAATAGTAAATCGTTGGGCAGTCTAAGTTCTCTTCCAAACGTTAGCCTTGCGGGCGAATAACCGGAGCTTTCATGAACCGCTGACCTGTAGGCCAATAACGCCATGGGCAGCAGCTCATCCCAATCATGCTGGCTAGTAGATACAAACTTTGCCAAGTAATCTAGCAACGTGCGATTGAAGCGTTCCACCATGCCGTCTGACTGTGGATGCAGCGGCGTGGTACGTGTCTTTTCAACAGTCATCAGCCGCATACAGGCCTGGAAGACGCCCGCTTCGAAGTTGCGTCCTTGATCAGAGTGTAAGACGAATGGAACGCCGAATCGACAGAAGACTTCTTGTACCAATGCTCGAGCTACGGTTTCGGCTGTCTGGTCCGGTATGGCTGCACATTCCGGCCACTTGGTAAAATAATCCATAACTACCGCGACGTAACGGTTCCCACGAGGCGTAGTGGGTAGAGGGCCTAGAATGTCAATCGCTAGACGATCGAACGGGGCTCCCATTAGGCTTGGTTGCAGGCGGCCGACGGTTCTTCGAGGTGGTCCTTTGCGTGCGTTGCAGATGGTGCAGCGTGCGCACCAGAGGGTTATATCGGCACTTTGGCCGACCCAGTAAAATCGCTTCTTCGCTTTGGCTAAAGTCTTCTTAGCACTGAAGTGACCTCCGGATGGAGAGTCGTGCACGCCTCGAATGGCAGCATCTACCAGTGAGCGGGGCATAAGGGCTACCGGTATATTCTCCGAATTTTTTATGGTAATCACTCCTATTTCATCAAAGGCTAATCGGTCGTAGAGATGCCACAAAGCTCTAATTTCTGGGCTCTCGCCCCACAATGTTGTTTTAGGCGGTCGTTCGGACTTGTTCATCCAATCGCGCACCTTACCGAGGGCCTGGTCCGCCTCTTGCTCCTTGCGCAGATCGGGTAACAGGACTTGGGTAAACAACACGACCACTCCATTTTTCCGTTCGACTCTTTCGCATGTGGGACAGTCGCTACAAGGTCGGCGAGAGAGCGTTACCATGTTGTGTACCACTTCGATGCTGAATCTGCATGTCGTACTGTTGCAGACGTTCTATCCAACGTGCCATCTGCCCTTCTGGTTCTTTGAAGTTGTACAGCCACTGTAAAGACGCATGGTCAGTCCGTACGAGAAACGGACGGCCATACAAATAATGATGAAAGTGTTTAGTGGCACGGACTACGGCGAGGAGCTCTCGACGTGTTACACAATAGTTACGTTCTACTGGTTGGAAACATTTACTATAATATTCGATTACTCGTTCTTGTCCATCCTGTAGTTGATGAAGCGCCGCACCCGCCCCAGAATTCGAGGCGTCCGTATCTAGAATAAATTGGCCGGTGTCATTGGGAAACGCCAAGACGGGGGCTGTCGTAAGACACTGCTTCAAGGTGTCAAAGGAGTGACTGCAGTGAGTGTCCCATTCAAAGCGTCGAAGTTTCTCAGTCAGCTGGTGGAGCGGTCGAGCGATAGTAGCGAAGTTTGGGATAAACTTGCGGTAGTATGAGCAAAGACCCAAAAACGATCGCACTTCCTTGGTACTTCGAGGTGTAGGCCAGCTCAGCACTTTATCAATCTTGCTGGGGCACGCCTGTAATCCATCACGACTCACGATATGGCCTAGGTAACTAACTTGTTTCTTAAAGAAGCTGCACTTTTTCGGACTAAGTTTAAGGCCAGCCTCTGCCAGTCGTTTAAACACGTCCTGCAGGTGTGTGAGGTGCTCCTCGGTCGTGCGAGAGTAAACAATCACGTCATCAAGATAGACTAGCGCGAACTTCCACATCACCCGAGACAGAAGATTGTCCATCAAACGTTCAAACGTAGCGGGGGCGTTGCAAAGCCCAAATGGCATCACATTGAACTCGAAAAGTCCAGCATCGCAAGTGAAAGCTGTCTTTGGTCGGGAGAGTTCGTCCATCCGCACCTGCCAGTATCCGCTTTGTAAGTCCATCGTCGAAAACCACTGGGAGCCGTACAACGTGGATAGGATGCCGTCCATTTTGGGCAGCGGGTATGAGTCCTTGACTGTTATCTCATTCAGGCGCCTAAAGTCCACGCAAAATCGTGTCGCTCCATCTTTCTTCTTGACTAGCACTACCGGCGACGACCACGGACTGACGGAAGGGCGAATTATGCCTCTGTTCTCCATGTCAGCAACCAGTTGCTGCACCTCAGCTTTGCGCGCAAGAGGTATTCTTCGGGCCATCTGTTTAATAGGGCGTGCCGGCCCGGTATCGATGTGGTGAGAAGCTAAGTTGGTTTGACCAGTCTCGTCATCGTTTCGGGCAAAAATAAGCCGATAGCGATTCAAAAGTTCCTTTAGCATTAGTTGTTTTGTAGGCGGTAGGTCCACTTCCCCGAATCGGTTCCTATCGACAGAATCTGAGCTCGCATCTTCCCATCTGTCTGGTAATACCACTTCTACGGTTTCTAAGTCGCCCAAAACTAGTGTGGGTGGCAGCGTCCTCTCGTGTGCGCTTAGATTCGATATCCTGGCAGAAAATTGGCCGGCCACTGGTTGGACGACGCCGGTGCTCAGGACGATATCGTCCGGCAGCTCTGTGTAACAGTCTTCCTTCAGTAAGCTCGGTAACGCCGGCTTAGTCGTCGCACATTGCACTCTGACATGCGTGTCGGAGCGTGGCGCCAAACAGACGGGAGTCATCAAGTATATCGGATTTCGTGGCGCTTCGGCGGCGCGGAGCAAGGGCATGGTACCCCAGTGGAACCTTAGGTGCATCTTATCAAAGTCGATCACGACCTTGTTTTCTAGCCAAAAATCAGTACCCAGCAGTGTAGGCGTAGAATCCTTCACCAGGACAAATCGATGAATCAGGGGCTTGCGCAGCACTTGCAACTCTACCATCGTTTCTTCAGTGGAGGTGAGCGTTAACGACGCCATACCATACATGGTTACCTGGCATGGTGAGGTTCGTATTGGCTGCTTCACATCTCGCCAATTCAACACCGAGACTGCCGCGCCGGTGTCCACCACTATTGGCAATGGCCTCTGCTGAAAGAAAACAATACAATGTAAGCTGTCCTTAGCATTTGGTACAGGTGAATACGTAGCTTGGATAGGATTCCCCGTCCCACGTCGGCCATTTAAGATAGCAGCATCTTTCCTGTTTATTTCAGGGGGGCATTTAGCGCATGTATTTGATGGGACGGCGGCCAAGGGTTCACGAAACAATCGCGCCAATACGGTTTCTTCGTTCAAGTCAGGGTTCTCGCTTCCAACCGCGGGCTCTGTCCATAGTGACTCGTGCAACGGCGTGGTTGGATGCCTGTTGCTCTGGTCCGTGGATGGCTCCAATGTGGTAGGAACGGAATGCTCAAATATGGCAGACCGCTCAACTCCATTAACGGTGGAAACGTTAGAATGGCGAACGTTCCTGGTACTGGCGGCTGAATTTCGGGTATCTGGACGGTCGATAGGGGCCAGAATATTTTCCACTGCCGGTGCCGCGCTTTCACCCTCATCTAGCCTCTCCGTTCGTGATGCCTGGGGGCTTGGCATTAGTGGGCAACTGATGCGTTCTTCACTGAATTGGCCCTGAGGGTCGCCGGTACATTTACTGGTGTTGGAGATAGGATAGCTGTATTGTTGGGTGGGGGCGTTGTCTACTATTGCCAATGTTCGCCCCGCTACATTGGCATGCTGCTGTTTTCCGAAGGGTGACTTGTTGTTAGCGGTGCCTCTTTCGTGAGCTGGCTGCGACCTCGTCTTCGTCGGCGACGTTTTGGTGTATGGAGGTCCCCACTCTCGACCACCTGACTGTGCAGAACCGGCTTACCGTGTGTGCGTCCAAACTGGGCTTGCACTCGCATCGCTACGTCCAATGCCTCTTGTAGCTGAATCGGTCGGCTAGAAATTACTAACCCCTGTAGCGGAGTTTCGCGCATACCGTCAATAAATTGTTGCACCAGAATCTGGTCATACATATGTCCGGGCATTCCACTAAAAGCGCATTGGGCCAAGCGTTCCAATTCCAATGCAAAATCGGGCAATGATTCCCTGGGTCCTTCTATCCGATGACGCAACAGTTGATAGCTCGACCGGCAATCTAGCATGAATCGTTGACGCATGGCGGCACACAGTGTTGAGTAGGTAAGTGTAGGTTGTGTAGGCAAGGTGCCATAAAATGTTGAGGCGCCAAACATGCCAAACATTTCTCATCCTCTGCCCACTGATAGTAATTCGCCACCTTGTCTACCAGTCGCTCAAATTCGCCCCAAGATCCAGTTCCATCAAACAACGGCAACAAACCAGGTTTAAATTGCGGGACGGGGGTTGATCGCGCCCACGCCGCTCCGTAGGTGGTGGAAGCGGCCCGTGGCAGCGCGTCCTGCCTTGGTTGGGGTAACCCACCCCACGTGGTGTGTTCCGGCGGCGAAACGGGCCCTGGCACCGCTGTGGGCTGCGCGTTTATAAAGGACCGTTCTAAGGCTTCGCACATTCGGTCGATCTTTTTATTCACCGCCTCCACTGATTGTGCTATAGCAATAATAGAACTGCCGCTATCCTCTTCCATTCTGCTGTTCCGAGCCTGCGTCGATTTCTTAGGCATTTCACACGTGGTGAGGTTCTTCGCAGTAACCGAACATAACCCCACACCTGACACCAATGTAACGTGTTTTACCTTTGTGGAACAAACTAACGCCACCCGTGGCCGAGCGGTTGGTTTACGGTCGGGCGTTCGATCGTCAGGCCTAAGATAACTCAGCAGAATCGCAAAGAAAACAGAGGCAGTTTCTTTCGTTTATTCAATCTCTTTATTTTCCTTGTCTTGGCGGCAGCGAAAACTTTCAAGCCCTTCCTCTCTCTTTCTCTCCTTTTTCTTCTCTCCTTGTTAAGTTGGCCGCGCTAGCTCAAAAAAGCTAGCCCTCCCGGTGACGCCGTTATTAGTGTGCCCAGCCGTAGAGAATGGGACTGCTTCTTAAGGGGAACAATTTGCGTTTTCCTACTATACGAGTTGCCACCCAGGCTGTCTACGTTACAATATCAAAGAAATCAATTTAATTTTTTTTTTTTTTTTTGTAGTAATTATTATTTTAATTAATTACATTTTTTTTTAACTTCATAAGGGCTTCTAAACAAAATCATTAGAGTTCAATTCAATTAGAGTAAGATGCAGATGGCGGAGAGTTAAAAATTTAATTAATCAAATTTTCGGACACAGCTTTTGTTATGGCCAGCCCTGAGGCTATCGGTAGAGTTCTATCGATAGTGACAATAGGGGCAGAAAATAGTGGGCAAGTCGGGGAATAGCGGGGGATCTTGTGTTGGGTAGATCAGAATTATAAAGGATTTTTTTTTGAATTTGAAAGTCGTCCAGCGGTCAAAAGGCTGCTGACCCAGGCTCGGGTCTAAGGAATAAACCGTAAGATCAGGCGATGAGTCGTCTGATTCTAGAAGGTTAAACAGGTTAAAATCAGTTTAACGTGGACAGTGAGGTTCGGCGGTTGACACCAAAAAAAGAGAAAAAAAGAAAAAAAAAAAACAAGGAGAAGGAAGTGCAGTTTAAATATCTTAACAATGAAGTATAATTAATTGTAAATATATCCCTGAAATCCTTGAAATTAAAAAAAAAAAAACAGCTCCTTCCATCGAGCCGAGGAGCTCAAGTTTGGCTGATGAGCCAAACAGAGAATTTTTGATTTTTTTTGTGAAAAAAAAATTTTTGTGTAATCCTGAGGCGCAGCGAGGCGAAACCGGCCGTCAAAATTGGGTAAGTGTTCGTGGTACCACGCAAGTTAGGGACTTTTTTTAAATTTAAAATAATTGCCCCAAAATAGGCCGGTTAAATCAAGCTGCGCAGGAGCACCCGCAGCCCCTGTCCACTTTCTAAAAAATTGTACTTGTACCTGTCCCCAAACTAAATTCTTGGTCCCGTCGGCCCATTGGGCCCAAAGATAAAGTCAAGAGAGGGACGTCGAAAAGAGTAGATTCCCGGCCACACGTTTTTTTCTGATTCACACATAGCCCAGCATAAGAGCAGCAAAGTTTTGGCTGATTGGGGGAGAAAAAGATTTTGGCTCTCATCCCCGTCAATTTTTGGTGCGGACTGCTCCAAAAAACCCCAAATTTGTTGGCGAACTCCACCTGGCTGGAAAAAACAAGTTATTAGTCTTTTATTCCGTTTTTATACCCTTGCAAAAAGTGTATATTAATTTTGGTCAGAAGTGTGCAACGCATAAAACGAAGCATCTCCGACCATACAAAGTATATATATTCTTGATCAGCACGACGAGACGAGTTCAAATAGCCATGTCCGTCCGTCCGTCTGGATCAACGCAAACTCCTCCTAGACCGTAAGAGCTACAGAGCTGCAATTTTGCATGCAGGCTTGCATATACTGCAGGGGTTGTATATCTCGGATTCAGCCGGATCGGACCACTATATCATATAGCTCCCATACAAACGCCAAAGTCACGAACAGTAACTTTTCTCAATAACTTCGTAATTTTCTATACTATTATCGTGAAACTTAATATTAGAGAGTTTATTACGCTTATAAACGACTGTGCCAAATTTGATCATAGGAACAATCGGTCGAAAACAGTAACTTTTGTAAATAACTTCGTTACTTTCAACGCGATTGTTTTCAAATTTAAGATTTGTTAGTTTAATATATCTGTTAATGACTGTGCCAAATTTGATCAAGATCGGGCGACTATATCATATAGCCCCCATAGCAATGATCGGTCAAAAACAGTGACTTGTAAATAACTTCGTTACTTGTAACGCGATTCTTTTTAAATAAAACATTTGTTAGTTTAATATATCTGTTAATGACTGTGTCGAATTTGGTAAAGATCGGGTAACTATATCATATAGCTCCCATAGGAACAATCGGTGGAAAACAGTGACTTTGATCAATATCTTCGTTATTTCCTATGATTGTAGGCCATTCTTTCGCAAACATAAGCCTTTTTAGATAAAACGTTCTTCCACATTGATTGCTATTAGGTAAGGAAAGAGTTACCAAAAAAGTTGCAAGGGTATACAAACTTTGACGCGGTCGAAGTTAGCCCCGGCCCTCTGGTTTTTTATGTAAATTTTGTTAATTTATTTGTTTATTTAATTCACTAGCTTAATTACTTATTTATTTATTCCCTTATATATTTATTTATTCCCTTATTTATTTATCTACCTAATTAATTCCTTATTTATTATTTTGTTTAGCGTTAAATATGTATTTTATCCTTTTTGGTTACCCACGTGCGCATTCTTTTTTTTTTGTGTATTCCATTATTCCTAAGTCCCAGGTTGTTCATGTCCCTTGGTGTGGTTTTGACAGGAATACCTGAAAGAAGAAAGAACAAAGAAGATAAAAAAGGTGAAAAGAATACCAATAAAAGGGATAATTTTTCTTTCGATCTTGCCCCCCTAAAAGAGCTCTGATAGGTAGGTGGGAATCGGGAAGGGGAATCATCTTGATTTAGCGTAAAGAAAGAAATGTAATGTTATCTGTTGCAGACACCTGCTCAAATATACACCAGGCCAAGATAGTGTTAATAAATTCGTGTCTGAGAAGAAGCTCGTCATCTGGATCCACTATGTCCAAAGACACACAGGTGACTCAAACGGGGGGCTCGGGCATGCGGGGGCGATCGTCCACATCCTACGGATCAGAGGTCGACTAAATCCTTTCATGCCAGAGATTTAGGCACTGG
Source organism: Drosophila tropicalis (assembly GCF_018151085.1). Taxonomy (NCBI): domain Eukaryota; kingdom Metazoa; phylum Arthropoda; class Insecta; order Diptera; family Drosophilidae; genus Drosophila; species Drosophila tropicalis. The sequence goes on along the minus strand of NW_027172360.1, from coordinate 1,364,367 downwards.
AGAAACGAGGCCTACCAAGCGCCTAGAATAGATTTAAATCCGGATATGAGGATCCATGGGCAGCCGCTAGCTCCATATCCGGGCTCGTAGTATCGGCTTCGACGGCGATATTGCCAACTCAGCGATACCAGCCTGAAGGGAATTTCAGATATCGACGTGGAGGTCAACGAGAGACGGAGAGGGCTGGAGGTCAGCCGCCCAGTATACCACCAACCGGGATGCGAACCGAGCCAGCCAGACTGCCAGAGCACCATCGAAGACCCTACATACCGGTGTACAAGTGGCAACTGCAATTCTCTGGACGAGAGGGGGGTATCACGGCAGATTATTTTATCCTCCGAGTCAAGTACCTTCAGAGACATTATTCTACGCCATGGGAAGACATATTGAGGGACTTTCACCAGCTCCTGGTAGAAGAGGCTTCCGAGTGGTACTGGCTAGACGCACTAAGCCTCCAACGGATTGGAAAGCACTAAAGTCCCTGGAAGTGCAGTATTGTGACTCACGCTGCGATCATGAGAGGATGCAGGACATGGCCGAGAGGAAGCAGGAGAATCCCTTGATGCATATTTCCAGGCGATGAGACGGTTGCGAGCGGCGGTTCGATCACCGCTTTCTGAAGACTGTGCGGTTAAAACAATAAAGAGAAATCTGCTGGAACCCATGAAACAGTGGGTGTACCCAGTGCGAGCCTTTACGGTAGAGCATTTGAGGGATGAATGTCGGGACGCCGAGAAAAACTTCGCCGAGGTACTGGCTAAACCCGTAAGCGTGAACAAGTACGCTCAACCTCGCTGAGTTGACTTCCCAGCTGGGCAAGTTAGCGAACTCGGACATTCGCAAGATGATGGATCAATCCGATCACCCCCAGAAGAGGCCGGAGATGTCGTGCAAATTGACGCCGTGGCAGGGAATGGTGCCAAACGCCCTTTAATCTGCTGGAATTGCCAGAGAGAAGGCCATGTCTACATGGAATGCGAGGACCAACAGCGCAGCCTGTTCTGCTACAAGTGTGGCATGCGGAACACCGTGACTCCAAGATGCCCAAAGTGTTCGGGAAACCAAAGACGGAGCGAGATGAGACCGGCCGTGTCGCGCTCCGAACAATAAGTTCTTTGCCGAACGTAGTGCAAGAAGGACCGAAGGGGAGTGAGGGCCAGTGTAGGATGCCAAAGTCGTTTGAGGAAAGGATGAGAATCTACTCTGAGGCCCGCAACAGGATTTTTGAACACAACGCCCTCAATGGAATGACCACACTATCCAGGCACGTCCGGAAGGCACGAGAGAGATTCAGGCAGAGGAAGTGGGAAAGGAAGCAGATTCGTTTGACAGTTGCTGCGATCGGCCCTCGAGATGAATATGATCCCAGGGCTTATGCGCAGATAAGTCTGGGAGGACGAACGATAGAAGGTCTCCTTCAATTCCGGGGCGACAGTAAGCGTGCTGGGAAACGGATGCCGAGAGTTGATCATGGAGACTGGGTTAGACTGGAAACCGTTTTGCTCATCGTTGACTACAGCAGGTGGCAATAGAAAAGCAATAATCGGGAAGGTTCTGGTAGAGGTAGAATACAGAGGAAAGAGTCGACCAGTTCTGTGTTATCTGTGTCCCACATTGCAGCAAAACGCATATTTCGGAGTAAATTTTTGGAAGGAGTTCGATTTGGCTCCAGAAATTTTTGTTCATGGCAACGGGCAGCGATCTCAGGATGCCCTTAAAGGTTCAGGAAATAGGCCAGGAGCCACACGAATTGTCCCAGGGAGAACAGGCGAGATTAGAGGCCGTTAAAGCATCGTTCCTGTCATACGAGACTGAAGGTTTAGGACGTACTACTCTCATGAGGCATCGAATTGAACTGCTGGAGGGGACCGTGACGGTCAAGTCAAGGCATTACCCGATTTCTCCGGCTAAACAACGCCTTATTTATGATGAACTGGACGAGATGCTGCGCCTCGGGGTAATCGGGGGAGAGTAAAAGCGTCTGGAATAATCCAGTGACCCTTGTGATGAAGCCAGGAAAAAATAGGCTCTGTTTGGACGCCAGAAAAGTTAATCAAGCCACCAAGAAGGATGCGTATCCGTTACAACAAATCGATGGCATACTCAGTCGGATCGGAGAAACAATATATATTAGCAGTGTCGATCTGAAGCATTCGTATTGGCAGATTGAACTGGAGGATCGAAGTCGCCCGATCACGGCTTTTACGGTCCCTGGAAGGCCTCTATACCAGTTCGTGGTGACGCCGTTCCGTCTGTGTAATGCAGGACAGAGTTTGTGTCGACTGATGGACCAAGTGATCCCTGCTAGGCTTAGAGAGAAGGTTTTTGTTTATCTGGACGATTTGCTGGTGGTGACACCCGACTTCGAATCACATTTGGAGGCTCTCCAACAGGTCGCGGATTGTCTGAGGGCGGCGGGATTAACGATTGGGTTAAAAAGTCCCACTTTTGCCACAAGGAGTTAAGGTACTTGCGATTCATTATTGGAAAAGGTATATTGCGGACCGACCCAAGGAAGGTGTAGGCCATTCAAAATTTAACAACCCCACGAAGCGTTCGGGAAGTGCGAAGCTTTCTGGGTACGGTGGGATGGTACCGCTGGTTCATTAAGAAATTTGCGGAGTTAGCTGCTCCACTAACAGACACCCTCAAGAAAGCCGGTAAATTTCAGATGACCGACGAGGCCAGGGAGTCGGTGAGGCGCTTGAAAGATGCCATGACCACGGGCTCGGTTCTAAACCACCCGGATTTCGAAAGAAGGTTTTTCATCCAGTGCGATGCTTCGAACCTTGGAGTAGGAGCGGTACTGTTCCAAGAAGAACCCGGAGGAGGCGAGAAACCAATTGAGTTTTATTCGCAAAAACTCAACCGATGCCAGCGGAACTACAGCGTCACAGAAAAGGAGTGTCTCGCAGCTGTGTTGGCAATTAAACGTTTCAGGCCTTACGTCGAGATGCTGCCCTTTACAGTCATCACGGACCACGCGAGCCTTAAGTGGCTGATGTCGTTGAAGGATCTGGATGAACGACTGTCGCGATGGTCGCTGAAGCTCCAGGCTTTCGACTTTGAAATTGTGAATAGAAAGGGGGCAGAGAACGTGGTGGCCGACATACTATCCCGGATGGTCGAAGGATTGATGGTGGAATCCATCCTGGGTATAGAAACGACCGAGTTCGACTCTGCCGAGTATGATGAACTGCGAAGAGAAATCCTAGCGAACAAAGAAAAACTTCCGGACCTACTCGTGAAAGATGGATACATTTTTAAAAAGGCACCCGCGCATCAGGGGCTACCTGAATTACAGGATAGTGGAGGTTGGAGATTGTGGATACCACCGGCCTTGGCGACGACGCTAGTCGCTCAAGCGCACGAGCCCCAAATCCGAAGTCATGGAGGAATCCCAAAGACACTGTCTATTTTGCTGCAGCGCTTTCACTGGCCAGGAATGGTGGCTCAGGTGAAAGCGTATGTCCGAAACTGCAGCGTGTGTAAAGAGATGAAATCGACAAACTGTGGGCCGAAGCCAGGGATCGGAACTGAGGTAAGGTCCTACCGGCCGTTCCAGAAAATTTATATAGATTTTCTGGGGAAGTATCCACGGTCGAAGGGCGGGCACGCGTATGTGTTCGTGGTAGTGGATCATTTCTCAAAACTTGTGTTCCTCCACGCCATGCGAGAGGCCACGGCAAACGGTGTGGGGAAATTTCTCAAGCGGGAGGTTTTTCACAAACTCGGAGTGCCTGAGCTGTTTCATAGTGATAATGGGAAGCAGTTTGTATCGAAGCAATTCCAGCAATTACTCCGAGAATACGGAGTAAGGCATCTACGCACAGCGGTGTATTCGCCCCAATCTAATGCAGCTGAAAGGGTAAATCAGTCGGTGTTGAACGCTATACGGGCCTATTTGGACACCGATCACCGCGACTGAGACCTGTATCTTAGCGAGATTGAGTGGAGCGATACATCAGGCCTTGGGGGTGTCGCCATACTTTGCATTGTTCGGGCAAAATATGTTCACGAATGGTACGGATTACCAGCTGGCTCGGAAGCTGAAGTCGTTGGAGGATCACGAAATAAACGTGTTAGATCGGGAGACGAAGATGGCTTTGATGAGGGACGAGGTCAGGAAAGAATTGCACGTGGCTCACGATAGGAGCGCGACGTCTTACAACCGGCGTGCTAGAGAAGTGAAGTTTCACCCTGGACAGGAAGTTTATAGGCGAAATTTCGTATTAAGCAATTTTGGGAAAAATTTTAATGCAAAATTTGCGCGCAAATATCTTAAATGTCGGATACGAACACTGGTGGGCAATCATATGTATGAGACTGAGACTCTCGAGGGGAAGCCCTGCGGAATCTAGCACGCGAAGGATTTAAAACAACAGAGAGAATAGAAATTATTGTAAAAAGTTACGTGGAAAAAAACGATCGTTATGAGCAAGGCGAGAAAGCAATTAATATCTCAATCACTTACCTGAGTCCCGCGAAGAGGCATGCATCGTCCCGTGGCTTTGAGTCGTCTGGCATAATAAGGGCGTTTTCCCTCGTTGGGCGCGTTTCCCCCTGGTCCCTGGTGTGGGTGGGTCGTTGGTGTGTCTCAGTATGGGGAGGGTTCATCATTATTTTGGTGGCGTCCTGTTTGTTTATTTATTTCTATCCATTTTTCACCGCCATATCTGGCGTGTGTCTTAGAGATGTCAGTGTGTTGTTAGGGCCAGCCCTGAGGCTATCGGTAGAGATCTATCGATAGTGACAATAGGGGCAGAAAATAGTGGGCAAGTCGGGGAATAGCGGGGGGATCTAGTGTTGGGTAGATCGGAATTATAAAGGATTTTTTTTGAATTTGAAAGTCGTCCAGCGGTCAAAAGGCTGCTGACCCAGGCTCGGGTCTAAGGAATAAACCTTAAGATCAGGCGATGAGTCGTCTGATTCTAGAAGGTTAAACAGGTTAAAATCAGTTTAACGTGGACAGTGAGTTGCGGCGGTTGACAAAAAAAAAGAGAAAAAAAAAAAAAAAAAAACAAGGAGAAAGAAGTGCAGTTTAAATATCTTTACAATGAAGTATAATTAATTGTAAATATATCCTTAAAATCCTTGAAATTTAAAAAAAAAACAGCTCCTTCCATCGAGCCGAGAAGCTCAAGTTTGGCTGAAGGAGCCAAACAGAGAATTTTTGATTTTTTTTGTGTGAAAAATTTTGTGTAATCCTGAGGCGCAGCGAGTCGAAACCGGCCGTCAAAATTGGGTAAGTGTTCGTGGTACCATGCAAGTTAGGGACTTTTTTAAATTTAAAATAATTGCCCCAAAATAGGCCGGTTAAATCAAGCTGCGCAGGAGCACCCGCAGCCCCTGTCCACGTTCTAAAAAATTTTATTTGTACCTGTCCCCAAACTAAATTCTTGGTCCCGTCGGCCCATTGGGCCCAAAGATAAAGTCAAGAGAGGGACGTCGAAAAGAGTAGATTCCCGCCCAGACGTTTTTTTCTGATTCACCCATAGCCCAGCATAAGAGCAGCAAAGTTTTGGCTGATTGGGGGAGAAAAAGATTTTGGCTCTCATCCCCGTCAATTTTTGGTGCGGACTGCTCCAAAAAACCCCAAATTTGTTGGCGAACTCCACCTGGCTGGAAAAAACAAGTTATTAGTCTTTTATTCCGTTTTTATACCCTTGCAAAAAGTGTATATTAATTTTGGTCAGAAGTGTGCAACGCATAAAACGAAGCATCTCCGACCATACAAAGTATATATATTCTTGATCAGCACGACGAGACGAGTTCAAATAGCCATGTCCGTCCGTCCGTCTGGATCAACGCAAACTCCTCCTAGACCGTAAGAGCTACAGAGCTGCAATTTTGCATGCAGGCTTGCATATACTGCAGGGGTTGTATATCTCGGATTCAGCCGGATCGGACCACTATATCATATAGCTCCCATACAAACGCCAAAGTCACGAACAGTAACTTTTCTCAATAACTTCGTAATTTTCTATACTATTATCGTGAAACTTAATATTAGAGAGTTTATTACGCTTATAAACGACTGTGCCAAATTTGATCATAGGAACAATCGGTCGAAAACAGTAACTTTTGTAAATAACTTCGTTACTTTCAACGCGATTGTTTTCAAATTTAAGATTTGTTAGTTTAATATATCTGTAAATGACTGTGCCAAATTTGATCAAGATCGGGCGACTATATCATATAGCTCCCATAGCAATGATCGGTCAAAAACAGTGACTTGTAAATAACTTCGTTACTTGTAACGCGATTCTTTTTAAATAAAACATTTGTTAGTTTAATATATCTGTTAATGACTGTGTCGAATTTGGTAAAGATCGGGTAACTATATCATATAGCTCCCATAGGAACAATCGGTGGAAAACAGTGACTTTGATCAATATCTTCGTTATTTCCTATGATTGTAGGCCATTCTTTCGCAAACATAAGCCTTTTTAGATAAAACGTTCTTCCACATTGATTGCTATTAGGTAAGGAAAGAGTTACCAAAAAAGTTGCAAGGGTATACAAACTTTGACGCGGTCGAAGTTAGCCCCGGCCCTCTGGTTTTTATGTAAATTTTGTTAATTTATTTGTTTATTTAATTCACTAGCTTAATTACTTATTTATTTATTCCCTTATATATTTATTTATTCCCTTATTTATTTATCTACCTAATTAATTCCTTATTTATTATTTTGTTTAGCGTTAAATATGTATTTTATCCTTTTTGGTTACCCACGTGCGCATTCTTTTTTTTTTGTGTATTCCATTATTCCTAAGTCCCAGGTTGTTCATGTCCCTTGGTGTGGTTTTGACAGTGGATACCTGAAAGAAGAAAGAAAAAAGAAGATAAAAAAGGTGAAAAGAATACCAATAAAAGGGATAATTTTTCTTTCGATCTTGCCCCCTAAAAGAGCTCTGATAGGTAGGTGGGAATCGGGAAGGGGAATCATCTTGATTTAGCGTAAAGAAAGAAATGTAATGTTATCTGTTGCAGACACCTGCACAAATATACACCAGGGCAAGATAGTGTTAATAAATTCGTGTGTTAAATTAAGAGTAATGAACAAAAAAATGAATTGCTGAGTGTTTTCTTGAAGGGGGGGAAATGGGGAGGAAGGAGCACGACGACTCCAGGAGGAGTTGATGATTGGTGATGATGAGATGTTGTAAGTGACGACTGCTATATATATGGGGTGGCATACCTCATCGACATGCCACGAAGGAAAGGGAGGGCCCGTTCGACCTCGATAATCCGGAAGAGGAGGTCCGGTTCACATGGAGCGGCGGCGACGACATCATTCCTGTGAGGGGTTAAGATTAAATTATTAGTGAGTTTGTGAGATAGTTCTGATTCGTGTAGTTTATTTATCGTAAGTGTTGTTTAGTGGAGTGGCGTCTGAAGTGATCCTCGTACTGTGTCGGGATTCTTTCAGACGAAGAGGTATTGATGTTCAGCTATTTGTCAATTACCGAATTGTTTATTGTTGCGTATATTGGGGATAGGTTGTAGGATCTCACGACCTACTTTTCCGATAGCTAGCCGGAGTGAGCCCCTATCGATATACGCGGGACCAGGGTGAGAATACTGTTTTTTCATCTGGCATGTCCATAACACTTTTTTTCTCACAACTTTTCTCCTCCGTGTTAAAATGAAATGAAGCCTAGAAAAAAAAAACGAGAGCGTTGCCACCTCAAAAAAAAAAACGATAGATCACTTATCGCTATCCCAATATTAATCATTTATCGATTGATCGAGATACCATTATTATTTATTTATCGATTGAGCGCTATTGGAAATGTGGCGCGTAAAGTCGTTAAGTTTAAAAATTTGAAAGTTTAAAGTAGCGCGCGCTACAATAGCCGATAATATGCAACGTTAGGCAGCATATTAGTGGGAATTAGTTTCGTATATCCTTGGCGTGAAATGTTCCGACTTCTCTACCTTGCATATTTTCTAACAAATAAAAGCAGTTTCCGAGTTTGTTTTAGATTCAACATTTTAGCTTTAAAGTTCTGATAGAATTTGCTCAACGTGATGTTTCTGCGAAAAACTTCTTGGCCTTCTTTAAAAGAGATCGTCGAAGATTATACTGCGCTACATTTCGATAATATGCTTTCTTAATGTTTTCTTTTATATCCTGTTCAGCTGCGTTGCTTTGCGGAGAATATAAAGCGGTATACTGATGGTTTATGCCCAGTTCAGTAAGAAAAGAATTAAACGAATTAGCCTTAAATTGAACACCATTATAACTAACGATGATTTCCGGTACTCCAAAACAATGAAATATATGTTTTAACAAAAATTCTTGTATGTCTTCAGAGCGAAACTTTTTCAAAGGTTGTAACCAATGATATTTACTGAAATGGTCAAGAACAATTAACAAACCGACAAACCCATTTTTGCTACGCGGGTAAGGACAAAGTAAATCGATATACAGACGTTGAAAAGGTCTACAAGTTGAAATATGCTGTCCCATAGGTGGTCTAAGCGTATAAATTGGTGCTTTGGAATCCTTACAAGTGTCACACTGACGAATATGGTCACGCACATCTTTTACCATCCTTAAAATATGAATGTGATGCTTGCCGGGAGGTCGAGAATAAGATGCGCTCGTTCATGAGGCGGACTAGAGATAGTTTTGACACTTTAAGGGCAGGTTTTAACAAACTCCAAGCAGAGTTTACTTCGGTGAATGAGTCTCCGAAACGTAAAAGGACCAGTCCATGGGGTGTTTCGGTATCTGTAGATCCGCCAGCGTCTATTATCGTCCCCGACTGGTCTCATGCACCGTCCACTCCCACTGTACAGCAATTGATGTCGTTTAAGAGCCCGGTTGTGAATGCGATTATTTAGTAACGAATTACCGGTATCACCTGGGAATGATCTCCTAAAAACGATGCCAATTGTAGTGTCCGACCCTGTTGTCACATTTTTTTATTTTTATTTATTAAGAGCTAAATTACAATTAAAATTATAAGCTTTTTTTTTTTTTTTTTTTTTGACTATGGCAACGTAGGCCTTCACCATAGCAGTCAAAGAAAATAGCCAAAGGCAGCCTTTATATTAAATAGAGTCAATTCAGTGGATTAAAAGTTAGAAAATAATTTTTTACAGAATTTTAAACAAGAAGAATATTGTTTGTTTACATGAAATGGCGAAGCTAATCTTTTGCTTACGAAAGCAAAGTTTAATCATTTTGTTCATCTTGCTTCACCAAATTAGATGCACCAAAGAAATATACAAAACAAACCAAAAACATAAAGCAAAAATAAGTCATAAAAATTCATATGACAAGTATTGCTTAAAACCAATCAAAACAAGCATCCACAGTATGTGAAAAACACTTAAGATTATAACAACGGCGCGTTATCAAGTAACCAACGCTGAGCATGAATTATAAATAATTTTGAAACATTTAAGGATAGTTATAGGATAAACCTTTTTCTTTTTATTTTGGATTAAGTTTTTGATTGAATATTTTTAAAATTTATATTTACTTGAAGACTGCAGTGGCTCACAGACTGATCGTCATACATATATCTTCAATCGGTTTCATATTAAGTTAGTTACCAGTGCTGTTTCGTATTCGTGGATGCACCGCTAACAAAATTTTGGCCAAAAAACTGTATTGGAAGGGTCTAAAAGGGCCTCCGACTCCTAGGGCCTCTTAGTAAGACTATTTACCAAGTTACGAGGGAGAGTATATTTTATCCACCTTTCTCCTAAGCTTCCATGCTGTTGCACGAAGCCTTCTTTACCTTCACTCCGCCACAAGACAGCTGATCGCACCAGTAATAGAAAACGAGGAAAGATAAATTTAAATCAAATTTCAATTCCTTTAAACCATCTGATACCAATAAATAAAAACATGATAACTATCGATTACCAAGCCCGTATGGCACATGATCAGAACACTCAATGGGAAGAAACTGCTTTCAGCAGTAGTCCATGGCTTATGCGGTCACCGCCTTTGAATACGAACACGGGGATGTCGGCACACTTTGCCAATAACCCACGTGAAATCCACTCCTCATTATAGCCTTGCAGAGGGTATTATAAAATTGGTCAGATGTTTGTAACGCATAGAAGGAGACGTTTCCGACCCCATAAAGTATATATATTCTTGATCAGAGAAGAGATCAGAGATCAGAGAAGAGAGATCATGAGAAGCTGAGTCGATATAGTCATGTCCGTCTGTCCGTCCGTCCGTATGCGTTTTACTCAGCCACCTTAAGAGATATCGGGCTTTCTGTGCTTTTTATTATCTAACGCAGATCAAGTATGAGGATTATCAGGATCGGACAACTCATATAGCTCCAGAACAAACATTACTAAAATGGTGAGAACACGAAAGTTAAATATTGAAATACGCTCTGAGAGCAAAGCTTAGAATGTTTTCTTGTTGAAATTTACTTACAACAACAATAAAATAACTTTGTAAATAAAAGTTGCAGAACGAAATTCATTGTGTAAATACTTTTGACCACCCCTGTATATCAGCAAGGTGCAGCAGCGCCATCGATCGCAGCAATTGAATGTACAGGGGTATGTTACCAGCAAAGACTATGAAGATTTTGCATTGTGGGGCCACGGGAAACGAGCATGCGTTCTAATCAAAGCTGGCTGCGGGTCGGTGATCGACGTCATATTTGGCGACCCAGACCAACTAGTATTTGTGTAGATATTACACGGTTAGAAATTTTTTTTTTTCTCGCGATTCAATAACATTTTATAACTTATAAACTCACTTTTGCCTAACTAAAACTTTATCATCACTTTAATCTTACAACAAAACTTGCATTTGCGGTGTTGTTTTGTTTTGCTTTTGTCTTAAATTTTACCGTTGCAGGTAATTATCGCGCTATTGCATACAAATTGTTGGTGGATGTGTTCAATTCCTAGTTTTGTTTGATGGCGCTCTCGTCTTTTGCACGCGACTCAGTGATACGTGTTTTTATACCCTTGCAGAGGGTATTATAAAATTGGTCAGATGTTTGTAACGATCAGAAGGAGACGTTTCCGACCCCATAAAGTATATATACTTTTGATCAGCATGAGAAGCTGAGTCGATATAGCCATGTCCGTCTGTCTGTCCGTCCGTCCGTTTGTGCAAATCAACTTCACGCCGCCATCTTATAGCTCTTATCGAGATGAAACCTGTATTTGAGCTACTTATAGCCCGGAGCAGATAAAGTATGAAAATTGTCAGGATCGGACTACTATATCATATAGCTCTAGAAGAAACATTTTCATGAAATTTGGAGTATCCCCATGAAATTTACTACGATGATAGATTGGTTAAAAAAATTCAGATTCCAAAATTTGAATCTGATCGGATAAATAGAACACAAGTTACAGTCAATATAAATCGGTTCAATCGCTGCCGGCAGCGCTGCTTGCTGCCTAGTAGGCAGTGCCTACTACGTCATACGTCATCAACAGAGTACATGCATACACACACATGCACGTACATGCATTCACACGCTACGTGAACTGTATGTGTATGCGTGCCGTGCTTTGCTTAGGGAATGATAGAAGAATAAGAACAAATTGTAGTAAAAAGAGTAAAATTGTTTTGTTTGTGTATTCATGAATTGAGTTGCAGGGAAAGAAATTTCAAAAAATAAAAATGTTATTGCCAAGGACTGCAAGGGTATTGTTCACGCCACCGGGTGAACAGCAGAGAGTGAGGGGTAGGGTTTTTCCCAAAACCGAATTCGGTCATACTGAGGAGGGTGACGAAGGGTTCTCCTGTAAATCGCCATATTCAATCTAATCCGAGTTTTTCACCCGAACACCCGTTCCTTCTCTTCAGAATTTTCTATCTCGATTTGGATCCTTCCGCCCCTCCACGAACATTGGTCCTTCGAGCCGGATATCCTTCCGCTATTCCAGCTTGCATCGGCGGAATTCCTGATAAGTACAACATTTCTTATTAAAAATCTCATTCACATTATATTCCATTACAAACTTATAAAAGTGTGAGGTTTCCCGCTCTTCCATAGCGACCTACATACTTTTGTATACTTGTATGTACATACCTGACCTGTTCCAAGGGTTACATGGTATTTCCCGATCATTTTTGTGTTTATGAAGTGCATTTTTTTTTTTCATTCTTCGAAATTCTGATTGTCCAAAAGTCCAATTGCATAGCAATACATACATATGTATGTATATACACACATATACATTCCTACATGTAAAAACAGCTGTTTTCTAACCTGCAAGTAGAGGTGCTTAATAATCGAGAATTTATAAAGTACCACTTACCTTTACTTAAAGTGTACAGCACACTCAACGGGCTGATCATTAGTCCATCGGCATAAATTATTTATGTCAAATAATTTATACATCCATACATACATATGTATGTATGTATGTATATGCCGCGGTAAGCACACATTTACACACATACATATGTCCACATACAATTTGAATTCACCCACACAAAATTAATTGCAGCCACTCCGATTGGCTTTCCGCAATTTAATAATTCGAAACCTACATAATTAAAGTAGGAAATCGTGATCCTCGTTAAACAATTTACAATTAATTAAACTCACAAAACTTAAACAACGGCAGAACAGCTGACTCTCGATCAGTGCTGACACTCAAGTCTCATCAGTGCTGACACTTGAGCCAAGCCGTGATTCGGTCACGACATCCATTTTTTCCTTCGTGATTTTCTTATTGTGCAAACATATTTCAATCGACTGATTGAATTTAATTCGCAAAATATTTTCTAAAGAAAAATAAGTACAACTTTATTTATATGGAATTAATATTTTGGCTTGTCTTGGTGCATTTTGATCTTTTCCTCAGGGATCCATGAAATTGATCTTGTCCGTTTAATAAAAACTAATTCCGAGTTTTTTTTTTCCTTATTGAAAAGTTATCGGCACTCCCAATCCTACTAGTCTCAATTTTTCCATACTTTTAAATACTCTTATAAATTTAAACATTTTTCCACATTGTATAAATTTTTATATCCTTATAATTATTCACACAACTGCGAGGAAAATTATTAATCCTTCCAATTTTATTTATGCTATCTATGCTTATTCATTGTGTTCATTAAAAAGAGGAGACATTTCTTCTTCTCACTCCTCCTCTATACTTAAATTATAGAGTCCACTTACGGCTTCGTTTCGATCTCCTCGCTTGAGAGCTCTAATTCCACGAAGTTATTTGTTTCCATTCGATTCGTAATAGCTCAGAGAACACTCTACGATGTCTCTTTCCGACTTTGTTGCCGTGTGCGAGACATTAACGGCGTTCGAGACTCGCGAGGCCCTGGCTTTAGCTGACGATGTGCCACTCGTCTCCATTAAAATACACTTAGACCAGCTTAAGTCACTTTGGACAAAAGTCGAGGCAGAGTTTTCACGATGCTATAAAGCCTTGACGGCTCAAAAGAACGAAGATAGTCCGAAGCACATAGCTACAATTAAAGCTAAAAATGATTATTGTTATATGGTATATGTGCGAGGCGGGACTTTGTTTGGAGAGCGAATCGAGCAGTTGTCCGCGAAAATAGCTTCCCCACCAGTCAGGCTCTCCGTCGATTCCACCCACCAAAGCCACACAGTTCCCCCGTGCGAAGTCGAAATCTTCAACGGAGACAGCCTGGCTTGGCCTACATTCCGTGATTTGTTTACCGCGATTTTTATCCATAATCCAAGTCTAACACAAGTGGAGAAACTTTACCACTTAAGTTGCAAAACTCGCGGTGAAGCCAGAGCCATTGTTTCTAGGTCACCCTTGACCAATGAAGGGTTCCAGTCCGCGTGGGATAACCTCACTGCGCGATACGAAAATAATCGATTATTGATTATGACCCAAGCCAAGCAGCTTCTACAGATCCCAGCTGTAACACAAGAGTCTGTCAACGCGTTGAGAGAACTGCAGACGTCAATTCAAGGTTGCTTAACCGGTCTTGAGCTTTCCGGGGCTTGTACAGACAATTGGGATATCCTTCTCATAGCAATCTGTACGAGCAAAATGCCCAAATCCACCCTTCTGTTGTGGGAACAGTCCGTTCCAACTAAGACCGCCGTCTCATCCTGGGACGACCTGAATCGATTCCTAACTGATCGCCACCGTGTACTAGAGGCCACAGATGTCCTTCAACCAAACTCTAGCGGTCAGACCTTTCCATCCGTAAGCCGAAAACCTACGGCACGAGCTCAGGCCAAAAATAGCTAGTGTATACAGGGGTGGTCAAAAGTATTTACACAATGAACTTTTTTTTTGCAACTTTTATTTTCTAAATTATTTTGTTGTTGTTGATTATACAAGAATACAAAGAAAAAGAAAAATGAAAAAATAACGGTATGTAGAGCAAGTCAAAATCAAATGAACGAACGAAATACAGTTGTCAAAAGTATTTACACAGTTATTGTTTGCGACAAAAGTATTTTCATAATGAAAATGTACTCTTATTCTTTGACTTCAGTTTGTAAAAATAAGTTGGTTTTGCTTTCATTTGGACTAAAAAAGCTCCAATTAAAAAAATTAAGATTGATAATTCGAGAACCAACTATGAAAATGGTTTAAGCACGAGAGTTGAATATTGAAATACGCTCTGAGAGCAAAGATTAGATTATACACTAATGTCATTGCAAACGCTGTATGTAGTTGCAAGTAGGCAACAAAGATCAGCAGCAGAGCAATGAAACAAATGCAAAGAGGCAGCAGGTTAGCAGCAGAGCAACAACATAGTTGCAGAGATGAGAAGGATGGTGCCAGGTGGCCGCAGAAGCAGATCGGAGAGGCGAGCGGAGTCCGAACGAGTTTAAGAAGAGGCGAGCGGAGGCAAAGCATGGTTTTTTAACAATTTAAATAATAATATTTATTTGTATAAGACAACTAACTATAAATAAAAAACCAAAAAGTCACATTTGGCGGCCCTTTGCAGAATGTTTAAAAATGTTCATCTGAAATGGCTTCACCAAGTCAAATTGACCAATGAATTATGCAAGACGAAACCAAAATGTCAAACAAAAATAAGTCATAATGACATATTAAATTATTGCTTAACTCCAAACAAAACATGCATCCACACTGGAAAACACTTAAGATTGTAACAGCGGCGTAGTTGAATTAGAATTATCTTCAGCGCTGTAAGCTTTTCTTCTGACCCTAAATAATTTTATAATTTTGTAAATGCTAAACGTAAGACCTCTGTGTCCATCTCTTTTGTCCTTTCAAAATAAATGAAGCAAGTAAGTCGACTCGGGTATACCATACACCAGGTGAAACAAATTTTTTTAAATTTCGAAAACCAAATGTACATATGTACAGACATGTTCAAAAGTATTTGAGCAACGTAATATTTTTTGCAATTTGCACTTTAACGGATTTTGTTGTTAGTGTTGTAAGTCTGATATGCAAAAGATGCACACCGTTAGAAAGTTTAGTCTGTCTAGAAGCAAATGAAAGAAGAAAGGAAAAAGATAACGGTACATATGACAAAACTAAAGCAAACCAAAGATTACCGCTCTCTTTTCAAAATTATTTGAGGACATTTTATGTGTGTCATAATTATTTGAGCAGTGCAAAAGTAACATTTATTCTTTGATTGGCGTCCGCAAAGTGCAGTCATATTAATTTGCTGATGTTTCAAAATTAAAATGGTGAAAACCAAAGAACTTTCCGTTGAGGTTCGATCGGAGATCGTAACAAAATTCAAGAGTGGAACCTCCGCATCGGCCTTGGCAAAGACATACATAATTTCACGTAATACTGTGTACTATTTGAACAAAAAAAAAAAAAAGATAACCAAGGAAATTTGAACAATTTAAAAAGATCTGGACAATGCAGACGAATATTGGGAGAGATTGCAGAGAATCCATCAATAAGTCCTGTAAAAGTCGCAGCGGCATCAGAAAATTTAATTGAAAAGAAAGTCAGCAGCTCCACTATCTATCGCAAGATGAATGAAATTAATATAAAAACGTACGTGGTCCGGAAGCTTGTTGAAATTAGCCCAGCAAACAAAGTAAAACGACTGGAGTTTGCTTTAAAATTCATACAAAAGTTTTGGCACAATGTATTGTGGACGGATGAGACGGCTTTTAAATATCAAGGCTCATATGGAAAGCGATTTATGCACCTTCGAAAGAGTCAAAAGCACAAGGCGTGCAGCCCTTGAAAAAATTTGAAGAAGGTACCGTAATGTTTTGGAGATGTGTCTGCTACTATGGGTTTGAAGACCTTACACCAATCGAAGGGACTTTAAACCAAACGGGACATATCGACATATTAAATGACCATGCTTTTCCTTCTGGCAGCCGACTTTTTCCAACCACCGACTGGATGCTACAACAAGACAACGCGCCATGTCACAAAGGATGGATTCCAACCGAATTCTTAAGGGGCGCAGGTCAGGCTGTGCTGGAATGGCCACCACAGAGCCCAGACATTAATATTATTGAAAATGTGTGGGCTTTTATAAAGCATCTTCGGACAATTGATCCAAATCGGAATCGCGAGGGTGCAATAAAGGAGATTCAAAACATTTGGTCAACATTGACCCTGGAATTTGCGCGGAATCTCGTAAACTCTATTCCTGCTCGACTGCAGGAAGTTATCGATGTTAAAGGCGATATTACACGTTTCTAGTTTTTTCTTAAATATTTTGTTTAATAGTTATAAACTTTATTAAATAGTTATAAAATAAATGTGTTTGAAAATTTTTAATAAAACACTAAAAAAAATCAAATTAATTTTTGCTCAAATAATTATGACACACATAAAATGTGCTCAAATAATTTTGAAAAGAGAGCGGTAATCTTTGGTTTGCTTTAGTTTGGTCATATGTACCGTTATCTTTTTCCTTTCTTCTTTCATTTGCTTCTAGACAGACTAAACTTTCTAACGGTGTGCATCTTTTGCATATCAGACTTACAACACTAACAACAAAATCCGTTAAAGTGCAAATTGCAAAAAATATTACGTTGCTCAAATACTTTTGAACATGTCTGTATGTCTATTAAATTTTTTTTACATGTTTCATAGTATGTGCTATCTCGCTCACTCTACGAACACACGAGCACTCTAGCGCCGCTACTAGCCAACGGCCAATTCTGGCCTTGTGGACCGCGTAGTAAAATACGTTCATACGCATATTTTGCATGTTTCTAGACCGATTTCAATAAAATTTAGTAGTTTTGTAGAAATAGATAAGATTAATTAGTCTGCCGAATTTGAATGCGATAGTCAAAAAACTACAGGAGAAAATCGGTTTTTTCTTAATTATGGAGGCGGAAGTGGGCGTGGCAAAATATGAAAATATATATACTCTGCGCGAATACAAAGCCAGTATACATACTAAATTTGGTGACTTTAGCTTTGTTTGTTTTTGATGAAATCAGTTTTGTTTGATTTGCGGGGGCGGAAGTGGGCGTGGCAAAATTTTTAAATAACCAGTTTCTGCGCGTCTATTAAACTAGTCTGCATACCAAATTTGATGTCGGTAGCTGTCATAGTTTTTAAGAAAATCAGTTTTATGTAAATTCCGGGGGCGGAAGGGGGCGTGACAAAAAGTTTAAACAATTAGTTTCTGCGCGCCAACTAAACGAGTATATAAACCAAATTTGATGTCTCTAGCTGTTATACTTTTTAAGAAAAACAGTTTTATGTGATTCCTGGGGGCGCAAGGGGGCGTGGCCGAAATTCCAATTAACTCTGAACATGTGCATACTACACGAGTATACATACCAAATTTGGTGGCTCTAGCTCTTATAGTCTCCGAGATCTGCGTGTTCATACGGACGGACGGACGGACGGACGGACGGACGGACGGACAAACGGACGGACGGACAGACGGACATGGCTAGATCGACTCGGCTATTCATCCTGATCAAGAATATATATACTTTATAGGGTCGGAGAAGCTTCCTTCTGCCTGTTACATACATTTTGGCGACTTTAATATACCATTTCACCCTATGGGTGTATGGTATAAAAAGCTAGCACTGATTAGGCAATTTCCGATATGTTTGCGAGTTTTTTGAAAACAACTTATTCCTTAACGGAAAATCGAGCAAGTCCGTATCCGTATCATTTAAAAAAGTCTAATTGTATTTTCAATCCAGTGATTGATGAAAACTCTCTTCTTAGCGAACTTAAACTAGTTAAACCTGTTTATTCTCCGAGGCCAGAACGTAGGTCTACCTGGCTACTCAGGTTCTGTGCAAACGCATTATGTAAACCCATTTTAAAATTGCTTTTATTGTCGTAACGTTTTAGAATTTACCTCTATAATTATCAAGGGGTTCAAAAATGCTAAACAAACTGATGTCATGTACACTGACTTCAGTAAAGCCTTTGATTCTATTAATCATACTGTATTATTACTAGGCCAGAGACCCTAGTTGTACACGAGTTTGCGCCCAATAAGCGCTCTCGTCCGTTGCCTGTCCACCTTCCTACTTTATCTTCTGCTTCAAAAAACTGATAACGTCTAGTCTTTGCATTCATTATCAAAATGTAAGAGGACTTCTTACCAAGCTGTCGAACCTTTTCTGTGATAGCCAAACCTTTTCGGCTGACATATTAGCTTTCTCTGAAACTTGGCTTAACTCCTCTGTTTTAGATAATGAAATTCTTTCTAATAATTTTATTTCTTATAGGCTTGATCGTGTTGGTCGTCGTGGCGGTGGAGTACTCATTGCTGTAAACTCGAATCTGTCTTCAAGTGTGGTGCCGATTGATCTCCCCTTAGGTGTTGAGTTTATTTGCGTCGAAGTTACATGTTCTAACTTTAGCCTATATATCTCTTGTTCATATATTCCTCCAGCTTCTGATATCATGATCTACGTGCACCATGCTGATGCTTTACGAACTATTTTTGGTCGTCTTAAAGATCGTGATGTTCTTATAGTTTTAGGTGATTTTAACTTGCCTAATATTTCTTGGCTTGTTGATGATAATCTATCTTTCTTAATTCCTTCATCTCAACATGGTTTTCTTGATAGCCTACTTGAATGTCCACTATATCAGTTGAATTCTTTCCTTAACTGTTCTAAAAGAATCCTTGATCTTGTTTTTGTCTCTGATCCCACTGTTAGTGCTGTATCGCAAACACAGCCACTAGTGAAACCTGAAGATCCTTATCATCCTACCATTGAAGTTACTATTTCTTACAATTCCGTTACTAATTTATTTAAAAACATCTCAAATTCTCGTCGTAGATGTTTTCGTAAAACAAATTTCAATCTTCTTAACAGCCTTATTTTCTCTTTTGATTGGTCGTTTCTATTTGAGTGCTGCGATATAGATTGTGCAGTGAAGTTTTTCTATTCTGCTCTTAATTCTCTAATTGATAAATGCGTTCCTTATGTGAATGTCTCTACCGTCTCCAGCTCGCCAGTCTGGTTCACACGTAGGCTCTCTAATCTTCGCAACATTAAATCGAGATATTTTAAAAGATTTAAGAAAACTGGTTCGCGACTTGACTATGCAAATTATTGTATAGCCAAATCCCAATTTTGTCTTTTAAATACTCAATGCTACAACAATTATCTCGTTCGCTGTAAGGCTGAATTTTATAATAACCCCAAAAGATTTTACAACTTTGTCAATTCCAAAAGACGCTCTAATGTCCTACCTTCCACCTTCAGACTTAACGATCAGTCTGCTAATAATGATTTAGATATTGCAGATCTGTTTGCTAAATTTTTTCAGTCGACATATTCTACTACTGTTTCGGATCCCACACCCTATCCCTTTTCAATCCCACATTTAAATTGTATGTTTTTTTCCCAGTATTACTGAAGACTGTATTCTCTCTATCTTGTCATCTATGAAGTCTTCCTTCGTTCCCGGGCCTGATGATATACCTAGTTGCATCCTTAAAATGTGTTCGATTTCCCTATCTAAGCCTTTAGCTCGGTTATTCTTTATATCGAGTGAGACTTGTAGATTTCCTGATATTTGGAAGGAGTCATTTATTATTCCGCTTTTTAAAAAGGGTTGCAAATCGGATGTTTCCAACTACCGTGGCATTGCCAAACTTTCGGCAATACCTAAACTGTTTGAGAAAATTATTACGTCTTCCCTTCAACATCTATCCAGATCCACTATTTCTCCTTGCCAGCATGGTTTCATGAAAGGTCGTTCGTCGCTTACCAACCTTTTAGAATTGACTACCCTAGTACACCATGGCTTCCGTAAAAAGTGTCAAACTGATGTTATTTATACTGACTTCAGTAAGGCTTTTGATACGGTTGATCATTCTTTGCTTCTCGCGAAACTTAACATCATGGGTTTTTCACCAAAATTATTGGGTTGGTTAAAGTCGTATCTTATTGGCAGAACCCAAAGGTGTCTTTTCGTTCCTCGATATCTAAAACTGTTCGAGTTACGTCAGGTGTACCCCAAGGCAGTCATCTGGGCCAACTATTATTTACATTGTTTATAAATGATTTGCCTTTGGCCTTGGCTCATTCACGCGTGCTCATGTTTGCGGATGACGTCAAGATTTGTTATTTCTATAATGATCCTTCTTTCCAACAGTACTTGCAATCAGATCTCGATGCGTTCTGTGATTGGTGCCACGTTAATAAATTACACCTTAATGCCTCTAAGTGTTCTTTTATGACTTTCAGTCGTTTGTCTCCGCTCCTAGCTCATTACTCTATTAAGTCTGTTCTGTTAGATTGTGTTCCATCATTCAAAGAATTAGGCGTTATGTTTGACCCTAAACTTTCATTTAATGTTCATATTTCTTCAATTGTCAACAGAGCAAGCAGCCTTCTCGGCTTCATTAAACGTTGGGCCAAAGAATTTGATGATCCCTATGTAACAAAGGTTTTATACACTTCGTTAGTTCGCCCTACTCTAGAATATTGCTCGCCAGTGTGGAACCCGCAATATGATGTTCACCAGCGTAGTATTGAATCGGTACAGAAGCAATTCCTTAAGTTTGCGCTACGCGGTCTAAATTGGGACCCGGGTCTTCGCCTACCTTCTTATTCTGACAGACTTCTTCTTATTAATCTTCCTTCACTTTATAACCGTAGGCTTGTTTTTGGCATTCTCTTTCTCCATAAACTAGTCAACGGCGAAGTCATTTCTACGAATTTACTAGATACGCTGTATTTTTGTGTTCCCTCACGTCGGACCAGAAACTTTTTTCCTATTCACCTTAGTAGATGTCTGACTAACTACTCTCTTCATGAACCTCTTCGTGTTCTTTGCCAATCTTTTAACAACCTTTCTCACCTTATCTCTCCTCATCTTTCTGTCACTTCTCTTCGCGCTATACTTTTTAATCATCTACAGCGAAACCAATGAAAATATTCTGGACTTGGATTGGCTGCAACTCATCCCTGGCCACATTGGCTGTGAATCGGGGCATAGCTGGCACCTTGTGCAAATAAAACACCTCCACCGGGCTGGGGATGTTTAGTTGTATATAAAGCTAAGCTACCTTCTTCATTTAATTACTATCTGTCTTTAGCTTAAGCTTTTTCGTCGACTGCTGTGTTAGTTGACGTAAATAAATAAATAAATTACTTTCTAAACTGAACGACATTGGGTTTCCACCTCTTTTCCTTTCTTGGGTTCGAGAATATTAAACAAATAGAAAACAGAAGGTACTTTTTAAGTGGTGGTCATCTTGGCCCTCTGCTTTTCACATTATTTATTAACGATCTTCCATCAGTTTGTTCATGCGCGTGTTATTATGTATGCTGACGATGTCAAGCTTTGTCTTACTTATAAAGATACAGATTCATTTATTTGATCTTAAAAACTTTCAGTCCTGGTGACAGTTTAATCTATTAAATCTTACACAAACAAATGTAAGGTAATGACTTTTTATCGTAACTCTCCTCAACTGGTCACTTACTTTTCAAACAATAGTCCTTTACAACGTCTAAATAATATGAATGATTTGGGCGTACTTATGGACCATAAGTTCAATTTTAACACCCATACTTCCACCACGGTAGCAAAGGTCATGAGTGTTCTGGGTTTCATTAAAAGATGGTCAGAAGAATTTGACGACCCCTATACAACTAAAGTTCATTTTACTTCGCTTGTCCGTCCTATCTTATAGTATGGATCTTGAATTTGGTCACCTCAATATGAGTCGCACCAGACTTGACTTGAATCCGTTTAAAAGCAGTTCTTGCTATTTGCTTTTCGTGGCTTAAGCTGGGATCGCAATGTCATTTTGCCTTCGTATTCTAGTAGACTTCTTTTGATTAACCTTCCTTTGTTAATTAATCGTAGAATTATGCTTGGTCTTATTTTTATAGACATCCTATTATACCTTTAATAAACTTTTTTGGGTCCTTTGCTCTGATTACAACCTTCTATTCCCTGTAATTTGCTTAGAGTCTTCTATTAATATACTTAAAACATCTATCCTTTCCTGTTAAGTTTTTATACCATACACCCATAGGGAGAAATGGTATATTAAAGTTGCTAAAATGGATGTAACAGGCAGAAGGAAGCTTCTCCGACCCTATAAAGTATATACAGTGGCGGACACGAATTTAAGACGTTTTTTATTTTTTTTTTAGTTCTGATTTTCTCCTGCTGGATCTACAACTTCTTCAAAGAGTTTAAACGTCTATCTTTAATATTTACGATTTTGGAAAAAACGTCTTAAATAAATGCCCCCCAAAAAACGGACTTCTCTTTGTTCAAATGATCCTGTGAAAAAAACGGATTAAACTATGAAGACCATTCTTACGGTCTATTATCTGAACACAATAACCAACAAATTACAGAAAAAATTAATCCATTAAGTTATTTAGGAGCCGAGAAAATCAGAACTAAAAAAAAAAAAAAAAAAAAAAAACGTCTTAAATTCGTGTCCGCCACTGTATATCAGGATCAACAGCCGAGTCGATCTAGCCATGTACGTCTGTCCGTCCGTCCGTCTGTATGAACACGCAGATCTCAGAGGCTATAAGAGCTAGAGCCACCAAATTTCGTATGTATACTCGTGTAGTATTTAAATGGATAGAGTTAATTGGAATTTCGGCCACGACCCCTTCCGCCCCCGGAATTCATATAAAACTGATTTTCTTAAAAACTATGACAGCTACCGAATTCAAATTTTGTATGTAGACTAGCTTAGTAGAAGCGCAGATATTAGCTATTTAAAAATTTTGCCGCGCCCACTTCCGCCTCCATAATTTAGAAAAAACCGATTTCCTCCTGTAGTTTTTTGACTATCGCAATCAAATTGAGCAGACTAATTAATTTTGTCTATTTCTACCAAACTACCAAATTTTTTGAAATCGGACTAGAAACATGGAAAATATGCGTATGAACGTATTTTACTAAGCGATCCATAAGGCCAAAATTGGCCGTTGACTAGTGGCGGCGCTAGAGGGCTCGTGTGTTTGTAGAGTCAGCGAGATAGCACATACTATGAAACATGTAAAATTAATAGACATACATTTGGTTTTCGAAATTTGAAATATTTGTTTCACCTGGTATATGGTATACCCAAGTCGGCGAGTCGACTTACTTCATTTCAATTGTGTATTTGTCTACGTGATTCGTGCCAAACGCGAATATTCTTAGAACTGTGGGACGCGTCTGTGTGCTGCAAGCTTACAGGAGCAAAATATTCCAGGCCTGTATGCGATCCCAAACTAGAAACTTGGTTCTTTTTAGACTCGGCCTTTAAACTCTTTGAAAAACTGCTCGCGCAAAGATTGGAGTCTGCCATCAAGTTCGGGCTTAGACGAGCCAAGGCCACAATCGTCGCCTAAAAACTGCCGTTGACATAGCCAGCATCGAGGGCCATCGATAAAAGGGCGGTAGTAAAGAAAACTGCTTGGTCTTCAATTTCAACACTGCCAACTGTCTTGATCAACAGTGCTAAAACCAAAGCAGAAGAAATAAGAAGGTTCCTTACTGACTTTCTGCTGAACTCTAGAAGCCCATCTGTATTTTTCTTTTTATCTCTACACTGTTCCTTTTATTGTCTTACTTCTTTCTACACTATTCACTTCATCCTTCATTATCAGTGATTTTTATAATTTTTTTTGTAAATAAATGAATTAAAAAAAAAAAAAACCTATCTGTAATTGCATTCAGTCTTTTTGGCATCATAACTAAGAATTTATACACTACACTAGAAATTGCTCGCCAGTGTGTGACCGACAATATGATGTTTGTCAAAGAAGACTTGTAGTATACATGTACAAGTATTTCTTTTTACCTTATGTCACCCGAACGTTTTTAACATATTTGACATTTTTATACCCTTGCAGAGGGTATTATAAAATTGGTCAGATGTTTGTAACGCACAGAAGGAGACGTTTCCGACCCCATAAAGTATATATATTCTTGATCAGCATGAGAAGCTAAGTCGATATAGCCATGTCCGTCTGTCCGTCGGTGCGTACGCGTTTTACTCAGCCATCTTAAGAGCTATCGGGATGAAATTTTTTTTGGGAGCTTTTTTTTACCCGGGTGAGATAAAGTATGAAAATCTTTGGGATCGGACTACTATATCATATAACTCTGGAACAAAAATTTTTGCAAAAATTGGAGTATCCCCATGAAATTTACCAATATAATAGAATTTGATATAAAATCTCAGATCCCAAAATTTGACCCTGATCGGATAAATAGAACACAAGTTACAGTCTATATAAATCGGTTCAATCGCTGCCGGCAGCTCTGCTTGCTGCCTACTACGTCATCATCAAATCAACAGAGCACATGCATACACACACAGACGCAACGCTACATAAACTGTATGTGTATGCGTGCGTTGCTTTGCTTAGGGAATGAGGGAAGAAGAAGAACAAATTGTACATAGTATGAAGAGTAAAATTGTTTTGTTTGTATATTAATGAATTGAGTTGCAGAAAACAAATTTTGAACATGTGAAATTATTATTGTCAAGGACTGCAAGGGTATATAAACTTCGGCATAGCCGAATTTAACTTCTTTGATATTTATATGTACTATTCGCTTATGAGATTATTTGTATGAGTTTTGTTGTTCACTACTGGATGATTTAACATCAGACTAATCAACCCTGACAGCATTACTTACAGTTCTCCATTTATAAATTCTAATAACCATACTTACTTCAAATTGTCATTTTTATACCCTTGCAGAGGGTATTATAAAATTGGTCAGATGTTTGTAACGCACAGAAGGAGACGTTTCCGACCCCATAAAGTATATATATTCTTGATCAGCATGAGAAGCTAAGTCGATATAGCCATGTCCGTCTGTCCGTCTGTCCGTCGGTGCGTACGCGTTTTACTCAGCCATCTTAAGAGCTATCGGGATGAAATTTTTTTGGGGAGCTTTTTTTTTACCCGGGTGAGATAAAGTATGAAAATCTTTGGAATCGGACTACTATATCATATATGTAACTCTGGAACAAAAATTTTTGCAAAAATTGGAGTATCCCCATGAAATTTACCAATATAATAGAATTTGATATAAAATCTCAGATCCCAAAATTTGACCCTGATCGGATAAATAGAACACAAGTTACAGTCAATATAAATCGGTTCAATCGCTGCCGGCAGCGCTGCTTGCTGCCTACTACGTCATCATCAAGTCAACAGAGTACATGCATACACACACACACGCAACGCTACATGAACTGTATGTGTATGCATGCGTTGCTTTGCTTAGGGAACGAGGGAAGAAGAAGAAAAAATTGTAGTATAAAGAGTAAAATTGTTTTGTTTGTATATTGACGAATTGAGTTGCAGAAATCAAATTTTGAACATGTAAAATTATTATTGTCAAGGACTGCAAGGGTATATAAACTTCGGCATAGCCGATGTTAGCTTCTTTGATATTTATAACCTTACAGAGGGTATTATAAAATTGGTCAGATGTTTGTAACGCACAGAAGGAGACGTTTCCGACCCCATAAAGTATATATATTCTTGATCAGAGAAGAGATCAGAGATCAGAGAAGAGAGATCATGAGAAGCTGAGTCGATATAGCCATGTCAGACGGGCTGAAATTTTTTCTGTGATTTTAGAAATTCACATATGTGATAATATTAGATATAACCCCAGATCCCCAAAATTTGATCGGATAAATATAACACAAGTTACAGTCAATATACTAATCTCTGCTCTGCTCCCGGCTCTGCCGGCAGCGCTGCATACATGCATACACACACAGACGCAACGATACATAAACTTTATGTGTATGCGTGCGTTGCTTTGCTTAGGGAATGCGGGAAAAAGAAGAACAAATTGTAGTAAAAAGAGTAAAATTGTTTTGTTTGTATATTGATGAATTGAGCTGCAGAAAACAAATTTTGAACATGTAAAATTATTATTGTCAAGGACTGCAAGGCTATATAAACTTCGGCACAGCCGATGTTAGCTTCTTTGATATTTTATAACTAGAAGTGTGTGCAAAAAGAGACGCGCAATTTTCCAGCGGTAGAATAGCTTGGCATAAGAAATTGACATGACGAATAAGAGAAACGAAAAACCAGCGAATATTCAAGTGTAAAAGAAAGCTTTACTGCAAAAATGAAGACACGCTGGATTGTAAATGTCGGGAAGTCCAGAACAATTACAGAGAAAATAAACCACGATCTGTAGTGCCGACGAATACGCCAGTGCCGAAAATTAGTGTTTTAAATCAAATGGCCAAAAAGAAAAAAAAAATTATAAATAAAGATTACAGTACTTCTCAGAAGTATGTTTCAGTAACTTGCTGACACTGGTTTGCAACATCTCTATTATGTAGCAACATCTCTATTATGTAGCAACATCTCAGCAGCACGCTTACTTTGCATTGTCTCAACAACCCAGTTACGTTGTTACATCTTAACACGGCTATATAGTTACGCCTCACCAACACGCGCCGATTCATCAAAACAGTAAGATCGCTACGATTCAGCAGTACAATAACGTTGTCACTTCACAGCAAGACAATTACGTTTCAACGTCACAGAATTACGTAAGCAAAAGTGAGTCAAACGTAAATGTAGGTCAGTATTTGGGAAATTTGCACAATTTTGTGACCCAACAGCAACAACAACACGAAGTCAACTGCGAAAAACAAATATAATTACTTCAAACAATATATCAGGGGAAATTCATGACATTATAGCCGGGTTGCAACACATATTATCAACGGCATCAACTTTATCGCATCAACTTAATCTTAAGAGAAACAGATCAAGAACAGGTTTCGTGTGAAGTCACCAGTCGAAGTCAGTAGTCTGTGTTCAGCAGTAAAAAGAGAAGCCGATAAATCAGCAGTACATAGAACACGATATTTAAATTGCCTATAGTAATCATTATTCGCCCGACCAAGACTTATAATACTAATATCAAAATATCAAAATAAAATCTTACATACAGGCCTATTCGGTTCATAGCTTTCAGATTAAACGTGAGTGCAATAGTCAAGTGAATCCGCAATTAAGCGGCCATTCAAAAAAACGATAGAACCGTCAATTAAATGCTTTAATTAACAAATGGGACTTTTTATTGATTAGTTTTAATCCACAGCGTACACCTCGATGTACTCAGTGTTTTATTTATTTATTTATTTATTTACGTCAACTAACACAGCAGTCGACGAAAAAGCTTAAGCTAAAGACAGATCGTAATCAAATGAAGAAGGTAGCTTAGCTTTATACACAACTAAACATCCCCGACCCAGTGGAGGTGTTTTATTTGCACAAGGTGCCAGCTATGCCCCGATTCACAGCCAATGTGGTCAGGGATGAGTTGCAGCCAATCCAAGTCCAGAATATTTTCATTGGTTTCGCTGTAGATGATTAAAAAAGAAAGAAAGCTGATTATAAAAATAGCGACAGAAAGATGAGGAGAGATAAGCTTAGAAAGGTTGTTAAAAGATTGGCAAAGAACACGAAAAGGTTCGTGAAGAGGGAAGTTTCTGATCTACTAGCGTATCTAGTAAATTTGTAGAAATGACTTCGCCGTTGACTAGTTTATGGATTAATAAGTTAATTAATTAAATTGCGGGTTCCACACTGGCGAGCAATATTCTAGAGTAGGGCGAACTATCGAAGTGTATAAAACCTTTGTTACATAGGGATCAAAAAATTCTTGGCTTCATTTAACGTTGGGCCAAAGAATTTTATGATCCCTATGTAACAAAGGTTTTATACACTTCGATAGTTCGCCCTACTCTAGAGCAGCAATGAGTACTCCACCGCCACGACGACCAACACGATAAAGCCTATAAGAAATAAAGTTATTCGAAAGAATTTCATTATCCAAAACAGGGGAGTTAAGCCAAGTTTCAGAGAAAGCTAATATGTCAGCCGAAAAGGTTTGGCTATCACAGAACAGGTTCGAGAGCTTGGTAAGAAGTCCTCTTACATTTTGATAATAAATGCATTAGTTTTTTAAAGCAGAAGATATATTAGGAAGGTGGACGGGCAAAGGACGGGAGCGCTTATTGGGCGCAAACTCGTGTACAACAAGGCCCACTGGCCAAAAATTAGGTTCAACCATAGCTGAGAAGTACTCATTTGGTACTGTAATTTTAAAAGAGAAGATTTCGCGAGGCCTAGAAAACTTAAACTTTTGAATTAAAATCTTAGCAGGGCATATATTACCAATGTAAGCTGCCACAGACGACTCAGAAGTATCTGGAGCAAGCCTAGAGATAAATAATTGTTTGCGATGAGGCACTATAGTTAGTTAGCGGAGGAGCATTGGGATCCGCAAGTCATTGAGAGCCAGCATGATCCTGTGATTGATCAGAGTTCCCGTGAGGGATAGATTGAGGTACACCAGGGCTTGTAATGGGTACTTCAATCTGAAAAGAAGAGCATAAAGAGGGACAAGAAGATGGTGTAGGCGAAAGTAAAATTGGAGACGAAGTAATAGAGAGAGCTGGCGACTGCTTACGAGGCAACTCAAGGGTTTATTTTTGGGCAATTTCTCACAAGGTGGAAGAAACTTGAATTGCGACAATAAATGTACGCTAGAGTCACACTCGTTAGACAGCTGTTTGGCCAGTTTGTATAAAGAAAGAAACTTTAAACGAAGATCCCTATACATAGGGCTAAAATCAAGCTGCTGGCTGGCACAAGATGGGCAAGTCCAGCGCATTAAGCCAAGCTCAGGCTTAGACACAAACAAACCAGAAAATTTGTCGTAGTCGCGGCCATTGAGGCCAGCACGTTTTAAGTGAATAAGATTATCGCAGAGCCATCAAGATATTGCTCTATACTAATCATCAAAACGATCAGAATGCTTGCAAGTAGGTAGACAACAAGCCATTGAAAAGGCAAAAGAAACACAAGGCAAAAATATGTATATATATTTAAGTATATATAGAAAAATTTAAATACACAGCACAAAGATAATTATCGATAAAAAATCAATAATTACAAATAAAACAAAAAGACAGCTAGAGTGCACAGCACAACAGAGAGTGCAAGAACAGTTATAAACCGAGCTTTAAGAGGCGGCCTTACAAAAGTGATTACGCGGGAGCACAAAGCAGAGAGAACAAAGCCACTAGCACTGATGGTATGGTGGGGGCGATGAGGGGAGCAACTGCAGAAGCAATGACAAGAGAAAAAAATAAAAAAAGTAAATGCACCAAACACTAATCACGAAAAAGAAAAAACTGTTTAAACTGATTAATTTGGCGAATTATGGAAATAAAACACAAGGGAGTCAAGCGAACAACACCAGCGAAAGCGTAAACAAACTAAGCACAATTAAAATTTGAGAGAAAACAATAAATATTAATAAAAACTCAGGAGCTATGCAAAAACACGACCGTCACGTCATAGAGCAGAAAGCTTTCGTATTAATCATAACTACCAACGGCGCGAAAAATTTTTTTCCAAATTTTATCTTTTTCTCGTAAATAAAAACTTTTCTATAACTTATAAACGCATCCGAAATTTCATCCGAAATTTATTTTCAGTTCGGGATTGCTTACACTCGTTTTTGGCCATAAGCAAAATAAAATCTTTACCAATTTCAAAATAAACTAACATAAACTTACAACGAAACTTGCATTAGCGTTGTTGTTTTTTGCGTATATCTTTTGCTTTTTTGTCTTACATTTTGTCGTTGTAACTAACTCTCGCGCACTCGAGTACAAATTGTTATTGTATGTGTTCAATTTGACGCGCTCTATCGCTCTCTCTCGTCTTTTGCCCACCCGCGACACAGTGATACGTGTTTTTAGTGTTGCGCGATAGTGGTACCTAAACGCATTAGGGAAGTGGTCCTGGAAGTTGACTCTTCAGATTTGGTGTCAAAGCTTCTGAAGTCAAAGGAACGTTGCCATGGTTTTTTTCACGTTCGATGAGAGCGCCACGCAACTCACTGATTTGGGTATTAATTTCGCTAATTGACTGCAGAGCGGGCTTTAAGAGAGCTTCACAGAACTGAAAGGGAAATGAAATTGGTTAGTAGCTGAAAATGCAACTCTCTCTACATCTCTCTTTGCCAGCCAGGCAACTGACCTCTTCCTGAGTTGCTCGTCTTAGCTGCCAAAAATATCGAAAGTATTTCCCATCCTTTTGCTTATAGACCATCTGAATGAGAATTTTCACTCTATTTGAATCATTTTCTTCTGCCATCGGTTTGATCTTTTGGTCAGCTAGGCGATAATCCGTGGCTGCATCATGGGTGGCCCTCAAAAGGGTCTCATTCATGTGATTTGCATCCAAAGGTTGTACAATGGTAATATGACGATTGAGGGCCTCGGCTCTTTCCATTGCATTGGTTTTGTGTAGAATATCTATGTAGCAAATGCTGCTCTGGAGATCAAATAGCGTGAACTTGTAATCAGGATGCCGTAGTTCTCTTTGGGCAAAGTACCACATTTGGTCATCTACCACGAAGCTTTGCCACATTGCTGCTGGTTGTTTTTTTTTTCCAGATAATAAATATTTATTTTTGTTATATATTTTAGTTGTTGCTGTGACCCTGGCAAGTAGTAATAAGTTTGTGTTTTCGTACAAAAGTTTGTAAGCAGTGTCGACTATACAGAGGTAGGTGATATCTTCCAGGTAACTATGTTTTTTGTAATTTAAAGAAAATTCATATGTTTAAGAGTTGGAAGTCAAAAAGTCTTGGGGCTATAGAAACCAGATTAGCTGCACTCTATTAAGCTATTTGAATATCTGTATCCAGATTTAGATAATTTAGCTAAAACTAAACATCAATTAAAAGAAAAAGCTAAAAGCGGGAGAGGGGGAGAAGGGCTATTAGCATATTACTTTGTTGTAATTGAGAAAGAAAGAGGTAAAAGTCTGTAAGTCTGTATTCTCGTAATTTTTACTCGTTAGTTATGAAGGCACATTATCCCTTTATACCTTTGATTTATTCCTTTCTTAAATTAAATTAAATTTCTTATAAAATGGTTGTCTGCTCTAAAAGTAATTGTTTAGTTGCCACTAGTGCGATTGACTCACATGATTATATTCTTTGTTGGTTGTTACACAGCACAGTGGTCGGGCTTGTATGGAGCGAGCGGCCAAAAATACTTCTAGTGGTGTTAAAAATCTGAAACTATTTCTAAAATTTAATAAAAATATAATAAATAAAAAACTCCAAACAAATCATTGATATTCAGCCCCCTACTAAAGTTATACATATATAGGGAGCAGAGTCCCTATCTAAAAATAAAAAATTTATCTAGTGGCAACAAATGAAGATCTACTCAATCGATTACTTCTTTCTTCTGATCCATTCATAACGGGATAACGAAAGTTACCCCCTAAAAATAAGTCTGTTTTTTAATAAAAATGTTTTTCATCTTTTAGAATAATAAAACTAAATATTAAATAATAGCGAACCATATGTGAAAAAATTACAAAAAAAAAAATCATATTTTTTTTATTTTTAGATAGGGATTCTGCTCCCTGTATATGTATGTATAACTTTAGTAGGGGGCTTAATATCAATGATTTGTTTGGAGTTTTTTATTTATTATATTTTTATTAAATTTTAGAAAAAGTTTCAGATTTTTAACACCACTAGAAGTATTTTTGGCCGCTCGCTCCGCACAAGCCCGACCACTGTGCATAGCCCTCCTGATATCTCCCATATTTTAACCTTACTTTCTGGGCAGTGAAATTCCATGCCCTATTGTTCAGAGGTGGTAATAACCTTGACACTAATATTCGTCATTCATTTTACTCTCTATTGTATAGGAATCTACAACAAAGCAGCTGGTAATATTCAGCACTTCGTATGTTCTTCCCTGACAACTTAATTGGGAGTTGGAACAAAATTAGGTTAATGCTTTGTTATTTTATATTCGATTTGTGATTTTATAGTTATTGTTAAGTGTTTTCAGCTTAATTCAATTTTTAGTCACCTGCTCAATAGAGCAGCACTTCCACCAATAGGTTAATTAAACAAATAATTTTTTGTTGTGTTTCCTATGTGTTTATTTTCATATGCAATCTATCCGAAATAACCAATAAGCTAATAATATTAAAAGTAATCATCGAATTGGGGTGGTCTAAACGGCAGGTCGAGCGGGTGACTTTCTACGTCTAATCTGTATGACGCTGTGCATTATCATGGTTAGGTACCGAATGCCATACCACTGGATTTCGCACTTAATTGACGGAATGTAAAGGTCTCTGTGGATGACTGATTTTCGCACGTAAGGAGGCGCTTCAAAAGTTGTGGAATCTGTGCAGAATAAATAAACAAACAAAAATAAGTCACAATTACTTACATGCATTTTGTTTTTAGCACGTCGTCTGTTTCGTCGAAAGTCAAATGAATGTCTCTAGAGCAGGGGTAGGCACCCATAGCCCGTGCGGGCACTTTTCTTCGGCATATGATCGTTTTACCATCTATGTGCATGCCGAAGTCAACACGAAGTGCACTTGAGAGAGTGAAACCAGAATTAGTCTGTTGCAGCATTTTAACGCGAGCGCATCTACATATGTCGCGTTGTTGGATAAATACACATGAAAAAAATTAATTGGGGGGTTGCTTTGTCAATTATTTTGTTGCAGCAGATCATCGATTGTGCTGGTTTGAGCGATTAGGCCATATTTTATCCAGTTTTCATTTCTCGCAGTGTAAAGCACACACACTGGCTCTCTTTGTGCCTACCCATGCTCTACAGATATACGGTGTTTGTTTCTCGATTAAGTTTTGTTGGTGTTTCAATTTTGTGTAACATCTATAATGTATATCAATTTTAGGATGATCACAGCTGACAAATCTTGTGTTTACCTATTGCATAATGGGCTTTAAGTTCGTTGTTTGCGCTCTGCATGTTGAAAAGAGTCTGCCTGGTTTTGGTGTCATTGGAATTGTCTGTTTCATTTTCATTGTTCCCATTAGTTACGTACGATTCCCACAGGCGTGGGAATCATCTCTTTGAGGGATGGTACATACAGATTAGCCGCGCCATATCACCATCCAAAAGAAATGTTCCTATCTCAGGCGCTTCGATTGGCCTTTTTACCGATATTTTGCGAGTATTTTATTCACCTGAGAACATGTGCCATTCACAGCGAAATTCAATGACAATAAAACAAACAGAATAACACAATTTAAATAGATATATGTAAGGCCAAATATTTCTGCCCAATGTGGCCGAATGTTGCAAAGTTTTAATTTGTCAAAGATCGATTTCGTATAACACTTTCGAACTTTCAAACAAAATTAAATGCATTTGTTTTACATTCGAAAACAAAAAACGATCTGAATATTTACTTATGTATATAATTTTACTTCTTATGCCAATAATGCACTACTGCAAAGGGGCTTACATATTTTAAAAAATACAAAATAGTATGTGAAGGTTGATATTAGGCATTTATGTCATTATATACATGGATTTATGTGTGAAAAATAAATGTATCATGGCTATTTAAAGTCATTAAATATGCAAAGTACACATTACAAATTGTATATGTAAAATATTGATATTGTTTAGATTAAAACAATTGCAGAAATAAAAAGTTATTTATTTTTCTTGCTGCACTTTGCAACAAGTAAGCTGTCAAGAAATGGTGGATGGCTGCCATTGGGAATTGGTGTTTCACTCCTACCATTATTCCCAAACGTTCCCCCAAGATGGATTTAGTGGGAGTTGGGCCTGAGATATTTTTTTCTCTGTTACTAGTGTTCCTGATTCGTCTGTTTCTATTTTTTGGTTTTTTGTTTTTGAAATATCGATTTTCAGCTCTACTTAAAAAATAATTTCATATCCGGTTGCACCGCATGTATCTGTCTTTCTTTTCAAGATTTTGCTCGTCGTCGAAGGTAGGTACAAATAACAAGACTACTAAATTTTGTTATAATTTTGTTCTGTAATTCATGACTGAAATTTTTGCGGAGATACATGAATAGTTTTGAAATATTCTGCAGGTTTTATTATAATAAACGTTAAAAATAGTATATTAAGGGAGAAGGATCTCCAAGTTTTATTAATTAATTCGTTAATTCATTCTATAAGTAAGTGTTTTTCCATTTATTGTTTATGCTGAGTTGTGATAGATGTGACATTCCTCTAAGCTTTTAATGAAATAGAGAGATATTTGTATCATTTATAGCACTCATGTCGTGGAGAAATGATACCAGTTTAATTTTCCAGATTTTTATTGTGTACATTAACTGATAAAATGCCTCAAAATGAATACATGGAGCGCCATCGCAAACTGTACGGCCGTCGTCTTGATTATGAAGAACGCAAACGAAAAAGAGAGGCACGATTGCCAAAGGAACGGGCACGAAGAGCACACAAATTACGTGGCATTAAGGCAAAGTTATTTAATAAAGAACGACGCAACGATAAAATACAAATTAAAAAGAAAATACAAGCACATGAAGAAAAAAAGGTGCAAAAACAACAGGAAAAAAATGAATGTGGAGCTCTACCTCATTATTTGTTGGACAGAGGCATCCAGTCAAATGCTAAGGTTCTGTCAAATATGATAAAGCAAAAACGCAAGGAGAAGGCTGGGAAATGGGATGTACCAATACCCAAAGTTCGTGCACAATCTGATGCTGAGGTATTTAAAGTGCTAACAACTGGTAAAACCAAACGAAAGGCTTGGAAACGTATGGTAACTAAGGTTACTTTCGTAGGAGTGAATTTCACCCGTAAGCCGCCGAAATACGAACGTTTCATACGACCAATGGCCTTGCGTATGAAAAAAGCCCATGTGACCCATCCGGAGTTGAAGGCAACTTTTCACTTACCCATTATTGGCGTTAAGAAGAATCCCAGTTCGCAAATGTTTACGTCTTTGGGTGTTATAACAAAGGGCACAGTGATTGAGGTTAATATTTCAGAGTTGGGTTTGGTTACTCAGAGTGGCAAAGTTGTGTGGGGTAAATATGCTCAGGTCACGAATAATCCGGAAAACGATGGTGTTATCAACGCAGTTCTTCTCGTATAAACCACATGCAGCGTATTTCATTGATAAATTTACTAAATACAAGCAAATAAAAAGAATATACTTACATCTATAAATGTGTAACTTAATTATTCCTTCTATCATTGAGGTGTTTCCATTTGATTAATAATCCATGCTTTTTTCAGTTTTTTGGTGACGGAAGCCTATAATGCAGATTTTCGTAAAGACCCTTACGGGCAAGACCATCACACTTGAGGTCGAACCGTCAGATACAATCGAAAATGTCAAAGCCAAGATTCAGGACAAAGAAGGAATTCCACCAGATCAACAGCGCCTGATCTTTGCTGGAAAACAATTGGAAGATGGCCGTACTCTATCTGACTATAATATTCAGAAAGAGTCCACCTTGCACTTGGTGCTTCGTTTGCGTGGAGGCGCTAAGAAGCGTAAGAAGAAGAACTATTCCACTCCAAAAAAGATTAAGCATAAGAGGAAGAAGGTGAAGCTAGCCGTCTTGAAATACTACAAGGTATTTACCAATCGAATTGTCACATCTAAATTAAAGATTTCAAATTGATCTGTTCTTGGAATTCTTGAGTCTTGGTCTTGAGCTTTTTCATCATAAAAAATTTGATGATTCACGTGACCATCCATATTTGATTGTGTCATCCCTCCAGCTCATTTTGATTATTATTATACTTTCTAAGTTTGTATTTTACTTATTTTATAGGTGGACGAGAATGGTAAAATTCACCGTCTTCGTCGTGAGTGTCCTGGCGAGAACTGCGGAGCTGGTGTATTCATGGCTGCCCATGAGGACCGTCATTATTGCGGAAAATGCAATTTGACTTTTGTGTTTAGCAAACCAGAGGAAAAGTAATAGTAAAATCTGAAATATGTTAAACATGAAATTAAATGAAAAATAAATTCATTTTAAACCCAGTGTATCGCTAAACAATTTCATCAGAATTAACTGGCATTCTTTTAAATGTGTGGAAATCTCCCAAGTGAGCCACCTAAAAAACATTTCCGTATTTTTATCTCAAAAGTACATACAGTGGTGTCAGCGTGTTAGCCCCTTTTTTTTTTTTTGACTTTAAATTTGATTTTCTCGGCTCCCAAGAAATTTAATAAAAAAAAATTTTAGTTTGTTGGTTATTGTATTAATATGATGACACGTAATAATTGTCATATTCCACGTATTGTTTACAGGTGCGCCCCCCCAAATTTTTGACAATAGTTTAGCCCGTAATTTTCAAAATCTTTAATCTTATAGTTAGATACATATAGGCTTGGGTAGCTCATTAGTGAGTGAGGCAAAATGAATGGCTCGCTGAACTGAGCCACTGAGCTGGGCCCTTCAATATGGCTCACTAGCTCATTTTGACTCAGTAGTTCAGTTTTGCTAACTAGCTCTGTTTTGCTCACTCACTCTTATGGCTCATTTTGCGTTCAATGAATGGATCTCAAAGAATGTTTATTTTGTTTTTAATTTTCTGTTATATTTTATCTTATAATTTTGTTAAATTCCCAATGAAGGGAGCTAAAAATATATTTATACCCTTGCAGAGGGTATTATAAAATTGGTCAGATGTTTGTAACGCACAGAAGGAGACGTTTCCGACCCCATAAAGTATATATATTCTTGATCAGCATGAGAAGCTAAGTCGATATAGCCATGTCCGTCTGTCCGTCTGTCCGTCGGTGCGTACGCGTTTTACTCAGCCATCTTAAGAGCTATCGGGATGAAATTTTTTTTGGGAGCTTTTTTTTACCCGGGTGAGATAAAGTATGAAAATCTTTGGGATCGGACTACTATATCATATAGCTCTGGAACAAAAATTTTTGCAAAAATTGGAGTATCCCCATGAAATTTACCAATATAATAGAATTTGATATAAAATCTCAGATCCCAAAATTTGACCCTGATCGGATAAATAGAACACAAGTTACAGTCTATATAAATCGGCTCAATCGCTGCCGGCAGCTCTGCTTGCTGCCTACTACGTCATCATCAAATCAACAGAGCACATGCATACTCACACAGACGCAACGCTACATAAACTGTATGTGTATGCGTGCGTTGCTTTGCTTAGGGAATGAGGGAAGAAGAAGAACAAATTGTACATAGTATGAAGAGTAAAATTGTTTTGTTTGTATATTAATGAATTGAGTTGCAGAAAACAAATTTTGAACATGTGAAATTATTATTGTCAAGGACTGCAAGGGTATATAAACTTCGGCATAGCCGAATTTAACTTCTTTGATATTTTTAGTTAAAAGTTTGTTCTGCTAGTTCAAGGAAAAAAAAAATGTAAAATATGTAATATTTTTAAAGGCTTAAAATGTAATGTATTTTACTATCGGGTGATGAGCTATCAGCCAGTGAGTTGGCTCACTTCGGAAAAAAGAATGAGTGAGCCAGTTCACCTCGATGAATTCTTTAAAAAAGTTGTGGATCTAGGTAATCTAAGATAAACTGCATACCGTAAATGTTCAATTTACCAAATTTACGCATATAAGAGCGTTTTGGGCCCGAGTAGCTTAAGTAAATATTAACCAAAACAAAATCATAAGTTCCTTAAAAATCGAATGCATCCCAAAATATACATATGTGGCGAAATTCTTTCACTCTTTCGACAAATAATATGATAAAAGCAGTGGAACTTCTTAGTGATTGCTCGATTGAATATGCTGCTAATGTAGAGTCAAATAGTCCGGACAAGACTTTAGATGAGATAACACTTTTAAAAGATTTGAAAGTATATTCAATTACCTCCATGAAATGCGCAGCACACACCATTCAGCTTGTCGGAAAAGACTTTTATCAACATGTGGACTCTTTGAAATTTGTCAAAAAAGCGCAAAATATTTTTGGAGCTCAAGCTTGCAAAAAGAGAAAAGTTTTTAATGGAAGAGTATCGCTCCTCCAACAATCATACTTGCCAGGACACATCTCAAAAATCTAGTTATGAGGATATATGTATTAAAAAGTAAGAAAATATACTAACACCTACTTTTGATTATGTTCATAAGTAAATGTATCCTATATTTAGAATGACTATGTACCAACACTATCCTCGCAACCATCGTAGAAGTAAGCATCGAATGCATCGACATCTCAGGCAACGAGTTTGGAGGCTCTTCAGGAAACAAGTACCTGCTCTGTTCTAAATGAATTTCTTAATTCGATCGAGGTAGTTTTAGGCGTTAAAGCGGAAGATTATGACAGCAGTCGAAAACCCAAGGCAGCTTACCTAGAGATTGAAAGCTATAATCTGAAGCCTATTGATATAAATGCAGATATAATGCATTACTGGGAGGATAAAAAATTGCAATACCCAAATTTGTATCAAGTGGCAAAAGTTGTGCACTCAGTCCCTGCAACGCAATTGATTATCGAGGGGGCATTTTCTCCGCTGAAATACAGCGGAGGTCTTATCAGATCTTATGTACAATTTCTCGCCGGACTCTTAATAAATATCAAAGAAGCCAACTAACTTATATACCCTTGCAGTCCTTGGCAATAATATTTCGACATGTTGAAAATTTGTTTTTTGCAATTAAGTTGCATCAATATACAAAAAAAAACAATTTTACTCTTTATAATACAATTTTTATACCCTTGCAAAAAGAGTATATTAATTTTGATCAGAAGTGTGCAACGCATAGAACGAAGCATCTCCGACCATACAAAGTATATTTATTTTTGATCAGCACGACGAGACGAGTTCAAATAGCCATGTCCGTCCGTCCGTCTGGATCAACGCAAACTCCTCCTAGACCGTAAGAGCTACAGAGCTGAAATTTTGCACGTAGGCTTGTATATACAAGCAGGGGTTGTATATCTCGGATTCAGCCGGATCAGCCCACCATATCATATAGCTCCCATACAAAACCTAAAGTCACGAACAGTGACTTTTCTCAATAACTTCGTTACTTTCTGTGCTTTTACGGTGAAACTTAATATTATATATATAACACCTATAAACTACTGTGCCAAATTTGATCTATCATATAACTCCCATAGGAACGATCGGTCGAAAACAGTGACTTTTGTAAATAACTTCGTTACTTTTAACGCGATTGCTTTCAAATTAAACATTTCTTTATTTAATATATCTGTTAATGACTGTGCCGAATTTGATAAAGATCGGGTGACTATATCATATAGCTTCCATAGGAACGATCGGTGGAAAACAGTGACTTTGATCAATATCTTCGTCATTTCCTATGATTGTATGCCATTCTTTCGCAAACAAGCCTTTTTTGATAAAACGTTCTTCCACATTGATGGCTAATAGGTAAGGAAAGAGTTATCAAAAAAGTTGCAAGGGTATACAAACTTTGACTCGGTCGAAGTTAGCCCCGGCCCTCTGGTTTTGATATACAATATTAATTTAATTTAAACAATTTAGGAATGATTGACCAGTTGTGACGAATTTGTAGTGGTTTTTTCCTTTTTTATTATAGTGTTTTCAGCGCTGACATTTTGTGAGGGGAGTTTGGCTGTAATGCCTTCCTAGTAACTGTCTCTAAGGTGTTTAAAATATATGACTAACTTGGAATTAAATAATATTTTATATTGAATAAATATTTTTTTGTGTTCATTGAGTTTTCTTTTGTAACCCATAATGGCTTCTAAGCAACTCTTATTACTTATAGTTATAACATCTCACAAATCTTTCTGATAAAATGTTTAAGTGTTTCTAAAATAAAAGTAAATGAATAATGATGTTTGCTTTTTTGTTTTTGTAGAATTACTAGAATAAAATATCTGAGTCCAAGGCGACACCTGCACTAAAGGAAGCCTTTTTAAGACGCAAGAAAACAGAATTACTGCCGGAGTTAAACAACGCTTGTGAAAGTGAGGAATTGTCGCTACCACTTAATCTTGTGTCCAATGAAAACAGCGCTAAGATGACGTAAAATGCCAAATCAGAAAATCCCAATCACTGTAAAAGAAATACTTAAACGCACATTTTTTCTTTATGAGGTCTAATACAATTACAAATGGTATAGGTATATTTATATGAATTGCAGCTAAACATACTGCATAAAATACTATTAATTTGAATTTTTAGAAACTTACATATTATTTTTAAAAACTAATACCAAAATAATATTTAGTGTATAAAAGAGTATTCACTAGTTATTCTCATCCCAGATGTATGTTTATCAGCTTAAGCAAGGACATTAATACTTAAAGCTTCTCACAAATAGACAGAATATTAAAGTTTATTACAATTTTGCTTCAGTATTTAAAATTTGAATGTCAAACATAGCATCAAATATATTTATTTATATATAAGTTATCTATGCATTAAAAATTTCAATACTTTTTTATCAGTTATAAATAATACCATTATATAATAAATCAATACAATAGTATTTAAAATATCTAAATGTAAAAAAAATCTCTTGCCTATATATGAAATTCATGTGATAATAAAATAATCTCCACAACAACTCAAATAGTTTGACTATTTTAATAAAAGTAATGTTCACACCTTGCATACTTAATTTTCAAACAAATATGAAAAAATGAACTTTAATGTACAAGTAAGAACATTTAAATATCATAACTAAATGCTGTTTTCAAACCAACTTAAATACTTTAAATATATTAAGAAGTTTAAGTTAGGCCTAAAAATAAATTTATTTTTCGAATTTAATACTCTCTTTTGACAATTACAATAAATTTGTTATCGAAGTAGTTATGTGATTATGTGAATTGTAGGGGGGCATATGTCCTTTTCAACCTTTTATATAGCCGCGATGCATGTATTGACAATTACAACAAGTACGAACAATTTAAAAAAAATTGGCAATTTTAAAAATACACAAAAAATTGGCGTTTTTTTTTTTTTCTTTGGTGGAATATAACAAACAAGCATCAATAAGTATCAACGCAGGACAACATACACTGCATGGATTAAATATTTACCTTTTAGTTTTACAGTGGAGGCCACGAATATATGACTTTTTATACCCTTGCAGAGGGTATTATAAAATGGGTCAGATGTTTGTAACGCACAGAAGGACACGTTTCCGACCCCATAAAGTATATATATTCTTGAATAGCATGGGAAGTTAAGTCGATATAGCCATGTCGGTCTGTCCGTCTGTTCGTCCGTGCGTATGCGTTTTACTCAGCCATCTTAAGAGCCATCGGGCTGAAATTTTTGTGTGCTTTTTATTGTCTGAAGCAGATCAAGTATGAAAATTGTCAGGATCGAAGCACTATATCTTAAAACTCTAGAACAAACATTTTCAAAAAAATTTCATAAAAATTTGAGTATCCCCATGAAATTTGCTAATGTGATAATATTGGGTATCAAAAAATGAGATCCCAAAATTTCAATCGGATAAATAGAACACAAGTTACAGTCAATATAAATCGGTTCAATCGCTGCCGGCAGCGCTGCTTGCTGCCTACTACGTCATCATCAAATCAACAGAGCACATGCATACACGCACAGACGCAACGCTACAAGAACTGTATGTGTATGCGTGCGTTGCTTTGCTCAGGGAATGAGGGAATAAGAGAAGAACAAATTGTAGTATAAAGAGTAAAATTGTTTTCTTTGTATATTGATGAATTGAGTTGCAGAAAACAAATTTTGAACATGTAAAATTATTATTGTCAAGGACTGCAAGGGTATATAAACTTCGGCATAGCCGAATTTAACTTCTTTGATATTTTTATTTTGATTTTTACATTTATTCTTATTGGTTAACCCAAAGTATTATTTGTTACATTTTAGTATATGTCCATAGTCTATTTTTTCAATAGGTTTTTCGTATTTCACAGGTACTGCAATAATTTTTTTACAATTTTACATTATTACTCTAGGTATACTTCGGTAAATTCTATTAGCTCTTCGATATTTAAAAATGCTAGACTTTCTTCCACAACTGACTGAATTATCGAGATTTCTGCAGGGGATAAAGTTAAGGAATTTACTATATTGGCCTTCTTGCAAAAAGGGTATATTAATTTTGGTCAGAAGTGTGCAACGCATAGAACGAAGCATCTCCGACCGTACAAAGTATATATATTCTTGATCAGCACGACGAGACGAGTTCAAATAGCCATGTCCGTCCGTCCGTTCGTCCGTCTGGATCAACGCAAACTCCTCCTAGACCGTAAGAGCTACAGAGCACGTAGGCTTGTATATACTGCAGGGGTTGTATATCTCGGATTCGGTCGGATCGGACCACTATATCATATAGTTCCCATACAAACCCCAAAGTCACGAACAGTGAAACTTAATATTAGAGTTTATTACACCTATAAACTACTGTGCCAAATTTGATCAAGATCGGGCGACTATATCATATAGCTCCCATAGGAACGATCGGTTGAAAACAGTGACTTTTGTAAATAACTTCGTTACTTTTAACGCGAATGCTTTCAAATTAAACATTTCTTAATTTAATATATCTGTTCATGACTGTGCCGAATTTGATAAAGATCGGGTGACTATATCATATAGCTCCCATAGGAACGATCGGTGGAAAACAGTGACTTTGATCAATATCTTCGTTATTTCCTATGATTGTAGGCCATTCTTTCGCAATCATAAGCCTTTTTTAGATAAAACGTTCTTCCACATTGATGGCTAATAGGTAAGGAAAGAGTTACCAAAAAGTTGCAAGGGTATACAAACTTTGACGCGGTCGAAGTTTGTAGCTTCAGCCCTCATGCACATACAGTTTATGTAGCGTTGCGTCTGTGTGTGTGTGCATGTATGCATGTACTCTGTTGATTAGAGCTGGAAAAAACATCGATGGTACTATCGATACATCGATGGTTTTGTATTTCTATAAAACATCGATGTTTGGCCAGCACTATCGATGTTTTCTTTCTTTTACAATTCTTCGAGGGAAAAGCATATAAGTATGAGTTTTCTGTTTTGTATTTTGCAATTTAATTGGAAAGTAGATTTTACTTCTTTGCAGTTAATATTATCTTCTTTACAAAAGTTCAAAAAAAATGGCCAACAAATTTCTATGTGTGCCTGCATCGTCCTGCGAGTCGGAACTACTATCTAGCACGGCAGACCAAATAATATCGAATAGACGTTGCTCTTGGAAATCTTGTGTCGTAAAGAAACTTTTGTTTTTAAACAAAAATCTCAAAAATGATCCCTTACCCTTGTATTTTTTTTTTTTGAATGGCAATAATTTAAATCAAAAGTAAAAGTTTTAAAAGAACGTATTTCTTTTAATTTTAGTTAGTTATAAAAAAAGTTACCAAATGAATGAATTGTTATTTACTAAATTTTAGCTTATAATTAAAATATAACCCCAAATCTTGCTTAGTCGGATCGTTTTTATTTAGTATCGCTTTAACTATTGTTGCTATATTTCTTTATTCCATTGAGATTCGCGAAATAAATGAATGATTTTAAAAATTCCGCGCAAACATCGAAACATCGATGTTTGACGTTGAAAACATCGATGGTCCCAAAAATCGATGTTTTTCCAGCTCTACTGCCGATAACGAATGGCGTAGTAGACAGAAGGCAGCACTGCCGGCAGAGCCGATTTATTTTGATACATCGATACTTCTCCTTTTGTAAAAAACATCGATTTACTTTATTCCGATATTTGATGTTTTTGTCAGTTTTTCCATCACTGAGAAAAATAACGCAGTAAAAACCTGTATTATAATACAAAGCACAGAGGTTAATTTGGAAAGAAGGTGGTACAGTTATACATACATATGTATAAACATATGTACGTACCTCGCCCATTTGAAGCTCTAAGATATTTATCCA
This sequence comes from Drosophila tropicalis, assembly GCF_018151085.1. Taxonomy (NCBI): domain Eukaryota; kingdom Metazoa; phylum Arthropoda; class Insecta; order Diptera; family Drosophilidae; genus Drosophila; species Drosophila tropicalis. Next base: position 1,320,262 of record NW_027172360.1, on the reverse strand, counting down.
AATAATTATTTTTATGTACATATATACATTTTAAGTTTACATACATACATATGTAGGTTGTAGTGCGGCAACCGTTAAAGAAAAACAGCAAGAGGAAGAGACGCAAGCCAAAAAGGCGCGATATGGGCAGTCCAATGTGTGCAATTTTTTTGATAAGTGCTCGGATGGCAAGACTGCCAAGTGTTTAAATTTTATTATTACAGATCTCATCAGATAAAGCATTTCAAGATTGCTGCAAAAAATATTTTTGTGTTCCAGCAAAATTCAATCGAGAAAACAAATTATATATAGGAAATTTAAAAAATGTACTATATTACTTCGATGTAGTATCGACACATCGATGTTTTTCCCTGTTTCAACAGCTCTAGTAGTTGTGTTCTATTTATCCGATCAGATTGAAATTTTGGGATCTGAGGTTTTATATCCAATATTATCACGTATATACATTTGACCAATTTTATAATACCCTCTGCAGGGGTATAAAAATAAAAAAACATTTTTTTTGTAAGACTTTAAAAATTTTTTAGAAATATTATTTTTATACCCTCTGCAAGGGTACTATAAAATTGATCAGATGTTTGTAACGCACAAAAGGAGACGTGTCCGACCCCATAAAGTATACATATTCTTGATCAGCATGAGAAGCTGAGTCAAGTCCGTCTGTCTGTTCGTGGGTCATCAACAGAGTACATGCATACACACACAAAAGCAACGCTACATAGGGAGTGAGGGAAGAAGAAAAATTTTAGTAAAGAGTTGAATTGAGTTGCAGAAAACAAATTTTGAACATGTCGAATTATTATTGCCAAGGACTGCAAGGGTATATAAACTAATTAACTAATTCACTTTTGCTGATTCCGAATGTTAACACCGTTTTGAAAAAAGGTAAAAGTAAAAGAATTATTTTTGTACATTTTTAAAGGATTTTAACTTTTTCTCATACATAACATGAGCTCCAGAGCTACATACATATGTATGTGGCTCACAGCTTATTTCCTGCAGGAAAACTTTAACAGCGTGTACCTCTTAAACTATTGAAGATATCAAAAAAATTTAAATGCAGTTTTATTTAGTGATAATTTATACTATATTTAGGTACCACTATTATAACAACCAGGTGCAATAATTTGAAAAAAATTGATAAAAAAAAAAAAAAATTGAATCCCTTACTTTTCAAAATTTTACTTTTTCAGCTGGAGGGCGATTGTTGTTAATATTTATAAAATTTATGTTTAACCTGCTTTCCGCAAAACTTAAAAAAAAAAAACCAGAGGGCCGGGGCTAACTTCGACCGCGTCAAAGTTTGTATACCCTTGCAACTTTTTTGGTAACTCTTTCCTTACCTATTAGCCATCAATGTGGAAGAACGTTTTATCTAAAAAGGCTTATGATTGCAAAAAGAATGGCCTACAATCATAGGAAATATCGAAGATATTGATCATAGTCACTGTTTTCCACCGATCGTTCCTATGGGAGCTATATGATATAGTCGGCCGATCTTTATCAAATTTGGCATAGTCATTAACATATATATTAAACTAACAAATGTTTAATTTGAGAGCAATCGCGTTAAAAGTAACGAAGGTATTTACAAAAGTCACTGTTTGCGACCGGTCTTTCCTATGGGAGCCATATGATATAGTCATCCGATCTTGATCAAATTTGGCACAGTAGTTTATAGGCGTAATAAACTCTCTAATATAATATATTTCACGAGAATAGCACAGAAATTAACGAAGTTATTGAGAAAAGTCACTGTTCGTGACTTTGGGGTTTGTATGGGAGCTATATGATATAGTGGTCCGATCCGGCTGCATCCGAGATATACAACCCCTGCAGTATATACAAGCCTACGTGCAAAATTTCAGCTGTAGCTCTTACGGTCTAGGAGGAGTTTGCGTTGATCCAGACGGACGGACGGACATGGCTATTTGAACTCGTCTCGTCGTGCTGATCAAGAATATATATACTGTATGGTCGGAGATGCTTCGACCAAAATTAATATACCCTTTTTGCAAGGGTATAAAAAAATGAAATTTGTATATTTACATTTGTATTTAATTTTTATCCGATTTTGGTGAACAGTACCTCATTCGACGGGGAATTTAATTCACTATCTTTTATAGTTGAAGTGTAGTTATACTTTAAAGTGAATTAGTTGCTTAAAATGATACCAAGCAGGCCAAAAAAATGTCAACGCCAATACTGATCTGTTAAGAATCGTCGGCAAATGATTGATAGGGTTTAATTTTTCGAAATTGTCAGGAAAGACACGATTTTTAAGCAATTGCTATTAAGTTTCGGAAAGTTCTGCTTCCTTTTAGCACTTTTGGTGACGGCAATGAGGATGAGTATGGGATGTATTCATTCGGGAGGTATACCTACATATTTCTGGGGGTGAATTCGGGAAGCGAAAATGTGCGGCAGCTCCGTTTGAGGTAATAAGAACCGTTACATAAAACCAAACACTACCATTATGTCGGATTGTTGGATTGCGAAGGGAATGCATCAAAGCGTAACTTTGATACCCAGATGCACGTACCGAGAACTTAGGTATATAGCGAAGTTCTGGTTACACCATATATAACGTGGAACTGCGCTATATACTCATTAAAATGGTCGAGAAGGTGGCCGTAAGTTTGTATAACCGACGGTGCGTCTCACCACATTCTTTCGATGTATGTATTTACCAAATGTATCTTTTTTATCGGAATATAGCTAAATAAAGACAATGTTGGAAAGCACGCCCAATGGCGTTACCAATTTAAAAAAAAAAAACATGTCGCCAAATTTAAATTATTGCGGGAAAATGAAATAGATTGTTGATGAAAAAAGTTATTAGTATTTACAAAATGGATAATAAAAAAAAAATAATTTATACTGTTTATAAATTATTTCAAGATAAAGAGATGGATATATAAAGGAGGATTACAAAACGCATTCTCTCTCTCCGCCTCTCATTCATTATATGATTTATGGCGTATGTCTAAGTCTCAAATTTGACTTCCCCATGACAGCTTTTAAACCATATGTTTATATAGGTGTAGAATAACTTAAAAAGTCCCTGCCCTTCGGCTGTGGATAGTGAATAGAGGTCCTGAGTGAAATCAGTGAATACTTGTCTGTAGCCGCTACTAGTGCCAAGGCATATGCATAATGTGAATAACATTATACATAGCATTCCAAAACATTAAGCCGAGTGTCAAGCCCTCTGGAACGCTTGGTCGTACTTTTTGTATTTGTTCTTCTGGCAATATTACTTTCTTAAGTGAATGTGCGGCCACCGCACATGAAATACATATATTCATCGATACTGCTGCTCCAATTAGATACCAGAACATAATATTTTGTTATGAATTTTGGATATTTTTGAATATTTACCGATTAATAGCGATAATATTAACACGATTGTTCTCCAAGTTCAGTGGCATATTTCATGGATTGTCCTGCTGAAATCAGTAAAACATTGGCCCAAAGCCCTCCTAGTCAGTTATTTCTGATTTTAATACCCTTGCAGAGGGTATAATAAAATTGGTCAGATGTTCGTAAAGCACAGAAGGAGACGTTTCCGACCCCATAAAGTATATATATTCTTGATCAGCATGAGAAGCTGAGTCGATATATGTAGCCATGTCCGTTTGTCCGTTCGTCCGTCTGTGCGTATGCGGTTTACTCAGCCATCTTAAGAGCTATCGCGATGAATTTTTTTTTTTTTTGCGCTTTTTATTACCCGGGTAAGATAAAGTAGGAAAATTGTCACGATCGGACCACTAACATTTTTATAAAAATTGGATATCCCCATGAAATTTACTACGATGATAGTATTGGATATAAAAACTCAGATTCAAATTTCAATCCGATCGGATAAATAGAACACAAGTTAGAGTCAATATAAATCGGTTCAATCCCTGCCGGCAGCGCTGCTTGCTGCCTACTATTATCATCAAATCAACACACACAGACGCAACGATACTTAAACTTTATGTGTATGCGCGCGTTGCTTTGCTTAGGGAATGAGGGAAGAAGAAAAACAAATTGTAGTATGAAGGGTAAAATGGTTTTGTTTGTATATTAATGAATTGAATTGCAGAAAACAAATGTTGAACATGTAAAATTATGGTAAATGTTTACTATTACTACTCGAGATTTCAGTGTTGAAAAGTGGAAAAATCGGTTAAAGCTAGATTTCAGTGTTGTCAAACGCTATTTTTTATTTGGCGCGCTGTTTGACTGCCCTGGTAGCCAAATATTTTAATCTAAACTCAAAAGTCGAGGAATATTCGGTTGCTCTGGCAGCCGAATATTGTATTCTAAACTATATTTGTTCTATAAAATCAAGAAATATTGTAAACTCAACAATATTTTCGTTTGTTGAGAATAGTGCGAACAAAAGATTCAAAAAGCCCGCGTATTCGAGTATCCAAAATTCGGCATTTGGCAACACCATCTCAAAATTGAACAGCTTTTTTTAGCCGGAAAAAGCTACTTTTAGCTATAGTCCCGCTAAAAATATTAATTTTCTTTTGTTAATTACTCAAAAACTACGAAATAAATCGAGAAGGCGCACCTGAGGTCGTGTTCGTGCAATTTTTCTCTTTCGTTTGATACCAAAATTATGTAGTTTAAGCGCGTTTTGGGCCCGAGTAGTAATAGTAAACATTTACCAAAATTATTATTGTCAAGGGCTGAAAGGGTATATAAACTTCGGCATAGTCGAATTTGAATTCTTTGATATTTTTATACCATACACCCATAGGGTGAAATGGTATATTAAAGTCGCCAAAATGTATGTAACATGCAGAAGGAAGCTTTTCCGACGCTATAATTTATATAATGTATGTTTTGCCGGCTCGAGGTCAAATTTTTCTTTTGTGAATAAAACAAAATAATAATATTTTGTGTTGTTCTTTTCCGATATATTTCGACCACTCATCGGTGGTCGTCTTCAGGGCAACTATAAAAACATTTAATTGTGATTAACTTTAACATAACATATTTTAACAACAAGAAATACCTACTTATTTTTACACGTCCGCACACTGTGACGTGGAGCTACACACTGACTTGTCCCTAATAAATGCCTGTATATGTGTGCGGACGTGTAAAAATAAGTAGGTGTTTCTTGTTGTTATATTATGTTATGTTAAAGTTAATCACAATTAAATGTTTTCATAGTTGCCCTGAAGACGACCACCGATGAGTGGTCGAAATATATCGGAAAAGAACAACACAAAATATTATTATTTTGTTTTATTCACAAAAGAAAAAATTTGACCTCGAGCCGGCAAAACATACATTAAACAATAAAAGGTCGCAAAAAATCAACAATTAACTTGAACGGAAGGCACGCCGAAAGCATATTCCAACACCATGGCTTATGCAGAAATTAAGTCCAACTATAACAAATATAAGACGGAGATTAACAAGTACCAATCAACAACAAAAAAATCAGTAAAACTTAAGTCTAGCATAAAATTTCTCTTAAAATGTAGGAAATCAAAATTAGTCCCAAAATTTATTAGCAATAACTCAAAATACGATAGGATTTTCACAAAAGATACTGACACATATTCGGACATTAACAAAATATTAGAAAGACATACTCATAATTTTAACACGAAGATATTAAGCTTATTAATAAAACATAAACATAACATACTAGCCAGACAAAACAAAGAGAAGGAAAAAGCAACAAAAAAGTTACAAGTACAGCTGGACGAAAATGATTTTAAAACATTCATGAAGAGTGAGAGCACGATAGCCGAAAAATTATCAACAACTTTGAAGAGACATCACGAATCCAAATATGAGAGACTACGAAAACAACGGAACAGCGTTCTCTTGAACAAGAACAACAACAACACAGACGATTGGTTTGTAAATAAGACGAATATAGAATTTCCGACCGACGTAAAAGCGTTACTGGCGAAAGGCCCTAAGTTCGCAATCCCAGTGGAGAAGAGAAAATTCCCTCTCTTTAAATATATAGCAGACGGAGAGGAGCTAGTACAGACTCTAAAAGACAAAGAGAAACAAGAGGAAGCACGCACAAAATTCTCTTTATTAATAAAAGACCACAAAACATCTAACAAAGAAGACGCAGCTGATCGTGCAATACTTGACACAGTGGAACAAACAAGGAAATTTCTTAGACAGAATGACGACATATTAATTTTAACTTCTGATAAAGGGAATAAGACAGTTGCAATGGATAAGACTGAGTATGACAATAAAATGGATAATATACTTAACGATTTAAATACATATAGAACTTTAAGGAAGGACCCGACCACAAGACTACAGACCAGAAACAACGAATTGGTGGAAAAATTATACAAACAAGAACTTATTTCACGGACCGAACGAAATAAGCTTATAATAAACACATCAATTCCACCAAGAATATATGGATTACCTAAAATTCATAAAGAAGGTACGCCATTGAGACCAATCTGCTCATCAATTGGTTCTCCATCATACGGACTATGTAAATACATAGTCAACATATTAAAAAATATAACAGCAGACTCAACATACAACGTAAAGAACGCCTCAGAATTTAAGACAAGGATCAATGACACATATATTTGCGATGATGAACGATTGATATCATTTGACGTAGTCTCCCTTTTTCCAAGTATTCCGATAGAATTGGCACTTGACAATATTAGGGAAAAGTGGATAAAAATAAAAGCGCACACTAACATTCCAAAATCAACATTCATGGAAATAGTACGTTTTTGTATACAAGAGAACAAATATTTTAAATACAAGGACAAAATATACACACAACTAAAAGGAATGCCTATGGGCTCACCAGCATCACCAATAATAGCCGATATAATTATGGAAGAACTCTTAGACAAAATGATGAGAACACTGCAGCGACCACCTAGAGTTATGACGAAATATGTAGATGACCTTTTTGCCATAATTAAAGAAGACGAGATCCAAAACACACTTGACAACCTAAATTCATTTGACAGAAACATAAAGTTTACAATAGAGTTAGAAAATGACAACAAATTGACATATCTAGACGCATCAATACACAGACGAGGAAACGAGCTAAAATTAAAATGGTACAAAAAGCCAACATCATCAGGACGAATCATCAACTTCAACTCCAAACATCCGAAGTCGATGATAATGAATACAGCAAGAGGTTGTATACAACGGATGCTCAACATATCGGACCCAATTTTTCACGAAGACACGAAGAAAGAAATACGACGAATTTTAAAGGCTAATGACTTTCCAAACTACACCATAAGGACTTTACTAAAATCCAACAATAAGAAAACCAATAAAGAGGTTTCGACAAAACGCTTTATGTCTGTCACATATGTCCCACAACTGTCGGAAAGATTGGCAAACTCGGATTGCTATGACACAGAACAAATACAGATAGCACATAAACCCAACAACACGCTACGGAGTATTTTCAACAGGACAAAAAGCAAGATTGATACAATGGACAAGAGTAACGTAGTATATAAAATACCGTGCAACGGGACAAACGAAGAAAGCTGTGATAAAATGTATATAGGGACAACCAAATCGAGGCTAAAAACTAGACTATCACAACATAGATCTGACTATAAACTTCGGCAACACTCCAATATACAAAAAACAGCACTTATGGCCCACTGTGCTGCCAGTGGACATTCCCCAAATTTTGACGAAGTAAACATAATAGACCAAGAACAACATTACAACAAACGTTATACTTTGGAGATGCTGCACATAATAAATACACCGACAAATATAAGACTTAATTATAAGGTAGATACAGACAACTGCGCGCATTTATACAGGCATTTATTAGGGACAAGTCAGTGTGTAGCTCCACGTCACAGTGTGCGGACGTGTAAAAATAAGTAGGTGTTTCTTGTTGTTATATTATGTTATGTTAAAGTTAATCACAATTAAATGTTTTCATAGTTGCCCTGAAGACGACCACCGATGAGTGGTCGAAATATATCGGAAAAGAACAACACAAAATATTATTATTTTGTTTTATACACAAAAGAAAAAATTTGACCTCGAGCCGGCAAAACATACATTAAACAATAAAAGGTCGCAAAAAATCAACAATTATAATTTATATATATTCTTGATCAGGATCAACAGTCGAGTCGATCTAGCCATGTCCGTCTGTCCGTCCGTTCGTATGAACACGCAGATCTCGGAGGCTATAAGAGCTAGAGCCACCAAATTTGGTATGTATACTCGTGTAGTATGTAAATGTATAGAGTTAATTGGAATTTTAGCCACGCCCCTTACTCCCCCAGGAATCACATAAAACTGTTTTTATTAAAAAGTATAACAGCTAGAGACATCAAATTTCGTTTATATACCCGTTTAGTTAGCGCGCAGAAATTAATTGTTCAAACTTTTTTCCACGCCCCCTCACGTTCCAGAAATCACATAAAACTATTTTTTTTTAAAAAGTATAACAGCTAGAGACATCAAATTTGGTTTATAAACTCGTTTAGTTAGCGCGCAGAAACTAATTGTTCAAACTTTTTGCCAACCCTCTTCCGCCCCCGGAACTAACATAAAACTGATTTCCTTAAAAACTCTGATAGCTACCGACATTAAATTTGGTATGCAGACTAGCTTTATAGACGCGCAGATATTGGCTATTTGAAAATTTTACCACGCCCACTTCCGCCCCCGCAAATTAAACAAAACAGATTTTATCAGAAACTAACAAAGCTAAAGTCACTAAATTTAGTATATATACTGACTTAGTATGCGCGCAGAGTATACATTTTCTCATATTTTGCCACGTCCACTTCCCAAAATATGCATATGAACGTATTTTACTACGCGGTCCATAATGGCAGAATTGGCCGTTGGGGCTAGTGGTGGCGCAAGAGTGCTCGTGTGTTTGTAGAGTGAGCGAGCATGTAAAAATTATTTAATAGACATACATTTGGTTTTCGAAATTTGAAATATTTGTTTCACCTGGTATATGGTATACCCAAGTCGGCGTGTCCACTTACTTCATTTGTTTTTGTAATGTTATATTTTTCAAAACAGCATGGGTACAGTGGCGGACGCGAATTTAAGACGTTTTTAATTTTTTTTTTGTTTTTGATTTTCTCGGCTCCTAACAAAGTTTATGGAATCATTTTTTCTGTAATTTGTTGGTTTTTTATATATGTATTTCGAGGATTTTTAAAAATAAAAATGAAGTAGGTCGTCCCGCCGACTTCGAAATACCATGAACCAAGTGAAAAAAATTAAAAATTTTGAAAACCGAATGTATGTACATAAGTCTATTAAATTTTGTTTTACATGCGTCATAGCATTTACTATATTGCTAACAATTACAAACACGAAGGCACTCTAGCGCCACTACTCCACCCTTATGAACCGCATAGTAAAACACGTTCATACTTATATTTTGCATGTTACTTGTCCGATTTATTATAATTATGCGCAGTATGCATTGCATTGCATTGCAAACTGAACATGAAATGGTAATTTTAAATAATTATAATTATGCGCACAAACTGAACAAGTCTACCTATAGAATATGGTGACTTTATGTGCACATACTGAACAAGTCTACCTATAAAATATGATGACTTTAGGTTGAGAAAATCGGTTTATTTAAATTTGCGGATTGGTTTGGACTCCGTAGGAATATACAATTCATGGTCATTAAGGCTACTGCAAATATACCTGAACCATACATAATATCGAAATAGAACCATGAAAAAAAAATAAAAAATTGCATTAACGCTGATAACACTGTGATAGTTTAAAATAAAAAAAAAGGAAAACTCGATGGTTTTTTTTTCACCATATTTCGGGTCCTGCGTATGGAACTGCATCATTAGTTTTTTAATTTATCACGATGGTTTCATACAAAATTTTTTGGGGAAGTTTTTCATCAAAGTTGCCATTTTTTCGAAAAGTTTGGTTTTTTCATTTGCTTCTAACTTCTAAAATATTTATTCTTTTTACAAACTTTCTTTAGCAAAGTTTCTTAAAATTGAAAGATACAAATATTGGGAAGACATCTAGCCTCTAAATCCGTCCGTTCCCGAGCATTGGGACAAAATGTAAAAAAAAATCGAATCTTGACCAAATTTGTTTTCTTTCTCGCATTTTGCTAAAATTGATATTATTCCATTTGAAGCTTGATCATTATATGAGAATTTATTTTGCTCAATGGCAGCAGAAGAGACACCAGGCCTATCTAATTTACGATTTATAATATAACCACATAATCAAATTGCATTTTTTTTTAGATATGTTAACAAAATTAAACTAACTGTAGTTCTTTAGTTTTTGAAAAATATTTATACAGTCGGTATAATCTGGTATCCCAATGACAAATGAAGCACATATTTTTCGTATAACCCGCTTGCAAGCCAGTGAGTAGAGCAACAACTTTTAGGTCAGTACATATTTTCCATTGATGTTTTCTATACTGAACACAATCCAAAATTAGTTTCATTGAATCGATAAACTATCGCCACTCCTTTAGTTTGCACGTGCATTTCATATGTTCCATTAACCCAACGATATTTTTGGAGTATGCAAACGTATTATTGCCGTTTATTTCGAAAAAGTCCAAAAGTCTCTTTCTATACGCGTACACTTTTACATCCTTAGACAAAATGTTAACAGATTGTAAATGATGTGCTAAAGAGTTCGCTTGCCTTTGTGACCATTTTAGTTGTCTTACCATCGTATATAATCGAGCTTGGGATATCTAGAGATGTTGACAAGTTTTATCGATTTGGGATGGATCATACGTTAAAAGTAACTCTTCAGGTTCGGTGACAAATGTTGGCGAATTATACTTTTCTGTTTTGACATCTTTGTAATTGTAATATACTCCGAATGAGGTACTGTGCAGATTGAACACTTTTATAGACCATAAAACTCTTCTTTAGTTTTGCGAGTTTATTCTGGCATGCGTAGCAGTTATCTGTATGATTGTGAATCTATCTAAATCATTGGAATGCCGAAACCCATTTTTAGGCGCAACCTTTTTGACCAATTTTGCAAATTGTTATTGCATTGTGCGCTCGTAAATTTTCCATACACAGCAAAATCCGGCAAAATTTGTGGGACACTTGTTCGCAAGTCAAAATTACGATTAACATCTATGCTTACCCGATCAGTAGAGGTAATTTTTGGTCTCATAAGTACCCACCGATATCAGTAGAATAGCGGTAAAAGGCTTACGTAGTTAAAGCTTATGGGAAATAAATATTTCTAATATCAAGGGCGTAACCAGTATTTAAGTTTGTAAAGGGTAACATTTTTTTTCTCTTAACATAACTTAACTTTTATAATGCTTTATCAAGTTCCCCTTTAAGTAAATTGATTTAAATGCACCCCTCCCCCTCCCCCGTGCACAATCCAGGCTACGCCCTTGACAACTATTGTTGTCAAACAATTTATATGCAGTTATTATACCGACTGTATAAATATTTTTCAAAAACTAAAGAACTACAGTTAGTTTAATTTTGTTAACGTATCTAAAAAAAATTCAATTTGATTATGTGGTTATAATAATAAATCGTAAATTAGATAGGTCTGGTGTCTCTTCTGCTGCCATTGAGCAAAATAAATTCTCATATAATGATCAAGCTTCAAATGGAATAATATCAATTTTAGCAAAATGCGAGAAAGAAAACAAATTTGGTCAAGATTCGATTTTTTTTTACATTTTGTCCCAATGCTCGGGAACGGACGGATTTAGAGGCTAGATGTCTTCCCAATATTTGTATCTTTCAATTCTAAGAAACTTTGCTAAAGAAAGTTTGTAAAAAGAATAAATATTTTAGAAGTTAGAAGCAAATGAAAAAACCAAACTTTTCGAAAAAATGGCAACTTTGATGAAAAACTTCCGCAAAAAATTTTGTATGAAACCATCGTGATAACTTAAAAAACAAATGATGCAGTTCGATTCGCAGGACCCGAAATAGGGTGAAACCATCGAATTTTGCCATGTCTTTTTTTTTTTTTTGAAAAAAACTATCACAGTGTAATTATCACAGAGATCTGCAAAGCGATGGCATGGCAGAGTGAAAGCTTTCCGCAAAGCGAGAAACCTAGCGAGGGTTCTAATTTTAGTCTCAGTTGCAATCATCGAATGTCGATCAATACATTCGATTATATTTTGACGAAGATTCATTAAAAACTGGAAAAGTGTTGGACAAATTTTGTTGTTAATCCCATAACGCCATGAGAAAAACTTATTCTAACTTTGAGGTAACTATGTAATTATAAATATATTTTTTTTTTTTGCAACAAAAATGTTTGATTTTTTTAATTGTTTTCGGAATTATTTCCGTCTCCAAAATGAGAAAGTACGATCTTTTGAATTTCCATTCTGCAAAGCATTTTTTTTCGCATGTCCACAGACTTTAACCAAAAACCAACTATTTTTTAAGCTCAGAACGCAACGAAAACACACGTATAACAACAGTTGGATGAAGCGATAAAGCGAGAAAGCTTTCCAGAATCGCTTTCTCGCAACTCGCTTTAACTCGTCGCTTTGGCTCTCTTCTCGCTTCGCTTGCACATTCAACGATTACATATAAATTTGAATGCAGAGCTTTCTGGCTTATTGTCGCTCAATATTATCGCATCGCTTATCGCGTCCACTTTGACACCAGCCTTACTGTGTCAAGTTTATTTTTAGCTCGAGAGAAGTTTTAAGTTTTAACGCTTGATGGAGCTTTTACTCTCTTTATGTTAAATGTAGGCGAAAAGAGTGTGTAGCAGAACTTTGACTACATAACTCGCGTGACATTGTATGCTGCACAAGTATGCTACAGCGGACACTTTTTTATTTCTTTATTGTTTGATTGTGCAGCTTCGGAGAGTTCCCCAATTTTTCATCGATGCCTGTAATTTCAGAGGACAAAATGAATTTGCTAAAAAAAATCTCCTTGAACTCGTTCTTTCCTTTAAGAAGCTAAACTGAAGTTCTGCAGATCTCACTTGCCAGAGCTTTACTTCCAATTTATAGTTAATTGAAGTGAATGATTAATGGAAAATTTTTTTTTGGAATTCAAATTCGGTTGACATTTATTTTAGCCATAAAGTGCTCCTCCTCTCCTTATACCCTTGCAAAAAGGGTAGGCATTTCCGACCATATAAAGTATATTCTTTATCAGCACGACGAGACAAGTTCATATAGCCATGTCCTCCTCCTAGACCGTAAGAGCTACAGAGCTAAACTTTTGCATGTAGGCTTGTATATACTGCAGGGGTTGTATATCTCGGATTCAGCCGGATCGGACGACTACATCATATAGCTCCCATACAAATGGCAAAGTAACAAACAGTGACTTTTCTTAATAACTACATCATATAGCTCCAATAGGAACGATCGGTCGAAAACAGTGACTTTTGTCAGTTAACATAGATATTATTGACTGTGCTAAATTTAATCAAGATCGGGTGACTATATCATATAGCCCCCATAGGAACGATCGTTGGAATACAGTGACTTTGAGAAACAACATCGTTATTTGGCATGATAAGATTGTAGGCCGTCCATTAGATGGATGGCTATACGTAAAAAAAGAGTAACATAAAACTTGCAATGGTATACAAACTTTGGCGCGATAAATTGTGAAGCCAGTTTTGAGAAAATTCTCAAATTTAAAACTTTGAAGTATCACGACAACATTACGGTAGATGAAGCATATGCAGAAGTCGAACTGCAAAGGCTTCTCCACAACACAGCTTTAAGCATTTTAGAGCTCTAAAAAAACTCAATTGAAAATGGTGTTGATCAAACGGAGAATAATTTAACATTATTTGGCAAATGGAGTTTTGATGGCAGCACAGGCCACAAAAGTTTACCAACCGTATTGTCGAAGATAAAAGCCTATGTGTAACAGACTGCAATTTAAACTAGAGGGCCGGGGCTAAGGCCTGGCTTCACAATTTATGAATATCCGTTAAAAAAGACAAACCGAAATCAGATGAGCGCAAAACATTAGCGCAGACTCATCGTGTTTTTGTAGCCCGGCGATCCGGCGACGTTTCGTCCTTTTTGATGATGTACTTAAATCAATCTTGGGTCGTCCACGGTTATTGCTCGGATTCATTTGTAAAAGAAAATATAATACAATGGTACTTTTGTCATAAACAACTAATCTAGCATATGACTAGAATTACAATCAGCCACACACATTGTAGGAAAACACTTGTAATTTTAAACTAAACCAAAAGATCACAACGGCAGGATGTCAAGTGGCCGAAGCCATGCCCAAAATAATAACAATTTTCAACCCCCGAAAACGTGGGTTTTGAGTCTCATTAGAATACGATATTTTAAGAACAATTGTTACCTCCTAGAGCCTAAGACTCCCTATAAAAAATAAGTTTATATTTTGAATTCAACAAATGAAGATTGGGTTATTCTCCTTCTCCGGAATCCCTATTCATTTTGGTCCTTCAAGAAAGGGAACTCTGTAGTTTTCCCCCACCAGTGGTAAGAGACTCAGAGAGTGAATCAGCTTATTAAAGTCTGAATTCTTATGCAAGTATAAATATAAATAAGATCAGCTAAAGGTTGCAAAATAAATTAACTCTTGTTTTCCCGCACCAGTGGTAAGAGAAAGAGGATAAAATAAAAGCAAAATATTATTGCTTAATAAAAAGTGTGTGCGTTCAAATTTAAAGGCAGTTTGGCTAGCGGAGCAACTGTAGTAATTTCGGCTGCGGAGCGTTTTTGTGTGTGGCGTATTCGAAGCCCTTATATCGAAAGTATAAAAAGGTCGGAGCAACTATCAATCTGTTAAACAACCGAATAGTTACAAAAAATAGATCCGAAGCCATTAATTTTACCCGTTGCCCACAAGTAAATTTCATTTATAGACGTCCCGGCTGCTGTACTTAAGTCTTTCAACAAGATGATGGACGAAAGAGTAGGAGCGTTCGCAGACCCTGACGAGTCTCCGCCAAATAACATAAATACTGTAGCAACTATTCGAACAAATGGGGAACCGGTATACTCCAGACTATACCCACTCCCAATCGGCGTTACGGACTTTGTCAACGCAGAAGTTAAACAACTTCTAGCCCACGGCATAATTCGGCCCTCAAAATCTCTATAATAATCCGACCTGGGTGGTCGACAAAAAAGGAACAGATGAAAACGGCTTCCATAAAAAGAGGCTAGCAATTGACTTTAAGAAACTAAACCAAAATACTACAGATGACAGTAGTACCCTATTCCAATGATTTCAACAATGTTGTCACATTGGACCTTAAATCGGGATTTCATCAAAAAACTCTAGCAGAAAAAGACCGGGAGAAAACTGTTTTTCTGTCAATAATGGGAAGTATGAATTCTGCAGACTTTACTTCGGTCTCAAAAAATGCACCCAGTATGTTCCAGAGGGCCATCGATGACGTCCTTAGGGAAAAGATAAGTAGAACATGCTACGTCTATAAAGAAACGAAAGAAGACCATGTTAGGGACATTGAATGGGTCCTTAAAAGCCTTCAGGACACGGGGATGCGAGTATCACAGGAAAAATACAATTTTCTTAAAAAAAAAAGATGTGGAGTATCTGAGATTTATCGTATCTAGGGATGGTATCATAACTTCACTTGAAAAAGTTCAGGCAATCAAAAATTTTCCAATGCAAAGTACCCTTTTTGATCTCAGATCATTTCTCGGCCTTGTCAGCTATTATCGCTGCTTCATAAAAGACTTCGCAAAAATCGCAGGTCCCCTTACAGATATTTTAAATTGCGATAACGGAAAAGTTAGCAAAAACATGTCTCGGAAAATAAAAATCGAGTTTACTTCAGAACAATTGCAGACATTCTCCAAGCTTAAAGATATTTTAGCATCAGAAGAAGTTTTTTTAGCCTACCGAGATTCTCGACAACCATTCGATCTTACCACAGACGCATTTGGTGATGGGCTAGGCGCTGTCCTTTCACAAAAAGGCAGACCAATTACCACGATATCCCGTAAATTACGTAATAACGAAAGACATTTTGCGACCAACAAAAGAGAGCTTCTTGCCATAGTGTGGTCACCAAAAAAATTGAGAAACTACCTACTACGGGGTAAGATACCTAAACTTATTTACCGACCATCAGCCATTAACCTTTGCCGTATCAGACAAAAATTCGAACGCGAAACTAATACGGTGGAAAGCATATATTGATAGACATGGCGCAAAAATAATTTATAAGCCAGGAAAGGAAAATTTCCTAGCAGACGCCCGTTCGCGTTACAACATTAACGCGACACTATTGATGTATTCGATAAGCCCTTAAGTTGTTGGAAATGCCAATTCTTGCTCTTATTCAGCACAAATTGGTTGAACTGTATCCGGCAACAAAATTCTGGTACTGCAACCACATCGTTACAGATGTACCAGACAAGTCGGAACAAAAAGACATTGTAGTGACCGAACATAACAGGGCGCACCGTGCAGCCCAGGAAAACATGAAACAAATTTTGCAAGACAATTTTTTCCCGAACATGGGAAAATTGACCACAGAAATTGCAGCCAATTAATTGCAAGATCTGCTCTGTCGCAAAATATGACAGGCATCCAAAAAAACATAAGTTGGGTACCACACCAGTACCAGCTTACGCAGGAGATCCATAGTTGACGTAAAGCCGGCCATTCAACAGTTAGTCAATTCTTTGCTAATGTTAAGACAATATATTGCGATAATGAAAGGTCGATAAACTCTGAAACAATAAGGTCCCTCCTATTAAATGAGTTTGAAATACAAATCGTCAACGCCCCACCCCTACACAGTACATCTGACGGTCAAGTGGAAAGATTCCTCAGCACGTTACTTGAGATCGCACGGTGCGACAAAATAACAGCTCAGGCTAGCGACACTATCGATATTTTACTCCTAGCAACAGTAAAGTATGACAGGTCAATCCATTCAGTGTTGAACAAAAATCCAATCGAAGCAGTTCATTAAAATACGGTAGAAGAGGGATTGCAAATTGCCAAAAAGATAAAAGATGATCAGAACAAACAAATGGAAGAGGAAAACAGAACTAGAATAGACAAAAAGTACCAACGGGGTGACAAAGTCTTGATAAAGTCAAACAAACGGCTTGGTAACAAACTTACTCCTTTGTACAAGGAAGGAATTATAAAGGGGAGCGAGGTCCATAAGGACAATTTATTTATTTATTTATTTACGTCAACTAACACAGCAGTCGACAAAAAAGCTTAAGCTAAAGATAGAAATTAAATGAAGAAGGTAGCTTAGATTTATACACATCTAAACATCCCCGACCCGGTGGAGGTGTTTTATTTGCACAAGGTGCCAGCTATGCCCCGATTCACAGCCAATGTGGTCGGGGATGAGTTGCAGCCAATCCAAGTCCAGAATATTTTCATTGGTTTCGCTGTAGATGATTAAAAAGTATAGCGCGAAGAGAAGTGACAGAAAGATGAGGAGAGATAAGGTGAAGGAAGATTAATAAGAAGAAGTCTATCAGAATAAGAAGGTAGGCGAAGACCCGCGTCCCAATTTAGACCGCGTAGCGCAAACTTAAGGAATTGCTTCTATACCGATTCAATACTACGCTGGTGAACATCATATTGCGGGTTCCACACTGGCGAGCAATATTCTAGGGTAGGGCGAACTAAGGAAGTGTATAAAACCTTTGTTTCATAGGGATCATCAAATTCTTTGGCCCAACGTTTAATGAAGCCAAAAAGTCTGCATGCTCTATTGACAATTGAAGAAATATGAACATTGAATAAAAGATTAGGGTCAAACATAACGCCTAAGTCTTTGAATGATGGTACACAATCTAACAGAACAGACTTAATAGAGTAATGAGCTAGGAGCGGAGACAAACGACTGAAAGTCATAAAAGAACACTTAGAGGCACTAAGGTGTAATTTATTAACGTTGCACCAATCACAGAACGCATCGAGATCTGATTGCAAGTACTCTTGGAAAGAAGGATCATTATAGGAATAACAAATCTTGACGTCATCCGTAAACATGAGCAAATCATTTGTAAACAATGTAAATAATAGTGGGCCCAGATGACTGCCTTGGGGTACACCCGACGTCACTCGAACAGTTTTAGATGTCGAGGAACGAAAAGACACCTTTTGGGTTCTGCCAATAAGATACGACTTTAACCAAGCCAATAGTTTTGGGGAAAAACCCATGATGTTAAGTTTCGCGAGAAGCATAGAATGATCAACGGTATCAAAAGCCTTACTAAAGTCAGTATAAATAACATCAGTTTGACACTTTTTACGGAAGCCATGGTGTACAAGGGTAGTCAACTCTAAAAGGTTGGTAAGCAACGAACGACCTTTCATGAAGCCATGGTGACAAGGAAAAATAGTGGATCTGGATAGATGTTGAAGGAAAGACGTAATAATTTTCTCAAACAGCTTAGGTATTGCCGAAAGTTTGGCAATGCCACGGTAGTTAGAAATATCCGATTTGCTACCCTTTTTTAAAAGCGGAATAATAAGGGACTCCTTCCAAATATCAGGAAAGCTACAAGTCTCACTCGATATAAAGAATAACCGAGCTAAAGGCTTAGATAGGGAAATCGAACACATTTTAAGGATGCAACTAGGTATATTATTAGGCCCGGGAACGAAGGAAGACGTCATAGATGACAAGCTAGAGATAATACAGTCTTCAGTAATACTAGGAAAAAACATACAATTTAAATGTGGGATTGAAAAGGGACAGGGTGTGGGATCCGAAACAGTAGTAGAATAAGTCGACTAAAAGAATTCAGCAAACAGATCTGCAATATCTGAATCATTATTAGCAGTCTGGTCGTTAAGTCTGAAGGTGGAAGGTAGTACATTAGAGCGTCTTTTGGAATTGACAAAGTTGTAAAATCTTTTGGGGTTCCTATAAAATTCAACCTTACAGCGAACGAGTTAATTGTTGTAGCATTGAGTATTTAAAAGACAAAATTGAGATTTGGCTATACAATAATTTGCATAGTCAAGTCGCGAACCAGTTTTTTTAAATCTTTTAAAATATCTCGATTTAATGTTACGAAGATTAGAGAGCCTTCGTGTGAACCAGACTGGCGAGCTGGAGACGGTAGAGACATTCACATAGGGAACGCATTTATCAATTAGAGAATTAAGAGCAGAGTAGAAAAACTTCACTGCACAATCTATATCGCAGCACTCAAATAGAAATGACCAATCAAAAGAGAAAATAAGGCTGTTAAGAAGATTGAAATTTGTTTGACGAAAACATCTACGACGAGAATTCGAGATGTTATTAAATGAATTTGTAACGGAATTGTAAGAAATAGTAACTTCAATGGTAGGGTGATAAGGATCTTCAGGTTTCACTGGTGGCTGTGTTCGTGATACAGCACTAAAATTGGGATCAGAGACAAAAACAAGATCAAGGATTCTTTTCTTTTTCTTTTTAAGGAAAGAATTCAACTGATATAAAGGACATTCAAGTAGGCTAGGCATGTTGAGATGAAGGAATTAAGAAAGATAGATTTTCATCAACAAGCCAAGAAATATTAGGCACTTGCCTAAAACTATAAGAAAATCACGATCTTAAAGACGACCAAAAATAGTTCGTAAAGCATCAGCATGGTGCACGTAGATCATGATATCAGAAGCTGGAGGAATATATGAACAAGAGATATATAGGCTAAACTTAGAACATGTAACTTCGACGCAAATAAACTCAACACCTAAGGGGAGATTAATCGGCACCACACTTGAAGACAGATTCGAGTTGACAGCAATGAGTACTCCACCGCCACGACGACCAACACGATCAAGCCTATAAGAAATAAAGTTATTAGAAAGAATTTCATTATCCAAAACAGAGTAAGCCAAATTTCAGAGAAAGCTAATATGTCACCCGAAAAGGTTTGGCTATCACAGAATAGGTGAGAGAGATTGGTAAAAAGTACTCTTACATTTTGATAATGAATGCAAAGACTAGACGTAATTAGTTTGTTGAAGCAGAAGATAAATTAGGAAGGTGGACAGGCAACGGACGAGAGCGCTTATTGGGCGCAAACTCGTGTACAACTAGGCCATCTGGCCAAAAATTAGGGTCAACCATAGCTGAGAAGTACTCATTTGGTACTATAATTTTAAAAGAGGAGATTTCGCGAGGCCTAGAAAACTTACACTTTTGAATTAAAACCTTAGCAGGGCAAATAGTACCAATGTAAGCTGCCACAGACGACTCAGAAGTATCTGGAGCAAGCCTAGAGATAAATAATTGTTTGCGATGAGGCACTACATTTAGTGGAGGCGGAGGAGCATTGGGATCCGCAAGTGATTGAGAGCCAGCATTATCCTGTGATTGATCAGAGTTCCCGTGAGGGATAGATTGAGGTACACCAGGGCTTGTAATGGGTACTTCAATCTGAAAAGAAGAGCATAAAGAGGGACAAGAAGATGTTGTAGGCGAAAGTAAAATGGGAGACGAAGTAATAGAAAGAGCTGGCGACTGCTTGCGAGGCAACTCAGGGGTACATTTCTTGTGCAATTTCTCAGAAGGGGGAACAAACTTGAATTGCGACAATAATTGAACGCTAGAGTCACACTCGTTAGACAGCTGTCTGGCCAGTTTGCTTAAAGAAAGAAACTTTAAACGAAGATCCCTATACATACGGCTAAAATCAAGCTGCTGGCTGGCACAGGATGGGCAAGTCCAGCGCATTAAGCCAAGCTCAGGCTTAGACACAGACAAACCAAAAAATTTGTCGTAGTCGCGGCCATTGAGGCCAGCACATTTTAAGTGAATAAGATTATCGCAGAGCCAACAAGATATTTCTCTATACTGATCATCAAAACGATCAGAATGCTTGCAAGAGCAAGAAACACAGGGCAAAAAAAATATATGTATATAAAAATATATAGAAAAATTGAAATACACAGCACAAAGACAATTATTGATTAAAAATCAATAATTACAAACATCCAAAATTTTTTGTTGAACTCTTTCGAACAAAGTTGCCTGTTTATGCCCAAACGGGCAACACAAGGGTTAAGGGAGGCGGGAGCTTTCACCTCGCGCCGCTCTCCCGATGATGCCCATCGCTCTCCACACAAAAGAACTCCCCACACTTCTCTCCAGGCGGGGCTTGGTGCCCTGCTCTTAATAAAGCTAGGTTTAGTGTAAAAACATACATGTGAATAAACGGAACGTACAGTGAAATTGCTTACACAAATTGATTGAAGGAAGAAATCCGATGAACAAATTCACTTAGCTGCCTATTTAGGAAATTCAACCCCCTACGGAAACATTGGTCCTTCGAGCCGGATACCAAGATCCTCTCGAACCTGTTGCATCGGTGGAATTTCATACATTTCAAGCTAAGTAATTTTTTCCAAATTATAGGTATATGAGTACATGTACATGCCTCCAACATCCGTACCCACACTCACATACATATAATTGTTTCCCTTGATTTTCCTAATCAAAGAAAAATTACTTTCGCGCAAATTTTCCTCAAAAGAAAAAAAAATTTTGGTCCCCAATTTTTTTCATACATACATATATATGTGTCCACTACATTAGGCGCCATATTTGTTCGCCCATTTCAAGATTTTTTTTTCTCGCACTTTGGCATATATAGGCCAAGTATATAAGGCGCCATATTTATTTGCCTATTTCCAATATATATTTTTTCGCAATTTCCAAAAAAATATATTAACACATATGTATGTATGCATTGAAACAAACCTACGAAACTCAAAGTGATCTCCTACATACATATATACCTATATATGTATATATGCAAGCAGAGTGTGTGAATGTGAGAAAAAAAAAAATACAAAATTTATCCAGTGCTAACTTAAATCCTACAATAAAAGTTTTTGTGCAAATACAGTCCACTCCTGGGAAAAGTGTGCGCGAAGTGGAAGGTGGTTCCAACGAAGAGAAAAAAAATTTTCAATACCAATTAATAAAGTGTAAACACCTAATTATTGGGTAAAAATGATAACGATTAATTTGTATTTTTCGGATTTAATCTTTGGTTTTCTGCGCAGAGACAACTTGCTCGTTGCGTCGCCGGAAGAGAAGAGAGACGCCGTCTCGCCACCTATCGAGGACTTATCGCTAACAATCGATACTTAGTACTAACAATCGATACTACAATACCGGTTTCGGTATATGCATGAGCATTTAACAGACTTTGTAAATAATTGGAATCTTACAACTCGGCCGTCCTGACGAGGAATCGACCTCGATTCCAATTGTTAACAACGAAGGGGGGTAAATAAGAATCTGGTGTCGCCTTTGTTTGGCTATCAGAAGTACAATCTTGATCAGGGGCAACCCATAGCTTTAATTTGGAGGCTTCTAGGACCCCATCATATGGTAGTTGGGTGATTTGGGAGCCCTCTACATCCCGGATAACATATCGGTCATTCGGAAGTTTTTTATGAACCACATACGGACCACGATACCGCCTGATAAGCTTTTTGTTTGTGCCTGCCGAAGTATCCACATTCTTAATAACTACGAAATCCCCCCTCCTCAAAACTAACGGCAGGGAGGTGATGCTTCGAATAATATTCCGAATTATATTCTTGGGACTTAACAATGTTACGGAAGGCTAATCTCCGGACGTCTACCTTTGAGGCATCAACCTCCTCCGTTCTCTCACCCAACCGTTCGGTTAGTTCATCTACTACCACACCTCGTTGTTCAACACCGAATAGAAGTACGGAAGCGGCAAATTTGGTTGTGGAGTGGACAGAGTTATTCAATGCAAACTCTATGTTCGGCAGTTGTTGGACCCAATCTGCGTGGTCCACAGGTTCCGTCAGTTTACCCAACATGGGGCCCAACACACGGTTAACCCGCTCGACTTGGCCGTTGGCCCGGGGTGAGGCAGTGGCATTCAGCACATGAATTATATTATTGGCCTTCAGAAATTCTTCAAACTCGGAGGAAGTAAAGCAGGTACCTCGATCGCTGATGATTCGGCGGGGTCTACTGTAATTACTCAGTATTACGAAATACTGAGATTCTAATGTCTGGCATACTTCACGTGAATTAGTCGTGGCGGCAGGGTACAGCTTCACAAATTTGGTGAAAGCGTCAATGACAACCAGAAGATACTTCTTCTTAGAACGTATGGACGGAAGGGGGCCCAAATGGTCAATATGGACGGTATCAAACGGAAGGGGCACTTTCGGAATACTATGTAGCGTGACACGGTGGTTAACATTAGACTTCATACACGGGAACCAGTAATGCTTCTTGATCTGTGCACAACATTTCTCCGTGGCCATATGGCCAAGCTTCTCGTGCACTACTCGTATGACATGATTTATCATTTCGGAAGGGACATAAAGTTGGGGTACACTCGTCGAGGACAGGCGGTACACTACTCCATCTCGCAGTTCGAAATCCATTATCTCATATTTCTCTAACTCATCTCGGAGTTTGACAATCTCAGGGTCCCGGTTCTGGGTTAACTGCAGTTGGAAGTCGAGGTTTATATCGTCAACGTAGGCGGCAGTTTCTATTCTGCTTAGCGCATCAGCATGGGGCATACCAACTCCCGAGCGGTGTACAATCGTGTAGTTATAGTTTTCCAACAGCAGGGCCCAGCGAGCAATCTTGGCGGAACAATCGGTCACGATTTTGAACGGGATGAACTTAAGGTATGTCTCAAAACGTTTTAAGGAATACACGATAGCTAACGTCTCTAGCTCATAACTGTGTAGTTTCGATTCAGCGCCGGAGGCCATCTTAGAGAACTAGGACACTGGGTGTAATTTATCGTCTGTTTGTTTCTGGAGGAGCACTGCTCCGAAACCAATTGAACTAGCATCGCAGTGTAACTCTGTTTCAAACTTCGGGTTGTAAATAGATAACACGGGGGATTCGATCAATTTCAACTTCAGTGTTCGGAAAGCTTCAAGGCATTCCTCGGAGAAGACATAAGGGGTATCTTTTCTTAACAATCGGGACAGCGGACACGCAATCTTAGCGAAACCTGATACAAATCGGCGGAAGTATGAGAATAGGCCTAGGCAACGCTCTAATTCCTTGCTATCCCTTGGAATGGGCAAATCCCGTATCGCCTGAATATGAGCTGGTTTAGGCGTGATACCGGCGGAATTGGCTAAGTAGCCCATGTACTCTAGTTCCCTATACGCAAAACGGCATTTAGTCAGCTTCAGGCATAGCCCGTTCACTCTTAACACATACAATATTTCCTTCAGAATCTCAAGGTGGGTTTCAAAGTCATGCGACGCGACTAGAATGTCGTCCATAGGGGGTGTCGTTCCGAAGGGCATGAGTACATATTTAAACTGGCCATCAGGGGTTACAAAGGCAGTATATTTGATTGAGTCTGGGTGCATTTTCACATGGTGGAAACCGTTCTTCAAGTCCAAGATAGTGAAGAATGATTTGCCACCCAGATGTTCAATGCAATCATCTAACAGAGGAATCGGAAAATGATCTCGAACTGTAATTTTGTTCAACGGGCGGTAATCTACACACTTTCTTAGGGTGTTGTCCTTTTTGCGTACAGGGACAATCGCGGCAGCGTAAGGGGAACTACTGTGGCGAATAATGCCAGCTTTCAAGAGATCGTCACAAATCTCACGCACCTCGATGCGTTCGTGGTGCGACAGACGGCGGGGGCGGCAGAAAATCGGAGTTTGGCTAGTCAATTCTATTTTCATCTCATAGTTCATGGGCTTGATTAAATCTGGATCAACTTGTACATACGAAGTGGAAATAATAGACTTAAGGGCTGCGGTTCGCTCTTCCCGTAACGTGGGCTCTATATCAAAGTCTAACTCACTGACAGCAGGGAGCTCAATGGCATTTATCGCCATAAGTGCATCGTTCAGTGTTTCCGAAGGTACAGCAGAAGTTTTCGGAAGGGGAGAATCAGACAACAATTCGGCAGATACAATCTCACTCTCTCTTCCCTAAATATGTCAAAGGACTTCAGAACAGCAGTAAGTTTTGGATTTATACATTCAGTCGGTTTATTCATGAGTATCAACGATTCTTTTTCATATTTCAGTTCTTTCAGTTTACAGAGTCTAATATTAATTTTATACAGAAGATCTCTACCTATAATCATCGGCAGTTCGGTTGCTTGGTTCGTCAGGACTTCAAACGTATGTATTGTCTGTGTGTTGCAGAGGCGAACCCTACACTGGACTTGGCCTAAGGACAGAAGTTGGCTATTTCCTAAACCACGGCAGTTCAATGTACGGGGGCTAAGACGGCAGTTGGAGGAGACTTCAGATTGACGGATAAAACTCTTTGGACTGCCCGAATCAAGGAGAGAAAACATATCTATAAATTTCCTATCTTGCACTTCATCACAAACAACAGCAACACTCACCAGTTGTAAATGGTCTAGTCGATTTCCTGCTTCATCAGCGGCGGCGGCAGCAGTGATATTGGTGGCATTTCCAATTCGAGACGGGCAGTTTTTGTAGCTGTGGGCCACTTTGTCACACTTGAAACATGAATTCGGAGGTCTCATTGGTTTCGGGCATTGACTCTTGTAATGCCCCCATCCTGAGCAGTTGAAACATCTGGTCTCACTCGTGACGGTGCCTGACGATTTGTTACCAGGCGCCACGGCAGTTGTTGTTGGCTGCGCCTTCAAGCTATTGCTTTGTCAGGAGGCAGCGGCCTGCATACGGAGGCGCTCGTAGCGTTCCAGTAGGGGCTTTAGTTCAGCCACCGTCCGAGCTGAGTACAGCATGCCGACTCGAGTAGAGTTGTCCCGCAATCCATCAATGATTAGGTCGACCAGCTCGTTCTCCGGAATCGGAGCATTCATGGCAATCTCCTGCATCTCGATTGCGAATCTTAAACATCCCTCGCCTGCCTTGATGCGCCGGCCACGCAGAGCGTGGTACACTTCCTCGATGCTACACGAGCGTCCAAATTCTCGCAAGAGGATTGCCTTCAATTCTTCGTAAGTGTGCACCGATACCGTGCGCAGCAGCACCGCCGCCGTACCTTCCAGCATACGACGGCATGCGACCAAACGTAGGCGGTCGTGCAACTGCAGAATTTCAAATGCGTCTTCCAGATCGTTCAGCCATTTCTTCACATCGTATGCGGTATCCGCTGAAAATCGAGCCACCATGCTCTCAATGACACTCACGTCACTGACTTGTTGCCTCGGTGCTTGGAATTCGTCAATCCCCTGCTGCAGTTTGAGGATTTGATGCTGTAGCTGTAGCAACTCATGTTGTCTCTGCAGCGTCACCAGTTGCTCATCCAGGCTTGGGGATGCGGAAGTGGCCGGTGTGATGGCGGCCGCGGCAGTCGATACGGAGGGCACTAAAGCGGGCATCTCTTCCCATGGGTCCGCGTCGGGACCAGTGACGGGGGCGGCGAGCGAGGCCGCATCCCGCATGGCAGACATATAGTCGGCGGGCACAGCATCCGCAGGTACAGTGGATGTGGCAGCGGCGGCAGGTACCGTAATGGATGCGCCGGCAGCGGCGGCGGGTACAGCAGTGGCAGCGGGTGCAGCAGCGGCAGCGGTGGTGGGTACAGCAGTGGTAGCGGGTACAGCAGTGGCAGCGGGTGCAGAGGCGGCAGCGGGTGCAGCGGCGGCGGGTACAGCAGTGGCAGCGGGTGCAGCGGCGGCAGTCTGCAGAGGTGGCCTGTAAGCGGCGGACACCGCAGCGGTGGGTACAGCAGGGGCGGGTGCGGCGGCAGCGGTGACAGCGGGGCGAATATAGCCGCAGCGGGGCCGGCAGGGGCGAGTATGGCGGCAGTTGGCCCAGCAGGGGCAAGCATGTCAGCAGTTGGCCCAGCATGAGCGAGTATGGCAGCAGTTGGCCCAGCAGGGGCGGATGCGGCAGGAGCGGGCGCAGCAGGGGCGAGTGTGGCAGCGGTTGGCCCAGCAGGGGTGAGTGTGACGGCAGTTGGCCCAGCAGGGGCGAGTGTGGCAGCGGTTGGCCCAGCAGGGGCGGTTGCGGCAGCGGCGGCGGCGAATGTGGCATCAGTTAGCCCAGCAGGGGCTCGTATAGCAGCAGTTCGCCCGGCGGGGGCGAGCATGTCAGCAGTTGGCCCGGCAGGGGCGAATATGTCAGCAGTTGGCCCAACATGGGCGAGTATGGCAGCCTTTGGCCCAGCAGGGGCGGTTGCGGCAGCGGCGGGCCCGGCAGGAGCGAGTGTGGCGGCAGTTGGCCCAGCAGCGGCGGGCCCGGCAGGGGCGAGTATGTCAGCAGTTGGCACAGCGGCTCTCGGTACTGCAGCGGCAGGCGCAGCAGCGGCGGCTCCAGTGGCCGCCGGTACTGCAGCGGTAGTCACAGCAGTGGGTGCACCAGCAGCGGTGGGTGTGGAGGCGGCCGTCCTAGATGTGAAACGTGTGGCGTGCCGTGTCCCGAAATATGTATCCTTTCGGGTGGTCATCCCACTTCTGAGTTGTAAACACCTAATTATTGGGTAAAAATGATAACGATTAATTTGTATTTTTCGGATTTAATCTTTGGTTTTCTGCGCAGAGACAACTTGCTCGTTGCGTCGCCGGAAGAGAAGAGAGACGCCGTCTGCCACCTATCGAGGACTTATCGCTAACAATCGATACTCAGTACTAACAATCGATACTACAATACCGGTTTCGGTATATGCATGAGCATTTAACAGACTTTGTAAATAATTGGAATCTTACAAAAGATTTTTTAAGCAAAAAAAAAAAAAAGAAGAAAGTGAACCACAGAGACAACTTGCTAGTTGCGTCGCCGGAAGAGAAGAGAGACGCCGTCTGCCACCTATCGAGGACTTATCGCTAACAATCGATACTCAGTACTAACAATCGATACTACAATACCGGTTTCGGTATATGCATGAGCATTTAACAGACTTTGTAAATAATTGGAATCTTACAAAAGATTTTTTAAGCAAAAAAAAAAAAAAGGAGAAAGTGAACCACCCTTTCAACTATAAAGGCCACACTTAGACATTTCTTGTGTCCCGCGACACCCTATAAAGTTGGGGCATATCAGTTAGACACATCAAAAAAAAAAAAAAACCAAAATAAAATTTTAAATTATTAAATTTTATAAAGAAATCCGATCCATTCACACCTCTGCATATTGCCATTCCATACTTTCATATTTAAAAAAAAAAAAATTTAAATACATACATATATATGTACTCCAACATTTTACATATTGATAGACATACATACATATACATATATACATATTTTTCCATACATGAAATTTCCATATTGATACACATACATATACATATATATACATATTTTTCCATACATAAAATTTTACATATTAATATCCATACATACACACATAAATTCCACAAAAATTCTTAATTTTTTTCGCACACAAATATATTTTTCCATTCCCGCGAACAAAATCCCGCTACCCCTTGCAGCCTATATACATACGTGCATACATAAGTCCCGCTTAACTGCAGTATACCAGCACAGCTGCAAGCTCATGTGCCAAAGACCGGCACAAAACAAACGACCAAAAGTAGCTGTGCTGTATACCCTAGGTTGGCAGGCACTTTGTGGGGTATATATGTTGAAGGGTCACGTTGAGGGAAAGATCGAATAATATTTAATTATTAAAAATTTGTGTTTCCACGCATTTCAAGTCGTATCTTTGGAGTTAGATTTCAATTCCAAAGTGTTTCCACGCATTTCAAGTCGTATCTTTGGAGTTAGATTTCAATTCCAAAGTGTTTCCACGCGTTTCAAGTCGTATCTTTGGGTATATTTCAATTCAAAAGTGTTTCCACGCATTTCAAGTCGTATCTATGGAGTTATATTTCAATTCCAAAGTGTTTCCACGCGTTTCATGTTGTATGTTTGGTTATAAATTTGATTTCCAAGGTGTTCCAAGTGTCCCAAGTCGTATCATTGGGTTTTATATTGCGATTCCAAGACGTTCCAAGCCGTTCTTAGGGTTTTTTGGCAGTGTTCCAAGTCATCCCAAACGTACCAGCTCGTTTTCTAGTTTTTTTTTTTTATCTATTTCAAGGCGTTTCAAATCCGTTTTTTGAGTGGTTGGGTAGTGTTCCAATTTCTCCCAAGCGTACCATTCTGTTTTTTCGGTAATTTTCAAGCCGTGCCAAACCAGCTCACTACTTTTTAACCGCCATTCTCTGGGGTTATGAGCACGAGCCCGTCAAAAGACGAGAAAGAAGCTGAGAACACTGCGGCCACGAGCAAATCTTCAATTGCTGCTCCTGGTCAGCGCCAGAGGAGTACCAGCCCTACTACTCCTCCGTCCCGAGCATTTCAAACCCTCTCTAGCTCATTAGCTCTCACGTCCGCACCACCAAGCACGACCTTTCAGCAAGCCACGTCAGAGCCACGACGAGCAAGCCTAAAAGAGGTCAAATCATTGGTACCACTTCCACAGATTTTGGTAACCGCCCCAAGAGTCACTCGGTCCGAAACCAAAAGGGTTTTAGTTGCTTCCACCATGGCTTTGAAGAAGTTTGTCTCCATTAGCGATAAACTAATTCAGTTTGAAGTCGACAACCACGTCACTTCACTGTCCGAGGTCAGCGTATTTACGCTTCAAGTCCGTCGTGATCGAGTTCAAGCGTTGTGGGAGAAGGTCGAGCAGGAGTATGAGAAATGCGAGGCACTCCCAGATAGTAAAGACGATAACACTGAAGATTTAGCCATCCAAGCTAAATATGACAAATGCTATTAGGTGTACGAGCGATGCACGGCTCGATTAAATGAGCTTATCCACGAAGCGTCTGCTCCTACTCCTCCGAACCGTCATGGGCCTACCTCTGCACCAGCAGAACGTGGTTGTCGATTGCCACCAATTGACACAAAAGTCTTTACGGGAGATTACTTAAAACGGCCTACGTTCCGTGACTTGTTCACAGCCATCTACATAAGCGATTCGCGAATTTTGTGAAAAGGTTTTTTTTTCATTTGTTTTTAACTTCTAAAATATTAATTTTTTAAAAACTTTTTTTAACAAAGTTTGATATAATTGAAGGGACTACAAATGTTTACATTTTGCCCCTATATGCGATCGCTAGCGGCGAGGCCTTCTGCTCAACTTTCTATACAATATCTGCATATTATATGTATGAACAACAATATTACAAAAACTTTCGCAAACATTTTTTTTATGAAACCATCGTGATCACTTAAAAAACTAATAATGCAGGACCAAATCGCAGGACCAAATCGCAGGACCCGAAATAGAGTGAAACCATCGAGTTTTGCCATGCCCATTTTTTCGAATATCACAGTTTAATTAGAAACAACCAATAGTGAATATTCCATTATTATACATGACAAAAGTACAATGTGGTCGGTTTCTATGTTGCTCCAAAATGTTGGTACCTTTTCTCCACAAAGAGGTTGCATCAAGAAATAAAAAAAGAGCTATGAGCACAGTGTTTGAAAACATCCGAAACAGCATTTTTGAGAAACTTATTATAACTCACTATTTTCTTCATACACTTTTTCAAACTAGCACTAAGAGTTAGTTTAATATTAAATGCTCTTGATTTTTTTTTGTGTGGGGACTTGGGCAGCCGTTCGGTTACACGCATTAGAGGTACCGAACGTGTTCGTCCCCCGGAGGATATGCCGGGCCCTGACATACACATTCACTGTCTCTCTCACAAAATCGGCAAGCGTTAAATTTTCTTACGTTACGGTTTGACCCGTCTCGTTCCCTGCTCATAACACGCGATAAGGAACTTCGTTTCAAAAACCTTGGCGGGCAGAATAAATAAAAAATAAACTTTTTTTACATAGAGTTTGCTTTATGCGCATATGTATACCATTTTGTAACTTGATACAAGAGGAAAATTTAATTTAAAGTGCTTTTCTTAGGTAAAAAAAAAAGGTCTCGTGTATTTTTCTTAATCGAAATATATGTGAAAATAAAGTAGAATGTATGTATTTAAAATTAGTCACAATGCTCCAACAAAGCTCTATAATTACTATTTACGCAGGCCGATATGATTTGAATATTTTAATTTGTGACGTGCTCCTAACTAATTTGTTTATGGTGATTCCGAACGTGAACTCGGTTTTACCAAAATTTGCTTTAGAAAGTAATGTAAAATTTTTTTGTCCTTTTTTAACAGATTTTAGAATATCTTGATTTAATTTGAATACATCAACGCTCTCGAGGAAGACGGAGGTGTTTTTTTTTTTTAAACTCTCGCGTTTTCAACAGATCTTTACAACTTTTATTTTGTTCTATCAGCATCACGATCCCAATTTAATTTAAATGAATTAAATATAACTCGCACCGTACTTCTTGTTGCGTTTTTGTGTGTTTGTGTATTGACAACTTTAATTTCTTTTTATCTCTTCACACTAAAAAAACACTGAAACAAGAACTTAAATAAATTGCAAGGCAACAATAATAAGCGTTGCTTGTGATTTAGAAGTGAAAAAATGAAATTAAGAAGGGAGAGAGAGAAAAGAAAGTTTCTAACGCAACGCCCATTGTTGTTGTTCTTGTTCCAATTTATTTAAGTTCTAGTTTCAGTGTTTTTTTAGTGTGAATTCTAGCTCTCGCGCTAGTACCAACCCTTCACTTTTGCGACTAGTACTCTGGTTCTCGACTCAGGTTCCATTGAGTTTTTGGTCGTGGGCAAACTGAATTTTCACTTATTGGTCTTAAGATTCGACTGGAAGATGATCTTTTAATGGTTGTTTGGAATGTAAATTTTTTGTAGCATTTGAAATTCGAAGGAAATTCTTTGGTTGCCTTTCAGTTATCATCGATTGATTCTGTAGGCTGTACCAAAGCCAACCTGTATACATATATGTATGTATGTATGTTTATGTACTTATGTTTTAATTTTTTTTTTTTTTTTTGTGCTGTTGTAACGATTATCCGCGATTGATTCCGTTCCGTTGTGTATGATCTACCACTACATATGTACTTATGTTTTATTTATTTATTTATTTTTTTTTTTGTGCTGTTGTAACGATTATTCGCGATTGATTCAGTTCCGTTGTGTATAATCTACCACTGTATTTATGTTTTAATTTTTTTTTTTGTTTTTTTGTGCTGTTGTAACGATTATCCGCGATTGATTCCGTTCCGTTGTGTATGATCTACCACTACATATGTACTTATGTTTTATTTATTTATTTTTTTTTTTTTGTGCTGTTGTAACGATTTTTCGCGATTGATTCCGTTCCGTTGTGTATGATCTACCACTGTACTTATGTTTTAATTTTTTTTTTTGGTATGCAGGCTAGCTTTATAGACGCGCAGATATTGGCTATTTAAAAATTTTACCACGCCCACTTCCGCCCCCGCAAATTAAACAAAACAGATTTTATCAGAAACTAACAAAGCTAAAGTCATTAAATTTAGTATATATACTGACTTAGTATGCGCGCAGAGTATACATTTTCTCATATTTTGCCACGTCCACTTCCCAAAATATGCATATGAACGTATTTTACTACGCGGTCCATAATGGCAGAATTGGCCGTTGGGGCTAGTGGTGGCGCAAGAGTGCTCGTGTGTTTGTAGAGTGAGCGAGCATGTAAAAATTATTTAATAGACATACATTTGGTTTTCGAAATTTGAAATATTTGTTTCACCTGGTATATGGTATACCCAAGTCGGCGAGTCCACTTCATTTTTTTTGTAATGTTATTTTTTTCAAAACAGCATGCGTACAGTGGCGGACGCGAATTTTTTTTGTTTTTGATTTTCTCGGCACCTAACAAACTTTATGGAATCATTTTTTCTGTAATTTGTTGGTTTTTTATGTATGTATTTCGAGGATTTTTAAAAATAAAAATGAAGTAGGTCGTCCCGCCGACTTCGAAATACCATGAACCAAGTGAAAAAAATTAAAATTTTTGAAAACCGAATGTATGTACATAAGTCTATTAAATTTTGTTTTACATGCGTCATAGCATTTACTATATTGCTAACAATTACAAACACGAAGGCACTCTAGCGCCACTACTCCACCCTTCTGAACCTCATAGTAAAACACGTTCATACTTATATTTTGCATGTTACTTGTCCGATTTATTATAATTATGCGCAGTGTGCATTGCATTGCATTGCAAACTGAACATGAAATGGCAATTTTAAATAATTACACACAAGTTAACTTCCTCTTATTTGAGGAGGTCACCTTGCCGTAGCAAGGATTTGGTTTCCGTCCCCCAACTGCACGCACACCACCCAATAATCAAGACTTTGGTCTTATCTCACGTTATAATAGTTTATTTTCTCTATTTATCTCTTTCGGGTGTTCTCCACCCAGCCACCTCCGGCTTCGGCCTCCAGGCCCGTTCCAAACTCCTCCTGCTCGCGCTGCTGCTGGCGCTGCTGCTGGCGCTGCTGCTGGCGTTGCTGCTGCTGTGTTCTTAAATGGTATTGTTTATTATTTACTAGGTTTGTGAAGAGTGCCAATTATTTTGAAAAGAGAGTGATTTCGAATAATTTTTTAATCACGACATACCCAAAGAAAACCGTAGAAAAAACAGCAACAATGAAAAATTAATAGTATTAAGGCCAAATGTGCGAATTATGAACGCTTACAGTTAGATTTAAGGTGTGCCTTGTGAATGAGTTTACCAGAGTTAGTCCGAACTGTTACTTTTATATTTTCCTGTACTTCTTCTTTACTGTATAACTTCATTTCCTTACCCTTGATCTACTTATTTTTAACAAAGACCGTTTCCCCTTCGGCGTACTGAATGGGTTTTTTTTTAACTTGTCTATTAATGGCAAGTTCTTGTCGACGTTCGATCAGCCTCCTGATGTCCTCAAATGTTTCGCGTTTGAAATTTGTTAGCCCTTGATAATTTATTCGGGAAACCCTATCAAGGAAAATGTCAACCGGTTTTCGTTTCGTCACTGAGTGGACCGAGTTATTATACCTATCAACTGACATAGGCACGAGTTCAGTTACCTTAAGTAACGGAAACTCTATTTTAAAACACCTGTAGATTTCTAAGAATGTTGAATGAAATCTTCCGACTTGACCGTTTACTTCGCTTCGCTGCGTTGGGATGTGGTATACCTCTATTTCCAATGATCTTAGGTAATTATGAACTGTTGGACAAAGGAGGCCACGCTCATTGTCCATCACCAAAATTTTAGGTGCCTTGAAATAGTGAAGCACTTCTGCTAATTTTTCACGTAGTTTGAGAGCCGATTAAGATTCTAGAGGGAAAAGCTTGGCGAATTTGGAAAATTTGTATATACAGCTTTTCCAACATGAAGACGTCCACGTGTAGAATTTCGCACGGATAGTTCGGTACAGGGGTTGGCTGTAGAAGGGGCTTATTAGGGTGTCTGTCATATTTGTGTGCCTTGCAGATCTGACAAGTTGTTTGCCATTTTTGGGAAATAACATCGTTCTAACATCTGACGTCTGACCTCTTCGGGATTTCTATGGGCTCTGCGATGTTCGTTATCAATTGCTTCGAGAATCTCGTCTTCTCCTACTAAATCAGTTACCAGTCTCTGTGTGATCCTAAGCTTGTAGGCCTTAAAGAAATCTGGGTAACATGATTGTAGGAGCTGTAAATAACTTTTAGGTATTTTTATTCTATTAATTACATATGGAATGATGTAAGTCTTTAGCAAACTAGTTATCTCTGAAGTGGTCAATGTTTTTAATGGGACTAGGTGACGCTTTAACCCGGGGTGTGGGTTAATACAAGAATAGACAGATCGCGATGGTTCGAAAATAATCTGGTTTCTATAAACGTTTATTGGGACCTCCATATGGGGAATAAGGTCAGAAGCGTCTTGTTGTCCACTGTGCATTGTTGCCATCCGCAACCACGTTTGCCTTGCCCGGTTTATAGATCAGCTCATGATTATATTCCTTAATTTTCGCCTTCCAACGTTTCAACTTTGCATTGAAGTTCCTATTGTTCATGGCATACGTAAGCGGCTGGTGGTCCGTATAGATTTTTATGCAGCCAGCCCCATATAGAAACGTTCGTAGGTTGTCCAGAGCCCAAACAATGGCTAACATCTCTTTTTCAATGGTGGCGTAACTTTCTTCAGTTTTGTCAAGCGATCTTGAGATGTATGCTATAGGACGATCTTCTCCTGAGCTAACTTGGGACAACACGGCGCCGAGAGCAAAGTCCGACGCATCGGTAGTAAGATGAAAAGGTTTTGTAAAATCTGGAAAAGCTAAAACCTCCGATGAACAAAGAAGGATCTTAAGGTCATTAAACGCTTCTAGTTCCAGTGGACTAAGCTCAATGAAAACTTTCTTGGATTGTGAGGCCTTGATTTGTGCGTTTTTTCCTCTGGTGAGAATTGTTAGGGGCTTGGCAATTTTCGCATAATCTTTGATGAATCTTCTGTAATATGATGTCATGCCTAAAAAGGATTCGAGCTGTTTCAGATTGGTGGGAGGCGGTATTTTTAACATTCCCTCTACTTTTTTCCTATCTACATTAATCCCTTCGAAGTACAATTTCTAAGAGGCAATTTCTTCACTCACCCGTTATTTAATTATCGTATGTTAATGTTGTAAGTATTTCTTCTTTCTCCAAGTATAATAGTGTAGTTTGCAGTTCCTCCTTTTTTCAAAGACTCCAAATTCTCCAAAGAACGATGGTGCTATGTGAAAAGATGAAAAGTGGAATAAGTGTTTGGATGTACAAATTTTTGTGGTTAATGTATTTAATTCCCTATATATATGTTATTTTCTTTTTCATATTGTGTTTCTTTCTTTCTTTTTTTTTTATTTGTTAATACACAATTTTATTTGCTTTTTGTTTTCAATTTTTTAATATTTTCGTTTTTAATTGTCGCAAGTCTGTCTATCGTGATGCCCCCCTATGTCGGTTGTGGGAGATCTCCATTACCCCTTTTAGTCCTAACAAGGACCTACTTAGGTGGAGGTGACTCCACATCCTCATTTGGGAGGATACCTTCGGTGGGAAGCACCACTGGTGGCCAATACCTGCGCATTTTTTATTTTATTCTATTTTTCATAAGCTTGCCACATGCGGTGGATTTGACACTCATTAATATTTTCGTAGGTGACCGCCAACCGCAACGTTCACGAGTGCCCGTCAATTACTGAACGTATGTTATTCCCTTTTTCTTTTTTTTTTTATAATTTTTTTTCATTTGTGTCGCCAATGGGAATGTAAAATTCGACTTCCAAATTTAAATTTGAGTTCCAACCACTTTAATTTTCAGCGGATATTCTTTATTTTTATATCATGCACTGATGGAGATTTGAACTTAAACTTTATTTTTATTTTTTTGATTATTTTATGAATTTCTTACCTATGCCATTCACCGACAGGTTTTTTAACCCCGGTTACACAAAACAAAAATTGACTTATTTATTTGTCAGAGAATTTATTTATCCTTGGCAAGGTGATATGAAAAATAAACCACGACTTGTCTGTTTGACAGATTCAGGGATAGTGATCTTAAAACGAAAATTGTACATCAAATCAAGGGCTGATCTGCGTTTCTTTTATTTCACAGGAATTTAAACTGCTTCGCGACGGTCGCAGATTAACTAGAATAATTGTGTTTGCTACACTCACACGCATAATAATAGAAATATTTGATCTGCGCTATTTTTATTTCCAAGGAACTTTGGCACACGCAGAGCAATTGAAACAATTGATTTGCGCTGCTTTTATTTCATAGGAATTTTAGGTGCGTAGCGGCAGTCGCAGAGCAACAAGAAATGTTGCGTTTGTCAAGGTTCCAAGGAACCTTGCGTTTGTCAAGGACGGTCCCTGCTCGGGCGCCAGTTAACTTCCTCTTATTTGAGGAGTTCACCTTGCCGTAGCAAGGATTTGGTTTCCGTCCCCCAACGGCACGCACACCACCCAATAATCAAGACTTTGTTAAGATCTCACGTTATAATAGTTTATTTCCTCTATTCATCTTTTTGGGTGTTCTCAACCCAGCCACCTCCGGCTTCGGCCTACAGGCCCGTTCTGCTGATGCTGCTGCTGCTGCTGATGCCGCTGCGGCTGATGCTGCTGCAGCCGCTAATGCTGCTGTATGGTGTTAACTTACAAATATGTATACAGGTTGGCTTTGTTACAGCCTACAGAATCAATCGATGATAACTAAAAGGCGACCAAAGAATTTCCTTCGAATTTCACAATTCGACAGCATCGTTCAAATGCTACAAATCGACAAAATTGCAAAGCATGTCAAAAAGATTTACATTCCAAACAACAATAAAAAGATCATCTTCCAGGCGAATCTCAAGACCAATAAGTGAAAATTCAGTTTGCCCACCCACCAAAAACTCCATTGAGTTCCATTGAACCTTCCCACCACTATATCGTCTACAAACGGGACGCCTACAGCACGCAACACGTCCAACATTTCAACATTTTTAAATTCAGCTGACATCCTGGCTTTCATCAAAGAGCTACTTTTTAGGGAACCTCTAATCAACTGCAAGATTTCATCGTAAATGTGGAAGACTAATGACAACGACGCACAGTGGGGCCCCTTTTCATTTTACATTGCAAAAATCATAGCTTCTAAACCGATAAAGCGATTTTAAAAATTTAGAAAGCTGATAAAGAATACCTCAAGCTTCAAAATAAATATTTGCCAAGTTTGATGGTGCTGTAATATTCAAAGTAAAAGTCGGAAAATACTTCCAAGCATGTTTTTTGTTTAAAAAAGGGACTGAACTTATGTTTTTTCAATCACAAAACGGAATTTTTCATTGTTTTAAACAACTATTTATTATTTTTTTTAATGTTTTAATTTTATTTTCTAACATAAATTAAAAACTTAGGGACAAGTCAGTGTGTAGCTCCACTTCACAGTGTGCGGACGTGTAAAAATAAGTAGGTATTTCTTGTTGTTAAAATATGTTATGTTAAAGTTAATCACAATTAAATGTTTTTATAGTTGCCCTGAAGACGACCACCAATGAGTGGTCGAAATATATCGGAAAAGAACAACACAAAATATTGTTATTTTGTTTTATTCAGCCAAAAAATTTGACCTCGAGCCGGCAAAACATACATCTAACAATAAAAGGTCGCAAAAAATCAACAATTAACTTGAACGCAAGTCACGCCGAAAGCATGTTCCAACACCATGGCTTATGCAGAAATTAAGTCCAACTATATCAAATATAAGACGGTGATTAACAAGTACCAATCAACAATAAAAAAATCAGTAAAACTTAATTCTAGCATAAAATTTCTCTTAAAATGTAGGAAATCAAAATTAGTCCCAAAATTTATTAGCAATAACTCAAAATACAATAGGATTTTTACAAAAGATACTGACGCATATTCGGACATTAATAAAATATAAGAAAGACATACTCATAATTTTCACACAAAGATATTAAGCTTATTAATAAAACATAAACATAACATACTAGCCAGACAAAACAAAGAGAAGGAAAAAGCAACAAAAAAGTTACAAGTACAGCTGGACGAAAATGATTTTAAAACATTCATGGAGAGGGAGAGCACGATAGCCGAAAAATTATCAAGAACTTTGAAGAGACATCGCGGATCCAAACATGAGAGACTACGAAAACAACGGAACAGCGTTCTCTTGAACAAGAACAACAACAACACAAACGATTGGTTTGTAAATAAGACGAATATAGAATTTCCGACCGACGTAAAAGCGTTACTGGCGAAAGGCCCTAAGTTCGCAATCCCAGTGGAGAAGACAAAAATTCCCTCTCTTTAAATATATAGCAGACGGAGAGGAGCTAGTACAGACTCTAAAAGACAAAGAGAAACAAGAGGAAGCACGCACAAAATTCTCTTTATTAATAAAAGACCACAAAACATCTAACAAAGAAGACGCAGCTGATCGTGCAATACCTGACACAGTGGAACAAACAAGGAAATTTCTTAGACAGAATGATGACATATTAATTTTAACTTCTGATAAAGGGAATAAGACAGTTGCAATGGATAAGACTCAGTATGACAAAAAAATGGATAGTATACTTAACGATTTAAATACTACAGACCAGAAATATTTAAATACTACAGACCAAGAGGTTGTATACAACGGATGCTCAACATATCGGACCCAATTTTTCACGAAGAAACGAAGAAAGAAATACGACGAATTTTAAAGGATAATGACTTTCCAAACCACACCATAAGGACTTAACTAAAATATAACAATAAGAAAACCAATAAAGAGGTTTTGACAAAACGCTTTATGTACGTCACATATGTCCCACAACTGTCGGAAAGATTGGCAAACTCGGATTGCTATGACACAGAACACATACAGATAGCACATAAACCCAACAACACGTTACGGAGTATTTTCAACAGGACAAAAAGCAAGATTGATACAATGGACATGAGTAACGTATTATATAAAATACCGTGCAACGGGACAAAGTTAATCACAATTAAAAGTTTTTATAGTTGCCCTGAAGACGACCACCGATGAGTGGTCAAAATATATAGGAAAGCAATAACAAACTATTATTATTTTGTTTTATTCACCCAAAAAATTTGACCTCGAGCCGGCCAAATATACATCTATTAATTTGAAAACTAAAAAGTTTTTTTTAGGTTAATAAAATTATTTGATTTTCTTCAAAATAATTTTCAATATTTAAATCAATATCTAATAAGCTCAACATTTCAGGACTATAGTTACTATTTTCCAAATCCTTTCGTGACCGCACGTGTCTCAGTGATGCAATAAGTGGATCTTAAAAGTCTTCATTTTATAATGTATTTGTGTATCTGAACCTTTAGTAGTCCTTGCTTTTACATTCATGTGCTTCTTCGGATAGCTCTCCAATTGGTAAACACTAATATTCTATTAAATCCTTTTCGTGAGCTAAAACCCTATGTACCATCGGAGTAAGTTTTTTTGCGGATACAATTCAGTCAAAAGTTGAGCAGTTTTTGAAGTATATTCGGCAAATTTTTCACCATTTACCATTCCCTTGCAATTTATAACATTCAAGACAACAGCCAACCCTTTAATGATCTCTTGACTAACACCTGTTATTAAAGATGTTATTTTATCATTTTCAAAAAATCTCCTTGATGTGTTTCCATCATTCGTATTTCCGTATCTGTGCTTTGGGCAGTCAACTTGCATTCCTAGCTTCCGAGAGAATTCAGCTTGAATAATCTCCTTTCTACTCTGCATATGCTCAATAGGTGTATTATCCGTTTTTGTTTCTCCTGACCGAGGAAGTGTGTAAGCTAGCTTTAGAATAAAATCCATACACTTTATTCTGCAATGCAACGGAGAAATTTCATATTCGTAGCAGTTCTCCTCACTCGTTGAATCGTCTAAGTCGAGAAATTCTTTTTGAGTTTTTCGAAAATTGGACACCTCAACGTTGAGGAAGTGTTTGTTATTTCGTTTAAGACTTTTCCATCAATAATTGTCATGAAAAAATCAAACTTAATCGTAAATGTTTTTCCACTCTTGGTTTGAAAAACAGCAGGTTTCAGTTGGATTATTTGATTTTTATGTCGCCAACAGTTGATTTGATTAATTCCGAGGACTCCTTTGCATATTTGAAGAACAAAGGTCGACAAAAGTGGGTCGATGATGGTCGAAGATTTCTCCAATGTTTAGAACTTTCACTTCTTAGTCGCAAAGAGACCCACCTAGTGTATGTAGTCCGGCATTGATCCTTGTTTTGTTCCACCAAAGTTAAAAAACGCCAATATTTAGTGTATTTTTTTAAACGCTTTTAGTTAAAAAAGGATTTAAGTAATTATTGCAATTTATGAAACATGCTATTAATAAAGAACATACTTTTTTAGAAATTTTTATAAATCCAAAATAGATTGTTAAAATCGCACAATATTCAGTTTTAAAGTTGCGACGAAAATTTTAATTGAAATTTTAACACGGTTTGAAGTGACCCGCAAAAAAAAAACATTTCGAAATGTCCGGAAAAACCAAGACAATCTGGCAACGCCAAAATCTAGAAAAATACCAACAAGATCGCAGTTTAGATCTAGCGGGGTTTTAGCCGTTTTTAATTTTTCAACACTAAAATCTCGAGTGGCTTAGGAAAATATTTACCAAATCGGAATATAGCTAAATAAAGCTATTTGCGGGTAACATGTGTGACAAAATTTAACGACAATGTTGGAAAGCACGCCAAATTGCGTTTTCAGATACCAATTTTTCTAAAAAAAAACTTGCCGGCAAATTTAAATTATTGCAGGTAAATGAAATAAATTGTTGATGAAAAAAGTTATTAGTATTTACAAAATGGATAATAAAAAAATAGAGTGTGTCCACGGTCTTACGCATGTCTACTGTTTATAAATTATTTCAAGATAAAGAGATGGATATATAAAGGAGGATTACAAAACGCATTCTCTCTCTCCGCCTCTCATTCATTATATGATTTATGGCGTACGTCTAAGTCTCAAATTTGACTTCCCCATGACAGCTTTTAAACCATATGTTTATATAGGTGTAGAATAACTTAAAAAGTCCCTGCCCTTCGGCTGTGGATAGTGAATAGAGGTCCTGAGTGAAATCAGTGAATACTTGTCTGTAGCCGCTACTAGTGCCAAGGCATGTGCAAAGTCGATTATAACGATAGTTCTTAAATAAATGACATCTTACAACTCGGCCGTCCTGGCGAGGAATTGACCTCGATTCTAGTTGCTAACAAGGGGGGTAAATAATAACATTAAGTGGCTAGTGTTGCCTTTGTTTACATATCAGAAGTGCAGTCTTTATCAGCTTCAGTTTGGAGGCTTCTAGTACCCCATCATACGGCAGTTGGGTGAGCTGTGAGCCCTCCACATCCCGGATGACATACCGGGCCACGATACCGCTAATAAGTTTTTTGTTTGTACTGTAGTATATCTTCATTATTTATATTGGTATTTTAAATGAGGGACACAAGCAGATCTTTTGCTCTTGAATTAGGTTCATTGAATAATTCTTAATTCGCTAACAATGGTCAAGTATAGCAAAGACCGCGTAGCTGCGCTACCAGTGACGCCGGCAGAGGAGCGGTCTGCTTATGTATAAATGTATGGATGTATATGTATACATAAGTATGCATACTTGCATAAAAGTATGTATGTACATATATAAGTATATACATACATAAATACGTTTGCCGCCGCAATGCATTGCAATGGATGTTGCATATTGAGGACAGAGTGGTCGAACGTGTTAGATTCGCCGACTCAGCTATGTCCAGCACCATGCTATGGGGACATGGCACTTGGCTGTTGTATATTGTTACACAGTGATACAATATGTTTATAATATTATTCATTTGTTTCACTGAGTACAGCGATCAGTTGATATTATAGAACAAAAAGCTTTCTGCTCTCTGACGTGACGGTCGTGTTTTTGCATAGCTCCTGAGTTTTTATTAATATTTATTGTTTTTTCTCAATTTTTAATTGTGCTTAGTTTGTTTACACTTCCGCTGGTGTTGTTCGCTTGACTCCCTTGTGTTTTATTTCCATAATTCGCCAAATTAATCAGTTAAAACAGTTTTTTTCTTTTTCGTGATTAGTGTTTGGTGCATTTACATATTTTTTTTTTTTTCTTTTTCTTTCGTCATTGCTTCTGCAGTTGCTCCCCTCATCGCCCCCATCATACCATCAGTGCTAGTGGCTTTGTTGTTCTCTCTGCTTTGTGCTTGTGCTTAGCTTCTCTCCCGCGTAATCACTTTTGTAAGGCCGCCTCTCAAAGCTCGGCTTATAACTGTTCTTGCACTCTCTGTTGTGCTGTGCACTCTAGCTGTCTCTTTGTTTTATTTGTAATTATTGATTATTTTATCAATAATTATATTTGTGCTGTGAATTTAATTTTTCTATATATTCTTATATATATATAATTTTTTTTGCCTTTCTTTCGGCTTTTCAATGGCTTGTTGTCTACCTAATTGCAAACATTCTGATCGTTTTGATGATCAGTACAGAGCAATATCTTGTTGGCTCTGCGATAATCTTATTCACTTAAAATGTGCTGGCCTCAATGGCCGCGACTACGACAAATTTTCTGGTTTGTCTGTTTCTAAGCCTGAGCTTGGCTTAATGCGCTGGACTTGCCCATCTTGTGCTAGCCAGCAGCTTGATTTTAGCCGTATGTATAGGGATCTTCGTTTAAGGTTTCTTTCTTTAAACAAACTGGCCAAACAGCTGTCAAACGAGTGTGACTCTAGCGTTCAATTATTGTCGCAATTCAAATTTGTTCCACCTTCTGAGAAATTGCACAAGAAATGTACCCTTGAGTTGCCTCGTAAGCAGTCGCCAGCTCTCTCTATTACTTCCTCTCCGATTTTACTTTCGCCTACACCATCTTCTTGTCCCTCTTTATGCTCTTCTTTTCAGATTGAAGTACCCATTACAAGCCCTGGTGTACCTCAATCTATCCCTCACGGGAACTCTGATCAATCACAGGATCATGCCGGCTCTCAATCACTTGCGGATCCCAATGCTCCTCCGCCTCCACTAACTGTAGTGCCTCATCGCAAACAATTATTTATTTCTAGGCTTGCTCCAGATACTTCTGAGTCGTCTGTGGCAGCTTACATTGGTAATATTTGCCCTGCTAAGGTTTTAATTCAAAAGTTTAAGTTTTCTAGGCCTCGCGAAATCTCCTCTTTTAAAATTACAGTACCAAATGAGTACTTCTCAGCTATGGTTGACCCTAATTTTTGGCCAGAGGGCCTAGTTGTACAC
Source organism: Drosophila tropicalis (assembly GCF_018151085.1). Classification (NCBI taxonomy): domain Eukaryota; kingdom Metazoa; phylum Arthropoda; class Insecta; order Diptera; family Drosophilidae; genus Drosophila; species Drosophila tropicalis. The sequence goes on along the minus strand of NW_027172360.1, from coordinate 1,276,620 downwards.
GAGTTTGCGCCCAATAAGCGCTCTCGTCCGTTGCCTGTCCACCTTCCTACTTTATCTTCTGCTTCAAAAAACTAATAACGTCTAGTCTTTGCATTCATTATCAAAATGTAAGAGGACTTCTTACCAAGCTGTCGAACCTTTTCTGTGATAGCCAAACCTTTTCGGCTGACATATTAGCTTTCTCTGAAACTTGGCTTAACTCCTCTGTTTTAGATAATGAAATTCTTTCTAATAATTTTATTTCTTATAGGCTTGATCGTGTTGGTCGTCGTGGCGGTGGAGTACTCATTGCTGTAAACTCGAATCTGTCTTCAAGTGTGGTGCCGATTGATCTCCCCTTAGGTGTTGAGTTTATTTGCGTCGAAGTTACATGTTCTAACTTTAGCCTATATATCTCTTGTTCATATATTCCTCCAGCTTCTGATATCATGATCTACGTGCACCATGCTGATGCTTTACGAACTATTTTTGGTCGTCTTAAAGATCGTGATGTTCTTATAGTTTTAGGTGATTTTAACTTGCCTAATATTTCGTGGCTTGTTGATGATAATCTATCTTTCTTAATTCCTTCATCTCAACATGTTTTTCTTGATAGCCTACTTGAATGTCCACTATATCAGTTGAATTCTTTCCTTAACTGTTCTAAAAGAATCCTTGATCTTGTTTTTGTCTCTGATCCCACTGTTAGTGCTGTATCGCAAACACAGCCACTAGTGAAACCTGAAGATCCTTATCATCCTACCATTGAAGTTACTATTTCTTACAATTCCGTTACTAATTTATTTAAAAACATTTCAAATTCTCGTCGTAGATGTTTTCGTAAAACAAATTTCAATCTTCTTAACAGCCTTATTTTCTCTTTTGATTGGTCGTTTCTATTTGAGTGCTGCGATATAGATTGTGCAGTGAAGTTTTTCTATTCTGCTCTTAATTCTCTAATTGATAAATGCGTTCCTTATGTGAATGTCTCTACCGTCTCCAGCTCGCCAGTCTGGTTCACACGTAGGCTCTCTAATCTTCGCAACATTAAATCGAGATATTTTAAAAGATTTAAAAAAACTGGTTCGCGACTTGACTATGCAAATTATTGTATAGCTAAATCTCAATTTTGTCTTTTAAATACTCAATGCTACAACAATTATCTCGTTCGCTGTAAGGCTGAATTTTATAATAACCCCAAAAGATTTTACAACTTTGTCAATTCCAAAAGACGCTCTAATGTCCTACCTTCCACCTTCAGACTTAACGATCAGTCTGCTAATAATGATTTAGATATTGCAGATCTGTTTGCTAAATTTTTTCAGTCGACATATTCTACTACTGCTTCGGATCCCACACCCTATCCCTTTTCAATCCCACATTTAAATTGTATGTTTTTTCCCAGTATTACTGAAGACTGTATTCTCTCTAGCTTGTCATCTATGAAGTCTTCCTTCGTTCCCGGGCCTGATGATATACCTAGTTGCATCCTTAAAATGTGTTCGATTTCCCTATCTAAGCCTTTAGCTCGGTTATTCTTTATATCGAGTGAGACTTGTAGATTTCCTGATATTTGGAAGGAGTCATTTATTATTCCGCTTTTTAAAAAGGGTTGCAAATCGGATGTTTCCAACTACCGTGGCATTGCCAAACTTTCGGCAATACCTAAACTGTTTGAGAAAATTATTACGTCTTCCCTTCAACATCTATCCAGATCCACTATTTCTCCTTGCCAGCATGGTTTCATGAAAGGTCGTTCGTCGCTTACCAACCTTTTAGAATTGACTACCCTAGTACACCATGGCTTCCGTAAAAAGTGTCAAACTGATGTTATTTATACTGACTTCAGTAAGGCTTTTGATACGGTTGATCATTCTTTGCTTCTCGCGAAACTTAACATCATGGGTTTTTCACCAAAATTATTGGGTTGGTTAAAGTCGTATCTTATTGGCAGGACCCAAAAGGTGTCTTTTCGTTCCTCGATATCTAAAACTGTTCGAGTTACGTCAGGTGTACCCCAAGGCAGTCATCTGGGCCCACTATTATTTACATTGTTTATAAATGATTTGCCTTTGGCCTTGGCTCATTCACGCGTGCTCATGTTTGCGGATGACGTCAAGATTTGTTATTCCTATAATGATCCTTCTTTCCAACAGTACTTGCAATCAGATCTCGATGCGTTCTGTGATTGGTGCCACGTTAATAAATTACACCTTAATGCCTCTAAATGTACTTTTATGACTTTCAGTCGTTTGTCTCCGCTCCTAGCTCATTACTCTATTAAGTCTGTTCTGTTAGATTGTGTTCCATCATTCAAAGACTTAGGCGTTATGTTTGACCCTAAACTTTCATTTAATGTTCATATTTCTTCAATTGTCAACAGAGCTAGCAGCCTTCTCGGCTTCATTAAACGTTGGGCCAAAGAATTTGATGATCCCTATGTAACAAAGGTTTTATACACTTCGTTAGTTCGCCCTACTCTAGAATATTGCTCGCCAGTGTGGAACCCGCAATATGATGTTCACCAGCGTAGTATTGAATCGGTACAGAAGCAATTCCTTAAGTTTGCGCTACGCGGTCTAAATTGGGACCCGGGTCTTCGCCTACCTTCTTATTCTGACAGACTTCTTCTTATTAATCTTCCTTCACTTTATAACCGTAGGCTTGTTTTTGGCATTCTCTTTCTCCATAAACTAGTCAATGGCGAAGTCATTTCTACGAATTTACTAGATACGCTGTATTTTTGTGTTCCCTCACGTCGGACCAGAAACTTTTTTCCTATTCACCTTAGTAGATGTCTGACTAACTACTCTCTTCACGAACCTCTTCGTGTTCTTTGCCAATCTTTTAACAACCTTTCTCACCTTATCTCTCCTCATCTTTCTGTCACTTCTCTTCGCGCTATACTTTTTAATCATCTACAGCGAAACCAATGAAAATATTCTGGACTTGGATTGGCTGCAACTCATCCCTGGCCACATTGGCTGTGAATCGGGGCATAGCTGGCACCTTGTGCAAATAAAACACCTCCACCGGGCTGGGGATGTTTAGTTGTATATAAAGCTAAGCTACCTTCTTCATTTAATTACTATCTGTCTTTAGCTTAAGCTTTTTCGTCGACTGCTGCGTTAGTTGACGTAAATAAATAAATAAATAAATAAAATAAAACATGCTGGGTCGTTTGCTTGCTTGATGATATATATGTTAATTTCTATTATTTTTTTATATATATGTACATGTATAGTGTCATGAAATATGGAGATTTGTTTTTTATTTTTTTTTTTTATAAAAATTTTGTATATATTTTTTTTTTAATCTTTCTTTTTTAATCTATCCTTTTGTAATATTTGTTTCTTATTCCTGTTATCTTTAATTAAAATGTTATCTCTATCTTATATTGCTTCTATTGTATATGGGCCTAAACACTTAGGTTCTAACCTATGGCCCGTATCATTTCTTAATAAAACTTTATCTCCTATTTCTAATTCAATATTGTTTATTTTTCTATCATATACCTCCTTATTTTTAGCTTTATGCTGTTCTAACATAATTCTGGCTCTTTTATAGGCCTGTTCTAATCTAAATTTTGATTCCTTAGCATAATCTTCTATGTTCTATGGTTTTATCCTATCTATACTATTAAATTGTTTAGGTAAATTTGAAGTGTTACCAAATACCAACTCATATGACAATAATCATGTGCCATAGAGGGTGTTGTATTGAAACAATATGCGAAGTATCTCATCCATACATCCCAATCAGTTCTGTCAACTGAAATGTATGATCGTGTCCGGTGGCTTCGCTCCACAGTGCCTACAGTCTGGTGATGATGTGTAGAAGTTATGTTTTTAGTTTGCAAATTTTTGCATAAATCTTCAATTATTGAATTTCTATATTCTATTCGCATGTCCGTAATGAACGTCTTCATTGGACCGTACCGCAGAATAAAATTTTCAGATATAGCTTTTGCTACTGTTTTCGCACTTTTATCTTGAATTGGTATTATTACAAGGTATTTTGTTAGATCGCAGATTAAAGTTACTGCACATTCATTTTCTTTGTCTGATTTAGGAAATGGACCGATCATGTCTACAATTACTCTGTCGAAAACCATTTGTGGCGTTTCGGTAATAATCAATGGAGTTTTAGTATGTTTCGTTGGTTTTGACTTCTGACACTTATTACATTTTTTTATGTACGTTGAGATGTATCTCGTGTCATATTTCGCCAATAGTAATGCCTTTTTATTTTCACTATTGTTCTTGATATTCCAGTATGACCTCCTTGTATAGGGTCGTCGTGTAACGTAAACAGTATTGCTTCGTTTTCTTCATCATTATTTGATAATAGGGTCAGCGCTACTCTTAAAAATTTTCAAATTTTTTTTGCCCATATTTTTAAAATATGTATATATATATATTTTTTTTTTTTTTGATATTAAGTTACTTCTGAACAGAAGATTTCTTTGGCCTCCCCGTGTATAACAGGTTAACGCCACAGCGTATTCGTGATGATGAGTTTCGTATTTTGGTTTTAGTTATAAATGAATTAGCTATTTAGTTTAATTTATTTATATGTGGATTAGATTGTTATTAGAGTTCTATGTTGGCAGCCTTAGTAAATTGTGTTATCGATTTGTAGTTGGCGATAGGCTCTTGCGCGAGTAATCGATATATATCGTTGTACTTTGTTAGTGTTGGGAAGTTCATTCGTGTGTTTGAGCATTTTGAACAATTACAAATAATATGTGAGATATCTTCTGTAATGTTACAGGTGTCGCATAAGTTGTTGTCAACGACTTTCATTTTGAATAGAGTGTTTTTGTCAAATCGTGACCGCTTAGTATTCTGTTTAGTTGTTTTATCTCCAGTCTATGGAATTGGTCTTTTCTCTGTAACCATGGTTGCGATGACACATAAGGATATAGAAGGCAGTATCCTTTGTTTCGATCTATACAAAATTCATTGTACGCTCTTTCCCATTCCAGTTTTATTTTGTTGTACATATGATTGATAGCATCGTTGATTGTCCAGCTTATGTGCGTGAACACTCCATCGTATCTGGCATTTTTGAGCAATGCAATTATTGTTCTTGGGGTTTCTAATTGTTTGGATTGCTCCAAGACTGTCTGTTAGGAACGTGATTCGAATCAGCAAACTCCACAGCTTTTCCCAAAGCTGTGAGTTCCGCAGTCAATGATGACAGTTTTTTATTGCTGTAATAGCTTTTTGTGATGTTGGAGCCCAAGTGAAAAAAAGCACTTCCAGTAAAATCGTCAGAAACTGAACCATCTGTGTAAATCAGGTCGAAATTCTTTGAATTTAAGTTCTTAATTTTTTCTTTATACAGGGAGAGTATCATTGTTTCATTTGCATCTCTTTTGTTTTTAAAGGCACCTTTGGAAAAATTGGCATTACGAAGATTTTTCGTGTGCGTATAGGAGTTGGCTCTATGGGTGTAATGTTGTATAGGACATCTTTAAATTCAGCATACACTTTGGCATAACTTGTTTTATTAGCATGAAAGACACTGGACAGAAGCGACGCCGCTGGCAGGCCATAAGCGAAGACCTTGACCAGTTCTTTTGCTGTGGTAAATTTAATTCTATACTCTGGTGGAAGTTCGGCCGCTAGGTGGTATATTATATTAGTTGGAGTTGATCTAATAAGCCCCAAGGCCTTCCTTAAGTGTAAGTTAGCATGAGTATTTATGATGCCCATTACTGTTTTAGTTGCATTTGCAAATCAAGAGCTTGCATATACATACCTGTTCCTTGTAAAGGCCTTATAGAAAAGAATTGCATTTTTGGGATGGGTTCCAAAACGACAGCCATTAAACATATCTTCATGAAGAAACATATTTGTTTTGTTTGACTTAGCAATCGTTTCCTTTATGTGTTGGGTCGTAGAAATTTTGGTGCTAATCAGTCTTTTTAAGTAGTTAATTTTATCTACGTCCCTTATAGCTACGTTATTGCATATTATTTGTAGGGGTTTACGTCTTAAATTAAAATGTTAAGCAGCAGATTTGTACGGGTTGAATGACAGGTTGATTTTATTGCACAATTTACTAAATTCTGTAACTTGTCTTTCTAATATGTTTTTAGCGTCTGAAAAGTTTTTATGGTAACATACCAGGAAAAAGTCATCAGCATATTGAAATAGTATGCTGTTAATTTGGTTGCTTATATTGTGCAGCTCAGCTGTGTAGAAATTGAAAAGTATTGGACTAAGGCAGCTACCCTGACTTACTCCTTTTCTTATTTTTATTTCTGTTCTTCCCATAGTCAAAACTCTTTCTTTAACTCTTTCGAAACCTAAATCTATTAGCTTGTTGCCTATAATGGGAATATTAACAGAGTCGAAGGCTTTGCTTAGATCCAATAAAGATGCACAAACGTGCATGCCCCTAGCTTTCAGATTTGCTATATTGTTTAAAACGTCATTGATGCAGTGCGATGTGGAGTGGTGTTTACGGAAGCCGTAAGATCTCGGGGGCAATATATTGTTGTTGTTTATATGTCTACCGGGCAAACCGGTAGAACAAATGTTTATGTAGGGGGGTCGAACTTTCTTCTGGTTTGGGGCAGCAAGATGAATTTTCCCTTTTTCCTCTTTTTCTCCCAGTAAAGTGTTGACACGCAGAGAAATTTCACTTCACTTGTATGTATATTCAGGTATATAATTCAACTAAAACTAGCTTACTTAAGAGCAGGGCACCAAGCCCCGCTTGGAGCGAAGTGTGGGGAGTTCTTTTGTGGGGAGAGCGATGGGTATCATCGGAAGAGCGTCGCGAGGTGAAAGCTTCCGCCTCCTTTAACCCTTGTGTTGCCCGGTTGGGCATAAACATGCTCCCCCCCTTGCAGGAGTGCAAGACCCAGGCAGTCTAAAGGCACGCTCCGGACAGGGTCCAGCCAAAGACTGTGCGCATCGCAATTGGCCGCCCGCCAACCCCGGGTAGACTCCCCTCCAACATGACCTCCGTGATCACATCCGCGCCCAGGACCAAAGACAATGACGATCTGCGGGTCCACCGGAGCGCTTGGAGTGCGGCAGCACAAGCCATCGACCACCTTCAGGATCGCCTCCAATCGCCATCCTTCACTGATTGGGGACCGGATCACTGCTGCCACCGCTTTCTCTGCCCCTATATTGACGGCTGTCAACTTAAAGGCCGTGGCCAGTGACGTCCCCATACCGCAGAACAAGGGTCCACCAGGGCCTTCACGTCGAAGGTTTTTCCCCCCGTCTCAAGACGCACCATCGCCGTGGGCATCAGATGCGGATTGCGGTGCTGCAGCAGTGTGGTCAAGGTCAGTTTTGGATCGGAGGCTGGCGTTGGTGCGACCCTTCGTCTGGAGGACTCAGGGGTGACTCGGCGTACGACGGAGCTGGGAGTGCGTCGACGTGGCTGTTCATGGAAGTGGAGCAGCGTGTGGTGATCCTCCTCACATATTCGGCACTTATCACCGCTTAAGCAGCTTCCTCCGGAATGTTGGTCGGCCAGGCAATTGGCGCAGTACTTATTCGCAAGCACTGCCTTCATCCTCTTCTCCACGTTCAGCCGCAGGAAGCGACGGCATCGCTTCAGAGGATGGATTCCGCGACAGACTCGGCAACGGAAGGACTCAGTTCCTCGCGAACATCTGCGCTCCTCTTTCGATGCCTGTACTGAACGCGGTCTCGGAGTCATGGAAATGGGATCTAGGTTGACGAATATCAGGAAGCTGCCGGGACAAATAATGAAGAAAGCGGATTAATGTAGGACGATAGAATACACATATTACTACTGGAAGCTCGGCCCTTCTTAATTGGGAGGAAGGACCAAGTGCTGGACGCTACTGTAGTTTTACGTAATGGGTTTGAATTCTTTCTTCTGGAGGAAGAAAGATAAACTTTGCGACGGGACGCTTCACAATACCGCGAGCGGTAAGCAGTTCGACGACGCGACATTGCCGTCACTGCCAGGGTGTGTTTGGTGGATTCGCCCGAGACGCCATTCATTAAATGGAAGATTGTCGTCTTTGAGTACCACCAGATCGCCCACTTCAAGGTTTTTAGAAGGGAATCGCCACTTATTGCGCTTATGTAGCTCCTTCAGATACTCTTCTTTCCATCGGGTGCAGAAATGCTGACTCACGGCCTTCAGACGCTGCCACCGGTTAATGATAGACGGTACCTGATCCTTGATTTCAGGTTCCGTCACGGATAGCAATGGACCGCCCACTAGGAAATGGCCTGGGGTCAAAGCTAAAGAGTCGGTGGGATCTTCAGACATAGGAGAAATCGGCCGCGAGTTCAAACACGCCTCTACCTTAGCCAGCAGCGTAAAGAACTCTTCAAAAGTATACCTTTGGTTGGAGGTGGCCTTGTAGAACAGAGTTTTAAAACTCTTAACTCCAGCCTCCCACAACCCTCCCATGTGTGGTGCCCCGGGAGGGATGAAATGCCAGGACAGATTCTGATGGCTGTAGTGGGATAATATTTTCTGCTGGGTAGAACTTAGGAAATCTTTTTCAAGCACTCTGGATGCACCTACGAAGTTTTTTCCGTTGTCGGACTGCACTTGCTGGGGACACCCTCGCCTCGATACAAAGCGAGCGAATGCTGCCAGAAATGCTTCGGTACTCAAATCCGACGTTGCTTTAAGGTGAATGGCTTTGGTGGAAAAGCAAACAAAGACACACACATATCCCTTTGATATGCGGCAAGCGCGGCCGGTGAAACTCTTGATGTCAAAAGGATTGCAGGATGATTGCAGCCTTCTTTTGCAAATCACACAGACTTTGCATGAATTGACCACCGATTTTACTAGATTCCGCAGTCTTGGAATCCAGTATCTCTGTCGGATGAGACGGACTACCAGTTGGCTGCCCCCATGGAGAGAGATCTGATGCGTGAAAAGCACCAACAGCCGGGACAATGGACTTACTACTGGCAACAGAATGGGGTTACGCTCATCATAACTAAGGGCCGCTGCTTGTTGCACGCGCCCACATGCTCGGATCACACCTGATGCGTCAATGAAAGGATTCAAATTGAGAATGGTGCTAGACGTGGGCAGAGATTTCTTCTGCTGTAGACACCGATGTTCCGTCGGAAAGTAATCACGCTGAGTGACTCGGATCAACGCCTGGAGTATTTGATTGATCTCGCTAGAGGTCACCTCCCCGGAGTAATCGTTTGGAAGTTTACGACACCTTCTGCCGAAACGGATCACATATGCTATCACTCGTAAGGCACGTGCCAGATTGGAAAAACGAGATAGTATCTCGTTGGCTTAGCGATCGCGACGTGGACCTTCACTACCCGCTTCTCCAAGGTAGTGTCTAGTGGGAGTGGTGTCGCTCGCTGCCAGGACTCTTGTGGTTCCCGTAGCCATGGTGGGCCGTGCCACCACAAATCCTTGTGTACCATTTCCTGCGCACTCAGGCCGCGGCTAGGGAGATCTGGTGGATTGTCCTCTGAACGAACGTGATTCCATGGGGCGTCATTTGTTGCCGTCACAATTTTTGCTACCCGATTTGCGACAAACGTTGTCCATGTGCAGGGTGGCTTATTTAACCACGACAGTACGACGGTGGAATCTGACCAATAAAAAGCCTCCGCATTATCAACTGGAAGTTGCGAAAGAACTGCAGCTGCCAGTTCAGCTAAAAGTGTGGCTCCGCATAATTCAAGGCGGGGCAATGAAACCGTTTTAACCGGGGCTACTCTAGATTTCGCTGCAAGAAGGCAGCATGATATGCCTTGGTCATTGCTAACGCGCACGTAAATTGCGGCACCATAAGCCCGCTGTGACGCATCGCAAAAACAATGGAATTGGATGTCGGAATTTGGGTCATGAAGAACCCATCGTGGAATTCGGATCTGGTCAAGGAACGAGTAGCTCTTTGTAAAATCCTGCCACCTGTGATGGAGTTCACTGGGCAATTGATCATCCCACCCTTGGCTTGAATCACAAAGGGAGCCAGCCAGCCAGCGGGATCGAATAACTTGGCGATCTGCCCGAGGACTTCTCGCTTAGTATAAGCTGACTTGATATCCTGAGGTGAGATGACAAAATAAAACTCATCTGTGGTCGCTCTCCATCGGATTCCAATTGTTTTTGCTTTGCTAGCCTCTTCGATATCGAGGAAATCAGCATTCAGAAAATAACACCTTGGGACGCAACTGAGCACGCTCTTCAGATTAGACGTCCACTTCCGCAAAGGAAAGCCAGCTGAACCAAGAGCGTCTTTATTGACCATTGCAATTGCAGTTGCTTTATTGTGAGACCCTGCCAGGATATCATCGACATACATATAGGACTTCACAATAACGCTAGCCAAAGGAAATTTGGACTGTACATCATTTGCGAATTGTTGAAGTACTCGGATGGCTATTGAAATGGTGTATGGATTGGAGCGACCATAATTTGGGGAACATTTTTGTGATGATACTACTTGGAAAAAACGCCACTTGAGATACTGGGTAGTGTGATCAGACTGAAATACCGGACGAGGGTAAAGTACATTGAGACTTACCCCGTTTGTGGACTTGCTAGAGGTGTTAAAGAGTACCCGTACCTTTGTTACTTTGGTACTGTCGAGCTTAAAAACCGCATGTTGTGGCAAATAAAAGTTGTTATTACAGTCGTCAAATGGCACCTGAAGCATATGGCTTAAGTCCAAATACTCTTGGATGAAGGCGTAATACTCCGTTTTTGCCGAAATATTTTTTAGAAGACGGCTTTTGTTTTTTGAACTAAGCCATTGCCCCGGTCTGGTTGGGCCTCGAAACGTATGTGAGACCATGTATCTCCCCGAATCATCTCTTCTTGTGGTCTTCTGAAAATTGACCTCGCAAACAAAATCAGAATTTTCTACAGTGAGAAGAGTTTCAAATGCTTCCTATCTGCTCACAGCGACCCTCGTGGTGAACGCGGCACACGAACTAATAGGGACCCCTTGCAACGGGCCTGAAATGTTCCAACCGAATCTTGTCTTTTGAGCTATTAAAGATCCGCACACTTCGGTCTGGATGCCGGAAAAGGTCACCGCTGGTATGACATCAATACCAAGAAGCACATCGATCTTTGCCTTTAGTCTGAAGTAGTGGTCGGTTAGCGGAATATTGGGCATTCCTTCCAGTGTGGCTTGGGCTATCGTACATGACGGCAAATCATCAGCAACTTGGGACAAGACAAAAGCTTCTATCTCTATCTGGACTGGAGGTCCATGCGATGACCGAATGCTTATGTGACAGACCTTCAAGGTTCTATTGACCTTTCCGTTAATGCCTGTCACTTCGGCCCTGACAGTTTGGAATGGTAACTTCATGAGTCGGAACATTCTTTCGGATATGAAATTGGCTTCCGAAGCCGGGTCTAATAGCGCCCGTGAAGCATAAGTAGTGCCCTTGTTCCAAAAGTCCACGATGGCTGTACCTAGCGACTTATCTCGTGAGGACCTTGCCTCAGAGGTAAAGTATATCCGGACAATATTGTGAGAACTGGGCTGTGCTGGGACCGGCGTTGGAGTATTCTCCGGCTGGGCGTCCTTGTGCAAGAGCATGTTGTGACGCCCCTTACATGTGAAGCAATTGTGTTGACTCGGGCAATTTTTGATTCGATGCCCTCTTGCGAAACAGTTCAGACAAAGGGACTTTTTCTTTATGTAAGCCACCCTCTCTGGCACCGACATCTGAAGGAAGCGGGAACATCTACGCAACTCCTTCATACAGAGATCACAGGACTTTGGTTTGGTGGTCACCTTGGCTTCAAATGTATTAGCCTTTCGGGTGATTGAAAGTGGATTTCGTGGAGGTTTCGATGTGGGAATTGAAATAGCCATTGCAGTTGTAGTTTCAACCGCTTCGAGCGTACGAAACCGCTCGGTGAGGAAATCGTCCATCGTTTGCCACTCTGGAATGGCAGTCTTATCTCCAAAAGATTGTTCCCACAGTGAAAGGGTGATCTTCGGAAATTTGATGGAACAGAAAAATACGAACATGTCTCCCCAAGTGGTAACTGGTAGGCCACAGTGCTCAAAAGCACGAATGGATGCCTGCAGAGCATTCTGATAATCTAGTAATGCTTTTCCGGACTCATGGGAAATTCGAGACAGGTCTAGAAGTGCTCGGAATTGGCTGTTCACGATAAGTCGCTTATTTTCAAAACGCTGTTTGAGTGCATTCCATGCCGTTTCAAAACTATCATTTGTAAGCGGGAATTTTGCTACAATGAGGTTGGCTTCACCCCTCGTTTTCGCTAGGAGATGATACAGCTTTTAAACTGGGAAATTCGCGAATCGCTTATGTAAATGGCCGTAAACAAATCAAGGAAGGTGGGCCATTTTAGGTAATCTCCCGTAAAGACTTCTGTGTCTATGGGTGGCAGTCGACAGCCTCGTTCTGCTGGTGTTGAGGTAGACCCATGACTGTATGAGTATCAATATGTAAAATTTTATGTATATAAATATATTCATATCCATATACATATACATATTTTTTTCCATATATATACATTTTATATATATATATATATATATATATATATATACATATTTTTTCATACATAAAATTTTACATATATATATTCATATCCATATACATATAAATATTTTTTTCCATACATAAAATTTTACATATTGATACTCATATACATATCCATGCATATATTCCACAAAAATTTCTAATTTTTTCGCACACAAATATATTTTTCCATCACCGCGATATGTAAAATGTTGGAGTATATATATATGTATTTAAAATTTTTTTTTTTAAATATGACAATATGGAATGGCGATATGCAGAGGTGTGAATGGATCGGATTTTTTTATATAAATTAATTTTTTTTTTTTTATATATTCTTTTGCTGTGTCTAACCGATATGCCCCAACTTTATAGGGTGTCGCGGGACACCAGAAATGTCTAAGTGTGGCTTTTATACGTGAGAGGGTGGTTCACTTTCGTTTTTTTTTTTTTTTTTTAATTTAATTTTATTAGTATTGAAAATTTTCTTCTCTTCGTTGGAACCACCTTTCACTGCGCGCACACTTTTCCCAGGAGTGGACTGTATTTGCACAAAAACTTTTATTGTAGGATTTAAGTTAGCACTGGATAAATTTGTAATTTTTTGTCACATTCACACACTCTGCTTGCATATACATATATACATATGCTTGTATATATTTTATATGTAGGAGATCACTTTTAATTTCGTAGGTTTGATTCACTGCATACATATATACATATGTATGTGTTAATATTTTTTTTGAAATTGCGAAAAAATATATATTGGAAAAGGCAAAATGAAATATGGCGCCTTATATACTTGGCCTATATATGCCAAAGTGCGAGAAAAAAAAAAAACTTGAAGTGGGCGAACCAATATGGCGCCTTACGTACTGGATTTATATATATGTATGAAAATTTGGGGACCAAAATTTTCTCTCCTTTGAGGAGGAAAAATTTGCGCGAAAGTAATTTTACTTGGATTAGGAGAATCAAGGGCAACAATTATATGTATGTGAGTATGGGTACGGATGCTGGAGGCTTGTACATGTACTCATATACCTATAATTTGGAAAAAATTACTTAGCTTGAAATATGGATGAAATTCCACCGATGCTAATGGTTCGAGAGGATCTTAGTATCCGGCTCGAAGGACCAAATGTTTATGTAGGGGGGGTCGAACTTTCTTCTGGTTTGGGGCAGCTAGATGAATTTTCCCTTTTTCCTCCCAGTAAAGTGTTGACACGCAGAGAAATTTCACTTCACTTGTATGTATATTCAGGTATATAATTCAACTAAAACTAGCACCAAGCCCCGCTTGGAGCGAAGTGTGGGGAGTTCTTTTGTGGGGAGAGCGATGGGCATCATCGGGAGAGCGGCGCGAGGTGAAAGCTTCCGCCTCCTTTAACCCTTGTGTTGCCCGGTTGGGCATAAACAATATGGTTTTCCATCCTTGTTTTTACCAAACCTTCTAAGCATTTGAGAACTACGCTTAGTAGGCAAATAGGTCTATTGTTTGTTATTATAGCTGAGTCTAGATTCTTTTTAGGGACAGGTACTACTTTTATTTTTCTCCAACTAGCTGGTATGTCACCGTTATCCAGAGTCTCATTTAGTAGGGATACCAAAATTTGAATTTCTGAGGGTGGTATGGCTAGAAGCATTCTATATGAGATATTGTCTGGACCTTTTGCTGAGTCCGGGTTGCGGGAATTCAAAGTCAAGTAAATCGTTGTCAGTAAAGTTTGAGTGGCTAACGGGTAGTAGCCAGCTGTCAGGTGGGTTCATTCTAATGCAATCTGAAGTGTCAGGTACCGACGCCATTTGTTTAAGAAATTTTTCATGATCCTCATCAGTTTTTTCGTTTTTTGTCGGTTTAATTTTTTTATATTGTTTAAGGGCTGCAATTTTTTGCCACATTTGAATTAGTTTTTAAAAATTTCGTACATTAGCTCGTCCATATTGTTTTTTCTAACTTTATGTAGGTAGTTGTTCAACGTTCTATTGCTTTTTAAATAAATTAATGCGTCCGTGTGAAGTTTTGTTTAATAATATTTCTGTCTGCAAGCGTTTCTAAGTCTAAAAAGTCTGTCACAATGTTCGTCCCAATATTTTTTTTGGTATGTATCTATTTTTTGGGTCTATTGAAATTGTATTCTGTCTAGTTATATTTTGTGAAGTTGAGGTCAGGTTGTCCAGTGAAGAAATGTGAATTTTTAAGAAGTCTTGAAGTATTTTCTTGTGATTTGTCCTTTTTTGATTCTGTACTTCGTATGTTTCGTCTAGTTCTAGTATAATTGGTAAATGGTTGCTGTTTGATATTTTTGCGTTTGTCACTGTCCACTTTGGTTTGAGGTTGTAGTTGTTAATTAATGTGATGTCTAAGGTAGAAAAGTACGATGTGATGTGTGAATATGTGGGGCTGCCATTGTTAAGACAATAAAAGTTGTTGTTTATTAGTAATTGTTCTAGGAAGTTGCCTCTTTTGTTTTGAATCGTGTTTCCCCATATTTGTGATTTGGCGTTAAGATCTCCTCCTATGATTGCTAGACCATTAGTCTGGTTTGCCCTCATTAGAATATCTTTGCATCCTTTCTCAAAAAGATCATCATTTAAACTTTGCATAGACGCTTAATATATTTATGTTATGTTTCAGGTTCATAGTGGACACTGAAATCACTTCTACTTCAGTAATGCAATTTAATTGTGTGAATTTTATATATTTTTTTTAGATATATGCCTCCTCCGCCATATCCATCTGCTCTGGGGTTGCAAATAAAGTTGTAATTCGCTAAACTACAAATAGCATTATTTGTAAACCAGATTTCAAATATAATTGCTATATTAAATATTTCTAGTAGATGTTTATTATTGTTATGCGTTAGGCTCTGTATATTGTACTGTAGAATCTTCATATGTCTATTATAATAAGATGTTGAGTGTAAGGCACTAAGTAAGGATTAAGGTTTGAAATTAATTAAGTTGGTTTATTTTTATAATATCTGTTTGTGGAGGGGCGGAAGGACCCGACTAAGCCTCAAATGGTTGGCGGGTGCCAATATCTTCAGGGTCTCGTACGTGAGTATAATGATTAAAACGCGCAAAAGACTTCGTTTTAATTAATGATGAATTATTGAATTCACAAGGTATACCGACACACACACGAAATGGTTCGGTTTGAAAAAGTGACAAATCGTAAAGTAAAATAATCAGGAAATAGAACGGGTGTTCGGATGAAAAACTCGATTCAGAATGAATATGGCGATTTACAGCCGAACCCTTCGTCACCCTCCTCCGTATGACCGCATTTCGTTTTGGGAAAAACCCTACCCCTCACTCTCTGCTGTTCACCCGGTGGCGTGAACATACCGCCCCCCTTGCAACAAGTTGCAATTGCCTCGCTGGACAGGTCTAAGGATGGGGGATGGCAGCGTTCTGGATCGCCAAGACACGGGTGGAGATGGAGGGTGAACTTTTGATGCACATGGAGTAGGCGGCACGATGGCTGAAGACCTCTGGATAGAAGCCCGAATGAAAGGCGGGTGCTTTTCGGGTCGTTGCTCTTTGGGTTGGATGTACGCGACAGAGCTGTCGATGTGCAAGAGCGTGTGGTGTTGCTTGCCACATCGATGGCATCCTGCTGTGCTCCTGCAGGAACCATTGGAATGCTCATGAGCCAAACAGTTCGGGCAGTATCCGTTGCTCAAGACTACCCGTAGCCTATCGTCAGCTCGTAGTCCTCGAAACTGTCGGCACTGACGGAGCGCGTGTGCCCCTTGACAAACGCGGCACCTGAAGCAATTGGAACTGCGTTCTAAATCGGATGGTGCTGCTGTCCTTAGAGACATTTTCGGGCTGCTGGATGAGGTGGACCGAGACCTTCTGGATTTTCCAGTAACGGATCCACAGAGAACCCATCCGAACATCGTCTCGATCCCCACGAAAGAATCACCAACATTCTTGATGATTCGTTCCCCAAGGATAGTGGGAAGGAGCTCGGCTCCAAGCACCAAATCCACAGGAGCTCTTTGGTGAAATAGCGGATCAGCGAGCGAAAGGTCAAGCGAATCCTGCTTCACCTTATTCGGGACGGAAGTGCTTCAGCTACACTAGGCAGCACCACGGCGACTGCTTGGAACTGTCGCAGCGGTTCGTCAGGAGGAGAAATCTGTAGGCGGCACACTTTGTCGCCGCTACCAGCATCGCATTGCCCAATGCCTCGAATGCTAGTCGATACTTTGCAGCTTGGAGGATTAATCAATTCAAACATTCTTTGGGAAATAAAGGACGCTTCGGATCCCATATCAATCAAAGCGCGAATTTGAAACTGCTTGCCACGATGATGAATAGTTACCCTTGCAGTACCCAGGAGGCCAGTGTTGCGAGTGGAGACGAAGTAACTTCCCACGTTTACATGAGGGCTGCTGGAAGAATGGGAGGACGCAGGATTCGGAATTATACAAGCATCAGGTGCTGAGCTCTCTTGCACTTGAGCGGAAAAGGCCTGAGCTCGTGCCGTAGGTTTTCGGCTTACGGATGGAAAGGTCTGACCGCTAGAGTTTGGTTGAAGGACATCTGTGGCCTCTAGTACACGGTGGCGATCAGTTAGGAATCGATTCAGGTCGTCCCAGGATGAGACGGCGGTCTTATTTGGAACGGACTGTTCCCACAACAGAAGAGTGGATTTGGGCATTTTGCTCGTACAGATTGCTATGAGAAGGATATCCCAATTGTCTGTACAAGCCCCGGAAAGCTCAAGACCGGTTAAGCAACCTTGAATTGACGTCTGCAGTTCTCTCAACGCTTTGCCAGACTCTTGTGTTACAGCTGGGATCTGTAGAAGCTGCTTGGCTTGGGTCATAATTAATAATCGATTATTTTCGTATCGCGCAGTGAGGTTATCCCACGCGGACTGGAACCCTTCATTGGTCAAGGGTGACCTAGAAACAATGGCTCTGGCTTCACCGCGAGTTTTGCAACTTAAGTGGTAAAGTTTCTCCACTTGTGTTAGGCTTGGATTATGGATAAAAATCGCGGTAAACAAATCACGGAATGTAGGCCAAGCCAGGCTGTCTCCGTTGAAGATTTCGACTTCGCACGGGGGAACTGTGTGGCTTTGGTGGGTGGAATCGACGGAGAGCCTGACTGGTGGGGAAGCTATTTTCGCGGACAACTGCTCGATTCGCTCTCCAAACAAAGTCCCGCCTCGCACATATACCATATAACAATATTCATGTTTAGCTTTAATTGTAGCTATGTGCTTCGGACTATCTTCGTTCTTTTGAGCCGTCAAGGCTTTATAGCATCGTGAAAACTCTGCCTCGACTTTTGTCCAAAGTGACTTAAGCTGGTCTAAGTGTATTTTAATGGAGACGAGTGGCACATCGTCAGCTAAAGCCAGGGCCTCGCGAGTCTCGAACGCCGTTAATGTCTCGCACACGGCAACAAAGTCGGAAAGAGACATCGTAGAGTGTTCTCTGAGCTATTACGAATCGAATGGAAACAAATAACTTCGTGGAATTAGAGCTCTCAAGCGAGGAGATCGAAACGAAGCCGTAAGTGGACTCTATAATTTAAGTATAGAGGAGGAGTGAGAAGAAGAAATGTCTCCTCTTTTTAATGAACACAATGAATAAGCATAGATAGCATAAATAAAATTGGAAGGATTAATAATTTTCCTCGCAGTTGTGTGAATAATTATAAGGATATAAAAATTTATACAATGTGGAAAAATGTTTAAATTTATAAGAGTATTTAAAAGTATGGAAAAATTGAGACCAGTAGGATTGGGAGTGCCGATAACTTTTCAATAAGGAAAAAAAAACTCGGAATTAGTTTTTATTAAACGGACAAGATCAATTTCATGGATCCCTGAGGAAAAGATCAAAATGCACCAAGACAAGCCAAAATATTAATTCCATATAAATAAAGTTGTACTTATTTTTCTTTAGAAAATATTTTGCGAATTAAATTCAATCAGTCGATTGAAATATGTTTGCACAATAAGAAAATCACGAAGGAAAAAATGGATGTCGTGACCGAATCACGGCTTGGCTCAAGTGTCAGCACTGATGAGACTTGAGTGTCAGCACTGATCGAGAGTCAGCTGTTCTGCCGTTGTTTATGTTTTGTGAGTTTAATTAATTGTAAATTGTTTAACGAGGATCACGATTTCCTACTTTAATTATGTAGGTTTCGAATTATTAAATTGCGGAAAGCCAATCGGAGTGGCTGCAATTAATTTTGTGTGGGTGAATTCAAATTGTATGTGGACATATGTATGTGTGTAAATGTGTGCTTACCGCGGCAAAAGTATTACATGTGTATGTACCTATGTATGTACATACATATGTATGTATGGATGTAAAAATTATTTGACATAAATAATTTATGCCGATGGACTAATGATCAGCCCGTGGAGTGTGCTGTACACTTTAAGTAAAGGTAAGTGGTACTTTATAAATTCTCGATTATTAAGCACCTCTACTTGCAGGTTAGAAAACAGCTGTTTTTACATGTAGGAATGTATATGTGTGTATATATGTACATACATATGTATGTGTTGCTATGCAGTTGGACTTTTGGACAATCAAAATTTCGAAGAATGGAAAAAAATGCACTTCATAAACACAAAAATGATCGGGAAATACCATGTAACCCTTGGAACAGGTCAGGTATGTACATACAAGTATACAAAAGTGTGTAGGTCGCTATGGAAGAGCGGGAAACCTCACACTTTTATAAGTTTGTAATGGAATATATATATAAGGTACAAAAGGACTTACTGGAACTTTTGAGTTTAGGAAAGTTATTTCTGTTGCTATTTGAGATCCTTTGAAAACTATTTTAACTCTAGATGTTGCAACTAGATTGTCTTTCTCCTTTCTACGCACACCAATAATCTCGTGTATTTCCACTGGTGCTGAGATATACTCCTTAAGTTTTTCGTCTGAGTATCTTGTGGGGATCTGGAATATGATTCCAGTTTTGTATAGGAAATGCTTTAGTAACTTGGGTTCATAGACATATTTTTTAAGGTCCGATACGATAAATACGTTGGCTGCAGCTGCCGATTTAAATTCTACCTTACAACGTCCATATCCTATTTTGTTGACAGCTATTATGTCTTTGACTTTTAGTTTAAACAAAACTGCATTTAGCTCTAATGGATTAATTGGTAATCTGCTTTTATTGCTCTCTTTGTTATTTTCATCTACTCTGTCTACTAACACCACAAATGGTCCCTTGTGTGTATTGTTATAATATAGAACGTTAGTTTGCAATTGGCTATTTGACATTTCTGTTGTATCTTGATTTTCCTTTGGTGTCGAGTTATTGGATTCTGACATTTCTGTTGTATCTTGATTTTCGGTGGTAGCGTTTCTTTCCTTTGATGCCCGCGATATTCTTGGCTTTTTGAATCCGTTTAGCTCTGAGAAGGGGCTACCACCCCTGGCCCTAGAGCCCATGATTTTACGGGTAATTTTACCCGTTTTTTATACCCTTGCAGAGGGTATTATGAAATTGATCAGATGTTTGTAACGCACAGAAGGAGACGTTTTCGACCCTATAAAGTATATATATTCTTGAACAGCGTGAGAAGCTGAGTCGATATAGCCATGTCCGTCTGACCGTCTGTCCGTCCGTCTGTGCGTACGCGTTTAACTCAGCCGTCTTAAGAGCTGAAATTTTTTTTCGTGGGTTTTTATTACCCGGCAAAAATAAAGTATGAAAACCATAAGGGTACTATGTAATAGAAGAACTAGAAGAAACATTTTCATAAAAATCGAGTAGGCTATGAAATTTACATATATGAGAGTAAAATTGTTTTGTTTGTATATTGATGAATTGAGTTGTAGAAAACAAATTTTGAACATGTAAAATTATTATTACCAAGGACTGCAAGGGTATACAAACTTCGGCATAGCCGATGTTAGCTTCTTTGATTTTTTTTTTTTAAACTTTCCACAAAATTAAATTTTGTTTCTTTTCGTTTTGTGTAAATAAATTATTGTTATTTCCACACCACAGTGGAAATAGTTTCAAAGATCTTTTCGCTCGGTGCCACTTTGACTTGGCTGATATTGAAAAAATTGACCTTAGTCTTTCTATTGGTATACATATCGCAAATGTCAATTCTTGCTATAACTTTCTTGCCATGTTTAAATATGGTCGAAGAATCAGTTATTCGCAAGGTCACTACTTTTTCGTACTTCGTCATTTGCAATGACTTCATATACGTTGGGCTTAGAAGCATTAAGAGATTGCTTTTGCGAATCTTTTATATTATTTTCTTTTTCTTTTCCTGCGCAGGAATTTGACTGTTTACTTTGATTTCTGCTAGTGACTCTCAGAATTTTGTTATTAGCTTGTATATTTTGCAAATCCTTTATTGTTATTCTCGATACCGCGTCGGCTACGAAATTATCTTTTCCCTTTAGATAATCTACTGTAAAGTTATATTCCTCAAATTCAAGTCTCATTCGCGTAAGATTCGGACTGGTGTTTGTCATTGAAAATAGATAAGTAAGTGCTCTGTGATCAGTTTTGACGGTGAAATGTCTACCATAAATGTATGGTCTGAAATGCGTAATTGCCCAGTGAATTGCCGATAACTCTTGTTCTGTTGTACTCCTGTTACTCTCACCTTTTGTGAAAGATCTAGATCTGAATCTTCTAGCGCTATCCGCATCATGAGGGACTAGAAAATTGTGAATGACATCTTTGTGTCATCAGGCAAGATTCCTTTATCCGTGCATTTATGTCCCAAAAAGGTGACTTCATGCAAAAAAATGAACATTTTTGAGGATGTAACTTTAGGTTGTGTTGCCTACACTACTCAAAAACATTTGTTAGATTATTGAGCATATGTTTTTCGGAACAACCTATGACTATTAAGTCATCCAAATAATGAAATGCTTGCGACGGTTCAAGGCCTGTAAATGCTATAGTCATCATTCTCTGGAACGAGTTTGGCTCTGTTTTTAAACCGAATGGTAATCGCGTAAAGCGATATGAGCCATTACATGTTGGAAAAGGTGTAATGTCTCGTGATTCTTCTTCGAGTTCAATTTGATGGAAACCTAACATTAGGTCAACGCATGAAAAATACTTTGCTCTACCTAGTTGATCTAAGATGTCATCAATTCTATGTAGTGGAAATTTATCGGACAATAGTTTTGTTTATTAATCTGACTATAGTCATTTACTAATCGCCATTTTTTATATTCAGAATTTGGTAACGATTTTTTCGGTACGAATAAAAGTGGGCTATTGTAAGGAGATACAGAGAGCTCGACTAGTTTGTCTTTTATAAGCTTTTGGACTTGTCTTTGGATTTCGTATTTCTAATTATGAGGATTTCTACGATTCTTAATGTAACCAATTTACATTAATCATCGTCCACCAGTCTTAGTTTTTGTTTGTAAAATTTGTTGGTGGTTATTGATACGGTTTCTAATCCGAATACATCACTATATTGTGTGCATAATTTCGTTAGCTGGGTATTGAATTGTGGTGAAAAATTTTTCGGGAGTGTGTTTAATACTGCTTTCTCTCTGTCTTTTAAATCTTCGTAGTTTGAAAGTGGTTCATAGTGGAGGTTATTCAAATTGATTATTTGGTCTGTGTTTGTTGTGTTTGGCAATCTTAGGAATGCGTTTTCGGATGATGCTATGGTATTTGCAATGTAAATACCAAGCTGAATTTCTTGGTTCGGAATTAATACAATGTCTTCTGCTTATTGAATTGTTGCCAGAACTGTAAGCTATTGGTACGTATATGGGATATTGTAAATTATTTGGTCTAATTATTAGCCAATCCTCAGTGGGTTTGAAATCTAGTTGTCAGTTGTATTTTCTTATAAAATCGATGCCTAGTCCTCCATCACAAGGAATAGCGATACATCGAATAATTTACGATGTAAAAATCGTATGGGATCATGTATTTAGAAGTTTGAATTTTTATGGAAGTAAGTCCTTTTGATTTTGTTATCTCTTGACTTATTCCCTATATATTTATTATTTTATTGGTTTGGATGTATTGAAAGGTGTCAGCATTTTCTTTTAATATTGATTTATCTGCACCTGTGTCTATTAAAAATATTAATTCTTTTCCTCTTGCTACGTTAGTGATTCTTACAAATGTGCTTTGACTGAGACTGATGGTATAAACTTTGTAATTGTTTATTGGTGAGTATCTGAAGGCAGCTGCGAGTTTCCCGAAGTGTTTTGGGCTACCCTACATTGCTGTTGTTAGAGTTGTAACCTCAGTTTTGTTGGTTATTTCCTCTATTATTATTTCTTCCGAAACCTATATTATTTCCTCTGTGATTGTAATTACGATTGTAATTCTGGCCGTTATTGCGGTTATTGTTATAGTTATTATAGTTGCTATAATTGGAATTATTACCGCGACCATTTCTTCTACCGCGATAATTATATCTGTTATTATAATTACCACGGTTTCTTTAGGCAAACAGAACCGTATTTGGGTTTCCAGTTATCTCAGTACTCTTTTGTAAGTACTTTGCTATGGCTTCATCCATGGTTCTAAAGTTGCCGGAGTCAAGGATTACTTTCAGTCTACTTTGCTCACAATTTTCAATCATTGCTTCTATAGCATTATCAGTGCTATTCTTATGACCAAGTTCCGCTGGCGTAGCTTCATCGATATACGCCGCTTCAAGGAGTTTGCTTAAGTTATCAATCTCCGTTATGAATTTGTCAGCGGTTTTACCTTTCTGAGTTGTATTCTTCAATCTGGCTTTTATAACTTTGGGTGTTTCACCAACTATAATGCCTTGCAATTTTTGTATTATTGCTTCGATTGAAGTTTCATGTTGAACTTTATATAATGTTGGGCCAATAATTTTTGACTTTATTACCTCAACTGCTATATCTCTCATGATTACTAACCTTAAAGCTGTTATAAATCTTTGAAGGTGTATTTTTTGTCCATTGAATTCAGGGATGGCGTTTGAAGTATACTTCATATATGCCCTTCGGGCATTTAATTCTGCCATTTTGGAATTCCAATTCTGATTCGTTGTTTTGTTCAGACAATGTTTCTAGTTCTATTTCGTTATCTTTCTCAGATAATGTCAATAGCGCAGAAATTGTTAGATCTTTTTCCTCTATTTCTCTCTCGCTAGTGTCAGACTCTTCCTCTTCTAATTTTATTTCTTTTTTAGGTATGTATTCTTGATCTTTATCGGTGTCTCTTGATCTTTATCGGTGTCTATACCCAATGCGCTATGCGCTAAGGTGGCAAAACAAGTGAGGGAGTGGACTTTCAGATTCGATGGCAGTTCCAGACCGCTAGAGTTCATAGAACAGATCGAGTGGTCAGCAGACATATATGGCACAGAGCTGGTGCAAGAGCAATGCCAGAACTCCTGAAAGACAGAGCACTCAAATGGTACGTCGCAAACAATAAGCAGTGGCGATCATGGAAGGAGTTTGTTGAGGGTGTTGATAAATACTTTCTGCGGAGAGGATTCTTCAGCAAATTCGCTGATCAAGTGAAATTTTGGCTGATCGCAAAGCAAAAATGAGTACTTCAAGGACTATATAGTGGACATGCAAACAATGATGAGACCCCAAATAACCAGAGTACGAACAATTATAGGTCATATTGGAAAATTGCACTCCAGTTTGAAAATATTCGTTCGGCCGCACAGGGTCAGAAGTCTAGATAAGCTGATGCAATTGGCAGAAGAATACGAGATGCTCGAACAGAAACGATCCGATTTCCATCGCGAAAACAATGCTAAAAGAACACACAATACCCAATCAAACCACAGAGGAGAAAATAATTACGGGCCACCAGTCACACAGTGCCGAAGATGCCAGGACAACATCGTGAAGAATCATTCAAGACCAAACCAAGAAAATAAAAACATCCAAGATGGAAGAGTCGCACACTGTGCCAGGGAATGCAACAATCAGAGACTCAATTTCTGCTGGCAGTGTGGAAAGATTGGAAAAAGGACAAAGGAATGTTGTTGGAGTTCGGGAAACGAAAGGCGGTTACAGCCTATCCGGGGCGAGCAGGGACCAAGCCAACAAGCTCCTCCCCACTAATAGGTCTAGTAGAGGAAGAGAATTGTCAGCGCTTATCGAGGTAGCAGGAATGCAGATGAAGGCGACAATTGATTCGCCTCGGGAGCCACGAGGAGCTTTATAAGCCAGCAGATGTTAAAAACAATAAGAAATAAAGGGAAATGGTAGAACACCCACAAACAGGTGTACATGGCAGATGGAAAGGTGCGAGACATTGAAGAGCAATGGACAGGATACGTGAGATTCGGGAATAAGGAAATTCACATGCCAATCCTCGTCATGCCAGAGGGAATGGATGCAGTGATCTTAGGGTGGGATTTCCTCAGGATCATGAACACGGAAATATCGTGTGGAGGCCACAAAGCGCGGATACCAACAGTAAGGTACCCAAAGGTATTACCCAAAAAATCCTAAAATACACGGAGAAATCAACGCAAAGGTCGATGAACTATTGACAATGGGATGCATAGAACCATCACAAAGTCCATATAGCTCACCCATAGTGATGGTGGGAAAGAAACAGACAGGCAAATGCAGATTATGCGTAGATTTCAGACAGATTAACGCAAAATCTATAAAGGATGTATACCCAATGCCAGCTACGCGAAGCAAAATTCATAAGCAGCTTAGATCTGAAGGATGGATACTGGCAGATTCCATTGGAAGAAAAAAGCAGATCAATGACAGCATTCACGGTTCCAGGGAAAGGTTTATTCCAATGGAAAGTGATGCCATTCGGCTTACATTCTGCATCAGCAACTTTCCAACGTGTACTGGACCAGGTCATTGGCCCAGAAATGCTACCAAACGCATTCGCATACCAAGATGATTTGTAATAGTGAGCAAAACAATTGAAGATCACATGAAAGATCTACGAGAAGCGTTCAGGAGATTGAAAGAAGCAAATTTATGCCAATATCTAGGAGTGGCCTCTTAGTACAAATGATTCGAACGGGTTTTGCAACATTAACACACCCATTAAACGCACTGGTCAAGTGGCACGGGAACGAGGAGCATCAGGCAGCATAAAGGAAGTACTGACTAGTGGCCCAGTATTGGCGGGTCTAGATTTCACAAAAAAGTTCGTGCTACAGACGGATGCAAGTAACATGGGATTAGGGGCCATACTGTTACAAAACACAGAGGATGGGGAGAGAGTGCTGTCATATCTGTCAAGGGAATTAAATCCAGCAGAAAAAAACTACTCAGCAACAGAAAAGGAATGTCTAGCGATAGTATGGGCAATACTCTAATTAAGATCATATCTCTAAGGATACCGATTTAAAGTGGTGACAGATCACATGGCGTTGAAGTGGTTGAATAGTATACAGAGCCCCACGGGCCATATAGACCGATAGACACTGGAATATAGCAATATGATTTCGAAATAGCATATCGAAAGGCCAAACTAAACATCGTTGCCGATGCTTTGTCAGCGAGATATTACTGGCCGAGAATGCAACGTGACATTAGAAAGTTTGTGGGGAAGTGTATAATATGCCAACCGTTTAAATCAAGTCAACAACAGGCAGCAGGAAAAAAAGCTTACACAAATACCAGAAGAACCAATGTACAGATATACAGCTAAGCATGATCATATATGTATGTACATTTGTATATGCACATACATACATATATTCACATAAGCAATGTATGCACAAGCGTAACATGAGCTAGAGCCAGGCCAGCGTGTGAACGCTGACCAAGCACTTTGATGCAAGCGCTCCAACAATATGTATGTATGTACTGACACTCTCCCTCTCTTTTGTAGCTGTCGCATAAGTCGCAGCATAAGAATATATATGTAAACTTAGCTTAAGCAAAAGAATAATTTGGAATAAAGAATCAATCTAAAAACTACAATCAACTGACACTGACGTGTCCGCCTTCATTATCTTAAATCTAATGAAAACCGGTCCTTGCTTCCTTCACATGGCGACCGTGACTGAGGTCCTAAAGGACCTACACAAAAAAAAAATATAATAAATAAATAATAATATAAAAGGACGCAACCAAGCTACTAGAATAAAACACAATACAAAAGCATCTGTGGATGAAACAAAAAGTTCCGCACCCCGTCAAGTATCCATCTTTCGGCAGTGGCGTTCGAAACAACCAAACAAATTATGATATAAAACAAAAAGAAGGAAACTTTTCAAGTCTGCTGCTCTGTAGCTCTTACGGTCTAGGAGGAGTTTGCGTTGATCCAGACGGACGGACGGACACGACTATTTTAACTCGTCTCGTCGTGCTGATCAAGAATATATATACTTTGTACGGTTGCAGATGCTTCGTTCTATGCGTTGCACACTTCTGACCAAAATTAATATACGCTTTTTGCAAAGGTATAAAAAGGGGAAACAAAACAACAAAAAAAAAAACCAACAAGAAAAATAAAACCAACGGCGAAGATATTCCCTTTGCGGAATCTGCTCCTACCAAGCAATGGGACGCACCAACGCTAAAAGAAGCGTTAGAATTGTATCCCAACGATGGACCGTGCAAACTCACAATATCTGAGTACCGGGCTCGCAACCAAAAATTAACACAAACAAAGGAACCAACGAAAAGAGGAGGCCAGGTGCGTAGGCTACTCCAGCAGAAGAGGCTGGAAGTAGACTTACTGGCCACCCTAACTAGGGAGGAGGACCGACAACGATGCATAGAGCGTATTGATAAATTAAACGCTGACCTTCGCCAAAGAGCGAAGAAACGCAAGGAGGCCGCAGGAATGCGCAAGCCTTAACTTGCCTTATTTAATAATTTTAAATATAAGATCCATAAGCAAGTTGAAGCACGAAAGTGCAACTTGCGAACTACTAACTGTCTGATAGGCTTTTACTAACAATGCGGTTGGAGAATTTTTTATATATATAGTATATATATTCTTGAACAGCGTGAGAAGCTGAGTCGATATAGCCATGTCCGTCTGTCCGTCCGTCTGTGCGTACGCGTTTTACTCAGCCGTCTTAAGAGCTGAAATTTTTTTTCGTGGGTTTTTATTACCCGGCAAAAATAAAGTATGAAAACCATAAGAGTCGGACCACTATGTAATAGAAGAACTAGAAGAAACATTTTCATAAAAATCGAGTAGGCTATGAAATTTACATATATGAGAGTAAAATTGTTTTGTTTGTATATTGATGAATTGAGTTGCAGAAAACAAATTTTGAACATGTAAAATTATTATTACCAAGGACTGCAAGGGTATACAAACTTCGGCATAGCCGATGTTAGCTTCTTTGATTTTTTTTTTTTAAACTTTCCACAAAATTAAATTTTGTTTCTTTTCGTTTTGTGTAAATAAATTATTGTTATTTCCACACCACAGTGGAAATAGTTTCAAAGATCTTTTCGCTCGGTGCCACTTTGACTTGGCTGATATTGAAAAAATTGACCTTAGTCTTTCTATTGGTATACATATCGCAAATGTCAATTCTTGCTATAACTTTCTTGCCATGTTTAAATATGGTCGAAGAATCAGTTATTCGCAAGGTCACTACTTTTTCGTACTTCGTCATTTGCAATGACTTCATATACGTTGGGCTTAGAAGCATTAAGAGATTGCTTTTGCGAATCTTTTATATTATTTTCTTTTTCTTTTCCTGCGCAGGAATTTGACTGTTTACTTTGATTTCTGCTAGTGACTCTCAGAATTTTGTTATTAGCTTGTATATTTTGCAAATCCTTTATTGTTATTCTCGATACCGCGTCGGCTACGAAATTATCTTTTCCCTTTAGATAATCTACTGTAAAGTTATATTCCTCTAATTCAAGTCTCATTCGCGTAAGATTCGGACTGGTGTTTGTCATTGAAAATAGATAAGTAAGTGCTCTGTGATCAGTTTTGACGGTGAAATGTCTACCATAAATGTATGGTCTGAAATGCGTAATTGCCCAGTGAATTGCCGATAACTCTTGTTCTGTTGTACTCCTGTTACTCTCACCTTTTGTGAAAGATCTAGATCTGAATCTTCTAGCGCTATCCGCATCATGAGGGACTAGAAAATTTTGAATGACATCTTTGTGTCATCAGGCAAGATTCCTTTATCCGTGCATTTATGTCCCAAAAAGGTGACTTCATGCAAAAAAATGAACATTTTTGAGGATGTAACTTTAGGTTGTGTTGCCTACACTACTCAAAAACATTTGTTAGATTATTGAGCATATGTTTTTCGGAACAACCTATGACTATTAAGTCATCCAAATAATGAAATGCTTGCGACGGTTCAAGGCCTGTAAATGCTATAGTCATCATTCTCTGGAACGAGTTTGGCGCTGTTTTTAAACCGAATGGTAATCGCGTAAAGCGATATGAGCCATTACATGTTGGAAAAGGTGTAATGTCTCGTGATTCTTCTTCGAGTTCAATTTGATGGAAACCTAACATTAGGTCAACGCATGAAAAATACTTTGCTCTACCTAGTTGATCTAAGATGTCATCAATTCTAGGTAGTGGAAATTTATCGGACAATAGTTTTGTTTATTAATCTGACGATAGTCATTTACTAATCGCCATTTTTTATATTCAGAATTTGGTAACGATTTTTTCGGTACGAATAAAAGTGGGCTATTGTAAGGAGATACAGAGAGCTCGACTAGTTTGTCTTTTATAAGCTTTTGGACTTGTCTTTGGATTTCGTATTTCTAATTATGAGGATTTCTACGATTCTTAATGTAACCAATTTACATTAATCATCGTCCACCAGTCTTAGTTTTTGTTTGTAAAATTTGTTGGTGGTTATTGATACGGTTTCTAATCCGAATACATCACTATATTGTGTGCATAATTTCGTTAGCTGGGTATTGAATTGTGGTGAAAAATTTTTCGGGAGTGTGTTTAATACTGCTTTCTCTCTGTCTTTTAAATCTTCGTAGTTTGAAAGTGGTTCATAGTGGAGGTTATTCAAATTGATTATTTGGTCTGTGTTTGTTGTGTTTGGCAATCTTAGGAATGCGTTTTCGGATGATGCTATGGTATTTGCAATGTAAATACCAAGCTGAATTTCTTGGTTCGGAATTAATACAATGTCTTCTGCTTATTGAATTGTTGCCAGAACTGTAAGCTATTGGTACGTATATGGGATATTGTAAATTATTTGGTCTAATTATTAGCCAATCCTCAGTGGGTTTGAAATCTAGTTGTCAGTTGTATTTTCTTATAAAATCGATGCCTAGTCCTCCATCACAAGGAATAGCGATACATCGAATAATTTACGATGTAAAAATCGTGTGGGATCATGTATTTAGAAGTTTGAATTTTTATGGAAGTAAGTCCTTTTGATTTTGTTATCTCTTGACTTATTCCCTATATATTTATTATTTTATTGGTTTGGATGTATTGAAAGGTGTCAGCATTTTCTTTTAATATTGATTTATCTGCACCTGTGTCTATTAAAAATATTAATTCTTTTCCTCTTGCTACGTTAGTGATTCTTACAAATGTGCTTTGACTGAGACTGATGGTATAAACTTTGTAATTGTTTATTGGTGAGTATCTGAAGGCAGCTGCGAGTTTCCCGAAGTGTTTTGGGCTACCCTACATTGCTGTTGTTAGAGTTGTAACCTCAGTTTTGTTGCTTATTTCCTCTATTATTATTTCTTCCGAAACCTATATTATTTCCTCTGTGATTGTAATTACGATTGTAATTCTGGCCGTTATTGCGGTTATTGTTATAGTTATTATAGTTGCTATAATTGGAATTATTACCGCGACCATTTGTTCTACCGCGATAATTATATCTGTTATTATAATTACCACGGTTTCTTTAGGCAAACAGAACCGTATTTGGGTTTCCAGTTATCTCAGTACTCTTTTGTAAGTACTTTGCTATGGCTTCATCCATGGTTCTAAAGTTGCCGGAGTCAAGGATTACTTTCAGTCTACTTTGCTCACAATTTTCAATCATTGCTTCTATAGCATTATCAGTGCTATTCTTATGACCAAGTTCCGCTGGCGTAGCTTCATCGATATACGCCGCTTCAAGGAGTTTGCGTAAGTTATCAATCTCCGTTATGAATTTGTCAGCGGTTTTACCTTTCTGAGTTGTATTCTTCAATCTGGCTTTTATAACTTTGGGTGTTTCACCAACTATAATGCCTTGCAATTTTTGTATTATTGCTTCGATTGAAGTTTCATGTTGAACTTTATATAATATTGGGCCAATAATTTTTGTCTTTATTACCTCAACTGCCATATCTCTCATGATTACTAACCTTAAAGCTGTTATAAATCTTTGAAGGTGTATTTTTTGTCCATTGAATTCAGGGATGGCGTTTGAAGTATACTTCATATATGCCCTTCGGGCATTTAATTCTGCCATTTTGGAATTCCAATTCTGATTCGTTGTTTTGTTCAGACAATGTTTCTAGTTCTATTTCGTTATCTTTCTCAGATAATGTCAATAGCGCAGGAATTGTTAGATCTTTTTCCTCTATTTCTCTCTCGCTAGTGTCAGACTCTTCCTCTTCTAATTTTATTTCTTCTTTAGGTATGTATTCTTGATCTTTATCGGTGTCTCTTGATCTTTATCGGTGTCTATACCCAATGCGCTTTGCGCTAAGGTGGCAAAACAAGTGAGGGAGTGGACTTTCAGATTCGATGGCAGTTCCAGACCGCTAGAGTTCATAGAACAGATCGAGTGGTCAGCAGACATATATGGCACAGAGCTGGTGCAAGAGCAATGCCAGAACTACTGAAAGACGGAGCACTCAAATGGTACGTCGCAAACAATAAGCAGTGGCGATCATGGAAGGAGTTTGTTGAGGGTATTGATAAATACTTTCTGCGGAGAGGATTCTTCAACAAATTCGCTGATCAAGTGAAATTTTGGCTGATCGCAAAGCAAAAATGAGTACTTCAAGGACTATATAGTGGACATGCAAACAATGATGAGACCCCAAATAACCAGAGTACGAACAATTATAGGTCATATTGGAAAATTGCACTCCAGTTTGAAAATATTCGTTCGGCCGCACAGGGTCAGAAGTCTAGATAAGCTGATGCAATTGGCAGAAGAATACGAGATGCTCGAACAGAAACGATCCGATTTCCATCGCGAAAACAATGCTAAAAGAACACACAATACCCAATCAAACCACAGAGGAGAAAATAATTACGGGCCACCAGTCACACAGTGCCGAAGATGCCAGGACAACATCGTGAAGAATCATTCAAGACCAAACCAAGAAAATAAAAACATCCAAGATGGAAGAGTCGCACACTGTGCCAGGGAATGCAACAATCAGAGACTCAATTTCTGCTGGCAGTGTGGAAAGATTGGAAAAAGGACAAAGGAATGTTGTTGGAGTTCGGGAAGTTCCGGGGCGAGCAGGGACCAAGCCAACAAGCTCCTCCCCACTAATAGGTCTAGTAGAGGAAGAGAATTGTCAGCGCTTATCGAGGTAGCAGGAATGCAGATGAAGGCGACAATTTATTCGCCTCGGGAGCCACGAGGAGCTTTATAAGCCAGCAGATGTTGGAAACAATGAGAAATAAAGGGAAATGGTAGAACACCCACAAACAGGTGTACATGGCAGATGGAAAGGTGCGAGACATTGAAGAGCAATGGACAGGATACGTGAGATTCGGGAATAAGGAAATTCACATGCCAATCCACGTCATGCCAGAGGGAATGGATGCAGTGATCTTAGGGTGGGATTTCCTCAGGATCATGAACACGGAAATATCGTGTGGAGGCCACAAAGCGCGGATACCAACAGTAAGGTACCCAAAGGTATTACCCAAAAAATCCTAAAATACACGGAGAAATCAACGCAAAGGTCGATGAACTATTGACAATGGGATGCATAGAACCATCACAAAGTCCATATAGCTCACCCATAGTGATGGTGGGAAAGAAACAGACAGGCAAATGGAGATTATGCGTAGATTTCAGACAGATTAACGCAAAATCTATAAAGGATGTATACCCAATGCCAGCTACGCGAAGCAAAATTCATAAGCAGCTTAGATCTGAAGGATGGATACTGGCAGATTCCATTGGAAGAAAAAAGCAGACCAATGACAGCATTCACAGTTCCAGGGAAAGGTTTATTCCAATGGAAAGTGATGCCATTCGGCTTACATTCTGCATCAGCAACTTTCCAACGTGTACTGGACCAGGTCATTGGCCCAGAAATGCTACCAAACGCATTCGCATACCAAGATGAATTGTAATAGTGAGCAAAACAATTGAAGATCACATGAAAGATCTACGAGAAGCGTTCAGGAGATTGAAAGAAGCAAATTTATGCCAATATCTAGGAGTGGCCTCTTAGTACAAATGATTCGGAACGGGTTTTGCAACATTAACACACCCATTAAACGCACTGGTCAAGTGGCACGGGAACGAGGAGCATCAGGCAGCATTCGATGCAGTAAAGGAAGTACTGACTAGTGGCCCAGTATTGGCGGGTCCAGATTTCACAAAAAAGTTCGTGCTACAGACGGATGCAAGTAACATGGGATTAGGGGCCATACTGTTACAAAACACAGAGGATGGGGAGAGAGTGTTGTCATATCTGTCAAGGGAATTAAATCCAGCAGAAAAAAACTACTCAGCAACAGAAAAGGAATGTCTAGCGATAGTATGGGCAATACTCTAATTAAGATCATATCTCTAAGGATACCGATTTAAAGTGGTGACAGATCACATGGCGTTGAAGTGGTTGAATAGTATACAGAGCCCCACGGGCCATATAGACCGATAGACACTGGAATATAGCAATATGATTTCGAAATAGCATATCGAAAGGCCAAACTAAACATCGTTGCCGATGCTTTGTCAGCGAGATATTACTGGCCGAGAATGCAACGTGACATTAGAAAGTTTGTGGGGAAGTGTATAATATGCCAACCGTTTAAATCAAGTCAACAACAGGCAGCAGGAAAAATGCTTACACAAATACCAGAAGAACCAATGTACAGATATACAGCTAAGCATGATCATATATGTATGTACATTTGTATATGCACATACATACATATATTCACATAAGCAATGTATGCACAAGCGTAACATGAGCTAGAGCCAGGCCAGCGTGTGAACGCTGACCAAGCACTTTGATGCAAGCGCTCCAACAATATGTATGTATGTACTGACACTCTCCCTCTCTTTTGTAGCTGTCGCATAAGTCGCAGCATAAGAATATATATGTAAACTTAGCTTAAGCAAAAGAATAATTTGGAATAAAGAATCAATCTAAAAACTACAATCAACTGACACTGACGTGTCCGCCTTCATTATCTTAAATCTAATGAAAACCGGTCCTTGCTTCCTTCACATGGCGACCGTGACTGAGGTCCTAAAGGACCTACACAAAAAAAAAAATATAATAAATAAATAATAATATAAAAGGACGCAACCAAGCTACTAGAATAAAACACAATACAAAAGCATCTGTGGATGAAACAAAAAGTTCCGCACCCCGTCAAGTATCCATCTTTCGGCAGTGGCGTTCGAAACAACCAAACAAATTATGATATAAAACAAAAAGAAGGAAACTTTTCAAGTCTGCTGCTCTGTAGCTCTTACGGTCTAGGAGGAGTTTGCGTTGATCCAGACGGACGGACGGACACGACTATTTTAACTCGTCTCGTCGTGCTGATCAAGAATATATATACTTTGTATGGTCGGAGATGCTTCGTTCTATGCGTTGCACACTTCTGACCAAAATTAATATACCCTTTTTGCAAAGGTATAAAAAGGGGAAACAAAACAACAAAAAAAGAACCAACAAGAAAAATAAAACCAACGGCGAAGATATTCCCTTTGCGGAATCTGCTCCTACCAAGCAATGGGACGCACCAACGCTAAAAGAAGCGTTAGAATTGTATCCCAACGATGGACCGCGCAAACTCACAATATCTGAGTACCGGGCTCGCAACCAAAAATTAACACAAACAAAGGAACCAACGAAAAGAGGAGGCCAGGTGCGTAGGCTACTCCAGCAGAAGAGGCTGGAAGTAGACTTACTGGCCACCCTAACTAGGGAGGAGGACCGACAACGATGCATAGAGCGTATTGATAAATTAAACGCTGACCTTCGCCAAAGAGCGAAGAAACTCAAGGAGGCCGCAGGAATGCGCAAGCCTTAACTTGCCTTATTTAATAATTTTAAATATAAGATCCATAAGCAAGTTGAAGCACGAAAGTGCAACTTGCGAAATTCTTCTTCGAGTTCAATTTGATGGAAACCTAACATTAGGTCAACGCATGAAAAATACTTTGCTCTACCTAGTTGATCTAAGATGTCATCAATTCTATGTAGTGGAAATTTATCGGACAATAGTTTTGTTTATTAATCTGACGATAGTCATTTACTAATCGCCATTTTTTATATTCAGAATTTGGTAACGATTTTTTCGGTACGAATAAAAGTGGGCTATTGTAAGGAGATACAGAGAGCTCGACTAGTTTGTCTTTTATAAGCTTTTGGACTTGTCTTTGGATTTCGTATTTCTAATTATGAGGATTTCTACGATTCTTAATGTAAATTGGTTCATCGTCCACCAGTCTTAGTTTTTGTTTGTAAAATTTGTTGGTGGTTATTGATACGGTTTCTAATCCGAATACATCACTATATTGTGTGCATAATTTCGTTAGCTGGGTATTGAATTGTGGTGAAAAATTTTTCGGGAGTGTGTTTAATACTGCTTTCTCTCTGTCTTTTAAATCTTCGTAGTTTGAAAGTGGTTCATAGTGGAGGTTATTCAAATTGATTATTTGGTCTGTGTTTGTTGTGTTTGGCAATCTTAGGAATGCGTTTTCGGATGATGCTATGGTATTTGCAATGTAAATACCAAGCTGAATTTCTTGGTTCGGAATTAATACAATGTCTTCTGCTTATTGAATTGTTGCCAGAACTGTAAGCTATTGGTACGTATATGGGATATTGTAAATTATTTGGTCTAATTATTAGCCAATCCTCAGTGGGTTTGAAATCTAGTTGTCAGTTGTATTTTCTTATAAAATCGATGCCTAGTCCTCCATCACAAGGAATAGCGAATTGTTAATTTACGATGTAAAAATCGTGTGGGATCATGTATTTAGAAGTTTGAATTTTTATGGAAGTAAGTCCTTTTGATTTTGTTATCTCTTGACTTATTCCCTATATATTTATTATTTTATTGGTTTGGATGTATTGAAAGGTGTCAGCATTTTCTTTTAATATTGATTTATCTGCACCTGTGTCTATTAAAAATATTAATTCTTTTCCTCTTGCTACGTTAGTGATTCTTACAAATGTGCTTTGACTGAGACTGATGGTATAAACTTTGTAATTGTTTATTGGTGAGTATCTGAAGGCAGCTGCGAGTTTCCCGAAGTGTTTTGGGCTACCCTACATTGCTGTTGTTAGAGTTGTAACCTCAGTTTTGTTGGTTATTTCCTCTATTATTATTTCTTCCGAAACCTATATTATTTCCTCTGTGATTGTAATTACGATTGTAATTCTGGCCGTTATTGCGGTTATTGTTATAGTTATTATAGTTGCTATAATTGGAATTATTACCGCGACCATTTCTTCTACCGCGATAATTATATCTGTTATTATAATTACCACGGTTTCTTTAGGCAAACAGAACCGTATTTGGGTTTCCAGTTATCTCAGTACTCTTTTGTAAGTACTTTGCTATGGCTTCATCCATGGTTCTAAAGTTGCCGGAGTCAAGGATTACTTTCAGTCTACTTTGCTCACAATTTTCAATCATTGCTTCTATAGCATTATCAGTGCTATTCTTATGACCAAGTTCCGCTGGCGTAGCTTCATCGATATACGCCGCTTCAAGGAGTTTGCGTAAGTTATCAATCTCCGTTATGAATTTGTCAGCGGTTTTACCTTTCTGAGTTGTATTCTTCAATCTGGCTTTTATAACTTTGGGTGTTTCACCAACTATAATGCCTTGCAATTTTTATATTATTGCTTCGATTGAAGTTTCATGTTGAACTTTATATAATGTTGGGCCAATAATTTTTGACTTTATTACCTCAACTGCCATATCTCTCATGATTACTAACCTTAAAGCTGTTATAAATCTTTGAAGGTGTATTTTTTGTCCATTGAATTCAGGGATGGCGTTTGAAGTATACTTCATATATGCCCTTCGGGCATTTAATTCTGCCATTTTGGAATTCCAATTCTGATTCGTTGTTTTGTTCAGACAATGTTTCTAGTTCTATTTCGTTATCTTTCTCAGATAATGTCAATAGCGCAGGAATTGTTAGATCTTTTTCCTCTATTTCTCTCTCGCTAGTGTCAGACTCTTCCTCTTCTAATTTTATTTCTTCTTTAGGTATGTATTCTTGATCTTTATCGGTGTCTCTTGATCTTTATCGGTGTCTATACCCAATGCGCTTTGCGCTAAGGTGGCAAAACAAGTGAGGGAGTGGACTTTCAGATTCGATGGCAGTTCCAGACCGCTAGAGTTCATAGAACAGATCGAGTGGTCAGCAGACATATATGGCACAGAGCTGGTGCAAGAGCAATGCCAGAACTACTGAAAGACGGAGCACTCAAATGGTACGTCGCAAACAATAAGCAGTGGCGATCATGGAAGGAGTTTGTTGAGGGTGTTGATAAATACTTTCTGCGGAGAGGATTCTTCAACAAATTCGCTGATCAAGTGAAATTTTGGCTGATCGCAAAGCAAAAATGAGTACTTCAAGGACTATATAGTGGACATGCAAACAATGATGAGACCCCAAATAACCAGAGTACGAACAATTATAGGTCATATTGGAAAATTGCACTCCAGTTTGAAAATATTCGTTCGGCCGCACAGGGTCAGAAGTCTAGATAAGCTGATGCAATTGGCAGAAGAATACGAGATGCTCGAACAGAAACGATCCGATTTCCATCGCGAAAACAATGCTAAAAGAACACACAATACCCAATCAAACCACAGAGGAGAAAATAATTACGGGCCACCAGTCACACAGTGCCGAAGATGCCAGGACAACATCGTGAAGAATCATTCAAGACCAAACCAAGAAAATAAAAACATCCAAGATGGAAGAGTCGCACACTGTGCCAGGGAATGCAACAATCAGAGACTCAATTTCTGCTGGCAGTGTGGAAAGATTGGAAAAAGGACAAAGGAATGTTGTTGGAGTTCGGGAAGTTCCGGGGCGAGCAGGGACCAAGCCAACAAGCTCCTCCCCAATAATAGGTCTAGTAGAGGAAGAGAATTGTCAGCGCTTATCGAGGTAGCAGGAATGCAGATGAAGGCGACAATTTATTCGCCTCGGGAGCCACGAGGAGCTTTATAAGCCAGCAGATGTTGGAAACAATGAGAAATAAAGGGAAATGGTAGAACACCCACAAACAGGTGTACATGGCAGATGGAAAGGTGCGAGACATTGAAGAGCAATGGACAGGATACGTGAGATTCGGGAATAAGGAAATTCACATGCCAATCCACGTCATGCCAGAGGGAATGGATGCAGTGATCTTAGGGTGGGATTTCCTCAGGATCATGAACACGGAAATATCGTGTGGAGGCCACAAAGCGCGGATACCAACAGTAAGGTACCCAAAGGTATTACCCAAAAAATCCTAAAATACACGGAGAAATCAACGCAAAGGTCGATGAACTATTGACAATGGGATGCATAGAACCATCACAAAGTCCATATAGCTCACCCATAGTGATGGTGGGAAAGAAACAGACAGGCAAATGGAGATTATGCGTAGATTTCAGACAGATTAACGCAAAATCTATAAAGGATGTATACCCAATGCCAGCTACGCGAAGCAAAATTCATAAGCAGCTTAGATCTGAAGGATGGATACTGGCAGATTCCATTGGAAGAAAAAAGCAGACCAATGACAGCATTCACGGTTCCAGGGAAAGGTTTATTCCAATGGAAAGTGATGCCATTCGGCTTACATTCTGCATCAGCAACTTTCCAACGTGTACTGGACCAGGTCATTGGCCCAGAAATGCTACCAAACGCATTCGCATACCAAGATGAATTGTAATAGTGAGCAAAACAATTGAAGATCACATGAAAGATCTACGAGAAGCGTTCAGGAGATTGAAAGAAGCTAATTTATGCCAATATCTAGGAGTGGCCTCTTAGTACAAATGATTCGGAACGGGTTTTGCAACATTAACACACCCATTAAACGCACTGGTCAAGTGGCACGGGAACGAGGAGCATCAGGCAGCATTCGATGCAGTAAAGGAAGTACTGACTAGTGGCCCAGTATTGGCGGGTCCAGATTTCACAAAAAAGTTCGTGCTACAGACGGATGCAAGTAACATGGGATTAGGGGCCATACTGTTACAAAACACAGAGGATGGGGAGAGAGTGCTGTCATATCTGTCAAGGGAATTAAATCCAGCAGAAAAAAACTACTCAGCAACAGAAAAGGAATGTCTAGCGATAGTATGGGCAATACTCTAATTAAGATCATATCTCTAAGGATACCGATTTAAAGTGGTGACAGATCACATGGCGTTGAAGTGGTTGAATAGTATACAGAGCCCCACGGGCCATATAGACCGATAGACACTGGAATATAGCAATATGATTTCGAAATAGCATATCGAAAGGCCAAACTAAACATCGTTGCCGATGCTTTGTCAGCGAGATATTACTGGCCGAGAATGCAACGTGACATTAGAAAGTTTGTGGGGAAGTGTATAATATGCCAACCGTTTAAATCAAGTCAACAACAGGCAGCAGGAAAAATGCTTACACAAATACCAGAAGAACCAATGTACAGATATACAGCTAAGCATGATCATATATGTACATACATAAGAATATATATGTAAACTTAGCTTAAGCAAAAGAATAATTTGGAATAAAGAATCAATCTAAAAACTACAATCAACTGACACTGACGTGCCCGCCTTCATTATCTTAAATCTAATGAAAACCGGTCCTTGCTTCCTTCACATGGCGACCGTGACTGAGGTCCTAAAGGACCTACACAAAAAAAAAAATATAATAAATAAATAATAATATAAAAGGACGCAACCAAGCTACTAGAATAAAACACAATACAAAAGCATCTGTGGATGAAACAAAAAGTTCCGCACCCCGTCAAGTATCCATCTTTCGGCAGTGGCGTTCGAAACAACCAGACAAATTATGATATAAAACAAAAAGAAGGAAACTTTTCAAGTCTGCTGCTCTGTAGCTCTTACGGTCTAGGAGGAGTTTGCGTTGATCCAGACGGACGGACGGACACTATTTTAACTCGTCTCGTCGTGCTGATCAAAAATATATATACTTTTTATGGTCGGAGATGCTTCGTTCTATGCGTTGCACACTTCTGACCAAAATTAATATACCCTTTTTGCAAAGGTATAAAAAGGGGAAACAAAACAACAAAAAAAGAACCAACAAGAAAAATAAAACCAACGGCGAAGATATTCCCTTTGCGGAATCTGCTCCTACCAAGCAATGGGACGCACCAACGCTAAAAGAAGCGTTAGAATTGTATCCCAACGATGGACCGCGCAAACTCACAATATCTGAGTACCGGGCTCGCAACCAAAAATTAACACAAACAAAGGAACCAACGAAAAGAGGAGGCCAGGTGCGTAGGCTACTCCAGCAGAAGAGGCTGGAAGTAGACTTACTGGCCACCCTAACTAGGGAGGAGGACCAACAACGATGCATAGAGCGTATTGATAAATTAAACGCTGACCTTCGCCAAAGAGCGAAGAAACGCAAGGGGGCCGCAGAAATGCGCAAGCCTTAACTTGCCTTATTTAATAATTTTAAATATAAGATCCATATGCAAGTTGAAGCACGAAAGTGCAACTTGCGAACTACTAACTGTCTGATAGGCTTTTACTAAAAATGCGGTTGGAGAATTTTTTTTTTTCTAACAATAAAACAAATGAAATGTATACCTGAATTGTGAGCCAACCACATTTCCTATAATTTTACCATGTCCAATTTAAATAAAAAAAATTTTTCATTATAAATATGCATGAATGTATAACATTTTATTTTTAACACTTCAAATAATATTCATATACATATTATTAAGTTAAAATCGTCTTATATGTTCGATAATAGCATGAGTAAATTTGATGATATATCCGTTATACCCACAATGGCGTTAATTAAAACAAAATCAGTGGACTTCTCTGCAAATGTTATAAATAAAATTCAATCATCAAATGCTGATATGAGATTAACGAACATACTACTATTGGTAATTGTCATAATATTGTGCGCATATGCATTATATAAAACTTACATATTACACAATAAATGTGTAACTAAAAAAGCTCTAAGCCTAACTAATGATCTAGATCAGATCTAAAAATACATATGCACACAAGCAAGAAAATTTTGAACAAAAGATTAAATAGGTAACACACAAATAGGTGAGCAGGTTGTCTGTATAGCTATTTCAAGAATTACCAAGTTCTATCATCAGCA
This sequence comes from Drosophila tropicalis, assembly GCF_018151085.1. Taxonomy (NCBI): domain Eukaryota; kingdom Metazoa; phylum Arthropoda; class Insecta; order Diptera; family Drosophilidae; genus Drosophila; species Drosophila tropicalis. Next base: position 1,235,673 of record NW_027172360.1, on the reverse strand, counting down.
GACTTTGCTAGAGAACTCCAGAATTGCAATAGCCATACCATGTCTTCAACGCTAAAACTAGTTCGGAATTACATTGCCCACTAAATGAAGCAAAAAAAGATGGGGAAGCCTACAATACCGAAGACCACCTTTTGTGCATACCCTTAGGCGCTATGAAATATTAGTGTAAGAGCTTCGCCCTTAACAAACTAAATTCACGACCTGTTATTTTATACACGGTATATTGTACCATATAGAAAAAGAGTTTTTTTTGGAATAAAATTCCAAAGTAACGGCGTTCCTTGTTATGTAATTCCCAACTAGTTTTAGCTTAGAACTAACTGTTTTCTAGGCCTCGCGAAATCTCCTCTTTTAAAATTACAGTACCAAATGAGTACTTCTCAGCTATGGTTGACCCTAATTTTTGGCCAGAGGGACTAGTTGTACACGAGTTTGCGCTCAATAAGTGCTCTCTTCCGTTACCTGTCCACCTTCCTAATTTATCTTCTGCTTCAAAAAATTAATAACGTCTTCTTACCAAGCTCTCGAACCTTTTCTGTGATAGCCAAATCTTTTCGGCTGACATATTAGCTTTTTCTGAAACTTGGCTTAACTTCTCTGTTTTGGATAACGAAATTCTTTCTAATAACTTTATTTCTTATAGGCTTGATCGTGTTGGTCATCGTGGCGGTGAAGTACTCATTGCTGTCAACTCGAATCTGTGGTCAAGTGTGGTGCCGATTGATCCCCCTTAGATGTTGAGTTTATTTGCGTCGCAGTTACATGTTCTGACTTTAGCCTATATATCTCTTGTTCATATATTCCTCCAGCTTCTGATACCATGATCTACGTGCACCATGCTGATTCTGATGCTTCACGAACTATATTTAGTCGTCTTTAAGATCGTGATTTTCTTATAGTTTTAAGTGATTTTAACTTGCCTAATATTTCTTGGCTTGTTGATGATAATCTATCTTTCTTAATTTCTTCATCTCAACATGTTTTTCTTGATAGCCTACTTGAATGTCCACTATATCAGTTGAATTCTTTTCTTAACTCTTCTAAAAGAATCCTTGATCTTGTTTTCGTCTCTGATCCCAACGCTAGTGCTGTATCACACACACAGCCACTAGTGAAACCTGAAGATCCTTATCACCCTACCATTGAAGTTACTATTTCTTACAATTCCGTTACTAATTCATTTAATAACATCTCAAATTCTCGTCGTAGATGTTTTCGTAAAACACATTTCAAATTTCCTTATTTTCTCTTTTCATTGGTCATTTCTATTTGAGTGCTGTGATATAGATTGTGCAGTGAATTTTTTCTACTCTGCTCTCTGGTTCACACGCAGGCTATCTAATCTTTGTAACGTTAAATCGAGATATTTTAAAAGATTTAAAAAAACTGGTTCGCGACTTGACTATGCAAATTATTGTATAGCCAAATCTCAATTTTGTCTTTTAAATACTCAATGCTACAACAATTATCTCGTTCGCTGTAAGGGTGAATTTTATAAGAACCCCAAAAGATTTTACAACTTTGTCAATTCCAAAAGACGCACTAATGTACTACCTTCCACCTTCAGACTTAACGACCAGACTGCTAATAGTGATTCAGATATTCCAGATCTGTTTGTTAAATTCGTTCAGTCGACTTATTCTACTACTGTTTCGGATCCCACACCCTATCCCTTTTCAATCCCACATTTAAATTGTATGTTTTTTCCCAGTATTACTGAAGACTGTATTCTCTCTAGCTTGTCATCTATGAAGTCTTCCTTCGTTCCCGGGCCTGATGATATACCTAGTTGCATCCTTAAAATGTGTTCGATTTCCCTATCTAAGCCTTTAGCTCGGTTATTCTTTATATCGAGTGAGACTTGTAGATTTCCTGATATTTGGAAGGAGTCATTTATTATTCCGCTTTTTAAAAAGGGTAGCAAATCGGATGTTTCCAACTACCGTGGCATTGCCAAACTTTCGGCAATACCTGAACTGTTTGAGAAAATTATTACGTCTTCCCTTCAACATCTATCCAGATCCACTATTTCTCCTTGTCAGCATGGCTTTATGAAACGTCATTCGTTGCTTACCAACCTTTTAGAATTGACTACCCTTGTACACCATGGCTTCCGTAATAAGTGTCGAACTGATGTTATTTATACTGACTTTAGTAAGGCTTTCGATACGGTGGATCATTCTATGCTTCTCGCGAAACTTAACATCATGGGGTTTCCCCAAAACTATTGGCTTGGTTAAAGTCGTATCTTATTGGCAGAACCAAAAAGGTGTCTTTTCGTTCATCGATATCTGAAATATATCAGGTGTACCCCAAGGCAGTCATCTGGACCCACTATTATTTACATTGTTTATAAATGATTAGCCTTTGGCCTTGGCTCATTCACGCGTTTTCATATTTGCGGATGACGTCAAGATTTGTTATTCCTATAATGATCCTTCTTTCCAACAACTACTTGCAATCAGATAACGATGCGTTCTGTGATTGGTGCCACGTAATAAATTACACCTTAATGCCTCTAAGTGTTGTTTTATGACTTTCAGTCCTTTGTCTCCACTCCTAGCTCATTACTCTATTTAGTCTGTTCTGTTAGATTGTGTACCATCATTCAAAGACTTAGGCGTTATGTTTGACCCTAAACTTTCATTTAATGTTCATATTTCTTCAATTGTCAATAGAGCATGCAGCCTTCTATGCTTCATTAAACGTTGGGCCAAAGAATTTGATGATCCCTATGTAACAAAGATTTTATACACTTTGTTAATTCGCCCTACTCTAAATTATTGCACGCCAGTGTTGAACCCGCAATATGATGTTCACCAGCGTAGTATTGAATCGGTACAGAAACAATTCCTTAAGTTTGCGCTACGCGGTCTAAAGTGAGACCCGAATCTTCGCCGACCTTCTTATTCTGACAGATTTCTTCTTATTAATCTTCCTTCACTTTATATCCGTAGGCTTGTTTTTGGCATTCTCTTTCTCCATAAACTAGTCAACGGCGAAGCCATTTCTACCAATTTACTAGATACGTTATATTTTTGTGTTCCCTCACGTCGGACCAGAAACTTTTTTCCTATTCACCTTAGTAGATGTCTGACTAACTACTCTCTTCACGAACCTTTTCGTGTTCTTTGCCAATCTTTGAACAACCTTTCTCACCTTATCTCTCCTCATCTTGCTGTCACTTCTCTTCGCGCAATACTTTTTAATCATCTACAGCGAAACCAATGAAAATATTTTGGACTTGGGTTGGCTGCAACTCATCCCTGACCACATTGGCTGTGAATCGGCGCATAGCTGGCACCTTGTGCACATAAAACACCTACACCGGGTCGGGGATGTTTAGTTGTGTATAAAGCTAAGCTACCTTCTTCATTTAATTTCTATCTTTAGCTTAAGCTTTTTTGTCGACTGCTGTGTTAGTTGACGTAAATAAATAAAAATAAATAAACATAAAAAAAATTACCACTGTTGACAGGGACTTTGGAAGAATAAACAACAGGCACCCTAGCATAGTCCAAGACTTAATTGAGGTTTTTCGGAGCGAGGGAAGTAACTCACCTCGACGCTCTATAAACTTGGTACAAATTAGGTAAGCTTACCTTGACATAACGGGCGAAAATATCCCAGTTCAAGGAGGCACTAGGGTATGTATGCTGTTTTTTAAACGCAGCAGGCACACTGCGTTTCTACATAATGGAGGAAGCACAGCAGTAAATAAAAAAAAAAAACGAAAATATGTTGTTTTTCTTTCTCAAAGGACTAAATACATCCATAATCAGTATAATAGTTTTAGCCAGTTAGTGTAGACTATGGATGAAAGAGAAACGCAAAGTAAATAACAATAAAAACACAATAACACAAAATAAAAAATAAAACCAGAGGGCCGGGGCTAACTTCGACCGCGTCAAAGTTTGTATACCCTTGCAACTTTTTTGGTAACTCCTTCCTTACCTATTAGCCATCAATGGGGAAGAACGTTTTATCTAAAAAGTCTTATGTTTGCGAAAGAATGGCCTACAATCATAGGAAATAACGAAGATATTGATCATAGTCACTGTTTTTGACCGATCGTTTCTATGGGAGCTATATGTTATAGTCACCCGATCTTTATCAAATTTGGCACAGTCATTAACAGATATATTAAACTAACAAATGTTTAATTTGAAAGCAATCGCGTTAAAAGTAACGAAGTTATTTACAAAAGTCACTGTTTTCGACCGATCGTTCCTATGGGAGCTATATGATATAGTCACCCGATCTTGATCAAATTTGGCACAGTAGTTTATAGGCGTAATAAACTCTCTAATATTAAGTTTCACCGTAAAAGCACAGAAAATAACGAAGTTATTGAGAAAAGTCACTGTTCGTGACTTTGGGGTTTGTATGGGAGCTATATGATATAGTGGTCCGATCCGGCTGATCCGAGATATACAACGCCTGCAGTATATACAAGCCTAGGTGCAAAATTTTAGCTCTGTCGCTCTTACGGTCTAGGAGGAGTTTGCGTTGATCCAGACGGACGGACGGACATGGCTATTTGAACTCGTCTCGTCGTGCTGATCAAGAATATATATACTTTGTATGGTCGGAGATGCTTCGTTCTATGCGTTGCACACTTCTGACCAAAATTAATATACCCTTTTTGCAAGGGTATAAAAATTGCATTTTACATAAACATACTTCTGCATCTGCATAATGATATAGATATAGCATGAGAGCATGATCAAAAGTTAAATATTACTTAATAAATAATCCTTAAGAATGGGTATAGAAGAATTAATTCTCAAACTCCTTGAAGTTAAGGAATCTTGTAGCAAATCTTATAAATACATAAGTCAAAAAAGAAAAATCCAAAATGATACTTTAAAAAACAAGCAAAAATTCTGGTTGATTCCTTTAATGAAGCAAGACAACTAGTGCATGCGATAATAAGGAAAAAATAGATAAAACGAACTGGTCGAGAATATCAAAATTATTGATCAAGTTACGTTCAAACCTAATAACAATCAAAACAAAGTATCAATTGGATATATTTATACCGACAGTCCTGAATACACCCCTAATAACAAATCCAAGGGAAGACCAGGAAACGGTAAACGAACAAGACATAGATTTAGAGGATGATGAAGACTCTGAATCAGATGACGGTACAGATATAAAAGAAGGTGATTTGAACGATCTAACCATCCCTGCACTATTAACAATGTCGGAAGAAGATAATGAAATAAAACTGGAGGAAGAGCTGTACTCAAATTTAAGCATCATTGAAGCAAAAATACATATGATGGCTGACGCAATTGCCCAAAGGGCCTATATTAAGAACATTTCGAATGCTATTCCAAAATTTAATGGACAAAAGTTACTCCTTCAAAGATTCATAACAGCTTTGAAGCTGGTTAACTTAACAAAAGGTACATTCGAAGAAATAGCTGTTGAAGTCATAAAGTCAAAAATTGTTGGCTCAACGCTAAATAAAGTCCAAAATTTAACCACAATTGACTTAATAATAAAGAAATTGCAAGAAACTATAGTCCGAGCATAGTTAAAGCAAAACTGTCAAAGGTAACCCAAGAGGGTAAAACAGCAGATAAATTTACATCAGAAATTTACAATTTACGAAAGCTCTTGGAAGCTTCGTATATTGACGAGGGTCTATCAGTTGATCATGCTGATATATTCAGCACTAAAGAAGCCATCAACACAATATTTAAAAATTGTGAGCATGGCAGACTAAAAACTATCCTTGAGGCTGGAAACTTCAAAACAATGAATGAAGCCTTTACAAAGTACTTACAATGTAGTACCGAAATGACTGGAAATACAAACTCAGTGTTGTTCGCCCAGAGAGGCCGTGGTAATAATAGAAATATTTACCGCGGCAGACGAAATGGTCGTGGTTAATATAACAATTATAATAACAATCGCAATAATGGCCAGAATATTACCTATAACTACAACAACAGTTATAGAGGTAATAACAGAGGCAATAGCAGAAACAACAATAGAGGAAATAATCGCCGAAATGGAGGTTACAACTCTAACATTAGGATAGCACAAGATACTACTTCGGGAAACTCCCAGACACCTCCAGATACTCAGTGTTAAATAACAAAATATATACGGTTAATTTGTTGCAACAACTAAAAAGATAACATTTTTGGTTGATACAGGTGCAGATATTTCAATTATAAAAGAAAATTCTGATGTCTTTCACGACATCGATACAAATAGAATTATAGATATTCAAGGCATAATTAAAGGAGTAAGAAAATCCAAAGGATTAGCCTCTATTGAACTTAAAACAGACAAATACAATATTTCATCCCCTGCGATGGAATAATAGGACTATATTTCATGAAAAGATTTAATTGTCAATTAAATTACAATAGTTCTGAAGATTGGTTAATATTTAGACCACAAAATCTAACGTATCCTATCTATGCTCCAATAACATTTAGTTCTCGTACTAATTCAACACTTCTACCGGCAAGATCCCAAGTGATACGCAAAATAGAGTTGTCTTCAGCAGAAGAAAACATTTTAATTCCGAATCAGGAAATTAGACCGGGCATTTAGGTTGCAAACACGATTGCAACAGCCCAAAATACTTTTGTCCGATTCTTAAATACCACAGATACATGCCAAAAAGTAGGCATGTACATAGTTCAAAACCTAATAGACAATATGAAAGAGTCTGTAATTAGTAAATTAAAGAAAAATTTTCCAATTTCGTTTAAAAATAAATATCAAAGAAGCTCACATCGGCTATGCCGAAGTTTATATACCCTTGCAGTCCTTGGCAATAATATTTTTACATTTTGAAATTTCTTTCCCTAGAACTTAATTCATCAATATACAAAGAAAACAATTTTACTCTTTTTACTACAATTTGTTCTTCTTCTTTCCTCATTCCCTAAGCGAAGCAACGCACGCACTGTGTGTGTATGCATGTACTCTGTTGATGACGTAGTAGACAGCAAGCAGCGCTGCCGGCAGAGCTGGGAGCAGAGCAGCGATTATTATATTGACTGTAACTTGTGTTATATTTGTCCGATCCGATTCAAATTTTGGGATTTGGGGTTTTATATCTAATATTATCACGTATGTGAATTTCATAGCGATACTCCAATTTTTATGAAAATGTTTGTTCTGGAGCTATATGATATAGCAGTCCGATCCTCCGCCAGATAATAAAAAGCACAGAAAAAAATTTCAGCCCGATATCTCTTAAGGTGGCTGAGTAAAAGGCATACGCACCGACAGACGGGCGGACAGACGGACATGGCTATATCGACTCAGCTTCTCATGCTGATCAAGAATATATATACTTTATTGGGTCGGAAACGTCTCCTTCTGCGCGTTACAAACATCTGACTTGAAGAAATATGCAACGAGTATAGCGATGTGTTCGGACTTGAAACCGAACCAATCACTACAAGTAATTTTAATAAGCAACAATTGAGACTTAAGGATGATAAACTAGTTTTCGTAAAAAATTATTGATGTCCGCATAGCCAAATCGAACAAATCAAATACAATATAAAATATTGTTGAACCGTCTGTATCACCATATAATTGCCCACTTTTATTAGTCCTAAAGAAATAACTTCCGGGCTCTAAAGAGAAAAAATAGCGATTTGTATTTGACTATAGCCAAATAAATAAAAAATTGCTGTCAGATAAATTCCACTCTCCAGATTTGACGATATTCTTGATCAATTGGGTCGAGCTAAATATTTTTCATGCCTTGATTTAATGTCAGGTTACCACCAAATTGAACTTGAGGAAACATCAAGAAATATTACGTCTTTTTCAACAACAATGGTTCATATCGCTTCACGCGATTACCATTTGGGTTAAAAATAGCGCCTAAATTATTTCAGAGAATGATGACAATAGCATTCTCAGGCCTTGAGCCTTCGCAAGGTTTTCTTTATATGGATGATTTAATCGTTAATGGTTGATCTGAACAACATATGATTTAAAATTTAACAGATGTTTTCAAACTCTGTAGAAAAAATAATCTCAAATTACATCCAGAAAAATGTTCATTTTTTATGCACGATGTGATATTTTTAGGTCACAGGTGCACAGATAAAGGAATCTTACCAGATGACAAAAAATTTGACGTCATCAATAATTATCCAGTCCCTACGGACGCAGACAGTGCTAGATGATTCATTGCATTTTGCAATTACTAAAGACGTTTTATAAAAAACTTTGCCGAATATTTACGGCACATAACGAGATTATTTAATATTGTTGAACCAAATTTATTACAGTACCCAGATTTTAGGTAGCAAATTTGCATAATCACGGATGCAAGCAAACACGCATGTGGAGCAGCTTTAACTCAAATCTATAATGGACTGCAACTCCCAGTTACATATGCATCACGAGGATTCACTAAAGGTGAAAGCAATAAAAGTACTATAGAACAAGAATTGGCAGCAATACATTGGGAAATAACACATTTTCGACCATATATATATGGAAAACATTTCACAGTGCGAACAGACCATAGACCATTAACATATTTGTTCTCCATGGTCAACCCAAGTTCAAAACTAACACGCATGCGGCTAGAATTGGAAGAGTACGACTTAACAGTAGAGTATTTGAGAGGTAAAGATAATTTTGTGGCAGACGCCCTATCAAGGATAACAGTATCCGATCTAATTGACATGAACAAAAAAAATCCTGAAAGTCACTACCAGGTACCAAAGTAGACAAAACAATTTCTGTGCAGAAAATAAACAAGAACTATTGCCAAGGCAAAATCTTGAAAAAGCTTCAGAGCCCAACTTATATGACGTTATTGTAAATGACGAAGTACGAAAAGTAGTGACCTTGCGAATAACTGATTCCTCGAGCACATTCAAACATGGCAAGAAAGTTATAGCAAGAATTGACATTTGCGATGTATACCAATGGAATTCTCGATTTAGGTAAATTTTTTCAAAGGCTCGAAAAAGAAGCCGGTATGCTCAATATCAGTCAAGTCAAAGTGGCACCGACCGAAAAGATCTTTGAAACTATTTCAATAGAATCTTTCAAAAGTATGGGCAATAGAATTTTACAATTTTTAAGAGTAGCGCTACTCAAGCCGGTGACCCAAGTAAATAATAAGAAAGAAAAAGAAGCTATATTATCTACATTCCATGACGATCCAATTCAAGGAGGTCATACAGGCATAATTAAAACAATTGCAAAAATGAAGAGACGATATTATTGGAAAAACATGACTAAATATGTAAAAAAGTACATTAATAACTGTCCAAAATGCCAGACGTCAAAAACGACAAAACATACAAGATCACCCATGATTATAACCAAAACGCCACAATATGCTTTTGACAGAGTAATAGTAGACACGATTGGTCCACTACCACGTTCGGAAAATGGGAATGAATACGCAATCACATTAATATTTAACCTGACAAAGTATTTAGTAGCAATTCCTGTTGCAAACAAAAGTGCAACAACTGTAGCAAAAGGCATATTCGAATCTTTCATTCTGAAGTACGGTTTAATGAAAACGTTCATTACGGACATGGGAACAGACCAGAGGGCCGGGGCTAACTTCGACCGCGTCAAAGTTTGTATACCCTTGCAACTTTTTTGGTAACTCTATCCTTACCTATTAGCCATCAATGTGGAAGAACGTTTTATCTAAAAAGGCTTAAGCTTAAGAAAGAAAGGCCTACAATCATAGGAAATAACGAAGATATTGATCAAAGTCACTGTTTTCCACCGATCGTTCCTATGGGAGCTATATGATATAGTCACCCGATCTTTATCAAATTCGGCACAGTCATTAACATATATATTAAATTAAGAAATGTTTAATTTAAAAGCAATCGCGTTAAAAGTAACGAAGTTATTTACAAAAGTCACTGTTTTCGACCAATCGTTCCTATGGGAGCTATATGATATAGTCACCTGATCTTGATCAAATTTGGCATAGTCGCTTATGGGCGTAGTAAACTCTCTAATATTAAGTTTCACGACAATAGCTCAGAAAATAACGAAGTTATTGAGAAAGTCACTGTTCGTGACTTGGCCGTTTGTATGGGAGCTATATGATATAGTCACCCGATCTTGATCAAATTTGGCATAGTCGCTTATAGGCGTAGTAAACTCTCTAATATTAAGTTTCACGATAATAGCATAGAAAATAACGAAGTTATTGAGAAAAGTCACTGTTCGTGACTTTGGGGTTTGTATGGGAGCTATATGATATAGTGGTCCGATCCGGCTGAATCCGAGATATACAACGCCTGCAGTATATACAAGCCTACGTGCAAAATTTCAGCTCTGTAGCTCTTACGGTCTAGGAGGAGTTTGCGTTGATCCAGACGGACGGACGGACGGACGGACGGACGGACGGACGGACGGACGGACGGACGGACGGACGGACATGGCTAGTTGAACTCGTCTCGTCGTGCTGATCAAGAATATATATACTTTGTATGGTCGGAGATGCTTCGTTCTATGCGTTGCACACTTCTGACCAAAATTAATATACCCTTTTTGCAAGGGTATAAATATAAAAATTCCATTATTACTGAGCTGTGCAAATATTTCAAAATAGATAACATAACATCTAAAGCACACCATCACCAGACATTAGGTACCGTTGAAAGAAGTCATAGGACCTTCAACGAGTACATTCGTTCATATATTTCAGTATATAAAACTGATTGGGACATATGGTTACAGTATTTCGTGCTTTGTTTTAACACAACACCATCAGTAACACATAATTATTGTCCATATGAACCAGTAATTGGTAGACAAAGTAACTTACCAAAACAATTTAAAGGCGTTAATACTATAGATCCAATATATAATCAAGAAGACTATTCTAAGGAAGTTAAGTTTAGATTAGAAAACGCGTATAAAAGAGCTAGAATACTTTTAGAAAAGAATAAAATTAAGCAAAAAGAAATAAATGATAAAAAAGTATCAGATTTTAAAATAGAAATAGGAGACAAGGTTTTCTTAAAAAACGAAACTGGTCATAAGCTTGATTCAGTGTATTTAGGACCCTTCGATGTTGTAGAAATAGCTAAAAATAACAATATAAAAATTAGAAACAATAAATGTAGGATACAAAAAGTACATAAGGATAGGTTAAAAAAAAAATAATAAAATAAATTTACATATAATATTAAAAGGTATTTAAAAAAAAATATATATATATATATAAATTTTTTATGGATTCATCTATTATTGAAAATATATTCATATGATTTCGAAAAAGAAGAGAGAAAGAAAATTTGTCTGAGCAGACACAAACTAAAACACAAAAAAAAAAAATGATTATTAATAACTCCATAATATTACGTTATTCTCTAAAAAGGGGAGGTGTAGTATATTCATACAAATAATCATTCAGTACAATGAGCTCAACTTGTAACACTCTGTTGCAAGTATAAACAATTAAACATATACGCATTAAAATATAATTGTGCACTTGAATATGTTTATATATATACATTGATGTATGTACATAAACATATTCACATAAATCTACAGCTAAGCATGATCATATATGTATGTACATTTGTATATGCACATACATATATTCACATAAGCAATGTATGCACAAGCGTAACATGAGCTAGAGCCAGGCCAGCGTGAGAACGCTGACCAAGCACTTTGATGCAAGCGCTCTGATGAACAATAAACCACTGTGTTTAATTTCTCATAAGAACTTAACTTTATTTTTACTTTACTTCACTGAACTGTGTCTGCCACTGCTAGAACACGTCTTGATCGTTCGTTTGCTTGCTTATTACTAAAAATTCTTTTCTTACGCAACTGCGTAGGCCATATAGGTTTATAAAGAGCGACAGAGACAGAGTATACCAGACTGACGCCAGTATATTCCAGAAAACTTAAGAAAATACAAAAACAAAAGCATTGTGAGATGTGCAAGATCATTCAAGAGACTTTGCTTTGCTGCCTATAGCATGTATGACAATTGGTTCCTCAACACGCTCCAACAATATGTATGTATGTACTGACACTCTCCCTCTCTTTTGTAGCTGTCGCATAAGTCGCAGCATAAGAATATATATGTAAACTTAGCTCAAGCAAAAGAATAATTTGGAATAAAGAATCTTTCTAAAAACTACAATCAACTTACACTGACGTGTCCGCCTTTATTATCTCAAATCTAATGGAATCAGAGTCAACTGGATTTACGCCAGCATATGTGATACAGGGGCGTGAACCAAGAATGCCAAGTGCGATATACGATAGTGTCATGATAGACACAGGAAAACAAACTATACCACCAGAGGCAAAGGTAAAACAAATTCAAGAGTTATTCGAGCTAATACGGCGTAATCTGGAGACGGCTGCACAGGTTAAAGCACGGCATTACAATCTAAGACAAAGAGAATGGAGACCAGTAATCTAAGCAACAGTATGGGCAAAAGAACACCATCTTTCAAATGCTGCAGAAAGATTTGCAGCGAAACTTGCACCAAGATTTTGAGGACCATAAAAGGTGATCGGATTCGTGTCACCAGTTATATGTAAATTACGTCACAAGGAAACCGGAAAGAATCGCCAGGCACATATCAGCCAAATTAAACAACAGATATGTGACGTAAATGAAGACAAGGAACAAAATGAAAATAGAGTACAGACGACTCTTCTGACATGTAGGCGAGCAATCTATACAGAGCGGCCGGCTGGATAGAGAACTTAAAAACATATCAGAAAATCAAAAATCTCAAAAACTTTATTAGAATCATGCCTCATAATAAAAAAAAAAAAATAAGAGGAAAACAAATAAAATAGCAGCATAACGATGTCACAAACCGCAGCCCGTGTTCGACTTTGACATTCGAATATCGTAAATAAAACCAACCAATTGAATATCGTAAATAAAACCAAATGCAGATACAATAAATGAAACTTTCGGGAGGATGAAACAAGGAGTAAAAGTAAACTAAGCGGAGGCACTACCAACACATACACGAGCCCCGCTCTCTTAAATGTTACCGGGTGACCCACACATGCTCGCGGTGCTACATGTGTATTAGTGGGGCATCGCGGGGCATTAGAATATTCGGCTACGATATTTGTAACAGATTCAAAAAAATCCGAAGCCTGAATAGCTGTACAAAATAATAATTGTCAAAGATACGAGGTTTCCTGCATGCAAAAGTCATAATCATGTTTTCATGACTCAAGGTCGAACGCTCATAGAGTAAACTCGAAATCAATTAAAAAAAAAAAATTAATGCGATGAAGGCGTAGTTCGATGTGCGGAACCACGCGCTAATGCGGAACGTGGTGGCTTGCACGGTAGGGATGAGGCCATTGACCTGGCATCGCCCTACGTGTCCGAGGAGGAGTCCGACGACGATGGGCCGGATATAATCCGGGCATCGCCGCCTCCTCCGACGAGGAGAGGACAGCGGTTATCTGACGGAAGAGAGCGAGGCGGAGTCAGCGGTGAACAAAGAACGCCAGGAGGACGAGAATGATGAAGCTGAAATGTGGAGAGAGCTGGACGAGTATTCCGGATTATTGAGGGAGAAGAGCTGGAGGAGGCAAACAGCGGCCGAAATGGCCCGGCGGAGTATCCACCATGCGAGCAAAACGAAATCCGCGAACCACCGGCACAAGTTTGGGAGCCACCACGGCCACCAACTCCATTTTGTATGGTGGACATCGTGTCAGATGCCAGCGAAACGGAGGAGGTGGCCGTGGCTGATGAAGGTAAGGTTGAGGGAGTAGCCAGCCCACCTCCAAGCGAGACGGAGAGCCTGGGCCAGGTGGAAGACAACGAGGGGTCGAGGGCACAAATGGAGAACCACCAGTGGATGAGTTGGTGGCAGCAACAAACTCAGCATCAGGAGGAGGCGGAACGAGAGCTGCTGATATGGGAGACCGCCCAGCAGGAAGGCTGACGTTGGAAATAGAGCGAAATCAACAACAACAACAGCTTGAACAAATAGAATGTCCGTGGGTGCGACCAAGGCCGACAATGAACAGACAAATGTCGGCACCCACGAGACATATGGAGGAAGTAAGGCCGCCATGGTCACGCCAATTATCGTGTCCGGTGCCAAATGGGCACGTAAGGTACGAGGGGGAAAATCAAGGGAGTGGCCAGTGGTTGTGGCGGAAATAGTGGAAGAAATGTTACAACGGGAAGGGCCGAGGAGAGTTAGAATAGTATGGGCGGGTCAAAAAGGGTATAGGATTAGGATAGCACAGGGGATAGCTAGGGTATTTAGGGAAAAAAGGGTATAATAAGGTAGAAAAAACAATGTAAATGTAGATATAAAAGTAGTCAGTAGCTAAACGATGCGGAACGGGCCAATAAAAAAAATAATGAAAAGATGCCCTAATCCGCCAACAGGAACGAAAAGATACTCAGTAATCGCTAACAAGAAAAGATGCCAAACGGCAAATAAAAGATGCGAGCTGAGTCCAAAAAGAAATGAACCACACTCAAACACATACACATAAACACACACAAAAAAAAACAATATCGCTGCATTAAACCAGATTTAAAGAAAAAAAATCAAAGAGGGCTACCATCGGCTATGCCGAAGTTTGTATACCCTTGCAGTCCTTGGTAATAATAATTTTACATGTTCAAAATTTGTTTTTTGCAACTCAATTCATCAATATACAAACAAAACAATTTTACTCTCATATATGTAAATTTCATAGCATACTCGATTTTTATGAAAATGTTATTTCTAGTTCTTCTATTATATAGTGGTCCGATCCTTATGGTTTTCATACTTTATTTTTGCCGGGTAATAAAAACCCACGAAAAAAAATTTCAGCCCGATAGCTCTTAAGACAGCTGAGTAAAACGCGTAAGCACAGACGGACGGACAGACGGACATGGCTCTATCGACTCAGCTTCTCACGCTGATCAAGAATATATATACTTTATGGGGTCGGAAACGTCTCCTTCTGTGCGTTACAAACATCTGATCAATTTTATAATACCCTCTGCAAGGGTATAAAAAACACATACATGGAGCTAGTAAAAAAATGAACATATATATAAAACAAACACAAGGGACAAGGGAAGGCAAATCCCTCCCGAAGAAGGGGGGATAATGTCTCACACAACAAACAACCAGCAACACAATCCAAACGCTGTAATGGTCTAGATATAAGATACAGTCGATACAGAAACCATTGGAGTCACGATCAAAGCATACGATATACGCGCATGCACAATTGGGACCGGTCGAACTCAATCGAAGCATACGATATACGATCAAACACAAGTATGGCCGATCGAACCACAAGCAACCGCTGACAAATTTCATCCAAGCGGGAAGATGCGTGGCAGGCGTAACCCAGAAAATTGGTCAGACGACGGGTGCGGGGTACATCGCGCCCGAGACAAACGCAAGCGAGGGCGTTGCTTGTGGGTACTTAGGGGAGGGGAATTTATATATCAAAGAGGGGGAAGAGAGGGAATACGATGCGAGAACGAGAACGGGCGACTTGTGGGTATGTGAGGGGAATATACAAGTCGAAGAAGGGGAAATAAACATAAAGGAAAGCCCCATATCTGGTTGATGAACTATGCGTGAAATAATTAAATTAGATACTAGCATGTAGAATAATCGTACTTATTAATATAAAATTATAGACTTGTAGTATATTCATACAAATAATCATTCAATACAATGAGCTCAACTTGTAACACTTTGTTGCAAGTATAAACAATTAAACATATACGCATTAAAATATAATTGTGCATTTGAATATGTTTATATATATACATTGATGTATGTACATAAACATGTTCACATAAATGTACAGCTAAGCACGTTCATACATATATGTACGTACATTTGTATATGCATATACATATATTCACATAAGCAATGTATGCACAAGCTTGTTTGGGTATGATGAGTTGTGTCCCGCGTGTGACTCTAGGATGGTCTGATAGACCTCCTTGGATCTCACGTGAGTTATGTAACTTGAAGAACGTAAAATCGAGATGTTATAAAAGATTTAAAAAATCCGGTAAAGCATCGGACTTTTCCCTATATATAGTTGCTCGATCAAATTTTATGGTGCTGAATTCACATTGCTATAAGGATTATCTTCAGCGATGTAAACTCAGGTTTTCTCGCGATCCTAAGCAATTTTATAAATTTGTAAATGTTAAACGTAAGACATCGGTGCACCCGTCTCACTTGTCTTTCGAAAACAATAAAGCTGACAATGATCAGGCAATTGCCGACATGTTTGCTGATTTTTTCAAAACAACTTATTGCTCTTCGATTTATCAAGCAAATCCTCCTTATCCTCATCACTTGCAATCGTCTAATTGCATTTAAGACCCTGTGTTTGATGAAAGTTCGGTTCTTAGCGTGCTCAGTTCCGTTAAACCAATATATGCACCTGGCCCTGATGGAATACCAGGCTGCGGATTAAGGTTTTGCGCGGAGGCCCTATGTAAGCCAATACTTAAGTTGTTTACACTGTCCGTCACATCTTCCGCCTTCCCGCCTATCTGGAAGGAATCATATATTATTCCTCTTCATAAAAAGGGGAAGAAGTCCGAAGCCTCCAATTATAGGGGTATTTCTAAATTGTCTGCCATACCCAAAGCATTTGAGAAAATAATAACATCTCAATTGCAGCATTTTTGTAGCTCAATCATTTCGTCATCCCAACATGGGTTTAAAAAACGTATATCGACAACTACTAACCTATTAAAATTTACATCTCACTTAATCAATTAAACGCACTTGGCATCCCCAGCCTTTTGCTAGATTGGATTCTTCAATATCTTTCTAAGCGTACACAAAAGGTCCTCTTTAAGTCTTCAATTTCTAAGACCATCCAAGTGACCTCTGGAGTACCTCAGGGTAGTCACTTGGGTCCATTGCTATTCACTCTTTTTATAAATGATCTTCCATTGGTAGTGTCACATTCTCGGGTGCTTATGTACGCGGATGATGTCAAGCTTTACCTCAGTTTTAAAGACATATCGTCTTCTTGCCTACTTCAATCGGATCTTAATGATCTTCAGAGTTGGTGTGAAACAAACCTATTAAACCTTAACGGCTCTAAATGTAAAGTTATGTCTTTTTTTAGATGCACTCCATCCTTAGCAACTTATTACTTATTACTTACGACACTGCCTTAGAGCGGTTAGATATTATCAATGACTTAGGTGTTCTTATGGACCATAAATTAACTTTTAATCCTCATATTTCTGCTACAGTTAGTAAAGTCATGAATGTTCTTGGGTTTGTGAAACGATGGTCAAAAGAGTTTGACGATCCGTACACAACCAAAATTCTGTATACTTCTTTAATCCGTCCTATTTTAGAGTACGGATCTTGCATATGGTCACCTCAATATGAGACGCACCAAAGTAAAATTGAATCTGTTCAAAAGCAATTTCTGCTTTTTGCTCTTCGCGGTCTAAATTGGGATCGCAATGTCAATTTGCCATCATACTCCAGTAGGCTTCTTTTAATCAATCTTCCTTCTTTAATTAATCGTAGAGTAATGCTTGGTGCTATCTTTATTCATAAACTTTTAATAGGTGAAATAGACTCTCCTGAGCCAGTTAAACCTATCTGTACCCCGTAGACCTACTAGAAATTTTATTCCTCTATCCTTAAAACACTGTAGTTCTCACTATTCTTTGCATGAACCTTTTCGAGTCCTATGTTCTGATTACAATCTTCTGTATCCCGTAATCAGATCAGAAGCCTCTCTTTCCCTTGTGAAAACTTCTATTTTAGCACATTTAGCTCGTAATTAGCTGTAGTTAATCATATTTTTAATTGTTTGTCCGTTTTATTTGTATTTGTCCACGCGATCGTGCCGTCCGATATGCGGCTGCGCCCCACGGTCGGTCGGGCGGGAGGTGGACAGCGCTCTGCTTGGGCTCGCGCGAAACAGGCTATGTCCTGGTGTCGTATGGGCCACTTGAACGTACTTCGCATTGTACGCGTCAACGTCCAGACAAGCGTAACATGAGCTAGAGCCAGGCCAGCGTGTGAACGCTGACCAAGCACTTTGATGCAAGCGCTCCAACAATATGTATGTATGTACTGACACTCTCCCTCTCATTTGTAGCTGTCGCATAAGTCGCAGCATAAGAATATATATGTAAACTTAGCTTAAGCAAAAGAATAATTTGGAATAAAGAATCAATCTGAAAACTACAATGAATGGACACTGACGTGTCTGTCTTAACAATTAGTTCATCCTAAAAGAGCCCGGCCCTTGCTTATATCACATGGCGATCGTGACAGGATATCCTAAAGGACCTACACCAAAAATAAATAATAACTTAAAAACAAAAAAAAAAAAATTTGAAAAAAAATAATTATTAGCAACGAGAAAGCAGCAAGAAGACCGACCAATGCCTAGAAGAAAAAAAAAAACTCGTAAAACACTACGAAAACTTGCAACTGCAGGGCGAAAAAGACGGAATGCTGTTGCACACATTTGACAACAAAAAAAAAAAAAAAAAAATCACTTTTGCCTTACTCCCACAACAAAAACACCAATCGGGCACGCGAGAGGAAGTTCTAGCGAGCAGCAGCAGAAAACGAAAAAAAAAACAAGAAAAACACTAATGAACAGCAGTGAAGATATTCCCTTTGCGGAATCTGCTCCTATCGAGCAAAGGGATGCACCAACGCTAGAAAAAGAGTTAGAACTGTATCCCAACGATGGACCGCGCCCACTCAGAATAGCTGAGTACCGGGCTCGCAACCAAAAATCAACACAAACAAAGGAACCAACGAAAAGAGGAGGCCAGGTGCGTAGGCTACTCCAGCAGAAGAGTCTGGAAGTAGACTTACTAGCCACCCTGAAGACGGTGGACGACGCTGCATAGAGCGTATTGACAAAATAAAAGCTGATCTTCGCCAAAGAGCGAAGAAACGCAAGAGGCCGCAGAAATGCGCAAGCCTTAACTTGCCTTTAATTTAATAATTCTAAGCACGAAAGTGCAACTCACGAAATACTAACTGTCTGATAGGCTTTTACTAAGAATGTTGTGGGAGATTTTTTTTTTTTTAAACAATAAAACAAATTAAATGTATACCTGAATTGTAAGCCAACCACATTCCCTATAATTTTTCCACGTCTCTGGCTCGCTATGCAAGACACAGTTGAGATAAATTTTATTTCTCTCTTACTTTTTTCTTCACGAATAATTTAAAAAAAAATAATTTTTTTTTCTTTTCATTATAAATATGTGTCGCATAATGGACGTACTTTGGACACTGCATGTGTCTGTCACATTATGAACATAGTTTGACCACTGTGCTTGCCAGAGCAAGCTGTGCAATGAGTTTGGGATATTGGGATGTGCTTCTTAGAATTTGACTATAGCGGACGTTGACGATACTATGCGCAGTACGTTCAAGTGGCCCCTACGACACCAGGACATAGCCTGTTACACGCGAGCCCAAGCAGATAACTACCCACCCGACCGACCGAGGGGTGCAGCCGTATAACGCACGGCACGAATCGCGTGGACAAATACACAATAGAAAAACGGACAAACAAATATTACTATAGCTATCTATTAACTAAACGGGATAGGATAGATGTTTTAAGCATATTAATAGAAAACTCTGAGCTGATTACAGGGAATAGAAGGTTGTAATCAGAGCAGAAGACCCTAAAAGGTTCATGCACAGCATAGTTAGAAGAACAACGACTAAGGGATAAAGGTATCAAAGGATGTCTACTCCGTCTACATGGTACCGACAGATTTACCTGAGCTAATAACTCAGGCGAGTCGATATCACCAATTAGAAGCTTGTGCATAAAAATGACACCAAGCATAATTCTACGGTTAGTTAGGGACGGAAGGTTAATCAAGAGAAGTCTACTAGAATACGAAGGCAAATTGACATTGCGATCCCAGCTTAAGCCACGAAGAGCAAATAGCAAGAACTGCTTTTGAACGGATTCAAGTCTAATCTGGTGCGACTCATATTGAGGTGACCAAATGCAATATCCATACTCTAAAATAGGACGGACAAGCGAAGTAAAAAAGAACTTTAGTTATATAGGGGTCATCAAATTCTTTTGACCATCTTTTAATGAAACCCAGGACACTCATGGCCTTTGCGACCGTGGTGGAAATATGGGTGTTAAAATTGAACTTATGGTCCATAAGTACGCCCAAATCATTTACATCAAGGGTGGGCACGAAAATTTAACTTGGGAGCATCAGCAGCAGAGGCTGGGCAGAGAAAAAGGTAATTTTTTTGTCTCGACGCACACAAAAATTTGGCAGGAGGTACGGCGAACTTTTAGGCAGAGGTACGGCCAAATCCCGAATTTTGCGTGGAGAGAGAAAAAGGCTCGCGATTTATATTATTTAAACGTTCTAAAGAGCTATTGTTTAGAAAATAAGTGACCAGTTGAGGAGAGTTACGGAAAAAAGTCATTACCTTGCATTGGTAGTGTTAAGATTTAGTAGATTAAACTGGCAACAGGATTGAAAGTTTTTAAGATCAGCTTGTAGCCGACTAAATGAATCTGTATCTTTATGAGTAAGACAAAGCTTGACATCGTCAGCATACATAAGCACACGCGAATGAACAATGACTGATGGAAGATCGTTAATGAATAGTGTGAAGAGCAGAGGGCCAAGATGACTACCTTGAGGTACACCAGAAGTCACAGGAATGGAAGCAGAAAAAGAAGACTTAAAAAGTACCTTCTGTTTTCTATTTGTTAAATATTCACGAACCCAAGAAAGGAAAAGGGCTGGAAACCCAATGTCGCTCAGCTTAGAAAGTAGTAGGCTATGATAACCGGAATCAAAGGCTTTGCTAAAGTCAGTATATAATACATCAGTTTGTCTACCATTTTTGAACCCCTTGATAATTATTGATGTAAATTCTAAAAGGTTAGTGGTTGTAGATCTACGTTTCACAAACCCATGTTGGGATGGCGAAATAACAGAGCTGCAAAAATGTTGCAATAGAGAAGTTATAATTTTCTCAAAAGCTTTCGGAATAGCGGACAATTTTGAGATACCTCTATAGTTAGAGGCTTCGGACTTTTTGCCATTTTTATGCAGAGGAATGATATACGACTCCTTCCAAATAGGTGGAAAAGAGGAAGATTCGACAGACAATGGGAACAATTTTAAAATGGGTTTCCATAATGCGTTTGCACAGAACCTGAGTACACATCCAGGAAGACCATCTGGCCCCGGGGAATAATTAGGTTTAACTAGTTTAAGTTCGCTAAGAAGAGGACTTTCATGAATCACTGGATTGAAAATGCAATTAGCTTTTTCTAAATGATAAGGATACGGACTTGCTCGATATTCCGTTGAGGAATAGATTGTTTTGAAAAAATTCGCAAACATATCGGCAATTGCCTGATCATTGCTCGCTTTTTTATTTTGAAAAGACAAAAAAGATGGGTGCACAGAGGTCTTACGTTTAGAATTAACAAAGTTATAAAATTTTTAGGGTCAGAAGAAAACTGAAGCTTACACCGCTGAAGATAATTCTTATAGCAATGTGTATTAAGCATCATGAATTTTGAACGAGCGACTGTATACAGAGCATAATCTGATGAACGACGTGTTTTTTGGAACTTCTTAAAATATCGTGTCTTCACATTTTTCAAATTGGATAACTCACGAGAGAACCAGGGAGGTTTGTTAAGCCGCTCCAGCCTACCGAGAGGCACACAAATATCAAAGAGTGAATTCAGAGTATCATAGAAAAAACGAACAGCTGAGTTCATATAACTACAATTGTACAGATAAGACCAATCGGTAGTGGTAATGTTTTCATTAAGGCTGGCAAAGTCAGTCTTACGAAAGCACCTAGTTAGAGGTAACTCATTTGAACAAAGTAATGGTGAAAGCAAGGGCAAATCAATTTTTAAATTTAATGTAGGATGAAATTTGTCTTCTGGAAGAACAAATGGTTCGATCCTAGAAACCTCACAATGAGAAGAATCCAATACAAAAATAAGATCTAACGATTTTCCATTAGAATTTAAGACAGGATTGACTTGGGATAAAGATAAGCCTAGAAGGCCATCAATAATGTCATGGGACAAAGAGGGCAGCAACGTGGTAGATTCATCTGTTAGTGACCATGCTAAAGCGGGTAAATTAAAATCACCTACAATTATGAGCATGTCTTGACTGGAAACTAAAGAGGAGACAAACTGAATTGCCTCTAAATGATTTAAATATACCACCATGTCTGACAATGGTGGAATATAGGAACAGGTAATGAAAGCATTAAAAGATTTAAAATTTAGTTTAACACCGACAAACTCAATCTCCTGGGTACTAGAAAATTGAATCATTTCAGATGATAAAGCAGCATCAACAGCTATCAGAACGCCACCACCTATGCGAGAAATCCGGTCACGTCTGAATATAGAAAAGTTTGTGGAAAAAACCGATGCATCAGCAATATCAGGTTTTAGCCACGTCTCTGTAAAAGCTAGAATGTTATGTTCAAAAGAAAGACTATTACATCATCAGATGTGACAACAGGGTCTAGCCTAGAAACAAATATATGTTTCTTTGGTGGTATGCCAACCAGAGGCCGCGGTTCCAAAGCGTCAGCCGCAGCAAAAACGTTGGACAAGTCACCCACTGCAGCAGTCAACTTGTTTGCGGGGCCCTCGAGACTTTTAGAACTATCGGCAATATCCATTGGAATGGGTAATTGCCCGGACACATCGGACACTACAATAAGGATCGTTTTTAAGAGATCATTCCCAGGTGATACCGGTTATTCCTTACCAATAGCATTCACAACTGGCCTCTTAAACGATATCAATTGCTGTACATTAGGAGTGGACGGTGCATGAGACCGGTCGGGGACGGTAAGAGACGCTGGCGGATCTACAGATACAGAAACACATGAGGGACTGGTCCTTTTACGTTTCGGAGACTCATTCATAAGCGATAAACTTCTGAACTGAGTCTCCACCGCAGTAAACTCCGCTTGGAGTTTGTTAAAACCTGCCCTCAAAGTGTCAAAACTGTCTCTAGTCCGCCTCATAAATAAGCGCATCTCATTCTCGACCTCACGGCAAGCATCACATCCATATTTTAAGCCACCACCTTTAGCAATAGACTCCTTGATTCTGCCTGTGTAACCTGCACACTTAACGTGAACCGCATTGTCACACAACCAACAAAGAATATAATCATGGGAGTCAACCGCATTAGTGGCAACTATGCAATTATTTTTTGGGCAGACAACCATTTTATCAAAAAGTTTAATTTAATTAAAAAAGGAAATACGAAAAATAAAAATTCTAAAGGTAAAAAATCTGTGTATAAGAATATACTGACCAGTTCTGACACAAGGGTTAATGTGCAGAGTAAGCCTTCACAACTAAAGAATAAAAAGAGATGAAAGCACAAAAAGAAAAACACGTATCACAGAGTCGCGGGTAGGCAAAAGACGAGAGCGCAAATCAATCAAGAATAGGAAAGAGCGGGAGAGCGCGTCAAATTGAACACATGCAACAACAATTTGTACGCAAGAGCGCGAGAGTTAGTTAAAACGGTAAAGACACAAAAGCAAAAGAGATAAGCAAAACAACAACACCGCTAATGCAAGTATTGTTGTAAGTTTTGATTTTATTTAAACTTAAACAAAAGCGACACCAAGAGTTCGCGAAATGAAAATAAAATTCGGAAGTTGAAATTATTATTAATTAAACCGATAATGAATTTAAGAATTAAGTAAAAGTATTTTATCTCGAGAAAAAAAAAAAAATTGATAAGCGCAAAAAAAAACACGTCCGTCCTCTGCAACGAGTGAAAGTTTCTTGAAGAAGAAGAATATTACTGGCGCGTAGGTACCGTACGAGTGAGGCGACGGCGTTGTCGCGCTGTCGCCGAGTGTAGACCAGCTTGGCGTCTAAAAAGAAGTAGATCCATGCGTGATCGAAGAATACGAGTTGCGTTCGGATTGGATGCGTCGGTTGGAATTCACTTCACTCTTAAAGTTTCTGAATCAATATGGCAGACCAGCAGATAGAATCAAACGACCCTGCGACATCAGAAGTGGGATCTGCTTTGCCTACAAATACCACCGATGCATACTTGGCAGCTTTACAAGTGCGAAACAACCTTTTGGAGATCATTAAAAGTATGCAGACACGAAGGGCTCCGGCAACTGATGAAAAGGGAAAACATGTAACTCTGACAAAATTTAATCCTGAGGGAGCAGATGCCACAGCTTGGTGTACGACAGTGGATCTCATATTTGCTGATAAAATGACCGAAGGAAGCATCCCGATGATAACTTTGAGTAAGGCGCTAGAGGGAAGCGCATCACAATGGCTGTCCCAAATATGCTTTGCTGGCATTACATGGCCACAATTCAAGGAACTCTTCGTGCACAGCTTTGTTGGCATAGAAACGTCTGCGGCTATACTTATAAAAATTTTGAACGGGCGACCAAAGTCTGGAGAAAGCTACACCGAATATGGCAGCCGAATTGTCACCTTAATAATGTCAAAATTTAAATCTAATGATCTGGAGGAATTCGCGGTTTCAATAGCTCTGGTCCACATGGCACAAATTGATGAAAAAATTGTCGCGCTGGGTTTTTACAAACAATATTAAAACCCGAAATGAAATGCAACAACAACTACAAGCACACTTTTAAGAAGCGGAACATAGAAGACGACTCATCTACAACAGGCCCGGAGCGTAAAAAGCCTAAGTATCCCCCTCAAGTGAAATGCAACTATTGTGGAAAGTCTGGGCATAAATATGCTGAATGTCGGCAGAGGACACCAATTCATGGAAAAAGTCACTACGGAAGTTCAACGCAAGGACCAAACGACCGGTAAACTGTCAAATGTTTCAAATGCGAGGAGCTGGGACACTTTGCATCCGCTTGTCCAAAAGGACGATCACGAGGAAACGACCGAGTAATTGAGAAACGTGTAGACATCTGTACTGTAGCTCCGCCATCAGGAACAATAAGCAGTTCAACCGGTGAGTCCGTTCCATTTTGTTTCGACTCTGGAGCTGAATGCTCCTTGGTTCAGGAAAGCGTCGCCGATAAGTTTAGTGGTAAAAGAATTAATAACATTGTTAAGTTGAACGGTATAAGCAACGATTCAATATGTAGCACTCAACAACAATTATGTAATATAAGTATTGATCAATGTTATTTCGAGATTTTGTTACATGTTATTATAGACAAGTATTTGAAACATGACGTACTAATTGGTCGTGAAATTTTTAGTCAGGGCTTTGGCGTAACTATGGACGCTGACAAATTTCAACTTTACAAGACCAAAAGAGTAGAAGCGTTAATAATTTCCAATTATGAAAATGTCATAGAATCGAATAGTGAACTTGATGATCTCGATAAGGCAGCCTTGATAAATATTTTAAAACATTATTCACAGGGCATTTGGAAATTAGACTAATAGATCAGCAAAAGACAGTACAACGGCGGCTATATATAGGCTTAGTGAAGAAGAGAAAAACAAAGTGCGGGGTAAAGTTGACGAATTATTAAAGGCTCAAGTTATTTCCATGATGCTAGTTAAGAAGAAAAATGACACCGATCGACTGTGTGTAGACTATCGCATGCTAAACGACAATACAGTTGCTGACAAATACCCGTTGCCCCTCATCTCAGACCAAATTGCCAGATTTCGTGGTGCTAAATATTTTTCGTGCATTGATATGGCAAGTGGCTTCTATCAAATTCCAGTTCACGAGGACTCAATCGAACGAACTGCATTTGTGACGCCAGAAGGTCAATACGAGTTCTTGACAATCCCGTTCGGTTTGAAGAAAGCACCATCTGTGTTCCAGCGGGCGATAATGAAGGCCTTAGGAGCTTTAGCTTACACTTATGCAATCGTGTATATTGATGATGTTCTCATAATAGCAGAAAGCAAAGAAGATGCGCTAGTTAGATTGCGGACAGTATTGGAGACATTAAGTAAGGCTGGGTTTTTATGATATGTCACCAAGTGCTCCTTTCTCACACCTAGAATAGAGTATCTTGGATTTGAATTAAGCAATAGAGAAATCAGGCCAAATTCACGAAAAATTCAAGCTTTAAATGGATTACCGCCACCTCAAAATGTTTCACAGCTAAGACAATTGGTTTAGCTTCTTATTTTCGGCAATTTGTGTTAAATTTCTCCCACTTAGCACTTAAACCTCTGTATCTTCTCACCTCTAAGAAAAACACTGACTTTGTTTGGTTACCAGTGCATAAACAGATACGAACAAAAATAATAACTATATTGACTCAGACGCCAGTTTTAATCATATTTGATCCGCAATACCCAATAGAGCTACATACAGACGCAAGTTGTATTGGGTATCGAGCGATCCTGTTACACAAAATTGACAATAAACCTCATGTGTGAGTATTACAGTAAGTGTACGTCTCCCGCCGAATCTAAATACCATTCATACGAACTGGAGACGTTAGCAGTAGTAGTCGAGCTGCATCCTATTCCTAAAATAGAAATACCATGGCATACGATACATATTGACATTACAGGCAAAATGAGTGGTAAAAATGATTTGAAGGAATATGTCATCGTTCTTATAGATGCATTCTCCAAGTTTGTTTATTTTTATCACACACTAAATATAGATTCTGAAAGCTGCATTAAGGCTGTAAAATCAGCCGTATCTTTATTTGGTTTACCCACTCGAATTATAGCAAATCAAGGACGTAGTTTCGCAAGTAAAAGTTTCCGCGAATTTTGCTCATCTCAAAAAATTAATCTACATTTAATTGTTACGGGTGCCAGCAGAGCAAGCGGTCAGGTAGAACGGGTCATGAGCACCCTGAAAGGTATGCTGACTGCTGTCGAAACCAGTCATAGATCATGGCAGGATGCGTTGGCTGAAGTGCAGCTAGCAATGAATTGCACGATTAATCACGTGACTAAGTTTAGCCCTTTAGAATTATTGATTGGCAAGGAAGCTCGACCTTTTGGCTTAAATTAAAATCGTCTTATATACGACCATTTGAATTCAGTGAGTAGAAGTACACAAAAAAAAAAAACTTGTAATAAATATAAACAAAAATCACATATGTATGTTCGATAATAGCACAAGTAAATTTGATGATATATCCGTTTTACCCACAATGGGGTTAATCGAAACAAAATCAGTGAACTCCACTGCAAATTGAATCATCAAATGCTGATATGAGATTAACGAACATACTACTATCAATAATTGTAATAATAATGCACACAAGCAATTATAAATTAAGAACATTTTTAACAAAAGATTAAATATATATATAACCAGAGGGCCGGGGCTAACTTCGACCGCGTCAAACTTTGTATACCCTTGCAACTTTTTTGGTAACTCTTTCCTTACCTATTAGCCATCAATGTGGAAGAACGTTTTATATAAAAAGTCTTATGTTTGCTAAAGAATGGCCGACAATCATAGGAAATAACGAAGATATTGATTAGTCACCCGATCTTTATCAAATTCGGCACAGTCATTAACAGATATATTAAACTAACAAATGTTTAATTTGAAAGCAATCGCGTTTTGCAAGGGTATAAAAAAAAAAAATGACCCATGTTAACAGGTACTTTAAAAAATAAACAACAGGCACCCTAGCATAGTCCAAGACTTAATTGAGGTTTTTAGGAGAGAGGGAAGTAACTCACCTCAACGCTCCATAAACTTGGTACAAATTAGGTTAGCTTACCTTGACATAACGGGCGAAGATTTCCCAGTCAAAGGAGGCACTAGGATACAGATGAGTTTCATTCTCACGGTACCATATGTATGCTGTTATTCAAACGCAGCAGGCACACTGCGTTTCTACCTAATGAAGGAACCACAGTAGTAAAGAACTAAATACATCCATAATAAGTTTAAAAGGCTTAGGCAGTTAGTGTAGAATATGGATGAAATAGAAACGCAAAAACTGCAAAAATATTTACCTTTCCTTGATTTCCTGATACACTCAGGTGAAACAAGTTACAAATACAAGGAAATAAGGTATTGGATAGCCAACAACTACAAATTTAAAAAAAATATTGTATATCTTATGGAAAAATCCATAAAGGTAGCTTATAGTAGATTGTTAGCTAAGACTCCTTTAAAAAAAGACGTGCCCGGATGGGTCCACGAACTTTTCAAGGACTCAATCGCATTGATAGATATAGCAGAATCAAGTTTAGAAACAATAGATTTAACAGACTCAGATGTAGAAATAATAGATATGGAAAAGTAAAACCATAAACATTTTCAAAAATTTTGTTACATTAAAAACAGGTCTAAACGACCAAATTTTTTTTTAAGTAAAATGGGTTCTCAAGAATCCAAAATAGAAATAGAAATTAATTTTAGTAGCCATAAATCTGGCTATGAAAAATAGAATTCTACCCGCCTGTGTACAGGAACTATTCGACCAACCCATAGAGACAACTTCTCTGGGAATTAAAACAAAAAAGTATGTTCACGCCACCGGCTGAACAGCAGTGACCGGCGAAGAGCAGTGAGGAGTGAGGAGGGTTTTTTGATCCTCGGCATCTACGGTCACACCAGAAGGGGTGACTTGATTTTTCCCATGGGCATCGCCATTTAATCTAGTACGAGCATCTAACCCGAACACCCGTTCTTTCCTTTGATTTTCTTTTTTTTCGATTGTAATTTTTCCAACCCGAAGCTTTCTCGTGTGTGTCGGGACATCTTGTCACTTAAAACAAATAAAGCTCAATTAATTTAAAACGAAGTTCTCGCGCGTTTTAATTACATTACTCACGCACCAGACCCCGGAAGAAATTGGCACCCGCCAACCACTTGTGGCTTACTTTGGATCCTTCCGCCCCTCCACAAACAAAGTGGATATTTTTTTTTTTTTTTTTTTTTTTGACAAACTATGGTTACTTGGGATGATATAATAGGAAAAGCTAGAATACACGCACAAGAATTAACTAAATCTTGTAAGTGCCTCTCGCAGAATAGAGAAACATCCCAAGGCACAGAAACCAAACACACGAAAATAATAACCGAGAATCTCCAAGCTATTAGAGCAGCATTAACTGAACTATAGCAAAATAAAGACATGGCAAAAAACAGCCGCAAATGCGTTCTACAGTGATTGCAAGCAAAAAGCAATAACTGTGCTAAACAGACACAATATTGGTTTTAAACAAACATCTGATTTGGAAACTTCAATAGTACTGGAAGAAAAAACGCAACTAATGAAGAAATAAGTCAAGAAGAACCATCAGTGAGCTCTGATCAATCAATAATAAGTCTTAACAAACCAGCAATTCCCAAAGAAAACAACAAAATGACACAAACAGTGGTAGAATTTATAAACACAGCCACCAGGCTGCTACCATACTTTGATGGTGATATTAAAAATATACCGGGTTTCCTTGGAGCGCTTCGCGTACTTAACAGCATAAAAGAAACGCACGAAGCAGTAGGTAACGAAAACATAAAATCAAAATTAAAAGGTCAAGCAGGTAATACCCTAAGTTCTGAAACAACGATTGAAGAAGTAATACGAAAACTATCAACAATCTTCAAGGGTGAATCAGTGGATCTTTTAACAGCAAAAATTAAAAATCTGCAGTTATTAAAAATAACTGTGTTTCATACACAAAGGAGATTACTGAGTTGACCGACGCCTTTAAAGGCGCATATATTTCAGATGGTCTTCCAACTGAACAAGCAATAAAATACACTACCAAAGTGTCAGTAAATGCTATGGTAAGTCATACCAAAAGTCAAAGAGTCCAGATATTACTGATTCAGCTAAAGAAGCCATTGCTATATTTACCACTCTTTCAGTAGAGTCGGGCTCCACAGAAAGTTTCCAAAATAATACCATTTTTTATGCCCAGCATAATGACCGCGGTAGACGCCGCTATAACAATAATGGTAACAACAACACAAATGTCTGAATTACCCAAAGCGACCAGGGAATCGGACAAACTCCTCCAAATGCTCAAAATTAAAAAATAAGGTCTATTCTATTAACCTAAGTCTTAATAATTTCGTATCATTTAAGAATGTTAAAACAAGTAAGAAAATAACATTCTTAATTGATACCGGTGCAGACATTTCAATAATAAAAGAAAATTCTGATGTATTTCACGACATCCAAGTAAACAAAACTGTAGACATTCGAGGCATAGGAGAAGGAGTAATAAACTCCAAAGGCCTAGTCTCAATAGAATTGCAGACAGATAAATATATTAGAAAAATATAACTATCTTCAGCAGGAGATAACATTTTAATTCCGAATCAGGAAATCAAACGGGGCGTTTATTTTGCAAACACTATTGCAACAGCCCAAAGTACTTTTGTTCGATTCTTCAATACCACAGATAAATACCAAATAGTAGGCTTTAACAATATAAAATTTGAATCACTTTCAAACTACGATATAGTTCAAAATACCAAAGATATAAGAAAAGAATCTGTAATTCATAAATTGAAGAAAGATTTCCCAATACTATTCAAAGACAAACTCGAAAAGTTATGCACCGAGTACAGTGATGTGTTCGGACTTGACACCGAACCAATCACAACAAATAATTTTTATAAACAAAAATTAAGACTTAAGGATGATGAACCGGTATATGTGAAAAATTACCGGAGTCCGCATAGCCAAATAGACGAGATCCAGCGACAAATTGGAAAGTTAATCGAACAGGATATTTTTTGAACCATCTGTTTCGCCTTATAATAGCCCACTCTTACTAGTCCCAAAGAAAACACTTTCGGGATCTAAAGAAAAAAACTGGCGATTAGTAATTGACTATCGTCAAGTAAGCAATAAATTGCTGTCAAATAAGTTTCCGCTCCCCAGAATTGATGATATTCTTGATCAATTGGGAAGAGCCTAATATTTTTCTTGCCTTGACTTAATGTCAGGTTGTCATCAAATTGTACTAGAAGAAAAATCAAGAGATATGTATAACGTCTTTTTCAGCGAGCAATGGCTCATATCGCTTCACGCGATTACCTCATTTCAGAGAATGATGACAATAGCAGTAGCAGGGCTTGAGCCTAGCCAAGCATTTCTCTATATGGATGATTTAATTGTTATTGGTTGTTCTGAACAACATATGATTAAAAATTTAATAGATGTTTTTGAACTTTGCAGAAAAAATAATCTAAAACTGCATCCAGAAAAATGCTCATTTTTTATGCATGAGGTGACATTCCTAGGTCACAAATGCACAGATAAAGGAATCTTGCCAGACGACACAAAATTTGACGTCATCAAGAATTATCCAGTCCCACATGATGCAGATAGTGCTAGACGTTTCGTTGCATTTTGCAATTACTACAAACGTTTCATAAAAAATTACGCCGAATATTTCCGGCACATAACAAGATTATGTAAAAAGAATGTTCCATTCGAATGGACAGCAGAATGCGAAAATGCATTCCATTACTTAAAAGAAAAGCTCGTTCAACCTAAGCTATTGCAGTACCCAGATTTTAGCAAAGAATTTTGCATAATCACAGATGCAAGCAAACAAGCATGTGGAGCAGTTTTAACACAAAACTATAATGGACTCCAGCTTCCAGTTTCATATGCATTCACTAAAGGTGAAAGCAACAAGAGTACTACTGAACAAGAGCTAGCAGCAATACACTGGGCAATAACATATTTTCGACCATATATATATATGGAAAACATTTCACGGTGCGAACAGACCATAGACCATTAACATATTTGTTCTTCATGGTCAACCCGAGTTCAAAACTAACACGCATGCGGCTAGAATTGGAAGAGTACGACTTTACAGTAGAGTATTTGAGAGGTAAAGATAACTTTGTGGCTGACGCCCTATCAAGGATAACAATATCCGATATAATTGACATGAACAAAAAAGTCCTGAAAGTCACTACCAGGTACCAAAGTAGACAAAACGATTTCTGCGCAGAAAATAAACAAGAACTATTGCCAAGGCAAAATCTTGAAAAAGCTTCCAAGCCCAACGTATATGACGTTATTGTAAATGACGAAGTACGAAAAGTAGTGACCTTGCGAATAATTGATTCCTCGAACACATTCAAACATGGCAAGAAAGTTATAGCAAGAATTGACATTCGCTATATGTATACCAATGGAATTCTCGACTTATCACAGTAATTTGTGACCTGACAAAGTATTTAGTAGCAATTCCTGTTGCAAACAAAAGTGCAACAACTGTAGCAAAAGCCATATTCGAATCTTTTATTCTAAAGTACGGTACAATGAAAACGTTCATTACGGACACGGGAACAGAATATAAAAATTCCATTATTACTGACTTGTGCAAATATTTGAAAATAGATACCATAACATCTACAGCACACCATCACCAGACATTATGTACCGTTGAAAGAAGTCATAGGACCTTCAACGAGTACATTCGTTCATATATTTCAGTATATAAAACAGTAACAGTAGGTTACAGTATTTCGTGTTTTGTTTTAACACAACACATTGTCCATATGAACCAGTAATTGGTAGACAAAGTAACTTACCAAAACAATTTAAATGCGTTAATACTATAGATCCAATATATAATCAAGAAGACTATTCTAAGGAAGTTAAGTTTAGATTAGAAAACGCGTATAAAAGAGCTAGAATACTTTTAGAAAACAATAAAATTAAGCAAAAAGAAATAAATGATAAAAAAGTATCAGATTTTAAAATAGAAATAGGAGACAAGGTTTTCTTAAAAAACAAAACTGGTCATAAGCTTGATTCAGTGTATTTAGGACCCTTCGATGTTGTAGAAATAGGTAAAAATAACAATATAAAAATTAGAAACAATAAAGGTAGGATACAAAAAGTACATAAAGATAGATTACAAAAAAAAAAAAGGAAAGGAAAAAATATAATATCAAAAAGAAATTAAAAAAAATATATATATATATATATAAATTGTTATGGATTCATCTATTATTGAAAATATATTCGTATGATTTCGAAAAAAGAGAAAAGAAAATCTGTCTGACCAGACACAAACTAAAACAAAAAAATTTTTCCTAATATACACCTTTACCTTACCTTTATTTTACCTTTACTTAATTATCTAATGATTATTAATAACTCCATAATATTACGTTATTCTCTAAAAAGGGGAGGTGTAGTATATTCATACAAATAATCATTCAGTACAATGAGCTCAACTTGTAACACTCTGTTGCAAGTATAAACAATTCACAGTCACACTTCAACCTCCACAGAGATAAGACGTGTCACAGCAAACCAAACCTCGCTCTACGCAACAAAAAAACAAACAACAACAAAATTCAAACTCGACAAACAAAGTTTAAGCACAAAGCAAAACAAAAAACAAAAACAAAACACTCACTGCTAACCGTTAAGCCGGGCTTGAGCCCGACAACACCAACCATGCGAGAACCACCAGACATTCAACCCAACAACAAACATTTGGGCGAACCAACATACATAATATTAAAACGAAATGATAACTGTTCATTTGAAAAAGTATCACCGTTCATAATTAAAAAAACAATTGACTACACTTGCGGAGGCGAAGTCGAATCTTGCAAAAAAATAAGGGACGGCTCACTTCTAATAAAAACAAAAAACAAACTGCAAGCATTAAAACTATTAAAACTAACAAAAATGACTGATATCAATGTTTCCGCGTCAGAACACAAAACATTAAACTTCACAAAAGGAGTAATCTACTGCAACGAACTTCGAGGCATAGATGAAAATGATATCCTACAAGAACTAAAGACACAAAAAGTAACAGAAGTAAAAAAAATATTAAAAAAACAACCAAATACAACACAACAAATTAACAACAGTCAAAACAACAACGCCATACTTATCGAAACCGGACTCATCACTCTAACATTCGCGACTCTCAAACTACCAGAAGCCGTCAAAATCGGATACGAAACCGTACGCATCAGGCCTTACATCCCTCTTCCACTCAGATGTAAAAAGTGTCTTCGCTTTGGACATCCTACATCTGTTTGCAATAGCCAGGAATCATGCAAAAACTGCTCAGAGCCAAACCATACAGACGGGATCGAATATTGTGCAAACAATAAAAAATGCCTTAACTGCATTAATAACCCAGAACTAGACCATCAACACTCACCCCTCGACCGCCAATGCCCCACATTCCGCAAACAACAAGAATTAACAGCAATAAAAATCACCGAAAAGGTAGACCACAAAACAGCACTTCACATATACTCCACAAGACACAGCCAGCAATTGGGAAACACATACGCCAACACGCTTAGACGTCCCACTCCGCGCACAACTAATACCCCAATCGACACACTACACAGGAATATTAACACACACCCGCAAAAACAACCCACCCCCGCATCAACCACCGGACACAACCCACCAGCCAATTCAACAAGAGTAACAAAGTCTCCAACACTACAACAAGCGAAAGATAAAATGCAAGACACACCAGAGGACATGGAAACCGACGGTAACCCAAATACATCATACTCATCACAACAAACTAAAGATTTAAAAATAAGAATTTTTGCCAAAGACCCCAAGACTAACCCCCTTTCTACCAATTTCAAACCCCCAAAAACAAAAACAAAAACCATACCCCCAACCAAAAACCAACAGACCAACAACAGCGACAGCGAATCCACATAAGCAACAAACTTCATTAAACTAAGCCTTACTTAACATAAAATATGCTAAGAATAATACAATGGAACTTAAAAGGGTACACTAACAACTACATCGAACTCCTAACCATAATAAAAAAATACTCACCACAAATAATATGCCTTCAAGAGACACACTATTATAACACACACATACCCATACCCATTCCAATTAACTACCAAATTTTTACCAACACAGCTTCCAACAGGTTTGGCGGCACAGCCATATTAGTTCACAAAACCATCCAAAACACCCAGATAAACCAAACCGACCATTTTGAATCCCTTAGAGTTGAAATAGAATCTAAATTAAAAATCCAAATTACCTCAATATACCTTTCCCCTAACAAGACTTTCTCCCTTAAATCCTTAAACGACAACCTCAACCCAACCAACAACACAAATCACATTATCGTAGGTGACTTCAACAGCTGGCACAACAGCTGGGGTTCACCACACCCAAACAGAAGAGGAAAAATCCTTCACAAATTTCTACAAAATGCTAACCTCCACATCCTAAACGACGGGTCCCCAACACACCTTTCAACACACAACACATTCACACACACCGACCTGTCACTATGTTCTCCACAGCTTACCCCATTCACTAATTGGGAAATTATCGACGACCTCCACGGAAGCGATCACTTTCCAATCCTTATCTCCTTATTTTCTCAATCAAAAACAAATAACTTCTTTCGTCCTTTTTTTCAAAATTAAAGAAGCCAACTGGTCAACTTTTACCCAATCAACACACGCTTTAAGTGAGAAAATACCAATAAGTCCAAATATTAACAAAGAAACTGCAAACATTTGCAAAATCATTATTCAAACTGCACACCACAACATACCACAATCCTCTCCCAACCGCTTCAAAAAAAAATACACCATGGTGGAATAAAACTCTCACCGAACTCAGAGCCAAAAAACAAAACACATGGAAAACTTTCAAACATAATAGTAACACTGATAATTTAATTAATTACAAAAAAGCCAACGCTCTCTTTCGGAGGGAACTTAAAATATCCAAAACCAGAGCTACAACCGAATTCACCTCCACAATACGACAGAACACACCCTCCCACAGAATCTGGGCCAATATCCGACGCTTTTGCGGACTCAACCCAATCAAACAAATCCACTGCATAAAAAACCCAACCAACAACTTACCCACAACAGATACATCCTCCATAGCCCAACTATTTGCCCAACACTGGTCAGACCAATCCAAAGACATCAATTTCAATCCAACCTTTATTACAAACAAACACTCTAATAAACCATTGAACTATATACCCCACCCCTCAGCACAAATAATAGAAGCCGACATAACGCAAATTGAACTCCTATCCGCACTTCACTCACTTAAAGGTACCACACCGGGCCTCAATAGAATATCCTACCCTATGATGAAAAACACCTCGAACACAGTCAAAACAAGAATTACCCACCTCTTTAACAATGTATTTAAAAATTTCATCCCACAATCATTTAAAACCAGTCTAGTCATCCCCATTCTCAAACCCACCTCCAACAAAACATTTATAACCAACTATAGACCAATCTCCTTAAACTGCTGCCTATCAAAAACCCTCGAAAAAATCATAGCCAAACGTCTTTGGTGGTTTGTCACCAAAAATAACCTAATCCACCCCAATCAATCCGGATTCAAACGTGGCAAGTCGGTTTCAGACGGTCTGCTCACAGCAGACTACCTAATAACCAAATCGCTGCGTCAAAAAAAGCACTGTTCTGTCATTGCCCTTGACTTCTCAAAGGCTTTCGACAGAGTCGGAGTGCACTCCATAATTGACCAACTAATAGATTGGAAACTGGGCCCCAAAATTATAAATTTCATTAAAAACTTTATGTCCAACAGGAAAATTAAAATAAAAATCAACAACACATTCAGTTCTCCCTTCCCACTCCTTAATGGCATTCCCCAAGGTTCACCAATATCAGTTATCCTCTTCCTAATTGCCTACAACAAACTTGCCAATATAATCAGCTTACAAAAAGAAATCCATTTTAGTGCCTATGCAGATGATTACTTCCTTATAGTCCCACTCAATAGAGAAAAAAAACAAACATTCAATCTAGATTCCCTTTTTGCAAACATCCAAGAATGGTGCTCATACTCTGGAGCATCATTATCCCTTAACAAATGCCAACACCTACACATTTGCAGGAAACAAAACTGCAATTGTACCCTATCCTCCAACAATATAGCAATCCCCCTAGTAACCCAACTCAAAATACTAGGACTAACAATAAACAATAAATACAGATGGGACTCACACATTAAACACATCCAACCATCCCTTAACAACAAACTGAATATAATAAAATGTTTAGCAAGCCCCAAGTTTAACTGCAACACCCATACACTTCTTAACATAACAAAGGCAACACTCATGGCCAAAATAGACTACGCCATATTCATTTGTGGCCACGCGCCTAGATCTACACTAAACAAACTAAAAACAACATATAATGCTGGAATACGCACAGCCCTTGGCGCTCTCCCCTCAACACCCATCCCCAACCTACTTTTCGAAGCCAACCTACCTACAATAGAGCAAAAAAGAAACCTCATGACAGCCAAAACATACAAAACAATCCTCCACAGTGCTAACTCTCCAATCCATAAATTCACCATTCAAATAAAAAATCAAACTAATAAGAAACTAAAATCCACACTAGAAAAAATCATTACGCTTTGCAAAGACCACAACATTCCCTACCTTCCACCACCCAACAGACAAACAATCACACCTCCATGGCTATTTCCACCTTCCACCATCAACACTTCCTTACATAAGTTTAATAAACCTGACACATCACCAGAAATATATCAAAAAATCTTCCTAGAACATAAAGACAAACACAAAGAACACAAATATATATTCACAGATGGCTCCCTGCAACACAAAACTGACACATTCGCCATAACCACCGATATAACAGTTCTAAAAACAGGCATCCTACCACACTACTCCTCCATCCTCTCCGCAGAAACAATAGCCATTCTTGAAGCAATAAAGCTAACAAGAACCAAGAAAGGTAAATTCATAATATGCTCCGACTCCCTGTCAGCTATCAAATCCATAAGCAACATCAACAACAATAATTTGTACCCCACTTTAATAAGATCCATCTTAACAAAAACCTACACCAAAATAAAACTCCTCTGGATCCCCAGCCACTGTGGCATTAAAGGTAACGAACTTGCCGACCAAACCGCCAAATCGACCATAAATATGCCCCTCCACTACACCCCAAACTTTAATTGCACTGATATAAACAAATTCCTTAAAAATAACTTATCCCAAAAACTTAAAAACAACATAGATAGCTGCAACACATGGTACCAACAGTTAAACAGCAATCGAACACACACAGGAGACTCAAAAACACTTTACAAAGAGACATAACAAGGATGGACCAAATAAAAATTCTAAGACTTAGATTAGGACACACAAGATTCACTCAACAGCACTACATCAACCCGAACGACATAACACCCTGTCCAAACTGCAACTCAACATCCGACCAAAACATAGAACACGTACTAAAAAACTGCCCTGCAACCTCCCACATTAGGGAAGAAATCTTTGAACAAGTTTGCCCCATATCAATCTTTGCAAACCCTACTCCAACAAACCTCTTAATGATTATAAACTACCTCAAAAAGTCAAACTACTACCACATCCTATAGGTTTAAATTTATAAAATATAATTAATCAAACAAAATGTAAATAAATAAATAAAATAGGTTAATGAAATAGGTAAACTAAATATGTAAATATGTAAATACACAAGCCGAAGGCCCAAGCAGCTAGCGCTTAGTAACTAAGTTCCGACTAATTTGTAATTAGTCCTAACTCTAAGATAAATAAATAAATAAATAAACAATTAAACATATACGCATTAAAATATAATTGTGCACTTGAATATGTTTATATATATACATTGATGTATTTACATAAACATGTTCACATAAATCTACAGCTTAGCATGATCATATATGTATGTACGTTTGTCTATGCAGATACATATATTCACATAAGCAATGTGTGCGTAACATGAGCTAGAGCCAGGTCAGTGTGTGAACGCTGACCAAGCACTTTGATGCAAGCGCTCCAACAATATGTATGTATGTACTGACACTCTCCCTCTCTTTTGTAGCTGTCGCATAAGTCGCAGCATAAGAATAAGCAAAAGAATAATTTGGAATAAAGAATCAATCTGAAAACTACAATGAATGGACACTGACGTGTCTGTCTTAACAATTAATTCATCCTAAAAGAATCCGGTCCTTGCTCTTATCACAGACTAAGTTAATTATAGTACAGATGTATGTTTGTATATGTAGGTTCGTATATGGGAGAAAAGAGCAAAGCTGGTATTACTGTTGGATCAGGGGAAGCGACGGGCAACGGCGGCGTCGGCAGAGAAGATAAGGCATTATGAAATTAATGAGAGGAGTTGGGCAGCCAATGGGAACGAGCCGCAAAGGAGAGAAAGGGACGGAAGCCAGCAGAGTGACCGAGACACTATGCAGGCAAGGGAGAGAGAAAAGGACAAGAAACGGATGGGCGCGCAGCCGCAAAGAAAGTAGACATATCCGGGCCAAGGATTTGCGGGACTTTCACCACGCATAGCAACAAGTAAATGCGTGGGTGAAAGCAGAGGGCCGATGGAAAAGTACCAGCTGTATAGCTGTATTACAAAAATCAATTCCTGAGGCCGTGGGAGCTGTCCATATAAAGGCAACACCCATCAAGGAAATCATCAAGTCAATAATTCGTTATCAACCAAGAAGTTTAAGGCCTTACGAGTAACCTTAAAAGCTCAGCAAGTGAAAAGCAAGTCCTGTGAAAAGAATCGAGGAGAAGTACAATAACTGAAAAGGCCTTACGAGTAACCTTTCAAGTTATCAGACAACAAATAAATCCTTCGAATAGGACCAGAACACCGTGCCCAAACAATAAAGAGAGTGACGAAAAGCGGCTCCAGGACGATCTATAGCACATTGGAATGCACTAGGATATATCCTACTGCCGAAATTCCAGGATCAATATATCCTGACGAATACCAATCGCTGAGGAAAAATCCTGTAGCCAACGGCCACGAGATTTGTCCTAGAGGCAACGAGTACGCAAAGACCATCTCACAAACACAGCTGAAGGTTCTGAGGTGAATAACATCCCTAGAAGATCAGGATACGCCAGGAAACGTGAAAGAAAGGCCATAAGGATCTATCCTAAGGCCAATCATAGTTCACGAGATATTCTGAAGTCGAAGTATCTAAATTGCGAGTCTGAAATAGTAACCATCGGGGACACAAGGTGGAATCTGTTCTTCAAGTCCAAGACAGTGAAGAACGTTTTAGCACGCAGATGTTCGACGCAGTCATCCAACAGGAGAATCGGAAAATGATCCCTAAGAGTAATTTTTTTTCAACGGGCGGTAATCCACACACTTTCTTAGGGTGTTGTCCTTATTACGTACAGGGACAATCGCAGCAGCGTAAGGGGAACTACTGTGGCGAATAATGTCAGCTTTTAAGAGATCATCACAGATCTCACGCACCTCGATGCGTTCGTGGTGCGACAAACGGCGGGGACGGCGGAAAATCGGAGTTTGGCTAGTCAATTCTATTTTCATCTCATAATTCACGGGCTTAACTAAATCTGAAGAAACCTGTACATAAGCAGTGGAAATAGTAGAATTTAAGTCTGTGGCTTGCTCTTTCCGTAAAGTGGGCTCTATATCGAACACTGACTCATCGACAGCAGGGACCTCAATAGCATTTATAGCCATAAGTGCATCATTCCGTGTTTCCGGGGGTACAGCAAAAGTTTATAGAAGGGGAGAATCAGACAACACTTCGGCAGATACAATCCTATTCTTATCGTGCGGTAGTACCGCTATATCTTTTCTCAATATGTCAAATGACTTCCGAACAGCAGAGTTTCGTATTTATATATTCAGTCGGTTCATTCATAAGTAACATAAATTCTTTTCCATATTTCTTTTCTTTCAGTTTACAAAGTCTAATATTAATTTGGTACAGGAGACCTCCGCGTATCATCAGCAGCATCATCGGCAGTTCGGCTGCTTTGTTCGGCAAAACTTCAAACGTATGTATTGACTCAGTACTGAGGAGGTGAACATTACACTGGACTTGACCCAATGACAGAAGTTGGCTATTTCCTAAACCATGGCAGTTTAATCTACTAGGGCCAAGACGGCAGTGAGGGGGGACTTCAGATTGGCGTAGGAACATCTTCGGGCTGCCCGAATCGAGAATTTATATTCATCACAAACACAAGCAGCACTCACCAGTTGTAAATGGTTTAATCTATCTCCCACATCATCAGCATCTGCGGCGGCAGTTCCCATTCGAGACGGGCAGTTTTTATAGATGTGGCCCACTATGCCACACTTAAAACAGGAATTCGGCGGTCTGATCGGTTTCGGGCATTGGTGTTTATAATGCCCCCATCCCGAGCAGTTGAAGCATCTGGTGTCACTCGTGTCAGGGCCTGGAGATTTCTTTACGGACGAGAAGGCAGTTGGCGTTGGCTGCACTTTTACACTGATGCGTTGCTTGGCGGCGGCAGCCTCTACACTGGAGCGCTCGTAGCGTTGCAGGAGGGGCTTCAGCTCAGCCACCGTACGAGCTGAGTACGACATACCGACTCTTGTAGAGTTGTCCCGCAGTCCGCCGATGATAAGGTCGACGAGCTCGTTCTTCGGAATCGATTCATTCATTGCAATCTCCTGCATCTCAATCGCAAATCTCAAGCATCCTAATGCGTCGGGTACGCAGATCGTGGTACACCTCTTCAATACTGCGCGAGCGTCCAAACTCTCGGAGAAGGAGCTGTGCACAGACACCGTGCGCAGCAACACCGCCGCCGTACGCTCCAGCGTGCGACCACATGCAAACAGGCGTTGACGGTTGTTTAACTGCAGCATCTCGAACGCATCCTCCAGGTCGTTCAGCCATTTCTTGACATCGTATGGAGTATCGGCAGAGAATCGAGAAACCATGCTCTCGATAACGCTCAGATTATTGACCTGCTGTCTCGGTGTTCGTCCACACTCTGTTGCAGCTTGAGGATCTGCTGCTGCAGTTGTAGCAACTCATGCTGTTTTCGTAGCGTTATTAGTTGCTTGTCCAGGCTGGAGGAGGCGGAAGCAGCAGACGTGATGGCTGTAGCGGAAGACGGCACGGAGGGCACTACGCAGGCATGTCTTTCCATTAGTCCGCGGAAAAGGGAACGTCAGAGTCAGTAACGGGTGCGGCAAACGAGGCAGCAGCATGCATGGCGCTATGCAGTACAGTAGGCAGGGCAGCAGCAGGCCTGTAAGCGGCGGACATGTAAGCGGCGGGCACAGCAGTCGGCACGGCAGCGGCGGGTACAGCAGCAGCAGGTACTGCAGCGGCGGACACAGCAGCGGGCACGGCAGTGGCGGACACAGTGACGGTGTCAACGGGTGTGGAAGCGGGCATGTGGCCTGAGTCCCAGCCGATGAAATTACACCAGGT
This sequence comes from Drosophila tropicalis, assembly GCF_018151085.1. NCBI lineage: Eukaryota > Metazoa > Arthropoda > Insecta > Diptera > Drosophilidae > Drosophila > Drosophila tropicalis. The sequence continues at coordinate 1,193,443 of NW_027172360.1, read as the reverse complement.
TTGGCGGCAGGCGACGACAGCGCCATTCTTCGCTGTCTCGTGTGGCGGTGTGGCAGACGGCGGCACCTCAACTCCGCTTGCGCGCAGAGCTCTGGTCATTTTCTCTTTGGTGATTCCCATTGTGGAGCTGGTCAGGGCAATTTTCCCTGAAATGATTAAAAATTGTCAAAATTGGTGGCGTGTACAGAAATATGTATATTTCTGAGTGGTCATCCTACTTCTGAGATATAAAATGCGAACTATTTATGTGAAACGATATCCGATTCGCGGATGTCGAAAGGTTTATTTTTTAACGCAGCTAATGCGTCTAACTTGGTTCAGCGTCACCGGAAGAAAAAGGAGCTTACTTCCAGTGTGGCCTTAGGCCACATTCTGATAGGTTTCACATACTCAATTATTACTAACAATAGATACTTAGAAATACTAACTAGAGAGCTGCATGAGTAGTCAAAAAACCTTATTCGAATTGACAATGCTCAAAATGAGTTGAGTGAGTTCGAGTGCGAGGCCGAAAAAGTATGAGTGAGTGAGTGCTCTAGCACAGGACTCATACACACAAAGCTAAAACACAAAAGAGAATTGAATGAATTGTGACAGGTAAAAAAAGTGAGTTGGTTTCGAATGGATTCGAGTTGCCAAGTAGTTTTTCATTTCATTTATTTGTATAATAGAAAAGAAAGAGAGAAAGAGACAAAAACCAATGAAATGTAAAGTGTTATTATTTTTTTGCATATATTTTATTTTATTATTTCTATTTTATATTGAAATGCAAGAATATAATTTTATTTATATTTTCTGAGTTACTAGAAATAAGACAACGCTTTTCTGAAATCAAATTTCTAGCGTTGGAAAATGTTCGCTCCGAACCTGGGCTGCTCGCTGGAATACACAATATTTTGCAACTTGTCTTATAAAGCAGAGGAAAAAAATTTGCATGCAAATTCCACCAAGCCAATGGGTCAAAATCTTTTCAGCGACACAAACGGAATGACTGTATAAAATTTGTAAGCTATAACTCGAATGAATTCGAATTGTGTTAGCCAAATTTTTCATTCGGTTTTATACTTCATTCATTCGAACTTTTTTCGTTGGATGCTGTGAGTTATGAGAAGCAATATACATTCACACTCACACACATTCACTCCAGTGTTAGCAAGCACTCACTCAATTCAATTCAATTCGAGTCCATTCATTTCTTTATATGTATTGAGTGAAGCCGAGCAGCTCTCTAGTTAGTATTACTAACTAAATACTAACAATCGATACATAAAAAACTGACAGCGATAAATATTTAACATTAATCAATCATAACGATAGTTCATAAATAAATCACATCTTACAAAACCATATGCTTATATTGGTGGAGTGTAGTATGTCTTCATTAATTATTACGTGAAATATATTCATCGTTAATGCTGCTCCGATTAAGTGAATAGATTTAAGTGCACCACTCCCACCGTGCTGAATCCTGGCTACTTCCTTGACTAATATTGTTGTCAAACAAATAATATGCAGTTATTAAACCGACTGTATAAATATTTTTCAAAAACTAAAGAAATACATTTAGTTTAACTTTGTTAACATACATATGTAAAAAAAAATCAATTTGATTAAATGGTTATATTATAAATCGTAAATTAGTTGGGTTTGGTGTCTCTTTTGCTGCCATTGAGCAAAATAAGTTCTCATATTATGATCAAGCTTCGAATTGAAAAATTTCAATTTTAGCAAAATGCGAGAAAGAAAACCTAAAAAAAATTGGGTCACGAATGGATTTAGAGGCTGGATGCCTTTCCAACATTTGTAGCCCTTTCAATTGTAAGAAACTTTGCTGAAGAAAGTTTGTTCAAAATATCAAAGAAGCTAACTTCGGCTGCTGAAGTTTATATACCCTTGCAGTCCTTGACCATAATATTTTTGCTTGTTCCGAATTTTTTTCTGTATCAATTCACAGACAAACCCTTCCAAATATAATTTCCATTTCTTCTTCTTCCCCATGCTGCACGCTGCGATTGGCACGCATACACGTACAGTTTATGTAGCGTAGCGTCTGTGTGTGTATGCGTGTGGTCAGATGCTGTGTGGACTTCCAGCAATATTGAGTGTAACTTGTGTTCTATTTATCAGATCTGATTTTTATATCCCAAATTATCATATTAGTAAATTTCATAGAGATACTTCAATTTCTTCATCTATGTTTCTTCTAGAACTCTATGATATAGTGGCCCGATCGAAGTTCATCGAACTCAATATACAGCAACACAAAACTAGGCGAACCGAAATATATTGTCTTAAAACGAAACGACAACAACTCATTAGAAAACGTATCACCGTATTTATTATCAAAAAAACCATAGACTATACGTGCGGAGGAGAAGTCGAAACATGTAAAAAAACAAGAGACGGATGCCTTCTCATCAAAACCAAAGACAAATTGCAAGCCTTAAAACTACTTAAACTTACTCAAATGGCAAACATGGAAATTACAGCAACAGAACACAAAACACTTAACTTTACTAAAGGAGTCATATACTGCAATGAACTGCGTAACATAAGTGAAGCCGAAATCCAACAAGAACTCAAAGCACAGAACGTAAGCGAAGTAAGGAAAATCTTAAAACGCCAACCAAACAACAACACAACAAACAACGACAGCAGCACCAAAACATTAATAGAAACTGGACTTATCACACTAACGTTTGCAACACACAAACTACCAGAGTCAATTAAAATTGGCTACGAATCTGTTCGCGTTCGGCCCTATATTCCACTGCCGCTACGATGCAAAAAAAGGCCTTCGCTTTGGACACCCGACAACCATCTGCAAAAATATCACTGAAACTTGCAAAAACTGCTCAGGACAAAAGCATACCATCGAAGGAGAACTTTACCAAAACCCACCAAATTGTATGAACTGCAGCAACAATCCTGAAATCAGCCCACTCGATCGCAAATGTCCCACATTCCTCAAACAGCAAGAACCAAATTAACAAGCAAAACCAAACCCAACAAGAAACCACGAACAAACAACAGAGATAGCGAATCTACTTAATTAAAATCACATATCTAACAGATATTCTAATTTAAAATTTAAAGTAACACTTAATCCCTTTCCCTAATGCTAAATATAATCCAATGGAACATAAAAGGTTATATAAAACACTGTAATGAATCATAATTACAAAATATTCCCCACAAATCATATGCCTCCAAGAAACACACCACAATAACACACACATCATAATTCCCGTCCCAATAAACTACCAAATTTATACCAATTTAGCTCATAACAGATTTGGCGGTGTAGCCATACTGATTCACAAATCCATCCAACACACTTTAATAAACCAAGCCGCCCATTTCGAAACACTTGCGGTAGAAATCATATCAAAAACAAAGATTAACATTTCATATATATATATCCCTTCTAATAAGACCTTTTCACTTAAATGCCTACACGACAAAATTGAAACCTTAAATACCAACCAAATTATCCTAGGTGACTTTAACAGCTGGCATCACAGCTGGGGATCACCTCAAGATAACAGAATAGGCAGAATTCTAGCCAAATTTTTCCAAAACGCAAACCTTACAATACTCAACGACGGCTCCCCAACACACTTCTCCACTTACAACACATTTACCCACATAGACCTATCCCTTTGCTCTCCCCAACTCACTCCCTTTACCAATTGGAAAACCATTGACGACCTTCATGGGAGCGATCATTTCCCAATCCTAATCTCTTTATTCTGAGAACAACACCCACCCAATTTTTCTCGAACATTTTTTAAAATAAAAGAAGCTGACTGGACATTATTTACTAATCTTACTGACAGTACAAACCAGCACATTCCTAAAAGCCCAAACATCAATAAAGAATCAGCAAACATAAGAAAAATAATTTTACAATCTGCCCATCACACTATACCACAAACATCCCCACAGCATTTCACCAAGAACACTCCTTGGTGGAACAAAACCTTGAGTAAGCTTCGGGCACAGAAATTCAAAACTTGGCAGGAATTTAAACGCTATAGCAATGTCGGCAATCTGTTAAAATACAAACGGGCCAACGCGCTCTTTCGAAGGGAGCTCAAAATTTCAAAAATCAACTCCACAACAGATTTCACCTCGACAATTAATCCCAACACGCCCCCCGAAAAAATTTGGACTAACATACGTCGATTTTGTGGACTTAACCCAACAAAAAGTATTCACTGCATCGCAGTCACAAACATACTAACGACAGATACAACCTCTATAGCCCACGCCTTCGCTCAACATTGGTCCAACCAATCGAAGGACGAAAGCTTTAACGTAAACTTTACTCGAAATAAATATTCAGAAAAACCAATAAACTACACACCCATCTCTTCAGCCCAAACAATTGAATCAGATATTACACAGATAGAACTCCTATCTGCACTACACTCCCTTAAAGGAACAACGCCAGGCCTAAACCGTATATCTTACCCTATGATTAAAAACACCTCTTACTCAATAAAAACCAGAATCACAGACCATTTCAACAATATTTTCAACAACTTTATTCCTCAAGCTTACAAAACTAGCCTAGTCATTCCTATCCTAAAACCTAACTCAAACAAAACGGTAATAACCAGTCAAAGACCAATCTCACTGAACTGCTGTTTATCAAAAACATTGAAAAAAATCATAGCCAAACGGCTTTGGTGGTTTGTAGCAAAAAACAATCTCATTCACCACAACCAATCAGGGTTTAAACAAGGCAAATCGGTTTCAGACGGTCTGCTTCTTGCAGATCATTTGATAACCAAATCCTTGAGAACCAAAAAGCACACCTCTATCATCGCCCTTGACTTTTCAAAGGCTTTCGATAGAGTAGGAGTGCACACTATTGTCGACCAGCTAATTAACTGGAAAGTAGGCCCAAAAATCATAAACTTCGACCGTAACTTCATGTCCAAGAGGAAAATTCAAACCAAACTTAAAAACGTAATTAGTTGTCCTTACCCACTCTTTAACGGCATTCCCCAAGGATCACCAATTTCGGTCATCCTTTTCCTTATTGCTTATAATAAATTAGCAAACACCATCAGTCTGCAAAAAGAAATAGAATTCAGTGCCTATGCAGATGATTTCTTCCTAATTATCCCCCTCAATAAACAAAAAAACCTAACGCTCAATCTGGACAACCTCTTCTTAAATATTCAGGAATGGTGCTTATATTCAGGAGCAGTATTATCACTAGAAAAATGCCAACATCTTCATATTTGCCGAAAACAAAACTGTGTCTTCAGCATATCATGCAAACGCATCCAAATCTCCCTAGTCTTCGAACTTAAAATCTTAGGACTAACAATTAACAACAAATACAGATGGGACTCACACATAAAGCATATCCTACCAACACTACATAATAAACTCAATATCATAAAATGCCTAGCAAGTCCCAAATTCAACTGCAACACACACACACTGATCAACATAACAAAATCTATATTGATTTCTAAAATAGACTACGCAATATTCATCTACGGGCACGCACCAAAATCAACGCTCAACAAGCTTAAATCTTTGTTTAACGCAGCAATACGCACATCACTTGGCGCCCTACGATCAACACCTATATCAAACTTACTTTTCGAATCAAATATACCCACAATAGAACAACAGAGAGACCTTACTACAGCCAAAACATACAAAACATTACTTAACAGTTCAAATTCACCACTCTACAAACATATTAAGCAAAGTAACAAAACTAAAATATATAAAATATCATCAAACCTTACAAAGAGGTATATTACCGCACTTCACATCAATACTATCAGCCGAAACTATAGCCATTCTTGATGCAATTAAACTAATTCAAAGTAGAAAAGGTAACTTTCTTATTTGTTTGGATTCTCTCTCATCTATAAAATCTATCGGGAACATTAACAACAACAACTTTTATCCAACATTAATTAGGAATCTGCTTACCAAATCTGCACTCAAAATAAAACTTCTTTGGATCCCCAGCCATTGTGGCATTGAAGGGAACGAACTTGCCGATTCGGTAGCCAAGTCTACATAGCCGAAGGCCTTAGCTGCCAGCACTTTAGTTCATAAGTTAGCAATAATTTTAATTATTATTAACTTTATTATAAATAAATAAATAAACTTAAAAAATTAATGATGCAGTTCGATTCGCAGGACCCGAAATAGGGTAAAAACATCAAATTTTGCCATGTATTTTTCTTTTTTTTTTTGGAAAAAAAACTCACAGTGTAATTTTAAGTTGTCTTATTGTAATTCAAGCTCAAAAATGCAACGCAATCGAAGAGCAGCTGCTCTTCCTGTGTTTTTGCAATTTTGTCTTTGTGATGTTGACCTTGTAATGTTGTTTTTGTTATTTCTGTTTGTGTTTGTATCAATATTTGGCTTGTTTGTTTTTTATTTGTATCTTCTTTTGAACCTTATTTTTGTGTGATTTCACGTATGCATATATTTCAGCTTTGGTCTAAAGAAAAGTGCACAAATGCGGAAAAAGCTTCTATACTCTCTGACGTGACGGTCGTGTTTTTTATATAGTATATCATATTTATTGTTTTTCTCAATTTTTAATTGTGCTTAGTTTGTTTACTCTTTCGCTGGTGTAGTTTGATTGTCACCATTGAGTTTTATTTGCATAATTTGCCAAATTAATTAGTTTTTTTTTTTCGTGATTAGTGTTTGGTGCATTTTATAAATTTTTTTTTATTTTCTCTGTTTTTTTTTTTTTTTTTTCTCTCTCGTCATTGCTTCTGCAGTTGCTCTTCTCATCGCCCCGATCATACCATCAGCGCTAGTGTAGTGTTTTTATTTTTATTTTAATTTGTTGTTAACTCTTTGTGCTTGTGCTCAACTTCTCTCTCCCGTAATTACTTTTGTAGTGTAGCATGTTCTAGAATAACATAGTAATAACATTACAAACATATTGTAGCAACTAGTTGCAATATTTATGGGCGCAACATTCAAGTGCATTTGCCTCTTTAGTAACATGACGATCCATGAGTGCATGGTGCTGGACAATTGCGGTGTCGGCAAATAAAACACGCGCGGCCGCTTTGGCCCAATATGCAATAAGATATATTCTCACTCTCCCGCTGCGGCGGCATATACACATACATACTTTTATGTAAACATTTATACATTTATACATAAATATGTTTATACATAAGCATAACGCTCCTCTGTCTGCATTGCTAGCAAAGCAGCTACGCGGTCTTAGCTTAAGTTAACAATTGTATCAGAATTAAGAATCATTGAATAAACTGAGCTCAAACGCGAAAGACATATTTGTGTCCCATATAAATATTCAAACTTAATACAACAATGGATGATTATTCTACATGGCGACCGTGACAAAAGTCACATATATACATGCGGTGATACTTTAACAGAATAAAAAAAAAAAAATGAAAACTGCAACAACAGCGGAGGTGCCGAAAAAAAGTGAAATCTATGCTGGCTACTTCGAACGACTTGATTTTTGTGTGGGAGGCAGACCGTCAACTACACCTACGAGGGACATTAAGCAGGCCAATAGCCTACGTGTGGTAGGCAATCCGCATCATCAATTAATGAGAATGAAGAAGAACAAAAACAACAGTAAGTAGAGTGATGGGAAAGAAATCCGGTGTGGCAAACAAATTAAAAGCCAGAATGGCTGAAATTTTGAGGATTGAAATTTTGGAATCTGAGTTTTTATATCCAATACTATCATTGTAGTAAATTTCATTTACTCCAACTTTTATTTTAATTTTCATACTTTATCTCACCCGGGTAATAAAAAGCCAAAAAAATTTCATCGCGATAGCTCTTAAGATGGATGAGTAAAACTCATACGCACCGACGGACGGACGGACAGACGGACATGGCTATATCGACTCAGCTTCTCATGTGCGTTACAAACAATTTTATAATACCCTCTTCAAGAGTATAAAAACCAAAATATTCAACATCAAACAATAGTAATAAAAAAAAAACTTTTTTTAAATTTGAATGTTTTACAATAGAATATATAAATTTGATGATATATTTGATTAACCCAATATGGGGTTAATAGATACCAAGACAGTGGACCCCACTGCTAATGTAATAAACAAAATGGAGTCATCAAATGTCGATTTAAAACCAACAAATGCACTTTTATTAATAATTGTAGTAATATTGAGCGCATATGTGTTATCCAAAGCATATGAATTACACAATAAATGTGTAACAAAAAGAGCCTTAAGCCATGCTAATGATCTTGACAAGATCTAAATAACATATGCATCAATTATTGTAACTGCAATAAAAAAAAAAATTATCAAAAAAAAATATGTACCAATTTTCAAAATAAAAAATTAATCTGAAAAAAAATAATATATATTGTAAGATTCCAATTATTTACAAAGTCTGTTAAATGCTCATGTATATACCGAAAACCAGTATTGTAGTATCGATTGTTAGTGATAAGTATCGATTGTTAGTGATAAGTATCGATTGTTAGTACTAAGTATCGATTGTTAGCGATAAGTCCTCGATAGGTTGAGAGACGGCGTCTCTCTTCTCTTCCGGCGACGCAACGAGCAAGTTGCATCTGCGCAGAAAACCAAAGATTTAATCCGAGAAATACAAATTAATCGTTATCATTTTTACCCAATAATTAGGTGTTTACAACTCAGAAGTGGGATGACCACCCGAAAGGATAAATATTTCGGGACACGGCAGGCCACACGTTCCACATCTAGGATGGCCGCCTCCACGCACACCGCTGCTGGTGCACCCACTGCTGTGACTACCGCTGCAGTACCGGCGGCCACTGGAGCCGCCGCTGCTGCGGCTGCCGCTGCAGTACCGAGAGCCGCTGTGCCAACTGCTGACCCGCTCGCCCCTGCCGGGCCCGCCGCTGCTGGGCCAACTGCTGACATGCTCGCCCCTGCCGGGCCCGCCGCTGCTGGGCCAACTGCCGCCATACGAGCCCCTGTTGGGCTAACTGATGCCACATTCGCCCCTGCCGGGCCCGCCGCTGACGCAACCGCCCCTGCTGGGCCAACTGCTGCCATACTCGCTCATGCTGGGCCAACTGCTGACATGCTTGCCCCTGCTGGGCCAACTGCCGCCATACTCGCCCCTGCCGGCCCCGCTGCGGCTATATTCGCCCCGCTGTCACCGCTGCCGCCGCACCCGCCCCTGCTGTACCCACCGCTGCGGTGTCCGCCGCTTACAGGCCACCTCTGCAGACTGCCGCCGCTGCACCCGCTGCCACTGCTGTACCCGCCGCCGCTGCACCCGCTGCCGCCTCTGCACCCGCTGCCACTGCTGTACCCGCTGCCACTGCTGTACCCACCACCGCTGCCGCTGCTGCACCCGCTGCCACTGCTGTACCCGCCGCCGCTGCCGGCGCATCCATTACGGTACCTGCCGCCGCTGCCACATCCACTGTACCTGCGGATGCTGTGCCCGCCGACTATATGTCTGCCATGCGGGATGCGGCCTCGCTCGCCGCCCCCGTCACTGGTCCCGACGCGGACCCATGGGAAGAGATGCCCGCTTTAGTGCCCTCCGTATCGACTGCCGCGGCCGCCATCACACCGGCCACTTCCGCATCCCCAAGCCTGGATGAGCAACTGGTGACGCTGCAGAGACAACATGAGTTGCTACAGCATCAAATCCTCAAACTGCAGCAGGGGATTGACGAATTCCAAGCACCGAGGCAACAAGTCAGTGACGTGAGTGTCATTGAGAGCATGGTGGCTCGATTTTCAGCGGATACCGCATACGATGTGAAGAAATGGCTGAACGATCTGGAAGACGCATTTGAAATTCTGCAGTTGCACGACCGCCTACGTTTGGTCGCATGCGGTCGCATGCTGGAAGGTACGGCGGCGGTGCTGCTGCGCACGGTATCGGTGCACAGCTACGAAGAATTGAAGGCAATCCTCTTGCGAGAATTTGGACGCTCGTGTAGCATCGAGGAAGTGTACCACGCTCTGCGTGGCCGGCGCATCAAGGCAGGCGAGGGATATTGAAGATTCGCAATCGAGATGCAGGAGATTGCCATGAATGCTCCGATTCCGGAGAACGAGCTGGTCGACCTAATCATTGATGGATTGCGGGACAACTCTACTCGAGTCGGCATGCTGTACTCAGCTCGGACGGTGGCTGAACTGAAGCCCCTACTGGAACGCTACGAGCGCCTCCGTATGCAGGCCGCTGCCTCCAGACAAAGCAATAGCGTGAAGGCGCAGCCAACAACAACTGCCGTGGCGCCTGGAAACAAATCGTCAGGCACCGTCACGAGTGAGACCAGATGCTTCAACTGCTCAGAATAGGGGCATTACAAGAGTCAATGCCCGAAACCAATGAGACCTCCGAATTCATGTTTCAAGTGTGACATAGTGGGCCACAGCTACAAAAACTGCCCGTCTCGAATTGGAAATGCCACCAATATCACTGCTGCCGCCGCCGCTGATGAAGCAGGAGATCGACTAGACCATTTACAACTGGTGAGTGTTGCTTTTGTTTGTGATGAAGTGCAAGATAGAATATTTATAGATATGTTTTCTCTCCTTGATTCGGGCAGTCCAAAGAGTTTTATCCGTCAATCTGAAGTCATTGAACTGCCGTGGTTTAGGAAATAGCCAACTTCTGTCCTTAGGCCAAGTCCAGTGTAGGGTTCGCCTCCGCAACACACAGACAATACATACGTTTGAAGTCCTGACGAACTCAGTAACCGAACTGCCGATGATTATAGGTAGAGATCTTCTGTATAAAATTAATATTAGACTCTGTAAACGGAAAGAACTGAAATATGAAAAAGAATCGTTAATAATCATGAATAAACCGACTGAATGTATAAATCCAAAACTTACTGCTGTTCTGAATTCCTTTGACATATATAGGGAAGAGAGAGTGAGATTGTATCTGCCGAATTGTTGTCTGATTCTCCCCTTCCGAAAACTTCTGCTGTACCTTCGGAAACACTGAACGATGCACTTATGGCGATAAATGCCATTGAGCTCCCTGCTGTCAGTGAGTTAGACTTTGATATAGAGCCCACGTTACGGGAAGAGCGAACCGCAGCCCTTAAGTCTATTATTTCCACTTCGTATGTACAAGTTGATCCAGATTTAATCAAGCCCATGAACTATGAGATGAAAATAGAATTGACTAGCCAAACTCCGATTTTCTGCCGCCCCCGCCGTCTGTCGCACCACGAACGCATCGAGGTGCGTGAGATTTGTGACGATCTCTTGAAAGCTGGCATTATTCGCCACAGTAGTTCCCCTTACGCTGCCGCGATTGTCCCTGTACGCAAAAAGGACAACACCCTAAGAAAGTGTGTAGATTACCGCCCGTTGAACAAAATTACAGTTCGAGATCATTTTCCGATTCCTCTGTTAGATGATTGCATTGAACATCTGGGTGGCAAATCATTCTTCACTATCTTGGACTTGAAGAACGGTTTCCACCATGTGAAAATGCACCCAGACTCAATCAAATATACTGCCTTTGTAACCCCTGATGGCCAGTTTAAATATGTACTCATGCCCTTCGGACTTTGTAATGGCCCTTCCGTGTTCGCTAGGTTCGTTTATTTTGTCCTTAAGGAATTTATAAACCGAGGTCAACTGGTGATATATATGGACGACATTCTAGTCGCGTCGCATGACTTTGAAACCCACCTTGAGATTCTGAAGGAAATATTGTATGTGTTAAGAGTGAACGGGCTATGCCTGAAGCTGACGAAATGCCGTTTTGCGTATAGGGAACTAGAGTACTTGGGCTACTTAGCCAATTCCGCCGGGATCACGCCTAAACCAGCTCATATTCAGGCGATACGGGATTTGCCCATTCCAAGGGATGGCAAGGAATTAGAGCGTTGCCTAGGCCTATTCTCATACTTCCGCCGATTTGTATCAGGTTTCGCTAAGATTGCGTGTCCGCTGTCCCGATTGTTAAGAAAAGATACCCCTTATGTCTTCTCCGAGGAATGCCTTGAAGCTTTCCGAACACTGAAGTTGAAATTGATCGAATCCCCCGTGTTATCTATTTACAACCCGAAGTCTGAAACAGAGTTACACTGCGATGCTAGTTCAATTGGTTTCGGAGCAGTGCTCCTCCAGAAACAAACAGACGGTAAATTACACCCAGTGTCCTACTTCTCTAAGATGGCCTCCGCCGCTGAATCGAAACTACACAGTTATGAGCTAGAGACGTTAGCTATCGTGTATTCCTTAAAACGTTTTGAGACATACCTTAAGTTCATCCCGTTCAAAATCGTGACCGATTGTTCCGCCAAGATTGCTCGCTGGGCCCTGCTGTTGGATAACTATAACTACACGATTGTACACCGCTCGGGAGTTGGTATGCCCCATGCTGATGCGCTAAGCAGAATAGAAACTGCCGCCTACGTTGACGATATAAACCTCGACTTCCAACTGCAGTTAACCCAGAACCGGGACCCTGAGATTGTCAAACTCCGAGATGAGTTAGAGAAATATGAGATAATGGATTTCGAACTGCGAGATGGAGTAGTGTACCGCCTGTCCTCGACGAGTGTACCCCAACTTTATGTCCCTTCCGAAATGATAAATCATGTCATACGAGTAGTGCACGAGAAGCTTGGCCATATGGCCACGGAGAAATGTTGTGCACAGATCAAGAAGCATTACTGGTTCCCGTGTATGAAGTCTAATGTTAACAATTACATTAAAAATTGCCTCAAGTGTATCTACTACTCCGCGTCCGCTTCGGACCACCGTGTCACACTACATAGTATTCCGAAAGTGCCCCTTCCGTTTGATACCGTCCATATTGACCATTTGGGCCCCCTTCCGTCCATACGTTCTAAGAAGAAGTATCTTCTGGTTATCATTGACGCTTTCACCAAATTTGTGAAGCTGTACCCTGCCGCCACGACTAATTCACGTGAAGTATGCCAGACATTAGAATCTCAGTATTTCGTAATACTGAGTAATTACAGTAGACCCCGCCGAATCATCAGCGATCGAGGTACCTGCTTTACTTCCTCCGAGTTTGAAGAATTTCTGAAGGCCAATAATATAATTCATGTGCTGAATGCCACTGCCTCACCCCGGGCCAACGGCCAAGTCGAGCGGGTTAACCGTGTGTTGGGCCCCATGTTGGGTAAACTGACGGAACCTGTGGACCACGCAGATTGGGTCCAACAACTGCCGAACATAGAGTTTGCATTGAATAACTCTGTCCACTCCACAACCAAATTTGCCGCTTCCGTACTTCTATTCGGTGTTGAACAACGAGGTGTGGTAGTAGATGAACTAACCGAACGGTTGGGTGAGAGAACGGAGGAGGTTGATGCCTCAAAGGTAGACGTCCGGAGATTAGCCTTCCGTAACATTGTTAAGTCCCAAGAATATAATTCGGAATATTATTCGAAGCATCACCTCCCTGCCGTTAGTTTTGAGGAGGGGGATTTCGTAGTTATTAAGAATGTGGATACTTCGGCAGGCACAAACAAAAAGCTTATCAGGCGGTATCGTGGTCCGTATGTGGTTCATAAAAAACTTCCGAATGACCGATATGTTATCCGGGATGTAGAGGGCTCCCAAATCACCCAACTACCATATGATGGGGTCCTAGAAGCCTCCAAATTAAAGCTATGGGTTGCCCCTGATCAAGATTGTACTTCTGATAGCCAAACAAAGGCGACACCAGCCACTTAAGATTCTTATTTACCCCCCTTCGTTGTTAACAATTGGAATCGAGGTCGATTCCTCGTCAGGACGGCCGAGTTGTAAGATTCCAATTATTTACAAAGTCTGTTAAATGCTCATGTATATACCGAAAACCAGTATTGTAGTATCGATTGTTAGTGATAAGTATCGATTGTTAGTACTAAGTATCGATTGTTAGCGATAAGTCCTCGATAGTTTGAGAGACGGCGTCTCTCTTCTCTTCCGGCGACGCAACGAGCAAGTTGCATCTGCGCAGAAAACCAAAGATTAAATCCGAGAAATACAAATTAATCGTTATCATTTTTACCCAATAATTAGGTGTTTACAATATCAATTGATTAAGATGAGTAAATTAGATGATTATTTTAGGAAGATAGTAGATAGGCATCCCAAAATATTTTCCCACTTAATTGAGGTTTTTAGAAGCGAGCAAAGCCATTCTCCTCAACGCTCGATATGTCTAATACAGATTAGGTTAGCTTACCTAGATATAACGGGAGAAGAATTCCCAGTAAGAGGTTGCACTAGGGTACAGATGAGTTTCATCAACAGCAACAACAATAAAAAAAATTTGTTATCCAAGTTGCCAAGTGCACAGTAAGAAATATGAGCAAAATAGAAACTACACATCTCCAAGAGTACATTCCTTTCCTTGATTTCCTGATACACTTAGGTGAAACAAATTACAAATACAAGGGAATTAGGTACTGGATAGCCAATAATTGCAGGTTTAAAAATTATATTGTATATCTTATGGAACAATACATAAAAGTAGCATATAGTAGAGTACTGTCGAGAAAACCCAAACATAAGGGTGTGCCAGAATGGGTGCATAATATCTTTAAAGCAGGTATAAAAACTTTTGACATAGGAGAATCAGATGAGGAAGTAGATAGATAAAAAAAATTTTTTAAGCATGGAATGGGAAGAGTTATTTCTCCATATCCAATATATAAAAGAAAATTTTAAAAAATCCTATAAATGGAAAAAAAAGGAAACAATAAACAATTCTTTCAACGAAGCAAGAAATTCACTGCATGTTAAATGAGAGAACATAGGTAAAACAAATTGGTCAAAGATTTCCAATCTATTGATCAAGTTACGTGCAAACCTAATCTCTATAAAAACAAAATACAATCTCGATATATTTGTACCTACGGTACTTAATTCACCTCTGAGAATAGACACTTGTAAATAAGAAACAGTGCAAGAAGGTTAAGAATCAGAAACAATCGAGGAAGAAATAGAAGAAAAATATCTAAACGATCTAACAATTCCTGCGCTATTGAGATTACCTGATATAAAAACACTGTCTGAACAAGACAACGACTCTGATTTAGAAATTAATGCAAGCGTCATAAACACAGCCGACAGAATGGCAGAATGGAATGCCCAAAAGTTATATATGAAGGGCATTCCTGAATTCAACGGAACGAAAATGCAACTCCAAAGATTCATAACAGCTTTGAGGTTGGTGGACAACCTGCGTATATCGATGAAGGTGTGCCAGCGGCACTTGCTCTTAAAAATAGCACAGATGATGCTATAGAAGCAATGATTGAAAATTGCGAGCAAAACAGACTTAAAACTATACTTGACTCCGGTAATTTCAAAACCATGGACGAAGCTATAGGAAATTTCATACAAAAAAGTAATGAAATAAAAGGAAACCCAAATACGGTTATGTTTGCCCAGAAAAACCGTGGTAATTATAATAAAAAATATAATTATCGTGATAGAGGCAATGGTCGTGGTTATTACAATAATTATAATAATCACAATAACGGCCAAACTTTCCAACAAAACAGAAACAATGACTACAGAGGAAATAACAGAGGTTATAACAGGAATAATAGAGGTAACCGAGAAAATAACCGACAAAACGGTTATACTGGCAATAATGTTAGGGTAGCACAGTACAATACAATCTTCAAAATATATAATCCCACACGAATTTCACATCGTTGATACCCGATTCGCTATTCCATGTGATGGAATACTAGGAATCGATTTCATAAGAAAATACAACTGTCAATTAGAGTTCAATCCGTCTGAAGACTGGTTAATAATTAGACCAAACAACTTAAAATATCCGATATTTGTGCCAATATCGTACAGTTCTGGTAATAATTCAATAGTTTTACCAAGTTGTCCGAAAAATTGAAATAAGTTCACAAGAAGACAATGAATTGATTCCAAATCAAGAAATTCAACATGGTATTTATTTAGAAAATACCATAACTAACCCACAAAAACGCATTCATACGTTTGCTAAATACTACAAATACAGATCAAATAGTATATGTACATATCAAGTTTGAAGTACAAACCAATTTCCTGCTACGAAATAATCGAAGCAAATAAATAAACAGCGTGAAAACGCAGAACTAATTACGTTATCAAAAAAATTTCTCCCACAGTTTTATTCGGACTAAAAACCGAATCAATAACAACAAATAATTTTTATAAACAAAAATTAAGACTGGTGGACGATGAACGAATTTACATTAAAAATTATAGAAATCCTCATAGTCAGAAAGACGAAATACAAAGACAAGTCCAAAAGCTTATAAAAGACAAAATAGTCGAGCCCTCTGTATCTCCTTACAATAGCCCACTTTTGTTCGTACCAAAAAATCGTTACCAAGTTCAGAAAATAAAAAATGGCGATTAGTAATTGACTATCGTCAAATTAATAACAAATTGTTGTCCGACAAATTTCCATTACCTAGAATTGATGACATTTTAGATCAAGGGTGGCCACGTAGTGGCTCTTTTGGCTCCCGTGGCTCTTTACCGGCAGATGCTGGGCAGAGAAAAAGGTCCTTTTTTGGTCTCGACGCACACAAAAATTTGTGTGTCTCGAGTTTTATGACGGGTCATAAAAATTTGGGACTTGTCCGTCCCTCTGCCCAAAAAAGGTCGTTTATGACCCATCATAAAACTCGAGACACACAAATTTTTGTGTGCGTCGAGACCAAAAAATTACCTTTTTCTCTGCCCAGCCTCTGCTGCTGATGCTCTGGCTCCCAAGTTAAATTTCCGTGGCCACCATTGTTTTAGATCAACTAGGTAGAGCAAAGTATTTTTCATGCCTTGACCTAAAGTCAGGTTTTCATCAAATTGAATTCGAAGAAGAGTCACGAGACATAACATAATTTTCCACATGTAATGGCTCATTTTGCAACTATTATCTAAGATTTATACAAAACTACGCTGAATATTCTCGTCACAGAAAAAGATTATGTAAGAAAAATGTTAAATTTATATGGAGAAGTGATTGTCAAAATGCGTTTGATTATTTAAAATCAGCATTAATGAACCCAACTCTGTTACAGTACCCAGATTTTAGCAAAGAATTTTGCATAATCACAGACGCAAGTAAATATGCATGTGGAGCAGCCCTCACACAAAATAAAAATGGACTACAGCTTCCAGTAGCATACGCGTCTAGAGCTTTCACAAAAGGTGAGAGTAATAAGAGTACAACTGAACAAGAGTTAGCTGCAATCCACTGGGCAATCACACACTTCAGACCATACAATTATGGTAGACATATGGTAGACACTGTCAAAACAGATCACAGAGCGTTAACTTATTTGTTTTTAATGACAAATCCAAGTTCTAAGCTAACCAGAATACGACTTGAACTCGACGAATATAATTTTACGGTAGAATATCTAAAGGGAAAAGATAATGTCGTAGCCGACGCGCTATCGAGGATAACAATACAGGACTTACAAAGTTACAAACCAGCAACAAAATTCTGAGAGTCACTACCAGAAATCAGAGTAAACAGTGAAATTGCGGCGCAGGAAAAGAAAAAGAAAATAATATAAAAGAGTTGCAGAAACAATCTCTTAATGCTTCTAAGCCCAATGTATATGACGTCATTGTAAATGACGAAGTACAAAAAGTAGTGACCTTGCGAATAACTGATTCTTCGAACACATTCAAACATGGCAAGCAAGTTATAGCAAGAATTGACATTTGCGATATGTATACCAATGGAATTCTCGATTTAGGTCAATTTTTTCAAAGGCTCGAAAAAGAAGCCGGTCTGCTCAATATCAGTCAAGTCAAAGTGGCACCAAGCGAAAAGATCTTTGAAACTATTTCAATAGAATCTTTCAAAAATATGGGCAATAAAATTTTACAATTTTTAAGAGTAGCGCTACTCAAGCCGGTGACCCTATTATCAAACAATGATAAAGAAAAAGAATCAGTACTGTTTACGTTCCACGATGAACCTATACAAGAAGGTCATACTGGAATATTAAGAACTATGGCCAAAATAAAAAGGCATTACTATTGAAGGAATATGACACGAGATATATCTCAATATATAAAAAAATGTACTAAGTGTCAAAAAGCAAAAATAACAAAGCACACAAAAACTCCATTAATTATAACTGAAACCCCACAACTGGCTTTTGATACGATCGGTCCACTTGTAATTGTGGATACGATCGGTCCACTCCCAAAATCAGAACAAGGAAATGAATACGCAGTAACTTTAATCTGCGACCTAACAAAATATCTTGTAATAATACCAATAAAAGACAACAGTGCAAAAACAGTAGCGAAAGCTATATTTGAAGATTTGATTCTGCAGTACGGTCCAATGAAGACGTTCATTACGGACATGGGAACAGAATATAGAAAATCAATAATTGAAGATTTATGCAAAAACTAGCAAATTAAAAAAATAACTTCAACTGCATATCATCACCAAACTGTAGGCACTGTGGAGCGAAGCCACCGAACACTCAATGAATATTTACGATCATACATTTCAGTTGACAAAACTGACTGGGATGTATGGATACGGTACTTCGCATATTGTTTTAATACAACTCCCTCTATGGCACATAATTATTGTCCATATGAGTTGGTATTTAGTAAAACTGCGAACTTACCCAAACATTTTAATAGTGTTGATAATATAAATCCACTATATAACATAGAAGATTATGCTAAGGAATCAAAATTTAGATTAGAACAGGCTCATAAAAGAGCCAGAATTATGTTAGAACAGCATAAGGCAAAGAATAAGGAAATATATGATAGAAAGCTAAAAGATATCGAATTAGAAATAGGAGGTGAAGTTTTATTACGTAATGATACGGGTCATAAGTTAGAACCTAAGTATTTAGGCCCATACATTATAGAAGAACTAAGAGATAGGGATAACATTTTATATTAAGGATACAAAGAATAAGAAACAATTAGTGCATAAAGATAGGTTAAAAATGTTTATCAATTAATATATATGAACAAAATAATAATAAAACAAAACAAAATTTTTATCTGCATTTAATGACACTATACACATATACAAAATCATCAAACAGAAAATCAAACATTCAAATTGAAACTGAAAAAAAAAAAAAAAAAATTTGTTTACCAATAATACATAAAAAAATTCCCATTAGAAAATAACTTCATATAATTCCGTTATTTTTCTAAAGAGGGGGGATGTAGCATGTTCTAGAATAACAATATTGCAATGTATACAAATATATTGTATCAATTAGTAACAATATTTATGTGCGCAACATTCAAGTACATTGGCCTCTTAAGCAACATAACCACCCATGAGTGCATGGTGCTGGACAATTGCTGCGTCGGCAAATATAACACGCGCGGCCACTCAGGCCCAATATGCAATATGATATATCCTCACTCTCCCGCTGCGGCGTCATATACACATACATACTCTTATGAAAACATTTATACATATGTAAATATGTTTATACATACAGTTCAAAGCTGACTTCTGAACAGACAAAACGTGTGTACGGAAAGTTCTTTTTGCTCGCCGCCTATCGCAAACCAAACTCGTAAACAAACTAAAGCACAAAGCATGAAAAAAAACAAAAAACAGTTGAACTTAATAAAACCGAAAATAATTCCCGATACGATGGCGACCGTCGATCCTCCCGATAAGCTGAATTTAATGCTTGAGCCCAAATTTTTGATCATAAAACGCAGTGATGATAACTCAATGGCAAATATATCTCCGTTCTTGATTAAGAAATCTATTGACTTCGCTTGCAACGCACATTGGGCGCAAATGCCGATTTACCGGCATAAAGTCTAAAATTATTTTGTTATTTTTCTTTTTTTTTTTTTTGTTAGTTCCATTAGAGAAATGTCCAACCATTATAAAATCATTTTTGACAATATTTTTCGTTCATCCCTGGCTTTCTGGCGGCTCTGTAAAGTCAGCTGATGCTTTGCTAAGTTGTGTGCGCCAAAAGATTGCTTAACACGTGCGCAAAGTTATTTAAATTATTCGGAATAACTATGGTTTTAATTATGCAAAATACTAATCAAGGTATGTAGAATGTAGATTTAAGTGCCAAAACTGTGTTCGTTGTTGTATTGTGTTGTATTTAGCAGATTTAATAAATCATGTTTATAATCGAACCTAACCTGAAAATAATTGTGTTTCGCAGAGCAGAACTAATAAGATTACGGCGGATTGCGTAAAGTGTTAATGTGGTAGTATGTGCTATTGTATTTTAATTTCAATTAAGTTAACAACTTGAGCGCATACTTGCGCAAATTCATAATATTTCAATAGATCTAGAACAACTCGATATCCGTCGAGGCGACTTGCTGGAAGTGTGGCTGGGAAAAAGACGAAGTGCTAGCGCCACTTTTGATTGGCTGTGCTGAAAAATAAATAAACAAAGTTTGTCTAAAAGCTCGGAAGTTGAAATTAAAAAGAAAATACAAAATTTCGCGTCCCATGTCAAAAAGCTGCTAGCCAAAAGTAACAGACATGTTGAACGCTTTAAAAATGAAAATGCAAGCTGGCTGGCAACTGAAATATCCTTTTTCACAAAAGAGAATAATTGCACAAAAAAGTCTGGACGTCCTATTGCAGCTTATGAAGAAGGAGGATCTAGATTAAAAAGAAAATTAGCTTCAAAGCTTTCTAGAAAAAATTCAAAAGAAAGCCTGATGCATGCTGCCGCTATGTCAGCGGAGAACTCGGGAGATAAAGAAACATCAAAAATGTTAAGAGGAAAATTAAAACCAAAAGGTTTTACATCTGAAGATCTTTCACCAGTATTGCTATCAGCAGATGAGGCATTATCTTTTATTATTGAGAATTCCTTCTCTAAGCAACAATATAAATATTAACATTAGATCAATGGGAATGAAAAAGAATTGCAACATTTATCCAAGCTATGAAAAGGTAAAAGAAGCTCAAAAAAAGAGCAGGCCTCTTGAAGTAAATGTATCGGAAACTGTTGCTGAAGTGCCGCTGCAGAACTTATTAGATCATACTGCTTCAAGAATAATTTTACATCAGAAGCCAGTCTTTGAGCAATTTACTAATGTATCTAAAATAAGGCTATTCGTAAGCTATGGCTTTGATGTTTCAACCGGACAAAGTGTATATAAGCAACGATTTAATGAACAGGAACCTAAAAACCTCGACCAGTCTTTGTTTGTCACGACAATAATTCCTCTTCAAATGATTGATCAAATTGGACGAATTGTCTGGAGAAACCCTAAGCCACAGTCCATTAAGTATTGCAGGCCATTAAAGATCGAATTCATTAAGGAAAGTCGGGAGCATATTTTATATTCGAAAAGTCTCATAAATATGCAAATAAAAAACTTGAAATCATTTTTATACGAGGAAGGACAAATTAAGGTAGAAATTGCTTACGACTTACACATGACTCTTATAGATGGCAAAGTTTTGAATATATTAACCGGAACAAAATCAACCAAATCAAATCGTGTCCTATTTGCGGTGCTAGTCCGAAAGATTTCTTGAATGTTACCGATATTAACAGCGAAGTTTATAAGCCGAAACCAAATACTTTGCAGTTCGGAGTTAGTTCTCTACACGCATGGATTCGCTTATTAGAGTTCGTATTGAACATTTCATACAGAATTGGTGTTCAGAAATGGCGAGTCTGCAATATTTTAGACAAAAACGCAATGCTCATACGGAAAAAGCAAATAGAGGAGAAGCTCTAGACAGATATGGGACTACATGTAAACAAACCAAGTCCGAACGGTTCTGGAAATTCCAATGATGGCAACACGGCGCGAAGAGCATTTGCAAATGTTTCATTATTTGCCGCAATATTAGATGTAGATGAAAAACTATTGAAGAATTTTCAAACAATATTAATTGTTCTTTCATGCGAGTTTGAAATTGATGTAAAGAAATTTAAGAAACTTTGTGAGGAAATTCTTCAATTGTTTTCAATGAAATATCCGCAACTGCCCACTCCAAAAAGTCTTGCATTAATAGTTCCAAAGAATATCAAACGGACCCTGACTCCAAAGAGCTGTGTACCTTCAAAAAATGCTGTGTAAACTGTAAGGAGGAGAATCTTCCCGAAACCAACCATTCATCAGTCTTTAGAAAATGCCCTATCTTTGTGAAGTAACAAGAAATACAGGCCATAAAGACCCTCGAAAAAGTAAACTTTAAAAATGCTATTTCCATATACAATTCAAGACGCCCACACAATGGATCTTTGTACTCCAGCGTAGCAAAAAACAACTCTAACAGTGCCCAATCTTTAACAACATGCACTTCGTTAAGCAATACCAAAAATGGTAACATCATCGCGGTGCCACATCAGACAGTAACAATACGTAAGATCATACCCTACGATGACCTGACTCAGAGTAAAGAGCTACCCACCTCTTCAAAAAATTTACTAAAAGTACAACCACATCTAACCGACACCACACTACCCACCATAAACCAAACTTTTAAAATCCTTCCTAAAAATATTTCAAATAGACTTAAGTCGCAACTTAAAGCTAAAGTAAAAACACATCACAAGAACTTCTGTCAAATGAAAATAACAATAGCTGCTCGTCCTCAGATGAGCAACTGGAATGCTCCAATGCAGAATATGAACTCAAATAAAAATTAACTTCCTGTGTTACGTTACCCATTGGGGGGAGCGATTCTCATCCATAAGTCTATAGAATATAAAGAAAGAATTCTTAGATCGGACTTTGATGCCATCTGCGTTGAAATCTGTTCAAAGAAAAAGCTTCAAATAATTTCTGCATACATTATACCTAGTGAAAAGTTTAACCTAAACAACATCTTCTTAGTTCTAAGCATTCCAAATAACCTTCCGACTTTAATAACAGGCGACTTCAATTGTTGGCATAGAAGATGGGGCTCCCCTACTAATAACAGGAAAGGGGTTAATTTAGAGAAATTCATTACTCAGTCCAACCTAATTATTTTAAACGATGGTAGTCCAACACACTTGAGCACACACAACACACTAACACACATTGATCTCACGCTTTGCACAACCGATCTTGCATAAGAAGCAGAATGGTCAATTGAAACAGACTTTTTTGGTAGCGACCACTTGCCAATTTCTTGTGTTATATTTAAGAGAGTCCAACCTCAGAAACCAACCCAATCACTGGAACCTCTATACAACTCTCTCTATCAGCCACAACTATTCCATACCAGTAAGCCAAAACATTAACAAAGAATCAGCCAACCTAAGCAAAATCATTTTAAGAAGCGCGCACGAAAGTATCCCAAAGTCCTCTCCCAAAACATCGCATTGCGTGCCTTGGTGGAGCAAGGAACTTGAGATCCTTCGTAAACACAAAAACACAGCCTGGCAAAAACTTAAGAGACACATTTCTAACGAAAATATAACAGATTACAGAAAAAAATGCACTTTTTAGACGAACTCTGAAACAAGCTAAGAAAGAATCTTTAGCAAAATTTACCGAAGAATCTTCGCAAGTAACTGGTCTATGGAAGCAAGTAACTCCAACTTCACCAACTTATTTAAGTCTAACAAAAGTAGGATATTAGCGGACGATTTTTTGTATGCCCTAGGAATAAATGCTATCCCAATAGAACAAGAAATAAATTTTATTCAATTTTCCTCTGCCCTTGATTCTCTAAAGGCAACACACCAGGCTTGGATCGAATAACTTACCCCATGATTAAAGCACTACCTAGAGAAGTCCAGAACAGACTTATAAACCTATACAACGCAATACTGGGTGGCATTATACCACAACAATACAAACTGAGCATGATTATACCAATATTAAAACCTAACAAAGAAAAAACAAATGTCTCGTCTTATAGACCAATTTCTATGGACTATGGTGGTTTGTAACTACAAATAAACTTCTACACAATAGTCAAGTCGGCTTTAAAAAAGGTAAATCTGTTATGGACTGTCTCCTATTTATAGATCACCTGGTGACTAAATCTTTTGACACAAAAAACCATATTTCAATAATATCTCTCGACTTTGCTTTGATAAAATAGGAATACATGTCGTAATAGATCAGCTTATTAAGTGGAAAGTTGGCACAATTATACTTAATTACGCCAAGAGCTTCATGACAAACAGAAAAATAACAGTTAAAGTAGGAAAGTTCTATTCAAAATCACTTTCACTCGAGTATGGTATTCCTCAAGGATCGCCACTCTCAGTAATCCTGTTCGTTATTGCATATCAAAAACTTCCAGAAATCATTGATCTACATAAGGAAATAAGCATTAGCGCATATGCCGACGATTTTAGTCTTATGATTAAATTAGACAGAACAAAAAATAAAACAATAAGCCTCGACTCTTTATTTAACAATATAGCTGATTGGTGTCTCTACTCCGGGGAAAGTCTTGCGCCCGCGAAATGTAAACATATGTACATCTGCAACAAACACAATTGCTCATGTAAAGTATCTAGCGGCAACTTTCAAATTCCGAATGTAGATTTCTTGAAACTTTTAGGTGTTACATTCAACAAGAAACACGGGTGGAACACCCACATTGACGCACTCTCCGTTTCTCTGTCTAAATTAATAAATGTCTTTCAGCACGTAAGTTCGGATGCAGTACACACACAAAATAGACTTTGCCTTGCCAATATATGGAACGGCAGCACCAAGCCATTTAAAAAAATTAAAACCATCCTAAACTCGGGAGTGAGGATAGCCTTGGGAGCATTTAGAACCACGCCAACGGCAAACTTACTGTTTGAAGCAAACGTCGCACCCCTTGAAGTCAGAAAAGAATTACTTACATCTCTTTAACCTCATATTAAACAGCGCTGACTCTCCAATCAAAAACGTAATAAAAAAAATACAAACCACCGAAAGTGGGGAAAAAACATTCGGTCTTGGACAGAGTCCTCTTATCAAGCAAGCCTATTGAAATCAGCATAAGACCTTTAAAGAAACTGAAATAAAAAACTCCCCATGGGCACTTAAGTCGAATGCAATAACTACACAATTTAGCACCTTTAGCAAAAGCGCAACGTCTCCAGAAGTATATAGACAACAGTTCCATCAATACAAATCAGAACAGAACAATAAAACATTTATATATACAGACGGTTCGCAAATAAATGAATCGACAGGTTACGCTATAACCACTGATACTGACGTCTTAAAAATTGGCCTTCTTCCAACATACTCAACTGTGTTTTCTTCAGAATTAATAGCCATACACGAAGCCATATTACTCTTAAAAGCACGAAAAGAAAAATTTGTTATTTGTTCAGATTCTCTCTCCTCCCTCAATGCCAAAAAAAATATTAGCAACAATTCCTATCACATTGTTGAGATACGAAATCTATTAATAAGATAATTCCCGAAATTCTCTCTTCTGTGGATCCCTAGCTACATTAAAATAAAAGGAAATGAGTTTGCTGATAAAACAGCAAAGAATGCTAGGCATTTTCCCCTTACTTATACACCAAACCACAGTAATGCAGATGTAAAAAACCAAATAAAAAAGTTGTATCACAAAAACCAACAAAATGCGTTCATATGTAGATACATCCAACTGGTATCATATAATTAATTTAGAAAAAAATAGTATAAAAAATTATCTCTCATACAAGGATAAAGTAATGATCTCTCGTAAAGATGAAATTAAGTTTATACGTCTCCGACTGGGACATACAAATATAACACATAACCACTACATGGACAAAAACATCTCAAACTTATGCCCCTTCTGTAACACCAACAACTCTATTAGTCCTGATCATCTCCTTACCTTTTGTCCCACACTCATCCAAATCAGAGCACAATATTTTCCCCATCATCCACCAATAGCCTTATTATACAACCCATCTTCAGAAAACATTCAATTAATAATAATATATCTTAAAAAATGTAGCATCTTTCATAGACTATAAAAATATACATAATAAATATAGAAATGCAATATATGAGTAGCAAAATCAATAAATTACTATCCCTAATGTTGTAATGTTAATAAAATCACTAAAACTAGTTTAACAAGACCACAACCCAGAATTCTGTAAATAATCTATTTCCCCCACCCCAAAAAAATATATATATATTTTGTATAGTAGCTATAAGATATCTATATACTATATTTATGTACATATAATCTAGCCGAAGGCCTCAGTAGCCATGGCTACAAACTGTTGGCTTAAACTTTGTAAGTATAAGTTAACTCTACAAATAAAATGAATGCATACCGCTCCTCTGCCTGCATTGCTAGCAAAGCAGCTACGCGGTCTAAGCTTTAGCTAACAATTGTATCAGAATTAAGAATCATTGAATAAACTGAGCTCAAACGCAAAAGACATATTTGAGTCCCATATAAATATTCAAACTTAATACAACAATGGATGATTATCCTACAGTAACGCCGCCTCTCAAAGCTTGGCTTATAACTGTTCTTGCACTCTTTCTTGAGTAGTGCACTCTAGCTGTCTCTTTGTTTTATTTGTATTTATTTATTTATTTTTTATCGACAATTATCTTAGCGCTGTTTATTTAAACTTTCTTTATATTTTTGCCTTGTGTTTCGTTTTGCTTTTCAATAGCTTATTGTCTACCTAGTTGCAAGCTTTCTGATCGTTTTGATGATCAGTATAGAGCAATATCTTGCTGGCTCTGCGATAATCTTATTCACTTAAAATGTGCTGGCCTCAATGGCCGCGACTACGACAAATTTTCTGGTTTGTCTGTGTCTAAGCCTAAGCTTGGCTTAATGCGCTGGACTTGCCCATCTTGTGCCAGCCAGCAGCTTGATTTTAGCCGTATGTATAGGGATCTTCGTTTAAAGTTTCTTTCTTTAAGCAAACTGGCCAGACTGAGAAATTGCACAAGAAATGTACCCCTGAGTTGCCTCGCAAGCAGTCGCCAGCTCTTTCTATTACTTCGTCTCCCATTTTACTTTCGCCTACAACATCTTCTTGTCCCTCTTTATGCTCTTCTTTTCAGATTGAAGTACCCATTACAAGCCCTGGTGTACCTCAATCTATCCCTCACGGGAACTCTGATCAATCACAGGATCAAGCTGGCTCTCAATCACTTGCGGATCCCAATGCTCCTCCGCCTCCACTAACTGTAGTGCCTCATCGCAAACAATTATTTATCTCTAGGCTTGCTCCAGATACTATCTTTTCGGCTGACATATTAGCTTTCTCTGAAACTTGGCTTAACTACTCTGTTTTGGATAATGAAATTCTTTCGAATAACTTTATTTCTTATAGGCTTGATCGTGTTGGTCGTCGTCAACTCGAATCTGTCTTCAAGTGTGGTGCCGATTAATCTCCCCTTAGGTGTTGAGTTTATTTGCGTCGAAGTTACATGATCTAACTTTAGCCTATATATCTCTTGTTCATATATTCCTCCAGCTTCTGATATCATGATCTACGTGCACCATGCTGATGCTTTAAGAACTATTTTTGGTCGTCTTAAAGATCGTGATTTTCTTATAGTTTTAGGTGATTTTAACTTGCCTAATATTTCTTGGCTTGTTGATGATAATCTATCTTTCTTAATTCCTTCATCTCAACATGTTTTTCTTGATAGCCTACTTGAATGTCCACTACATCAGTTGAATTCTTTCCTTAACTCTTCTAAATGAATCCTTGATCTTGTTTTTGTCTCTGATCCCACTGTTAGTGCTGTATCACAAACACAGCCACTAGTGAAACCTGAAGATCCTTATCACCCTACCATTGAAGTTACTATTTCTTACAATTCCGTTACTAATTCATTTAATAACTTCTCGAATTCTCGTCGTAGATGTTTTCGTCAAACAAATTTCAATCTTCTTAACAGCCTTATTTTCTCTTTTGATTGGTCATTTCTATTTGAGTGCTGCGATATAGATTGTGCAGTGAAGTTTTTCTACTCTGCTCTTAATTCTCTAATTGATAAATGCGTTCCCTATGTGAATGTCTCTACCGTCTCCAGCTCGCCAGTCTGATTCACACGAAGGCTCTCTAATCTTCGTAACATTAAATCTAGATATTTTAAAAGATTTAAAAAAACTGGTTCGCGACTTGACTATGCAAATTATTGTAAAGCCAAATCTCAATTTTGTCTTTTAAATACTCAATGCTACAACAATTATCTCGTTCGCTGTAAGGTTGAATTTTATAAGAACCCCAAAAGATTTTACAACTTTGTCAATTCCAAAAGACGCTCTAATGTACTACCTTCCACCTTCAGACTTAACGACCAGACTGCTAATAATGATTCAGATATTGCAGATCTGTTTGCTAAATTCTTTCAGTCGACTTATTCTACTACTGTTTCGGATCCCACACCCTATCCCTTTTCAATCCCACATTTAAATTGTATGTTTTTTCCAAGTATTACTGAAGACTGTATTATCTCTAGCTTGTCATCTATGACGTCTTCCTTCGTTCCCGGGCCTGATAATATACCTAGTTGCATCCTTAAAATGTGTTCTATTTCCCTATCTAAGCCTTTAGCTCGGTTATTCTTTATATCGAGTGAGACTTGTAGCTTTCCTGATATTTGGAAGGAGTCTTTTATTATTCTGCTTTTTAAAAAGGGTGGCGAATCGGATATTTCTAACTACCGTGGCATTGCCATACTTTCGCCAATACCTAAACTGTTTGAGAAAATTATTACGTCTTCCCTTCAACATCTATCCAGATCCACTATTTCTCCTTGTCAGCATGGCTTCATGAAAGGTCGTTCGTTGCTTACCAACCTTTTAGAGTTGACTACCCTTGTACACCGTGGCTTCCGTAAAAAGTGTCAAACTGATGTTAAATATACTGACTTTAGTAAGGCTTTTGATACGGTTGATCATTCTATGCTTCTCGCGAAACTTAACATCATGGGTTTTTCCCCAAAACTATTGGCTTGGTTAAAGTCGTATTTTATTGGCAGAACCCAAAAGGTGTCTTTTCGTTCCTCGATATCTAAAATATATCAGGTGTACCCCAAGGCAGTCATCTGGGCCCACTATTATTTACATTGTTTATAAATGATTAGCCTTTGGCCTTGGCTCATTCACGCGTGCTCATGTTTGCGGATGACGTCAAGATTTGTTATTCCTATAATGATCCTTCTTTCCAACAGTACTTGCAATCAGATCTCGATGCGTTCTGTGATTGGTGCCACGTTAATAAATTACACCTTAATGCCTCTAAGTGTTCTTTTATGACTTTCAGTCCTTTGTCTCCGCTCCTAGCTCATTACTCTATTTAGTCTGTTCTGTTAGATTGTGTACCATCATTCAAAGACTTAGGCGTTTTGTTTGACTCAAAACTTTCATTTAATTTTCACATCTCTTTAATTGCCAATAGAGCATGCAGTCTTCTTGGCTTCATAAAACGTTGGGCCAAAGAATTTGATGATCCCTATGTAACAAAGGTTTTATACACTTCGTTAGTTCGCCCCACTCTAGAATATTGCGTGTGTGTACAAGTGTGTTGACTACATTTGCAAAAAAATAAATCCCTAATGTATTAAAAAATATTTTCCAAAGTATACTGAATCCTGGATATGGATTCCGGAGAAGGAGAATAACCCAATCTTCATTCGTTGAATTCAAAATATGAACTGATTTTATTTACAATTGTTCTTAAAATATCTTATTCTAATGAGACTCAAAACCCACGTTTTCGGGGGTTGAAAATTGTTATTATTTTGGGCATGGCTTCGGCCACTTGACATCCTGCTGTTGTGATCTTTTGGGTAAGTTTAAAATTACAATTTTCTACAATGTGTGTGGCTGATTGTAATTCTAGTCATATGCTAGATTAGTTGTTTATGACAAAAGTACAATTGTATTATATTTTCTTTAGTGCATCTGATTTGGTGAAGCCGCTTCAGATGAACACGATGTTTATTCTTAAACATTCTGAAAGGGGCGCCAAATGTGACGTATTGGAATTTATTTTTATAGTAGTTAGTTGTCTTATACAAATTAATATTAATATTGTCATTAGTAAGATAACTGTTGTTAAAGAAGCATGACGAGCAACATGAGAGAAGTTAACCCTAACAAATCAATGTTATCCTTCTTTTAAGTGACTTCCTATTCTGTTGTATAGTTTACCAAATGGATTTACTAATATCGCCCGATGCCTAACAATTTTTGTTTCGGTATATCTACCCACTCCTGATGTGTATTACTGTGTTGACTTCTAGCCTTTTTATAGAGACTTTAAAGACCAACTACTTTTACCTCTCGGCTTAAGTCAATGTGGCTTTTGCTGGTATCTGAATTTTGAGTGGTTATTCGGTTTAAATGTTGTTGTTTGTAAAGATTTCATGCCGGGGGCCATAAACTTATTTCTTTTACCTCAGCTTTTATCTTACCTCTAAGGTGAGGTCCTGGCGGTTGAGTCGAGTTTGTTTTAAATTGTGTTGTATTTATTCTCTCTTTTACCTTTCTTCTCCCAACGCCTTTTAAAACCTGTGACATCTATTGTTGTTGCCACTACAGATTTATTGCTTTTTGATTTGTTGCATCCCGAGACGATCCAACCAAATTGAGTATTTTGACCTAGTAGGCCATCAATCTTTGTAACTCCTTCTTTTATGATTCGGGTATATACGTTACCCCCGTTTACCCCCATTATTATATCAACCTTACCGGGTTTATTATCGGGTTTAGGATCAGCAAGTACGTAGGATTGCCAAATGTCAAAATTGACAAATCCACGCTTCCCCCCTTTTAATGGAAGAGCTTTCATTAACTTTGTCAACACAATTGCCTCAACCTTAAGAAGTTCTTTCCATGGATTTCGCGTCTTCACATCTATTTTTACCTTATATTTTGATTTTTTGGATTATATTGACGATGCGCCACTTATTTCTGTATATTGTTTCATTTTAGGTAAATTTAGTATTTGAGCCGCCTCTTCAGATAAAATAGTAGGTACTCTGTGAACCACTATTAATAAGGGCTCTTAGAGTCTTATATCCTCCATTTACATTTTTTACTCTAATTAGAGCTGTAGCCAATAGTGTTGATTGTGCCGTTACACAAGTATTAACTCGCCTGTTTTTTTCAAAATGGAGTAAGGTTTGGTGACCCTTACTACACAATGAACAGACCATTTCATTTGTGCATACTTCATTGCTTGAATGGTTCAAGCATCTTGTGCAAATCTGTACTTCTTTGGCCATTTCATACCCTTCCATAGGTGCCCTGCAACTTTGCAGCTCGGACTATTATCTACGAACACCGAACCCGACGTTTTTTGCTCATGGCACTTAGCGAATAATATCTTTGCTCCAAGTATTCCATGACATCAGATAGCAATTGTATCTGCCTTGTTTTTCTAATTTGACTCTTATATAATTGTAGAGTCTCTCTGTCAAATTTCCTTAGTAGTATTTGTGCAAATATTATGTCCACTTCATCGGACAAATTTGTTTTAATTTTAATTAAGTGCATTGACTCATTAACTATGTCAATCACTCCCTTTATACTTTTTGCGAATTCATTGTTGATCATCGGTAAATCAACGATCCGATTTTATTGGTCGGAAAATACCCTCCGATTATTTTCATACCGCTTGGCTAGCAGTTCCTAAGCGGCACTTTAATTGTCAGCTGAACCTGACAATAGATGAGATACCATGCTCTTAGCTGTAAATAATTGAACTTAAAAGCAAGACATAAATCTTCTCTTTTTTCAATTAATTCCGTAAATAATTCCACAAACAGGTCCCATTCTCTAGGCTCTCCAGAAAATGTGGGTACCTGTATTTTTGGCAACACCGGCAGTTCCTCTCTCACGGTAACATTCTCAACTTTCAAATTTTTCTGATCGTTTTTTTTTTCTTCTAACGCTACCAAGGCATTCTGAAGGTCGAACTCTAATTCTTCAATGACCTCTTTAAACGTATCATTACCTATAAACTCAACTGTATAAGCTTGGCACATCTTTACCTTCCTGAACAAGAATTTTATTTTTTAACATACATTTCGCCTGTTCTATTGTCTATCGTACGCAAATCTTTGCTCACCATGTCCAAATATTGCTGGAGCTGACGGACCTTTTCTTGAAATTTTTCTATCTCTTCTATCTTCTTCAACCATTTAGGCAACTCATATTGCTTCGCTAACAATTTTTCAGTTTTGGTAGGCAACATTTTGAATGGTGTATGTATGTGACAATAAAATTTTTTTTTTTTTTTTGAATATGGTTATTCTAAGCACATCATACATGTTGACAAACGTTGTTTGGTTGATGGTAATCTTGTCGGTGAATGTCACCAGGTAGGTGCCGTTCATCCTTTTTTTCGTTGCCGACTTCGTCTATGATGTCCATGGTGGCGTCTTTGATGATAACCATTCCCTCGTCCACAACTATTAAGGGTTCCAGGTGACCTGGTCTGGAGCTACAATTGGCTTGACTTCCGGCTACTAATTGTTGCGTGCAGCCATTCGTGGGCGATCTTTTGCAGAATGTTGTGGTTACCGCCAATTGGCAGCCCTCGACTGAGAATAGCTCCGTACCACAATCAGCAACTACGTTTCTGTTATTAAAATCTAAAAAAGTGTTATCCCGTTCTACCAGGTAAAGGCTGATATTCTTACAGACAGATTGTGGGTGAGGAAATTTGATTAAAAAATTACAAATTGTTAAAATTTTGAAAAACCTTAATACTACCTACATCTAATAAATCTGACATACTAATATTTGTGAGATTTTTGTTGGTCATTTCATTGACATCCAGGTCATCGAGGATTATTGGGTTCAACAAATTCGCTTTTGCCAAAGTGGTTGTTAAAATTAAATTTTCAAGGTCTGAAATGACCATTCTGTTTTTTGCTAGGATGGTTTCAAAAAAGTGTTCGTGATTGACATTTTCTGTTTTACTTATTTGGTTTATGGAGTTCGTTATTGCATTCAGTTTTTCCTGTAATTTGTTGTTGATCTTGACTTGCTTATTTTCTGACCCTATTATTTGGTCTTGTTTAAACTTGATCTGTTCCCAGTCGTCAAAGGAGTTCCGGCCACTACTTTCAATGTAGTGCCTAAAATATTTAAACTTCTAGCGCCTTTATGATGAACCGTCATCGTTTCTGTTAGCGTGTCGATTTTTCTAATATCTGTCAAAATAATTCTTTTAATATGATCTTCCTTAAAGAATTCAATAGTTTTCCTGGTCTCGTCCGCGTATGTCCTGTATGAGGTGTAAGGAAGCTCTGGCTGGGGTTCAATTCTCAGTCCCAGAGTCCAGTCTACAGAACATTTATTTGATCTGGAGACCTGGATGAGTATTAGGATTGGGGACTGAGAACACATGAAAGGGAAAAAGGGAAGGGAAAGGAGTAAGAGGAGAGTCCAAGAGAAGTAACAACGACTGATCTCGTCTGCCAAGCGAAGACCGCTTGGCCAAGATCCGTTGCCTCTTGGACGGTTAAGGGAAGCGGGAAAGGGAATGTTAGTGTGGTTATGGGAAAGGGATGGTGTAGAGGAACTGCAACGACTGATCTCGTCTGCCAATGACTCATCCTGCCGAAGTCCGCTGATCCTTTGGCTCCACTCAAGTAGTTAAGTGGTCAAGGAAAAGGGAAGGGAAAGGGTATACACAATTTGGTCACATATAAAGTAATAATGCCGGGTGTATTAAATGTTAATGTATACTTTATTGTTGATTAACTGATACTACACATTTTTAGTAAGTTGGGTCCCTACCGCACTCAAGTAGAAATGAAGGAGGATCTAAGGACATGAGCTCACCTGCTAATCCTGGATGATTTCCTTAGGGCACTGTGGCTATTACTTTTCGCTGCTATTGCTTGCACTTGTCGACTTTTCACTCTCGTGGTTACTGGCGAAGTGATTTTCTCCTAATTCTAGCTCTCTGTTCAAACCCACCCTTGCTCTGCCTACTTATGTCCTAACGGTGAAAACATTCGATGCGTCTTGTCCTTTTTTCGTTGCCGACTTCGTCTATGATGTCCATGGTGGCGTCTTTGATGATAACCATTCCCTCGTCCACAACTATTAAGGGTTCCAGGTGACCTGGTCTGGAGCTACAATTGGCTTGAGTTCCGGCTACTAATTGTTGCGTGCAGCCATTCGTGGGCGATCTTTTGCAGAATGTTGTGGTTACCGCCAATTGGCAGCCCTCGACTGAGACTAGCTCCGTACCACAATCAGCAACTACGTTTCTGTTATTAAAATCTAAAAAAGTGTTATCCCGTTCTACCAGGTAAAGGCTGATATTCTTACAGACAGATTGTGGGTGAGGAAATTTGATTAAAAAATTACAAATTGTTAAAATTTTGAAAAACCTTAATACTACCTACATCTAATAAATCTGACATACTAATATTTGTGAGATTTTTGTTGGTCATTTCATTGACATCCAGGTCATCGAGGATTATTGGGTTCAACAAATTCGCTTTTGCCAAAGTGGTTGTTAAAATTAAATTTTCAAGGTCTGAAATGACCATTCTGTTTTTTGCTAGGATGGTTTCAAAAAAGTGTTCGTGATTGACATTTTCTGTTTTACTTATTTGGTTTATGGAGTTCGTTATTGCATTCAGTTTTTCCTGTAATTTGTTGTTGATCTTGACTTGCTTATTTTCTGACCCTATTATTTGGTCTTGTTTAAACTTGATCTGTTCCCAGTCGTCAAAGGAGTTCCGGCCACTACTTTCAATGTAGTGCCTAAAATATTTAAACTTCTAGCGCCTTTATGATGAACCGTCATCGTTTCTGTTAGCGTGTCGATTTTTCTAATATCTGTCAAAATAATTCTTTTAATATGATCTTCCTTAACGAATTCAATAGTTTTCCTGGTCTCGTCCGCGTATGTCCT
This sequence comes from Drosophila tropicalis, assembly GCF_018151085.1. Taxonomy (NCBI): domain Eukaryota; kingdom Metazoa; phylum Arthropoda; class Insecta; order Diptera; family Drosophilidae; genus Drosophila; species Drosophila tropicalis. The sequence continues at coordinate 1,158,636 of NW_027172360.1, read as the reverse complement.
GTATGAGGTGTAAGGAAGCTCTGGCTGGGGTTCAATTCTCAGTCCCAGAGTCCAGTCTACAGAACATTTATTTGATCTGGAGACCTGGATGAGTATTAGGATTGGGGACTGAGAACACATGAAAGGGAAAAAGGGAAGGGAAAGGAGTAAGAGGAGAGTCCAAGAGAAGTAACAACGACTGATCTCGTCTGCCAAGCGAAGACCGCTTGGCCAAGATCCGTTGCCTCTTGGACGGTTAAGGGAAGCGGGAAAGGGAATGTTAGTGTGGTTATGGGAAAGGGATGGTGTAGAGGAACTGCAACGACTGATCTCGTCTGCCAATGACTCATCCTGCCGAAGTCCGCTGATCCTTTGGCTCCACTCAAGTAGTTAAGTGGTCAAGGAAAAGGGAAGGGAAAGGGTATACACAATTTGGTCACATATAAAGTAATAATGCCGGGTGTATTAAATGTTAATGTATACTTTATTGTTGATTAACTGATACTACACATTTTTAGTAAGTTGGGTCCCTACCGCACTCAAGTAGAAATGAAGGAGGATCTAAGGACATGAGCTCACCTGCTAATCCTGGATGATTTCCTTAGGGCACTGTGGCTATTACTTTTCGCTGCTATTGCTTGCACTTGTCGACTTTTCACTCTCGTGGTTACTGGCGAAGTGATTTTCTCCTAATTCTAGCTCTCTGTTCAAACCCACCCTTGCTCTGCCTACTTATGTCCTAACGGTGAAAACATTCGATGCGTCTTGTGCTTTGGCACGCGTCACGATCGCCGTCTCTCTCTTTCACTTTCGATTTTCTCATGGTCTCTTTAGCGTCGACATGCAGCGCAGCGTCCACTGTCGGGAGGTTGTTCTCTCCGCGACGCGACGACGCTGCAGCCACATCAAGACGGTAGTTGGAAGGAGAGAGAGGCGCCGCCTCTCGTAAATATTGCCTATCAGAAAAAAGGAACTACAGTTAGTTTGAGTATTGAGATATTTAATGTGCCCTCCATGGGCGTATCAAAAATAAACGAAAAATAACCAAAAACCGGGGCTAACTTCGACCGCGTCAAAGTTTGTATACCCTTGCAACTTTTTTGGTAACTGTTTCCTTACCTATTAGCCATCAATGTGGAAAAACGTTTTATCTAAAAAGGCTTATGTTTGCGAAAGAATGGCCTACAATCATCGGAAATAACGAAGATATTGATCATAGTCACTGTTTTCCACCGATCGTTCCTATGGGAGCTATATGATATAGTCACCCGATCTTTATCGAATTCGGCACAGTCATTAACAGATCGCGTTAAAAGTAACCAAGTTATTTACAAAAGCCACTGTTTTCGACCGATCGACTATGGGAGCTATATGATATAGTCATCCGATCTTGTTCAAATTTGGCACAGTAATTAATAGGCGTAATAATCTCTCTAATATTAATTTTCACGATAATAGCGCAGAAAATAACGAAGTTATTGAGAAAAGTCACTGTTCGTGACTTTGGCGTTTGTATGGGAGCTATATGATATAGTGGTCCGATCCGGCTGAATCCGAGATATACAACCCCTGCAGTATATACAAGCCTACGTGCAAAATTTTAGCTCTTACGGTCTAGGAGGAGTTTGCGTTGATCCAGACGGACGGACGGACGGACGGACGGGCATGGCTATTTGAACTCGTCTCGTCGTGCTGATCAAGAATATATATACTTTGTATGGTCGGAGATGCTTCGTTCTATGCGTTGCACACTTCTGACCAAAATTAATATACCCTTTTTGCAAGGGTATAAAATGGGAGCCCCACAGGGGCGTAGTTTAGGATACCAGCTGAAGAAATGTGATTCGTCACAGAGGTAATGTTTGTCGTATGTCCGAGGTAGCTGTACTCTTTCTAAACTGTCACGTATCCGTCCAGTATCTGTATGAATTCTGCTTTGGTATAGTCCGTAATTTTCATGGTTATTGTCGCGTGTGTCCTCAGTATTATCAAAATCAGTATAAAGTCCGTTCTCTAATTTCTGATATTATAAAATAGTCTTATTACTCTAGTAGGTGTAGAAGTGTGCAAACCTAATTTTAGAAAAACAATTTTTAGAGGTTCTATTTTATTTCCATAATTCGCCAAATTAATCAGTTTAAACAGTTTTTTTTCCTTTTCGTGATTAGTGTTTTGTGCTTTGCTCTGCTTTGTGCTTGTGCTCAGCTTCTCTCCCGCGCATTCACTTTTGTAAGGCCGCCTCTCAAAGCTCGGCTTATAACTGTTCTTGCACTCTCTGTTGTGCTGTGCACTCTAGCTGTCTCTTTGTTCTATTTGTAATTATTGATTTTTAATCAATAATTGTCTTTGTGCTGTGTATTTCAATTTTTCTATATATTTTTATATACATATATTTTTTTTTGCCCTGTGTTTCTTGCTCTTGCAAGCATTCTGATCGTTTTGATGATCAGTATAGAGAAATATCTTGTTGGCTCTGCGATAATCTTATTCACTTAAAATGTGCTGGCCTCAATGGCCGCGACTACGACAAATTTTTTGGTTTGTCTGTGTCTAAGCCTGAGCTTGGCTTAATGCGCTGGACTTGCCCATCCTGTGCCAGCCAGCAGCTTGATTTTAGCCGTATGTATAGGGATCTTCGTTTAAAGTTTCTTTCTTTAAGCAAACTGGCCAGACAGCTGTCTAACGAGTGTGACTCTAGCGTTCAATTATTGTCGCAATTCAAGTTTGTTCCCCCTTCTGAGAAATTGCACAAGAAATGTACCCCTGAGTTGCCTCGCAAGCAGTCGCCAGCTCTTTCTATTACTTCGTCTCCCATTTTACTTTCGCCTACAACATCTTCTTGTCCCTCTTTATGCTCTTCTTTTCAGATTGAAGTACCCATTACAAGCCCTGGTGTACCTCAATCTATCCCTCACGGGAACTCTGATCAATCACAGGATAATGCTGGCTCTCAATCACTTGCGGATCCCAATGCTCCTCCGCCTCCACTAAATGTAGTGCCTCATCGCAAACAATTATTTATCTCTAGGCTTGCTCCAGATACTTCTGAGTCGTCTGTGGCAGCTTACATTGGTACTATTTGCCCTGCTAAGGTTTTAATTCAAAAGTGTAAGTTTTCTAGGCCTCGCGAAATCTCCTCTTTTAAAATTATAGTACCAAATGAGTACTTCTCAGCTATGGTTGACCCTAATTTTTGGCCAGATGGCCTAGTTGTACACGAGTTTGCGCCCAATAAGCGCTCTCGTCCGTTGCCTGTCCACCTTCCTAATTTATCTTCTGCTTCAACAAACTAATTACGTCTAGTCTTTGCATTCATTATCAAAATGTAAGAGTACTTTTTACCAATCTCTCTCACCTATTCTGTGATAGCCAAACCTTTTCGGGTGACATATTAGCTTTCTCTGAAATTTGGCTTACTCTGTTTTGGATAATGAAATTCTTTCTAATAACTTTATTTCTTATAGGCTTGATCGTGTTGGTCGTCGTGGCGGTGGAGTACTCATTGCTGTCAACTCGAATCTGTCTTCAAGTGTGGTGCCGATTAATCTCCCCTTAGGTGTTGAGTTTATTTGCGTCGAAGTTACATGTTCTAAGTTTAGCCTATATATCTCTTGTTCATATATTCCTCCAGCTTCTGATATCATGATCTACGTGCACCATGCTGATGCTTTACGAACTATTTTTGGTCGTCTTTAAGATCGTGATTTTCTTATAGTTTTAGGCAAGTGCCTAATATTTCTTGGCTTGTTGATGAAAATCTATCTTTCTTAATTCCTTCATCTCAACATGCCTAGCCTACTTGAATGTCCTTTATATCAGTTGAATTCTTTCCTTAAAAAGAAAAAGAAAAGAATCCTTGATCTTGTTTTTGTCTCTGATCCCAATTTTAGTGCTGTATCACGAACACAGCCACCAGTGAAACCTGAAGATCCTTATCACCCTACCATTGAAGTTACTATTTCTTACAATTCCGTTACAAATTCATTTAATAACATCTCGAATTCTCGTCGTAGATGTTTTCGTCAAACAAATTTCAATCTTCTTAACAGCCTTATTTTCTCTTTTGATTGGTCATTTCTATTTGAGTGCTGCGATATAGATTGTGCAGTGAAGTTTTTCTACTCTGCTCTTAATTCTCTAATTGATAAATGCGTTCCCTATGTGAATGTCTCTACCGTCTCCAGCTCGCCAGTCTGGTTCACACGAAGGCTCTCTAATCTTCGTAACATTAAATCGAGATATTTTAAAAGATTTAAAAAAACTGGTTCGCGACTTGACTATGCAAATTATTGTATAGCCAAATCTCAATTTTGTCTTTTAAATACTCAATGCTACAACAATTAACTCGTTCGCTGTAAGGTTGAATTTTATAGGAACCCCAAAAGATTTTACAACTTTGTCAATTCCAAAAGACGCTCTAATGTACTACCTTCCACCTTCAGACTTAACGACCAGACTGCTAATAATGATTCAGATATTGCAGATCTGTTTGCTGAATTCTTTTAGTCGACTTATTCTACTACTGTTTCGGATCCCACACCCTGTCCCTTTTCAATCCCACATTTAAATTGTATGTTTTTTCCTAGTATTACTGAAGACTGTATTATCTCTAGCTTGTCATCTATGACGTCTTCCTTCGTTCCCGGGCCTAATAATATACCTAGTTGCATCCTTAAAATGTGTTCGATTTCCCTATCTAAGCCTTTAGCTCGGTTATTCTTTATATCGAGTGAGACTTGTAGCTTTCCTGATATTTGGAAGGAGTCCTTTATTATTCCGCTTTTAAAAAAGGGTAGCAAATCGGATATTTCTAACTACCGTGGCATTGCCAAACTTTCGGCAATACCTAAGCTGTTTGAGAAAATTATTACGTCTTTCCTTCAACATCTATCCAGATCCACTATTTTTCCTTGTCACCATGGCTTCATGAAAGGTCGTTCGTTGCTTACCAACCTTTTAGAGTTGACTACCCTTGTACACCATGGCTTCCGTAAAAAGTGTCAAACTGATGTTATTTATACTGACTTTAGTAAGGCTTTTGATACCGTTGATCATTCTATGCTTCTCGCGAAACTTAACATCATGGGTTTTTCCCCAAAACTATTGGCTTGGTTAAAGTCGTATCTTATTGGCAGAACCCAAAAGGTGTCTTTTCGTTCCTCGACATCTAAAACTGTTCGAGTGACGTCGGGTGTACCCCAAGGCAGTCATCTGGGCCCACTATTATTTACATTGTTTACAAATGATTTGCTCATGTTTACGGATGACGTCAAGATTTGTTATTCCTATAATGATCCTTCTTTCCAAGAGTACTTGCAATCAGATCTCGATGCGTTCTGTGATTGGTGCAACGTTAATAAATTACACCTTAGTGCCTCTAAGTGTTCTTTTATGACTTTCAGTCGTTTGTCTCCGCTCCTAGCTCATTACTCTATTAAGTCTGTTCTGTTAGATTGTGTACCATCATTCAAAGACTTAGGCGTTATGTTTGACCCTAATCTTTTATTCAATGTTCATATTTCTTCAATTGTCAATAGAGCATGCAGACTTTTTGGCTTCATTAAACGTTGGGCCAAAGAATTTGATGATCCCTATGAAACAAAGGTTTTATACACTTCCTTAGTTCGCCCTACCCTAGAATATTGCTCGCCAGTGTGGAACCCGCAATATGATGTTCACCAGCGTAGTATTGAATCGGTATAGAAGCAATTCCTTAAGTTTGCGCTACGCGGTCTAAATTGGGACGCGGGTCTTCGCCTACCTTCTTATTCTGATAGACTTCTTCTTATTAATCTTCCTTCACCTTATCTCTCCTCATCTTTCTGTCACTTCTCTTCGCGCTATACTTTTTAATCATCTACAGCGAAACCAATGAAAATATTCTGGACTTGGATTGGCTGCAACTCATCCCCGACCACATTGGCTGTGAACCGGGCATAGCTGGCACCTTGTGCAAATAAAACACCTCCACCGGGTCGGGGATGTTTAGATGTGTATAAATCTAAGCTACCTTCTTCATTTAATTTCTATCTTTAGCTTAAGCTTTTTTGTCGACTGCTGTGTTAGTTGACGTAAATAAATAAATAAATAAATAAATTGTCCTTATGGACCTCGCTCCCCTTTATAATTCCTTCCTTGTACAAAGGAGTAAGTTTGTTACCAAGCCGTTTGTTTGACTTTATCAAGACTTTGTCACCCCGTTGGTACTTTTTGTCTATTCTAGTTCTGTTTTCCTCTTCCATTTGTTTGTTCTGATCATCTTTTATCTTTTTGGCAATTTGCAATCCCTCTTCTACCGTATTTTAATGAACTGCTTCGATTGGATTTTTGTTCAACACTGAATGGATTGACCTGTCATACTTTACTGTTGCTAGGAGTAAAATATCGATAGTGTCGCTAGCCTGAGCTGTTATTTTGTCGCACCGTGCGATCTCAAGTAACGTGCTGAGGAATCTTTCCACTTGACCGTCAGATGTACTGTGTAGGGGTGGGGCGTTGACGATTTGTATTTCAAACTCATTTAATAGGAGGGACCTTATTGTTTCAGAGTTTATCGACCTTTCATTATCGCAATATATTGTCTTAACATTAGCAAAGAATTGACTAACTGTTGAATGGCCGGCTTTACGTCAACTATGGATCTCCTGCGTAAGCTGGTACTGGTGTGGTACCCAACTTATGTTTTTTTGGATGCCTGTCATATTTTGCGACAGAGCAGATCTTGCAATTAATTGGCTGCAATTTCTGTGGTCAATTTTCCCATGTTCGGGAAAAAAATTGTCTTGCAAAATTTGTTTCATGTTTTCCTGGGCTGCACGGTGCGCCCTGTTATGTTCGGTCACTACAATGTCTTTTTGTTCCGACTTGTCTGGTACATCTGTAACGATGTGGTTGCAGTACCAGAATTTTGTTGCCGGATACAGTTCAACCAATTTGTGCTGAATAAGAGCAAGAATTGGCATTTCCAACAACTTAAGGGCTTATCGAATACATCAATAGTGTCGCGTTAATGTTGTAACGCGAACGGGCGTCTGCTAGGAAATTTTCCTTTCCTGGCTTATAAATTATTTTTGCGCCATGTCTATCAATATATGCTTTCCACCGTATTAGTTTCGCGTTCGAATTTTTGTCTGATACGGCAAAGGTTAATGGCTGATGGTCGGTAAATAAGTTTAGGTATCTTACCCCGTAGTAGGTAGTTTCTCAATTTTTTTGGTGACCACACTATGGCAAGAAGCTCTCTTTTGTTGGTCGCAAAATGTCTTTCGTTATTACGTAATTTACGGGATATCGTGGTAATTGGTCTGCCTTTTTGTGAAAGGACAGCGCCTAGCCCATCACCAAATGCGTCTGTGGTAAGATCGAATGGTTGTCGAGAATCTCGGTAGGCTAAAAAAACTTCTTCTGATGCTAAAATATCTTTAAGCTTGGAGAATGTCTGCAATTGTTCTGAAGTAAACTCGATTTTTATTTTCCGAGACATGTTTTTGCTAACTTTTCCGTTATCGCAATTTAAAATATCTGTAAGGGGACCTGCGATTTTTGCGAAGTCTTTTATGAAGCAGCGATAATAGCTGACAAGGCCGAGAAATGATCTGAGATCAAAAAGGGTACTTTGCATTGGAAAATTTTTGATTGCCTGAACTTTTTCAAGTGAAGTTATGATACCATCCCTAGATACGATAAATCTCAGATACTCCACATCTTTTTTTTAAAAAATTGGATTTTTCCTGTGATACTCGCATCCCCGTGTCCTGAAGGCTTTTAAGGACCCATTCAATGTCCCTAACATGGTCTTCTTTCGTTTCTTTATAGACGTAGCATGTTCTACTTATCTTTTCCCTAAGGACGTCATCGATGGCCCTCTGGAACATACTGGGTGCATTTTTGAGACCGAAGTAAAGTCTGCAGAATTCATACTTCCCATTATTGACAGAAAAACAGTTTTCTCCCGGTCTTTTTCTGCTAGAGTTTTTTGATGAAATCCCGATTTAAGGTCCAATGTGACAACATTGTTGAAATCATTGGAATAGGGTACTACTGTCATCTGTAGTATTTTGGTTTAGTTTCTTAAAGTCAATTGCTAGCCTCTTTTTATGGAAGCCGTTTTCATCTGTTCCTTTTTTGTCGACCACCCAGGTCGGATTATTATAGAGATTTTGAGGGCCGAATTATGCCGTGGGCTAGAAGTTGTTTAACTTCTGCGTTGACAAAGTCCGTAACGCCGATTGGGAGTGGGTATAGTCTGGAGTATACCGGTTCCCCATTTGTTCGAATAGTTGCTACAGTATTTATGTTATTTGGCGGAGACTCGTCAGGGTCTGCGAACGCTCCTACTCTTTCGTCCATCATCTTGTTGAAAGACTTAAGTACAGCAGCCGGGACGTCTATAAATGAAATTTACTTGTGGGCAACGGGTAAAATTAATGGCTTCGGATCTATTTTTTGTAACTATTCGGTTGTTTAACAGATTGATAGTTGCTCCGACCTTTTTTATACTTTCGATATAAGGGCTTCGAATACGCCACACACAAAAACGCTCCGCAGCCGAAATTACTACAGTTGCTCCGCTAGCCAAACTGCCTTTAAATTTGAACGCACACACTTTTTATTAAGCAATAATATTTTGCTTTTATTTTATCCTCTTTCTCTTACCACTGGTGCGGGAAAACAAGAGTTAATTTATTTTGCAACCTTTAGCTGATCTTATTTATATTTATACTTGCATAAGAATTCAGACTTTAATAAGCTGATTCACTCTCTGAGTCTCTTACCACTGGTGGGGGAAAACTACAGAGTTCCCTTTCTTGAAGGACCAAAATGAATAGGGATTCCGGAGAAGGAGAATAACCCAATCTTCATTTGTTGAATTCAAAATATAAACTTATTTTTTATAGGGAGTCTTAGGCTCTAGGAGGTAACAATTGTTCTTAAAATATCGTATTCTAATGAGACTCAAAACCCACGTTTTCGGGGGTTGAAAATTGTTATTATTTTGGGCATGGCTTCGGCCACTTGACATCCTGCCGTTGTGATCTTTTGGTTTAGTTTAAAATTACAAGTGTTTTCCTACAATGTGTGTGGCTGATTGTAATTCTAGTCATATGCTAGATTAGTTGTTTATGACAAAAGTACCATTGTATTATATTTTCTTTTACAAATGAATCCGAGCAATAACCGTGGACGACCCAAGATTGATTTAAGTACATCATCAAAAAGGACGAAACGTCGCCGGATCGCCGGGCTACAAAAACACGATGAGTCTGCGCTAATGTTTTGCGCTCATCTGATTTCGGTTTGTCTTTTTTAACGGATATTCATAAATTGTGAAGCCAGGCCTTAGCCCCGGCCCTCTAGTTTAAATTGCAGTCTGTTACACATAGGCTTTTATCTTCGACAATACGGTTGGTAAACTTTTGTGGCCTGTGCTGCCATCAAAACTCCATTTGCCAAATAATGTTAAATTATTCTCCGTTTGATCAACACCATTTTCAATTGAGTTTTTTTAGAGCTCTAAAATGCTTAAAGCTGTGTTGTGGAGAAGCCTTTGCAGTTCGACTTCTGCATATGCTTCATCTACCGTAATGTTGTCGTGATACTTCAAAGTTTTAAATTTGAGAATTTTCTCAAAACTGGCTTCACAATTTATCGCGCCAAAGTTTGTATACCATTGCAAGTTTTATGTTACTCTTTTTTTACGTATAGCCATCCATCTAATGGACGGCCTACAATCTTATCATGCCAAATAACGATGTTGTTTCTCAAAGTCACTGTATTCCAACGATCGTTCCTATGGGGGCTATATGATATAGTCACCCGATCTTGATTAAATTTAGCACAGTCAATAATATCTATGTTAACTGACAAAAGTCACTGTTTTCGACCGATCGTTCCTATTGGAGCTATATGATGTAGTTATTAAGAAAAGTCACTGTTTGTTACTTTGCCATTTGTATGGGAGCTATATGATGTAGTCGTCCGATCCGGCTGAATCCGAGATATACAACCCCTGCAGTATATACAAGCCTACATGCAAAAGTTTAGCTCTGTAGCTCTTACGGTCTAGGAGGAGGACATGGCTATATGAACTTGTCTCGTCGTGCTGATAAAGAATATACTTTATATGGTCGGAAATGCCTACCCTTTTTGCAAGGGTATAAGGAGAGGAGGAGCACTTTATGGCTAAAATAAATGTCAACCGAATTTGAATTCCCAAAAAAAAATTTTCCATTAATCATTCACTTCAATTAACTATAAATTGGAAGTAAAGCTCTGGCAAGTGAGATCTGCAGAACTTCAGTTTAGCTTCTTAAAGGAAAGAACGAGTTCAAGGAGATTTTTTTTAGCAAATTCATTTTGTCCTCTGAAATTACAGGCATCGATGAAAAATTGGGGAACTCTCCGAAGCTGCACAATCAAACAATAAAGAAATAAAAAAGTGTCCGCTGTAGCATACTTGTGCAGCATACAATGTCACGCGAGTTATGTAGTCAAAGTTCTGCTACACACTCTTTTCGCCTACATTTAACATAAAGAGAGTAAAAGCTCCATCAAGCGTTAAAACTTAAAACTTCTCTCGAGCTAAAAATAAACTTGACACAGTAAGGCTGGTGTCAAAGTGGACGCGATAAGCGATGCGATAATATTGAGCGACAATAAGCCAGAAAGCTCTGCATTCAAATTTATATGTAATCGTTGAATGTGCAAGCGAAGCGAGAAGAGAGCCAAAGCGACGAGTTAAAGCGAGTTGCGAGAAAGCGATTCTGGAAAGCTTTCTCGCTTTATCGCTTCATCCAACTGTTGTTATACGTGTGTTTTCGTTGCGTTCTGAGCTTAAAAAATAGTTGGTTTTTGGTTAAAGTCTGTGGACATGCGAAAAAAAATGCTTTGCAGAATGGAAATTCAAAAGATCGTACTTTCTCATTTTGGAGACGGAAATAATTCCGAAAACAATTAAAAAAATCAAACATTTTTGTTGCAAAAAAAAAAAATATTTATAATTACATAGTTACCTCAAAGTTAGAATAAGTTTTTCTCATGGCGTTATGGGATTAACAACAAAATTTGTCCAACACTTTTCCAGTTTTTAATGAATCTTCGTCAAAATATAATCGAATGTATTGATCGACATTCGATGATTGCAACTGAGACTAAAATTAGAACCCTCGCTAGGTTTCTCGCTTTGCGGAAAGCTTTCACTCTGCCATGCCATCGCTTTGCAGATCTCTGTGATAATTACACTGTGATAGTTTTTTTCAAAAAAAAAAAAAAAGACATGGCAAAATTCGATGGTTTCACCCTATTTCGGGTCCTGCGAATCGAACTGCATCATTTGTTTTTTAAGTTATCACGATGGTTTCATACAAAATTTTTTGCGGAAGTTTTTCATCAAAGTTGCCATTTTTTCGAAAAGTTTGGTTTTTTCATTTGCTTCTAACTTCTAAAATATTTATTCTTTTTACAAACTTTCTTTAGCAAAGTTTCTTAGAATTGAAAGATACAAATATTGGGAAGACATCTAGCCTCTAAATCCGTCCGTTCCCGAGCATTGGGACAAAATGTAAAAAAAATCGAATCTTGACCAAATTTGTTTTCTTTCTCGCATTTTGCTAAAATTGATATTATTCCATTTGAAGCTTGATCATTATATGAGAATTTATTTTGCTCAATGGCAGCAGAAGAGACACCAGACCTATCTAATTTACGATTTATTATTATAACCACATAATCAAATTGAATTTTTTTAGATACGTTAACAAAATTAAACTAACTGTAGTTCTTTAGTTTTTGAAAAATATTTATACAGTCGGTATAATAACTGCATATAAATTGTTTGACAACAATAGTTGTCAAGGGCGTAGCCTGGATTGTGCACGGGGGAGGGGGAGGGGTGCATTTAAATCAATTTACTTAAAGGGGAACTTGATAAAGCATTATAAAAGTTAAGTTATGTTAAGAGAAAAAAATGTTACCCTTTACAAACTTAAATACTGGTTACGCCCTTGATATTAGAAATATTTATTTCCCATAAGCTTTAACTACGTAAGCCTTTTACCGCTATTCTACTGATATCGGTGGGTACTTATGAGACCAAAAATTACCTCTACTGATCGGGTAAGCATAGATGTTAATCGTAATTTTGACTTGCGAACAAGTGTCCCACAAATTTTGCCGGATTTTGCTGTGTATGGAAAATTTACGAGCGCACAATGCAATAACAATTTGCAAAATTGGTCAAAAAGGTTGCGCCTAAAAATGGGTTTCGGCATTCCAATGATTTAGATAGATTCACAATCATACAGATAACTGCTACGCATGCCAGAATAAACTCGCAAAACTAAAGAAGAGTTTTATGGTCTATAAAAGTGTTCAATCTGCACAGTACCTCATTCGGAGTATATTACAATTACAAAGATGTCAAAACAGAAAAGTATAATTCGCCAACATTTGTCACCGAACCTGAAGAGTTACTTTTAACGTATGATCCATCCCAAATCGATAAAACTTGTCAACATCTCTAGATATCCCAAGCTCGATTATATACGATGGTAAGACAACTAAAATGGTCACAAAGGCAAGCGAACTCTTTAGCACATCATTTACAATCTGTTAACATTTTGTCTAAGGATGTAAAAGTGTACGCGTATAGAAAGAGACTTTTGGACTTTTTCGAAATAAACGGCAATAATACGTTTGCATACTCCAAAAATATCGTTGGGTTAATGGAACATATGAAATGCACGTGCAAACTAAAGGAGTGGCGATAGTTTATCGATTCAATGAAACTAATTTTGGATTGTGTTCAGTATAGAAAACATCAATGGAAAATATGTACTGACCTAAAAGTTGTTGCTCTACTCACTGGCTTGCAAGCGGGTTATACGAAAAATATGTGCTTCATTTGTCATTGGGATACCAGATTATACCGACTGTATAAATATTTTTCAAAAACTAAAGAACTACAGTTAGTTTAATTTTGTTAACATATCTAAAAAAAAATGCAATTTGATTATGTGGTTATATTATAAATCGTAAATTAGATAGGCCTGGTGTCTCTTCTGCTGCCATTGAGCAAAATAAATTCTCATATAATGATCAAGCTTCAAATGGAATAATATCAATTTTAGCAAAATGCGAGAAAGAAAACAAATTTGGTCAAGATTCGATTTTTTTTACATTTTGTCCCAATGCTCGGGAACGGACGGATTTAGAGGCTAGATGTCTTCCCAATATTTGTATCTTTCAATTTTAAGAAACTTTGCTAAAGAAAGTTTGTAAAAAGAATAAATATTTTAGAAGTTAGAAGCAAATGAAAAAACCAAACTTTTCGAAAAAATGGCAACTTTGATGAAAAACTTCCCCAAAAAATTTTGTATGAAACCATCGTGATAACTTAAAAAACTAATGATGCAGTTCGATTCGCAGGACCCGAAATAGGGTGAAACCATCGAATTTTGCCATGTCTTTTTTTTCGACTATCACAGTGTTATCGCTTGTAGCATCGCATCGCTTATCGCGGCCACTCTGACATCAGCCTAAGAAAACGAAACTGAAGAAAACAAATACACAAGACGTAAAAAACTGTAAAAACAAATAAATAGAAAAATATATGTAAATGTATACGATAAAAAAACAACTTAAATATTAAATAAATAATGATTTTAAACAATTACAAAACTGACTATATCAAAGTAAAATTTTTATATTAGCTGTATAAATTATAATAAGTGGTAAACAATTGTATTGTCATAAATAAACCACTTCAAACCCCTCTTATTGCACTTCTAGGCTATCAAAAAATAATTTTTAGAAAGTGTCTTTTTTTTTATTTTTCATATATTCATTAAAGCATCAAAACTAAATAGAAAAATATAATAGTTTAATAATAATTAATTTAATTATGAAATTACAAAAATAGTAAAGAAAAGAATAATGAATTAGTATGAGTAAATCAAACACTGATTTTGGTAAAAATAATTTTTTTTCCTTGGTAATTTTCTTTGACCAGAAATCAGAGGATCAGAGGTCAAAAGCAACCTATATATTAAGTCCTGATTTTTGGCTACCCGTGAAATTATATTTGTATGGTTTAGTCGATACTTCTTAACGTCCTTATTTCTTGCCTCAGCAGCTTCTTCTGAGAGCTCTCCAATAGATACTAATGCCTTCTTAATAATATCTGGCGCATGAATTAAAATTTTGTGAACCGAGGGAGGAATATAGTACGAGTAATACTTAGTTGTTAGTTCTCGAGCAGTAGCTAGAGCCAATTCTCGAAATTTTTCTACATTAATTTTATAGCCTGATAATAATGTTTGTAGTAAAATTGCACAATTTTCAATAAGGTGTTTTTTTATGCCATTTATTTCAGCAGACACTTGGGCTTCGTTGAATAATCTTCTTGCAGTGTTCCCATCATTTGAGAATCCACTTCCACCTGTTCTTGGTTTGTCGACAATTAAATCCATTTTGTTACGAAATTCGCACTGAATAATTTGTTTCCTTCATAGAAATTGGTGTTTATTTTCTGCGCCGTTTACTTGCCACTGTTTTATTTCGAGTCTATTTGAAACGTGAAGCATATGTTCAAAAAATCGAATGTAGGCATGTAATGGAGTTGTCGATATCATTCATCTCTGTCGGCTTAGCTTGGCATATGTAGCATTTTGCAGATGAGGTTTCAGTAAAGGCATTGCACACTTTGCCATCTACCATAGTTAGCATAAGAATGTGATCGACAACAAATTTGCGTTTGGTAACTGTTCGGAATTCAGTAGGAGGAAGTTCGTGAATTTTGTTTTTAATGTAAAGTTCTTCATTTTTTATTAAAAGAACTGATTCCTTTTGAAATTAAATCCGTATAGGGCGGCAATAGCGGGTGGAGGAAGCTCGAGGGTTTTTCCAAATTATTTTGTGCGCCTCATCATCCTTTGATTTGGTAATTAATTGAAGAGGGACATATGATGTGATAAACAAATTGCTGTCTTCTGCATTATTATTTTCGAATGTTTGTTTATATTCGCTGTGCCCAGAGCTGCCTATTAATTTAAGGTTATTTGAGCAATCACTGAGTTCATTAATAACCTCACTCTGCAATTCTAAAATCCGAGATGCAGTGTGGTCCAATAATTTTTGCAATTCAACTTCAGCAACAGATTCTGAAACTGTTATTTCCTCCGGATAGCTTTTCTGTTTTTCCTTCAAAATACTATCATAACAGGGTAAGAAGTTAATATCCAGTATATTATTAACAAAGCTTCTAATAAGCAGATACTGATGTTTTGTTAAATTTGCATCAGTTATAAGTGATATTGCTTCACACGTCTTTGCAGGAAAGATCGATGAATTCGGTTGTCTACAAGCATTTCGCAAATCATCAGCTGCGGATTCATCAAATTCTGCTATATCTGCTATCCGTCGCCGCTTAGTTCTTTCTGAGCACTCAAAAAGACTTAAGATATAATCCAGTTTTGACACCACATTATTGCCACTAAATTCATAACCATCAGATTCAAATGTATGTTTCAGGTTTCCAAGTACTTGTTTAGCTTTATCAGCAAATGAACCTTTTTCCAAACACCACATATCAAAAATATATATGCGTGAGCTGACATTGATGAGATGTTCCTGTATATACATATGTATTTATGTATGTATAAATTAAACGAATGCTTTATTAAAATTAAGAAAATAAAAATATTGAAACCAAAGAACAATTAAATATGACGATAAAAACAAAATACACAATTACGAAAGTGCAGTGTGAATACGAAGACAACACAAGAGAATAACACAGATAATAACAACACAGTAGTGTACGCGTAAAGAGACGACACAATAGAATAACACGAATAACACAGAAAGTTGGAAAAAGTAGCAGCTAAAAAAAAAGAACATAAACTAAGAAAATAATGAATAAAAAAAAGCAAATAAGATTTATTTGAGGGTGAGACGGGGATCACAACTTTTTCTTTAATTAAATCTTACAGGTGACTTATAAAACGTTAGTTATAAAACATTAGGTCAAAATAATTTTATACAAAAATCTTTAAATATATACTATTAACCTTTTTTCAATATTCATTATTAAATTTAACGATTTAGCGCAATTATATTTTAAATATTAATTTTTTCCCTCAGATCTAACTTTTAAACTCCGTTCACTGCACAGCTTGCGTGTTTTTTTCCTCTCTTTTCAAGCTGTTCTTAGCGCGTACCAAAGAAATAACGGAAAAACTAATTCTCCAATTGTTTTGTTGTTTTATTTTGAATTAGTTTTCATACACAGAGTTGCAAATTTCAGTTTTTTTTTTTATTTTTATTTTTGGCCTATGAAACCGACCACTGTGCGATGCTACATCTGATGATGTCTTGGCCCACATTCGGGATAAATTAAATGTCTCCACTATATCGGTAGAAAAGTGTAAATTTTCATAGTCCGGAGACAATTCATCTTTTAAAAACTGTGTTCCAATTGAGTTATTTGACAGAGTTCTTTCTTCTTCATCTATTCCATTCCTTTCTTATCTTTTCCTTCTTTTACTCTACAAAAAAACGGACAATTTACTTCTCTGTCGGCTATCAGAAGGGTCTTAATACTAAACTCACACAACTCTTTGTATATAGTCTGTGTTTTGATTTTGACCTAATTGTCTTTACCGAGACTAGGTTAAGTCCTGATATTTTTGACCATTTTTACCACTGTTGACTTAATCTTTAATGACTGTGTACCCGTAGTGTATCCTGTGGTGACGCAAAAATCAACATGGATTTCGCGGGGGTTGTCAAAACTGATCAATCTTAGCTCTTGGAATTACAAAAAGTATAAAGTATCGGATCTTTCTCGTTACTTGGTTGCTAAATCGAATTTTATTGTATCTAATTCTGAATGCTATAACTCCTTTCAATTTTGCATCATGCAATTCTCCAAAAATCCCAATGCGTAAAGCAAAATTCTATCTCTCTTCCATGGTGTGCAGTTTTTATACCATACACATAGGGCCCGGTGGAAACCCGGAATTTTTGTAATTTTTGCCACACCCTATTACGCCTCCAGAATATACATAAAGCTGCTTTTCTTAAAAAGTATAACAGTTAGAGACATCAAGTTTGGTTTATATACTTGTTTAGAAAGCGCGCAATAACAAATTTTTCAAACTTTTTGCCACGCCCCTTCCGCCCCCGGAATTTACATAAAACCGATTTTCTTAAAAACTATGACAGCTACCGACATTAAATTAGGTAAGTAAACTAGCTTAATAGATGCGCATTACATCGAACTCTAAATGTCATAAGTAAAGAAGTCATTTTTATCTCTTCCCTTCGCGACGGCAACCTGTTAATACTACTAAAGTCAAAGCATATCGCCGAGAAATTCGTTAAAGTTACCAATTTGCCTTGCATCTGCGATGTAGAATGCAAACTCCACAATTCTCTAAACTTCGTGAAAGGTACTATTTACGCTCCCTACCTCATAAATGTCCCCGAAGAAGAAATTATTGAAGAGCTGAAATCGCAAGACGTTCACTCTGTTTTCAAGTATTCCAGAAAAATTGATGGCAATACAAAACCTTCTGGCGTAATTTTGGTCACTTTTGACCAGCAAACTGGAAATCTCATGTCGCACCGTCAAGGTAAGGCAATACATTCCCAACCCGATGAGGTGCAAGACATGCCAGTTATTGGGTCACAAAGCCAAAAATTTGCAATAACCCAACCATTTGCGCTTCGTGTTATCTTGCCCCCATCTCCCAGAACCGTGCACTCGTACATTCTGTGCTAACTGTAATGGTAAACACCCAGCGTCATCCCCTTCATGCCCAAAATACCAGAAACAAAAAGAACTACTCAAAATAAAGACTACGAAAAAATGCAGTATGCGAGAAGCACGCATTATTCTAAAACAACAACAACCAAACATTACAGTAAATTCTTCTACTACGTATGCTTCTGTCATTGCAAACACCCTCCTTACCCCCGCTAGAGCCGCCAAACCAACAACTTCAGTTTGCGATAAGCAAGCCTCAACAAAATATGCTGAACCACAAACCTCTTCACAATCTATATTAAAATTTTACAATGGAACATAAACGGTATCCACAATATTTATAATGAACTTATGCTAATGATAAAAGACCACTCACCTGATGTTTTATGTTTACAAGAAACACATTTACCTCACAAATTTACAAATTTTAATTTTCCTAAGGCTTGTATTGCCTACCTCCACAACTTACCACAAATCACATCGGCCAAACAAGGTATTGGAGTGCTCATCAAACGGCACATCCCCCACACGTACAACCAAATCAACTCAAATATTCTCTGCTCCTTCCTACAGCTTAATATCCAGCGGCATTTCGGATATATTTGACCAATTTAACAGCCCTTCAATAATTTTTCCGATAACCATCGAAATCTCCGTACATTTTAACCCCGACATTACCCCACCGCTGCCATAGTACAAAACCGATCGAGCGAATTGGGATCTTTTCGAAAACAAATGTACCAAGTTAGCTGAAAACTGGGCTAATGGTTATCTCAACCATCAAGCAGCACTGCTGCTAACTGCAGCATCCCACAAACAAAACGTATCCCACATAAAGCCAAAGTCACCTGGTGGAACAACTCTCTTCAACACCTAAGAGATGAAAAGCAATGTCTTTTTCACCTATATAAAACTCTCATGTCAAATGCAGCTCTTATTAAATATAAAAAGGCAATCCAATTTTCAAGAAGGCTGCACTCTCGGCCAAACGTAACTGTCTCGATAATTTTACATTTCTCCACTATCTACCACTAAAAAAGTTTGGTCCGACATTAAACGGTTAGCTGGTGTCCCACCAATGCGCTTAAAATATATTAAACTCACTTCAGGTCTATTAAACTGCCCCACCGTACTGCAGATGAGTTTGGCAAAGTGTGGTCCAGGTATTCTATCGATTATAATTTTTCAGCCGAATATATGCACCAAAAACAGCAATATCAGTCAAGTAATTACTATCCAACCGCTTTATCTTCTTCTGCCAAACACTTAGAAGCAAAGTTAACACTAATCGAATACGATGCTGCCGTGGCAAACGCCAGAGGTAAAAGCCCGATAAGATATCTTACCCTATGCTAAAACATATCCCCTCTTCTCTAAAAACAATAATCCTTGATATCTTTAACAACATGCTCGACTCTGGAATATACCCACACACATGGAGATCTGCCATAGTAATTCCTATAGTAAAGCCAAATAAATCCCCACACGAAATATGCAGCTTCCGTCCAATTTCTCTTCTATCTTGCCTAGGTAAAACAATTAAAAAAATAATTGCGCGCCGACTGATGTGGTTTATCACGCATACCCATCCTTCAAAGGGAAACACAGCACAATGGACGCATTACTGCGCATTCAACATTTCGTGTCAAATGCCCTTTCTACCAAAAATCATGTCTCCATTCTGGCGACAGATTTCGAAAGAGCATTTGATCGCATGGGGCTACATGCAGTGCTTTGTCGTCTCGAACATTGGGGCATTGGTCCAAGGCTTTATAATCTTATAAAGGCCTTTATGAGCAACCGCACCTTCAGGGTTCGAGTTAACAATGTCACTTCCAACACCTACAGTTTGCACAACGGTATCCCACAAGGTTCCCCACTGTCCGTAGTTCTATTCATGATTGCTTTCGAACAACTAAACAATCTTTTGACGAGATACAAAGATATTTAAGTATCGATGTACGCAGATAGCGCGATTATCTATAGTAAAGTAAAGAATTTGAAGACTAAAAACCATATTTGCCAAAATATTACAACATTTGGAATCGTGGGGAGCCTTTTTGGGTGCTTCACTTGCTATAGATTAATGTCAACTACTAAATATTTGCCGTAAGCACCAATGTAACCTCGCGGACATAGTTTTTAAGAACAAATGCATCAAATCTGTAGATCTCTTAAAAATCCTTGGCATAACCTTTGACTCTAAACTTATCTTTAATCACCATTGTAACAGCTTGAAGCACGCTTAAACATTATAAAATTCTTATCCTTGAAATTTACTAGCATATACATCAATACACTCACTAACATTACCCGTGCCCGTAATGCTCTCCAAAATCGAATACGGCCTTTCTATTTTCGGATGATGCGCAAAGTCTCACACCAAAAAAATACAATCACCATA
The DNA here is from genome assembly GCF_018151085.1 of Drosophila tropicalis. Lineage (NCBI taxonomy): Eukaryota > Metazoa > Arthropoda > Insecta > Diptera > Drosophilidae > Drosophila > Drosophila tropicalis. The sequence continues at coordinate 1,138,486 of NW_027172360.1, read as the reverse complement.
TCACGGTGCCGCACGACGGGTTCTAAATGCATTTCCCAGCTCCCCCATCGCCTGTATATTGGGGGAATCTGGGCTACCCAGCATTTCGGATCGTATCGAGGAAACGACCATGCAGCTAGTCCCAAAGTTATACAGTAAGACAATAACCTGCTACATAAAGACTTTTCTGCGATGTTCAAACAAAAAAAATTGGATCACAACTGTTTGTCAACGCTCAGGCGCTGCGAAAAATACAGCATACAGCTTGGCTTGGCTTACCTTCACCTAAGTCTTATCGGCCCATCAAACCACCGGCATATTGGTCCTGTAATAAACCCACAGTCAACATTAGCCTACATAACTGCACAAAAAGCAAAACCGGCAGTTCGGAATTCCTGTCTCGCTTTTTATGCGAAAAAGACCAACTCGGGGATAAAACTTGGCTTTACACAGACGGGTCCAAAACAACTGAAGCAACCACCTTCGCCGTCGTTGACAGCGATAGCACCATCATCGCTGGGGGACACCTCCCGACATACAACTCCATCTTTACCGCTGAAGCGCAGGCCGTATTAAAAGCCTGTCAGAATGCTGCCACAAAGAAAGGCTCATTCACAATAGCCACCGACAGTCTCTCTACAATATCAGCCATACGGAATTGGGAACATCGCGATTATATAATCCAAGAAATACGCAGCCTAGCCATTATACACCAAAAAAGATATCCATCTTCTGGACCCCCAGCCAGGATTCCTCGCAACGAGTCCGCTGACAAAGCTGCGGGCGAAATAAGGCTCGCTGTTACCCCCCTTTTTACTCTAATTAACACCAAGGACTTAAGGAACCATATTTAACGACACCTCGACGAAAAAAAGCAGTCTTTGTGAAGCCATTTCAACCACAAATACCAAAAGATCAACACAAGATGCTCGAAAACCGTTTTCCCCGCCAACCTCCATCGTCGAGCTTGCGGAACCTTCATCCGCCTGCGCATCGGGCACACAGGGTGCACTCACGTACACCTTCTCAAGGGCTCTACTCGACCCATCTGCCCACTATGCCAGGAAAATCTAACCGCAAAGCACATCCTGAACTCCTGCCGTTTCTTAGAGAGCATTGGGGTCTCCCATTTTGGAACTCTAACCCCCTCCAACCTTTTAAATAATCCTTTTGTTGACAATATCCTTAAAATATAAAATTTCATAAAAAAACACGTTTAAAAATATGAGAACAAATTTACGAGTCGAAGGCCATTGCAGCTAGTGCTCTTTTATAAATCATTAGGTTTAGTAAATATTACTAGATTTAATTTGTTAAATAAATAAATAAATAAAAATTTCTACCAAACTACCAAATTTTATTGAAATCAGAATAGAATCATGCAAAATATGCGAAATTTGAAATATTTGTTTCACCTGGTGTATGGTATACCAAAGACGCCGAATCACATAATTCCATATCCTATAACGAAATCCAACTGCACTCAATCATATTATAACGAAAAGTACAATAGCAAAGGAGATAATGATGATTAAGCCTGTATACTCACCGGGCCCTGACAGTATTCCGGCTTATGCTCTGAGGTTCTGTGCGAAGCCATTATGTTCACATTTTTATAAGCTTTTTGAGTTGTTTGTTACACTGTCCGAGTTTCCAACTATATGGAAAGATTCGTATATTTTACCTGTTCACACATGTGGATATAAATTTGATGTCACTAATTACAGAGGAATTTCTAATTGTCAGCGATACCTAAACTGTTTAAGAAAATTATGACGTCTCAAATACAGCATTTATGTAAATCTATTTTTTCGCCACACCAGCATGGGTTTGTTAAGAATAGGTCTACCACAACTAACCTTTTACAGTTTACATCCTTTGTAATCCAAGGTTTTAAGAAACAAAAGCAAACTGATGTTATATATACGGATTTCAGGGAGGCTTTCGATTCGGTAAACCATGGCTTACTATTACATAAGCCATTAGTTGGCTATCCGGATGCTCTGCTTGCTTGGATTTCACAATAGCTAAGCAATAGGAGGCAGAGGGTTCTTTTTAGGTCCTCTCTTTCTAAGATCATTTGTGTTGAATCGGGAGTCCCACAGGGCAGTTACCTTGGCCCATTACTATTTACCTTTTTTTATTAATGATCTCCCCACCGTTCTTTTAAATTCCAGAGTTCTTATGTATGCCGATAATGTAAAAATCGCTAATCGCATCGTAGACTCTCTCTCCTTACAAGCTGACCTGAATGCTTTTCAGGGGTGGCGTAGGGCTAACTTGTTATCTCTAAACTGTTCTAAGTGCAAAGTTATGTTTTTTTATCGAGGTTCCCTCCAATTAACGAGTTACTTTTTAAATATTTTCCCGTTAGAAAGAATTAATAATACTTCCTTGGTTGTAAATAATTTGGGGATCTTAATAGACCACAAACTTAGTTTTAATCAGCATATATCGACTACTGTTAATAGGGCTAAGAGTGTTCTTGGCTTTATAAAGCGCTGGTCGAAGGAGTTCAAGGATCCATATACTACCAAAATACTTTTTACTTCTTTAGCCCGCCCCATATTAAAGTATGGATCTTGTGTTTGGTCTCCACAAAATGAGTTTTATCAAAACAAATTAGACTCTGCACAAAAACAGTTTTTACTCTTTGCCTTTCGTGATTTGCGCTGGGATCCAACTGTACAACTTCCATCTTATTCTCGACTTAAGTTAATTAACCTACGTTCTCTAACTAATCGTAGAATTATGATTGATATAACTTTTCTATTCGACTAATGTGCTTGGGAAATTTCAGGCCTTTATAATTTAAATATGAGTTTATATGAATCTGACCGTTCACTATGTGAATTGCAATTTAGCAGCTTGGTGATTTGCAGGGGTCATTCTATGTATGTATGTATGTCAGTTTCGGCACTGCCCATTCTCCGGACTACGAGCCCCGACCACTATTAATTCGTACGGCAAGCTTTTTTTACCCAAATGCAATGTTTAACTGACGATATTTTCAATACTATAGAAGATAGCACATGCAAACCACTTTTTTCTGCAAGATCATTTTATTCTCTATTATATAACATAAAATGTTTGTTGTACTTCAATAACAACAACGATAACAATCATTTCATTAAATGCTCTGCTGAACTGATAAAAAACAATAGACCAGTATTAATTCGTACTGTGCATTAGCTTAGCTTAGAATTGAAAAAAGATCAAAATAAAAACAAACAGTGTAACATAATAACTACCTAGCCATAATCTGAAAACAGTTATACCATGTGGAATGTGTGAAATGTTTTCCCGTTCATATTATTCAAAGTTTAGCAATAATGGCACGTGGTAAGCCGATTTCCAAAGAAATTCGCAGTTTAGCTGTAGATTTTTATAAATCTGGGAAGTCATTTGGTGAAATAGCCAAACAATTAAATCTGGCTAAATCGTCCGTTCAAGGAATAATACAAATTTTTAAGAAAAATGGCAATATTGACAATAAAGCCGCAAATAGTCGCACAATTGTAAAAGCTGATCGTCGCCAAAATTTAAGAAATTTGGCATCAGAATGGTCTGAGAAAATCGGGAAAAGCGTTAAGTGTGAGTGGACTCGCCTGCAGTTGCGTAATATTAGATACAAGTTCTATAAAGTATGTATAGGGATTATCTATGCTACAAACTTAATATCTTAAATTACTCTTGTGCCAAGGAAAAACCATTGCTTACGCTTCGCCAAAAGAAGAAGCGTTTACAATGGTGTAGGAAACGGATGAGTTGGACTCAAAGGCGATGGAATTCCATCATATTTAGCGATGAAGTTAAATTTGATGTGAGTGTCGGTGATGCGCGAAGGAGAGTCATTCGCAACAAAAGTGAAGCATACCATAGAGACTACCTTAAAAGTTCCCAGCGACCGTAATGGTCTGGGGTTGTATGTCTGCCAAAGGCGTAGGCCAATTGCTTTTTATTGATGGGATGGTCAACTCAGAAAAATACATCACCATATTAGAAGAAAGTCTGGTGCCATCAATACCAAAACTGGGTGACTGTGGTGAATACCCCTTTTTATAAGATGGAGCATCATCTCATACTGCCAAAGAAACTAAGTTGCGAAGCATAGTTGCAGAATAAGGAAATTGGAGTTTTAGATTCGCCATAAAATAGTCCGGACGAAAGCTTGTCTTACGAATTAATAGTGTTCGGGGCTCGTATACAAGCGTACATGCAAAATTTCAGCTCTGTAGCTCTTACGGTCTAGGAGGAGTTTGCGTTGATCCAGACAGACGGACGGACGATGCTAGTATTACTCCAAGCATCCACACTCCAATTCCTGTGTTCCTGGCAGAAGTTAAGCCGTGCTGCAACATTTTTCGCTGAGAGCTCAGATTTCTGCTGCTTAATAGCTGCTGTTAGACCAATCCCGCGAAGTGCCCGGAGTGCTGTCCACTCACTAACTCCTTTATTCAATGAAACTGATCCTTGTTTTAGCGTTGTCTACGGTTGGTTAATTATAATCGGTTCCATAGCTCAAGCATCTCAATCGGTGACCCGAGTCACATGGCCAAAGTTGTAAAGGAATGGCTCGAAAATCAAAGTTTTCTGAAGATGCAGTGGGCGGCTCACAGCCCAGATCTAAATCTGATCGAAAATCATGGGTCCTGCTAAAGACGCAACTGTCGCGCGAAGAAAATTAGTCCAGGACAATGGGCGACCATTGGAGTCGAGTCCAAGTGGACTGGAGCACTTCATCGCACGGATTGATTGAAAAATTGTTGGAAAGTATACCCAGGAGCAATAATAGCGAGATAAAAGGCAAAGGCCTTTGGACTAGTATTAAAAAAATTCATTAATCTATAAGTTTTGTTATACGAGCAATTTTATTTTTCAGTTTTTTTCTGGATTATTTGAGCTAAAGAGGGGATATTAAAAAAAAAGTTTTTGTTTTTCGTTTTATATAATATTAATGGATTTTTGTTAAAAATTTGGATCAGATTAAGGCATTTTCATGGGTTTTAGAGCCACTCAAAGTCACAGTATCGAAACATGAATCCGCAGGTGCTCGCCACTGTATATATATTCTTGATCAGCATGAAAAGCTGAGCCATGATATAGCCATGTCCGTCTGTCCGTCCGTCTGTGCAATTCAACTTCACGCCGCCATCTTACTTATAGCCCGGAGCAGATAAAGTATGAAAATTGTCAGGATCGGACAACTATATCATATAGTTCTAGAAGAAACATAGAAGAAGAAATTGGAGTATCTCTCTAAAATGATAGTTTTGGATAAAAAATCAGATCCCGAAATTTTAATCAGATCGGATAAATAGAACACAAGTTACAGTCAATATAAGCCGACGTTGCTACAGCCAGCCTACTACGTCATTGCTTGAAATCGACAGAGCAGCTGTATCAATGCACAGACAAACCGTTACAAATATAATTTCCATTTCCATATTGAAATATTAATCTGTGGGTCCACCTGCCTTTATCCGACGCATCCCATCTAGCCTGCCACATGTCGATGCTTGCGTCGCGCGCCTCGCCTGGCCAGAGATCCACGCTCTGTAGCTGAGATTATTTCCGCCTCCTTCGCCTGGAGGTGGATAGAGCAGATTCGCAGCACGCTTAGCCTGTACGACGATCTGATCCCTCTGCTATAGCTATCTACGCTCAGGGCGCGTGCCCAGATTGGGGCCGCGTATAAGATAATCGACCTGCAGACTGTCATTAGCAGCCTCCTGGATTCCTGCTTGGGACGCCTCGTGTTCGACATGATCCTTGAGAGGGCACGGACGTCGCGGCTGCCTTTTCGTTTAAGTACGCCAAGTGCTCTCTAAAACAGAGGCGAGTCTCGATCCATACTCCGAGGTAGCGAATCGCACGCCTTAATTGCACCGTGTTTACGTCGACTAGGATTGTAGCCGTCTCTACAAAATTTCGGCTACTAATCAGTACCGCGGGGCTGCCAGGCTCAGGCCTACGGAGCTCATCCAGCGAATGATGGTCGCTATGGCAGAGTTCGCCCCATCTTCGGCCTGTCTGATAGTCTTAGTCACCACTATGAGGGCCACATCCTCTGCGTACCCTATTAGTTGGCAACCCGCAGGCAAAGCCAGCCTCAGGAAGCCGTCGCACATGGCATTCCATAATGTTGGGCCTTGTGGTACGCCAGCCGACACATTGTACGATTCGCAGCCCACATCTGAACTACACACAAGTCGCCTGCCGTGGAAGTAACTCCACACGATGGCGCGCAGGGAGGCAGGAACGCTGAAAGACTGAAGGGGATCCCGAATACGGCCCCAGTCCGCCGTGTTGACTATAGCGTACGATTGACTCTAACACCTTGTCGATGGTGTCGATAAGGCATATCGGCCTGTAGGCAGACAAGTCGCTTGGAGGCTTGTCAGGCTTCGGGAGGAGCACCAGTTTCTGGAGCTTCCACCTTGCAGGGAAAGAGCATTCTCGCAGGCACTGGGTGTACACTTCATCAAATAATTCTGGACTCTCTTTTGGATTCCGTCTGGGCCAGAGTGCTGTTGATCCGTCGACTCACTATTTCTACCTCCACTGTTTAGCAGGGTTATGTCCAGTTGAGGGAACGCCTCCAGAACCGGTCTTCCCCTGGCGTTGGTATAGGGTCTGCAAAAGAAGATCCTGGGCTGCCTCACAGTGGTTTAAACTTAGCTGTAGGAATCTAATCATGCTGCGTCCGGGAAAACAGCACGTTTGGTCCGCTCCTAGATGCCTATGGGCAACGCTGGCTGCCAGCTACATGCGCTCTATTGGCTATGCCATCCCATAAGCAGCAACGTGACCAGAACCAAGAACCAAGACATCTGGCGAGTGCGGCACACAGAATACCCAATCTTGAAGTTGACAGCCTTCAAGACGGCATCGGCCACCTCTGCAGGGACACGAAGCGCAGCCCTTTGGTAACCGCCGTTACCTTCAGACTCAGCTGATTCGAAAGAGCCTGAATGATCTCCGCTCTAGTGGAGCGGATCCAGGACTTCCACTCTCACCATATTCGACAGGGCTCGGGCCTCCACCTGTCCGGCTAGGGCTGAATCAATGTCTTGCCTCAAATCGTCTACCTTTTCTGCACCAGCTGGGTTCAGTTCTAACAGCAGGTCCCCTTTCGCTGTGCGTCTAACGGTGCGAACGTCTTCGCCCACTGCTATCAGCTTCTCGTTCTGGCTCCCTGTGACCAGTTTCAACATGTCGCTATATTACAGATTTTCTCGTCCTTGCACCAAAATACAAGGTGGGCGTTTCTTTGGCAGCGTCTGTTTGACTGTTCTCGCTGTCCTTATGCCATGCCAGCTCTGACTGTGGCACTCTCGTTTGGTTTTCATGAGGCAAAAAAGGTGGAAAAAAAGTTGAATATCGCGGCCGACGGTTCTCCTCTGGCAAAAAGGTTTCCGAAGTGTTGCCGACTGCTCTTTGGCGGGGCATCCTTGGCTGTTGTAACTTCTCCGTTTGTTGCCCTCTGGTGACGAAGGACTTGGGGCATGCCACTACTGGTACAGGTACAGGGTCGCTGTTGTTATTGCACAGAATGATGCTCAATGTCCGCTGCAATCCTTTAGTAATGGGTCTCTTGCCCCCCCTCCTTTACTGGCTTGATGCGCTCGGCTCCCATTACTGCCGCCTCGCTCTTGCCCCTAAATTGTTGCAATTTGGAATTTTTTTGGTTGCACCGCAATACCTGCTGGTGGACTCATGGAGCCTTCACGGCGTATCGGTTTCACCAAACAAACTCATCTACTCCTACTCGCCCATACTGACTAACTGGACTGTCGACGCAAACAGATTCAGACCATAGAAAACCGGCGCTGTAGCAAGCACCATTGATTGACGCCGCCCACTTGGCCCCACCGTCGAGACAGCCGATCTCAAGCACTCCATGCTTGCAGCCAGGTAATTTCCCCCTGGGATTTTATGGAAGTTATGCCGCTCCCTGCTCGACTCCACACACTTGGAAATTTAGGTCTGTGTTCTGACGAAAGTGCCAAACTGGTTTCAAAAATCCCGAATTAATTACACAGGCCGACATTTTTGAGGTCATGAAAAAGTGTTTGAAGTTCAATAGGTCTCCTATAGTAATTGGGGGCTGCTAATCACGGCCCTGTACTTAGTTTTTCTCCATCACGTCAGGATTTCGAAAAAAATGCGTTCAAATTATTCAAAATTACCTAATTTGCAATATATTTTTCCATGATATAAGCATAATATTGTACTAAAAACATTATTATTTTATCCTATTAATATATTAGGCTTGATTGAAAATGAATTTACAAAATATCAAAGAGTTATTTCTTTGTTATAATGGATAATATCTTACACTCCGGATATAGTTCTATAATGAGTAAAATTTCAACCAAAAAGTATGCTATAGAGATTTCAAGAATTATCTGCTTTTAAATTTTAAAGAATTGTGGAAATTTGCTGCGTCTTACAAATTGTATATTAGTTATATGTGCAAACAAGAACTAATTTTCTTACACAAAATATTCTAAAATCCGTAAAAAAAGTTGAAAATTTTTGATTCAAACTTTCTATAGTATACTTTTGGGTGCCTATTTTTCAACCCCAGATCTCCAGATTTCACAAAATCTAGACGTGATGGACAAAAACCAAGTATGCAGTTAGAATCAGCGTACCCGAATTAGTTAAGAACACCTCTCAAGTTAACGTCAGCAAAAATCATGTCGGCCTGTGTTATTAGAATTTTCTGACAATTAATTTCTATAGAAAAATTGCAATTGAAAATTTTTCCACAGGCCGGATTTGAACCTGGCACTTTTGCCTCCAAGGCAGAGTGCTTGTCTTAGGGCCCACATACCGAGTTGAGAGCTGGAGGGCTGAAACACAGCTATATACTCTGGGGACCCTTAGAGTATGCCGCACTTTTCGTGATCACTTTAAAGCTCCGCTTAAAAGCTTTTCGCAGATTCGCGGAGTTGGCAGGGGCCAATATCAGGGATTTTAAGCCCAGGTTGGCCTGACCAGTGCACAGCTGGTACCAGCACCACGAGCTATCCAGCTGTTAATAGAAAAAAAGAGGTTGGAGAAAAAGCACAAGTGTGTATATATATTTAAAAAAGGAGACTCGAACCAGGAAAAATAACTTTTTGTTGGAGTTATCGATGTTGCTAGGGTGCGACCACCCCACTACTACACTCGCGAGCGCGAGAAAAGGCGGGAAGAGCTACTGGCGCCCCTCACCACCCTGATCAGACGACCACCGGAGACCCTAGTAGGTTTTAGGCGAAATCACGACCGGTTGATTCGGGACAACCGTGAGTAGGCCTGAGTAGCCAACAAACCGTTCTCTTTAACTTTGCAGAGTAAACATGTACCGAAATGAGTAAAAAAAATATCAAAGAAGCTAACCTCGGCTAAGCCGAAGTTTTTATACCCTTGCAGTCCTTGGCAATAATATTTTTACTTTTTTAAATTTCTTTCCCTGTAACTCAATTCATCAATACACTAACAAAACATTATTACTCTTTTTACTAAAATTTTTTCTTCGTTTTCCATCTTTCCCTAAGCAACGCACGGCACGCATATACATACAGTTCACGTAGCGTTGCATCTGTGTGTGTATGCATGTACTCTTTTGTTTTGCCGGCAGCGGTTGAATCGATTTATATTGACTGTAACTTGTGTTCTATTTATCCGATCAGATTCAAATTTTGGAATCTGAGTTTTTATATCCAATACTATCATCGCGGTAAATTTCATGGGGATACTCCAATTTTCATAAAAATGTTTCTTCTAGAACTATATGATATAGTGGTCCGATCCTGACAATTTTCATACTTTATCAAATACCAAGTTTCATCTCGATAGCTCTTAAAATGGCGGCGTGAAGTTGATTTGCACAGACGGACGGACGGACGGACAGACAGACATGGCTATATCGACTCAGCTTCTCATGCTGATCAAGAATATATATACTTTATGGGGTCGGAAATGTCTCCTTCTGTGCGTTACAAACATCTAACCAACCGGATTACTATGGAGCAACGAAACCAGCGTCGTTCCTCCTTGGTATATTGGTGTGTGTGGTACTTTCTGCAAGGGTATAAAAATCGCAAGGTATGTAGAACATTTGTATTAAAAAAGATTTTGTTCATGTTTGTTAATGTGTTTTTTGTGTGCGTTTATTTGTGTTGTTCAAAAGTGAAAAAGTTATCCTACTAACCCGTCTGTTGTGGATTAGAATCAATTTTGTGCCAAGTTGTGCCAAAAAGTAATTATAAGTCATTACAATGCAAAGTGTACATAAACTAATTTTAAAAATCCGATGTGTATAAATCACTTAGATTGTAGCTGTGGTTGAGTTTGCCAATGAGTAACTGCTTGATATGTACATACAAAACAATGTATGATGTATGTTGTATGATGAACTGAAATAGTTCGACTTAAGCACGGAAAAAAGGATTAAATCAACACCAAAGTGAGAAGCTTTCACCTTTACACACAAAAGAACTTGGCAAGATGTAACAGAAATATGGCCAGATTTAACACAAAGCATAACGAATGGCTTATGTCCAATATGGCTATAACAGTAACTTCATTGTTCTCTTCAAATCCAAAGCCGTCAACATCAAGACCACTTGTATGCCCACCCATTGAATATGTTATTGACTAAAAGTCAATACAACAACTTTCGCGAGCTCAGCATTTCCCGATCTTGTGAACTTTTTCCAGTTTACGTCAAAGTGAGAGAAGCTCAGTCAAAATGTAAGCGAGACAGTTGCTGAAGTCCCGCTGCAAAGTCTTCTAGACCACACCAGTTGCCGTATAATTAAAACGCAAGAAGATTTATTTCAACAGCTTGGCAATAATTTAAGTCTGACCCTAATTGCTAGCTATGGATTTGACGAAACAACTATACAAAAGCGGGTATAAGCAACACTTATTTGGATGTGATTCATTGCTTTCTGTTGACTCTCTCTTTGCGACAACAATAATCCCCCTAAAATTAATGGACTATCTTGGATATGTATTTTGGATGAATCGTACTCCTCAGTTGATAAGATTTTGTAGACCAGTCAAGCTTAAGTTTGTTAAAAAGACAAAAGACCACATTTTGAATAAAAAATCTGAAAGCAAATCTGTCTTCATTTGTGCAGACTGTAATATACAACGGTATAGCGTTCTTATGATAAGGCCTTTACTGTATGGTGCGATACACCATAGAGGCATATTCAATGTATCCATAATTACACACACGCGCAGTGTAGGCCATTAACATATTCATTGCAAGACGGCCAGTTATGTTGGCCTGCACACGGCCCCACTGCATAAGCTAAGATTGGAATGTAAGCATAACCTTGGACTACATAAAAGCCCGAACTAATTAATTAAGAATCAATTATAAGCCTGACCATCTGCTAAACATAAAGATCCCGCGTTTCATTACATGGCGATCCTGCCTTTAATTGGCGAAACAGATCCTGCCTAATACTGGCAAAGGAATAACTGGCAAATTAATCCTGCCATTAAGAAAAAGAGAAAAAAAACCCAATGCCATAGAGACCCGAAGAGGCCCTGCAACAGGCACTAAAACACCGTTCACAAGACGGACCAAGACGCCTCAGAATTGAGGATTACCGGGATAGACAACCGGCAGTACGAGCAGAGCTTGCCCGAAGAAAGGCACAAGAAGACCGACTCACTGCCATACTACTGGTGCTGAGGCCAAAAAGACGGGGAGGAAACCTGATACACTTTCGCCGACAGACGGGCGCACTCCTAGCCCAAGTAAACGGAAACCCACCTCCAAATTGAGAAGAAGAATCATGCCGAATCTGGCAGAAAATATTTAAACTAGAAGAGGAGCAACGAAGGCACAAAACAGCGGCAACAACAGCAGCAACGAAGGCAACACCAGCAGCAGAGCACCAACAACAATAGCAGCGCCAACAAACAGGAGAGTACGAGTAACAACTAAGACGAACTTTGCGCCAGTACAATAAATAAAAAGAAAAACAAGCAAAAATATATAAATACAAATTTTTATATATGTATATAAGTTAACAGCCAAGTCAACGAACGGCCCTCGCAATGAATTCAAGCAACCCGCGAGATACAAATGCAACGTAACCAAAATAATATTGGCCGAAGCAACGGTCAGCCGTTTTAATTGTGTCGCAAGCGTTGAGTTCTTGTCGGGAATATGCTGAGTCGGTTTTGCTGACCACATGCCCGTGGCATGATCTTTTATGTACTTCCTATGTATTTTGTGTAGATTCGTGTTTCCATTTTATGTACTTAGCTTTAGTCTTTATTTTATTCCATTCTTATAATCAGTTTGTGTCAGATGATTGACTAATAAAGATATTAATTAATTAACATTTACTCCGGCACACTGCCGTTAAATATTTGCCTCATTAATACACCGCTGAGCCACAAGGCCAACCGTTCAGCAAGAGGACGAAGTCAAGTCCACCACCATAAACATTTGATATACAACTCAACCCGCCGCTACACCGGTGACGTCACAACTGCCGTCAGAGGGAAAGGAAGAATATACTAACTTATATGTAAGAGATAGAGATACCAGATAGCTGGCAACGCACCATACTACACTGTTTGCTGGGTAGTCTGGCTCGGAAGCAAGTGTTCGTTGGGTTATCGGCTCTCAGTTGGCAGTCTCTCTCGTTGGTCGTCAGCCGAAGTACGAAGTTGTCTCGTAGACGTGTAAAAAGTCGATTTAAAACTATTACATGCATCATATATATTGACTCTGTATTTACATGAACCTATTAAATAACCATTATAATAAACATTAAATTAATCTAAACCTTACATTTGGGGGTTCGCCCGAGTCGAATACAGAATGCATATGTGATCGCGAAAAGTCGAGTGTTGTTTTGTTAAAAGTTGCTAAGTTGTTATATGCTGCTAAAAAGTTGTTAAAGTTGAAAAACATTAAGTTGTACTATTTAAAACAAAACATTCTTTGCAGACACTTGGTCTTAAAAATAAGTTGCATAAAGTTGTCAAATTCGAAGCCGCCTTAGCGTCGCCAGAAAATTCTCGAAGTTAGGCGAAAAAAAAGAGGAAAAGAGACAAAAGAAAAAAGGCGCGAAATATCATGTCGACGCCTCAGGAAACAGTTGCGAAACTCGCACGTTTGCGAGTAAAAAGGAGATAGCAGATACTAAATCTAAAACAACAAGTAAGAGCGAGAAAGCTGAACAGATGAACTTAAAGTGTGCCCAAACGAATTTCATATAGAGGAAGCTGGACAGTCTAGAGAGGCGAAAATGGAACATATAATACAGCTGCGGTGACTAAAAATTGTGTCTGATGAGAGCCGTGATGGTCAAATGAAAATTTCTGCGGACAACTTTGGAAAAGTTGTGGGCGAATATGATGGAAAATCTATACAAGTGGAAAAGTGGTTGGATATATTTGAAAGAAATGCCGAAGTTTATGATCTTAGTGAGAAGCAGTAATATTGCTACGGGACAGCGAAGCAATACAAATATGTTCTGACGGCTGTGGATGCTTTTTCTAAATTTGTATGGCTTTTCCCCAATAAGTCAAACGGCTATGAAGAAGTTATTAAAAAGATCACAGACTGGTCTGCTGTGTTCGGATTCCCAAGGCGTATAATCAGCGACAGGGGAGTGGCGTTTACATCCAATGCCTTTGCTGAGTTTCTTAATGAAAAACAAGTGGAGCACGTACAACAGGTGTAGTCAGAGGTAACGGCCAAGTCGAAAGAGTAAACCGTTCGATATTGAGTATCATCGCAAAGCTGTCGGCTCATGATTCCGCAAAATGGTACAAGTTTGTGCCACAGGTCCAGAAAGCGATTAATTCCCATATGCATGCATCGTTGAAGTCATTACCGTTTGAAGTAATGTTTGGGACCAAAATGAATAGCAACGTCGATGTAAGATTATTAGAGATCCTAAATGAATAGCTCATTTTGCAGTTCAACCGCGAGCGCGAATAGATAAGTAGTCGAACAAAAGAAAACATTGAAAACACTCAACAAGCTTATAAAAATAATTGTGTTCGTTGGGTTATCGGCTCTCAGTTGGCAGTCTCTCTCGTTGGTCGACAGCCGAAGTACGAAGTTGTCTCGAAATTGTGTAAAAAGTCGATTTAAAACATCATATATATTGACTCTGTATTTACATGAACCTATTATATAACCATTATAATAAACATTAAATAAATCTGAACCTTACATTTGGGGGCTCGTCCGTGTCGAATACAGAGACTTAAATGCATATATGATCGCGAAAAGTCGAGTGTTGTTTTGTTAAAAGTTGCTAAGTTTTCACTCGCACGTTTTACCACCGGCTTCGCAACTTTTTTCTTCGCTTGAGGCGTCGACATGATACTTCGCGCCGTTTTTGTTTTGTCTCTTTTCTTTTTTTTTCGCCTAACTTCGAGAATTTTCGGGCGACGCTAAGGCGGTTTCGAATTTCACAACTTTATGCAACTGATTTTTAAGACCACGTGTCTGCAAAGAATGTTTTGTTTTGAATAGTACAACTTAATGTTTTTAGCCACTTGTAACAACTTTAAGAACTTTTTAGCAGCATATAACAATGAAATTCGAAACCGCCTTAGCGTCGCCCGAAAATTCTCGAAGTTAGGCGAAAAAAAAAAAGAAAAGAGACAAAACAAAAACGGCGCGAAGTATCATGTCGACGCCTCAAGCGAAGAAAAAAGTTGCGAAGCCGGTGGTAAAACGTGCGAGTGAAAAAGAGGTAGCAGATTCTAAATCTAAAACAACAAGTAAGAGCGAGAAAGCTGAACACGCAATGCCGATTCCAATTCAAAGCGAGATGACAGATAAACTTAAAGTGTGCCCAAATGAATTTCATATAGAGGAAGCTGGACAGTCTGGAGAGGCGAGAAAGAAAGAGAAAAAAACAGTGAGACACTACATGCGTACCTACTTCAAATGAAAAAGATAGCTTCACTTGGTTATATTGAACCACCTCGCGGCGTAGGTCTAAAAGAAGAGTTCGATATCTATGACCGTTTAAACATATCAGAAAGGAGAGCAATAAAGAAAAACAAAAATCATTTTTCAAGCAGAAGTGTAGAAGTTGAATGTCTGGTAGATACAGGATCAGACGTTTCAGTGATCAAGGAGAGTATTTTCAAAAAATTAAAAAACGTGGCACTAATTGAAGATATACGTATGTTGCACGGTCTAGGCAATGGCACAGCAAAGCCTATTGGACACTTCACTGCAGATGTGGTCGTGGATGAGTTGAACACAAACCAAAAGTTCATAGTACTTCCGAATAGCCAGATTGATTACGATGGACTGCTGGGGGATGATTTGATCAAAAAGTTCCGTTTGGTGGGCAGCAAACAAGTATATACATTCCTGGAGGGGAATTCAGATGAAATTCCAATGAACGAGTTTGCACTTATATATAATGTCACAGAAGAAGCTTCTTTTATAGCTCCCCCAGAATATCGGAAAGAGGTTGAACAGATGATTGAAAGCAGTTGTCATGGATCATCAGAGGTTGTACAGCAGTGCCCGATTCAATTGAAGATTATTCATGATGGAGTGATTAAGCCTTTCCATCACTCACCGAGTCGCCTAGCAGCAGATGAAGCCAGTGAGGTAAGGAAGCAAGTCGAGCAATGGATCGAACAAGGGATCGTTCGAAAGTCATCTTCAAATGTCGCCAGCAGAGTAGTCGTCGTGAAAAAAAAGATGGCACACTTCGTGTTTGCGTGGACTACAGAAAGCTGAACAATATTGTATTGGTTGATTGTTTCTCTGTGCCAATTAAAGAGGAGGCGTTGGAAAAGCTACAACCGGCGAAATGGTTTACCATAATGGATCTGGAAAATGGATTTTTTCATGTCCCTATTGAGGAGCACAGCAAGTCGTATACAGCATTCGTCAAAAAAGAGGGGTTGTTCGAGATCAATCAAGCGCCTTTTGGTTTTAAAAACTCTCCAGCGGCGTTTATAAAGTTCGTTAATCATATTTTTCAAGAACTAGTTAACTCTGGTGTAATGCAGCTCTACATGGATGACATAAATGTGTATGCCGAGACACATGACGTTTGTATGCGAAAGACAAAGATGGTACTCGAGACGGCAGCCCAATTTGGCTTAAAGATGAAATGGAAGAAGTGCAGTTTCATGCAGCCACGCATAAGCCACGGGAAATCATAAGCGCAATCAATGCTTCAAACAAACATGAAACAAAAATGCTTCAAGTGCAACAAAAACGGACATATATCCCGTGACTGTCCTCAGAATGCTGATAAAGTTCGTGTTATTTCCAATCGCAGTCGTTTGAAGAAAATCCGCATAAATGGTGTAGAAGTCGAATGTCTGGTAGATACAGGATCAGACGTCTGTGATCAAGGAGAGTATTTTCAAGAAATTAAAAAACGTGGCACTAATTGAAGATATACGTATGTTGCACGGTCTAGGCAATGGCACAGCAAAGCCTATTGGACACTTCACTGCAGATGTGGTCGTGGATGAGTTGAACATAAACCAAAAGTTCATAGTACTTCCGAATAGCCAGATTGATTACGATGGACTGCTGGGGGATGATTTGATCAAAAAGTTCCGTTTGGTGGGCAGCAAACAAGTATATACATTCCTGGAGGGGAATTCAGATGAAATTCCAATGAACGAGTTTGCACTTATATATAATGTCACAGAAGAAGCTTTTTTTATAGCTATCGGAAAGAGGTTGAACAGATGATTGAAAGCAGTTATCATGGGTCATCAGAGGTTGTAAAGCAGTGCCCGATTCAATTGAAGATTATTCATGATGGAGTGATTAAGCCTTTCCATCACTCACCGAGTCGCCTAGCAGCAGATGAAGCCAGTGAGGTAAGGAAGCAAGTCGAGCAATGGATCGAACAAGGGATCGTTCGAAAGTCATCTTCAAATGTCGCCAGCAGAGTAGTCGTCGTGAAAAAAAAGATGGCACACTTGGTGTTTGCGTGGACTACAGAAAGCTGAACAATATGGTATTGGTTGATTGTTTCACTGTGCCGATTATAGAGGAGGTGTTGGAAAAGCTACAACCGGCGAAGTGGTTTACCATAATGGATCTGGAAAATAGATTTTTTCATGTCCCTATTGAGGACCAAAGCAAGCCGTATACAGCATTCGTCACAAAAGGTTGTTCGAGTTCAATCAAGCACCTTTTGGTTTTAAAAACTCTCCAGCGGCGTTTATAAGGTTCGTTAATCATATTTTTCAAGAACTAGTTAACTCTTGTGTAATGCAGCTCTACATGGATGACATAATTGTGTATGCGAAGGACAAAGATGGTACTCGAGACGGCAGCCCAATTTGGCTTAAAGATGAAATGGAAGAAGTGCAGTTTCATGCAGCCACGCATAAGTTTTCTTGGCCATATTATTGAAAACGGACGAATTTGGGCTGGCAAGGAGAAAACAGCAGCCGTCAGTCGATTTGCTACGCCGAAAGATTATGTCCTCAATCAGTTCAAGCTTTTCTGGGACTTACGGGGTTTTTTCGAAAATATATCCCTTACTCAAGAACGAAGCTGTTTTTAATATTGGAGAAGCAGAGCAGCAATCGCTGCAAACACTAAAGAATTTACTGGTAATGGAGCCGGTGTTGCACATCTACTCAAGGGAAGCGCTAACCGAACTTTACACGGATGCATCCAAAAACGGATTCGGAGCAGTTTTGCTGCAGCATTTTGATGGCCATCTTCATCCAGTTTATTATTGGAGCAGAAAAAGCACAGAAGCAGAGTCCAAACATCATAGCTATTATCTGGAGGTCAAAGCAGCCTATCTCGCTCTCAAGAAGTTTCGACACTATCTCTTAGGTTTTAAATTTGATCTTGTCAGTGACTGTGCGGCGTTAAAGCAGACAACTACTAAGAGCGATGGCTTTTGTATATGGAAGACTTCACTTTTAAAGCAGTTCACCGGCCGGGTGATAAGATGAGACACGTGGACTTCCTCAGCCGTTTTCCGCTCAGAAGCATGGTCGTAACAACGAAATTGACTACTCGCATAAGAAAGGCCCAGCTAGAAGACAACTTCATCATGGCAGTATTGAAAATTTTAAATCAACGTCCATATCAAGATTTCAAGCTGAAAGGAGGTCTTCTTTATAAAGTCGTAAAGGGCAATGATTTGTTGGCTGTTCCAAAACTGATGGAACGAGACGTCATCCAAGGTGGGGCATTTCTCGACAGCAAAGACGATGCACTCAATCCAACAGCAATATTGGATCCCACATCTTGAAAGGAAAGTAGCTAAAGTGATTGCTAATTGTATAAGTTGTTTTATTTTCAGAAAAAAGTTGGGCAAACAAAAGGGCGATCTTTACTGCCACTGCATACGCTTCACATAGATCATTTAAGTACGATGGACACGACAGCGAAGCAATACAAATATATTCTGACGGCTGTGGATGCTTTTTCTAAATTTGTATGGCTTTTCCCCACTAAGTCAACCGGCTATGAAGAAGTTATTAAAAAGATCACAGACTGGTCTGCTGTGTTCGGTTTCCTAAGGCGTATAATCAGCGACAGAGGAGTGGCGTTTACATCCAATGCCTTTGCTGAGTTTCTTAATGAAAACAAAGTGGACCACGTGTGGACAACAACAGGTGTAGCCAGAGGTAATGGCCAAGTCGAAAGAGTAAACCGTTCGATCTTGAGTATCATCGCAAAGCTGTCGGCTCATGATTCCGCAAAATGGTACAAGTTTGTGCCACAGGTCCAGAAAGCGATTAATTCCCATATGCCTGCATCGTTTGAAGTAATGTTTGGGACCAAAATGCACAAAAAGGCGGATGTAAGATTATTAGAGGTCCTAAATGAAGAGCTCATTTCGCAGTTTAACATCGAGCGCGAAAAGTTGCGTCGTCGAGCAAAAGAAAACATTGAAAACGCACAATTTTGATAAAAGACGTCGGTCTGAGCACGGCTATAGAGTGGGAGATATGGTAGCGGTCAAGAGGACACAGTTCGTCGCAGGAAGTAAGCTGGCAAGCGAGTATCTAGGCCCATATGAAGTCACTAAGGTAAAACGAATTGGCCGCTATGACCTGAGAAAAGCGGCAAGCGTCGAAAGACCAAATATCACATCAACAAGTTGCTATTATCATCTGAGACAGATGAGGATGAACAGGAGGGCCGAATGTAAGAGATAGAGATACCAGATAGCTGGCAACGCACCATACTACACTGTTTGCTGGGTAGTCTGGCTCGGAAGCAAGTGTTCGTTGGGTTATCGGCTCTCAGTTGGCAGTCTCTCTCGTTGGTCGTCAGCCGAAGTACGAAGTTGCCTCGAAGTTGTGTAAAAAGTTGATTTAAAACTATTACATGCATCATATATATTGACTCTGTATTTACATGAACCTTGCGAAAAGTCGAGTGTCTATACAAACGGAAAAGTGGTTGGATATATTTGAAAGAAATGCCGAAGTTTATGATTTTAGGAGAAGCAGAAATATTGCTATGCCAGAGCTAAAATGAGTGGTGCAGCCCAACTGTTTCTAGAATCCGAGAATATTTGCAATTATGAAGAACTTAAAAGCGCCCTAGTAGAGGAATTTGCATGCAACTACAATAGTGCTGACATTCATCAGCTGTTGCAAGAAAGAACGGTGAGACACTGCATGAGTACCTACTTCAAATGAAAAAGATAGCTTTACTTGATTATATTAAAGATGCCACTGTTATAAGCCACATTTTCAATGGTCTGGATATAAAAAATGAGTATAAGTTTGCAATGTATCGTTGTAAGTCTTTTAAGGTTTTAAAAGTAGAGTTCGATATCTTTGACCGTTTAAACATATCAGAAAGGAAGGGCAATAAAGAACAACAAAAATCATTTTTCAAGCAGAACACCGGGCAAATAGCTAAAAAAGAGTATTGTTTCAACAGCGGATCGGGAAATCATAAGCGCAATCAATGCTTCAAACAAACATGAAACAAAAATGCTTCAAGTGCAACAAAAACGGACATACATATATCCCGTGACTGTCCTCAGAATGCTGATAAAGTTCGTGTTATTTCCAATCGCAGTCGATTGAAGAAAATCCGCATAAATGGTGTAGAAGTCGAATGTCTGGTAGATACAGGATCAGACGTCTCAGTGATCAAGGAGAGTATTTTCAAAAAACTAAAAAACGTGGCACTAATTGAAGATATACGTATGTTGCACGGTCTAGGCAATGGCACAGCAAAGCCTATTGGACACTTCACTGCAGATGTGGTCGTGGATGAGTTGAACACAAACCAAAAGTTCATAGTACTTCCGAATAGCCAGATTGATTACGATGGACTGCTGGGGGATGATTTGATCAAAAAGTTCCGTTTGGTGGGCAGCAAACAAGTATATACATTCCTGGAGGGGAATTCAGATGAAATTCCAATGAACGAGTTTGCACTTATATATAATGTCACAGAAGAAGCTTCTTTTATAGCTCCCCCAGAATATCGGAAAGAGGTTGAACAGATGATTGAAAGCAGTTGTCATGGATCATCAGAGGTTGTACAGCAGTGCCCGATTCAATTGAAGATTATTCATGATGGAGTGATTAAGCCTTTCCATCACTCACCGAGTCGCCTAGCAGCAGATGAAGCCAGTGAGGTAAGGAAGCAAGTCGAGCAATGGATCGAACAAGGGATCGTTCGAAAGTCATCTTCAAATGTCGCCAGCAGAGTAGTCGTCGTGAAAAAAAAAAGATGGCACACTTCGTGTTTGCGTGGACTACAGAAAGCTGAACAATATTGTATTGGTTGATTGTTTCCCTGTGCCGATTATAGAGGAGGTGTTGGAAAAGCTACAACCGGCGAAGTGGTTTACCATAATGGAACTGGAAAATAGATTTTTTCATGTCCCTATTGAGGACCAAAGCAAGCCGTATACAGCATTCGTCACAAAAGGTTGTTCGAGTTCAATCAAGCACCTTTTGGTTTTAAAAACTCTCCAGCGGCGTTTATAAGGTTCGTTAATCATATTTTTTAAGAACTAGTTAACTCTTGTGTAATGCAGCTCTACATGGATGACATAATTGTGTATGCGAAGGACAAAGATGGTACTCGAGACGGCAGCCCAATTTGGCTTAAAGATGAAATGGAAGAAGTGCAGTTTCATGCAGCCACGCATAAGTTTTCTTGGCCATATTATTGAAAACGGACGAATTTGGGCTGGCAAGGAGAAAACAGCAGCCGTCAGTCGATTTGCTACGCCGAAAGATTATGTCCTCAATCAGTTCAAGCTTTTCTGGGACTTACGGGGTTTTTTCGAAAATATATCCCTTACTCAAGAACGAAGCTGTTTTTAATATTGGAGAAGCAGAGCAGCAATCGATGCAAACACTAAAGAATTTACTGGTAATAGAGCCGGTGTTGGACATCTACTCAAGGGAAGCGCTAACCGAACTTTACACGGATGCATCCAAAAACGGATTTGGAGCAGTTTTGCTGCAGCATTTTGATGGCCATCTTCATCCAGTTTATTATTGGAGCAGAAAAAGCACAGAAGCAGAGTCCAAACATCATAGCTATTATCTGGAGGTCAAAGCAGACTATCTCGCTCTCAAGAAGTTTCGACACTATCTCTTAGGTTTTAAATTTGATCTTGTCAGTGACTGTGCGGCGTTAAAGCAGACAACTACTAAGAGCGATGGATTTTGTATATGGAAGACTTCACTTTTAAAGCAGTTCACCGGCCGGGTGATAAGATGAGACACGTGGACTTCCTCAGCCGTTTTCCGCTCAGAAGCATGGTCGTAACAACGAAATTGACTACTCGCATAAGAAAGGCCCAGCTAGAAGACAACTTCATCATGGCAGTATTGAAAATTTTAAATCAACGTCCATATCAAGATTTCAAGCTGAAAGGAGGTCTTCTTTATAAAGTCGTAAAGGGCAATGATTTGTTGGCTGTTCCAAAACTGATGGAACGAGACGTCATCCAAGGTGGGGCATTTCTCGACAGCAAAGACGATGCACTCAATCCAACAGCAATATTGGATCCCACATCTTGAAAGGAAAGTAGCTAAAGTGATTGCTAATTGTATAAGTTGTTTTATTTTCAGAAAAAAGTTGGGCAAACAAGAGGGCGATCTTTACTGCCACTGCATACGCTTCACATAGATCATTTAAGTACGATGGACACGACAGCGAAGCAATACAAATATATTCTGACGGCTGTGGATGCTTTTTCTAAATTTGTATGGCTTTTCCCCACTAAGTCAACCGGCTATGAAGAAGTTATTAAAAAGATCACAGACTGGTCTGCTGTGTTCGGTTTCCTAAGGCGTATAATCAGCGACAGAGGAGTGGCGTTTACATCCAATGCCTTTGCTGAGTTTCTTAATGAAAACAAAGTGGACCACGTGTGGACAACAACAGGTGTAGCCAGAGGTAATGGCCAAGTCGAAAGAGTAAACCGTTCGATCTTGAGTATCATCGCAAAGCTGTCGGCTCATGATTCCGCAAAATGGTACAAGTTTGTGCCACAGGTCCAGAAAGCGATTAATTCCCATATGCCTGCATCGTTTGAAGTAATGTTTGGGACCAAAATGCACAAAAAGGCGGATGTAAGATTATTAGAGGTCCTAAATAAAGAGCTCATTTCGCAGAAAACATTGAAAACGCACAACAAGCTTATAAAAAGAATTTTGATAAAAGACGTCGGCCTGAGCACGGCTATAGAGTGGGAGATATGGTAGCAGTCAAGAGGACACAGTTCGTCGCAGGAAGTAAGCTGGCAAGCGAGTATCTAGGCCCATATGAAGTCACTAAGGTAAAACGAATTGGCCGCTATGACGTGAGAAAAGCGGCAAGCGTCGAAAGACCAAATATCACATCAACAAGTTGCTATTATCATCTGAGACAGATGAGGATGAACAGGAGGGCCGAATGTAAGAGATAGAGATATCAGATAGCTGGCAACGCACCATACTACACTGTTTGCTGGAAGTCTGGCTCGGAAGCAAGTGTTCGTTGGGTTATCGGCTCTCAGTTGGCAGTTGGTCGTCAGCCGAAGTACGAAGTTGCCTCGAAGTTGTGTAAAAAGTTGATTTAAAACTATTACATGCATCATATATATTGACTCTGTATTTACATGAACCTTGCGAAAAGTCGAGTGTCTATACAAACGGAAAAGTGGTTGGATATATTTGAAAGAAATGCCGAAGTTTATGATTTTAGGAGAAGCAGAAATATTGCTATGCCAGAGCTAAAATGAGTGGTGCAGCCCAACTGTTTCTAGAATCCAAGAATATTTGCAATTATGAAGAACTTAAAAGCGCCCTAGTAGAGGAATTTGCATGCAAATACAATAGTGCTGACATTCATCAGCTGTTGCAAGAAAGAACGAGAAAGAACGGTGAGACACTGCATGAGTACCTACTTCAAATGAAAAAGATAGCTTCACTTGATTATATTAAAGATGCCGCTGTTATAAGCCACATTTTCAATGGTCTGGATATAAAAAATGAGTATAAGTTTGCAATGTATCGTTGTAAGTCTTTTAAGGTTTTAAAAGTAGAGTTCGATATCTTTGACCGTTTAAACATATCAGAAAGGAAGGGCAATAAAGAACAACAAAAATCATTTTTCAAGCAGAACACCGGGCAAATAGCTAAAAAAGAGTATTGTTTCAACAGCGGATCGGGAAATCATAAGCGCAATCAATGCTTCAAACAAACATGAAACAAAAATGCTTCAAGTGCAACAAAAACGGACATACATATATCCCGTGACTGTCCTCAGAATGCTGATAAAGTTCGTGTTATTTCCAATCGCAGTCGATTGAAGAAAATCCGCATAAATGGTGTAGAAGTCGAATGTCTGGTAGATACAGGATCAGACGTCTCAGTGATCAAGGAGAGTATTTTCAAGAAACTAAAAAACGTGGCACTAATTGAAGATATACGTATGTTGCACGGTCTAGGCAATGGCACAGCAAAGCCTATTGGACACTTCACTGCAGATGTGGTCGTGGATGAGTTGAACACAAACCAAAAGTTCATAGTACTTCCGAATAGCCAGATTGATTACGATGGACTGCTGGGGGATGATTTGATCAAAAAGTTCCGTTTGGTGGGCAGCAAACAAGTATATACATTCCTGGAGGGGAATTCAGATGAAATTCCAATGAACGAGTATGCACTTATATATAATGTAACAGAAGAAGCTTCTTTTATAGCTCCCCCAGAATATCGGAAAGAGGTTGAACAGATGATTGAAAGCAGTTATCATGGGTCATCAGAGATTGTAAAGCAGTGCCCGATTCAATTGAAGATTATTCATGATGGAGTGATTAAGACTTTTCATCACTCACCGAGTCGCCTAGCAGCAGATGAAGCCAGTGAGGTAAGGAAGCAAGTCGAGCAATGGATCGAACAAGGGATCGTTCAAAAGTCATCTTCAAATGTCGCCAGCAGAGTAGTCGTCGTGAAAAAAAAAAGATGGAACACTTCGTGTTTGCGTGGACTACAGAAAGCTGAACACTATGGTATTGGTTGATTGTTTCCCTGTGCCGATTATAGAGGAGGTGTTGGAAAAGCTACAACCGGCGAAGTGGTTTACCATAATGGATCTGGAAAATGGATTTTTTCATGTTCCTATTGAGGAGCAAAGCAAGCCGTATACAGCATTCGTCACAAAAGGTTGTTCGAGTTCAATCAAGCACCTTTTGGTTTTAAAAACTCTCCAGCGGCGTTTATAAGGTTCGTTAATCATATTTTTCAAGAACTAGTTAACTCTTGTGTAATGCAGCTCTACATGGATGACATAATTGTGTATGCGAAGGACAAAGATGGTACTCGAGACGGCAGCCCAATTTGGCTTAAAGATGAAATGGAAGCCACGCATAAGTTTTCTTGGCCATATTATTGAAAACGGACGAATTTGGGCTGACAAGGAGAAAACAGCAGCCGTCAGTCGATTTGCTACGCCGAAAGATTATGTCCTCAATCAGTTCAAGCTTTTCTGGGACTTACGGGGTTTTTTCGAAAATATATCCCTTACTCAAGAACGAAGCTGTTTTTAATATTGGAGAAGCAGAGCAGCAATCGCTGCAAACACTAAAGAATTTACTGGTAATGGAGCCGGTGTTGCACATCTATTCAAGGGAAGCGCTAACCGAACTCCACACGGATGCATCCAAAAACGGATTTGGAGCAGTTTTGCTGCAGCATTTTGATGGCCATCTTCATCCAGTTTATTATTGGAGCAGAAAAAAGCACAGAAGCAGAGTCCAAACATCATAGCTATTATCTGGAGGTCAAAGCAGCCTATCTCGCTCTCAAGAAGTTTCGACACTATCTCTTTGGTTTTAAATTTGATCTTGTCAGTGACTGTGCGGCGTTTAAGCAGACAACTACTAAGAGCGATGTACCAAGAGAAGTCTCGCAATGGATTTTGTATATGGAAGACTTCACTTTTAAAGCAGTTCACCGGCCGGGTGATAAGATGAGACACGTGGACTTCCTCAGCCGTTTTCCGCTCAGAAACATGGTCGTAACAACGGAATTGACTACTCGCATAAGAAAGGCCCAGCTAGAAGACAACATCATCAAGGCAGTATTGAAAATTTTAAGTCAACGTCCATATCAAGATTTCAAGCTGAAAGGAGGTCTTCATTATAAAGTCGTAAAGGGCAATGATTTGTTGGCTGTTCCAAAACTGATGGAACGAGACGTCATCCAAGGTGGGGCATTTCTCGACAGCAAAGACGATGCACTCAATCCAACAGCAATATTGGATCCCACATCTTGAAAGGAGAGTAGCTAAAGTGATTGCTAATTGTATAAGTTGTATTATTTTCAGAAAAAAATTGGGCAAACAAGAGGGCGATCTTTACTGCCACTTCACATAGATCATTTAAGTCCGATGGACACGACAGCGAAGCAATACAAATATATTCTGACGGCTGTGGATGCTTTTTCTAAATTTGTATGGCTTTTCCCCACTAAGTCAACCGGCTATGAAGAAGTTATTAAAAAGATCACAGACTGGTCTGCTGTGTTCGGTTTCCCAAGGCGTATAATCAGCGACAGAGGAGTGGCGTTTACATCCAATGCCTTTGCTGAGTTTCTTAATGAAAACAAAGTGGAGCACGTGTGGACAACAACAGGTGTAGCCAGAGGTAATGGCCAAGTCGAAAGAGTAAACCGTTCGATCTTGAGTATCATCGCAAAGCTGTCGGCTCATGATTCCGCAAAATGGTACAAGTTTGTGCCACAGGTCCAGAAAGCGATTAATTCCCATATGCATGCATCGTTTGAAGTAATGTTTGGGACCAAAATGCACAAAAAGGCGGATGTAATATTATTAGAGGTCCTAAATGAAGAGCTGATTTCGCAGTTTAACATCGAGCGCGAAAAGTTGCGTTGTCAAGCAAAAAAAAAACATTGAAAACGCACAACAAGCTTATAAAAAGAATTTTGATAAAAGACGTCGGCCTGAGCACGGATATAGAGTGGGAGATATGGTAGCGGTCAAGAGGACACAGTTCGTCGCAGGACGTAAGCTGGCAAGCGAGTATCTAGGCCCATATGAAGTCACTAAGGTAAAACGAATTGGCCGCTATGACGTGAGAAAAGCGGCAAGCGTCGAAAGACCAAATATCACATCAACAAGTTGCTATTACCATCTGAGACAGATGAGGATGAACAGGAGGGCCGAATGTAAGAGATAGAGATACCCGATAGCTGGCAACGCACCATACTACATTGTTTGCTGGGTAGTCTGGCTCGGAAGCAAGTGTTCGTTGGGTTATCGGCTCTCAGTTGGCAGTCTCTCTCGTTGGTTGTCAGCCGAAGTACGAAGTTGCCTCGAAGTTGTGTAAAAAGTTGATTTAAAACTATTACATGCATCATATATATTGACTCTGTATTTACATGAACCTTGCGAAAAGTCGAGTGTCTATACAAACGGAAAAGTGGTTGGATATATTTGAAAGAAATGCCGAAGTTTATGATCTTAGTGCAAAGCAGAAATATTGCTATGCCAGAGCTAAAATGAGTGGTGCAGCCCAACTGTTTCTAGAATCCAAGAATATTTGCAATTATGAAGAACTTAAAAGCGCCCTAGTAGAGGAATTTGCATGCAAATACAATAGTGCTGACATTCATCAGCTGTTGCAAGAAAGAACGAGAAAGAACGGTGAGACACTGCATGAGTACCTACTTCAAATGAAAAAGATAGCTTCACTTGATTATATTAAAGATGCCGCTGTTATAAGCCACATTTTCAATGGTCTGGATATAAAAAATGAGTATAAGTTTGCAATGTATCGTTGTAAGTCTTTTAAGGTTTTAAAAGTAGAGTTCGATATCTTTGACCGTTTAAACATATCAGAAAGGAAGGGCAATAAAGAACAACAAAAATCATTTTTCAAGCAGAACAACGGGCAAATAGCTAAATGCTTCAAACAAACATGAAACAAAAATGCTTCAAGTGCAACAAAAACGGACATATATCCCGTGACTGTCCTCAGAATGCTGATAAAGTTCGTGTTATTTCCAATCGCAGTCGTTTGAAGAAATGGTTGACCATAATGGATCTGGAAAATGGATTTTTTCATGTCCCTATTGAGGAGCAAAGCAAGCCGTATACAGCATTCGTCACAAAAGGTTGTTCGAGTTCAATCAAGCGCCTTTTGGTTTTAAAAACTCTCCAGCGGCGTTTATAAGGTTCGTTAATCATATTTTTCAAGAACTAGTTAACTCTTGTGTAATGCAGCTCTACATGGATGACATAATTGTGTATGCGAAGGACAAAGATGGTACTCGAGACGGCAGCCCAATTTGGCTTAAAGATGAAATGGAAGAAGTGCAGTTTCATGCAGCATAAGTTTTCTTGGCCATATTATTGAAAACGGACGAATTTGGGCTGGCAAGGAGAAAACAGCAGCCGTCAGTCGATTTGCTACGCCGAAGGACATAAAATCAGTTCAAGCTTTTCTGGGACTTACGGGGTTTTTTCGAAAATATATCCCTTACTCAAGAACGAAGCTGTTTTTAATATTGGAGAAGCAGAGCAGCAATCGATGCAAACACTAAAGAATTTACTGGTAATGGAGCCGGTGTTGCACATCTATTCAAGGGAAGCGCTAACCGAACTCCACACGGATGCATCCAAAAACGGATTTGGAGCAGTTTTGCTGCAGCATTTTGATGGCCATCTTCATCCAGTTTATTATTGGAGCAGAAAAAGCACAGAAGCAGAGTCCAAACATCATAGCTATTATCTGGAGGTCAAAGCAGCCTATCTCGCTCTCAAGAAGTTTCGACACTATCTCTTTGGTTTTAAATTTGATCTTGTCAGTGACTGTGCGGCGTTTAAGCAGACAACTACTAAGAGCGATGTACCAAGAGAAGTCTCGCAATGGATTTTGTATATGGAAGACTTCACTTTTAAAGCAGTTCACCGGCCGGGTGATAAGATGAGACACGTGGACTTCCTCAGCCGTTTTCCGCTCAGAAACATGGTCGTAACAACGGAATTGACTACTCGCATAAGAAAGGCCCAGCTAGAAGACAACATCATCAAGGCAGTATTGAAAATTTTAAGTCAACGTCCATATCAAGATTTCAAGCTGAAAGGAGGTCTTCATTATAAAGTCGTAAAGGGCAATGATTTGTTGGCTGTTCCAAAACTGATGGAACGAGACGTCATCCAAGGTGGGGCATTTCTCGACAGCAAAGACGATGCACTCAATCCAACAGCAATATTGGATCCCACATCTTGAAAGGAAAGTAGCTAGAGTGATTGCTAATTGTATAAGTTGTATTATTTTCAGAAAAAAGTTGGGCAAACAAGAGGGCGATCTTTACTGCTTATAGAAAGGGGATACGCCACTGCATACGCTTCACATAGATCATTTAAGTCCGATGGACCTGACTGCGAAGCAATAAAAAACTCAAAAAACTTTCACTCGTTGCAGAGGACGGACGTGTTTTTTTTGCGCTTATCAATTTTTATTTTTTTCTCGCGATTAAATACTTTTACAAATTTCTTAAATTCATTATCGGTTTAATTAATAATAATTTCAACATCCGAATTTTATTTTCATTTCGCGAATTCTTGCTGTCGCTTTTGTTTAAATTTAAATTAAATCAAAACTTACAACAATACTTGCATTAGCGGTGTTGTTGTTTTGCTTATCTCTTTTGCGTTTGTGTCTTTACCGTTTTAACTAACTCTCGCGCTCTTGCGTACAAATTTTTGTTGCATGTGTTCAATTTGACGCGCTCTCCCGCTCTTTCCTATTCTTGATTGATTTGCGCTCTCGTCTTTTGCCTACCCGCGACTCTGTGATACGTGTTTTTGTTTTTTGTGCTTTCATCTCTTTTTATTCTCTAGTTGTGAAGGCTTTTTCTGCACATTAACCCTTGTGTCAGAACTGGTCAGTATATTCTTATACACAGAATTTTAACCCTTAGAATTTTTATTTTTTATTTTTTGTATTTCCTTTTTTTAATTAAATTAAACTTTTTGATAAAATGGTTGTCTGCTCAAAAAATAATTGCATAGTTGCCACTAATGCGGTTGACTCCCATGATTATATTCTTTGTTGGTTGTGTGACAATGCGGTTCACGTTAAGTGTGCAGGTTACACAGGCAGAATCAAGGAGTCTATTGCTAAAGGTGGTGGCTTAAAATATGGATGTGATGCTTGCCGAGAGGTCGAGAATGAGATGCGCTCTTTCATGAGGCGGACTAGAGATAGTTTTGACACTTTAAGGGCAGGTTTTAATAAACTTTAAGCGGAGTTTACTGCGGTGGAGACTCAGTTCAGAAGTTTATCGCTTATGAATGAGTCTCCGAAACGTAAAAGGACCAGTCCTTGGGGTGTTTCTGTATCTGTAGACCCGCCAGCGTCTCTTATCGTCCCCGACCGGTCTCATGTACCGTCCACTCCTAATGTACAGCAATTGATTTCGTTTAAGAGCCCGGTTGTGAATGTTATTAGTAAGGAATTACCGGTATCACCTGGGAATGATCTATGAAGAAGTTATTAAAAAGATCACAGACTGGTCTGCTGTGTTCGGTTTCCCAAGGCGTATAATCAGCGACAGAGGAGTGGCATTTACATCCAATGCCTTTGCTGAGTTTCTTAATGAAAACAAAGTGGAGCACGTGTGGACAACAACAAGACAAGGTGGTAATGGCAAGGTGGAAAGAGTAAATGTTTCGATCTTGAGTATCATCGCAAAGCTGTCGGCTCATGATTCCGCAATATGCTACAAGTTTGTGCCACAGGTGCAGAAAGCGATTAATTCCCATATGCATGCATCGTTTGAAGTAATGTTTGGGACCAAAATGCACAACAACGCGGATGGAAGATTAAATGAAGAGCTCATTTCGCAGTTTAACATCGATCGCGAAAACATTAAAAACGCTCAACAAGCTTATAAAAAGAATTTTGATAAAAGACGTCGGCCTGAGCACGGCTATAGAGTGGGAGATATGGTAGCGGTCAAGAGAACACAGTTCGCAGCCGGACGTAAGCTGGCAAGCGAGTATCTAGGCCCATATGAAGTCACTGAGGTAAACCGAAATGGCCGCTATGACGTAAGAAAAGCGGCAAGCGTCAAAGGACCAAATATCACATCAACAAGTTGTGATAATATGAAGTTATGGCGTTTTGTTTCCGAAAATGACGAGCTATTATCATCTGGGACAGATGAGGATGAACAGGAGGGCCGAATGTAAGAGATAGAGATACCAGATAGCTGGCAACGCACCATACTACGCTGTTTGCTGGGTAGTCTGGCTCGGAAGCAAGTGTTCGTTGGGTTATCGGCTCTCAGTTGGCAGTCTCTCTCATTGGTCCTCAGCCGAAGCACGAAGTTGTCTCGAAGTTGTGTAAAAAGTTGATTTAAAACTATTACATGCATCATATATATTGACTCTGTATTTACATGAACCTTGCGAAAAGTCGAGTGTCTATACAAACGGAAAAGTGGTTGGATATATTTGAAAGAAATGCCGAAGTTTATGATCTTAGTGCAAAGCAGAAATATTGCTATGCCAGAGCTAAAATGAGTGGTGCAGCCCAACTGTTTCTAGAATCCAAGAATATTTGCAATTATGAAGAACTTAAAAGCGCCCTAGTAGAGGAATTTGCATGCAAATACAATAGTGCTGACATTCATCAGCTGTTGCAAGAAAGAACGAGAAAGAACGGTGAGACACTGCATGAGTACCTACTTCAAATGAAAAAGATAGCTTCACTTGATTATATTAAAGATGCCGCTGTTATAAGCCACATTTTCAATGGTCTGGATATAAAAAATGAGTATAAGTTTGCAATGTATCGTTGTAAGTCTTTTAAGGTTTTAAAAGTAGAGTTCGATATCTTTGACCGTTTAAACATATCAGAAAGGAAGGGCAATAAAGAACAACAAAAATCATTTTTCAAGCAGAACAACGGGCAAATAGCTAAATGCTTCAAACAAACATGAAACAAAAATGCTTCAAGTGCAACAAAAACGGACATATATCCCGTGACTGTCCTCAGAATGCTGATAAAGTTCGTGTTATTTCCAATCGCAGTCGTTTGAAGAAATGGTTGACCATAATGGATCTGGAAAATGGATTTTTTCATGTCCCTATTGAGGAGCAAAGCAAGCCGTATACAGCATTCGTCACAAAAGGTTGTTCGAGTTCAATCAAGCGCCTTTTGGTTTTAAAAACTCTCCAGCGGCGTTTATAAGGTTCGTTAATCATATTTTTCAAGAACTAGTTAACTCTTGTGTAATGCAGCTCTACATGGATGACATAATTGTGTATGCGAAGGACAAAGATGGTACTCGAGACGGCAGCCCAATTTGGCTTAAAGATGAAATGGAAGAAGTGCAGTTTCATGCAGCATAAGTTTTCTTGGCCATATTATTGAAAACGGACGAATTTGGGCTGGCAAGGAGAAAACAGCAGCCGTCAGTCGATTTGCTACGCCGAAGGACATAAAATCAGTTCAAGCTTTTCTGGGACTTACGGGGTTTTTTCGAAAATATATCCCTTACTCAAGAACGAAGCTGTTTTTAATATTGGAGAAGCAGAGCAGCAATCGATGCAAACACTAAAGAATTTACTGGTAATGGAGCCGGTGTTGCACATCTATTCAAGGGAAGCGCTAACCGAACTCCACACGGATGCATCCAAAAACGGATTTGGAGCAGTTTTGCTGCAGCATTTTGATGGCCATCTTCATCCAGTTTATTATTGGAGCAGAAAAAGCACAGAAGCAGAGTCCAAACATCATAGCTATTATCTGGAGGTCAAAGCAGCCTATCTCGCTCTCAAGAAGTTTCGACACTATCTCTTTGGTTTTAAATTTGATCTTGTCAGTGACTGTGCGGCGTTTAAGCAGACAACTACTAAGAGCGATGTACCAAGAGAAGTCTCGCAATGGATTTTGTATATGGAAGACTTCACTTTTAAAGCAGTTCACCGGCCGGGTGATAAGATGAGACACGTGGACTTCCTCAGCCGTTTTCCGCTCAGAAACATGGTCGTAACAACGGAATTGACTACTCGCATAAGAAAGGCCCAGCTAGAAGACAACATCATCAAGGCAGTATTGAAAATTTTAAGTCAACGTCCATATCAAGATTTCAAGCTGAAAGGAGGTCTTCATTATAAAGTCGTAAAGGGCAATGATTTGTTGGCTGTTCCAAAACTGATGGAACGAGACGTCATCCAAGGTGGGGCATTTCTCGACAGCAAAGACGATGCACTCAATCCAACAGCAATATTGGATCCCACATCTTGAAAGGAAAGTAGCTAGAGTGATTGCTAATTGTATAAGTTGTATTATTTTCAGAAAAAAGTTGGGCAAACAAGAGGGCGATCTTTACTGCTTATAGAAAGGGGATACGCCACTGCATACGCTTCACATAGATCATTTAAGTCCGATGGACCTGACTGCGAAGCAATAAAAAACTCAAAAAACTTTCACTCGTTGCAGAGGACGGACGTGTTTTTTTTGCGCTTATCAATTTTTATTTTTTTCTCGCGATTAAATACTTTTACAAATTTCTTAAATTCATTATCGGTTTAATTAATAATAATTTCAACATCCGAATTTTATTTTCATTTCGCGAATTCTTGCTGTCGCTTTTGTTTAAATTTAAATTAAATCAAAACTTACAACAATACTTGCATTAGCGGTGTTGTTGTTTTGCTTATCTCTTTTGCGTTTGTGTCTTTACCGTTTTAACTAACTCTCGCGCTCTTGCGTACAAATTTTTGTTGCATGTGTTCAATTTGACGCGCTCTCCCGCTCTTTCCTATTCTTGATTGATTTGCGCTCTCGTCTTTTGCCTACCCGCGACTCTGTGATACGTGTTTTTGTTTTTTGTGCTTTCATCTCTTTTTATTCTCTAGTTGTGAAGGCTTTTTCTGCACATTAACCCTTGTGTCAGAACTGGTCAGTATATTCTTATACACAGAATTTTAACCCTTAGAATTTTTATTTTTTATTTTTTGTATTTCCTTTTTTTAATTAAATTAAACTTTTTGATAAAATGGTTGTCTGCTCAAAAAATAATTGCATAGTTGCCACTAATGCGGTTGACTCCCATGATTATATTCTTTGTTGGTTGTGTGACAATGCGGTTCACGTTAAGTGTGCAGGTTACACAGGCAGAATCAAGGAGTCTATTGCTAAAGGTGGTGGCTTAAAATATGGATGTGATGCTTGCCGAGAGGTCGAGAATGAGATGCGCTCTTTCATGAGGCGGACTAGAGATAGTTTTGACACTTTAAGGGCAGGTTTTAATAAACTTTAAGCGGAGTTTACTGCGGTGGAGACTCAGTTCAGAAGTTTATCGCTTATGAATGAGTCTCCGAAACGTAAAAGGACCAGTCCTTGGGGTGTTTCTGTATCTGTAGACCCGCCAGCGTCTCTTATCGTCCCCGACCGGTCTCATGTACCGTCCACTCCTAATGTACAGCAATTGATTTCGTTTAAGAGCCCGGTTGTGAATGTTATTAGTAAGGAATTACCGGTATCACCTGGGAATGATCTATGAAGAAGTTATTAAAAAGATCACAGACTGGTCTGCTGTGTTCGGTTTCCCAAGGCGTATAATCAGCGACAGAGGAGTGGCATTTACATCCAATGCCTTTGCTGAGTTTCTTAATGAAAACAAAGTGGAGCACGTGTGGACAACAACAAGACAAGGTGGTAATGGCAAGGTGGAAAGAGTAAATGTTTCGATCTTGAGTATCATCGCAAAGCTGTCGGCTCATGATTCCGCAATATGCTACAAGTTTGTGCCACAGGTGCAGAAAGCGATTAATTCCCATATGCATGCATCGTTTGAAGTAATGTTTGGGACCAAAATGCACAACAACGCGGATGGAAGATTAAATGAAGAGCTCATTTCGCAGTTTAACATCGATCGCGAAAACATTAAAAACGCTCAACAAGCTTATAAAAAGAATTTTGATAAAAGACGTCGGCCTGAGCACGGCTATAGAGTGGGAGATATGGTAGCGGTCAAGAGAACACAGTTCGCAGCCGGACGTAAGCTGGCAAGCGAGTATCTAGGCCCATATGAAGTCACTGAGGTAAACCGAAATGGCCGCTATGACGTAAGAAAAGCGGCAAGCGTCAAAGGACCAAATATCACATCAACAAGTTGTGATAATATGAAGTTATGGCGTTTTGTTTCCGAAAATGACGAGCTATTATCATCTGGGACAGATGAGGATGAACAGGAGGGCCGAATGTAAGAGATAGAGATACCAGATAGCTGGCAACGCACCATACTACGCTGTTTGCTGGGTAGTCTGGCTCGGAAGCAAGTGTTCGTTGGGTTATCGGCTCTCAGTTGGCAGTCTCTCTCATTGGTCCTCAGCCGAAGCACGAAGTTGTCTCGAAGTTGTGTAAAAAGTTGATCTAAAACTATTACATGCATCATATATATTGACTCTGTATTAACATGAACCTTGCGAAAAGTCGAGTGTCTATACAAACGGAAAAGTGGTTGGATATATTTGAAAGGAATGCCGAAGTTTGTGATCTTAGTGAGAAGCAGAAATATTGCTATGCCAGAGCTAAAATGAGTGGTGCAGCCCAACTGTTTCTAGAATCCGAGAATATTTGCAATTATGAAGAACTTAAAAGCGCCCTAGTAGAGGAATTTGCATGCAACTACAATAGTGCTGACATTCATCAGCTGTTGCAAGAAAGAACGAGAAAGAACGGTGAGACACTGCATGAGTACCTACTTCAAATGAAAAAGATAGCTTTACTTGATTATATTAAAGATGCCGCTGTTATAAGCCACTGTTCGGAAACCAACTGCCTAGTTAGACTGTTTAAGGCGATACCGCCTATTTGATTTATTGTTCAATATATTTGCAATTTGTATAAAGTTACAACCGGTCAATTCAATGGTCTTTCCTAAACTAAGCTTTCTACCCGATATCGATTACATACCGATACCAGCGAACTCGATAACAATTTCATGGTAATATGACACTGCAATTCGATAATTATCTTACTGCACTAACAATATGGAATACAAGTCAAATTTCTTATATGCTAACAATAATAATGCATTTCGTTCAGAAACATACCGGCGCCCCCTGAACTATTAGTTCAGCACATAGGGAGGGCCGCTACTTTGGTGATAGGGCGTTTGTAAGACCCATGGGCAGTAGTTACCGTAACTACCCGAATCAATCCATCGTCTCCAGCATGGACCGCGGAGACTCGTCCCAATATCCATTTGGTGGGTGGAAGATGTGGCTCCTTGAGCACCACAAGAGTTCCAACACAAAGGATATTCTCTCTTGATAACCATTTGGTTCGGTCTTGCAATGATGTAAGATATTCCATATACCAGCGCTTCCAGAACCCCTGTACCATAGCTTGAAGTTGATTCCATCTCTCCACACGGTTGAATGTCATGTCTAAATAACAGGGCTCAGGTAGCGCAGTGTAAGGTGACCGACAAGAAAATGAGCAGGTGTGAGAGGGTCCAGAGAGCTGTCACCGTTTGCGCACAGTGGTCTTGAGTTTAATACAGCTTCAATTTGCGCTAACACAGTAGACAACTCCTCAAAGGTCAGTGCGTTAGCGCCGATAACCCGACGGAGATGTAGTTTCACGGATCGCACTCCAGATTCCCATATGCCGCCAAAGTGTGGTGCTGACGGCGGTATGAAATGCCATGTGAGGCCTTCACTCGCGGCAAAACGAGCAAGTTCCTTATCTTTCATGTGATCGATTGCCAAACGTCTCATCTCGTCTAGCGCACGTCTACTTCCGTGAAAGGTGGTACCATTGTCCGAGTAGAGATCAGTGGGTCTCGTTCGGCGAGAAATAAATCGTTTAAATGCTGCAATGAAAGCGTTGGTTGTTAAGTCACTTACGACCTCCAAGTGCCTTTGTTGCGAGACAGACAAATATAGCAAACCAAGCCTTTCCAATACGAGGTGTTCGACCCTTATTCTCCTTGATTGCAATTGGACCAGCATAGTCTAGGCCAGTATGCTGGAAACACGGAGTTGCTTGAACTCTAGGTAGAGGCAAGTTACCCATTAGCTGAGTATGAGTTGCGCGTCGTTGCAAGAAGCAGAGCTTGCATTGAAAAACCACTCGGCGCACTAGATTACGTGCACCCAAAATCCAATATTGTTGCCGAAGAATAGTGAATGTGGCATCGACTCCAGTATGAAAATGTGTTTGATGAATGTGTCGAATTAATAACAAGCTGATCGGTGACTCCTTGGGCAGTAGAATGGGATGCTTTACATTGTAGTGTAGGGATGATCGTTCGATTCGGCCTCCGACTCGTACAATTCCTCTCTCGTCAAGGAATGGGCTGTATCGGATCAATCGAGATTTAATTGATAAAGGCTCTTGTTTATTAAGCTTTTCATAGTCCTTGGAAAAGCTCTTGCGTTGTACGTGTTGCAGAAGTAGGCATCGTGCTGATTGTAACTCAACAGATGTAAGGAATGTTTTATCGGAGTGTGCACCTTTGCACCTAAGTCGCTCAATGAATCGGTAACAGTAGCTGGTTACCCTTAAGAGACGGCTCCAAGACGATAACTTGTTGATTAATAACTCATGAATGTTGTCCTCAAGCACTCCATGAAGCACAGTAATTGGCTGGCGTCGTTCCTCAGTCGCCATGTCAGTAAAGCTTTGGCCGTGTGGTTCAGATAGTGGCCATTCCGATTGTGGTTTGGTAATCCAAGAGGGTCCCTTCCACCATAACTCATGATTCAACAACTGAGATGGACTTAGACCTCGTGATGCGCAGTCAGCAGGATTCTCTTCAGAGCGAACATGGTTCCAGCAGCGACGGGGGTAGTCCTCCACAATTTCAGCAACTCTATGACAAACGTAGGTATTCCAACGACGGGGTGGCGATGATAACCAGTGCAAGACTATCTCCGAGTCAGTCCAGCAATGTGAGCTGGAAATGGGTATAGTTAGAGATTCTGTTACAAGTTTAAGTAGTCGGCTAAGTAGAAGAGCGGCGTTGAGTTCAAGACGGGGAATAGAGATAGGCTTAAGCGGGGCTACTCGGGTCTTGGCAGCCACCAACCGACTCCGGTAACCATTCGTTGTACAAACGCGACTATAAATGACAGCGCCATAGGCTTGAGTGGATGCATCCGCGAAACCACAAAGTTCAATGTGCGGCGATGAAGCGGCTATGTATCGTGAAATTCGGCAGTGAGATAGCAGGGGTAATTCCTTTACGATTGCTTGCCATCGGCTTCGAAGAGTTTCCGGTATTGGGTCATCCCAGCTAATAGCGCTAAACCAGCATTCTTGGAATATTAGCTTTAACAACACAGTGGTAGGCGCAACAAAGCCCAGTGGGTCGAAGACCTTTGACAGATCCGATAATAGCGCCCGTTTGCTAGGGGCCTGTTTGGTTGCAATCATCGGTGTATTGACTAATAACTCATCTCGACCAGGATTCCAAGGAATGCCCAAAATTTTAACGTTGTGCTCGATCGACGCATGTCCATGTAAACAATCTTCTTTTGGTATTGACTTCAAGAAACTCCAGCTGTTCGAACTCCATTTTCTCAACTTGAACTTTCCTTCATCTAATAAAGAAATCAGTTGCTCTTTTAATTTCATAAGTTCGCCAACTGAATTGCATCCAGTTGGAATGTCATCCACGTACGCATCGCGCGCCAGGACTCGCGCGGCTAGTGGATACTTCGCTTCATAGTCTATGGCCAATTGTTTCAAAACCCGTACAGCCAAGAAGGGTGAAGGCGCCAATCCGTAGGTGACAGTACGCAATCGATAATGCTGCATAGGGTCAATTGTGGAACTACGCCAGATGATCCGTTGATAGTTTGTATGATGGGGAGCAACCTCTATTTTGCGGAACATCTTTTCTATATCCGAACAGCAAACATAACGATGTTGTCTGAATCGAAGGCAGACACCAAATAGATCTCGTTGAATGGGAGTCCCAATGTGAAGACGCTCATTGAGTGACACTCCGCTACTATCTTTTCCAGATCCATCAAACACCACTCGGCATTTGGTGGTGGTGCTTTCCGGTTTCAAGACGGCGTGATGCGGCAGATAGAAACAACCGTCGGGCTGCTCGTCGATCTGCTGTGTGTTGAGTAATTCCATATGACCACTCTTCAGATACTCGTCCATGAAAGCGATATACTCTCTCTTGAGACTTGGGTCGCGACTAAACTTGCGTTCTAGTGACTGCAATCGGCTAACAGCTTGTGGAAGGGTTTCGCCAATTGGTGGCATTAGGTCTTTGAATGGGTATTCTACTACATACGTGCCAGTTTGAGAACGGGTGTGAGTTGTGATAAAGTGTTGCTCAGTCGGATCAAATATCTCCAATGTCGATATTTTTGATGGAATGCTATCCATCTCTATGAACGATCGCACCTGCGAATCGAGGTCCAGGTGAACATGATGAGTGATTGCCAGTGATTGGTTTTCCCCGAATGTACTATATGGACCTGCAAGAGTCCAACCAAAAATTGTATTTAGTGCGATAGGAACGTTGTTACCAAAAGATCTTTGCTCTCCAGTACAGAATTTCCAGAGCTGATCTGATCCAAAAATGACATCTACCGCACCAACTGTGCCGAAAGATGGATCAGCTAAGGGTAACTTCAAAATTTCCTTCCATTGCGTAGAGCTCATGTCCACGTTTTGAGCTGGGAGAGCTGATGTAAGGGTGCTGAGGATGTACGTCTCGACCTCAATGTTGTGATCCGAATTGCAAGAGCAGATTCGAAACTTTACGAGTCCTCTGGTGACGCCGGCTCTGTTAGCCGCGAGACCACGAACTGGAACTTTTGCATGGGTGCGTCGCATCCCAATCCGCTGGACAAATGATTCCGTTGCCAATGAGACTGTAGACCCAGTGTCAAGTAGAGCTCGGCAAGTGAAGGTCTTGCCCCGAGCGTCTTTCACTGATGTAAGAATGGTGGGCAAAAGCGTTTGCGAACCTGCATACGGAATATTCTCCAGGGTGTGACGAGAAACTCTCTTGCTGTGCTTTGGAACTGTTACTTGATGACATCGTGTAGTTTGAACATGATGACTAATAATAGCCGGGGATTCATCGTTAGATCCTGGGCTCTCAGGCTGATGAACTCGCACCGCGCTATCTCTGAATTCACGGCCAGTCGTCTGCTGCGCTGCATGAATCAGGGTGTTATGCTTTCTTTGACATACTCGACATGTATTCTTTGAATGACAGGTTGCAATCCTGTGGTTTGGGCTCAAACAGTTGAAGCACAAGTTGGCACTCCTCACGTGTGCGTGTCGTGCAACTGCATCAAGTGCTCTGAATTGTTCACATCTTGATAGCGGATGAGCGTGCTGGCACAGAGTGCATGGCTCGATCAATGGCTGGGTTTCCGTGTTGACGTGATGAGTAGTAGCTATTCGTCGGCTGTGACTCGCTCGTGAAAGTTGGCTGGATTCCAACGTATCACCTCGGGAGAGCAGAAATTTGATAAAACTGTCGATCGTTACAGTGTAATCCTCAGATTCACTGTGCTCTGCCCATGCTTGCCGAGTGTTGTTGTCCACCTTTGCCAGTAGCACATGAATTAACCAGGGATCTCGATTCTCACACTCTAATGCTCTTAGTCCGCGAATTACTTCATCGGCTCCGTCAGCCAGCTTGCGAATCCCGCCAGAGTTTAGTACAGATGCCATTGGGAGATTTAGAAAACTGTCAATGAAGGAACGAATGATTACATGTCTCTTATTGTAACGTTGGACCAGCCTGTCCCAAGCCTCACTATAGTTATCGTTGGTCACGGCAATGTGTTTAATCAACGAAAACGCTTCGCCAGACAAATAAGATTTCAGATAGTGAAACTTCTGACAACTGGTGAGATGCGGATCGCTGCCGATAGAACCAACAAACATATCCGAAAAATGTTGCCAGTCCTCTTAATTGCCCGAAAATGTTGGTAGTTTGATCCGTTCATAGTGCAAGTTCACGTGGGTTTGTGATACGTGACCTTCACATGCCTCTGTTACAGAAAAACGGTTGTTGAGCGATCTGGCGGACTGCACTTGCAGCTCCTCCCGCGCAACACTCAACATCGAGTAAGTTGCGTAGTGCTTTTCCTCATATGGATCAATGTCCACGTCCGGATCTTCCCAGTCCGCATTGTCTTTATATGTGTGCAACTCCTCTGTGAGTTGTAGAAAACGAAGGTAGTTTTCTTGCAGTTGTTGCAATCGTGTGTCATAACTTGCCACTGCGTGGGTTTTCTCGATGAATGTATTTGCATTGTGGTAAGCCCGCGTGATTTGGCTTTTGCAGTAACCACGTTTTTGCATAACTGTCTGCATCGCGAATGAGGTTAGACACGGTCTCTTCCAACTAAGTACCGTCTAACTTTACACAACTTGCAAAATATTGAAATAAATCAGCAGCTAGCATCCGGCTCGAAGGACCAGAAATTTTGTATGTTCGGAAACCAACTGCCTAGTTAGACTGTTTAAGGCGATACCGCCTATTTGATTTATTGTTCAATATATTTGCAATTTGTATAAAGTTACAACCGGTCAATTCAATGGTCTTTCCTAAACTAAGCTTTCTACCCGATATCGATTACATACCGATACCAGCGAACTCGATAACAATTTCATGGTAATATGACACTGCAATTCGATAATTATCTTACTGCACTAACAATATGGAATACAAGTCAAATTTCTTATATGCTAACAATAATAATGCATTTCGTTCAGAAACAGCCACATTATCAATGGTCTGGATATAAAAAATGAGTATAAGTTTGCAATGTATCGTTGTAAGTCTTTTAAGGTTTTAAAAGTAGAGTTCGATATCTTTGACCGTTTAAACATATCAGAAAGGAAGGGCAATAAAGAACAACAAAAATCATTTTTCAAGCAGAACAACGGGCAAATAGCTAAAAAAGAGTATTGTGCCACAGAAGAAGCTTCTTTTATAGCTCCCCCAGAATATCGGAAAGAGGTTGAACAGATGATTGAAAGCAGTTATCATGGGTCATCAGAGATTGTAAAGCAGTGCCCGATTCAATTGAAGATTATTCATGATGGAGTGATTAAGCCTTTCCATCACTCACCGAGTCGCCTAGCAGCAGATGAAGCCAGTGAGGTAAGGAAGCAAGTCGAGCAATGGATCGAACAAGGGATCCTTCGAAAGTCATTTTCAAATGTCGCCAGCAGAGTAGTCGTCGTGAAAAAAAAGATGCAACACTTCGTGTTTGCGTGGACTACAGAAAGCTGAACAATATTGTATTGGTTGATTGTTTCTCTGTGCCAATTAAAGAGGAGGCGTTGGAAAAGCTACAACCGGCGAAATGGTTTACCATAATGGATCTGGAAAATGGATTTTTTCATGTCCCTATTGAGGAGCACAGCAAGCCGTATACAGCATTCGTCAAAAAAGAGGGGTTGTTCGAGATCAATCAAGCGCCTTTTGGTTTTAAAAACTCTCCAGCGGCGTTTATAAAGTTCGTTAATCATATTTTTCAAGAACTAGTTAACTCTGGTGTAATGCAGCTCTACATG
Source organism: Drosophila tropicalis (assembly GCF_018151085.1). Taxonomy (NCBI): domain Eukaryota; kingdom Metazoa; phylum Arthropoda; class Insecta; order Diptera; family Drosophilidae; genus Drosophila; species Drosophila tropicalis. The sequence continues at coordinate 1,096,460 of NW_027172360.1, read as the reverse complement.
GATGACATAAATGTGTATGCCGAGACACATGACGTTTGTATGCGAAAGACAAAGATGGTACTCGAGACGGCAGCCCAATTTGGCTTAAAGATGAAATGGAAGAAGTGCAGTTTCATGCAGCCACGCATAAGCCACGGGAAATCATAAGCGCAATCAATGCTTCAAACAAACATGAAACAAAAATGCTTCAAGTGCAACAAAAACGGACATATATCCCGTGACTGTCCTCAGAATGCTGATAAAGTTCGTGTTATTTCCAATCGCAGTCGTTTGAAGAAAATCCGCATAAATGGTGTAGAAGTCGAATGTCTGGTAGATACAGGATCAGACGTCTGTGATCAAGGAGAGTATTTTCAAGAAATTAAAAAACGTGGCACTAATTGAAGATATACGTATGTTGCACGGTCTAGGCAATGGCACAGCAAAGCCTATTGGACACTTCACTGCAGATGTGGTCGTGGATGAGTTGAACACAAACCAAAAGTTCATAGTACTTCCGAATAGCCAGATTGATTACGATGGACTGCTGGGGGATGATTTGATCAAAAAGTTCCGTTTGGTGGGCAGCAAACAAGTATATACATTCCTGGAGGGGAATTCAGATGAAATTCCAATGAACGAGTTTGCACTTATATATAATGTCACAGAAGAAGCTTTTTTTATAGCTATCGGAAAGAGGTTGAACAGATGATTGAAAGCAGTTATCATGGGTCATCAGAGGTTGTAAAGCAGTGCCCGATTCAATTGAAGATTATTCATGATGGAGTGATTAAGCCTTATCATCACTCACCGAGTCGCCTAGCAGCAGATGAAGCCAGTGAGGTAAGGAAGCAAGTCGAGCAATGGATCGAACAAGGGATCGTTCGAAAGTCATTTTCAAATGTCGCCAGCAGAGTAGTCGTCGTGAAAAAAACGATGGAACACTTCGTGTTTGCGTGGACTACAGAAAGCTGAACAATATGGTATTGGTTGATTGTTTCCCTGTGCCGATTATAGAGGAGGTGTTGGAAAAGCTACAACCGGCGAAGTGGTTTACCATAATGGATCTGGAAAATGGATTTTTTCATGTCCCTATTGAGGAGCAAAGCAAGCCGTTTACAGCATTCGTCACAAAAGGTTGTTCGAGTTCAATCAAGCGCCTTTTGGTTTTAAAAACTCTCCAGCGGCGTTTATAAGGTTCGTTAATCATATTTTTCAAGAACTAGTTAACTCTTGTGTAATGCAGCTCTACATGGATGACATAATTGTGTATGCGAAGGACAAAGATGGTACTCGAGACGGCAGCCCAATTTGGCTTAAAGATGAAATGGAAGAAGTGCAGTTTCATGCAGCATAAGTTTTCTTGGCCATATTATTGAAAACGGACGAATTTGGGCTGGCAAGGAGAAAACAGCAGCCGTCAGTCGATTTGCTACGCCGAAAGATTATGTCCTCAATCAGTTCAAGCTTTTCTGGGACTTACGGGGTTTTTTCGAAAATATATCCCTTACTCAAGAACGAAGCTGTTTTTAATATTGGAGAAGCAGAGCAGCAATCGATGCAAACACTAAAGAATTTACTGGTAATGGAGCCGGTGTTGCACATCTATTCAAGGGAAGCGCTAACCGAACTCCACACGGATGCATCCAAAAACGGATTTGGAGCAGTTTTGCTGCAGCATTTTGATGGCCATCTTTATCCAGTTTATTATTGGAGCAGAAAAAGCACAGAAGCAGAGTCCAAACATCATAGCTATTATCTGGAGATCAAAGCAGCCTATCTCGCTCTCAAGAAGTTTCGACACTATCTCTTTGGTTTTAAATTTGATCTTGTCAGTGACTGTGCGGCGTTTAAGCAGACAACTACTAAGAGCGATGTACCAAGAGAAGTCTCGCAATGGATTTTGTATATGGAAGACTTCACTTTTAAAGCAGTTCACCGGCCGGGTGATAAGATGAGACACGTGGACTTCCTCAGCCGTTTTCCGCTCAGAAGCATGGTCGTAACAACGGAATTGACTACTCGCATAAGAAAGGCCCAGCTAGAAGACAACTTCATCAAGGCAGTATTGAAAATTTTAAGTCAACGTCCATATCAAGATTTCAAGCTGAAAGGAGGTCTTCTTTATAAAGTCGTAAAGGGCAATGATTTGTTGGCTGTTCCAAAACTGATGGAACGAGACGTCATCCAAGGTGGGGCATTTCTCGACAGCAAAGACGATGCACTCAATCCAACAGCAATATTGGATCCCACATCTTGAAAGGAAAGTAGCTAAAGTGATCGCTAATTGTATAAGTTGTATCATTTTCAGAAAAAAGTTGGGCAAACAAGAGGGCGATCTTTATTGCTTATAGAATGGGGATACGCCACTGCATACGCTTCACATAGATTATTTAAGTCCGATGGACCCGACAGCGAAGCAATACAAATATATTCTGACGGCTGTGGATGCTTTTTCTAAATTTGTATGGCTTTTCCCCACAAAGTCAACCGGCTATGAAGAGGTTATTAAAAAGATCACAGACTGGTCTGCTGTGTTCTGTTTCCCAAGGCGTATAATCAGCGACAGAGGAGTGGCATTTACATCCAATGCCTTTGCTGAGTTTCTTAATGAAAACAAAGTGGAGCACGTGTGGACAACAACAAGGCAAGGTGGTAATGGCAAAATTGGAAAGAGTAAACCGTTCGATCTTGAGTATCATCGCAAAGCTGTCGGCTCATGATTCCGCAATAAGTTTGTGCCACAGGTCCAGCAAGCTATTAACTCCCACGTGCATGCATCGTTGAAGTCATCACCGTTTGAAGTAATGTTTGGGACCAATATGTACAACAACGCGGATGGAAGATTAAATGAAGAGCTCATTTCGCAGTTTAACATCGAGCGCAAAAACATTAAAAACGCTCAACAAGCTTATAAAAAGAATTTTGATAAAAGACGTCGGCCTGAGCACGGCTATAGAGTGGGAGATATGGTAGCGGTCAAGAGAACACAGTTCGCAGCCGGACGTAAGCTGGCAAGCGAGTATCTAGGCCCATATGAAGTCACTGAGGTAAACCGAAATGGCCGCTATGACGTAAGAAAAGCGGCAAGCGTCAAAGGACCAAATATCACATCAACAAGTTGCGATAATAATAAGTTATGGCGTTTTGTTTCCGAAAATGACGAGCTATTATCATCTGGGACAGATGAGGATGAACAGGAGGGCCGAATGTAAGAGATAGAGATACCAGATAGCTGGCAACGCACCATACTACGCTGTTTGCTGGGTAGTCTGGCTCGGAAGCAAGTGTTCGTTGGGTTATCGGCTCTCAGTTGGCAGTCTCTCTCATTGGTCCTCAGCCGAAGCACGAAGTTGTCTCGAAGTTGTGTAAAAAGTTGATCTAAAACTATTACATGCATCATATATATTGACTCTGTATTAACATGAACCTTGCGAAAAGTCGAGTGTCTATACAAACGGAAAAGTGGTTGGATATATTTGAAAGGAATGCCGAAGTTTATGATCTTAGTGCGAAGCAGAAATATTGCTATGCCAGAGCTAAAATGAGTGGTGCAGCCCAACTGTTTCTAGAATCCAAGAATATTTGCAATTATGAAGAACTTAAAAGCGCCCTAGTAGAGGAATTTGCATGCAAATACAATAGTGCTGACATTCATCAGCTGTTGCAAGAAAGAACGAGAAAGAACGGTGAGACACTGCATGAGTACCTACTTCAAATGAAAAAGATAGCTTCACTTGATTATATTAAAGATGCCGCTGTTATAAGCCACATTATCAATGGTCTGGATATAAAGAATGAGTATAAGTTTGCAATGTATCGTTGTAAGTCATTTAAGGCTTTAAAAGAAGAGTTCGATATCTTTGACCGTTTAAACATATCAGAAAGAAAGGGCAATAAAGAACAACAAAAATCATTTTTCCAGCAGAACAACGGGCAAATAGCTAAAAAAGAGTATTGTTTCAACTGCGGATCGGGAAATCATAAGCGCAATCAATGTGACGCCGGAACAAAATGCTTTAAGTGCAACCAAAACGGACATATATCCCGTGACTGTCCTCAGAATGCTGATAAAGTTCGTGTTATTTCCAATCGCAGTCGTTTAAAGAAAATCAGTATAAATGGTGTAGAAGTCGAATGTCTGGTAGATACAGGATCAGACGTCTCAGTGATCAAGGAGAGTATTTTCAAGAAGTTAAAAAACGTGGCACTAATTGAAGATGTACGTATGTTGCACGGTCTAGGCAATGGCATAGCAAAGCCTATTGGACACTTCACTGCAGATGTGGTCGTGGATGAGTTGAACACAAACCAAAAGTTCATAGTACTTCCGAATAGCCAGATTGATTACGATGGACTGCTGGGGGATGATTTGATCAAAAAGTTCCGTTTGGTGGGCAGTAAACAAGGATATACATTCCTGAAGGAGAATTCAGATGAAATTCCAATGAACGAGTTTGCACTTATATATAATGTCACAGAAGAAGCTTCTTTTATAGCTCAGCCAGAATATCACAAAGAGGTTGAACAGATGATTGAAAGCAGTTATCATGGGTCATCAGAGGTTGTAAAGCAGTGCCCGATTCAATTGAAGATTATTCCTGATGCAGTGATTAAGCCGTTTCATCACTCACCGAGTCGCCTAGCATCAGATGAAGCCAGTGAGGTAAGGAAGCAAGTCGAGCAATGGATCGAACAAGGGATCCTTCGAAAGTCATCTTCAAATGTCGCCAGCAGAGTAGTCGTCGTAAAAAAAAAGATGGAACACTTCGTGTTTGCATGGACTACAGAAAGCTGAACAATATGGTATTGGTTGATTGTTTCCCTGTGCCGATTACACTGTGCATCACCAAAAATCAAACCGCACCGGACCTTTGATTTTCTGAAAGTTCACCTATTGAATAGCAAAACCCTATTTGGGTTTTTCAAAGTTAGCTTGTTTTTTTTTTTATAGCGAGTTGAAATTTTTCATTTTGGGGTATTTTTTAGTTTGTCATATGAGCTAAACATGACTTATATATCGATTTCTTCTTCATGCATACGACCTAAATCATCCTCATTTATTGTAGAAATATTGTTAATATTGTGAGGAACATATATTTGACAATAATGTCCCACACAACAACATTTCAAACCAATGCAATGTAAAACCAAGGATGCATGATGCCCGGCAACATGTTGCCAAAGATCATGCTTCGCAACATGTTGCTGCAATTAACACTCGCAACATTTCGTTACGATACAACAAGTTCGATCGGACCACATACGACCAAACCAGCCATTTCGTCACAGCGGGAAGATGCGTGGGAGGCAGAAAGCACAAAAATCAACGGCTGGAGAGCATACGCACAAGAGAGCGGGCCTCGATGCTCCAATCACAAGAGGGCATGGACCGATTAAGAGAGGGTATGCATGGAGAGCTGAGAATGCAGCAATACAGTCGCAGCACACCGACACTATGCGTGTGCTAATTGAGAGCGGGTACCGGTGGATGGAGCGCGCTCTATGAGACTGAACAAGTAGAGAGACACAGAAGAGACAAAGTGATGGCGAAGCATGTTCAACGGGGGATAGTGGGGGGGGTGTGTGCATATCAAGCAAAGCCAATATCGTCGATCAAGTTCGATGGGCGAAGGGGGGTATGTGCTAGCCGAAGAAAGGGGGAATGGGGTATTGGGGAAGCCCTGTCTACGAAGCGAATAACGTATGGATGACGTAGACAAATGATTTGAGTTGATATCGAAGTAAGTTAACTAAATCCAAATTAACAAAAATCCATATGATGCTCACATAAAGTAAACGGCCAAATAAACAAAAATCAATATGTTGCTCACATAAAGTGAACGGCCATATAGAAGAGCAACCATGCAAACAAATTCGAGAGAACAAGCCCATAAGGAAAAGGACATGGGAGAAAACAGCGTCGCCTAGCAACGAGAGAGGACATGCGACCAGAGCAGAGGAACTAAACTAGAAAAGGATGGAAGCCCGCATAGCAACAGAGGCGCTATATGCGCAAAGCCGAGGAACAAGGACAGGAATTTAATGGGCGCGCAGCAGCCAGAAAGTGGATGCGGCTGCGCAAAGGACTTGTACGGGACTTTCACCACGCATAGCAACAGTCTGGATGAAAACGATGGGCCGATGGAAAATCACCGGCTGTATAGCGGTATCACACCAAGTGATTCTGGAGGCCCAGGAGGCCTATATAAGGCGAGCAGCAAGTCAGGACATTTATCAAGTCGTCGAGTCGAGATCAATCAATCAAGTCATCGAGTCCTGATCAGCAAGCGAAGCAACAAATATCTTTTGGCCTTACGAGTAACCTTAAGAATATTTGGCGCCTAGCAATCAACAAGTGCGAGCAACTCATCGAGTTATAAGGCCTTACGCTTAACCTTATGGACTCTTTAAAACAACAATATCTGAATACAATTACAACAAGTACACAGTCAATACGAGTATCAACCCGAATCAGTGTAAAATCGCGTCTAAACGTTCAACCAAAAGTCTGAAGCAGTTATATATATGAATTATTGTGTCATGATTTATATAAACATTTAACCAAAAGAAACCCAGAAACATAGAAATAAATTCCAACATACATTTATATATACATTAATTATTGTGTCGTGATTTCACTGGGGCACAAATTAAAATTTGTTGTGCCGAACCTCGCCCCAAAGATTGAAATTATCCTGAGGGACGAAAAGGATCGTTACAACTGGCGCCCAACGTGCTAGTACTAGTGAAAATTAAAACGAAATATAAATAAAAAGTGTATAAAAAGTGTATAATAAATTCAAAATGGGTAGAAATTGGATCTATCACATTTTTTTTTTTTTTTTTTTTTGAATCTACTCTTAAATTAGAGCCTAACAACAAGTTTGTGATATTTTTCTTAATCTAGTACTTAAGATAAATCCTGGGGATATTGCAGGCGGCCCGAATCACTTGTTATTGGGTTGGTCTGTCATTTCTTTTAAGACGAGTTCTATTATTAGTTCGCGTAAGGGAATTGGCAAGAACATTTGGGTGTGCATCCAGTTTCGCAGAATACTTTAGTTGTTGACTACCTATTTCAGATTTTACGCTAGGTATATTTAGATAATTTTGAATGTTGTCATTCCGTATATACCACGGGGCCCCCCGTGATTGATCTTAAAATCTTTGACTGCGCTCTTTGTATAATATCGACATTGCTGGTACTTGCATTTCCCCATAGTACGGCTCCGTAAGTCCAGATGGGTTTCAGTACGGAGTTGTATACGAGGACTTTATACTCCATACGTAGAGGAGACCGAGCATTGATGATCCAATGTAGGCTACTCGCTTTCAGTTTAAGCTGTAACTTTTTTGCTTCAATGTGCTTGCGCCAAGTTAGTCTTCTGTCTAGGTGGATGCCAAGGTAAGTGACATCCACGGCTTGAGGAACTGGTACGTTGTTTAGCATTAGAGCTGGACAGTTTCTTCTGTTAAGCGTAAATGTAACATGTTTGCATTTCTGCTCGTTGACCCGGATACGCCAGGTTGCTAGCCATTCCTCTACCACCTTGAGGTGTTCCTCTAATTTTGCAGAGGCTTGTATTGGGCATTTGGATCTGCTGAGGATTGCCGTGTCATCGGCAAAAGTGGACGTTGTAAGTCCTAAACTCGTTGGTAAGTCTGCAGTGTACAGTAGGTAGAGCAATGGGCCGAGAACACTGCCTTGCGGTACAGCTTTGATTTCAAAATCAGCCGAGACGGAGCTATTACATCTTACAGCGAATTGCCTATTATAAAGATAAGATTCCATGAGTTTGTGGGTGTACTGTGGCAGTTTTTGCCGGATTTTGAACATCAGACCCTCCAGCCAAACTCTATCGAAAGCCTGGGCAACGTCGAGAAAGACAGCCGCACAGTATTCTTTTAGTTCGAATGCTGTTCGTATTTCGGATGTTATGCGATTGACTTGTTCAATTGTACCATGCTTTTCGCGTAAGCCGAACTGATGTGAAGGGATTGTGTTCTCCGATGACAGAAATGAGTTTAGTCGGATCTGCAGGACCTTTTCAAAAAGCTTCGAAAGACATGGCAGCAAACTAATTGGCCTATAGGACGATGGCTGGGTTTTGTCCTTTCCCACTTTGGGAATCATGATGATAGTGGACCTTTTCCAAGTTCGTGGGAAGTAGCCAATTCTTATTATATCGTTGAACAGTTTGCAGATGTATTGTATGGCAATGATAGGGAGTTCCAGGATCATTTTCGGTGTGATTAGGTCATGGCCAGGGGCTTTTTTTGGCTGTATGTGGTTTTTAATAACTGCAGTGATCTAGTCCGGTTGGAGCTCCGAGTACTCACTATCCGTTAGTGTGCTCGGAGGGGGAAGTACAGATGAGTTTGATGTTGGATTTGGCTGGAAAACCATTTGAAGATGTGTGGCAAATACGGATGCCCTCTCTTCGTCACTGCGGGCCCATCCACCGGTTGGACTCCTTATCGGTGAAATTGTCTCTGTAGGAGAGCTTAAAGTTGGGTGGGCTTTTCACAGAGGATGTTTAGTGCTGGTTGGGCTGAGCTTTTCTATGTATTTTCTTTGAGCCCAGCTTTCCTCTTGTCTTAACGCCTTGGAGAGGTTGCGATTAGCATGCCTTAGGCGAAGTTTTGCTGCTGGTGAGCGAGTAATCTGCCATTCTCTTCTTAGACGTCGTTTTTCCGTTACTAATTGTTCTATCCGCCGGTTCGTAGGCCTGTCAACAGGTTTAGTGTAAGAAGAGGCAGGTGGAGTCGATACTCTTGCTGCAGCTGCCATCATAGACTCAAGTGCAGAGACGCACATATCAATGTCCTCTGCAGCATCCAGTTTCGGCGAACAGTCAATGTGGGCACTCATGTACATTTTAAATTTTAGGCAATTTATTTTGTTGTTTGTAAGCCTATATGGCCGATCAAGTACTTGAGGTCTTGTTAACAGTGTGAATAGCACTGGAGAGTGATCGGAGGTTAAATCTAACAGTGTATCCGCAGTGATCCGATTACGTGGAATCCTCTTGGTTACTGCGAAATCAATCAAGTCAGTCAATTTCTGTGGATCTGTGGGCCAATAAGTAGGCCTACCCGGTGAGACGCAATCCATCTTATTGAAAGGGTTGACTATTGTGTTGTACAACTGCTTGCCTTTAGGATTTACCAGGCGAGATCCCCAGTGCGTATGTTTGGCGTTAAAGTCCCCTGCTGCAATGAAGCGATCTCCGAGTGTATTAAAGAAATCGGTAAATTCCTTTTCAGAGATTGAGAAGCGTGGTGGGCAGTACAGGGCAACCAATGTAGTGTTGCCGCAGCTGGTTTGGACGGTTGTAGCAGTTGCTTATAGGTGCTGTGTTTCAAATCTGTTGAGAAACGAGTGTTTTATACGGTTTTTGATTAGGATACCAGTCCCGCCATGAGCTTTTCCGTCTGGATGGTTTGTATATTTTGGTATTTGAAAATTATTTTTTGATGTTAAATGTGTTTCCGAAATCAGCAAAACGTCGATTTCACTTGAGTCTAGGAATAGTTGCAGTTCATTTTTGTGTTTGGAGATGCCGTTAGCATTCCAAAGACATAGACGTAGGGAAGCCATTATTTATTCTCGATAAGCTTCTGGGTAATCAGGTTTTGATTCCGCATCAGTTCGTGCATACAGTTTTGCATGAACGTCATAAAAGTGGTCATGTTTTGATTGAGTGAGATCAATAGGGCCTCTAAGCCACTTGGAGTTTGCTGGCCAAGCTCTGGTGCGCTAGGTTGCGGATTCTGTAGATGGTGGAGTGACGGGGTCTCTTTTGCGGGCTCCGTCTGTCCAGTTCGGAGCACACTAGCGAAGGATACACTAGGACTGTATGTAGCAGGTATGTTAGATGATCTAACCGCCTTGGCGAAGAATACCTCCGGTGTAGTTTTGGAGGCGTTGACGGTGATTTTTGGTCCAGCTGGGGGTTTGCGCCCGTTTAGGTGAGATTTAACATCCTTGAAGACAGGACATCCTCTGTAGTTGGCCGTGTGGTTCCCTCCACAGTTACTGCATAATCTTAGTGCGACATTGTTTCTGTCCTTGGTGCAAATGCCATCTTTATGATGTTCGCCACAGCCAACACACACTGACCTGAGATTGCAGTTGTTAGAGGTGTGCTTGTATTCCTGGCAGTTTTTACACTGCGGTGGTTGGTGTCTCTTATGGGGCTCCTCTACGGTGATTCTTCTGTGCAATAGGAGCTGTAGGTTGTAGATTGGGTGCACTTCATTTGGCTTCGACCGCTTTGCATCTGGTTGGAGCTCGATTTTAAAGAGCGGCTGTGCGACTTTGTTCCTGTTGATGATGTTGACAACGGATTTGACCGCAAATCCTTTTTCGACCAACGCGTCTGCTATTTCTTGAGTAGGGACCGATGGCTCAATCCCCTTCAACACAACCTGGAGCCCTTTACTGCTTTTTAGTTGGTAGGTATAGAAGTTGATGTTAACATTACGGAGGTACTTTTCGATGATGCGGAAATTGTCCTCAGTTTGGGTTTGACATTTAATTTCTTTAATGTTACCCCTATTGAGAGGGGTTACAACAAAGTTATTTGCCCCTGCTGTTTCTACTAGCTTCGAAATTAGGGCGCTGCAGTTGGCTCCACGGATGTATAAAGGGGGTGGTCTAGCCGATTTGACTTTATCTACAGCGCCGGCTTGATCATCTTGCTGATCGGCAAGAATTTTAAAACCATTCCCGCTAAGGGGTGCTACTCGTTCTTTTGGTTTGGTTATTTTTGGCGTATTGCCACTTTTAGCTTAGTTATTTTAATATATCTATCCATTCCAGTTTGGACAGAAGTCGTTGGGTTTACTATTGTGGCTGACTCAGGGCGACTTGTCGTTGACGGCTTGAGGCAGGTCAATACTTCGACAGACGTTGCAGTAGTTGCTGTCAACGAGCTGACGGTGCTGGTCGGTGCAATCGGTGACCCAGTTATCGTTATTGATGGAGAAGCACACTGCTCTCTCCACGGTAAGTTGCTTTTGATTGCTGAGTGGCTGGCACTTTCGGTGTTATTGCTTACGTTAGCATTCAGTGGGGTTGGTGACACCACCGAAAAGTACGCGTTGTTGCGTTGGACCGAGAGTCGACGCTCACGTTGTTGTTGTACAATTAGTTCTTGTAGCTGTTGCTGTTGGGGATCGAGAGAGCTTGGGCCGTTGTCGTTGCAACTTAGTATTTATTGCTATTAGAGCAATCTAATAGCAATATGATTGTAAATAGGCGTCTCTGGGGCGACTGAGAGCCCTACACAAATTTTTGCAAACGCGGTCTTTTTTTTTTTTACACTCAATTTTTGCGGAGTGCATTAAAAAACACGTCTGTACACGGCGGCAGTTAAATTATGATTGAGATCTATCACATGAAGAAGGAGGATCTGCTAGAGACAGGCCAAAGAATCGGAGTCAGCATGAACGGCACGGTAGAAGAGATGAGAAAACAACTAGTCAAATGGGTAAACAACAACGAGTCTGATCCAGAATGGAAAGAAGAGATAAGCCGATCAGAAGACAAGTTCACAAAAATGTCAAAGCAAAAACCAGGAACAAGCGCAGCACAGACAGGCGAGAATGGTGAGAGCAAGGAGGCCGAGGCGTTCCATAAAATATACATGGCTACTCTGACGATTCCCCCATTCGTACCACCAAGATGGGGAAGTGAAGGAGCACTGGATAAAAATGGAGAGAAAAATAACCAAAGAAGACAAACACAAAAATGGCACAAAACACAGCAAGCAGGACTACCGAGTATGCCAAGGTGGCTAAACAAGTAAGAGAGTGGACGTTTAAGTTCGATGGCAATTCGAAACCGCTAGAATTTCTGGAACAAATAGAGTGGTCAGCGGACATGTACGGCATAGAACTGGATATGATACCAGAATTGCTAAATGACAGAACTCTAAAATGGTATGTTGCGAACAATAAACAATAGCCGTCATGGAAAGAATTTGCAGAATGCTTCAAGAGATACTTTTTGCCAAAGTGATTTTTTACCAAACTGGCCGATCAGGTCAAGGCACGCAAACAAGGCAACAATGAATGCTTTAAGGACTACATGGTAGAAATGCAGACAATGATGAGGCCTCTAAAGATCCCACAATTTGAGCAACTAGAAGTAATTCTGGAAAATTGCACACCAGACTTGCGAATATTTGTTCGGCCACACAACATCACAAATCTGGAGGCACTAATGCAACTAGCGGAGGAACATGAAATGCTGGAGCAGGAAAGAGCCGAATTCCACCACAGAAATAACTCACGTAGAGATCACAGCAGCCAAGTAAATCACAGAGGGATAAACAATTACGGACCCCAAGAAACACAATGCAGAAGATGTCAGGATACCAGTACGCAAAACCAGAATCGAGCACATAACAACATACGAGAAGGAAGAGTCATGAATCCGAACCAGGCATGCCGGAGGTGCGGTGAGGCAGGACACTGGGCCGGCGAATGCAACGATAACCAACTAATCTTCTGCTGGCAATGCGGAAAAATCGGAACAAGAACGAAAGAATGCTGTTGGAGATCGGGAAACGGGCGTCGGTTCCAGTCCATGAGGTCAGAGCAGGAACCAAGCCAACCAGCACCTCAAAATTGATAGGACAGCTAATAGAGGAGGAGGACCAACTGTCAGCAATGATAAAAGTAGCAGGTATAAAGATCAAGGTGACAATAGACTCTGGAGCCACAAGCAACTTCATGAGCCGACAGATGGCGGAAAATCTGAGAAACAAAGGAGACCGAGAGACCACAAACAAGCAAGTATACATGGCAGACGGGTTTCACCACGATGTCTCCGACGAGTGCACATGGTGCGGCGCTGGCATCATAGAAGATGCGAGTCATGTGCTGCAACACTGCCCTAGATTTGACGAGGAAAGACACCGGTTGGAGAGGGTCATGGGCGAGCCGGTGACGCAGTGTAACCTCGCCGGGATGATGGTCGCAAAATCTTAAGTGTGGCAGGCGGCCGCCGCCTTTGCCGCACACGTGATGAAGAAACTTAGGCAGTTGGAGAGGGAAAGGTCGGCGAATTAAAGAAGCACACGGTCTGCGAAGCAATACCGACAAGTCGTCCCGCAGTAACCGTAATCCTTTTTTCATTATACCCGACTTCGTATGTTTGTTCCCTTGTTATGTTATTTGTAATTATGTTAGCAATGTTTTAAATGAAATAAAAAAAAAAAAAAAAAAAACATGGCAGACGGGAAGATCAGAAATATCAACGAGCAGTGGACAGGATACGTTCGATTCGGAAACAAAGAAATGAACATAACATTTCTCATCATGCCAGACGGAATAGATGCCTTAATCTTAGGATGGAATTTCTTAAGGCTGATGAACACCGAAATAGCATGCGGAGGCTACAGGATAAAAATTCCAACAGCAAAGAGGATGCAGGGCAGGATAACCGAACGCATATCAATCATGGTGACACAGAAAGAAGAGCAAGCAGAAATACACACATTTCTAGAACACGAACTGATGGAGTTGGCGAAAATCAAGGGACCGTCAAAAGTAGGGATACACAGGATCACAATGAAGGATGACATCCCGATAAAACAGCGATATTATCCGAAAAACCCCAAGATGCAAGCGGAGATCAATGCAAAAGTCGATGAGTTGCTGAATCTAGGATGCATAGAACCATCACAAAGCCCATACAGTTCACCAATAGTAATGGTAAAGAAAAAGCAAAGGGGCAAATGGAGATTATGCGTGGATTTTAGACAAATCAACGCAAAGTCGACAAAGGATGCATATCTGATGCCACGAATCTACTATATACTAAATCAATTGCGTGAGGCAAGGTTCATTAGCAGCTTGAACTTAAAAGACGGGTATTGGCAGATAACACTGGAGGACAGAAGTAGACCAATGACAGCATTTACAGTCCCAGGGAAAGGACTATTCCAGTGGAAGGTAATGCCATTCGGTCTACACTCAGCGTCAGCAACGTTTCAACGAGCACTAGACCAAGTGATTGGCCCAGAGATGATGCCGAACGCGTTTGCATACCAAGACGATTTAACATCCTTGAAGACAGGACATCCTCTGTAGTTGGCCGTGTGGTTCCCTCCACAGTTACTGCATAGTCTTAATGCGACATTGTTTCTGTCCTTGGTGCAAATGCCATCTTTATGATATTCGCCACAGCCAACACACACTGACCTGAGATTGCAGTTGTTAGAGGTGTGCTTGTATTCCTGGCAGTTTTTACACTGCGGTGGTTGGTGTCTCTTATGGGGCTCCTCTACGGTGATTCTTCTGTGCAATAGGAGCTGTAGGTTGTAGATTGGATGCACTTCATTTGGCTTCGACCGCTTTGCATCTGGTTGGAGCTCGATTTTAAAGAGCGGCTGTGCGACTTTGTTTCTGTTGATGATGTTGACAACGGATTTGACCGCAAATCCTTTTTCGACCAACGCGTCTGCTATTTCTTGAGTAGGGACCGATGGCTTAATCCCCTTCAACACAACCTGGAGCCCTTTACTGCTTTTTAGTTGGTAGGTATAGAAGTTGATGTTAACTTTACGGAGGTACTTTTCGATGATGCGGAAATTGTCCTCAGTTTGGGTTTGACATTTAATTTCTTTAATGTTACCCCTATTGAGAGGGGTTACAACAAAGTTATTTGCCCCTGCTGTTTCTACTAGCTTCGAAATTAGGGCGCTGCAGTTGTCTCCACGGATGTATAAAGGGGGTGGTCTAGCCGATTTGACTTTATCTACAGCGCCGGCTTGATCATCTTGCTGATCGGCAAGAATTTCGTTCTTTTGGTTTGGTTATTTTTGGCGTATTGCCACTTTTAGCTTAGTTATTTTAATATATCTATCCATTCCAGTTTGGACAGAAGTCGTTGGGTTTACTATTGTGGCTGACTCAGGGCGACTTGTCGTTGACGGCTTGAGGCAGGTCAATACTTCGACAGACGTTGCAATAGTTGCTGTCAACGAGCTGACGGTGCTGAGATGATGCCGAACGCGTTTGCATACCAAGACGACATAGTAATCGTGAGCAAAACAATAAAAGATCACAAACAACACCTGCAAGAAGTAATCAGAAGACTAAAAGAGGCAAACCTAAGAATCAACTCAGAGAAGTGCCAGTTCTTCCGAAAGGAGTTAAAGTTCCTGGGGCACGTAGTGACAGAAAATGGTATAGCCACGAACCCAGACAAAGTAGCAGCAATAGCCCAGCTAAAACCACCAACATGCGTGAAAGAACTACGCCAATACCTGGGTGTAGCGTCATGGTACAGAAGATTCGTACCAGGATTTGCAACCCTAACGCATCCACTACACGCACTACTGAAAAAAAACAAGGTGGCACTGGAATGAAGAACATCAGGAAGCATTCAACGCAGTAAAAGAAAAGCTAACAAATGGACCAGTGTTAGCATGCCCGGACTTCACGAAACTATTTGTTCTTCAAACAGACGCAAGCAACATGGGACTAGGAGCAATCCTCATACAGAACATCGAAGAAGGTGTTCATATCTGTCCAGAGAACTAAATTCGTTGGAGAAAAATTATTCGGCAACCGAAAAAGAGTGTCTGGCGATAGTATGGGCCGTACGAAAACTGAGGCCATACCTGGAAGTATACCATTTCAAGGTAGTGACCGATCACATGGCACTAAAATGGCTGAACAGCATAGATAGTCCCACAGGCAGAATAGCAAGATGGGCATTGGAACTACAGCAGTACGACTTTGAAATATCATATCGGAAAGGCAAGCTGAACATAGTAGCAGACGCCCTGTCGAGGCAACCAATGGAGAGATGCAATCGAATAACAGACAACGGCGCTAGACTACGACAAGCCAATAAGGAGTGTGAATGGATTCAGGAGATGATGACAAAAATCAAGCAACAGCCATAGAAATATGCAGACTATGTGATGGAAAACAGCCAACTATACAGAAACATACCACACAGAGCTGGACAAGAGGAAGTGGTGGCCTGGAAAATGTGTGTGCCAAAGAGCCTGCGACAACAAATAATGGAAGAAAACCACACGTCAGCGACGGCCGGGCATATGGGCAGTCGGCGAACAATTGCTAGGACCGCCGCAAGATACCACTGGCCGGGAATGCAAAGAGACATCAGAATATTCGTCGGGAAATGCATGACATGTCTACAATTCAAACCCAATCAACAACAAGCGGCAGAAAATTACTAACGCAAGTACCGGAGGAACCATGGGCAACAGTATGCGCGGACTTCGTTGGACCATTGCCCAGATCAAAACACGGAAATTCGATGCTGCTGGTGATTATAGACCGTTTCTCGAAATGGACAGAAATCATACCCATGCGCAAGGCAACGGCGGAGAACTTACTAAAGGCCTTCAGAGAAAGGATTTTATCAAGATTCGGGACACCAAAAATAGTGATAACGGATAATGGAGTCCAATTCACGAGCAGGATCTTCAAAAAAATGCTAGAAGGATGGGGAACAGCCACCAATTAACAGCGCCATATACGCCTCAGGAAAACCCAACCGAACGAGTAAATAGAACTGTCAAAACAATGATTGCCCAATATGCAGGAGACAACCAACGGAATTGGGACGAGTGCTGGCCAGAAATTATAATGGCGATAAATACAAGACAATCTCAAGCAACTGGATTTACGCCAGCATATGTGGTGCAAGGCCGAGAACCTAGAATGCCGTGAGCCATATATGACAGTGTCACAAATGGCACAGGAAAGGAGCAGGCAACAACAGAGGAAAAAGCTAACCAGATGAAAGAACTTTTCGAACTCATCAGAAGGAACATGGAGACTGCGGCACAAGATCAGGCAAGTCATTATAATCTGAGACGGCGCGAATGGAGACCGGCGATTGGATCTACGGTATGGGCAAAGGAGAATCACCTGTCAAACGCAGCAGAACGATTTGCTGCAAAATTAGCACCCAAATTTGGAGGGCCATACAAGGTTCAAGGGTTCATATCCCCAGTCATATGCAAGCTACGACATGAAGGCACAGGAAAAACTAGACAAGCACACATTAGCCAACTAAAACAACAAACAGAGGATTTAAATACAGAACAGCAGGCAACAGGTGCCCAGCAACAAGAAATATATCCAAGCAACAATGTTGCAAACAACACGCAACATAGAATGTCGACTAAACACAATATCGTAAACAACGATATTCAATCAACATATCGTTTTTTGGAGGAAACGATAAAGGAAAGAGCGAGGACAAAACAACGGGATCAAGGATCTCCAAATACAACAACAAATGGACAGCATGATAGTGGTAGTGAGTTGACCACCAAGACTCTCTCGCTACCGAACACAAAGAGCAATACATGGAAGCAAGTGGGGAAATCAGAAATCAGAGCCAGGATAACGGTACTAGGAAAGTGCACCAAAAATACGAGGTTCCCATGGACTCTAACAGCGCCGGCACAATCACTCAGATTGGAACTGTCAAACCGTAAACGTCGAGTAACAAAATAAAAATTTTAATAATCAATATGAACCCAATTGATATGAACAATGTCCAGGATGAAGGCGTAGGTCGAGGTGCGGCACCACGAGTGGCACGTGGTGGCCGGCACTGTGGCTACGGCTACGTGTCCGAGGAGGAGTCCGATGACGAGGGCCGGTAGAGCTGGAGCCGGTCATAGTCATCTCCTCGGATGAAGATGAGGATGAGGACGAGTGGAGCATGGCAGACAGCGGCTACAGCAGCGAGGAGAGTGCCACTGACTCGGTTATGGAAAACCGAGAGCAGGGGGCACTCGTACGAGCTGCTGTGGCGAGAAGTGGACGATGTACTAGAGCAGGCAGAACGAGAAGCAAGGTACGGTTGGCGCGATGGGGCTATGCCCGACTTTAATGCCAGGATGTTGAGAGCAGTGGCAAATGACCTAGAAGTGCAGCGGCAGGCGAGAGAGCTGGAGATGCTGGGCAGCATGGTACCACCGCGAGATGGAGGAGCAGATGCGGTGGGACCACAATTAGAAAATAAGAGGGAAAAAGGGAGAAATAAAAGATGCGGAACGGGCCAAAGGGAAAAATACAGAAGAAAAGATGCCCTAATCCGGCAAAAAAATATAGAAAAGATACTCAGTAATCGCCAACATGAAAAAAGGCCAACAAAAAGATGCGACCTGAGTCTAAACTATAACTAACAAAAAAAAACCACCAATAGAAAAAGAAACCATAAGACACAAAAAAAAAAAGGTGGCAATTCGCTCCAGAAGAAGGGGGAAGTGTGAGGAACATATATTTGACAATAATGTCCCACACAACAACATTTCAAACCAATGCAATGTAAAACCAAGGATGCATGATGCCCGGCAACATGTTGCCAAAGATCATGCTTCGCAACATGTTGCTGCAATTAACACTCGCAACATTTCGTTACGATACAACAAGTTCGATCGGACCACACACGACCAAACCAGCAATTTCGTCACAGCGGGAAGACGCGTGGGAGGCAGAAAGCACAAAAATCAACGTCTGGAGAGCATACGCACAAGAGAGCGGGCCTCGATGCTACAATCACAAGAGGGCATGGACCGATTAAGAGAGGGTATGCATGGAGAGCTGAGAATGCAGCAATACAGTCGCAGCACACCGACACTATGCGTGTGCTAATTGAGAGCGGGTACCGGTGGATGGAGCGCGCTCTATGAGACTGAACAAGTAGAGAGACACAGAAGAGACAAAGTGATGGCGAAGCATGTTCAACGGGGGATAGTGGGGGGGATGTGTGCATATCAAGCAAAGCCAATATCGTCGATCAAGTTCGATGGGCGAAGGGGGGTATGTGCTAGCCGAAGAAAGGGGGAATGGGGTATTGGGGAAGCCCTGTCTACGAAGCGAATAACGTATGGATGACGTAGACAAATGATTTGAGTTGATATCGAAGTAAGTTAACTAAATCCAAATTAACAAAAATCCATATGATGCTCACATAAAGTAAACGGCCAAATAAACAAAAATCAATATGTTGCTCACATAAAGTGAACGGCCATATAGAAGAGCAACCATGCAAACAAATTCGAGAGAACAAGCCCATAAGGAAAAGGACATGGGAGAAAACAGCGTCGCCTAGCAACGAGAGAGGACATGCGACCAGAGCAGAGGAACTAAACTAGAAAAGGATGGAAGCCCGCATAGCAACAGAGGCGCTATATGCGCAAAGCCGAGGAACAAGGACAGGAATTTAATGGGCGCGCAGCAGCCAGAAAGTGGATGCGGCTGCGCAAAGGACTTGTACGGGACTTTCACCACGCATAGCAACAGTCTGGATGAAAACGATGGGCCGATGGAAAATCACCGGCTGTATAGCGGTATCACACCAAGTGATTCTGGAGGCCCAGGAGGCCTATATAAGGCGAGCAGCAAGTCAGGACATTTATCAAGTCGTCGAGTCGAGATCAATCAATCAAGTCATCGAGTCCTGATCAGCAAGCGAAGCAACAAATATCTTTTGGCCTTACGAGTAACCTTAAGAATATTTGGCGCCTAGCAATCAACAAGTGCGAGCAACTCATCGAGTTATAAGGCCTTACGCTTAACCTTATGGACTCTTTAAAACAACAATATCTGAATACAATTACAACAAGTACACAGTCAATACGAGTATCAACCCGAATCAGTGTAAAATCGCGTCTAAACGTTCAACCAAAAGTCTGAAGCAGTTATATATATGAATTATTGTGTCATGATTTATATAAACATTTAACCAAAAGAAACCCAGAAACATAGAAATAAATTCCAACATACATTTATATATACATTAATTATTGTGTCGTGATTTCACTGGGGCACAAATTAAAATTTGTTGTGCCGAACCTCGCCCTAAAGATTGAAATTATTCTGAAGGACGAAAAAGGATCGTTACAATATTTAAATAAATTCATTTTATGAATGTTATATAACCCAAAATTACTTTTTCAGCTACAGTTCTAGAAAAACTTACAATTAAGCCCTTTTTTAGAGTAGTTTTGGAAGTATTTTTAATTTATAACTATTTTTCGATAGAACAATATCAAGATTTATTTAAAACAACAACAAATATATTTTGAAATATGGAAAATTAGAAACGAGTTCTTTTTGGTTGTGGTTCATTTCCTTTATCAAGATCAAAGTAATCCGATTCGTCAGTGGAGATCTCCATTCCGTCGGGTTCATCTTTCTGCACTTCTCATTTGATTTTCATATTCTTCAAATTGAAATATTTGCTTAGTCCACCAACATATTTCGGCCAGTATAGCATCTGGAGCCTTTTCAAGTGTTCGTGGCGATTTCGATACGCTGTGACTCTTGTACCTGTTGCTAACAAGTAATGGGATTTTACAAAAGATGCAAACATTTCTGATTTTCTCTGCGTTAGCTCTAATTTTGCAAACATTTGATCCAATTTGCTTTGTGTTATAATAACTCGGTGATTTGATACTGACGGTTCGGGGATATACTCGGAGTAATCATCAAATTCCATCAAATGGAATATTTTCGGCATGGTCCATGGGCAGTTGCGCACTCAGAACGGAGACGTAGACTTTGTTTTTCGTCTATCTTTTGTTAAGTCCAGTCACATTGTTGGCACAAGCATAAACATTTTTTGGGTCACGTTCTCCTGGACCATATGTACTATATCATTGGTACACCAAATGGCATTTTTTTTTTTGTTTTTTATGCATCCAGTTAACTAACCCGACATAACAAGCTCTGCAAACTGTATGTCACATTTAAAGTTATGTCGAAATGCCGTAACAAAATTTTCACTAACTGTATATTTTACTATGCGATCCATAAGGGCAGAATTGGCCGTTGGCTAGTGGCGAATCGGATTACTTTGATCTTGATAAAGGAAATGAACCACAAGCAAAAAGAACTCGTTTCTAATTTTCCATATTTCAAAATATATTTGTTGTTGTTTTAAATAAATCTTGATATTGTTCTATCGAAAAATAGTTATAAATTAAAAATACTTCCAAAAGTACTCTAAAAGAAGGGCTTAATTGTAAGTTTATCTAGAACTGTAGCTGAAAAAGTAATTTTGGGTTATATAACATTCATAAAATGAATTTATTTAACCATAAACAATATTTCTACAATAAATGGGGATGATTTAGGTCGTATGCATAAAGAAGAAATCCATATATAAGTCATATTTAGCTCATAGGACAAACTAAAAAAATACCCCCAAAATGAAAAATTTCAACTCGCTATAAAAAAAAAAAAGAGCTCACTTTGAAAAACCCGAATAGGGTTTTGCTATTCAATACATGAACTTTCAGAAAAAAAGGTCCGGTGCGATTTGATTTTACAAATCTTAATTTTGTTGCATAGTGTTATAGAGGAGGTATTGGAAAAGCTACAACCGGCGAAATGGTTTACCAGAATGGATCTGGAAAATGGATCTTTTCATGTCCCTATTGAGGAGCCAAGCAAGCCGTATACAGCATTCGTCACAAATGAGTTGTTGTTCGAGTTCAATCAAGCGATGGTTTTAAAAACTCTCCAGCGGTTAATCATATTTTTCTAGAACTAGTTAACTCTGGTGTAATGCAGCTCTACATGGATGACATAATTGTGTATGCCGAGACGCCCGACGTTTGTATGCGAAGGACAAAGATGGTACTCGAGACGGCAGCCCAATTTGGCTTAAAGATGAAATGAAAGAAGTGCAGTTTCCTGCATCCACGCATAAATTTTCTTGGCCATATTATTGAAAACGGACGAATTTGGCCTGGCAAGGAGAAAACAGCAGCCGTCAGTCGATTTGCTACGCCGAAGGACATAAAATCAGTTCAAGCTTTTCTGGGACTTACGGGGTTTTTTCGAAAATATATCCCTTACTCAAGAACGAAGCTGTTTTTAATATTGGAGAAGCAGAGCAGCAATCGCTGCAAACACTAAAGTATTTACTGGTAATGGAGCCGGTGTTGCACATCTACTCAAGGGAAGCACTAACCGAACTCCACACGGATGCATCCAAAGACGGATTTGGAGCAGTTTTGCTGCAGCATTTTGATGGCCATCTTCATCCAGTTTATTATTGGAGCAGAAAAAGCACAGAAGCAGAGTCCAAACATCATAGCTATTATCTGGAGATCAAAGCAGCGTATCTCGCTCTCAAGAAGTTTCGACACTATCTGTTAGGTTTTAAATTTGATTTTGTTAGTGACTGTGCGGCGTTTAAGCAGACAACTACTAAGAGCGATGTACCAAGAGAAGTCTCGCAATGGATTTTGTATATGGAAGACTTCACTTTTAAAGCAGCACCGGCCGGGTGATAAGATGAGACACGTGGACTTCCTCAGCCGTTTTCCGCTCAGAAGCATGGTGGTAACAACGGAATTGACTACTCGCATAAGAAAGGCCCAGCTAGAAGACAACTTCATCAAGGCAGTATTGAAAATTTTAAGTCAACGTCCATATCAAGATTTCAAGCTGAAAGGAGGTCTTCTTATAAAGTCGTAAAGGGCAACAATTTGTTGGCTGTTCCAAAACTGATGGAACGAGACGTCATCCAAGGTGGGGCATTTCTCGACAGCAAAGACGATGCACTCAATCCAACAGCAATATTGGATCCCACATCTTGAAAGGAGAGTAGCTAAAGTGATTGCTAATTGTATAAGTTGTATTATTTTCAGAAAAAAATTGGGCAAACAAGAGGGCGATCTTTACTGCCACTTCACATAGATCATTTAAGTCCGATGGACACGACAGCGAAGCAATACAAATATATTCTGACGTCTGTGAATGCTTTTTCTAAATTTGTATGGCTTTTCCCCACTAAGTCAACCGGCTATGAAGAAGTTATTAAAAAGATCACAGACTGGTCTGCTGTGTTCGGTTTCCCAAGGCGTATAATCAGCGACAGAGGAGTGGCGTTTACATCCAATGCCTTTGCTGAGTTTCTTAATGAAAACAAAGTGGAGCACGTGTGGACAACAACAGGTGTAGCCAGAGGTAACGGCCAAGTCGAAAGAGTAAACCGTTCGATGGTACAAGTTTGTGCCACAGGTACAGAAAGCGATTAATTCCCATATGCATGCATCGTTTGAAGTAATGTTTGGGACCAAAATGCACAACAACGCGGATGGAAGATTAAATGAAGAGCTCATTTCGCAGTTTAACATCAAGCGCGAAGAGTTGCGTCGTCGAGCAAAAGAAAACATTGAAAACGCTCAACAAGCTTATAAAAAGAATTTTGATAAAAGACGTGTGGACAACAACAGGTGTAGCCAGAGGTAACGGCCAAGTCGAAAGAGTAAACCGTTCGATGGTACAAGTTTGTGCCACAGGTACAGAAAGCGATTAATTCCCATATGCATGCATCGTTTGAAGTAATGTTTGGGACCAAAATGCACAACAACGCGGATGGAAGATTAAATGAAGAGCTCATTTCGCAGTTTAACATCAAGCGCGAAGAGTTGCGTCGTCGAGCAAAAGAAAACATTGAAAACGCCCAACAAGCTTATAAAAAGAATTTTGATAAAAGACGTCGGCCTGAGCACGGCTATAGAGTGGGAGATATGGTAGCGGTCAAGAGGACACAGTTCGTCGCAGGACGTAAGCTGGCAAGCGAGTATCTAGGCCCATATGAAGTCACTGAGGTAAAACGAAATGGCCGCTATGCCGTGAGAAAAGCGGCAAGCATCGACCAAATATCACATCAACAAGTTGTGATAATATGAAGTTATGGCGTTTTATTTCCGAAAATGACGAGCCATTATCATCTGGGACAGATGAGGATGAACAGGAGGGCCGAATGTAAGAGATAGAGATACCAGATAGCTGGCAACGCACCATACTACGCTGTTTGTCGGGTAGTCTGGCTCGGAAGCAAGTGTTCGTTGGGTTATCGGCTCTCAGTTGGCAGTCTCTCTCGTTGGTCGTCAGCCGAAGTACGAAGTTGTCTCGTAGACGTGTAAAAAGTCGATTTAAAACTATTACATGCATCATATATATTGACTCTGTATTTACATGAACCTATTAAATAACCATTATAATAAACATTAAATTAATCTAAACCTTACATTTGGGGGCTCGTCCGTGTCGAATACAGAGACTTAAATGCATATGTGTTCGCGAAAAGTCGAGTGTTGTTTTGTTAAAAGAGCTAAGTTGTTATATGCTGCTAAAAAGTTGTTAAAGTTGTTACAAGTGGCTAAAAACATTAAGTTGTACTATTCAAAACAAAACATTCTTTGCAGACACATGGTCTTAAAAATCAGTTGCATAAATTTGTGAAATTCGAAGCCGCCTTAGCGTCGCCAGAAAATTCTCGAAGTTAGGCGAAAAAAAAGAGGAAAAGAGACAAAACAAAAAAGGCGCCAAATATAATGTCGACGCCTCAGGCGAAGAAAAAATTTGCGAAGCCCGTGGTAAAACGTGCGAGTGAAAAAGAGATAGCAGACACTAAATCTAAAACAACAAGTAAGAGCGAGAAAGCTGAACACGCAAATGAAAATTTCTGCGGACAACTTTGGAAAAGTTGTGGGCGTTATGATGGAAAATCTATACAAGTGGAAAAGTGGTTGGATATATTTGAAAGAAATGCCGAAGTTTATGATCTTAGTGAGAAGAAATACTGCTATGCCAGAGCTAAAATGAGTGGTACAGCCCAACTGTTTCTAGAATCCGAAAATATTTTCAGTTACGAAGAACTTAAATATGTATAGAGTAAATTGGAATTTTGGCCACGCCCCCTTACGCCCCCAGGAATTACATAAAACTGTTTTTCTTAAAAAGTATAACAGCTAGAGACATCAAATTTGGCTTGTATATCCGCTAAGTTAGCGCTCAGAAATTAATTGTTCAAACTTTTTTCTACGCCCCCAGGAATCACATAAAACTATTTTTCTTAAAAAGTATAACAGCTAGAGACATCAAATTCACTAAACGAGTTTATGATTAGTTAGCGCGCAGAAACTAAACGACATTAAATTTAGACGCGCACATATTGGCTATTTAAACATTTTTCCACGCCCACTTCCGCCTCCGCAAATTAAACAAAACTGATTTTCTCGAAAACTAACAAAGCTAAACTCACTAAATTTAGTATGTACACTGGCTTAGTATGCGCGAGAGTACATATATTTTTATATTTTGCCACGCCCACATCCGCCTCCATGATTTAGAAAAAACAGATTTCCTCCACCTTCGGCTGACTAATTATTCTTATCTATTTATTTATTTATAATTTTAGATAAAGTAATTAATACTAGACCTAAAGGGAAAAAAACAATGAGTACTAGCTATAAGGCCTTTGACTCTAGATATAGATAGATATACTAAATTGATATATTAATATTAGACTGCGTGTGTCCGATGCGAAGGCGAATAAATGTGCTGCAAAGGTTTCTGGGTAGATTAGCAGGAAGGTTAATTCTTCTGCCTGATGTGTTAAATGCTGTATAGCGGTGGATAAAATCGACCATGTTGATTGCCTGCCCTTTATGACATGTTGAAATGGGTGCCTATTTGACGGATTTGTCGAATTGTAGGGCCATTATGTTAAGGCCTCTTTAGAGCGAAGATGGAGGAATGACTGTCGGTGCAGATGGTGAATTTGCCGCGATTTTTTTTTTTGCGTAAAGACAAGCACTAAGTATTGCGAATGCCTCTGTTGTAAATACAGAGCTAAAATTGGGCAGTAATCCACACTTAACGATGGAATTGTTGCTGTCCACGACTGCAAATGATGTGTTATTGTTTGTCTTTGAGCCATCGGTATAAAGCCAGATCCTATTAGTCAATCCTTCTTTTGCAGCATGGAAGCGTTGCTAGTTACATTTTTTGTGGTATTGTGAAACGTAGTGTTTTTACCAGGTGCCTTAGCCCATGGCGGGGAGGTCTCTACCACACTGGCAAGATTCGGAGGGGGTTAATCGAGCAGTTTACTATACCAGGCGCACCGGCGAATCGTAGATACACATTTGTAGTGTTTCCTTTGCTTAAAAACGGAGGCGAAGCCTTTGAAGAGTAAACGGTTTGGTGTGCTATACAATTTAGCTACAAGTTGCATGGTTGTAGCCACGGTCCTTTCCCGGATACTCGGTAGCCCAGCTTCTGCGAGGATACATCTTGTAGGCGATGTGGGGAAAGCGTTGGTGGCCCTGCGGACTGATGCGTGATATGGTGTTTGGATCCTGGTTAGGTGCGATTTGGCAAACCACCCATAAATAGGGAGGCCGTAGTCGATTTTTGGAAAGAATTAAGGCTTCTGTTATGCCTATTAACGTGGACGTATGAATAAATGAGAACTTTGAGTTGAAAAACTTAATAAAATTGTATCTAGATTCGGGTTGTTTTCTTAAAGTAAGGCAGTGTTCTTTAAAAGTGTACCTAGAGTCGAAGGTGATGCCTAATATTTTTAACTTGTTGGCACTCGTTATGTTAAAGTTATTAAATTGTAAGGTTGGCAAGTTACATTGATGTTTGCGAC
Organism: Drosophila tropicalis; assembly: GCF_018151085.1. Taxonomy (NCBI): domain Eukaryota; kingdom Metazoa; phylum Arthropoda; class Insecta; order Diptera; family Drosophilidae; genus Drosophila; species Drosophila tropicalis. Next base: position 1,070,005 of record NW_027172360.1, on the reverse strand, counting down.
ATATATGAAGTAGTATGCGCTTCGCAAAAGAAAAAGTTGCTCCTGACGAGGAACCCCACTTGTCCAGTTCTTGTAAAATTATGAAAAAAGTCCCAATAAATGCATTTAAGTTTTTTGTTTTCGTAAAAATTATTGCGTCGCACAGTGGGGCCTTCTGGCATTTAGCATTGCAAAAATCATAGCGTCTAAACCCATAGTGCGATTTCAAAAATTTAAAAAGCATATGATAAAGAATAAGCTTAAGCTTCAAAATGAATGTTTGTCTAAAGTGCTGGGTGTTCGCGGTGCTGTAATATTCAAGGTCAAAGTCAGAAAATATTTCCAAGCATGTTTTTCCTTTAAAAATGGATCGAAACCCGGTTTTTTTAAATCACAAATGTAATTTTTCATTGTTTTAGACGACTATGTAAGATTTTTTAATGTTTTATTTTAATTTTTTAACATAATTACAAAAAAAAAAAAAAAATTTTTTAAATTTTTTTTAAGGTAATTTTGAAAATTTGCTATTGATGGCTGATTTTCTTCAAAATAATTTTCAATATTTACATCAGTAACTAATAAACTCAACATTTCGGGATTATAGTTGCTATTTTTCAAATCCTTTCGTGATCGCACGTGTCTCAGTGATGAAATAAGTGGGTCCGAAGAGGCTGCTAGCATGTTAAAAAGGTCTTCATTTCGTCTAACACGAGAAGTTTTTAATGTATTAGTGTATCTGAACCTTTTGTAGTCCTTGTTTTTACATTCCTGTGCTTCTTCGGATAGCTCTCCAAGTGGTAAACACTGATATTCTATTAAATCCTTTCCGTGAGCCAAAATCCTATGTACCGTTGGGGTAAGTTTTTTTTAAGGATTCAATTCAGTCAAAAGTTGAGCAGTTTTTGAAGTATATTCGGCAATTTTTTCACCATTTACCATTCCCTTGCAATTTATAACATTCAAGACAACAGCCAACCCTTTAATGATCTCTTGACTAACACTATTAAAGATGTTATTTTATCATTTTCAAAAAATCTCCTTAAAGTATTTCCATCATTCGTGTTTCCGTATCCGTACTTTGGGCAGTCAACTTTCAGTCCCAGCTTCCGAGAGAATTCAGCTTGTATAATCTCCTTCCTGCTCTGAATATGTTTTATCCGTTTTTGTTTCTCCTGGCCGAGGAAATGTTTAAGCTAGCTTAAGAATAAAATCCATACACTTTATTCTGCAATGCAACAGAGAAATTCCATAATCGTAGCAGTTCTCCTCACTCGTTGAATCGTCTAAGTCCTGAAATTCTTTTTGAGTTTTTTTTTGGACAAATTGCAAATTGGACACCTTAACGTTGAGGAAGTGTTTTGTAATTTCTTTTAACACTTTTTCATCAATCATTGTCAGGAAAAACTCAAAGTTAACCGTAAATGTTTTTCCACTCTTGGTTTGCATAACAGCAGGTTTCAGTTGGCTTATTTGATTTTTTATGTCGCCAACATTTGATTTGATTAATTCCGAGGACTCCTTTGCATATTTGAATAACAAAGGCCGACAATAAAGATACAGAAGCCATGAACATATTTTCATCAGAAATAGCTTCGTCTTCTGTATGTATAATCTGCTTGTAGGCGCTTTGTCCAGACGATCCATCACATCCCCATTTGTTGAGTAATATCCAATTTTCGGGAAGAAGATCCACCTCTCCATCAGGCATACTTTCAACAAGACGTCTCGCAGTGTGATCCATTAAATCCTGGAGTTTTATTTCTACAGATACCTCTGTTATAATTTTATTTGCCGGTACTGCTTCCTTCTTGGCGAACCCAATTTTTTTGTATCCGGGAAGAACGTCGACTTTATGACTTTTTAAGGAACTCCTTAAAATTTGGTACTTCTTCTTCGTCAATCCTAGGTCCATAAATAAGGAAAACGCCTCTTCCTCAGTGTACTTAGTGGGGACTAAGTTTGGTGGGGTTGGAATACTTTCCTTAGCTTTCGTAATGCTCGCCTTTGCCATCTCTTGTTCCTTTTCATACTTTGAAGAAAGTGCTTCTGAAAGATGCTTCGTTGTAATGCTTTCAGTAGCACCCTGAAGCTTTCGTTTCCTTGTAAACGTTGAACAATCTTCCACATCTTTATGCGGCCTTCCTCTTCCTCGGCTAGTTGATGGTTGATCATCCTCGTGCTCCAAAACTACGAATGTCGTATACTCCTCTTTCATTCTTTAACAACATTTTTGCACAATTAAATAAAACTGATTTAAGGTGTTTCCACTTATGAAGTTAAAAATAAACTGTCGCAAACGAGAGGAATAAGTAGGTCTTTAAGTTATATTTTTTGAATTAACTAGGTAGAACGAAAAATCGGTATTACCCTTTTTGTATTAATTAGGTATACAACTTAATATTTACACACAATTGGGTAAAAGGAAATAAAAACGACCAACCCACAAACAGGACAAACTTTTCATCAACTTAAATAACATTTACCTGTCTTTTCATTTTTTCCAAAGCAGGAAGTATTTGCAAAACAGCATTACGCAATGTTATCATTTAAATACAAAGAAGCTACAGGCCAATACGCAGGTCTCCGCATATTGGTACCATATACATCTCATAGGTAAATATTTCACCTACCTAGTGTATGTAGTCCGGTATTGATACTCGTTGAGTCCTGCTAGTTTTATTCCTTCAAAGTTCAAAAATGACAATATTTAGTACATTTTTTAAACGCTTCTAGTTCAATAACGATTTAAGTAATTATTAAAATTTATGAAACATGCTATTAATAAAGAACATACTTTTCAGACAAAACCATCATAATATCCAAGATCGATTGTTGAAATCGCCCAATATTCAGTTTTAAGTTGCGATTTTTTTTTTTTTAAATTATCATTTTTTCCTTTTCACTAAAAATGTCTCAACTTTGGGCGCCTCTAGCACCCATGAATCTCAACCGATTTCAAAAATTTCGGATTCAAAATCTCTGAAGTATTTCCTATCGATTGCATATAACATTTTTGCCAAACGCGATCATGAAAAAACGAATTTTTGCAACGCTATCCGAGCAGAGGCCCAAGTGAGTGTCGTCTGCGTAGACTTATGTGAGTACATTTTTATGTTTGCAGATAATACCATTAATTTTGTCAAAAGCTTTTATGAATAGAACGACCGACAGTGGGGAGACTTGTGGAAAACCATTAGCAAGGCCACTCCCTTGCGTCTGAAGTGATATTATTAACTCTCGTCCTGAATGTGCGGTTAGTCATAAAGGCCTTTACAAGCGAGTAAAGATTATGACCAACTCCCCAGAACTCAAGTTGGCTTAAGACTGCATGCAATCCCACGCGGTCGAATGCCCTTTCAAAATCTGTCGCTAAAATAGAGACGTGATTTTTGGCGGAAAGGGCGTTCGACACGAAGTGTTGGATTTGCAGCAAAGCATCAGAGGTGCTCTGCTGTCGCTTGAAAGCTACTTGGTTCGGTGAGATTAAGTTGTTGCGGGTAATGAACCACATTAGACGAGTGGCAATTATTTTTTCAACTATCTTCCCTGCGCAGGAAAGTATTGGATGAAAACTCCTGACTTCGTTAGCAGGCTGGTTTGGTTTGGGAATCGGAATTATTGTGGCGCTGCGTCACATATGCGGAGCCTGTCTGAAGCATGGTGTTGTAAATATGAAGTAATATATTTTTCATTGATAGGGGCCTGTTTTAAAGCATGGGATAAGAAATCCTGTCCGCTCCAGGAGTTTTACCTTTAGCAGATTGAAATAAAACTTCGAGTTCTATTAGTGAGAATGGGTATTCAAGCAGCTTTGCAAAACTGGATAGTAATGACAGACAATAGATTTTGTGTTTAAACACATTTTTTTGTTGTACGTACTCGTACGAAAAGTTATCGTCGCTTGAATAATTAGACCAGTGTTTACTGAATAATTCTGCCAAGTCAAATGAAGATGTGATTACATTATTATTTAAGTTCAAGCATTTTATTTGAGTGGGTGGGGAACCAGCTATGCTTCGTACATCAGCCCACAGCTTTTTTGGGGAAGATGATGGCCAGATTTTTGAGGTGAAAGATTGAAGAGTGCTGCGCCTAGATGTAAGTATGCTCTTTTTAAAGATAGCGTTAGCTTTTTTATACGATATTAGATTGTTTTGCGAAACATTTCTTCTAAAGTTATGCCAGAGTTTTTGTTTCTTACTACGTAGTTCTTGTAACTCTTTAGTCCACCACGGAATTATGGTTTTGTGAGGCACTCTCTTACTTTGGGGAATATTACAATTAGCCGCTGCTTGAACACTTTTAGTTAGATATGCAATCTGATGGTTTAGCGAGCGGGGCACCCAGTTTTTTGCGATTTCGCAGTAGTAAGCCTGAAAGCCGGCCCAGTTGGCGGAGTCCGTTTTGTATTTCGGTAGGGTTAGAGTTTTGACAGTCTGAAAAATCAAGGAAACCGATATGAAAATTGGATAGTGGTCGTGCCATGCAGGTTATCTGCTATGGACCATTTGCATTTGTGTAGAATTTGGGCTGAAGCAAGAGAAAGATCTATATGAGTAAAAGACGCATGTGAGGAGAAATGAGTAGGAGAGCCATCATTTAGCAGAAGCAAGCTAGATAACGAAAGGACACTTTCGATTATTTTTCCCACGAGAGTTGTTGGGATCCCCATAAAGGGCTCCAAGAGTTAAAGTCACCAAGTAATAGGAGACTGCTTGAAACAGGGTTGATTATGTTCAAAATCTCATTTATTGAAAAGCTTTGGCAGGGTGGTATATAGATATTAATAATAGTGACATGATTATTAAGCTTTAATAAAAGAGATGAGTAGAGAAGATTACTGGAAGGTAAAGTACATTCGTGGGGAATATGTTGCTTGATCAGTGTGCCTATGCCTTGTTTGGCGGTTAGAATGTGAGAGTGGTTGGAAAAATATCCCACGTAGGGCTTAGGGCAGATGAAGTTACTATAATTATACGGTAAATGCGTTTCTTGTAAACATAAAATATCTGGATTATGTTCCCTTATAAGTAGCAGTAGTTCGTTGTAGTTATTAATTAATCCGTTTATATTCCATTGAATAATCCTAATTATTAAAAGGTGAAATAAGACCAGATATTGTATGTTTAATAAATTGGATGAGATGAGGAGAGAGCTTGAAAACGTCTCCTTCTGTGCGTTACAAACAGCTGACCAATTTTATAATACCCTCTGCAAGGGTATAAAAACAGCCCGACACCAACACACTTCATTCGCCATGTTTAATGGTCTTGGTAGACTTTACTCCGTGTTTTTCGTTCGACGAACATTTAGTCTAGATTTCACAAACATCACAACCCTTTTAAGTTTAATTAGACCATCATTCACGCTAACACTTGGTATAACTATATCGTCCATATACACCACTGCATCTCCATTCTTCACTGATTCTCTCATTACTGCCATTATAAGTCCTGGAAATTCCGAATGGTACATATAGGAATTCATACTGACCGTTATGAGTTACGAATGCTGTGTACTTCTGAGTTTTTTCCTCAACAGGAACATGGAAAAACCCGTTTGTTAGATCTAAAGTAGTGTAAACCAACGCACTTTGAAGTTTTTCTAATACGGTGTCCATCTGTGGCGTAGGAAAATTATCTCGGACCACTTTCTCATTTAGCTTTCTGTAATCGCAGCACAGACGCTTTTTCCCATTTTTCTTTGTTACAAGTACAGCAGGCGAAGCATATTCGGAAAAACTTGGCCTTATTATCTTCTCCTCCAACCATTCTTGTACTGTACTATCAACGATTTTCTGATCAGACTCTGCTAGACGCCTTGGATGCTGATAAACTGGCAACTCATCCGTTAGTACAATCTTCATTTCTATAGGAGTGTTTGTATTTCTAATAGGTTTCTAACTTTTAATCAACTTCTCGACTTCACTACCGATTTCTGCACTGATATGTGACAAGTCACTCTTGATTCCCACTTTATTCTGATCTGCACTGTGCATACATATACTTTCAAATTCCTTAAACAACTCAGCACAAGGATTATTCGCGTTACACAGTGATTCTTTTCTGTTGATGCTCACAAACTTTGTACCTTTCTTTGTAACAACCAAATCGACGTGGTCTAATATGGTTCTACCTAAAATTGCCTCATATGCCATGTCTTCATCAGGAACGATATGAAACTCGACTTCCATCTTAATGCCATCTATCTTGACAGTTATACTAAAACTACCAAAGGTCATCACATGACCTTCCACAAATTCCTGTAAGGGTCTTCGAATATCCAGTTAATGACTTAATTCCGAGTTTAACAAACACGCTTTTACGTATGAGACTCAAATTTGCTCCTGTATCAATTACTTCTTTCAACACCAAGCCCGAATCAGTAAATTTACCTGATGCTTTTATTAATTTATCATCTACAACATTGGTGCTTTCAACTATGGTGGTATCTTTATCTTTACATTCAAACGAACGATGGCCTGTTTTGCCACATTTAAAACAAGTAAACGTTTTCTTGTTACAGTCTCTCATCATGTGTGAAGGATCACCATATTTAAAACATTTGCGATCACCTGTTGTTATCAAATATTGCTCTCTATTATATCTATTTTGCTTGTAAAAAGATGACTCGAATGTTGTTTTCTTTGACGACTTTCTAGGATCATAGGATTTTAAGTAGGTCTCTATTTGAACTTTCAACGTATCCACTGTTCTGGCCTGATACAATAATGCCTTATTTGCTCTCATGTCTGGTATACCTTCTACGAAATACTCGATTAAACTTTCGTCATCCAAATCGATCGGCTTTGCGATTTCCATTAACGAATACAAAAACTCATACAAGTTCTCACCTCTCTTTAACTGTCGATTGCCCAGTCTTCTATGAACTTCTGCTGATGAAACCTTTACTCTAAATTCGTTTTTCAAAGCTACTTTCAGGGACTCCTAACTACAAATATCTCTTTTACTACGTAATGCAGCTCCCTTTAACAATTGTTTTGCATACACAAAAAGCTGTAACTGACTCCACTGTACGGTTAAAGCGCATTCTTCTAGCTCCCTAATCCATTGTACAACATCAATCGAACCTAAACCGCGAAATTCGGAAATGCTTCCCTCCACATCTTTTAGTGTGAACCATGACCTTTGCCCATCTGTGTTCGGGACTTCTCGAATTATTCTAGCCGAGGCGAAATCTGCGCCCCAGAGGGCCGGGGCTAACTTCGACCGCGTCAAAGTTTGTATACCCTTGCAACTTTTTTGGTAACTCTTTCCTTACCTATTAGCCATCAATGTGGAAGAACGTTTTATATAAAAAGGCTTATGTTTGCGAAAGAATGGACTACAATAATAGGAAATAACGAAGATATTGATCAAAGTCACTGTTTTCCACCGATCGTTCCTATGGGAGCTATATGATATAGTCACCCGATCTTTATCGAATTCGGCACAGTCATTAACAGATATATTAAACTAACAAATGTTTAAATTGAAAGCAATCGCGGAAAAAGTAACGAAGTTATTTACAAAAGTCACTGTTTTCGACCGATTGCTTCTATGGGAACTATATGATATAGTCATCCGATCTTGATCAAATTTGGCACAGTCGTTAAAAAACTTTCTAATATTAAGTTTCACGATAATAGCATATAAAATAACGAAGTTATTGAGAAAAGTCACTGTTCGTGACTTTGGGGTTTGTATGGGAGCTATATGATATAGTGGTCCGATCCGGCTGAATCCGAGATATACAACCCAGTATATACAAGCCTATGTGCAAAATTTCAGCTCTGTAGCTCTTACGGTCTAGGAGGAGTTTGCGTTGATCCAGACGGACGGACGGACGGACATGGCTATTTGAACTCGTCTCGTCGTGCTGATCAAGAATATATATTTATTTATTTATTTATTTATTTATTTATTTATTTATTTATTTATTTACGTCAACTAACACAGCAGTCGACGAAAAAGCTTAAGCTAAAGACAGATAGTAATTAAATGAAGAAGGTAGCTTAGCTTTATACACAACTAAACATCCCCGGCCCGGTGGAGGTGTTTTATTTGCACAAGGTGCCCGCTATGCCCCGATTCACAGCCAATGTGGCCAGGGATGAGTTGCAGCCAATCCAAGTCCAGAATATTTTCATTGGTTTCGCTGTAGATGATTAAAAAGTATAGCGCGAAGAGAAGTGACAGAAAGATGAGGAGAGATAAGGTGAGAAAGGTTGTTAAAAGATTGGCAAAGAACACGAAGAGGTTCGTGAAGAGAGTAGTTAGTCAGACATCTACTAAGGTGAATAGGAAAAAAGTTTTTGGTCCGACGTGAGGGAACACAAAAATACAGCGTATCTAGTAAATTGGTAGAAATGACTTCGCCGTTGACTAGTTTATGGAGAAAGAGAATGCCAAAAACAAGCCTACGGTTATAAAGTGAAGGAAGATTAATAAGAAGAAGTCTGTCAGAATAAGAAGGTAGGCGAAGACCCGGGTCCCAATTTAGACCGCGTAGCGCAAACTTAAGGAATTGCTTCTGTACCGATTCAATACTACGCTGGTGAACATCATATTGCGGGTTCCACACTGGCGAGCAATATTCTAGAGTAGGGCGAACTAATGAAGTGTATAAAACCTTTGTTACATAGGGATCATCAAATTCTTTGGCCCAACGTTTAATGAAGCCGAGAAGGCTGCTTGCTCTGTTGACAATTGAAGAAATATGAACATTAAATGAAAGTTTAGGGTCAAACATAACGCCTAAGTCTTTGAATGATGGAACACAATCTAACAGAACAGACTTAATAGAGTAATGAGCTAGGAGCGGAGACAAACGACTGAAAGTCATAAAAGAACACTTAGAGGCATTAAGGTGTAATTTATTAACGTGGCACCAATCACAGAACGCATCGAGATCTGATTGCAAGTACTGTTGGAAAGAAGGATCATTATAGGAATAACAAATCTTGACGTCATCCGCAAACATGAGCACGCGTGAATGAGCCAAGGCCAAAGGCAAATCATTTATAAACAATGTAAATAATAGTGGGCCCAGATGACTGCCTTGGGGTACACCTGACGTAGCTCGAACAGTTTTAGATATCGAGGAACGAAAAGACACCTTTTGGGTTCTGCCAGTAAGATAGGACTTTAACCAACCCAATAATTTTTGTAGCAATATTTATTAATATTAAGTATATCTTACTCTTTCCCCCAGTGCAATATGTTTAGAATTAAGTATATCTTACTCTTTTCTTTGTTACAAATTAGTTTTAAGTTTTATGCAGTGGTACAGTACGAGAAGCGTGCTGTCTCACTTTAAAGAAAAGAACAGAGAGGTTCAAATAAAAAGAATGAGAGCGGGGCAGTTTTTATGGAGAGCTCACCAGAGATAGACGTGTTTTACTCGCTATAATTTCAGAAGTGGTCATAGTTAACCCAGTGAAAAAACAGTGAAATAGCTATAATTTAGCAAAGAAAAAATATGTATTAAAAAACAATAATGGATTCAATAAATCCTGACGATTTTTCGAAGTCCCAGTTACAAATCTGGTGCAAAAACCTAGGTTTACCAGATACTGGCACTAAAAATGTGCTAGCCGAAAATTTAAACCAACTTAGCCCTGTAGCGAGAGGGCAACATCCAAAAGATGGAGCTGCTCCTAACGGAGGCCTAAGTAAACGCGCGGATCCCCCCTGAAAAAGATTGCTTGGAGCACCTAAAGAGCATTTTGTATTCATCGGACGATGGCGCCGGTCAGACGCAAAATTTCGAGGCAGACATGTTCCAAGGTCAACAGCAGCAAGAAGTAACGGCAAACGAACAGATCGAAGCAGAAAATGGACAGAACGAAGCAGAAAATGATCAAAACGATGCAGAAAGCGAGACGCAGACAGAAAACGAGAGCATTACGAATGAACCGCAAGAAATATCAAAAGCAACAAATGAGAAGTCAAATGAAAAGAGCAACAACGGAGAGCGCAACGCAACAAATGAGAAGTCAAATCAAAAGAGTAACAACGGAGAGCGCAACGGAACAAATGAGAAGTCAAATGAAAAGAGTAACAACGGAGAGCGCAACGGAACAAATGAGAAGTCGAATGAAGAGAGCCAAAAAGAAGAAAACATAGTAAAGAACACTTTGGAAAAAAAGCTGGAACTACTTTGCAAAGAAATCGAACTGGTTCGTAGAGAGAACGAGTTTTTGCGCCTTGCTGGCAACCCTGAGTCTGGCCACTCAAGCAGCTGTCTGGCGACGAAGACAGGTGACCAGGTCTTGGCCAAAGATGTGAAAGATTTTGTAGTCGATTTTGACGGTAATGGAAATGTTTATAGTTGGATATCTTCCGTGCTTCATTTGGAAAGATCATTCAACTTGAACGAAAATAATTTACGTTTGCTTGTCTTCGGTAAACTAAAGGGCAAAGCTTTGGATTGGATACACTCAAACCCTGAGTGTTTGTGTCAGCCTGTGAAAACCATATTCGATGCCATGGGAAAAGTCTTCGGATCAAAGAAGACCAATGTAATAATTCGAAGAGAGTTTGAGGCACGCAAGTGGTGCGTCGGCGAACCGTTCCTGAATTACTTTAACGACAAAGTTGGCTTGGCTGGCGGCTTGCGTTTGCCGGAGGACGAGATGGTCGAGTATATTGTTGACGGGATACCAGACCGTCACTTGCGAGAGATGGCTTGTATGCAGCGTTTTGGGTCTAAGGATGACGTGTTGGCAGCATTTGTCAACATAGTGCTGCAGCGGGAAAAACCTGTATCTCTGCCAAATGTTTCCGCAAAGAAGAAGCCCACATTCAGGTGCTTCAACTGTAACTGCCTGGGTCACCTAGCAGCCGACTGTAACAAACCAATAAGAGCAACTGGTGCTTGCTTTGGATGTGGTGAAATGGGTCACCGAGTGGCAGATTGCAGTCAAAATAAGAAGAAGCCCGCAGCAATATCAGTAAGTTTGGATAATATAAGAATTGTAAAAGTTCACATAGGTAATGATGTATTTTCCCTAGGATGCCTCATAGACTCGGGAAGCGCAGTTAGCTTAATTAAAAAGGAGTTTGTTTCAGATGAAATTAAATTGGAACCCGGTCCTGAACATACATATTTTGGTTTAAATAAAAGTAAACTTGAAGTCTTTGGAAGTATTTTATGTTACGTTGAAATATTGAATAAAAATGTTTACGTTCGACTACTGATTGTTTCCAACGAGTCTATGGGAAGTCCAATACTGTTAGGTAGAGATTTTATGAAAATATGTAAAGCTAAAATTGTACTGCAGCTTGACGATGATCTGTGTAAAGAGTCAATGGCCGAAAGTATTAAGTTAAGCCATGACTTGAGCAAAGAAGATAATTTTGAAAACCAAATGCTAAATATTGATTGTGACGTGGTAAATTCAAAATATTCTGTTGGCAAAAGTTTAAGTTTCAATGAAACGACAATGTTTGAAAATATTTTTTCTAAATTTTATCTGGAAAGAAATCGACCAAATGAACCAAAGGTTAAATGCGAAATGAAACTCACAATCAATGACATAAGTCCGTTTAGCTGTAATCCAAGACGACTTTCTTATAGCGAAAAGGCTGAATTGCAAAAAATAATTGACGAATACTTAAGCAAAGAATATATTAGGCCGAGTGAGTCAGAATATGTTTCCCCAATCGTGCTCGTAAAAAAGACTACAGGTGAACTTAGAATGTGCGTTGATTTTAGAAAATTAAACAAGGCGACTTCAAAAGATAGTTATCCTATTCCACTTATTGATGATCTGTTAGATAGACTTGCAGGAAAAACCTTATTTTCGAAACTCGACTTAAAGAATGGGTTTTTCCATGTATACATGCATGAGGATTCAGTGAAGTTTACGTCATTCACGACAACGCTTGGTCAGTTTGAATTTCTTCGTATGCCATTTGGCCTCAGAAATGCGCCGTCTACATTTCAAAGGTTTATAAACAGGATATTTGCCGATATGATCAGGGATGAAAAAGTTATTATATATTTAGACGATATTATGGTAGCAACAAAAGATTTTGATACGCATCTAGAAATTTTAAAAGAAGTATTTGACCGATTGGTTGACAATAAATTGGAGTTGAGATTAGATAAGTGCGAATTTCTGCAGACGAGTGTTAAGTACCTAGGGTATTCGATTACAGGCAAAGGCATCAAAGCTGACGATAAGGGTATACAAGCAGTAAAGGATTTTCCAGTTCCGACTAAAGTCAGCGAGGTTCAAAGTTTTTTAGGACTATGTTCCTATTTTCGTAGGTTTATTAAAGATTTTGCTACTATTGCCAAGCCATTATATGACCTAGTTAGAAAAGACAAAAAGTTCATGTTTGGGAACATCGAACTTAGTACGTTTGAAAATCTAAAGTCTAAGTTAACAGAGGCCCCAATACTTGCGCTTTATAGCCCAAATGATGAAACCGAACTGCATTGTGACGCAAGTTCTATTGGTTTCGGATCGATTTTGCTACAAAGGAAAAGCGATGGTAAATGGCATCCAGTTTTCTATTTTTCTAAAAGAACTACCGATGTGGAATCTAGATATCATAGCTTTGAGTTAGAAACGTTGGCGATAATTTATTCGTTAAAACGATTTCGTGTATATTTGCAGGGAAAGCATTTCAAGATCGCGACAGATTGTAACTCGCTTACATTGACACTTAGCAAAAGAGAAGTTAACCCCAGAATAGCCCGTTGGGCTCTAGAGTTAGAAAACTACGATTATGTGCTAGAGCATAGGCCGGCAACGAGAATGCAACATGTAGATGCTTTAAGTAGAAATACTAACATTATGGTTGTGGAAACTAACTCATTTGAAGATAACTTAGTAATATGTCAGAACCAAGATGATGAAATTTTAAGATTAAAGTCAATGTTAGAAAGGTCTGAACACAGTTCGTATGAAATGCGAAACGGTTTAATTTATAAAAAACTACAAAATGGTTGCCTTGCTTTTTACGTACCGAAAAATATGGAGTCACATGTCCTGTTTAAATATCATAATGAGTTAGGCCACACAGGCATAGACAAAGTTGTAGAAGTTATCACAAAGTCGTATTGGTTTCCAAAGTTACGGAAAAAAGTAGAACAACATGTAAATAATTGCCTAAAGTGTATAGTCTTTTCGTCAAAAAATGGAAAACAAGAGGGTCATATCCACAATATATCTAAACCTGATGTGCCATTCGAAGTGGTTCATATCGATCACTTCGGACCAATCGATGTCAAAGGAAGCACAAAGAAACACGTGTTAGTGGTGGTTGACGCGTGTACGAAATTTGTCAGACTTTACTTAGCGAAAACCACAAAATCTAAGGAAGCAATAGAAGCACTTAAAGAGTATTTTAGATCCTATAGTAGGCCAAAGTGCATAGTGTCGGATCGTGGAACGTGTTTTACGTCTAACGAATTTTCTAGCTTTTTAGAGTCTTGTAATATACAACATGTCAAAATTGCAACTGGTTCTCCGCAAGCTAATGGCCAGGTTGAAAGAATAAATAGAAGTCTAGGCCCTATGTTGGCAAAATTATTAGCCTCAGAAGAAAATGTTAGTTTTGGTCAGGCCATAGAGATAGTAGAGTATACCATGAATAACACTATTCATAGGTCATTGGGACAGCATCCAAGTGTCGTACTATTTGGCGTCGGACAAAAAGGACGACAAGTAGATGAATTAAAAGACTACTTGTTAGAAGACAGGTCTGTAGAAAGAAATTTGGAGTCGGTACGAGCGAAAGCTAAAGAAAAAGAAAAGAAACTTCAAGAGTATAATGAATGTCTAGCGAATCGAAAAAGACGAGGGCCAAAAGTTTTTAAGCCAGGCGACTATGTGGTAGTTAAAAATTTTGACACTCACAAAGGGGTATCCAAAAAATTAGTGCCGAGATTCAAAGGGCCTTTTAAAATCGTTAAGTGCCTCGAAAATGATCGATACGTTGTAAGTGACGTCGACGGATTTCAGCAGTCGAAGATTCCTTATACTGGAATTTGGTCTATCGCAAATATGAAGCCATGGTTCAATTGGTCAGATGAAACTAATAAAGTTAACGTAAATATAGAGAAAGATGAAAATACGAATGAACAGATAAAAATAAATACAAACCTAAATGTAAATGGAAATTCTATTAAAGAAAAAGTCAGTATGTTAAGCAAAGAAATAAGTAAATTGGAAAGCGCTAAGAATGACAACAGTACACACAACTATAATACGAGAAGCAAAGGTCGTCATAAAGAAGACTAGGATCAGGTGATCCTTACTGTCAGAATGGCCGAATTGTAGCAATATGTATTAATATTAAGTATATCTTACTCTTTCCCCCAGTGCAATATGTTTAGAATTAAGTATATCTTACTCTTTTCTTTGTTACAAATTAGTTTTAAGTTTTATGCAGTGGTACAGTACGAGAAGCGTGCTGTCTCACTTTTAAGAAAAGAACAGAGAGGTTCAAATAAAAAGAATGAGAGCGGGGCAGTTTTTATGGAGAGCTCACCAGAGATAGACGTGTTTTACTCGCTATATTTTGGTGAAAAACCCATGATGTTAAGTTTCGCGAGAAGCAAAGAATGATCAACCGTATCAAAAGCCTTACTGAAGTCAGTATAAATAACATCAGTTTGACACTTTTTACGGAAGCCATGGTGTACAAGGGTAGTCAATTCTAAAAGGTTGGTAAGCGACGAACGACCTTTCATGAAACCATGCTGACAAGGAGAAATAGTGGTTCTGGATAGATGTTGAAGAGAAGACGTAATAATTTTCTCAAACAGTTTAGGTATTGCCGAAAGTTTGGCAATGCCACGGTAGTTGGAAACATCCGATTTGCTACCCTTTTTAAAAAGCGGAATAATTAATGACTCCTTCCAAATATCAGGAAATCTACAAGTCTCACTCGATATAAAGAATAACCGAGCTAAAGGCTTAGATAGGGAAATAGAACACATTTTAAGGATGCAACTAGGTATATCATCAGGCCCGGGAACGAAGGAAGACTTAATAGATGACAAGCTATAGAGAATACAGTCTTCAGTAATACTGGGAAAAAACATACAATTTAGATGTGGGATTCAAAAGGGATAGGGTGTGGGATCCGAAACAGTAGTAGAATATGTCGACTGAAAAAATTTAGCAAACAGATCTGCAATATCTAAATCATTATTAGCAGACTGGTCGTTAAGTCTGAAGGTGGAAGGTTGGACATTAGAGCGTCTTTTGGAATTGACAAAGTTGTAAAATCTTTTGGGGTTATTATAAAATTTAGCCTTACAGCGAACGAGATAATTGTTGTAGCATTGAGTATTTAAAAGACAAAATTGAGATTTGGCTATACAATGATTTGCATATTCAAGTCGCGAACCAGTTTTTTTAAATCTTTTAAAATATCTCGATTTAATGTTACGAAGATTAGAGAGCCTACGTGTGAACCAGACTGGCGAGCTGGAGACGGTAGAGACATTCACATAAGGAACGCATTTATCAATTAGAGAATTAAGAGCAGAATAGAAAAACTTCACTGCACAATCTATATCACAGCACTCAAATAGAAACGACCAATCAAAAGAGAAAATAAGGCTGTTAAGAAGATTGAAATTTGTTTTACGAAAACATCTACGACGAGAATTTGAGATGTTTTTAAATAAATTAGTAACGGAATTGTAAGAAATAGTAACTTCAATGGTAGGATGATAAGGATCTTCAGGTTTCACTAGTGGCTGTGTTTGCGATACAGCACTAACAGTGGGATCAGAGACAAAAACAAGATCAAGGATTCTTTTAGAACAGTTAAGGAAAGAATTCAACTGATCTAGTGGACATTCAAGTAGGCTATCAAGAAAAACATGTTGAGATGAAGAAATTAAGAAAGATAGATTATCATCAACAAGCCAAGAAATATTAGGCAAGTTAAAATCACCTAAAACTATAAGATCATCACGATCTTTAAGACGACCAAAAATAGTTCGTAAAGCATTTGTATGGTCGGAGATGCTTCGTTCTATGCGTTGCACACTTCTGACTAAAATTAAAATACCCTTTTTGCATAAAAACAAAGCTAAAAGGTGTCGCCAGAAACCTAGTTGGAAATGAGACAACTATATCAGAAGTCATATCCGGACTAAGAAGCAATGTCAAAGGCGAAACTGTAGAAGTATTATCAGCTAAGCTGATGAATCTACAGCAACGCAACAAAACAGCTAACCAATATACTTCAGAGGTTGAGCAGATGACAAAAGCTCTAGAAAGTGCGTACATAACGGATGGACTACCCCTTGCGTTAGCCAGAAGTTATTCTACACAGTTTGCAGTTAAGGCAATGACGAAGAATTGCGCAATTGATAAGGTAAAACTTGTCATGCAGGCTGGCACCTTCAACACCATGAATGATGCCATATCCAAATTCGTAAACAGTTGCACAGTAGCAACTGGACAACCAAATACTGTCCTTTATTATGAAAATTATCTTCAGCGTGGTGGAAACCGCGGACGTGGAAATTCCAGAGGTAACTATCGTGGTCGTAATAATAATCACAACAACTACAATGGTACCAACTATAATAATAATGGAAGAGGTCAATACAGAGGAAATAATCGAGGACGTGGTAACTCAAATCGAGGCCACAATAACAATAACAACGTGAGAATAGCCCAAAATGCATCGGGAAACTCTCAAGCCCCTTTAAGTGCCCAACAGTAGAAAATGTAATGGTTCATGCAATTAATCTCAGTCAGAATATATTTGTCACTTTTGCTACCACAGGAAAAGAACTAGTTTTTATAGTAGACACAGGTGCAGACATTTCATAGGTCAAAGAAAATTCTGATGTCTATCATGACATAAACATTAACTACATAATAGATATAAAAGGAATAAGTCAGGAGGTAACAAAATCAAAAGGTTTAACCTCTATTGAGATACAGACAACTAAATATATAATCCAACACGACTTTCATACCGTGGATTTACATTTCGCTATTCCATGCGATGGCATTTTAGGAATCGACTTCATAAAGAAATACAACTGTCAATTAGACTTCAAGCCGTCTGAAGATTGGTTTATAATCAGACCCGATAACCTTAAATATCAAATTTATGTACCAATAACATACAGTTCTGGCAACAACTCAATACTGTTACCAGCAAGATACCAAGTTATTAGAAAAATTCAATTAAATTCCCAAAAAGACAGTGTATTGATTCTAAACCAGGAAATTAATGATGGTATTTACATAGCTAGTACAATAGCAACAACAAAAAATGCATTCATAAGACAACTTAATACTACAAATAGAGATCAAGTAGTCAATACAAATAACTTGGCATACGAACTACGAGGTAGACAAAACTAATAATGAAACTAGAGAAAAGTGTGTATTATCTCAACTATCAAAGAACTTTCCTTCACAATTTAAGTCACAGCTCTCAAGCTTATGCACCAAATACAGCGATATATTCGGATTGGAAACAGAACCAATCACTACAAATAATTTCTACAAACAGAAACTGAGATTAAAGGATGATGAACCAGTATATGTCGAAAATTATCGAAGCCCACACAGTCAGGTGAACGAGATACAGAAGCAAGTCGGAAAATTGATAACCGACGGAATAGTCGAACCTTCTGTATCTGAATATAATAGCCCATTATTACTTGTCCCCAAAAAATCATCTCCGACTTCAGCTTCAAAAAAATGGCGATTAGTGATTGACTATCGTTAAATAAACAAAAAATTATTGTCCGATGAATTTCCACTCCCTAGAATTGATGACATTTTAGATCAACTAGGGCGAGCAAAATATTTTTCGTGTCTTGACCTTATGTCAGGATTCCACCAAATTGAACTCGAAAAAAGTTCAAGAGATATAACGTCATTTTCAACGAACAACGGCTCGCTTCGTTTCAAGCGATTACCTTTCTGTCTGCTTCCACTGTGAACACTGGTTATCACCAACTTCGTGCCCTCTGTCTGCTCTCTCCGTCTGTCTGCTTCCACAGTGACCACTAATTACCATCAGCTTCGTGTCCGCTGTCTGCTCTCTCCGTCTGTCTGCTTCCACAGTGACCACTAATTATCATCAACTTCGTGTCCGCTGTCTGCTCTTTCCGTCTGTCTGCTTCCACAGTGACCACTAATTATCATCAACTTCGTGTCCGCTGTCTACTCTCTCCGTCTGTCTGCTTCCACAGTGAACACTGGTTATCATCAACTTCGTGTCCGCTGTCTCCTCTCTCCGTCTGTCTGCTTCCACAGTGACCACTAATTATCTCCGTCTGTCTGCTTCCACAGTGAACACTAATTATCATCAATTTCGTGTCCGCTGTCTGCTCTCTCCGTCTGTCTGCTTCCACTTCAGCCGCCGACTTTTTGCCTGAACGGCGCCAATATTCTGGATGACGCTCTTCTTGCGTCGTCCGACCGCTCACCGTCTCACCGTCCACTCTCGTACAGTCACGCCAACTTCCACTAGTTTTTGAACTTGCGTCTTTTGAAATTCGTTCGCCAACAACCTTGACTTTGTATATGTATTACACGTTAATGCATGCAATTTTAACAATTTTCTGTTCATTTGCGAACTTAACACACACACACACACACACACACAATTTTCACTAATTGTCTTGGGCCAGAAATCGCTGTTGAGCCCCCTGTTTGTAGAATTGTAATATTCTAGTTATTTATTTCAATATTATTTAAGGATGTGATTTCCTTATTTAAACTTATTTTATTAACAATATTTCTTTGTGTTAAGAATACATATATGTAAGGTTTGGATTAATTTAATGTTTATTATAATGGTTATTTAATAGGGTTATGTAAATACAGAGTCAATATATATGATGCATTTAATAGTTTTAAGTCGACTTTTTACACAACTTTGAGACAACTTCGTACTTCGGCTAACGACCAACGAGAGAGACTGCCAACTGTGAGCCGATTACCCAACCAACACTTGCTCCCGAGCCAGACTACCCAGCAAACAGTGTAGTATGGTGCATTGCCAGCTATCTGGTATTTCTATCTCTTACATTCGGCCCTCCTGTTCATCCTTATCTGTCCCAGATAATTTCGGAAACAAAACGCCATTTCCGGAAACAAAACGCCATAACTTCATATTATCACAACTTGTTGATGTGATATTTGGTCCTTCGACGCTTGCCGCTTTTCTCACGTCATACGGCAATTTCGTTTTACCTCGGTGACTTCATAGGGGCCTAGATACTCGCTCGCCAGCTTACGTCCTGCGACGAACTGTGTCCTCTTGACCGCTACCATATCTCTCACTCTATAGCCGTGCTCAGGCCGACGTCTTTTATCAAAATTCTTTTTATAAGCTTGTTGGGCGTTTTCAATGTTTTCTTTTGTTCGACGACGCAACTCTTCGCGCTCGATGTTAAACTGCGAAATGAGCTCTTCATTTAATCTTCCATCCGCGTTGTTGTGCATTTTGGTCCCAAACATTACTTCAAACGGTGATGACTTCAACGATGCATGCACGTGGGAATTAATAGCTTTCTGGAATTGGTGCACAAACTTGTACCATTTTGCGGAATCATGAGCCGACAGCTTTGCATTGATACTCAAGATCGAACGGTTTACTCTTTCGACTTGGCCATTACCTCTGGCTACACCTGTTGTTGTCCACACGTGGTCCACTTTGTTTTCATTAAGAAACTCAGCAAAGGCATTGGATGTAAACGCCACTCCTCTGTCGCTGATTATACGCCTTGAGAAACCGAACACAGCAGACCAGTCTGTGATCTCTTTAATAACTTCTTCATAGCCGGTTGACTTAGTAGGGAAAAGCCATACAAATTTAGAAAAAGCATCCACAGCCGTCAGAATATATTTGTATTGCTTCGCCGTCGCGTCCATCGGACCCAAATGATCTATGTGAAGCGTATGCAGTGGCGTATCCCCTTTCTCTATGCACTGAAGATAGCCCTCTTGTTTGCCCAACTTTTTACTGAAAATAATACAGCTTATACAATTAGCAATCACTCTAGCTACTTTCCTTTCAAGATGTGGGATCCAATATTGCTGTTGGATCGAGTGCATCGTCTTTGCTGTCGAGAAATGCCCCACCTTGGATGACGTCTCGTTCCATCAGTTTTGGAATAGCCAACAAATCATTGCCCTTTACGACTTTATAAAGGAGACCTCCTTTCAGCTTGAAATCTTGATATGGATGTTGTTTTAAAATTTCCAATACTGCCTTGATGAAGTTGTCTTCTAGCTGGGCCTTTCTTATGCGAGTAGTCAATTCCGTTGTTACGACCATGCTTCTGAGCGGAAAACGGCTGAGGAAGTCCACGTGTCTCATCTTATAACCCGGCCGGTGAACTGCTTTAAAAGTGAAGTCTTCCATATACAAAATCCATTGCGAGACTTCTCTTGGTACATCGCTCTTAGTAGTTGTCTGCTTAAACGCTGCACAGTCAGTGACAAGATCAAATTTCAAACCTAAGAAGTTTCGACACTAACTTCTTGAGAGCGAGATAGGTAATAGCTATGACGTTTGGACTCTGCTTCTGTGCTTTTTCTGCTCCAATAATAAACTGGATGAAGATGACCATCAAAATGCTGCAGCAAAACTGCTCCAAATCCGTCTTTGGACGCATCCGTATGGAGTTCGGTTAACGCTTCCCTTGAGTAGATGTGCAACACCGGCTTCATTACCAGTAAATTCTTTAGTGTTTGCAGCGATTGCTGCTCTGCTTCTCCAATATTAAAAACAGCTTCCTCCTACTCAAGGAGTAAGTTCGTCAGTGGACGTGCGACTTGTGCATACCCAGGGATAAATTTTCGAAAAAAACCCGTAAGTCCCAGAAAAGCTTGAACTGATTTTACGTCCTTCGGCGTAGCAAATCGACTGACGGCTGCTGTTTTCTCCTTGCCAGGCCAAATACGTCCGTTTTCAATAATATGGCCAAGAAAACTTATGCGTGGCTGCATGAAACTGCTCTTCTTCCATTTCATCTTTAAGCCAAATTGGGCTGCCGTTTCGAGTACCATCTTTGTCCTTTGCATACAAACGTCGGGCGTCTCGGCATACACAATTATGTCGTCCATGTAGAGCTGCATTACACCAGAGTTAATCAGTTCTTGAAAAATATGATTAACGAACCTTATAAACGCCGCTGGAGAGTTTTTAAAACCAAAAGGCGCTTGATTGAACTCGAACAACCCCTCTTTTGTGACAAATGCTGTATACGGCTTGCTTTGCTCCTCAATAGGGACATGAAAAAATCCATTTTCCAGATCCATTATGGTAAACCATTTCGCCGGTTGTAGCTTTTCCAACACCTCCTCTATAATCGGCACAGGAAAACAATCAACCAATACCATATTATTCAGCTTTCTGTAATCCACGCAAACACGAAGTGTTCCATCTTTTTTTCACGACGACTTCTCTGCTGGCGACATTTGAAGATGATTTTCGAACGAATCCATTGCTTGACTTGCTTCCTTACCTCGTTGGCTTCATCTGCTGCTAAGCGACTCGGTGAGTGATGAAACGGCTTGATCACTCCATCTGGGATAATCTGCAATTGAATCGGGCACTGCTTTACAACCACTGATGACCCATGATAACTGCTTTCAATCATCTGTTCAACCTCTTTGATATATTCTGGCGGAGCCATAAAAGAAGATTCTTCTGTGACATTATATATAAGTGCAAACTCGTTTATTGGAATTTCATCTGAATTCCCCTCCAGGAATGTATATACTTGTTTGCTGCCCACCAAACGGAATTTTTTGATCAAATCATCCCCCAGCATCCATCGTAATCAATCTGGCTATTCGGAAGTACTATGAACTTTTGGTTTGTGTTCAACTTATCCACGACCACATCTGCAGTGAAGTGTCCAATAGGCTTTGCTGTGCCATTGCCTAGACCGTGCAACATACGTACATCTTCAATTAGTGCCACGTTTTTTAACTTCTTGAAAATACTCTCCTTGATCACTGAGACGTCTGATCCTGTATCTACCAGACATTCGACTTCTACACCATTTATACTGATTTTCTTTAAACGACTGCGATTGGAAATAACACGAACTTTATCAGCATTCTGAGGACAGTCACGGGATATATGTCCGTTTTGGTTGCACTTAAAGCATTTTGTTCCGGCGTCACATTGATTGCGCTTATGATTTCCCGATCCGCAGTTGAAACAATACTCTTTTTTAGCTATTTGCCCGTTGTTTGCTTGAAAAATGGTTTTTGTTGTTCTTTATTGCCTTTTCTTTCCGATATATTTAAACGATCATAGATATCAAACTCTTCTTTTAAAGCCTTAAAAGACTTACAACGATACATTGCAAACTTATACTCATTTTTTATATCCAGACCATTGACAACGTGGCTTATAACAGCGGCATCTTCAATATAACCAAGTGAAGCTATCTTTTTCATTTGAAGTAAGTACTCATGCAGTGTCTCACTGTTCTTTCTCTTTCTTTCTTGCAACAGCTGATGAATGTCAGCACTATTGTAGTTACATGCAAATTCCTCCACCAGGGCGCTTTTAAGTTCTTCATAATTGCAAATATTCTCGGATTCTAGAAACAGTTGGGCTGTACCACTCATTTTAGCTCTGGCATAGCAATATTTCTGCTTCTCACTAAGATCATAAACTTCGGCATTTCTTTCAAATACTTCCAACCATTTTTCCACTTGTATAGATTTTCCATCATATTCGCCCACAACTTTTCCAAAGTTTTCCGCAGAAATTTTCATTTGACCATCACGTTTCTCATCGGACAGAATTTTTAGGCTCAGCAGCTGTATTATTTGTTCCATTTTCGCCTCTCCAGACTGTCCAGCTTCCTCTATATGAAATTCACTTGGGCACATTTCAAGTTCATCTGTCATCTTGTTTTGAATTGGAATCGGCGTTGCGGGTTCAGCTTTCTCGCTCTTACTTGTTGTTTTAGATTTAGTATCTGCTATCTCTTTTTGACTCGCACGTTTTACTACCGGCTTCGCACCTTTTTTCCTCGCCGGATGCGTCGACATGATATTTCGCGCTTTTTTTTTTTGTTCTGTCTCTTTTCCTCTTTTTTTTTTTTTTTTTTTGCCTAACTTCGGGAATTTTCTGGCGACGCTAAGGCGGCTTCGAATTTCACAACTTTATGCAACTGATTTTAAGACCACGTGGATGCAAAGAATGTTCTGTTTTGAATAGTACAACTTAATGTTTTTAGCTACTTGTAACAACTTTAACAACTTTTCAGCAGCATATAACAACTTAGCAACTTTTAACAAAACTACACTCGACTTTTCGCGATCACATATGTTTAAGTCTCTGTATTCGACACGGGCGATCCCCCAAATGTAAGGTTTAGATTAATTTAATGTTTATTATAATGGTTATTTAATAGGTTCATGTAAATACAGAGTCAATATAAATGATGCATTTAATAGTTTTAAATCGACTTTTTACACAACTTTGAGACAACTTCGTACTTCGGCTAACGACCAACGAGAGAGACTGCCAACTGTGAGCCGATTACCCAACGAACACTTGCTCCCGAGCCAGACTACCCAGCAAACAGTGTAGTATGGTGCATTGCCAGCTATCTGGTATCTCTATCTCTTACATATATTTATTTATTATTATAATGGCCTTAGCAATTATTTTGGGTGTGCGATGTGATCGAGGCGAGAGTACGATTGCGAGTGCTTTTCGATCGACGCTTCTGCTTTTTTTTTCAATGAGTGAGTCGACCAGATAGAAATGGCCGCTGCGTGTCATTCTGTTTCGCTCACCAGGTACCAAACGATTGCAATAATTATGGCTGCCTGACACTTTATTTCCTACATGTATGTGGATGAAGTAAATTTGAAAGTGAGTTTATTTCAAATATAAAACCACTGGACAAACACAAAATGGGTCGATACAAGGATTAGATGTAGCTATCCAAACAATTTTGTCAGCTACAGGAAATAGTGAAGCAATTAAATTGTTCTCAGCCAGGACACATTCCCTTTAGGGACCAGACAGCTAGCGTCCAGGATAACTGGCATGAATTAGACAAAGTGCCAGATATCGTAAAAAATCTTGACAAATTCTCAGGTAGTCGTGAAGAATTCTCAACATGGTTTGCTTCCGCCACACGTTTGATGGAATTGTACGCCCCCATTCAGGGAACACCCAAATACTTTGCAATTCTTGTGACCATTCGAGGCAAAATTACAGGCCATGCAAATACACTGTTGAAAGTATATCGCACCGCATTACATTGGGGTGCAATCTCGCAGTGTCTGTTATCTGAGTACTCAGACAAACGAGATTTAAGCACTTTAGAATATCAGCTATTCACCATGACCCAGAAAGGCGCATCCATTCATCAATTTTACTTCGCCGTTTACCAACAGATGTCTTTAATACTAGACCAAATCGAAACACTGGGTTATACTCCCGAGACTATGGAAGCCATGGCAAACAGGTCAGAGATAGGGCTCTAGATACCTTCATCAGAGGTCTTAACGGAGATCTTTCAGACAGAATGAGCTTAGCTCAACCCAGAGATCTGAGGCATGCATTGCGATTGTGCGAGATGTTGGACAATAAAAGGGCTAGGAACATTATCAGCCATCGTGACACTCGTCCACCAGTAGGACCAAAACCCCTGCATTATGCAACAAATAACTTGCAACCTCAACAATAATACATACCGGCAATTCCACCCAAACCTTATAATAACAACAACTTTTATAATCAAAAACCAATGCAAAACGTGTTCATTCCCCAAAATAAATTCCGTCAAACGAAAAACCCCATGTTTTTCAATGCACCACCGAGGCCATTTGCCCCGAAGCCTCAGCCGGCACCAACTCCTATGGATGTCGACGGCTCTATTTTAACAAAAAAAGTTGACTACATGAACAAGCCAAACGCTAATTCACCACAACAATTTGCTCTCAAAAGAATCAACCAGTCGACCGGAAATTTTCCCAATAAAGTACAGAGGCAATTCCATATCGAAACCGGTATGTCAGGTGAACAATATATCACCATACCGCCTCAAGAAGAGCATTACCCCGATATGTCCGATTATCAGTCTGCTTACCAAGGCCAAGAAGACCTTTTCGAATTAGTCCCATATTCTGAGGTTCGTGAATATCAACAGCAGGAGGAATATTTCACCTCACAAGGGGACAACTCAGAGTTAGTCCCGCAGAATAAAGAGGAAACCGGATCACAATCACAGGAGGAGAAATCCGAACGACAACAGACTTTCCAGTCTACACCAATCATTACCCGTACCCAGCTTCTCTCAAAGAAGTAGTAGAAGACCAGCTACAAGAACTACTACGAGATGGTATAATACGACCCTCACGGTCGCCCTATAATTCCCCTATAATCAGCCTTGGGAATAAGAAATATAGGATGGTCATTGATTACAGAAAGCATGTAACTGCATTGATTTACAGTTTCGGATAAGTATCCTATCCCCGAAATCGGAGAAATGGTTGCGCAGTTGGGCAACAATAAGTTTTTCTCTGTTCTTGAAAAAACGGCATTTTCTGTAAATGGAGGGAAATTCGAGTTCACAAGACTCCCCTTCGGACTAAAAAATTCCCCATCAATATTCCAAAGAGCTCTCGATGACATTTTGAGAGACCTCATTGGAAAAATTTGCTATGTCTACATTGATGATATAATAATATTCAGTAAATTGCTCTTCGATTTATCAAGCAAATCCTCCTTATCCTCATCACTTGCAATCGTCTAATTGCATTTTACACCCTGTGTTTGATGAAGGTTCGGTTCTTAGCGTGCTCAGTTCCGTCAAACCAATATATTCACCTGGCCTTGATGGAATACCAGGCTGCGGATTAAGGTTTTGCGCGGAGGCCCTATGTAAGCCAATACTTAAGTTGTTTACACTGTCCGTCACATCTTCCGCCTTCCCGCCTATCTGGAAGGAATCATATATTATTCCTCTTCATAAAAAGGGGAAGAAGTCCGAAGCCTCCAATTATAGGGGTATTTCTAAATTGTCTGCCATACCCAAAGCATTTGAGAAAATAATAACATCTCAATTGCAGCATTTTTGTAGCTCAATCATTTCGTCATCCCAACATGTGTTTATAAAACGTAGATCGACAACTACTAACCTATTAGAATTTACATCTCACTCAATCAAAGGGTTCAAGACTGCCGTGCAAACTGACGTCATTTATACTGACTTCAGCAAGGCCTTTGACTCCGTTAATCATACTCTGCTTTTATATAAATTAAACGCACTTGGCATCCCCAGCCTTTTGCTAGATTGGATTCTTCAATATCTTTCTAAGCGTACACAAAAGGTCCTCTTTAAGTCTTCATTTTCTAAGACCATCCAAGTGACCTCTGGAGTACCTCAGGGTAGTCATTTGGGTCCATTGCTATTCACTCTTTTTATAAATGATCTTCCATTGGTAGTGTCACATTCTCGGGTGCTTATGTACGCGGATGATGTCAAGCTTTACCTCAGTTTTAAAGACATATCATCTTCTTGCCTACTTCAATCGGATCTTAATGATGTTCAGAGTTGGTGTGAAACAAACCTATTAAACCTTAACGGCTCTAAATGTAAAGTTATGTCTTTTTATAGATGCACTCCATACTTAGCAACTTATTATCTTAACGACACTGCCTTAGAGCGGTTAGATATTATCAATGACTTAGGTGTTCTTATGGACCACAAATTAACTTTTAATCCTCATATTTCTGCTACAGTTAGTAAAGCTATGAATGTTCTTGGGTTTGTGAAACGATGGTCGAAAGAGTTTGACGATCCGTACACAACCAAAATTTTGTATACTTCTTTAATCCGTCCTATCTTAGAGTACGGATCTTGCATATAGTCACCTCAATATGAGAGGCAAAGTAAAATTGGTGCGTTCAAAAGCAATTTCTGCTTTTTGCTCTTCGCGGTCTAAATTGGGATCGCAATGTCAATTTGCCATCATACTCCAGTAGGCTTCTTTTAATCAATCTTCCTTCTTTAATTAATCGTAGAGTAATGCTTGGTGCTATCTTTATTCATAAACTTTTAATAGGTGAAATAGACTCTCCTGAGCTATTGAACCAGTTAAACCTATCTGTACCCCGTAGACCTACTAGAAATTTTATTCCTCTATCCTTAAAACACTGTAGTTCTAACTATTCTTTGCATGAACCTTTTCGAGTTCTATGTTCTGATTACAATCTTCTGTATCCCGTAATTAATCAGAAGCCTCTCTTTCCCTTGTGAAAACTTCTATTTTAGCACATTTAGCTCGTAATTAGCTGTAGTTAATCATATTTTTAATTGTTTGTCCGTTTTATTTGTATTTGTCTACGCGATCGTGCCGTCCGATATGCGGCTGCGCCCCACGGTTGGTCGGCCGGGAGGTGGACAGCGCTCTGCTTGAGCTCGCGCGAAACAGGCTATGTCCTGGTGTCGTATGGGCCACTTGAACGTACTTCGCATTGTACGCGTCAACGTCCAGACAATATAAATCTGAGGAAGAGCATTTCCGACATCTAGCTCTAGTATTTTCTACCTTGTCCAAAGCAAATATGAAGGTCCAAGTAGATAAATGCAAATTCCCAAGACACAGCGTTGATTTCCTAGGCGTAGTTATCTCAGGGGAGGGAGTTAAAACCAATCCAGAGAAAATTCAAGCCATTAAAAAGTTCCCCATACCAAAGAACTTAAAACAACTAATCCCTTCCTGGGATTAGCTAGTTATTACAGAAGATTTATCAAAGATTTTGCTAAGTTAGCTAGACCCTTGACCGCGTTATTGAGAGGAGAACATGGCAGAGCTAAAAAGAATGTCTCAAGCAAGATCGCAAACCGATTCGGTGAAGCCGAACTCGATGCCTTTGAGAAAGTAAAAAATGCATTAGTATCACAAGACGTGATGTTAGCATACCCCGATTTTAATCAAGAGTTCCATCTAACCACTGATGCCTCAAACTTTGCATTAAGAGCTTCTCCAGAACAGAACGGTAGACCCATTACATTTCTTTCCCGTGCGTTATCCAAGGCCGAAGAAAATTATGCTACAAATGAAAGAGAAATGCTAGCAATAGTATGGGCATTGGATAAGTTAAGGATGTATGTATACGGCAAATCCAAGGTGATCATTTACACTGACCACCAAACTCTCACTTATGCTCTCAGCCCGAAAAATAACAACACAAAGCTGAAGAAATGGAAAAGTTACCTGCAGGAATATAACTACGAGTTGAAATATAAACCGGGTAGCTCAAATGTGGTAGCAGAAGCACTCTCTAGGAACCCTACCAGCATAAATGCTAGCAGTACGTCAGCTACAGTCCATAGTGATGAAAGCTCAGGTCATGAACTCATTCCAGCAATGGAAATCCCCATCAATGTCTTTAAAAACCAATTGTTTATCCTCACTGGTGATAACGAATCCACCACCTTTGAAATACCGTTCCCTACATATCATAGACATACAATAGTGAGAAGCAATTATTCCGAAGAAGATCTTCTAACCATCTTGAAAGAAAAAATGGATCCTAGAATAGTTAATGGTATTTTCACTTCCGAAAGTATCATGGAAAAAATTTAACAAATATTTCCGGAGCATTTTACGAATTACAAGGCAAGATTCACACATATTCAAACTATAGATGTCCATGATTAGATTCAACAACAAGATATCATAATAAAAGAACACCTCAGAGCACATAGAAATTCCGTTGAAAATAAAAAACAAATTTTATCTGAATATTTTTTTCCCGGTATGAAGAAAAGGTAAAAGCAATAGTAAACTCTTGCCAAACGTGCAAACTCTCTAAATACCAAAGACACCCTCCGAATCAAGAAATACAACCAACCCCTATTCCGACATATCCAGGTGAAATTATTCATATAGATTTATATTCCACCCAAAATAAGATCATTTTAACCGCAATAGACAAATTTTCTAAATACGCGCAAGTTAAACTCGTAAACTCAAAAGCAGCAGAACACCTTAAAGTACCCTTACGTGAGTTGTTAATAGCCTTCGGTATGACAAAAACCGTGGTGATGGATAACGAAAAGGCTTTAAATTCTGCATCAATAAAATTTCTTTTGAATAATCAGTTAGATATGCAAGTCCACACTACTCCACCATATACTTCGTCTAGCAACGGCCAAATAGAAAGATTTCATTCAACATATACAGAAATAATAAGATTCTTGAAGCTAGAGCACCCCGAAATGGAATTCGAGGATTTAATATTCACAGCCGTGGACGAGTACAATAAAACCATCCACCAACAAAAAGCCAATAGAAGCATTTTTTGGAACAAATTTAATCCATACTCCAGAAAAATTAGCACTTGAAAGGGAAAAGATTTCAGAAACCATTTTAAAGAAGCAAAATAAGGACCTAGGGTACCATAATAAAACAAAAAAACACGTCAAAATTTACGATCCAGGTGAAATCATCTACGTTAGAATTAATAAACGGCTAGGCTCGAAACTAACGTCTAGATATAAAAAAGAAATAGTAGCCGAAGATCTTTATACCAAGATTAAAACCAGGTCAGGTAGGATAGTTCATAAAAACCACTTGAGGTATTGATAAACATCCTCTTCCGACAGATTGCTCATGTTACCACTTTGCTGGGGTCACACAACCATACTAGACTATACTAGGTCCAGAGTGGTCATGTTGGAAACGGGGTTAGCCGCGCGCCAGAACGGAACTTTTAAAATCATTCACGTCATCGAATTAGAAAAATATCAAATGGCCATATCCGTTTTAAAAGTAGTCGTTAAGAATTCATCAAACATTAGTCCGTATCAACCTTTTTTGGCCTATGAGATAACTCGGATACAGAACGAATTGAGGAGGCTTCAGCCGATGAAATTCAGAAGCAAAAGATCGCTTGATATACTTGGCACGGCTTGGAAATGGTTAGCGGGCACACCTGATCACGAGGATCATAAGATTGTGGTAGATAAGATCAATGAACAATTGGAAAACAATAATCGGCAGGTCATAATTAATAACCTAATAGAAAATAAGAAAAACGATTTAATTAAGATAACTAATACTATATAAATTAAATGTAAACCGGAATACAATAATAAGTCAGAAGAAATTGAAATAACCAAATTTAAATTGAGTCTTTTAAGAGAAGAAATAACAAATATTATTTACGCAATTGATTGGGCTAAGGCCAATACCGTAAACTCATTAATACTGTCATCTGCTGCAATAGATTTTATTGACACAATTAAAGAAGAGAACCTAACATTTGTAAACATTGAAGAACTAATAGAGTTTTCCGAGGTCAAATTTATAGAAGAAATAGACTATGAGAATATCATGAAATGTAACAAGAAATACTTCGGGATAATCAATAAGAATAAATGTAAAATTTATAATGATAAGACAATCTGTAAACTGGAAGATCTGACTAATTTAGAAAACAGTAAATGTGTAGGAGCCTACTTGCAAAGAAGGAATTCACAATGTAAGGTCATTAACAACCAGCACGTAAAATCCCATTCAGAAATAATGCCCGGTACCTTACTGCTGAACCAATTTCAAGGGGACATCAACATCAATGGAGAAAACATTACCCTAGAAGGCACCTTCATAATTCAAGCGGAAAACGCGACAGTCATCATAGAAGACTCCTGCTATATTGTGAAGACACGCTTTGAAGTCGAGGTTCAACCGCCGCTGCTGCAATTACTATCAGATAAGCAGCAAAGAGGTGAAAGGTTATCACTGGAAATGATCAAGGAACTACACATCAATAAAACTAATATTCTGGAGAGAATCCAAAGAAACAACTTGATTATGTCTTCGTCAAACTGGATTATTCTAACCCTTCTGGCAGCTGCAATGATAACATATTACATCATCAAAAAATTCTGCAGCCACGGAACAGGCAACCATGGTCCACCAATGGAAGTCTCAATCGCGCCAGTTCAATATGTTGTTGCGACCGAGGACGTCCGCACTTAAAGGGGAAGGAATTAAGCACTTCTATCATAACAAGAAGTCAAGTACTTATACCATAACAAGGAAGACATAAACCCAAGTCCGTCAACACATGCCCATTAACCGCTTGCTCATTGGCCGACCCTATTTCATCATCACATGCAATACCCATCGGTCACCCCATTCAGTTGTCACATGCCCATTTGTCCCATGATCGCCTGTCTCAAATAACAGTCCGATCGCTAGGATAAACAACAAGCCACCCCACTCAATCGTCACATGCCAATTTGTCGCATGATCGCCTATCCCAAGTAACAGTCCGATCGCTAGGATAAACAACAAGCCTGATACCCAGAACCACTCCACAAATTTCGGCAATAAACAAAGAATGGTCTTGAACACTTGTGTAAACAAAGAATGGTCCCACGCTCTTAGTGGACTAATAGACTCAGCCAACGCCGCCGCCTGCGACGACGTCAATTATCCAAGCCTTCATCCAACATAATCAAATCATAGAAAATCAGTCTTAAGCCTAAGTCCAAACCATCCGGAAACTTCGCTTTAGCTCCGCGGAATTCACTCAGTCAGAATCTTTCAGTTATCATTAAGTTGTAATTGTAAAGTGACTTTAAATAAAAACTTTATTTTTTTATACCGTGAGTGAAGGAAGTGTTTAATTTATATACTTGCAGTTCTTGGCCATAATATTTCTATATGTTCCAAACTTCTTTACTGTCACTTAATTCATCAATGCACAGACAAAACATTCCACATATCATTTATATTCTTTTTCGTCTTCTTCCACATTCCCTTGCATGTGTGCATGTAGCACACTGCGATAGGCACGCACACCCAAACAGGTGATGTAGCGTTGCGTTTGAGTGTATGCGTGTGCATCGGACCAATTTTCTAATAGTCTCTGCAAGGGTATAAAAAAACAGCCTACAAATACATACTTGATATGAGAATAAAAAAAAATCTAGCAGCAGTGTTGAAGAGAGATAGTAAGAATCCAAGTTGGCTTCTTCGGTGAAGAACTGCCAAATTTTGTAGGTAGCGAAGCAAAAAGTATAGTACCCAAACAAATTAACGCCATATGATGATTTGAAAAATATTTTCTATAAAAGTTGGTTAAGTTGATTAAAAGTCATTGAACTCCTTCAAATATACCATACTTTAATTTAAAAATAATGTTCACTGAACACCAAAAGCTGGCAACTTTGTCTTCAAATACTCCACGATTCACTGGAAAAAGGCCACTGATAACTTCCATAAAGGTTTTTAATGATCGTAGCCGGGTACCAAACAAGTCCAAATGTCGATAAAACAATTGTTGCAATTAGTATAAACTTAATATTTTTACTTTTTGAAATTTCTTTCCCTGCAACTCAATTCATCAATATACAAACAAAACAATTTTACTCTTTATACCAAAATTTGTTCTTCTTCCCTCATTCCCTAAGCAAAGCAACGCACGCATACACTTACAGTTTATGTAGCGCTGCGCCTGTGTGTGTATGCATGTGCTCTGTTGATTTGATGATGACGTAGTAGGCAGCAAGCAGCGCTGCCGGCAGCGATTGAACCGATTTATATTGACTGTACCTTGAGTTCTATTTATCCGATTAGATTCAAATTTTGCAATCAGAGTTTTTATATCCAATACTATCATCGTAGTAAATTTCATGGGGATACTCCAATTTTCATGAAAATGTTTCTTCTAGAGCTATATGATATAGTGGTCCGATCCTGACAATTTTCATAATTTATCTGCTCCGTAGCTATAAGTAGCTCAAATACCAAGTTTCACCTCGATAGCTCTTAAGACGGAAGGACAGACGGACATGGCTATATCGACTCAGCTTCTCATTCTGATCAATAATATATACTTTAAGGGGTCGGAAACAACTCCTTCTGTGCGTTACAAACAGCTGACCAATTTTATAATTCCCCCTACAAGGGTATAAAAACAACCCGACACCAACCCACTTCATTCGCCATGTTTAATAGTCTTGGTGGACTTTACTCCGTGTTTTTCGGTCGACGAACATTTAGTCTAGATTTCACAAACATCACAACGTTGGAGTCATCTGACCTCAGTATGTTGTGCCATTTCGCCACAGGCTAAATTATGTGGAATTTTGAGTATTGAATTCGTTTTTTATGTTCTTCTGTGAGGGAACAGAAGGCTTCGAGCGTTCAAGTTACAAGTCCGTAAACGGGCCGGCACTTTAAGCTCTTCCTGAATCTCCACAGCAGATGCAAAGGCACGAAGCCTTGAGGCTCGCACTATTCCTCTTTCTAATTTGAGCGATATTTTAAGTTGGGGAACAATGGACATGCCACTATTCAATTTTTGTGCAGTTTCAGCGAACAGCTAGCTGTGGAAATAAATGTACGTGTGTAGAAGATAAAAATTTACATATGTATGTATGTGGATGGAGTAAATTTGAAAGTGAGTTTATTTCAAATATAAAAACACTGGACAAACACAAAATGGGTCTGAAGAAACAATACAATATGTACATATGTACAAGTGTGTTCAATGAAAGACGTTAGTATTTCTTGAAGTTATTAAATGTTTATTTATTTATATATATATATATAGGCACTAGCACATAAACCAGTGACTAAAGGTTGTCGCAACCAACACATAAATTGGGTGGACCTCGGAGTGAGATTACAAAGGTAGAGATGGGGGCCAAATACACAGCGATGCACACCCGATGTAGCTACAATTGGTATCTGATCTTACTAAGAATAATGCATTTCCTTTATAGTACAAAATAGCGAGCTCACCAGTGCATAGTTCGACATAGTGTTAGGTCAGCAAAATACGTATTTATTGATAATAGCTAACCATAGCAGCTCAATTAACTAGGTCTTTATTGTTTACTGCTGACCATATCAGATCTACTTATGACTGATGAGCCATCGATATCTATAATCGGGTTACATACTTAACATTGACATACATTTCCATTTGTTCTATATTATAATTGGCTTAATGTTATCTTATTTTATATAATCTAAACACCAACAAAGTTCTTATCTTATTTTATATAACCTAAACACCAACATACTCCCGGCCGTTTGAACACCTGTTCAACGTTATCCAACGTTGACCACAAAATTGCTGGGGGCTGGGCTTACCGCAGCAGGAGTCGGTATGGGATTGACGATCCTCACGGTTGTCTGCTCTGGACCATTGTGTCTTGGAGGTTGTGAGCATCTTCTTATTCCATATACCATCACAAGGAGACGATAACATGGTGAGCCGGCTGGATGGGGTCTTCTGGTAATTTCCAATTTTGCTTTGTTTCCAGGTTTCCTTGAATGTTGCTTAGTTCGTCGTAGCTTAGCTGCATCTTTGTGAATTTTGTTGTTGGATCAACTTTTGTTGGGCCAATGCTGTAATTGCCAAATCGGACATATGAGAATTTCATTGTGTCTGTCGTAGTTATACGGTGTCCTGTTATTCGTATAGCAGAACTCCTTGCTGTGCACGTCGGGTATAGAGTTAACAATCCAGTCTTCTTAATAGTGGCACTTTGTATATTATCGTCTCAGATCACTGCGAGTTCAACTGGTCTAGTGGTGGCAAAAATCCATTGATTTTTGTGATACATGTCGTACCACACGAATGACCTGTTTGTGTGTTGTATTTGACAAGTTGATGATTTTGCATTTTTTAATAGCTGGAACTCACAGTTGCTATTAGCCGTAAACGTCGTTTGTTTATCAAAACAAAAATATCGACCATCGACGAAGGAACTATTAGTGGCCAGAAGTCGCAAAATGAGACAGCAAACCCTAGTAATCCGCTTAAGGGCCTTACAAAACCACCGCAAATTGTCGTCACAGACAGCAATATAAATGACCTATTTGAAGTAATTAAGGAAGTAGCAGATGTGAACAAAGTCACTGTTCAATGCAACCAAGGGGAAACGATCCGAATTTTCCCCAAAGACAGCGAAACTTACAGAGCCATTATCAGCCATATGGACAATATTGGACTTGAATCTCACACTTATCAAATGGTAACTGAAAAGCCACATAGAATTGTTGTAAAAAATTTAAACCATAGCACACTGAATCATAACATTACTGCTGATCTTAAAAGACTAGGTTTTGAGGTTCTCCACATACATTGCCCAAGTTCTAGAATCAATAAAGATGAAAAACTTAATTTATTTTTTATCAACATATAGCCGAGTGCCAAAATAAATGACATCTATCAAGTTAAATACCTTTGCGGTCAAAAAGTTAGGATTGAAAGGATGCGGAAAGCCACTGAAATCGCCCAATGCCGGCGATGCCAAGACTACTGTCACACAGCTAAGTACTGCCACCGACATCCCAATTGTGCAAGATGTGGTGAAGATCATTTCACTTCACAGTGTATGCTGCCCCCTGATGCACAACCAACCTGCTACCACTGCTCTGGTGCCCACATGGCAAGCTACAAAGGTTGCCAGAGGTATGAGGAATTTCTTCGCAGATCAACCGGATCCACAAAAAATAAGAAGAATAACCCAAACAGGCTGGGTCAAGCTTCGTTAGGTACCCAGTTGATTCGGCCCCTCCATTCAGGCTTAATAACATCGAACACCAACAGTTTCCCACTTTACGATCGAACAGCAGAACTACAAGATAAAACATACAGCAACAGCAGCAACTACATCAAACCCAGCGTAACAACACAGGTGTGTCTTATGCTGATATAACAAAACGCAATTTAAATGCAAGTACAAGCAAAGATGGACCTGCACAGCAACGTGTGGACTACCTGGGACACAACAAACATCAGCAACATGACCAGCCTAACCAACATCAGAGCTTTTCCCAAGTTCAGGCTCTACTTCAACAACAGCAGGATCAGTTTATGCAATGGCAACAACAGCTCCAACAACAGCGGCAACAGCAGTTTCTTTCATGGCTACAGCAGCAGCAGGAACAACAACAGCAGCTCTACAAAACAACCAACGCATTCAAAAGCTGGAAAATATGGTACTGGAATAAGCTAACATAATTAAACAACGGACGGAGGACGGACCTAATCCTCAGTTCCAAAACAACGCTTCAGCCCTACAATGATCCCGCTGAAGGTTCTTATCTGGAATGCTAATGGCATTTCAGGGAAGGCAAAAGAAGTAGAACTCTTCGTACACAACAACAGCGTTGACATTCTTCTTTTGTCGGAGATTAGGATGAAAAGGGGTGATATAGTAAAAATATTTGGCTACGCCTTCAACCCTGCTTACAAACCTTCGCGGAACAATAACAGCGTTGGAGGGGCAGTAGTACTGGTGAAGAATTCTGTTCGCCATTTCCCACGAAAAGTTATTGAGACACGTAGCATACAAGTGTCCTCAGTTAAAGTGGCCACAGAGATGGGTGACATAGAATTCAGTGCTATCTACTGCCCCCCAAACATTAGGATTCTGGAACAGCACTTTCTTAACATACTAAGAGCCGGTGGCCAAAGATATTTCGTTGGTGGTGACTGGAACGCCCGACATTGGTTGTGGGGAGACACATACAACTCACCCAGGGGTCGTGAACTAGCAGAGGCCATATCTGCAACTAGTGCCAAGATCCTTGCTACTGGGTCACCAACCAGGTACCCATATGTGCCTCATCATACGCCCTCCTGTATTGACTTTGCAGTCTACCACGGAATACCGAACTGTCAAGTAAACATAACCCAGAGTTGGGATCTGGAATCGGACCATCTGGCTCTAATCGCCAGTAAACACACAGACTGCTATAATGCCAATGTAAGCCCTCGCCTTATTACCAAAAACACCGACTTGCGAGCCTTCGGACAGCATTTGGAAAACTCAATCCAGCTAAACACTACATTTAATTCTGGGGAAGATATCTAAATGGCTGTAGATCACATAACAGAGTGTATACACAGGTCTGCTGCCGCTTCAACGCCTATTGACACTAATGTTAGAGGCAATAAATATGGTGTTGCACTAACCATAGAGGCCAGAGAGCTTCTGGTGCAGAAAAGGAGGCTCAGAAGGCGCGCAATTAGAACCCTTGGGACCGTATCCTGTGGAATCGAGCTGCAAAACAATTGCGAATCGTAATAAGGGATCTGCGTAGCAAATTCTTTGAGCAGAAACTGGCTTCCATGGATTACACAGTGGATGCTAATTATTCACTATGGAAGTGCACAAAATCACTCAAGAGGCAACCATTTAGACAAGTTCCTATCCGATGTCCCAGCGGTGAGCTTGCTAAAGGCGAAGATGAGCAGGCCAATTCGTTTAGAAGAAGAAGCTCGTTTCACGCACTACCAATATACCACAGACGACCAGTTTAGCGAGACTAGTGAAAGCCTGCAGACAGCACTGCAAATGTCTTTACCCATCAAGCCTGCAAGAACGGAAGAGATTGCTGAAGTCATCAAGGACCTTCCGAGAAATAAAGCTCCTGGCATAGACCGGATGTGCAATGCCACTCTAAAAGCCCTGCCAACACGGGCTCTTATATACATAGCACTAATATTTAACGCTATTTTAAGAGTGCAGCACTTTCCTAAGCAGT
Source organism: Drosophila tropicalis (assembly GCF_018151085.1). Lineage (NCBI taxonomy): Eukaryota > Metazoa > Arthropoda > Insecta > Diptera > Drosophilidae > Drosophila > Drosophila tropicalis. Next base: position 1,032,495 of record NW_027172360.1, on the reverse strand, counting down.
GGAAAATGGCTGCAATCATAATGTTCGCAATGTTCCCAATTATATCTAAAGGCGATCGTCGTTGGCGTTCTATGTGAAGGAGATCATTTCCTGTCCGTAGCTCTGAGTTGATATGCTCGAAATGTCTCTGCATTGCGGTGCATGCCTCTGGACATTAGCACGCATATTTCTCCAACCTTTACTACTCCGTCTGAAAATGTCTTCAGGTCGGCCCAATATGGTTCGAGATCGTAAAATGCCACAATAGTCCAGTCAGACGTTGTCATCCTTCCTGTGCCAATACTTTCATAGTATGGGGTTTGGGGTTGAATCGAGTTATATTAGTTCTTTGAGCCAATGCTTTAGGAAGTAACAACAGCATTAGGCAGATCGTCATTGCCAACGGTGGCAGACCGATCGACAAACGTCTTTTTGTCTCTGGTTCTGCGGTGTCCTCGATACCAGGGTCTTCTTGGGAATTCGATTCTGTGTCATCTGCCTCGATTTTACGTTTTGTCGCCGTCTCTCTAAGCAAGGGAGCCAATTTATGGATAGCCCGCTTGTAGTTGGCTCTGGCTGTTTTAACGTCCACCACACGGACGTATCCATCCAGGCCTGGATATAATTTAACAATTCGTCCAATTGGCCATTGCAAAATTGGCACATTATCCTCCTTTAGAATTACCATCATGCCTTTTTTGACATTGTTATATGGTTTTTTCCACTTGGATGTACCCTGCAATTCTTGTAGGTAGTCTTGAGACCATTGTGTCCAGAATGTATGCTTAAGCCGTTGCACTAATTCCCACTGTTCTGGAATCGATCGCTGTGTTACTGGCTCTGCATCTGGTTGGGCTACTAATGGTTCTCCGATCAATAGATGGCCTGGGGTTAGAGCTGTCAAGTCGTTGGGATCGTCTGAGTTTGGCGGACGAGAGTTCAGCACTGCTTCAATATTGACAATTATGGTAGACAGTTGTTCAAACGTTAAGTTTGCTGTCGATACGTTTTTTAACGTAAATTCCTTGATACTACCTGCTGCCGTTTCTGAGTGTATTGTCGGTCAGCTCCTTAAGTTGGTTGTTTGCTCCAACAAAGTTTGTTGCATTATCGTAGTATAATGTCTGGCATCTTCCTCTGCGGCCAATAAAGCGCTGCAGCGCGCCTACAATTGAGGAGGTGGACAGGTCTCCGACCAACTCCAAGTGCACTGCCTTGGATGCAAAGCATACAATTACTGCAATGTACGCTTTGTCGGGACGATCCAAAAAGCCTTATGGTGGATCCAGACTGGTCCACAATAGTCTACTCCGGCATTAAGAAAGGGTCTATTCTAAGATACCCGATGCTCAGGTAAGTCGCCCATGACTTGTTTAAAGAACTGAGGCCGGTACTTGGTGCATACTACGCAGCCCTGGATCACATTCCGGACCATCCGTTTCACCTTAATGATGTGGTACTGTTGCCGAGCTATTCCGCGTAGTGCCTCATGTCCACAATGAAGATTCTCTTCATGAAGTTTCCGTAGTATTTTTTGTCAATCGATTAGCCACAAACGTGTGGAAATGTGATGCCCGTGAATGCTCGTATATCATTCCTCTGCATAAAAATGGCAAAAAGTCCGAAGCCTCTAACTACAGGGGTATCTCAAAATTGTCCGCTATTCCGAAAGCTTTTGAGAAAATTATAATTTCACAATTGCAACATTTTTGCAGCTCTATTATTTCGCCATCCCAACATGGGTTTGTAAAACGTAGGTCTACAACCACTAACCTTTTAGAATTTACCTCTATAATTATCAAGGGGTTCAAAAATGCTAAACAAACTGATGTCATATACACTGACTTCAGCAAAGCCTTTGATTCCGTTAATCATACTCTATTACTTCCTAAGCTGAGCGACATTGGGTTTCCACACCTTTTCCTTTCTTGGGTTCGAGAATATTTAACAAATAGAAAACAGTGGGTACTTGTTAAGTCTTCTTTTTCCGTGACTTCTGGTGTACCTCAAGATAGTCATCTTGGCCCTCTGCTTTTCACACTATTCATTAACGATCTTCCATCAGTCATTGTTCATTCGCGTGTGCTGACAATGTCAAGCTTTGTCTTACTTATAAAGATACAAATTCATTAAGTCGGCTACAAGCTGATCTTAAAAACTTTCAATCCTGGTGCCAGTTTAATCTATTAAATCTTAACACTACCAAATGTAAGGTAATGATTTTTTTTCGTAAGTCTCCTCAACTGGTCACTTATTTTCTAAACAATAGCCCTTTAAAACGTCTAAACAATATGAAGTAGTTATGGATCATAAGTTAAATTTTAACACCATAATTTCCACCACGGTCGCAAAGGCCATGAGTGTCCTGGGTTTCATTAAAAGATGGTCATAAGAATTTGATGACCCCTATACAACTAAATTCTTTTTACTTCTGTAGTATACTTTTAGGGATAAGATTAGGCCACATACTTTTAGGGATAGATTATAAGTAATTAGAACTTAAGCATAATGTCTAGCTTTAAGTACCGTTAAGGACACTAGCCATAAGACCAATGTAAACATTCTCCTATAAATACCGGGCTTGCGGCCCCCATAAATTACTTCAAGTCAAACCTTGCCTTCGCCTATTTCATGGCGATCCTGCCTAACATTGGCAATAAAAAAAAAAGGCAATAAGAAGAAAAAAAATCCTTGCCATACAAAGAGGGCAAAAGTGAAAAAAAAGGAAGCAGGCTCAAATACCGATGACCAGGACCATTCCCCAAACAAAGCGGCGAGGTGGCCTTCTCGTCAGATTTAGGAGGCAGCGAGCGGCCCTGCTGGCCCAAGTAAACAGCGACCCACCACCACCATGGGCGGAGGCATGCCAAATTTGGATTAAAATATACCGACTTGAAGAGCAACAGCAACAACAAAAAGAAGCAAAGCAGCAGAACCAACAGCAACAGTTACAATAGAATAAAGAGTAGCAGTACAGACATATGCAATGAATCTAGCAGTAAAAGCTTTACTGAGCTAATATACAGTTTAAATAAACAACTAATAAGTATAGCAACAAAACATAATATAAAATTCACAATACCGGTAGATTCGAAACTAGAAGCAACTTTTGAACCTCTAGTAGCAAAAGACACAGAAGAACCAGCTTTAAAAGATAACCCAGGAGACATTCAAGATATATCAGGTGTAAAAGATAACCCAGCAAACATTCAAGACAATACAAAACCAAAGATGGTGCAAACAAAGATTGAATTTCTTAATACAGCTTTTAAGCTGATTCAGGAGTATGATGGTGGAGTAGAAACAATTCAAAGTTTCATAGATTCACTGGAATTAATCAATGAAATAAAAGCAGAACATGAAGAAACAGCTATTAAAGTCACAAAAACAAAACTAAAAGGGGACGTTAGACTACTAGTTACTAATGAAAACACTATAAATGGTATAATCCAAACATTAAAGAAAGAAATTAAGGGTGAAACAGTTCAGGTAGCAGAGGCAAGATTAATGAATTTAAAACAAAATGGCAAGAACGCAAGTTTATTTATGTCCGAAATAGAAAATCTTACTAAATCATTGAAACGCGCATTCATAACAGACAACGTAAACCTTGAAACAGCAAAGAAATATGCAACTCAAACAGCAGTGAAATCAATCATAAAGAACTGCGATAACGAAAAGGTCAGAACAATAATAGAAGCAGGCAATTTTACTGAAATGAATGATGTTATAGCTAAATTTGTAAATACATCTACAAATACAAAACAAGATCACAGCGTGTTTTATACTAAAAGAAACAATTACACAAATAGGAACTCGTACAATAATAATAGAAATTATAACAATAATTACCAAAATAGAAACCCAAATGATAATACTAACTATAACAATACTAGGAATTACAATAACTATAGTAATAATTATAATCGAAGAAATTATAACAATAGAAATACCAAAACTAATTATCCTCCTAAAACACAACAAAATAATAATGTCAGATTTACAAATGTAGAAGAAAATTCGGAAAACTGCAAAAGTCCCCTGGTGTAAAAAATCGAACAAATAAAATATATAATTTAAATTGCAACCTTAATAGCTACATAACTTTAAACTTTGACGATGTAGGGACAATAAAATTACTATTAGACACAGGAGCTGATGTATCACTAATAAAACAAGAAATATTAAGAAAAGACAATACAGTTAACATACAAAAACGGACAAAACTTAGTGGAATAGGCAAAGACGTCCTATTTACAATAGGCGAAACCAAACTAAAGATCAGCAACCTCTCAACGGTACACACCTGCCAAGTAATAGAAAATGATTTCCCCATCCCATGTGACGGAATCTTGGGGCTTGACTTTATAAAAAAATTCAATTGCACACTCAATTATTCCACCAACAAATTGATAATAGATCCATATAAATCAAGGTATAAAATTATAATCAATATAGGGATCAGTCAAAACACACATGTATTCCATATCCCACCTAGAACAGAAAAAATTGTACGCATTACAATATCATCAAACAATAATAACATCTTTATCCCTAATCAAGAATTACACCCGGGGGTATTCGTCGCAAACACTATTGCTTCTAAGACTAACCCATATGTCCGCATATTAAATACTAACAACACAGACGTGCAAATTACAAATATAAACCTATTAAATGAAAAACTGTCCGATTATGAAATCTTAAAAATAGACAAACAACATAATTCAAAACATAAATCCACAATAATGAACAAACTAGCACCCCATTTTCCCGATTTCGTGAAAGAACCTCTACATAAATTATGCTCAGAATTTGATGATGTATTCGCAAAAGAATCTGAACAAATATCGTCCAACAATTTCTATAAACAAAAATTAAGACTCAAAGACACAACACCAGTCTACACCAAAAACTACAGGATAGCACACAGTCAAAAAAACGAAATCAATAAACAAGTGGACAAATTGATCAATGATGATATTATTGAACCATCCATGTCTGAGTTCAATAGTCCGATTTTATTGGTTCCTAAAAAGTCGCTACCTGGCAGCAAGGAAAAACGGTGGAGATTGGTAATTGATTATAGAAAAATTAACAAACAACTAGTAGCGGATACATTCCCACTACCGAGAATGGACGATACCCTTGACCAGCTAGGACGCGCTAAATACTTCTCTTGTTTAGACTTAATGTCAGGATTTCATCAAGTAGAATTAGAAGAAAAATCTCGGGACATAACATCATTTTCCACAGATAAGGGCTCATTCAGATTCAAGCGATTATCATACGGATTAAAAATTGCACCAAACTCGTTTCAAAGAATGATGTCCCTTGCATTCACGGGTCTATCACCATCCCAAACATTCCTTTATATGGATGATCTAATTGTAATTGGGTGCTCTGAAAGTCACATGATCAGAAACTTAAGGGCTGTTTTTGAAACTTGCCGAAAATATAACTTAAATTTGCACCCAGACAAATGCTCTTTCTTCAGACATGAAGTTACTTTTCTAGAACACAAATGCACAAATAAAGGAATTTTACCAGACGAAAGCAAGTTCAAAACGATTCAAGATTACCCGACTCCCAAAAATGGCGACGAAGCCAAAAGATTTGTAGCATTCTGTAACTACTACCGTAGATTCATTCCAAACTTTGCATACCATGCACAATTTATCAATAGATTATCTAGGAAAAATGTAGAATTTATCTGGGATGCAAACTGTCAAGCCGCTTTTGAATACTTAAAAAACAAATTATTAAGCCCACAAATACTCCAATATCCAGATTTTAATAAAAAATTCTGTATCACAACTGATGCAAGCAAGATCGCATGTGGAGCCGTCCTCAGCCAAGAATTTGATGGACTCCAATTACCCATATCATACGCATCTAAGGCATTTACTAAAGGCGAAAGCAATAAGTCAACAATCGAGCAAGAATTAACAGCAATACATTGGGCAATTCAATATTTTAAACCATACATATACGGAAAAAAATTCCTAATCAGAACTGACCATCAGCCATTAACATGTGGCGACACCGAAAATACTGGTTCGCCCTCTGTTTGTCGTTTACCAATTCTGAACGGAATTGCTAGTATTATTAAGTTAGTCAACACTACTAATGTCTCTTCTAAAACTTGTCTATACGCGTCAAGACGCTTTGATCCGACTTCCAATAAACGTATATATATTTTAAGATAAATGGCTGCCTTGTAAATAACAGAGTAGCCAAAGTGGTGACCCCGACGTGATATTATGCATCACACAACGTTCCTGGGAATCTATCCGATCTACTAGCAAATTTCGTCATCCGACGTCAAACTGGTCATAAATTTTTTTTGGCGGGTTTATGACACAGAGACGCTACGACTTGCGCGCGCTCCCAAAAAGACGACTAGAATTTCAACAAGAGTCGCCCTTTGAAAATTTCACGATGGACGAAATGAAAAGGGAACTAGACGATCTCAGAAGCCAATTGGAGCTTCTGCATGCAACTGGCAACGCCACCACAAATAATGCGGCAACCGGCCAACGTGCGCCCATGCGCTTACCACGATTCGCAAGAAACAACCCCCATTTGTGGTTCGCTCAAATCGAACGCTTATTCGCTTGCACAACATTGACGACGACACAGACAAATTTGATCTGATCACAGTGCATATAGACGAGGAGATCATCATTGCTGTAGAAGATTTGGTTTTACGACCACCTGCGACTGACAAATATCTCGCCATCAAGAATCGTCTGCTTGAGAAATTCGCCGAATCGGCTGAATCAAAATTTAGACGTCTCCTTCACGGCGATGGAGCATCTGGATCAAAACCATCCGAAATTCTGGCAAATATGCGACGCCTCGCTCCGGATCCGGCAAGTGAAAGCTTAATTCGCACACTCTTTCTTGCAGAGATGCCTCAGTCAATACGTCCAATGCTGACAGTGTGGGAGGAGACCAACTTAGACAAGCTTGCCAAAATAGCAGACAAAATGATTGATGCAGTGGAAAGCAAATCGCTTTATTCGATGGAACCCAACAATGCCATTTGCTCTGTGACACCTAACGATTCAACTTCAGATGTTATAGAGAGCATACGTTTGCTCAACGTAAAGTTTGAGAATCTTCAAAAGGAGCTAAAACAATTTCGATCACCTAAACATGATGCTCAGTCTCGCTCACGTAGCGCATCAAGTGGCCGACCGCAATGGAGCAACTCATCGCCCAAAAAAACGGAGGAACAACAATCCAAACTTTGTTTCTACCATCTTAAATTTGGGGATGATGCCAAGAAATGTCGTTCTCCTTGTGCACATTTCCAGTCGTCAAACTAAAAAAGCTGTCGTCTAAAGGGCTGGTCGGCGACAGCACACTCAACACCGGCGATCCCAAACCACAACACAACTCCAGTATCGAACCACGCCTGCACATAACTGATCGCACATCCAACATACGTTTTCTCATTGACTCAGGGTCTGTGATTTCCGTTGTTCCACGATCATTCTGCAAGCAAAAAACCAAACCTTGCGATCTCATTTTATATGCTGCCAATCAATCAATCATCAACACGTACGGTCAATACGTTGCAGAGCTCAATCTTGGCCTACGCCGCAGTTTCACCTGGCCTTTCATCATCGCAGATGTCCAAGTAGCCATCATTGGAGCTGACTTTCTAACCAAAAACGAATTACTCATTGATTTGGCAAATAAACTTCTCATTGACTCGATTACAGGTCTTTCGACGCCTGGATGCTTAGCTGCAACGCGACAACATTCCATATCGACAGTAGAAGACCCACGCAAATATCCGGAAATCCTTCACGAATTTATTGACATAACGAAACCGTCAATGAAAACTAATATCCATAACGACGTCTCTCATGTTATCGAAACGCATGGTAGACCTGTTGCGGATCGGCCTCGTCGCCTATCGGGTGATAAGCTAGTCTCAGCGAAACAGGAATTCAATCTTCTAATCGAACAGGGAATTTGTCGTCCGTCGAAAAGTCCATGGTCAAGCCCACTTCATTTGGTAATTAAGAAAGATGGAGGTTGGCGTGCCTGCGGCGATTATCGGAAACTAAACTCAATAACGGTTCCGGATCGTTATCCTATCGCTCATATCAACGATTTCAGCGATCAACTATATGGGAAAAAGTTTTTTCGACGCTCGATTTGGTAAAAGCTTACTATCAAATCCCCATGGAGCCAAGCGACGTCCCAAAGACAGCTGTCTGCACGCCTTTTGGACTCTTCGAATTTTTGTACATGCCCTTTGGGTTAAAAAATGCGACCCAAACCTTTCAAAGATTCATGGACAACATTTTTCGTGGCATCAACTTTGTATTCTGCTATATCGACGACATTCTCGTCATGTCGAGCTCTTTGGAAGAGCACAAAGAACATCTTCGCTCGGTTTTTCAAATTCTTCAAAACCATGGTCTAAGTATTAACCTTAGTAAATGCCAATTTGAAAAACGAGAGGTCAACTTTCTTGGATACACAATCAACGACTGTGGAATAAAGCCGCCAACTGATCGGATAAATGCTATCCTTAACTATCCGAGACCTCAAACAATATGCCAACTTGGCCGATTTCTGGGTGTGATCAACTACTATCGAAAATGCCTTCAACATGCGTCAGACATACAAGCACCATTAACTGAATTGCTCAGAGATGTGAAGAAGAACGACCAACGAAGGATCGAATGGACACCGACACTCATTGCTACCTTTGAGAACTGTAAGCAAAGCATGGCTAATGCAACACCTTTATCGTTTCCGTCACCAGACGCAAAACTCAGTTTAACCTGCGACGCTTCTGACTCGGCCATCGGCGCGGCCCTCGAACAACAGACAGATGACATCTGGAAGCCACTAGGGTTTTTCTCTAAAAAACTCAGCATCACGGAACGAAATTACAGCACGTACGATAGAGAACTCTTAGCAGTCTTCGAGGCAATTAAATACTTTAAACACCTGGTAGAGACACGAGCCTTTATCATCAGGACTGATCATAAGCCGCTTGTTTATGCCTTCAATCAAAAACCTGAAAAAGCATCGCCTCGTCAGCTTCGACACTTAAGCTATATTTGGCAGTTCTCCACGACAATCCTGCACGTAAAAGGCCAACATAACATTGTCGCAGATGCCTTCTCAAGATTATGTGCCATTCGGATGCCCACTTCAGTAAACTTGTCTGAAATCGAAGAGGCACAGGCCACAGACCTTGAATTATCGGAGTTGTTAAAAGGAAATTCATCGCTAACTCTAAAAAACATTAGATTCGACAACAATGTGTCATTATATTGCGATGTTTCATTGGGACACAACCGACCGTATGTACCTAAATCTCATCGGTACAAAATTTTCTCCTTCTTCCATAGTTTATCACATCCAAGTGGTCGGGCTACGTTAAAACAAATTCGCCAGAAGTTCGTTTGGCCATCAATGAACAAAAACATCACCCAATGGTGCCGAAACTGCCTCCCTTGTCAGCGTGCGAAAATCAACAAGCACAACCACGTACTACCAGAGAAGATACCCGTTCCGGATAACAGATTCGACCACGTGCACTTGGACATCATAGTAATGCCTTACTATCAAAACTTCCGCTACTGCCTAACGATGATCGACCGATTTTCACGTTGGCCCGAAGCTGTCGCTCTCACTGACATCACTGCAGAGACAATTGCAAATACCTTCTACGCCCAGTGGATATCACGTTTTGGAACGCCCAAAACAATAACAACAGACCAAGGCTCGCAGTTCGAATCCGCTGTGCAGTTCGAATCCGGAAGTGCAAAAGCGGTTGCAAAGGCAATATTTGAAAAATTCATTTTAATTTACGGTTCAGTGAAAACAATTCTAACAGACATGGGAACAGAATATATGAATTCAATACTAATAGAACTTTGCAAAAATTTTAACATAACTAAAATTAACTCCACGGCGCACCATCATCAAACTCTTGGAACAGTAGAAAGAAGTCATAGAACTTTCAATGAATACATCAGGTCATATATATCCATAAAAAAAGACGATTGGGATGAATATCTAGCAAACTTCACATATTGCTTTAACACCACTCCATCCACCGTACATGGTTATGCACCTTTTGAACTAGTCTTTGCAAAACATCCTAAAACTGTCCCATTCTCGTCTGAAACGGTAGAACCCATTTACAACATTGATGATTTCAATAAAGAAATAAAATTTAAATTACAAATAGCACAAAATAGAGCGAAACTGCTTATCGAAAAATTTAAAACATTACAAAAAGAAACATATGATAAAACACAAAAAAAGTATCGCTAACTGAAGGACAAGAAATACTTTTAAAAAATGATACAGGACATAAATTAGATAACAAATACACAGGCAAATATACAATACAGAGCATAGGTCCTAACAATAATATAGTAATAGCGGATGATAAAAACAAAAAGCAAACAGTACATTTAGATAGAATAAAAATAATATAAACAGGATATGAGAAAAATATAAATTTTTCTTTTTAAAAAAAAGGAGGTGTAGTATACTTTTAGGGATAAGATTAGGCCACATACTTTTAGGGATAGATTATAAGGATAGAGTATAAGTAGAACTTAAGCATGTCTAGCTTTAAGTACCGTTAAGGACACTAGCCATAAGACCAATGTAAACATTCTCCTATAAATACCGGGCTTGCGGCCCCAATAAATTACTTCAAGTCAAACCTTGCCTTCGCCTATTTCACTTCGCTTGTCCGTCCTATTTTAGAGTATGGGTCTTGCATTTGGTCACCTCAATATGAGTCGCACCAGATTAAACTTAAATCCGTTCAAAAGCAGTTCTTGCTATTTGATCTTCGTGGCTTAAGCTGGGATCGCAATGTCCATTTGCCTTCGTATTCTAGTAGACTTCTCTTGATTAACCTTCCGTCCCTAACTAACCGTAGAATTATGCTTGGTGTCATTTTTGTGCACAAGCTCCTAATTGGTGATATCGACTCGCCCGAGTTATTAGCTCAAGTAAATCTGTCGGTACCATGTAGACGGAGTTTTCTATTAATATGCTTAAAACATCTATCCTATACCATTTAGTTAATAGATAGCTATAGTAATATTTGACCACGCGATTTGTGCCGTGCGTTATACGACTGCACCCCTCTTGAACGTACTGCGCATATTATCGTCAACGTCCGCTAGACTAAAAAAAAAAAAAAAACCACGATTCACTGAAAAAGACGACTGATAACTTCCATGAAGGTTTTTAATGATCGTAGCCAAGGGTACCAAACAAGTCCAAATGTCGATAAAACAATATTGCAATTAGTATAAACTTAATTGCAACTCATAAAAAGCTGAAAATAAAATTAATAATTTTTGTTTTAATTATTTTTTATACATACATACATATATACATAAGCATGTGAGCAAAAAAATAGTAGTGGCATCGCCCATTTTACTTAAAGCATAGAAAGTTATTTTGAGTATTCAATTCTTTTTTTTATGTTCTTTTGTGAGAGAAGCGGAACTTTCCGAGGGCTGCGAGCGTTCAAGTTACACGTCCGCACTCGGGCCGGCACTTTAAGCGCTTCGTGGATCTCCACAGCTGAGCAAACGGACGAAGCCTTGAGGCTCGCACTATTTTTTCTAATTTGAGCGAGATTTTAAGCTGGGGAACAATGGACATGCCACTATTCAATTTTTGTGCAGTTTTAGCGAACAGCTAGCTGTGGAAATAAATGTACATGTGGGGAAGAAAATTTACATATGTATGTATGTGGGTGGAGTAAATTTGAAAGTAAGTTTATTGCAAATATAAAAACACTGGACAAACACAAAATGGGTCGGAAGAAACAATACAATATGCCCATATGCACAAGTGTATAAAAGTGTGCAAGTCGCTGGAAGAGCGGGAAACCTCACACTTTTATTGGTATGTCATGTGGTACGATAAAAATATTGATAATAATAAATGTTGTACTTATCCAGAATTCCGCCGATGAAAACTGGAGGAGCGGAAGGATATCCCGAACGACCATTTGTTCGTGGAAGGGCGGTTAAATCCGGAAAAATCCAAATAAATACCAACACTTGGCGGTTGCCAATTTCTTCTGGTATGATGAGTTGGTACAAGTAATTCAAGAAAAACTGGAGTTAATATAAAAAGTGTTGGTGGTCATGGAAAATTCTCGAATTAGAATGCCAATAGCGATTCCCATCAGAATTCAAGTCACGTTTTTTGGAGTGACTGTATCCGCCGAGGATTATTAGCGACAAATTTGGGTGTGCGATGTGATCGAGGCGAAAGTACGATTGCGAGTGCTTTCGATCGACGCTTCTGCTTTATTTTTCCATGAGTGAGTCGACCAGATAGGTACGGCCGCTGCGTGTCGTTCTGTCTCGCTCACTCGGTACTAAACGATTGCAATGATAATGCCCGCCTGACACTTCATTTCCTACAATCGGCTGTCCTGACAAGTCATTCGACCCGAGTGCTCCTAGCCAAGGTTTCATGAACTCAGCCACTGTTGAGGTCTTACAAGGTCCTTCACCGTCGCCAACCTTCTCAACGTCGTATCGACCGTGCCTATTCACCGTCATGACTTTATATGGTCCTAAGTATTTACCTCTTAACTTTAGACCTGTCCCATACTGCGTACGTTTAATCGCCACTAACTCGTTTAAATTGTATTTTCTTTCACATTTCCTGTTTTTGTCGAACGTTCTTTTCATTTCCTGCTGTATTTCATCGATATTCTTTCGAGCATCCGCTCTAATCTCATCATGACCACAGTCTAATTCTTCTATTAACGAATCGGTTATCAGCTTTCTCATTTTGGGATCATCAGGACTACGCATCTCTATTCCTGTCAAAATCTTAAAAGTACTCTTGTACTTCTTGGAGCAGTATTATTAACAAATTGTTGCACACGACCTACATACTTGTACCAGTTTCCCTTATTCTCTTGACTTAACTTTGAAATCATTGGAACTATTATCTTATGCATCCTTTCTTCTTGGCCGTTGCTACGGGGTAAACCAGTTGCTATCAGTAAATGCTGTATATCCTGTCTGTTACAATATTCCTTAAACGCATTGGACGTGATTGCTGCTCCCCTGTCAGAAATTATTCTTATCGGGTTACCAAAAAAAATGGCCTGCCTTTCAAGAGAACTAAGTACTTCCTCGACTCCTGTTCCACGAGTCGGATACAACCATACAAACTTAGAGAACCCATCAACAATAACAAGTATATGATTGTAACGCTTTGTTGTGACCTCCATCGGGCCAACGTAATCAATGTGCTATGTTATCAATGGCTGATCAGGAGATAAGTAAAGGATAGGATTGGTAAAGAATTCTTTACCAATAAGTAAAGGCATCAAATACCCTTCCTTTTTACCGGTCTTGGCATTAACAATAAGACATTCCACGCAACACTCAACAACATGGACTACCTTCTCTTTTAATTTTGGAATATAATACGATTTTTCTACGATATCCTGAGTCTTTCTAACTCCAAAATGTCCTTGTTTGTGTGCAATCTGTATTATTTCCTTTTCCATCTGCGAGGGAACGACAATAAGTTCTCGATTGGAGTCCTTTAACAATATTTCGTTTTCAATGTAAAAATCTTCATATCCTTTCTCTTGAACTAAGCTCCTAATCAATTTAGTCCAATCATCTGACAACTGTGCTTTCCTTAATTTATGGGTTATAGTGTCAGTTAGCAGAAAACAAGATAAACGGCTCAAGGCATCCACATGCCGCATCTTTGAACCTGAACGATGTTCGATCTAATAATCGAAATCTTGTAGGTACATTGCCCAACGTGCTACACGCAACGGAACCTCTTTCTTTTTCATTGTCATCGTGAACGCATTACAATCTGTGACAATCTTAAATCTCAATCCTAACACATATATACGCCACTTTATTAATGCTCCAATAACTGCTAAAACCTCAAGTTCATATGAATCATACTTCTCTTCGCAAGGTTTAGTTTTCCGACTCATATATTGTACCGGATGGAATAAACCATCTTCTGAATCTTTCTGTAAAAGCGCAGTCCGAAACCGTGTTTCGAGGCATCAGTCTGAATTTCAGTCTCTAGCTTAGGATTGTATAACTTTAAAACAGGACCTTTGATCAATGCTAACTTCAATTGCTCAAACGCTACCATTTGCAATTCTTTAAACTCAAACTTGTTGTCCTTTCGCAAAATGTCAGTCAAGGGCTTAGGTGTTATTGCGTATCCTTCGATAAATTTACGGAAATACGATGTTAACCCTAAAAATCGTTGAACTGACTTCTTATCATGTGGGATCGGGAATTTTGTAACGGCATCAGTCTTCTCCTTACTTGGCTTAATACTTCCATTTTTAACTATATAGCCCAAAAAATTTACTTTACTCTGCAGTATCTGACATTTCTCCCAGTTTATTCTCAACCCATTTTCCGCAGCTATCTTCAACACCCTTTTAAGTTTAATTAGACCATCATTCACGCTAACACTTGGTATAATTATATCGTCCATATACACCACTGGAGATCCATTCTTCACTGATTCTCTCATTACTGCCATTATAAATCTGGTAAAAACTGCTGGAGAGTTGGAAATTCCAAATGGTACGTACAGGAATTCATACTGACCATTCTGAGTTACGAATGCTGTGTACTTCTGAGATTTTTCCTCAACAGGACCATGGAAAAACACGTTTGTAAGATCTAAAGTAGTGTAAACCAACGCACTTTGAAGTTTTTCTAATACGGTGTCCATCTGTGGCATAGGAAAATTATCTCGGACCACTTTCTCATTTAGCTTTCTGTAATCGCAGCACAGACGTTTTTTCCCATTCTTCTTTGTTACAAGTACAACAGGCGAAACATATTCGGAAAAACTTGGCCTTATTATCTTCTCCTCCAACCATTCTTGTACTGTACTATCAACGATTTTCTGATCAGACTCTGCTAGACGCCTTGGATGCTGATAAACTGGCAACTCATCCGTTAGTACAATCTTCATTTCTATAGGAGTGTTTGTATTTCTAATAGGTTTCTAACTTTTAATCAACTTCTTGACTTCACTACCGATTTCTGCACTGATATGTGACAAGTCACTCTTGATTTCCACTTTATTCTGTTCTGCACTGTGATACACATACTTTCAAATTCCTTAAACAACTCAGCACAAGATTTATTCGCGTTAAACAGTGATTCTTTTCTGTTGATGCTCACAAACCGAATCAGTAAATTTACCTGATGCTTTTATTAATTTATCATCTACAACATTGGTGCTTTCAACTTTGGTGGTATCTATATCTTTACATTCAAACGAACGATGGCCTGTTTTGCCACATTTAGAACAAGTAAACGTTTTTTTGTTACAGTCTCTCATCATGTGTGAAGGATCACAACACTTAAAACATTTGCGATCACCTTTTGCTATCCAATTTTTCTCTCTATTATCTCTACCTTGCTTGTGAACAGATGACTCGAATGTTGTTTTCTTTGACGACTTTCTAGGATCCTAGGATTTTAAGTAGGTCTCTATTTGAACTTTCAACGCATCCACTGTTCTGGCCTGATACAATAATGCCTTATTTGCTCTCATGTCTGGTATACCTTCTATGAAATACTCGATTAAACTTTCGTCATCCAAATCGATCGGCTTTGCGATTTCCATTAACGAATACAAAAACTCATACAAGTTCTCGCCTCTCTTTAACTGTCGATTGCCCAGTCTTCTATGAACTTCTGCTGATGAAACCTTTACTCTAAATTCGTTTTTCAAAGCTACTTTCAGGGACTCCTAACTACAAATATCTCTTTTACTACGTATAAACGATTATGGAGCTCCCTTTAACAATTGTTTTGCATACACAAAAAGCTGTAACTGACTCCACTGTACGGTTAAAGCGCATTCTTCTAGCTCCCTAATCCATTGTACAACATCAATCAAACGTAAACCGCAAAACTCTGAAACGCTTCCCTCCACATCTTTTAGTGTGAACCATGACCTTTCCCTATCTAAGTTGCAACAATAAAGTGCGTAATTTTTACAAAAGCCATGTCCACCAATTCGGGCCCAAGCTCTCTCGATCCCCAACAGCAACAGCTACAAGAACTAATTGTACAACAACAACGTGAGCGTCGACTCTCGGTCCAACGCAAAAACGCGTACTTTTCGGTGGTGTCGCCGACCCCACTGAATGCTAACGTAAGCAATAACACCGAAAGTGCCAGCCACTCAGCAATCAAAAGACCGTGGAGAGAGCAGTGTGTTTCTCCATCAATAACGATAACTGGGTCACTGATTGCACCGACCAGCACCGTCATCTCGTTGACAGCAACTACTGCAACGTCTGTCGAAGTATTGACCTGCCTCAAGCCGCCAACGACAAGTCGCCCTGAGTCAGCCACAATAGTAAACCCAACGACTTCTGTCCAAACTGGAATGGATAGATATATTAAAATAACTAAGCGGAAGCTAAGCCCGCAAAAGAAAAAAAAGTGGCAACACGCCGAAAATAACCAAACCAAATGAAATTCTTGCCGATCAGCAAGATGATCAAGCCGGCGCTGTAGATAAAGTTAAATCGGCTAGACCACCCCCCTTATACATCCGTGGAGCCAACTGCAGCGCCCTGATTTCGAAGCTAGTAGAAACAGTAGGGGCAAATAACTTTGTTGTAACCCCTCTCAATAGGGGTAACATTAAAGAAATTATATGTCAAACCCAAACTGAGGACAATTTCCGCATCATCGAAAAGTACCTCCGTAATGCTAACATCAACTTCTATACCTACCAACTAAAAAGCAGTAAAGGGCTCCAGGTTGTGTTAAAGGGGATTGAGCCATCGGTCCCTACTCAAGAAATAGCAGACGCGTTGGTCGAAGAAGGGTTTGCGGTCAAATCCGTTGTCAACATCATCAACAGGAACAAAGTCGCTCTTTAAAATCGAGCTCCAACCAGATGCAAAGCGGTCGAAGCCAAATGAAGTGCACCCAATCTACAACCTACAGCTCCTATTGCACAGAAGAATCACCGTAGAGGAGCCCCATAAGAGACACCAACCACCGCAGTGTAAAAACTGCCAGGAATACAACCACACCTCTAACAACTGCAATCTCAGGTCAGTGTGTGTTGGCTGTGGCGAACATCATAAAGATGGCATTTGCACCAAGGACAGAAACAATGTCGCACTAAGATTATGCAGTAACTGTGGAGGGAACCACACGGCCAACTACAGAGGATGTCCTGTCTTCAAGGATCTTAAATCTCACCTAAAAGGGCGCAAACCCCCAGCTGGACCAAAAATCACCGTCAACGCCTCTAAAACTACACCGGAGGTATTCTTCGCCAAGGCTGTTAGATCATCTAACATGCCTGCTACATACAGTCCTAGTGTATCCTTCGCTAGTGTGCTCCGAACTGGACAGACGGAGCCCGCAAAAGAGACCCCGTCACTCCACCATCTACAGAATTCGCAATCTAGCGCACCAGAGCTTGGCCAGCAAACTCCAAGTGGCTTAGAAGCCCTATTGATCTCACTCAATCAAAACATGACCACTTTTATGACGTTCATGCAAAACTGTATGCAAGAACTGATACGGAATCAAAACCTGATTATCCAGAAGCTTATCGAGAATAAATAATGGCTTCGCTACGTCTATGTCTTTGGAATGCTAACGGCATCTCCAAGCACAAAAATGAACTGCAACTATTCCTAGACTCAATTGAAATCGACGTTTTGCTGATTTCGAAAACACATTTAACATCAAAAAATAATTTTCAAATACCAAAATATACCTTCTATGCAACAAACCATCCAGACGGAAAAGCTCATGGCGGGACTGGTATCCTAATCAAAAACCGTATAAAACACTCGTTCCTCAACAGATTTGAAACACAGCACCTACAAGCAACTGCTATAACCGTCCAAACCAGCTGCGGCAACACTACATTGGTTGCCCTGTACTGCCCACCACGCTTCTCAATCTCTGAAAAGGAATTTACCGATTTCTTTAACACACTCGGAGATCGCTTCATTGCAGCAGGGGACTATAACGCCAAACATACGCACTGGAGGTCTCGCCTGGTGAATCATAAGGGCAAGCAGTTGTACAACACAATAGTCAACCCTCAATAAGATGGATTACGTCTTACCGAGTAGGCCTACTTATTGGCCCACAGATTCACAGAAAGTTCCTGATTTGATTGATTTCGCAATAACCAAGAGGATTCCGCGTAATCGGATCACTGCGGATACACTGTTAGATTTAACCTCCGATCACTCTCCAGTGCTATTCACACTATTAACAAGACCTCAAGTACTTGATCGCCCATATAGGCTTACAAACAACAAAACAAATTGGCTTAAATTTAAAATGTACATGAGTGCCCACATTGACTGTTCGCCGAAACTGAATGCTGCAGAAGAAATTGATATGTGCGTCTCTGCACTTGAGTCTATGATGGCAGCTGCAGCAAAAGTATCTTCTCCACCTGCCTCTTCTTACACTAAACCTGTTGACAGGCCTACGAACCGGCGGATAGAACAATTAGTAACGGAAAAACGACGTCTAAGAAGAGAATGGCAGATTACTCGCTCACCAGCAGCAAAACTTCGCCTAAGGCATGCTAATCGCAACCTCTCCAAGGCGTTAAGACAAGAGGAAAGCTGGGCTCAAAGAAAATACATAGAAAAGCTCAGCCCAACCAGCACTAAACATGCTCTGTGGAAAGCCCACCCAACTTTAAGCGCTCCTGCAGAGACAATTTCACCGATAAGGAGTCCAACCGGTGGATGGGCCCGCAGTGACGAAGAGAGGGCATCCGTATTTGCCACACATCTTAAAATGGTTTTCCAGCCAAATCCAACATCAAACTCATCTGTACTTCCCCCTTCGAGCACATTAACGGATAGTGAGTACTCGGAACTCCAATCGGACGAGATCACTGCAGTTATTAAAAACCACATAAAGCCAAAAAAAGCCCCTGGCCATGACCTAATCACACCGAAAATGATCCTGGAACTCCCTATCATTGCCATACAATACATCTGCAAACTGTTCAACGCTATAATAAGAATTGGCTACTTCCCAAGAACATGGAAAAGGTCCACTATCATCATGATTCCTAAAGTGGGAAAGGACAAAACCCAGCCATCATCCTATAGGCCAATTAGTTTGCTGCCATGTCTTTCGAAGCTTTTTGAAAAGGTCCTGCAGATCCGACTAAACTCATTTTTGGCATCGGAGAACACAATCCCTTCACACCAGTTCGGCTTTCGCGAAAAACATGGTACAATTGAACAAGTCAATCGCATAACATCCGAAATACGAACAGCATTCGAACTAAAAGAATACTGTGCGGCTGTCTTTCTCGACGTTGCCCAGGCTTTCGATAGAGTTTGGCTGGAGGGTCTGATGTTCAAAATCCGGCAAAAACTGCTACACTACACCCACAAACTCATGGAATCTTACCTTTACAATAGGCAATTCGCTGTAAGATGTAATGGCTCCGTCTCGGCTGATTTTGAAATCAAAGCTGGTGTACCGCAAGGCAGTGTACTCGGCCCATTGCTCTACCTACTGTACACTGCAGACTTACCAACGAGTTTAGGACTTACAACGTCCACTTTTGCCGATGACACGGGAATCCTCAGCAGATCCAAATGCCCAATACAAGCCTCTGCAAAATTAGAGGAACACCTCAAGGTGGTAGAGGAATGGCTAGCAACCTGGCGTATCCGGGTCAACGAGCAGAAATGCAAACATGTTACATTTACGCTTAACAGAAGAAACTGTCCAGCTCTAATGCTAAACAACGTACCAGTTCCTCAAGCCGAGGATGTCACTTACCTTGGCATCCACCTAGACAGAAGACTAACTTGGCGCAAGCACATCGAAGCATAAAAGTCACAGCTTAAACTGAAAGCAAGTAGCCTACATTGGATCATCAATGCTCGGTCCCCTCTACGTCTGGAATATAAGAAGGCAAGTATTAGCAATGTCGATATTATACAAAGAGCGCAGTCGAAAATTTTAAGATCAATCACGGGGGCCCCGTGGTACATACGGAACGACAACATTCAAAAAGATCTAAATATACCTAGCGTAAAACCTGAAATAGGTAGTCAACAACTAAAGTATTCTGCGAAACTGGATGCACACCCAAATGTTCTTGCCAATTCCCTTACGCGAACTAATAATAGAACTCGTCTTAAAAGAAATGACAGACCAACCCAATAACAAGTGATTCGGTCCGCCTGCCATATCCCCAGGATTTATCTTAAGTACTAGATTAAGAAAAATATCTCAAACTTGTTGTTAGGCTCTAATTTAAGAGTAGATTCAACAAATATATATTAAACGTTTTAAAAAAAAAAAAAAATTTATTTCAATATTATTTAAGGATGTGATTTCCTTATTTAAACTTATTTTATTAACAATGTTTCTTTGTGTTAAGAAAACATATATTTATTAATTATTGTGATGGCCTTAGCGACAAATTTGGGTGTGCGATGTGATCGAGGAGAGAGTACGATTGCGAGTGCTTTCGATCGACGCTTCTGCTTTATTTTTCCATGAGTGAGTCGACCAGATAGGTTCGGCCGCTGCGTGTCGTTCTGTCTCGCTCACTCGGTACTAAACGATTGCAATGATTATGCCTGCCTGACACTTCATTTCCTACATGAATACACATAAATTTGCAAATTTTTATTTGTATGTCAGTATTTATTTATTATATGTATTGTGTTTGCTTTATATTTCCCCATATTAAAAACAAAAAGAAATAAACGGAGCTTATGAACGAAATAATTGAAGCCCAAAAGTCTGGATATTTAAGCGGAGGATCAAAAAATACATAACCATATACAACGAAACTTAAAACAATTTCAGAAATATTAAAAACGCGCTTTAAATAATACGAATATATATTACTGCTTTTATACTGAAAGCGAATACATTTAAATGTTAAGTGGAAAATAATAATAGTCGCTATTGACGGTGCTAATAATTTGTCTTTAGCTAAAAGTGGTAACATGCTAAAGGCCGACACCTCCAGAAACAGAAACATTTCATTTGGCCACCACTTTAATAAACAGAGTGCTGGCAACGTAATAAGCAAAACTGTTTTTTCGTGTACCTGAACAATTTAAGAGAAGAAAGTATGAAAATAGACAAAATGAAGTAAGTAAGTCGTTTCGCCAACTTTGGTATACCATGCATCAGGTGAAACAAATATTTTAAATTTCGAAAGACCAAATGTATGTTTATTAAATTATTTTACATGACTCATCGTAGCATATGCAATCTCGCTCATTCTTACAAACACACGCGGATTTTAGCGCCGCCAGTAGCCTACGGCCAACTCCTGCCTTTTTGAATTAAAGAAATTTTGAATTTTGAACTAAACAAAATCCTCGCGCATGCTAATCCAGTATACATATTAAATTCGGTGTCACTAGCTAGTATAGTCTTTATAAAAATTGATTTTATTCAATTTGCGGGGGCGAATGGGGGCTTGGTAAAAATTTGAAACAACCTCGATAACTGTACATACTGCACGAGTCTACATACCAAATTTAGTGTCTCCAGCTTTTATAGTCTCCGAGATCTACTGGTTCAAACGGACGGGTGGACATGGCTAGATCGTCTCAGCTGTTAGTGCTGATCAAAAATAAATATACTTTATGGGGTCGGAAAAGCTTCTTTCTGCCTGTTACATACATTTTGGCGATTTTAATATACTATTTCACCCTATGGGTGCATGGTATAAAAATATCAAAGAGGCTTACTTCGGCTGTGCCGCAGTTTATATACACTTGCAGTTCTTGGCCATAATATGTATTTCTATATGTTCCAAACTTCTTTACTGTAACTTAATTCATCAATGCACAGACAAAACATTCCACATATCATTTATATTTTTTGTTCGTCTTCTTCCACATTCCCTTGCATGTGTGCATGTAGCACACTGCGATAGGCACGCATACCCATACAGGTGATGTAGCGTTGCGTTTGAGTGTATGCGTGTGCATCGGACCAATTTTCTAATAGCCTCTGCAAGGGTATAAAAAAACAGCCTACAAATACATACTTGATATGAGAATAAAAAAAAAACTAGCAGCAGTGTTGAATAGAGATAGTAAGAATCCAAGTTGGCTTCTTCGGTGAAGAACTGCCAAATTTGTAGGTAGCGAAGCAAAAAGTGTAGTACCCAAACAAATTAACGCCATATGATGATTTGAAAAATATTTTCTATAAAAGATGGTTAAGTTGATTAAAAGTCATTGAACTCCTTCAAATATACCATACTTTAATTTAAAAATAATGTTCACTGAACACCAAAAGCTGGCAACTTTGTCTTCAAATACTCCACGATTCACTGGAAAAAGGCGACTGATAACTTCCATGAAGGTTTTTAATGATCGTAGCCAAGGGTACCAAACAAGTCCAAATGTCGATAAAACAATTGTTGCAATTAGTATAAACTTAATTGCAACCCATGAAAAGCTGAAAATAAAATTAAAAATTTTTGTTTTAATTATTTTATATACATACATACATATACATGTATACATATACATGTATACAGCTGTGAGCAAAAAAATAGTTGTTGCATCGCCCATTTTACTTAAAGCATAGAAAGTTATGTTACCGGCGCTAGACCAAGATTTTTTAGTATGCAAATTTATTATTGGACATGTTATTATTTATATTGTAAAAAAAAAACCACTCCATTTTGATTTTTCGAAAATAATGAAGATTTTGTGTCAATAGTGCTAAGTTGAGGCTAGCAAAATAATAGTAGCACATAATTTAAACACAACAAAGTTTCAAAGTATAGAATATTATTTTAGGGAAAAAATAACAAAGACCAATTCAATATCAGCCCATTAATAATTAGTGGCATGTCTACTGAAGACTACCGGCGATTGGCTGTGTAGCAGCTACTCTCTTCCTCCTTGTCCATAATATTTTAAAATGTTCCAAACTCTTTTTCTGTAACTCAATTCATCACTGCACAGACAAAACATTCCAAGTACCATTTACATTTCTTTTTCTTCTTCTTCCCCATGCATTCTGCGATTGGCACGCATATGCGTGTGCTCAGCTGCTCTATGGGTTTCAAGCAACGACGAAGTAGTATTCGATCTGATTGAAATTTCGACACATGATGTTTTATATTCAAAACTATCTTATAAGAAAATTTCATAGAGATACTCCAGTTTCAACATCTATGTTTCTTCTATAACTTTATGGTGTGGTGGTCCGTTCCTGACAATTTTCATAATTTATCTGCTTTAGCTCAAATATCAGTTTCATCCCGATAGCTCCTAAGATGGCAAAAGTTGATTTTCACTGACGGGCGGGCAGACAGACGGACATGGCTATATCGACTCAGCTTCTCATTCTGATCAATAATATATACTTTAAGGGGTCGGAAACAACTCCTTCTGTGCGTTACAAACAGCTGACCAATTTTATAATTCCCTCTACAAGGGTATAAAAACATCCCGACACCAACACACTTCATTCACCATGTTTAATAGTCTTGGTGGACTTTACTCCGTGTTTTTCGGTCGACGAACATTTAGTCTAGATTTCACAAACAACACAACTTTGGAGTCATCTGACCTCAGTATGTTGTGTCATTTCGCCACAGGCTAATTTATGTGCAATTTTGAGTATTCAATTCGTTTTTTTATGTTCTTCTTTCTTTCCGAGGGCTGCGAGCATTCAAGGTATTTAGTGTTAAGTCTTCCCGCACTGTCCGTTAAGCTCTTCCTAGATCTCCACAGCAGATGCAAACTGACGAAGCCTTGAGGCTCGCACTATTCTTTTTCTAAAATCTCTTTAAGCTTTCGGCCACTTCGTACTATTATTTTTTCTCATCTGTTTATGCATTTTGAACTGCAAATTAAAGAGATTTTAAGCTTTCGGCCACTTCTTACTATTATTTTTTCTCATCTGTTAATGCATTTTGAACTGCAGTTGTAAAACCTTTAAACATTTTTCGGACTTCTCTGTAAGTTTTGCCGTCAGTTATAAGGTTTTTGTTGTGAATGCTCTTCTCAAAAGATATTTGGATATCACGGCCCATTTAAATAGGCAAATTGAAATATTTTAATGAATCTTCTATCGGGAACACTTGACACAAGAAATAGATTTAAAAAATATTTGGATATCACGGCCCATTTAAATAGGCAAATTGAAATATTTTAATGAATCTTCTATCGGGAACACTTGACACAAGAAATAGATTTAAAAAATCCAACCTTCTAGCAATAGTTTAAGTTTCCTGCATGGAAAGTTCCTTCACTACTATTATTTTGCTCTCTTAAAAACGATGCCTATTGTAGTGTCCGATGGTTCCGGGCAATCACCCATTCCAATGGATATTGCCGATATCCACCACCAAAGAAACATATATTTGTTTCTAGGCTAGACCCTGTTGTCACATCTGATGATGTAATAGCCTATATTCGGAAGAAAGTTAACGTCTCGAATAGAAGAAGTTTAAATTTTCTTGTTCTCGGGACATTTCGTCCTTTAAAATTAGTGTTTCTGCCAATATCTTCGACACTATATGTCGAGAAGACTTTTGGCCGAAACATATAATAGTTAAGGAATATACTGTAAAAAAAAAATCGGCAACCGATTCGCTTGCCAACAACAACAACTAATACTATTCCTGTCACATCAGCATCTGCTGGTGTGTCAAAAAACTAGCTTCATCCCTTAGCCTGGGTTACCAGAACGTTAGAGGACTGAAATCTAAACTTTCTAATCTCTTTGTAGATAGTCTTTCTTTTGAGCATAACATTCTAGCTTTTACAGAGACGTGGCTAAGACCTGATATTGCTGATGCATCGGTTTTTTCCACAAACTTTTCTATATTCAGACGTGACCGGATTTCTCGCATAGGTGGTGGCGTTCTGATAGCTGTTGATGCTGCTTTATCATCTGAAATGATTAAATTTTCTAGTACCCAGGAGATTGAGTTTGTCGGTGTTAAAGTAAATTTTAAATCTTTT
Organism: Drosophila tropicalis; assembly: GCF_018151085.1. Taxonomy (NCBI): domain Eukaryota; kingdom Metazoa; phylum Arthropoda; class Insecta; order Diptera; family Drosophilidae; genus Drosophila; species Drosophila tropicalis. The sequence continues at coordinate 1,007,477 of NW_027172360.1, read as the reverse complement.
AATGCTTTCATTACTTGTTCCTATATTCAACCATTGTCAGACATGGTGGTATATTTAAATCATTTAGAGGCGATTCAGTTTGTCTCCTCTTTAGTTTCCAGTCAAGACATGCTCATAATTGTAGGTGATTTTAATTTACCCGCTTTAGCATGGTCACCAACAGATGAATGTACCATGTTGCTGCCCTCTTTGTCACATGCCTTTATTGATGGCCTTCTAGGCTTATCTTTATCCCAAGTCAATCCTGTCTTAAATTCTAATGTAAAATCGTTAGATCTTATTTTTGTATTGGATTCTTCTTATTGTGATGTTTCTAGGATTGAATTAAATTTAAAAATTGAACTGCCCTTGCTTTCACCATTACTTGGTTCAAATGAGTTACCTCTAACTTGGTGCTTTCGTAAGACTGACTTTGCCAGCCTTAATAAAAACATTACCACTACCGATTGGTCTTATCTGTACAATTGTAGAGATATGAACTCAGCTGTTCGTTTTTTCTATGATACTCTGAATTCACTCTTTGATATTTGTGTGCCTCTTGGTAGGCTGGAGCGGCTTAACAAACCTCCCTGGTTCTCTCGTGAGTTATCCAATTTGAAAAATGTGAAGACACGATATTATTAGAAGTTTCAAAAAACACGGCGTTCATCAGATTATGCTCTGTATACAGTCGCTCGTTCAAAATTCATGATGCTTAATACAAAATGCTATACGAATTATCTTCAGCGGTGTAAGCTTCAGTTTTCTTCTGACCCTAAACAATTTTATAATTTTGTTAATTCTAACGTAAGACCTCTGTGCACCCATCTTTTTTGTCTTTTCAAAATAAAAAAGCGAGCACTGATCAGGCAATTGCGGATATGTTTGCGAGTTTTTTCAAAACAACCTATTCCTCAACGGAATATCGAGAAAGTCCGTATCCTTGTCATTTAGAAAAGGCTAATTGCATTTTCAATCAAGTGATTGATGAAAGTTCTCTTCTTAGCGAACTTAAACTAGTTAAACCTAATTATTCTCCGGGGCCAGATGGTCTTCCTGGATGTTTACTCAGGTTCTGTGCAAACGCATTATGTAAACCCATTTTAAAATTGTTTTTATTGTCTGTCGAATCTTCCTCTTTTCCATCTATTTGGAAAGAGTCGTATATCATTCCTCTGCATAAAAATGGCAAAAAGTCCGAAGCCTCTAACTACAGGGGTATCTCAAAATTGTCCGCTATTCCGAAAGCTTTTGAGAAAATTATAACTTTACAATTGGAACATTTTTGCAGCTGTATTATTTCGCCATCCCAACATGGGTTTGTAAAACGTAGGTCTACAACCACTAACCTTTTAGAATTTACCTCTATAATTATCAAGGGGTTCAAAAATGCTAAACAAACTGATGTCATATACACTGACTTCAGCAAAGCCTTTGATTCCGTTAATCATACTCTATTACTTCCTAAGCTGAGCGACATTGGGTTTCCACACCTTTTCCTTTCATGGGTTCGAGAATATTTAACAAATAGAAAACAGTGGGTACTTTTTAAGTCTTTTTTTTTCGTCTTGGCCATCTGCTTTTCACATTATTCATTAACGATCTTCCATCAGTTTGTTCATGCGCGTGTTATTATGTATGCTGACGATGTGAAGCTTTGTCTTACTTAGAAAGATACAGATTCATTTAGTTGATCTTAAAAACTTTCAGTTCTGGTGTCAGTTTAATCTATTAAATCTTACACAAACAAATGTAAGGTAATGACTTTTTATCGTAACTCTTTTCAACTGGTCACTTTCTTTCCAAACAATAGTCCTTTACAACGTCTAAATAATATGAATGATTTGGGCGTACTTATGGACCATAAGTTAAATTTTAACACCCATACTTCCACCACGGTAGCAAAGGTCATGAGTGTTCTGGGTTTCATTAAAAGATGGTCAAAAGAATTTGACGACCCCTATACAACTAAAATTCTTTTTACTTCGCTTGTCCGTCCTATTTTAGAGTATGGATCTTGCATTTGGTCACCTCAATATGAGTCGCACCAGATTAAACTCGTATCCGTTCAAAAGCTGTTCTTGCTATTTGATCTTCGTGGCTTAAGCTGGGATCGCAATGTCAATTTGCCTTCGTATTCTAGTAGATAACCTTCCGTCGATAACTAACCGTAGAATTATGCTTGGTGTCATTTTTATGCCCAAGCTCCTAATTGGTGATATCGACTCGCCCGAGTTATCAGGTAAATCTGTCGGTACCATGTAGACGGAGTAGGCATCCTTTGATACCTTTATCCCTTAGTCGTTGTTTTTCTAACTATGCCTTGCATGAACCTTTTAGGGTCCTCTGCTCTGATTACAACCTTCTTTTCCCTGTAATCGGCCCAGAGTTTTCTATTAATATGCTTAAAACATCTATCCTATACCATTTAGTTAATAGATAGCTATAGTAATATCTGTTTGTCTGTTTTTTCTATTGTGTATTTGTCCACGCGATAGCAGAAAAGTTAAGTCCCCAAGTCCGGTCACAATTCAATGACAAGTGTTATACATTGCAAATAACGGTGCATAGAGGTTTTACACAGATCAGAATACTATCTTGCGAGTTATAGTAATAAATATCGGCGAGTGGCATGCGATACTATTTTTTTGCATGCACTTGTATATGACCATTCATAAGTTAACAAAAGTATTTTCAGTTTACTAAATTCGGCTATGCCGAAGTTTATATACCCTTGCAGTCCTAACAATAATAATTTTACATGTTCAAAATTTGTTTTCTGCAACTTAATTCATCAATAAACAAACAAAACAATTTTACTCTTCATACTACAATTTGTTCTTCTCTTTCCTCATTCCCTAAGCAAAGCAACGCACTCATACACATACAGTTCATGTAGCGTTGCGTCTGTGCGTGTATGCATGTGCTCTGTTGATTTGATGATGACGTAGTAGGCAGCAAGCAGCGCTGCCGGCAGCGATTATTGAACCGATTTATATTGACTGTAACTTGTGTTCTATTTATCCGATCGGATTGAAATTTTGGAATCTGAGTTTTTATATCCAATGCTATCATCGTAGTTAATTTCATGGGGATACTCCAACTTTTATTTTTATTTTCATACTTTATCTCACCCGGGTAATAAAAAGCCCCCATAAAATTTCATCGCGATAGCTCATAAAATGGCTGAGTAAAAGGCATACGCACCGACAGACGGACGGCTATATCGACTCAGCTTCTCATCCTGGTCAAGAATATATATACTTTATGGGTTCGGAAACGTCTCCTTCTGTGCGTTACAAACATCTGACCAATTTTATAATACCCTCTGCAAGGGTATAAAAACATGCACAAAAACGGTACAAACATATAGGTTTATAAAAACTGGTTTATATGTACTGGAGTTACAAAAAACAAATTCTTGATTGTTTCTATACCCTTGCAGTCCTTAGCCATAATATTATTACATGTTCCAAGCACATTTTCTGTGACTCATTTCATCAATGCACAAACAGAACCAAATATCATTTCAATTTATTTTTCTTCTTCCCCATCAGCTTTTACATGCATGCTGCGATTAACACGCATACACCTACAGTTTATGGTGCAATGCGTCTGTGCGTGAATGCGTGTGCTCTGATTATTTGTGTTGGTATACCAACTACCAACTATAGATATCCCTGAAGACAACTTCCTTGCAACTCTGGATGTAACCATTGATCTTCCTTTTGGGTTTATGTCTCGTTATACCAATGCTTTGATGCCTCTAACCCGATGTTTTCGCAAGACAAAGAGGACTGCAAGGGTATATAAACTTCGGCATGGCCGAATTTAACTTCTTTGATATTTTATGTTAACTTAAACTTTAAACTTAAACTTTTAGTAGTATTACCCTATTCCCCAAAAATTATCTATGCCACATTATTTATCTGTGTTTTTGGATAATAAAAGTCAATGTTAAATTTGCCCAGCGAATCCTCCTGTCACTCCTCCTGAGCTAGATCGATGAATCTGTTGTTTCTGCTTTACGCAATGATAATCAAATGAATTTATTTTGCTTTTAATGGAATGTCAAAAGTCCAATATTTGCTGATAAGGGACTTCGTTAATAACAAAATATCCTTTGATTTTTTTCCAAGTTATCAAAGTATAGTCACTGCGAAAAAAAAGAGATATCCGGACAATATTTCTATGTACGAATCTTACTCCGAAGTCGAGTTGCAAAATCAACACAGCACCTTCAAGCTGATGTTGTCAAAACAGCCTGTGAGGGTTCTGTTGATAATTTTATATTAATTGGAAAGTGGGGATTTGAAGGGGCTTGGCTGGCGTGCGCTCCATTAAATCACCTCCATCTTTTTACGACTAAATTTAAATAATTTTTGTAAGCCTTGGTAAAAATTTCATCCTACCACAACTAGAAGTATTTTTCGCCGCGGCTCCATATAAGCGGATCTACTGTGCATTGGTAACGATTGAAAGGGTGTTTCTGCTTTCTAATGGTATTATGGAAAAAGGTATACGAACCTTATAAAAGACAATGTTGAGTTTCCTTTTTTTTTTTGGGTCACGATTACACTGTGATAGTTTAAAAAAAAAAAAAAAAAAAAAAAAAAAATGGTTTTACCCTATTTCGGGTCCTGCGAATCGAACTGCATCATTAGTTTTTTAAGTTATCACGATGGTTTCATACAAAATTTTTTGCTGAAGTTTTTCATCAAAGTTGCCCTTTTTTTCGAAAAGGGTCTTTTTTTAAATTTCTTCTAACTTTTAAAATATTAATTTTTTTACAAACTTTCTTCAGCAAAGTTTCTTAGAATTGAAAGGGCTACAAAGATTTAAATATGTAAGGGGATTTATAGGCTACATGTCTTTCCAATATTTGTAGCCCTTTCAATTCTAAGAAACTTTGCTGACGAAAGTTTGTAAAAAAAAAAAATGAATATTTTGGAAGAGCAAATTAAAAAAGACCCTTTTCGAAAAAATGTCAACTTTGATGAAAAACTTCAGCAAAAAATTTTGTATGAAACCATCGTGATAACTTAAAAAACTAATGATGCAGTTCGATTCGCAGGACCCGAAATAGGGTGAAACCATCGAATTTTGACATCTTTTTTTCTACTATCATAGTGTTATTACTTGCTTTTGGCATTTTAATACATTATTTGAAAATATTTGAGGGAGCTTCAAACCAAATGCGGCTTGTTAGAATGCTCTTAATTTTACGAAGTTTACGATGTTAATTACCTGCGTTGTGCCAGACAGGAGCCCAAAATAAACACAAAGAAAGGTAGGCTGTGATAAAGTTCCATTTGTTTGTAGTTCAAAGCTAATGTAAAGACAAAAGCAGTCAAAGAATATTTCTCTCGCAGAGCAGCAGCAATTGCTAAAGCAGCCATACCAAGCGATATATTATTATACTGAAAATGGCCATTATCAATGAGAATTTGCCCTGGATAAATCATCGTCAATATGAATATGATTATAGGAAGTTTGCTTGTGAAAGAGCTGTTAATGCAGACACACATAGATATAAGTGCTGGCAAGTATATTAGAAAGTCCGCTGCGAGAACTGTAAAACGCATAAAGCTTTTGTGTTCTTTAGTCTCAAAACCTCGACTTGTGTGTAGCTCAACAAAACGTGGATCTAGCGATTTAGCTACTCTTCCCATTAAGTAACTATGGTAAGCAGTTAAAGGAGGGTAATCGAGGCCCCAGTAGAGTAGATCATTGTGGGTGCCATTTCTGTACCAGTGGTCAACATTCAAATGTATTGTCACCTCCTGCCAATGACGTTGCGCTTCATAATCACCAAACATTGGTGGCACACCAAATCCAGAAAATGGATGCAACGAAATTATTGAACGCAACGCCATTCCAAAGCACGTAATAGCCAATAGTTCAGCTTTGGTGTAACATTGCCAACTTGACATGGTACAACTTCTGGACACTCCAGAACGAAAATATACAAGAACTAAAGAACATGTGTCGATATTTCTTTCCTAAAATATCGATAACTTGACTCTTTTTAAAGAAAATAAAATGATTGTATTATACACGATTACCACAATATCCATCTTCGGTACACTGTTAGCATTAAAGCCCAATTGCCACATACATATTTCACAATTCAAGGAACAGGAAAATTTACAATCAATATCACCATCTTTATTTATTTATTTATATATTTAGAGTTAACTTATAATTGAAAATTTAGGCTAGCGTGTGTTTTTATGGCTATGGCAGCGTTGGCCTTCAGCTCGTGCTTGTCTAGGTCTAGATATGTATGTACAAAGATATTTACAAAGATTGTTTTCTTAGTTTTAATTTAGTGCTAACTTATTGTATGTGTGATTAATGTTAATGTTTTACATGTTTTATATGTTGTGGTACAGGTTTGTGTTTTTTAGGTATTGTAGAATTTTTAGCGTGTTTGTGGGTGTGAGAGGCATTCAAGTGGGTTGGTGTTATTAAATATTGCATGTCTTTCTGTTACGAAGCAGTTGCAGGATGCGAGTATGTGTTCTATTGAGATGTTTTGGTTGCAATATGGGCACTTTCTGGGTGTACTGTCAATGTAGTATTTGTGGGTAATCTTTGTGTGTCCGAGTCTAAGTCTTGTTATTTTGATTTCGTCGTTGTGTGTAAGAGAAAGTGGATTGTTTTTGAACAGGTGGTAGCTGTTGTGTTTGCTGTAATTTGTATTTTTGTACCAGGTGGAGGTTTCTGATAAATAGCTGTGTAGTTTAGACTGATGTGTTTTTTTAATATATTTCAGTATGTCTTTTATGTTATAATTGTTTTTAATTATTAGAGGTTCTTTGGCTGCATTTTTGGCGGCGGTATCTGCCTGTTCGTTTCCTAGTATTCCTACGTGTCCGGGTACCCATAGCAGTTTGAATTTTGGGAATGTTGCTTGTATGGTATTCCGTATGAGTGAGCTGTAGTAATCGCAGTTATTTGCGTTGTATATTGCGTTTATGGCGGATAAGGAATCTGAGCATATGCAGTATTTTCCCTTTTTGTTTTTGAAAATTTCTAGAGCTTCTGCGATTGCAATCGTTTCGGCAGAAAAGACAGACGAGTAGTGTGGAAGAAGGCTCGACTTTATGTGCGTTCCTTCATATGTGATGGCAAGAGTGGAAGTTGAGTAGGATTGGGAACCGTCGGTATATATATGTATATGTGTATTTGTTGCTATCTTCTGATTTCTTTGCTTTGAAGTTTGCCCGGTAATTTTCTGTAGATGTATTTTTTTTGCAGTGATTTTTTAGGGTGGGGGCTGGTAGGGTAAGTTGTGGGTTTTGCTGTATTCTATTATATTGTCTGTTGTAGAATTGTGTTTCTGTTTTTTTTGGAGGTCGGTATGCTTTAAGTATTTTAATGATAGGAGAGTTTTTGGCTGTGAGCAGGAATTTAATAAGGTTGGCAGTCATGAGTTCTCTTCTATCCTTTAATGTGGCAACGTGTGCTTCTTAGAGGATGTTTTGAGTGGGAGTTGTTCTGAATGCTCCGAAAGAAATTCTGAAGCCTGTGTTAATAGCGGATTTGATAGTGCGTAAGTAAGATTTTGGGCTATTACCGTATATGGGGAGTCCGTAGTCTGCTTTGGAGATAAGGATTGCTTTGGCTATGTCTAGCAAGGTGGATGTGTTGCAGTTAAATTTTTGGCTTGATAGGCATTTTATTATGTCAGTTGCGTGTGATATTTCTACGTGAGTTTTCCATTTGTATTTGTTGTTGAAATACAGGCCAAGTATTTTTATTGCTGTCTCGTTTTTAATTTGTATTTGTCCTGTAGTTAGGGTGCAGTTGCATTTAGTGTCGGAGAGCATAGCGCCTGAGTAATCGCCCCAGTTTGTTATTGTGCTATGAATGGGGATTAGGTTAATATTTAAATTTTTCCTGTTTTTTAGTTTTAATATTAGGTTGAAGTCGTCCGCGTATGCACTTAGGCTGATGTTCGGATGTTGGTTAAGAATTATTGTAAGTTTGTTATGGGCTATGACAAATAGAACTACAGAAAGCGGTGATCCCTGGGGAATGCCGTTGGGGATGGGGTGAAAAGTGGAGAAGGCTGTGCGTATGCGTACTGTTGTTTTACGGTTGGTCATAAAGTTTTTGACATAGTTTAGAATTTTTTTTCCCAGTTTTCGATTCTGTTAGTTAATCGAGGATTGCGTGGATTCCTATTCTGTCGAAAGCTCTAGCGAAGTCAAGGGAAATAATGGATGTATGGTTTTTTTGGAGATGCTTCTGGCTAGTCGATGGTCTACAAAAAGTAGATTAGTAGTAGACAGCCGATTTCCCCTTTGTAAAACCAGTTTGACTGTTGTGGATAAGTTTGTTATTAGAGACAAACCACCAAAGTCGCTTTGCTATTATTTTGTCCAGGATTTTTGATAGGTATGGGTTAAGTGATATAGGACGGTAGGAGTCTAGTGAAGTTTTATCTGAATTGGGGTTTGGTATTGGAATAGTTATGCTGTTCTTGTAGGCTTGGGGAATGAAGTTGTTTAGTATAGGTTCTGCAGGTCTATGATTCTTTTAATTGTTTTTTTGTCGAGATTTTTTATCATTGTGTAGTTTATTCTGTCCAACCCAGGTGTGCTGCCTTTTAGCGTGTTGAGTGCTGCTCTAAATTCGATGAGGGTTATTGGCTATTCTATTTCTAATGCTCTTTTTTTGGCGGTATAGGTGTGATTATGTGTGTTGTTAACTGATTCTTCTGTTAATTTAGAGAATTGTGTCCAGTGTGCTTTGTCCGTGATAAAGTTAGGTTCGCCTGTGGTGTATTCTGTGTTTGTTGTTGTAGAGGTGAAAAGGGATATTATTATTGGAAAGTGGTCGCTTCCAAAAAGATCGTCTTCTGTTCGCCATGAGCTGTCAATTTTCAGTATAGGGCTGCTAAAGATTAGGTCGATGTTTGTTAGTGTGTTGTGGGTGCTGAGATGTGTTGGTGATCCGTCTTTTCGTAGGATGTAGTTTGATTGGGCGATGAATTTTTCTATAAGTTTTCCCCTAGCATTGTTGGCGTTTGAGCCCCAGTTTTTATGCCAGCTGTTAAAGTACCCAGTGACTAACGTAGGTGTGAGTGAAGTTTCTAAAACGGCTTGGAGGTTATTTAAAAAAAATTTTCGATCTAGTGAGCTGTGTTTGTAGTCGACTTCTGGATTATTAATGCAATTAATGCAACTTTTGTGATTGGTACAGGTTTCGTTTTCCACGGTGTGAGTTTTTTTGGAGCAGTTTTTGCAGATTTCCTCAGGGTTAATGCATATACATAGTTGTAGGGTGGCCAAAACGGAGGTATTTTCTGCACCTTAGAGGCATTGGGATGTAGTGGCGGACTCTTACTTTCTCGTATCCAATTTTTATATACTCTGACACAGTATGCGATGCGAACGTGATTGTTATGTTTTTTTAGTATTTTGCGCACTTCGGTTATGTTTTGTGATTGTAATTCGTTTAGTATTTCTGTTTCGTCGACGTTGCGTAACTCGTTGCTGTATATAACTCCTTTAGAATGGTTAAGGGATTTGTGCTCAGAGGCTGTCACTTCTATATCTGCCATATTTTTCAGTTTAAGTAGTTTTGTTGCTTGTGTGTATTTTTTTGTTTTAACTAACAAAAAACCGGCGTGGGTTTTTCTGCAACTTTCTACTTCGCCTCCGCATGTGTAGTCTATTGATTTTTTAATAACAAAGGGTGATACTTTTTTAAATGAAGCGTTGTCTTTTCTGTTAATCACGATATATTTTGGGTTGCCTAGGTTTGTATGTTTACTGGAAATTGGAGTTGTTGTAAGTCTGTGTATTTTAGGCGGTTTGTCCATTGTTGTTGTTTTGGGGCTCGCGCCCTGCACTACGAAGTGTGTTTGTTGTTTTTGTATTTTTGTGTGTGTTGTATTTTGTTTTGTGCACTTGTTTGATGTTTGTTTGTTAGTTGGTGCGATTTCTTGGATTGCTCTTTCGGCACCTAGGTAATCGCAGAAGTAACACGTCTTGTCTCCGAGAGGTTTAGAGTGGAACTGAATATCACCATCTAAACGAGACGTTCCTATGGCGCCTTGATTAACCTTTTTATTGATATTATCGACATGCAAGGCTAAAAATTTCACATTCACTATAACGAATGAGCATTTCACAGCGAAAATATAAACAATGGCAAAAAACAAACAGAAAGTTTTGAAATTTCGAGCAATTGAGCAACGGTCAAAAAATGTATGCCCAATCTGGACAAAAGTTCAATTAAATTTCGCAGTATACAATCTTTATGAAATTTTTGAGGGCATCGAAAACAACAAATTATCTCAATTGTTTACACATTTAAGTCTATGGTTTTTTAATGTATACAATATTGCAGAAGGGTTTTTATATAAATTAATGAATTTGGCGATTCGGTATCTGATGTACCGAACTCGACACCATTTTATAGGAATGTTAAGTCTGGAGAATGTCCATATGGCAATTATGCGCCTAAGGGTTATCGGATGACATTTGTGGCGGTGCCCTCTGTGATAAGCTTTGACTTTTTGCTTTCGCAACGTTATGATGAGTGTGGAATGAGTGCAGGGTACACTTAGTAATGGCATGCTAATAGGTTTATAGTATGTGAAGGGGAATCTAGTACTACAACTATAAAACACGATCTTCATTCCTTGAATTCAAGTGCAGAGAGTGCAGGGTATACTTAGTGGAATGCTAATAGGTTTATAGTATGTGAAGGGGAATCTAGTACCACAACTATAAAACACGATTTTCATTCTTTGAATTCAAAATATGAACTGATTTTATTTACAAAAGTGTTGTGTATATAAATGGCTCTAGGAGGCGACAATTGTTTTTCAAAATGCTTATTCTAATGTTTATATTTCATGCTCAGCGTTGGCGACTTGATATTGCGACTTAATATTGCGCCGTTGTTATAATCTTAGGTGCTTTTCCGCAGAGTGTGGATGCATGTTCTGTTTGGTTTTTAAGCAATACTTGATATTTGAATTTTTATACCCTTGCAAAAAGGGTATATTAATTTTGGTCAGAAGTGTGCAATGCATAGAACGAAGCATCACCGAGCATACAAAGTATATATATTCTTGATCAGCACGACGAGACGAGTTCAAATAGCCATGTCCGTCTGTCTGGATCAACGCAAACTCCTCCTACACCGTAAGAGCTAAAGAGCTGAAAATTTTGTACGTAGGCTTGTATATACTGCAGGGGTTGTATGTCTCGGATTCAGCCGGATCGGACCACTCTGGCTACGATAGATCATATAGCTCCCATACAAACCCCAAAGTCACGAAGAGTGACTTTTCTCAATAACTTCGATATTTTCTGCTAGTATCGTGAAAATTAATATTAGAGAGTTTATTACGCCTATAAACTACTGTGTCAAATTTGATGAAGATCGGGTGACTATATCATATAGCTCGCAAAGGAACAATCGGTCGAAAACAGTGACAAATTTAACATTTGTTAGTTAAATATATCTGTTAATGCCTGTGCCAAATTTAATCAAGATCGTGCGACTATATCATATATCTTCGTATCTTCGTTATTTCCTATGATTGTAGGCCATTCTTTCGCAAACATAAGCCTTTTTAAATAAAACGTTCTTCCACAATGATGGCTAATAGGTAAGGAAAGAGTTACCAAAAATGTTGCGAGGGTATCAAACTTTGACGCGGCCAAAGTTGGCCCCGGCCCTCTGGTTTTTTACTACTGTATGTCTAGGATGGTATTTCGAACTTGGTGGTTTCGTTGTTGCCAGTTGGTTTGTTAAGACATTGTTGGAAATTTTCATTGTTGGAATGAGTTCGTGACCTAAATTTTCAAGGTAACTTTTCCATTATTTATACCCTTGCAAAAAGGGTATTTGTTTATTTATTTATTTACGTCAACTAACACAGCAATCGAAAAAAAAAGCTTAAGCTAAAGACAGATTGTAATTAAATGAAGAAGATAGCTTAGCTTTATACACAACTAAACATCCCCGACCCGGTGGAGGTGTTTTATTTGCACAAGGTGCCCGCTATGCCCCGATTCACAGCCAATGTGGTGAGGGATGAGTTGCAGCCAATCCAAGTCCAGAATATTTTCATTGGTTTCGCTGTAGATGATTAAAAAGTATAGCGCGAAGAGTTATAAAGAAGATTAATAAGAAGAAGTCTGTCCGAATAAGAAGGTAGGCAAAGACCCGGGTCCCAATTTAGACCGCGGAGCGCAAACTTAAGGAATTGCTAGAGTAGGGCGAACTAACGAAGTTTTTGTTTTTGAAAATTTCTAGAGCTTCTGCGATTGCAATCGTTTCGGCAGAAAAGACAGACGAGTAGTGTGGAAGAAGGCTCGACTTTATGTGCGTTCCTTCATATGTGATGGCAAGAGTGGAAGTTGAGTAGGATTGGGAACCTTCGGTATATATATGTATATGTGTATTTGTTGCTATCTTCTGATTTCTTTGCTTTGAAGTTTGCCCGGTAATTTTCTGTAGATGTGTTTTTTTTGCAGTGATTTTTTAGGGTGGGGGCTGGTAGGGTAAGTTGTGGGTTTTGCTGTATTCTATTATATTGTCTGTTGTAGAATTGTGTTTCTGTTTTTTTTGGAGGTCGGTATGCTTTAAGTATTTTAATGATAGGAGAGTTTTTGGCTGTGAGCAGGAATTTAATAAGGTTGGCAGTCATGAGTTCTCTTCTATCCTTTAATGTGGCAACGTGTGCTTCTTAGAGGATGTTTTGAGTGGGAGTTGTTCTGAATGCTCCGAAAGAAATTCTGAAGCCTGTGTTAATAGCGGATTTGATAGTGCGTAAGTAAGATTTTGGGCTATTACCGTATATGGGGAGTCCGTAGTCTGCTTTGGAGATAAGGATTGCTTTGGCTATGTCTAGCAAGGTGGATGTGTTGCAGTTAAATTTTTGGCTTGATAGGCATTTTATTATGTCAGTTGCGTGTGATATTTCTACGTGAGTTTTCCATTTGTATTTGTTGTTGAAATACAGGCCAAGTATTTTTATTGCTGTCTCGTTTTTAATTTGTATTTGTCCTGTAGTTAGGGTGCAGTTGCATTTAGTGTCGGAGAGCATAGCGCCTGAGTAATCGCCCCAGTTTGTTATTGTGCTATGAATGGGGATTAGGTTAATATTTAAATTTTTCCTGTTTTTTAGTTTTAATATTAGGTTGAAGTCGTCCGCGTATGCACTTAGGCTGATGTTCGGATGTTGGTTAAGAATTATTGTAAGTTTGTTATGGGCTATGACAAATAGAACTACAGAAAGCGGTGATCCCTGGGGAATGCCGTTGGGGATGGGGTGAAAAGTGGAGAAGGCTGTGCGTATGCGTACTGTTGTTTTACGGTTGGTCATAAAGTTTTTGACATAGTTTAGAATTTTTTTCCCAGTTTTCGATTCTGTTAGTTAATCGAGGATTGCGTGGATTCCTATTCTGTCGAAAGCTCTAGCGAAGTCAAGGGAAATAATGGATGTATGGTTTTTTTGGAGATGCTTCTGGCTAGTAGATGGTCTACAAAAAGTAGATTAGTAGTAGACAGCCGATTTCCCCTTTGTAAAACCAGTTTGACTGTTGTGGATAAGTTTGTTATTAGAGACAAACCACCAAAGTCGCTTTGCTATTATTTTGTCCAGGATTTTTGATAGGTATGGGTTAAGTGATATAGGACGGTAGGAGTCTAGTGAAGTTTTATCTGAATTGGGGTTTGGTATTGGAATAGTTATGCTGTTCTTGTAGGCTTGGGGAATGAAGTTGTTTAGTATAGGTTCTGCAGGTCTATGATTCTTTTAATTGTTTTTTTTTGTCGAGATTTTTTATCATTGTGTAGTTTATTCTGTCCAACCCAGGTGTGCTGCCTTTTAGCGTGTTGAGTGCTGCTCTAAATTCGATGAGGGTTATTGGCTATTCTATTTCTAATGCTCTTTTTTTGGCGGTATAGGTGTGATTATGTGTGTTGTTAAGTGATTCTTCTGTTAATTTAGAGAATTGTGTCCAGTGTGCTTTGTCCGTGATAAAGTTAGGTTCGCCTGTGGTGTATTCTGTGTTTGTTGTTGTAGAGGTGAAAAGGGATATTATTATTGGAAAGTGGTCGCTTCCATAAAGATCGTCTTCTGTTCGCCATGAGCTGTCAATTTTCAGTATAGGGCTGCTAAAGATTAGGTCGATGTTTGTTAGTGTGTTGTGGGGGCTGAGATGTGTTGGTGATCCGTCTTTTCGTAGGATGTAGTTTGATTGGGCGATGAATTTTTCTATAAGTTTTCCCCTAGCATTGTTGGCGTTTGAGCCCCAGTTTTTATGCCAGCTGTTAAAGTACCCAGTGACTAACGTAGGTGTGAGTGAAGTTTCTAAAACGGCTTGGAGGTTATTTAAAAAAAAATTTTCGATCTAGTGAGCTGTGTTTGTAGTCGACTTCTGGATTATTAATGCAATTAATGCAACTTTTGTGATTGGTACAGGTTTCGTTTTCCACGGTGTGAGTTTTTTTGGAGCAGTTTTTGCAGATTTCCTCAGGGTTAATGCATATAGTTGTAGGGTGGCCAAAACGGAGGTATTTTCTGCACCTTAGAGGCATTGGGATGTAGTGGCGGACTCTTACTTTCTCGTATCCAATTTTTATATACTCTGACACAGTATGCGATGCGAACGTGATTGTTATGTTTTTTTAGTATTTTGCGCACTTCGGTTATGTTTTGTGATTGTAATTCGTTTAGTATTTCTGTTTCGTCGACGATGCGTAACTCGTTGCTGTATATAACTCCTTTAGAATGGTTAAGGGATTTGTGCTCAGAGGCTGTCACTTCTTTATCTGCCATATTTTTCAGTTTAAGTAGTTTTGTTGCTTGTGTGTATTTTTTTGTTTTAACTAACAAAAAACCGGCGTGGGTTTTTCTGCAACTTTCTACTTCGCCTCCGCATGTGTAGTCTATTGATTTTTTAATAACAAAGGGTGATACTTTTTTAAATGAAGCGTTGTCTTTTCTGTTAATCACGATATATTTTGGGTTGCCTAGGTTTGTATGTTTACTGGAAATTGGAGTTGTTGTAAGTCTGTGTATTTTAGGCGGTTTGTCCATTGTTGTTGTTTTGGGGCTCGCGCCCTGCACTACGAAGTGTGTTTGTTGTTCTTGTATTTTTGTGTGTGTTGTATTTTGTTTTGTGCACTTGTTTGATGTTTGTTTGTTAGCTGGTGCGATTTCTTGGATTGCTCTTTCGGCACCTAGGTAATCGCAGAAGTAACACGTCTTGTCTCCGAGAGGTTTAGAGTGGAACTGAATATCACCATCTAAACGAGACGTTCCTATGGCGCCTTGATTAACCTTTTTATTGATATTATCGACATGCAAGGCTAAAAATTTCACATTCACTATAACGAATGAGCATTTCACAGCGAAAATATAAACAATGGCAAAAAACAAACAGAAAGTTTTGAAATTTCGAGCAATTGAGCAACGGTCAAAAAATGTATGCCCAATCTGGACAAAAGTTCAATTAAATTTCGCAGTATACAATCTTTATGAAATTTTTGAGGGCATCGAAAACAACAAATTATCTCAATTGTTTACACATTTAAGTCTATGGTTTTTTAATGTATACAATATTGCAGAAGGGTTTTTATATAAATTAATGAATTTGGCGATTCGGTATCTGATGTACCGAACTCGACACCATTTTATAGGAATGTTAAGTCTGGAGAATGTCCATATGGCAATTATGCGCCTAAGGGTTATCGGATGACATTTGTGGCGGTGCCCTCTGTGATAAGCTTTGACTTTTTGCTTTCGCAACGTTATGATGAGTGTGGAATGAGTGCAGGGTACACTTAGTAATGGCATGCTAATAGGTTTATAGTATGTGAAGGGGAATCTAGTACTACAACTATAAAACACGATCTTCATTCCTTGAATTCAAGTGCAGAGAGTGCAGGGTATACTTAGTGGAATGCTAATAGGTTTATAGTATGTGAAGGGGAATCTAGTACCACAACTATAAAACACGATTTTCATTCTTTGAATTCAAAATATGAACTGATTTTATTTACAAAAGTGTTGTGTATATAAATGGCTCTAGGAGGCGACAATTGTTTTTCAAAATGCTTATTCTAATGTTTATATTTCATGCTCAGCGTTGGCGACTTGATATTGCGACTTAATATTGCGCCGTTGTTATAATCTTAGGTGCTTTTCCGCAGAGTGTGGATGCATGTTCTGTTTGGTTTTTAAGCAATACTTGATATTTGAATTTTTATACCCTTGCAAAAAGGGTATATTAATTTTGGTCAGAAGTGTGCAATGCATAGAACGAAGCATCACCGAGCATACAAAGTATATATATTCTTGATCAGCACGACGAGACGAGTTCAAATAGCCATGTCCGTCTGTCTGGATCAACGCAAACTCCTCCTACACCGTAAGAGCTAAAGAGCTGAAAATTTTGTACGTAGGCTTGTATATACTGCAGGGGTTGTATGTCTCGGATTCAGCCGGATCGGACCACTCTGGCTACGATAGATCATATAGCTCCCATACAAACCCCAAAGTCACGAAGAGTGACTTTTCTCAATAACTTCGATATTTTCTGCTAGTATCGTGAAAATTAATATTAGAGAGTTTATTACGCCTATAAACTACTGTGTCAAATTTGATGAAGATCGGGTGACTATATCATATAGCTCGCAAAGGAACAATCGGTCGAAAACAGTGACAAATTTAACATTTGTTAGTTAAATATATCTGTTAATGCCTGTGCCAAATTTAATCAAGATCGTGCGACTATATCATATATCTTCGTATCTTCGTTATTTCCTATGATTGTAGGCCATTCTTTCGCAAACATAAGCCTTTTTAAATAAAACGTTCTTCCACAATGATGGCTAATAGGTAAGGAAAGAGTTACCAAAAATGTTGCGAGGGTATCAAACTTTGACGCGGCCAAAGTTGGCCCCGGCCCTCTGGTTTTTTACTACTGTATGTCTAGGATGGTATTTCGAACTTGGTGGTTTCGTTGTTGCCAGTTGGTTTGTTAAGACATTGTTGGAAATTTTCATTGTTGGAATGAGTTCGTGACCTAAATTTTCAAGGTAACTTTTCCATTTTTTATACCCTTGCAAAAAGGGTATTTGTTTATTTATTTATTTACGTCAACTAACACAGCAATCGAAAAAAAAAGCTTAAGCTAAAGACAGATTGTAATTAAATGAAGAAGATAGCTTAGCTTTATACACAACTAAACATCCCCGACCCGGTGGAGGTGTTTTATTTGCACAAGGTGCCCGCTATGCCCCGATTCACAGCCAATGTGGTGAGGGATGAGTTGCAGCCAATCCAAGTCCAGAATATTTTCATTGGTTTCGCTGTAGATGATTAAAAAGTATAGCGCGAAGAGTTATAAAGAAGATTAATAAGAAGAAGTCTGTCCGAATAAGAAGGTAGGCAAAGACCCGGGTCCCAATTTAGACCGCGGAGCGCAAACTTAAGGAATTGCTAGAGTAGGGCGAACTAACGAAGTTTTTGTTTTTGAAAATTTCTAGAGCTTCTGCGATTGCAATCGTTTCGGCAGAAAAGACAGACGAGTAGTGTGGAAGAAGGCTCGACTTTATGTGCGTTCCTTCATATGTGATGGCAAGAGTGGAAGTTGAGTAGGATTGGGAACCTTCGGTATATATATGTATATGTGTATTTGTTGCTATCTTCTGATTTCTTTGCTTTGAAGTTTGCCCGGTAATTTTCTGTAGATGTGTTTTTTTTGCAGTGATTTTTTAGGGTGGGGGCTGGTAGGGTAAGTTGTGGGTTTTGCTGTATTCTATTATATTGTCTGTTGTAGAATTGTGTTTCTGTTTTTTTTGGAGGTCGGTATGCTTTAAGTATTTTAATGATAGGAGAGTTTTTGGCTGTGAGCAGGAATTTAATAAGGTTGGCAGTCATGAGTTCTCTTCTATCCTTTAATGTGGCAACGTGTGCTTCTTAGAGGATGTTTTGAGTGGGAGTTGTTCTGAATGCTCCGAAAGAAATTCTGAAGCCTGTGTTAATAGCGGATTTGATAGTGCGTAAGTAAGATTTTGGGCTATTACCGTATATGGGGAGTCCGTAGTCTGCTTTGGAGATAAGGATTGCTTTGGCTATGTCTAGCAAGGTGGATGTGTTGCAGTTAAATTTTTGGCTTGATAGGCATTTTATTATGTCAGTTGCGTGTGATATTTCTACGTGAGTTTTCCATTTGTATTTGTTGTTGAAATACAGGCCAAGTATTTTTATTGCTGTCTCGTTTTTAATTTGTATTTGTCCTGTAGTTAGGGTGCAGTTGCATTTAGTGTCGGAGAGCATAGCGCCTGAGTAATCGCCCCAGTTTGTTATTGTGCTATGAATGGGGATTAGGTTAATATTTAAATTTTTCCTGTTTTTTAGTTTTAATATTAGGTTGAAGTCGTCCGCGTATGCACTTAGGCTGATGTTCGGATGTTGGTTAAGAATTATTGTAAGTTTGTTATGGGCTATGACAAATAGAACTACAGAAAGCGGTGATCCCTGGGGAATGCCGTTGGGGATGGGGTGAAAAGTGGAGAAGGCTGTGCGTATGCGTACTGTTGTTTTACGGTTGGTCATAAAGTTTTTGACATAGTTTAGAATTTTTTTCCCAGTTTTCGATTCTGTTAGTTAATCGAGGATTGCGTGGATTCCTATTCTGTCGAAAGCTCTAGCGAAGTCAAGGGAAATAATGGATGTATGGTTTTTTTGGAGATGCTTCTGGCTAGTAGATGGTCTACAAAAAGTAGATTAGTAGTAGACAGCCGATTTCCCCTTTGTAAAACCAGTTTGACTGTTGTGGATAAGTTTGTTATTAGAGACAAACCACCAAAGTCGCTTTGCTATTATTTTGTCCAGGATTTTTGATAGGTATGGGTTAAGTGATATAGGACGGTAGGAGTCTAGTGAAGTTTTATCTGAATTGGGGTTTGGTATTGGAATAGTTATGCTGTTCTTGTAGGCTTGGGGAATGAAGTTGTTTAGTATAGGTTCTGCAGGTCTATGATTCTTTTAATTGTTTTTTTGTCGAGATTTTTTATCATTGTGTAGTTTATTCTGTCCAACCCAGGTGTGCTGCCTTTTAGCGTGTTGAGTGCTGCTCTAAATTCGATGAGGGTTATTGGCTATTCTATTTCTAATGCTCTTTTTTTGGCGGTATAGGTGTGATTATGTGTGTTGTTAAGTGATTCTTCTGTTAATTTAGAGAATTGTGTCCAGTGTGCTTTGTCCGTGATAAAGTTAGGTTCGCCTGTGGTGTATTCTGTGTTTGTTGTTGTAGAGGTGAAAAGGGATATTATTATTGGAAAGTGGTCGCTTCCATAAAGATCGTCTTCTGTTCGCCATGAGCTGTCAATTTTCAGTATAGGGCTGCTAAAGATTAGGTCGATGTTTGTTAGTGTGTTGTGGGGGCTGAGATGTGTTGGTGATCCGTCTTTTCGTAGGATGTAGTTTGATTGGGCGATGAATTTTTCTATAAGTTTTCCCCTAGCATTGTTGGCGTTTGAGCCCCAGTTTTTATGCCAGCTGTTAAAGTACCCAGTGACTAACGTAGGTGTGAGTGAAGTTTCTAAAACGGCTTGGAGGTTATTTAAAAAAAATTTTCGATCTAGTGAGCTGTGTTTGTAGTCGACTTCTGGATTATTAATGCAATTAATGCAACTTTTGTGATTGGTACAGGTTTCGTTTTCCACGGTGTGAGTTTTTTTGGAGCAGTTTTTGCAGATTTCCTCAGGGTTAATGCATATAGTTGTAGGGTGGCCAAAACGGAGGTATTTTCTGCACCTTAGAGGCATTGGGATGTAGTGGCGGACTCTTACTTTCTCGTATCCAATTTTTATATACTCTGACACAGTATGCGATGCGAACGTGATTGTTATGTTTTTTTAGTATTTTGCGCACTTCGGTTATGTTTTGTGATTGTAATTCGTTTAGTATTTCTGTTTCGTCGACGATGCGTAACTCGTTGCTGTATATAACTCCTTTAGAATGGTTAAGGGATTTGTGCTCAGAGGCTGTCACTTCTTTATCTGCCATATTTTTCAGTTTAAGTAGTTTTGTTGCTTGTGTGTATTTTTTTGTTTTAACTAACAAAAAACCGGCGTGGGTTTTTCTGCAACTTTCTACTTCGCCTCCGCATGTGTAGTCTATTGATTTTTTAATAACAAAGGGTGATACTTTTTTAAATGAAGCGTTGTCTTTTCTGTTAATCACGATATATTTTGGGTTGTCTAGGTTTGTATGTTTACTGGAAATTGGAGTTGTTGTAAGTCTGTGTATTTTAGGCGGTTTGTCCATTGTTGTTGTTTTGGGGCTCGCGCCCTGCACTACGAAGTGTGTTTGTTGTTTTTGTATTTTTGTGTGTGTTGTGTTTTGTTTTGTGCACTTGTTTGATGTTTGTTTGTTAGCTGGTGCGATTTCTTGGATTGCTCTTTCGGCACCTAGGTAATCGCAGAAGTAACACGTCTTGTCTCCGAGAGGTTTAGAGTGGAACTGAATATCACCATCTAAACGAGACGTTCCTATGGCGCCTTGATTAACCTTTTTATTGATATTATCGACATGCAAGGCTAAAAATTTCACATTCACTATAACGAATGAGCATTTCACAGCGAAAATATAAACAATGGCAAAAAACAAACAGAAAGTTTTGAAATTTCGAGCAATTGAGCAACGGTCAAAAAATGTATGCCCAATCTGGACAAAAGTTCAATTAAATTTCGCAGTATACAATCTTTATGAAATTTTTGAGGGCATCGAAAACAACAAATTATCTCAATTGTTTACACATTTAAGTCTATGGTTTTTTAATGTATACAATATTGCAGAAGGGTTTTTATATAAATTAATTAATTTGGCGATTCGGTATCTGATGTACCGAACTCGACACCATTTTATAGGAATGTTAAGTCTGGAGAATGTCCATATGGCAATTATGCGCCTAAGGGTTATCGGATGACATTTGTGGCGGTGCCCTCTGTGATAAGCTTTGACTTTTTGCTTTCGCAACGTTATGATGAGTGTGGAATGAGTGCAGGGTACACTTAGTAATGGCATGCTAATAGGTTTATAGTATGTGAAGGGGAATCTAGTACTACAACTATAAAACACGATCTTCATTCCTTGAATTCAAGTGCAGAGAGTGCAGGGTATACTTAGTGGAATGCTAATAGGTTTATAGTATGTGAAGGGGAATCTAGTACCACAACTATAAAACACGATTTTCATTCTTTGAATTCAAAATATGAACTGATTTTATTTACAAAAGTGTTGTGTATATAAATGGCTCTAGGAGGCGACAATTGTTTTTCAAAATGCTTATTCTAATGTTTATATTTCATGCTCAGCGTTGGCGACTTGATATTGCGACTTAATATTGCGCCGTTGTTATAATCTTAGGTGCTTTTCCGCAGAGTGTGGATGCATGTTCTGTTTGGTTTTTAAGCAATACTTGATATTTGAATTTTTATACCCTTGCAAAAAGGGTATATTAATTTTGGTCAGAAGTGTGCAATGCATAGAACGAAGCATCACCGAGCATACAAAGTATATATATTCTTGATCAGCACGACGAGACGAGTTCAAATAGCCATGTCCGTCTGTCTGGATCAACGCAAACTCCTCCTACACCGTAAGAGCTAAAGAGCTGAAAATTTTGTACGTAGGCTTGTATATACTGCAGGGGTTGTATGTCTCGGATTCAGCCGGATCGGACCACTCTGGCTACGATAGATCATATAGCTCCCATACAAACCCCAAAGTCACGAAGAGTGACTTTTCTCAATAACTTCGATATTTTCTGCTAGTATCGTGAAAATTAATATTAGAGAGTTTATTACGCCTATAAACTACTGTGTCAAATTTGATGAAGATCGGGTGACTATATCATATAGCTCGCAAAGGAACAATCGGTCGAAAACAGTGACAAATTTAACATTTGTTAGTTAAATATATCTGTTAATGCCTGTGCCAAATTTAATCAAGATCGTGCGACTATATCATATATCTTCGTATCTTCGTTATTTCCTATGATTGTAGGCCATTCTTTCGCAAACATAAGCCTTTTTAAATAAAACGTTCTTCCACAATGATGGCTAATAGGTAAGGAAAGAGTTACCAAAAATGTTGCGAGGGTATCAAACTTTGACGCGGCCAAAGTTGGCCCCGGCCCTCTGGTTTTTTACTACTGTATGTCTAGGATGGTATTTCGAACTTGGTGGTTTCGTTGTTGCCAGTTGGTTTGTTAAGACATTGTTGGAAATTTTCATTGTTGGAATGAGTTCGTGACCTAAATTTTCAAGGTAACTTTTCCATTTTTTATACCCTTGCAAAAAGGGTATTTGTTTATTTATTTATTTACGTCAACTAACACAGCAATCGAAAAAAAAGCTTAAGCTAAAGACAGATTGTAATTAAATGAAGAAGATAGCTTAGCTTTATACACAACTAAACATCCCCGACCCGGTGGAGGTGTTTTATTTGCACAAGGTGCCCGCTATGCCCCGATTCACAGCCAATGTGGTGAGGGATGAGTTGCAGCCAATCCAAGTCCAGAATATTTTCATTGGTTTCGCTGTAGATGATTAAAAAGTATAGCGCGAAGAGTTATAAAGAAGATTAATAAGAAGAAGTCTGTCCGAATAAGAAGGTAGGCAAAGACCCGGGTCCCAATTTAGACCGCGGAGCGCAAACTTAAGGAATTGCTAGAGTAGGGCGAACTAACGAAGTGTATAAAACCTTTGTTACATAGGGATCATCAAATTCTTTGGCCCAACGTTTAATGAAGCCAAGAAGGCTGCATGCTCTATTGACAATTGAAGATATATGAACATTAAATGAAAGTTTAGGGTCAAACATAACGCCTAAGTCTTTGAATGATGGTACACAATCTAACAGAACAGACTAAATAGAGTAATGAGCTAGGAACGAAGACAAACGATTGAAAGTCATAAAAGAGCACTTAGAGGCATTAAGGTGTAATTTATTAACGTGATTGCAAGTACTGTTGGATAGAAGGATCATTATAGGAATAACAAATCTTGACGACATCCGCAAACATGAAAACGCGTGAATGAGCCAAAGCCAAAGGCAAATCATTTATAAACAATGTAAATAATAGTGGGCCCAGATGACTGCCTTGGGGTACACCTGACGTAACTCGAACAGTTTTAGATATCGAGGAACTAAAAGACACCTTTTGGGTTCTGCCAATAAGATACAACTTTAACCAAGCCAATAGTTTTGGGGAAAAACCCATGATGTTAAGTTTCGCGAGAAGCATAGAATGATCAACCGTATCGAAAGCCTTACTAAAGTCAGTATAAATAACATCAGTTTGACACTTTTTACGGAAGCCATGGTGTACAAGGGTAGTCAATTCTAAAAGGTTGGTGAACGACGAACGACTTTTCATGAAGCCATGCTGACAAGGAGAAATAGTGGATCTGGATAGATGTTGAAGGGAAGACGTAATAATTTTCTCAAACAGCTTAGGTATTGCCGAAAGTTTGGCAATGCCACGGTAGTTAGAAACATCCGATTTGCTACCCTTTTTAAAAAGCGGAATAATAAAAGACTCCTTCCAAATATCAGGAAAGCTACAAGTCTCACTCGATATAAACAATAACCGAGATAAAAGCTTAGATAGGGAAATCGAACACATTTTAAGGATGAAACTAGTACAACAACTACCTAGGTATATTATCAGGCGCGGGAACGAAGGACAAGCTAGAGATAATACAGTCTTCACTAATACTGGGAAAAAACATACAATTTAAATGTGGGATTGAAAAGGGATAGGGTGTGGGATCCGAAACAGTAGTAGAATACGTCGACTGAAAGAATTTAGCAAACAGATCTGCAATATCTGAATCATTATTAGCAGAATGGTCGTTAAGTATGAAGGTGGAAGGTAATTCATTAGAGCGTCTTTTCGAATTGACAAAGTTGTAAAATCTTTTGAAGAAACTTTAAACGAAGATCCCTATACATATGGCTAAAATCAAGCTGCTTACTGGCAAGATGGGCAAGTCCAGCGCATTAAGCCAAGCTCAGGCTTAGACCGGCCATTGAGGCCAGCTGATCTATACTGATCATCAAAACGATCAAGTAGGTAGACAACAAGCCATTGAAAAACCAAAAGAAACACAAGAAAAAAAATATATATATAAGAATATATAGAAAGATTTAAATACACAGCACAAAGTTAATTATCGATAAAAAAATCAATAATTACAAATAAAACAAAGAGACAGCTACAGTGCACAGCACAACAGAGAGTGCAAGAACAGTTATAAGCCGAGCTTTGAGAGGCGGCCTTACAAAAGTGATTACGCGGGAGAGAAGCTGAGCACAAGCACAAAGCACTGATGGTAAGATGGGGGCGATGAGGAGAGCAACTGCAGAAGCAATGACGAGAGAAAAAAAATAAGGGGTGCATTTTCTTAAACACTAATCACGAAAAAGAAAAAACTGCTTAAACTGATTAATTTGGCGAATTATGGAAATAAAACACAAGGGAGTCAATCGAACAATACCAGCGAAAGCGTAAACAAACTAAGCACAATTAAAAATTGAGAGAAAACAATAAATATTAATAAAAACTTAGAAGCTATGCAAAAACACGACCGTCACGTTAGAGAGCAGAAAGCTTGTCGTATATTAATAAAGTTGTATTCAAAATTTCTTTACTACTTTTTACATTCACGATATCTTTGAAATTACTGAAAGATTCTGACAACTAACTTAGGAAGGAATTCCGCAGAACTCGGGCTTAAGACTGATTTGAGACAGATCGATTATGTTTGGAGGAAGCCTCTGCTACTGCGCGTCGTTGTTGACAGCGACGCTTGCTAAATCCAAGGGTACATCACTTGTGTGGGGTTCGTTTATCGCTGAACTCGACATTCCTTAGGATTGTTTAGTCTGACAGTGCCCTCTATAAAAAGCTTTGACTTATGATGAGTGTAGAATGAGTGCGGGGTATAGTAATGGAATGCTAAGAGATTTATAGGATGCTTGGTCTTACCTTCTCCCTTCTTAAATGGGTCGTCCTCGGTCGCTAGCACATACTGTATGGGTGCAAGCGGCATCTCAGTTGTTGGATTATTTTCTGCTGATCTACGATTGCATTGTTTCTTGTTTCCTAGGAATGCTAAAATAAGCCAATATAATGATGATATGATGGTATTATTTGTCTGAATCTTCTCTGAGTTGTCTGTGTTGTTCAGGTATAGTTCCTTAATCATTTCCAATGATAAAGTCTTGCCTTGGTGTTGTTTATCTGATTTTGCGACTGGATTATGATATTGGTGTCTCCCTTAAATTGGTTGAGCAAAAGTGTACCGGAAGCCACTTTTGAATGCGTTTTGACATGTTGGTTGTTTGTATCTTTGCAGTTAGGTTTTTTTCTGTGAAAGTACGCTCCTATACATTTACTATTTCTAAGGTCGATTAGGTCTTCTAGTTTACATAATATCTTATTATTCTTATTTGTACAGTTAGTCTTATTGGTAAACCAAAAATATTGTTTGTTAGATTTAAGTGTGTATCCATAGTCTGTTTTTTTAATGGTTTTTGCGTATTTTATAGGTAGTGCGATAATTTAGCGGACGTTGACGATACTATGCGCAGTACGTTCAAGTGGCCCCTACGACACCAGGACATAGCCTGTTACGCGCGAGCCCAAGCAGATAACTGCCCACCTCCCACCCGACCGACCGAGGGGTGCAGCCGTATAACGCACGGCACGAATCGCGTGGACAAATACACAATAGAAAAAACAGACAAACAAATAATACTACAGCTATCTATTAGCTAAATGGGATAGGATAGATGTTTTAAGCATATTAATAGAAAACTCTGAGCCGATTACAGGGAATAGAAGGTTGTAATCAGAGCAGAGGACCCTAAAAGGTTCATGCATAACATAGTTAGAAGAACAACGACTAAGGGATAAAGGTATCAAAGGATGTCTACTCCGTCTACATGGTACCGACAGATTCACCTGAGCTAATAACTCAGGCGAGTCGATATCACCAATTAGGAGCTTGTGCATAAAAATGACACCAAGCATAATTCTACGGTTAGTTAGGGATGGAAGTTTAATCAAGAGAAGTCTACTAGAATACGAAGGCAAATTGACATTCCGATCCCAGCTTAAGCCACGAAGAGCAAATAACAAGAACTGCTTTTGAACGGATTCAAGTCTAATCTGGTGCGACTCATATTGAGGTGACCAAATGCAAGATCCATACTCTAAAATAGGACGGACAAGCGAAGTAAAAAGAACTTGAGTTGGATAGGGGTCATCAAATTCTTTTGACCATCTTTTAATGAAACCCAGGACACTCATGGCCTTTGCGACCGTGGTGGAAACATGGGTGTTAAAATTTAACTTATGGTCCATAAGTACGCCCAAATCATTCATATTATTTAGACGTTCTAGAGGGCTATTGTTTAGAAAATAAGTGACCAGTTGAGGAGAGTTACGGAAAAAAAGTCATTACCTTACATTTGGTAGTGTTAAGATTTAGTAGATTAAACTGGCACCAGGATTGAAAGTTTTTAAGATCAGCTTGTAGCCGACTAAATGAATCTGTATCTTTATGAGTAAGACAAAGTTTGACATCGTCAGCATATTACTTTTTTTACTATTTTACTTGATTACTCTAGGTATACTAAGAATATAAAGAAGAGCTTTGCCATCTGATGCAATGTTAACTTCGGTAAATTCTATTAGCTCTTCGATATTTACAAATGCTAGACTTTCTTCCACAATTGACTGACTTATCGTGATTTCTGCAGGAGATAAAATTAAGGAATTTACTATATTGGCCTTAGCGCAATCTATTCCATAGATAATGTTGGTTAATTCTTCTCTTAGTAAGATTAATTAATATTTTGTTATTTATATTTCTTTAGTTTTTTCGTTTGTTTCGGGTTTTTAAGTAACCAATTGTTGGTTATTTTAATTAGGTCGTTTATCTTATTTTTTGCCAAGTTATTAATTATTTCTTGCTTATTATTGTTTTTTAATTGTTCATTTATTTTGTCAACCACGATTCTGTGATCTTCATGGTCCGGGGTACCCGGGTGCCGTTTCCTCGCTGTTCCAAGTATGTCTAGAGAACGTATGCATCTGAATCTCATTGGCTTTATTTGTTTGATTTCATTTTCGATACGAGTTATTTCATATACTAAGTACGCTGGTGGTACGGACTTGTTCTTGTTGCGTTCTCAACGACCTCCTTCAATATCGGTAATGCCTGTTAATTTTTTTCTACCTCTTCAACGTGAATGATGTTGAAGGTCCCATTCTGTCTCTCTGCCATTCCGTTTTCCAACATTATTACCGTAGATTTTGAGTAATCTAAAAAAGTCGTGTGTCCCTAGCAGACCGGTAACAAGGTTAACCTCTCAAAAGAGGAAGGTTATCTCTATATTTAAAGGGATTTATGTAGACTATCCTGCCTGATCTGGTTTTGACTTGAGTGTTTAAATCTTCGGCTAACGTTTCTTTCTTTTATCTTGTCTTAATTTAAAACCCAATCGCTTAATAATCCCAACGTATACTACATCGCCTGGATCAAATGATCCGTTAAATGTACTAAGTTTCTTGCAAAGAATGCTTCTATTGGTTTCTTGTTAGTGCAACTGTAAATTGTTGAATGAAATCTTTTGATTTGTTTTTGTCATTCTGAAAGCTATCAATAACTCGCGTAGTGGTTCTGCTGCCTTTGAATTTACAAGTTTTACCTGCGCATATTTAGTAAACTTGTCTATTGCTGTTCAAATGATTTTATTTTGTGTTGAATATATGTAAGTCTATATGGATTATTTCATCTGGATAAGTTGGAATAGGTGTTGGTTGTATTTCTTAGTTTGGTGTGTGTCTTTGATTATTCGAATGCTTACATGTTTGGCAAGCATTTACAACAGCTTTAATTTTCTTCTTCATACCGGATAAAATCTTTTTTTTATTCTCTATAGCATTTCTATGGGCTTTAACGTGATCTTTGGCTATGATATCTTACTACTGGCTTTGATCATGTACATCTGTAGTTTGAATTCGCGAGAATCTTGGCTTATAGCTCCTAAAATGTTCCGGAAATATCAGTTGGATTTTTCTTATGATACTTTCAGAGGTGAAAAACCATGCACTATTTAGGATTCATCGGAATAGTTATTATACCCTTGCAAAAAGGGTATATTAATTTTGGTCAGAAGTGTGCAACGCATAGAACGAAGCATCTAATACCATACAAAGTATGTATATATATATTCTTAATTAGCACGACGAGACGAGTTCAAATAGCCATGTCCGTCTGTCTGTCAAAAAAAAAAAAAACTTTCACTCGTTGCAGAGGACGGACGTGTTTTTTTTTGCGCTTATCAATTTTTATTTTTTTCTCGCGATTAAATACTTTTACAAATTTCTTAAATTCATTATCGGTTTAATTAATAATAATTTCAACATCCGAATTTTATTTTCATTTCGCGAATTCTTGCTGTCGCTTTTGTTTAAATTTAAATAATATCAAAACTTACAACAATACTTGCATTAGCGGTGTTGTTGTTTTGCTTATCTCTTTTGCGTTTGTGTCTTTACCGTTTTAACTAACTCTCGCGCTCTTGCGTACAAATTGCTGTTGCATGTGTTCAATTTGACGCGCTCTCCCGCTCTTTCCTATTCTTGATTGATTTGCGCTCTCGTCTTTTGCCTACCCGCGACTCTGTGATACGTGTTTTTGTTTTTGTGCTTTCATCTCTTTTTATTCTTTAGTTGTGAAGGCTTACTCTGCACATTAACCCTTGTGTCAGAACTGGTCAGTATATTCTTATACACAGAATTTTTACCCTTAGAATTTTTATTTTTTATTTTTTGTATTTCCTTTTTTAATTAAATTAAACTTTTTGATAAAATGGTTGTCTGCTCAAAAAATAATTGCATAGTTGCCACTAATGCGGTTGACTCCCATGATTATATTCTTTGTTGGTTGTGTGACAATGCGGTTCACGTTAAGTGTGCAGGTTACACAGGCAGAATCAAGGAGTCTATTGCTAAAGGTGGTGGCTTAAAATATGGATGTGATGCTTGTCGGGAGGTCGAGAATGAGATGCGCTCTTTCATGAGGCGGACTAGAGATAGTTTTGACACTTTAAGGGCAGGTTTTAAAAAACTCCAAGCGGAGTTTGCTGCGGTGGAGACTCAGTTCAGAAGTTTATCGCTTATGAATGAGTCTCCGAAACGTAAAAGGACCAGTCCTTGGGGTGTTTCTGTATCTGTAGATCCGCCAGCGTCTCTTATCGTCCCCGACCGGTCTCATGCACCGTCCACTCCTAATGTACAGATATTGATTTCGTTTAAGAGCCCTGTTGTGAATGCTATTAGTAAGGAATTACCGGTATCACCTGGGAATGATCTCTTAAAAACGAAGCCTATTGTAGTGTCCGATGTGTCCGGGCAATTACCCATTCCAATGGAAATTGCCGATAGTTCTAAAAGTATCGAGGGCCCCGTAAACAAGTTAACTGCTGCAGTGGGTGACTTGTCCAACGTTACTGCTGCGGCGCTTCGGGACCGCGGCCTCTCGTTGGCATACCACCAAAGAAACATATATTTGTTTCTAGGCTAGACCCTGTTGTCACATCTGATGATGTAATAGCCTATATTCGGAAGAAAGTTAACGTCTCGAATAGAAGAAGTTTAAATTTTCTTGTTCTCGGGACATTTCGTCCTTTAAAATTAGTGTTTCTGCCAATATCTTCGACACTATATGTCGAGAAGACTTTTGGCCGAAATATATAATAGTTAAGGAATATACTGTAAAAAGAAAAATCGGCAACCGATTCGCTTGCCAACAACAACAACTAATACTATTCCTGTCACATCAGCATCTGCTGGTGTGTCAAAAAACTAGCTTCATCCCTTAGCCTGGGTTACCAGAACGTTAGAGGACTGAAATCTAAACTTTCTAATCTCTTTGTAGATAGTCTTTCTTTTGAGCATAACATTCTAGCTTTTAAAGAGACGTGGCTAAAACCTGATATTGCTGATGCATCGGTTTTTTCCTCAAACTTTTCTATATTCAGACGTGACCGGATTTCTCGCATAGGTGGTGGCGTTCTCATAGCTGTTGATGCTGCTTTATCATCTGAAATGATTCAATTTTTCTAGTACCCAGGAGATTGAGTTTGTCGGTGTTAAAGTAAATTTTAAATCTTTTAATGCTTTCATTACTTGTTCCTATATTCCACCATTGTCAGACATGGTGGTATATTTAAATCATTTAGAGGCAATTCAGTTTGTCTCCTCCTTAGTTTCCAGTCAAGACTTGCTCATAGTTGTAGGTGATTTTAATTTACCCGCTTTAGCATGGTCACTAACAGATGAATCTACCACGTTGCTGCCCTCTTTGTCACATGACTTCATTGATGGCCTTCTAGGCTTATCTTTATCCCAAGTCAATCCTGTCTTAAATTCTAATGGAAAATCGTTAGATCTTATTTTTGTATTGGATTCTTCTTATTGTGAGATTTCTAGGATCGAACCATTTGTTCTTGAAAAATTGATTTGCCCTTGCTTTCACCATTACTTGGTTCAAATGAGTTACCTCTAACTAGGTGCTTTCGTAAGACTGACTTTGCCAGCCTTAATGAAAACATTGCTACTACCGATTGGTCTTATCTGTACAATTGTAGAGATATGAACTCAGCTGTTCGTTTTTTCTATGATACTCTGAATTCACTCTTTGATATGTGTGTGCCTCTTGGTAGGCTGAAGCGGCTTAACAAACCTCGCTGGTTCTCTCGTGAGTTATCCAATTTGAAAAATGTGAAGACACGGTATTATAAGAAGTTTCAAAAAACACGTCGTTCATCAGATTATGCTCTGTATACAGTCGCTCGTTCAAAGTTCATGATGCTTAATACACAATGCTATAAGAATTATCTTCAGCGGTGTAAGCTTCAGTTTTCTTCTGACCCTAAACAATTTTATAACTTTGTTAATTCTAAACGTAAGACCTCTGTGCACCCATTTTTTTGTCTTTTCAAAATAAAAAAGCGAGCACTGATCAGGCAATTGCCGTTATGTTTGCGAATTTTTTCAAAACAACCTATTCCTCAACGGAATATCGAGCAAGTCCGTATCCTTATCATTTAGAAAAAGCTAATTGCATTTTCAATCCAGTGATTGATGGAAGTTCTCTTCTTAGCGAACTTAAACTAGTTAAACCTAATTATTCTCCGGGGCCAGATGGTCTTCCCGGATGTGTACTCAGGTTCTGTGCAAACGCATTATGTAAACCCATTTTAAAATTGTTTCTATTGTCTGTCGAATCTTCCTCTTTTCCACATATTTGGAAGGAGTCGTATATCATTCCTCTGCATAAAAATGGCAAAAAGTCAGAAGCCTCTAACTATAGGGGTTTCTCAAAATTGTCCGCTATTCCGAAAGCTTTTGAGAAAATTATAACTTCTCAAATGCAACATTTTTGCAGCTCTATTATTTCGCCATCCCAACATGGGTTTGTGAAACGTAGATCTACAACCACTAACCTTTTAGAATTTACATCAATAATTATCAAGGGGTTCAAAAATGGTAAGCAAACTGATGTAATATATACTGACTTTAGCAAAGCCTTTGATTCCGTTAATCATACTCTATTACTTCCTAAGCTGAGCGACATTGGGTTTCCACACCTTTTCCTTTCTTGGGTTCGAGAATATTTAACAAATAGAAAACAGAAGGTACTTTTTAAGTCTTCTTTTTCCGCTTCCATTCCTGTGACTTCTGGTGTACCTCAAGGTAGTCATCTTGGCCCTCTGCTCTTCACACTATTTATTAACGATCTTCCATCAGTCATTGTTCATTCGCGCGTGCTTATGTATGCTGACGATGTCAAACTTTGTCTTACTCATAAAGATACAGATTCATTTAGTCGGCTACAAGCTAATCTTAAAAACTTTCAATCCTGGTGCCAGTTTAATCTACTAAATCTTAACACTACCAAATGTAAGGTAATGACTTTTTTCCGTAACTCTCCTCAACTGGTCACTTATTTTCTAAACAATAGCCCTCTAGAACGTCTAAATAATATGAATGATTTGGGCGTACTTATGGACCATAAGTTAAATTTTAACACCCATGTTTCCACCACGGTCGCAAAGGCCATGAGTGTCCTGGGTTTCATTAAAAGATGGTCAAAAGAATTTGATGACCCCTATACAACTCAAGTTCTTTTTACTTCGCTTGTCCGTCCTATTTTAGAGTATGGATCTTGCATTTGGTCACCTCAATATGAGTCGCACCAGATTAGACTTGAATCCGTTCAAAAGCAGTTCTTGTTATTTGCTCTTCGTGGCTTAAGCTGGGATCGCAATGTCAATTTGCCTTCGTATTCTAGTAGACTTCTCTTGATTAAACTTCCATCCCTAACTAACCGTAGAATTATGCTTGGTGTCATTTTTATGCACAAGCTCCTAATTGGTGATATCGACTCGCCTGAGTTATTAGCTCAGGTGAATCTGTCGGTACCATGTAGACGGAGTAGTCCTTTGATACCTTTATCCCTTAGTCGTTGTTCTTCTAACTATGTTATGCATGAACCTTTTAGGGTCCTCTGCTCTGATTACAACCTTCTATTCCCTGTAATCGGCTCAGAGTTTTCTATTAATATGCTTAAAACATCTATCCTATCCCATTTAGCTAATAGATAGCTGTAGTATTATTTGTTTGTCTGTTTTTTCTATTGTGTATTTGTCCACGCGATTCGTGCCGTGCGTTATACGGCTGCACCCCTCGGTCGGTCGGGTGGGAGGTGGGCAGTTATCTGCTTGGGCTCGCGCGTCTGGATCAACGCAAACTCCTCCTACACCGTAAGAGCTACAGATCTGAAAATTTTGCACGTAGGCTTGTATATCTCGGATTCAGCCGGATCGGACGACTATGTCAAATAGCTCGCATACAAACGCCAAAATCACGAACAGTGACTTTTCTTAATTGCCAGCACTCTGTGTCTTAAAGAGGTGGCCAAATGAAATGTTTCTGTTTCTGGAAGTGTCGGCTTTTAGCATGTTACCACTTTTAGCTAAAGACAAATTATTATTACCGTCATTAGCGACTATTATTATTTTCCACTTAACATTGAAATGTATTCGCTTTCAGTATAAAAGCAGTAATATATATTCGTATTATTTAAAGGGCGTTGTAAATATTTCTGAAATTGTTTTAAGTTTCGTTGTATATGGGTATGTATTTTTTGATCCTCCGCTTAAATATCCAGACTTTCTTCGTTCATTTCTTTTGTTTTAAATATGGGGAAATATAAAGCAAACACAATACATATAATAAATGAATACTGACATACAAATAAAAATTTGCAAATTTATGTGTATTCATGCCACCGGGTAAAAAGCAGTGAGCGGCGAAGAGCAGTGAGCAGTGAGGAGGATTTTTTGATCCTCGGCGGATACAGTCACTCCAAAAAACGTGACTTGAATTCTGATGGGAATCGCTATTGGCATTCTAATTCGAGAATTGTCCATGACCACCCGCACTTTTTATATTAACTCCAGTTTTTCTTGAATTACTTGTACCAACTCATCATACCAGAAGAAATTGGCAACCGCCAAGTGTTGGTATTTATTTGGATTTTTCCGGATTTAACCGCCCTTTCACGAACAAATGGTCGTTCGGGATATCCTTCCGCTCCTCCAGTTTTCATCGGCGGAATTTTGGATAAGTACAACATTTATTATTATCAATATTTTTATCGTACCACATGACATACCAATTAAAGTGTGAGGTTTCCCGCTCTTCCATAGCGATTTGCACACTTTTATACACTTGTGCATATGTGCATATTGTATTGTTTCTTCCGACCCATTTTGTGTTTGTCCAGTGTTTTTATATTTGAAATAAACTTACTTTCAAATTTACTCCACCCACATACATACATATGTAAATTTTCTTCCCCACATGTACATTTATTTCCACAGCTAGCTGTTCGCTAAAACTGCACAAAAATTTAATAGTGGCATGTCAATTGTTCCCCAGCTTAAAATCTCGCTCAAATTAGAAAAAATAGTGCGAGCCTCAAGGCTTCGTCCGTTTGCTCAGCTGTGGAGATCCACGAAGCGCTTAAAGTGCCG
Organism: Drosophila tropicalis; assembly: GCF_018151085.1. Taxonomy (NCBI): domain Eukaryota; kingdom Metazoa; phylum Arthropoda; class Insecta; order Diptera; family Drosophilidae; genus Drosophila; species Drosophila tropicalis. The sequence goes on along the minus strand of NW_027172360.1, from coordinate 973,321 downwards.
GCCCGAGTGCGGACGTGTAACTTGAACGCTCGCAGCCCTCGGAAAGCTCGCTTCTCTCACAAAAGAACATAAAAAAAAAGAATTGAATACTCAAAATTCCACATAAATTATCATGTGGCGAAATGGCATATAAATAATAACATGTCCAATAATAAATTTGCATTCCAAAAAATCTTGGTCTAGCGCCGCTAACATAACTTTCTATGCTTTAAGTAAAATGGGCGATGCCACTACTATTTTTTTGCTCACAGCTGTATACATGTATTTATGTATATATGTATGTATGTATATAAAATAATTAAAACAAAAATTATTAATTTTATTTTCAGCTTTTCATGAGTTGCAATTAAGTTTATACTATTGTTTTATCGACATTTGGACTTGTTTGGTACCCTTGGCTACGATCATTAAAAACCTTCATGGAAGTTATCAGTCGCCTTTTTCCAGTGAATCGCGGAGTATTTTTTTTTTTTTTTAGTCTAGCGGACGTTGACGATACTATGCGCAGTACGTTCAAGAGGGGTGCAGCCGTATAACGCACGGCACGAATCGCGTGGACAAATACACAATAGAACAGACAAACAAATATTACTATAGCTATCTATTAACTAAATGGGATAGGATAGATGTTTTAAGCATATTAATAGAAAACTCTGGCCCGATTACAGGGAATAGAAGATTGTAATCAGAGCAGAGGACCCTAAAAGGTTCATGCAAGGCATAGTTAGAAAAACAACGACTAAGGGATAAAGGTATCAAAGGATGTCTACTCCGTCTACATGGTACCGACAGATTTACCTGAGCTAATAACTCGGGCGAGTCGATATCACCAATTAGGAGCTTGTGCACAAAAATGACACCAAGCATAATTCTACGGTTAGTTAGGGACGGAAGGTTAATCAAGAGAAGTCTACTAGAATACGAAGGCAAAAGGACATTGCGATCCCAGCTTAAGCCACGAAGATCAAATAGCAAGAACTGCTTTTGAACGGATTCAAGTTTAATCTGGTGCGACTCAAATTGAGGTGACCAAATGCAAGATCCATACTCTAAAATTGGACAGACAAGCGAAGTAAAAAGAACTTTAGTTGTATAGGGGTCATCAAATTCCATTAACCATCTTTTAATGAAACCCAGGACACTCATGGCCTTTGCGACCGTGGTGGAAATTATGGTGTTAAAATTTAACTTATGATCCATAACTACGCCCAAAATATTCATATTGTTTAGACGTTTTAAAGGGCTATTGTTTAGAAAATAAGTGACCAGTTGAAGAGACTTACGAAAAAAAGTCATTACCTTACATTTGGTAGTGTTAAGATTTAATAGATTAAACTGGCACCAGGATTGAAAGTTTTTAAGATCAGCTTGTAGCCGACTAAATGAATTTGTATCTTTATAAGTAAGACAAAGCTTGACATCGTCAGCATACATAAGCACACGCGAATGAACAATGACTGATGGAAGATCGTTAATGAATAGTGTGAAAAGCAGAGGGCCAAGATGACTATCTTGAGGTACACCAGAAGTCACAGAAACGGAATCGGAAAAAAAAGACTTAAAAAGTACCCACTGTTTTCTATTTGTTAAATATTCTCGAACCCAAGAAAGGAAAAGGTGTGGAAACCCAATGTCGCTCAGCTTAGGAAGTAATAGAGTATGATTAACGGAATCAAAGGCTTTGCTGAAGTCAGTGTATATGACATCAGTTTGTTTAGCATTTTTGAACCCCTTGATAATTATAGAGGTAAATTCTAAAAGGTTAGTGGTTGTAGACCTACGTTTCACAAACCCATGTTGGGATGGCGAAATAGTTATAATTTTCTCAAAAGCTTTCGGAATAGCGGACAATTTTGAGATACCCCTGTAGTTAGAGGCTTCGGACTTTTTGCCATTTTTATGCAGAGGAAAGATATACGACTCTTTCCAAATAGATGGAAAAGAGGAAGATTCGACAGACAATAAAAACAATTTTAAAATGGCTTTACATAATGCGTTTGCACAAAATCTGAGTACACATCTAGGTAGACCATCTGGCCCCGGAGAATAATTAGGTTTAACTAGTTTAAGTTCGCTAAGAAGAGAACTTTCATCAATCACTGGATTGAAAATGCAATTAGCTTTGTCTAAATGATAAGGATACAGACTTGCTCGATATTCCGTTAAGGACTAGGTTGTTTTGAAAAAACTCGCAAACATAACGGCAATTGCCTGATCAGTGCTCGCTTTTTTATTTTGAAAAGACAAAAAAGATGGGTGCACAGAGGTCTTACGTTAGAATTAACAAAATTATAAAATTGTTTAGGGTCAGAAGAAAACTGAAGCTTAAACCGCTGAAGATAATTCGTATAGCATTGTGTATTAAGCATCATGAATTTTGAACGAGCGACTGTATACAGAGCATTATCTGATGAACGCCGTGTTTTTTGAAACTTCTTATAATATCGTGTCTTCACATTTTTCAAATTGGATAACTCACGAGAGAACCAGGGAGGTTTGTTAAGCCGCTTCAGCCTACCAAGAGGCACACAAATATCAAAGAGTGAATTCGGAGTATCATAGAAAAAACGAACAGCTGAGTTCATATCTCTACAATTGTACAGATAAGACCAATCGGTAGTGGTAATGTTTTCATTAAGGCTGGCAAAGTCAGTCTTACGAAAGCACCAAGTTAGAGGTAACTCATTTGAACCAAGTAATGGTGAAAGGAAGGGCAATTCAATTTTTAAATTTAATTCAATCCTAGAAACATCACAATAAGAAGAATCCAATACAAAAATAAGATCTAACGATTTTACATTAGAATTTAAGACAGGATTGACTTGGGATAAAGATAAGCCTAGAAGGCCATCAATAAAGACATGTGACAAAGAGGGCAGCAACATGGTACATTCATCTGTTGGTGTGGTCACCAACCATGCTAAAGCGGGTAAATTAAAATCACCTACAATTATGAGCATGTCTTGACTGGAAACTAAAGAGGAGACAAACTGAATCGCCTCTAAATGATTTAAATATACCACCATGTCTGACAATGGTTGAATATAGGAACAAGTAATGAAAGCATTAAAAGATTTAAAATTTACTTTAACACTGACAAACTCAATCTCCTGGGTACTAGAAAATTTAATCATTTCAGATGATAAAGCAGCATCAACAGCTATCAGAACGCCACCACCTATGCGAGAAATCCGGTCACGTCTGAATATAGAAAAGTTTGTGGAAAAAACCGATGCATCAGCAATATCAGGTCTTAGCCACGTCTCTGTAAAAGCTAGAATGTTATGCTCAAAAGAAAGACTATCTACAAAGAGATTAGAAAGTTTAGATTTCAGTCCTCTAACGTTCTGGTAACCCAGGCTAAGGGATGAAGCTAGTTTTTTGACACACCAGCAGATGCTGATGTGACAGGAATAGTATTAGTTGTTGTTGTTGGCAAGCGAATCGGTTGCCGATTTTTCTTTTTTACAGTATATTCCTTAACTATTATATGTTTCGGCCAAAAGTCTTCTCGACATATAGTGTCGAAGATATTGGCAGAAACACTAATTTTAAAGGACGAAATGTCCCGAGAACAAGAAAATTTAAACTTCTTCTATTCGAGACGTTAACTTTCTTCCGAATATAGGCTATTACATCATCAGATGTGACAACAGGGTCTAGCCTAGAAACAAATATATGTTTTTTTGGTGGTATGCCAACGAGAGGCCGCGGTCCCGAAGCGTCAGCGGCAGCAGTAACGTTGGACAAATCACCCACTGCAGCCGTCAACTTGTTTACGATGCCCTCGATACTTTTAGAACTATCGGCAATATCCATTGGAATGGGTGATTGCCCGGAACCATCGGACACTTCAATAGGCATCGTTTTTAAGAGAGCAAAATAATAGTAGTGAAGGAACTTTCCATGCAGGAAACTTAAACTATTGCTAGAAGGTTGGATTTTTTAAATCTATTTCTTGTGTCAAGTGTTCCCGATAGAAGATTCATTAAAATATTTCAATTTGCCTACTTAAATGGGCCGTGATATCCAAATGTCTTTTGAGAAGAGCATTCACAACAAAAACCTTATAACTGACGGCAAAACTTACAGAGAAGTACGAAAAATGTTTAAAGGTTTTACAACTGCAGTTCAAAATGCATTAACAGATGAGAAAAAATAATAGTAAGAAAGGGCCGAAAGCTTAAAATCTCGCTCAAATTAGAAAAAGAATAGTGCGAGCCTCAAGGCTTCGTCAGTTTGCATCTGCTGTGGAGATCTAGGAAGAGCTTAAAGTGCCGGCCCGTGTACGGACAGTGCGGGAAGACTTAACCCTAGATAACTTGAACGCTCGCAGCCCTCGGAAAGTTCCGCTTCTCCCACAGAAGAACATAGAAAAACGAATTGAATACTCAAAATTGCACATAAATTAGCCTGTGGCGAAATGACACAACATACTGAGGTCAGATGACTCCAAAGTTGTGTTGTTTGTGAAATCTAGACTAAATGTTCGTCGACCGAAAAACACGGAGTAAAGTCCACCAAAACTATTAAACATGGCGAATGAAGTGTGTTGGTGTCGGGCTGTTTTTATACCCTTGTAGAGGGAATTATAAAATTGGTCAGCTGTTTGTAACGCACAGAAGGAGTTGTTTCCGACCCCTTAAAGTATATATTATTGATCAGAATGAGAAGCTGAGTCGATATAGCCATGTCCGTCTGTCCGCCCGCCCGTCAGTGAAAATCAACTTTTGCCATCTTAGGAGCTATCGGGATGAAACTGATATTTGAGCTAAAGCAGATAAATTATGAAAATTGTCAGGAACGGACCACCACACCATATAGTTATAGAAGAAACATAGATGTTGAAACTGGAGTATCTCTATGAAATTTTCTTATAAGATAGTTTTGAATATAAAACATCATGTGTCGAAATTTCAATCAGATCGGATACTACTTCGTCGTTGCTTGAAACCCATAGAGCAGCTGAGCACACGCATATGCGTGCCAATCGCAGAATGCATGGGGAAGAAGAAGAAAAAGAAATGTAAGTTGTACTTGGAATGTTTTGTCTGTGCAGTGATGAATTGAGTTACAGAAAAAGAGTTTCGAACATTTTAAAATATTATGGACAAGGAGGAAGAGAGTAGCTGCTACACAGCCAATCGCCGGTAGACTTCAGTAGACATGCCACTAATTATTAATGGGCTGATATTGAATTGGTCTTTGTTATTTTTTCCCTAAAATAATATTCTATACTTTGAAACTTTGTTGTGTTTAAATTATGTGCTACTATTATTTTGCTAGCCTCAACTTAGCACTGTTGACACAAAATCTTCATTATTTTCGAAAAATCAAAATGGAGTGGTTTTTTTTTACAATATAAATAATAACATGTCCAATAATAAATTTGCATACTAAAAAATCTTGGTCTAGCGCCGGTAACATAACTTTCTATGCTTTAAGTAAAATGGGCGATGCAACAACTATTTTTTTGCTCACAGCTGTATACATGTATATGTATACATGTATATGTATGTATGTATATAAAATAATTAAAACAAAAATGTTTAATTTTATTTTCAGCTTTTCATGGGTTGCAATTAAGTTTATACTAATTGCAACAATTGTTTTATCGACATTTGGACTTGTTTGGTACCCTTGGCTACGATCATTAAAAACCTTCATGGAAGTTATCAGTCGCCTTTTTCCAGTGAATCGTGGAGTATTTGAAGACAAAGTTGCCAGCTTTTGGTGTTCAGTGAACATTATTTTTAAATTAAAGTATGGTATATTTGAAGGAGTTCAATGACTTCCATCTTTTATAGAAAATATTTTTCAAATCATATGGCGTTAATTTGTTTGGGTACTACACTTTTTGCTTCGCTACCTACAAATTTGGCAGTTCTTCACCGAAGAAGCCAACTTGGCTTCTTACTATCTCTATTCAACACTGCTGCTAGTTTTTTTTTATTCTCATATCAAGCATGTATTTGTAGGCTGTTTTTTTATACCCTTGCAGAGGCTATTAGAAAATTGGTTCGATGCACACGCATACACTCAAACGCAACGCTACATCACCTGTATGGGTATGCGTGCCTATCGCAGTATGGTACATGCACACATGCAAGGGAATGTTGAAGAAGACGAACAAAAAATATAAATGATATTTGGAATGTTTTGTCTGTGCATTGATGAATTAAGTTACAGTAAAGTAGTTTTAACATATAAAAATATTATGGCCAAGAACTGCAAGTGTATATAAACTGCGGCACAACCGAAGTAAGCCTCTTTGATATTTTTATACCATGCACCCATAGGGTGAAATAGTGTATTAAAATCGCCAAAATGTATGTAACAGGCAGAAGGAAGCTTTTCCGACCCCATAAAGTATATTTATTTTTAATCAGCACTAACAGCTGAGACGATCTAGCCATGTCCGTCCGTTTGAACCAGTAGATCTCGGAGACTATAAAAGATAGAGCCACTAAATTTGGTATGTAGACTTGTGCAGTATGAACAGTTATCGAGGTTGTTTCAAATTTTTACCAAGCCACCATTCGCCCCCGCAAATTGAATAAAATCAATTTATAAAGACTATACTAGCTAGTGACACCGAATTTGATATGTATACTGGATTAGTATGCGCGAGGATTTTGTTTAGTTCAAAATTCAAAATTTCTTTAATTCAAAAAGGCAGGAGTTGGCCGTAGGCTACTGTCGGCGCTAAAATCCGCGTGTGTTTGTAAGAATGAGCGAGATTGCATATGCTACGATGAGTCATGTAAAATAATTTAATAAACATACATTTGGTCTTTCGAAATTTAAAATATTTGTTTCACCTGATGCATGGTATACCAAAGTTGGCGAAACGACTTACTTACTTCATTTTGTCTATTTTCATACTTTCTTCTCTTAAATTGTTCAGGTACACGAAAAAACAGTTTTGCTTATTACGTTGCCAGCACTCTGTTTATTAAAGTGGTGGCCAAATGAAATGTTTCTGTTTCTGGAGGTGTCGGCCTTTAGCATGTTACCACTTTTAGCTGAAATTCTTTTAAGTTTCGTTGTATATGGTTATGTATTTTTTGATCCTCCGCTTAAATATCCAGACTTTCTTCGTTCATTTCTTTTGTTTTAAATATGGGGAAATATAAAGCAAACACAATACATATAATAAATGAATACTGACATACAAATAAAAATTTGCAAATTTATGTGTTTTCACCCCACCAGGTAAAAAGCAGTGAGCCGCGAAGAGCAGTGAGCAGTGAGGAGGATTTTTTGATCCTCGGCGGATACAGTCACTCCAAAAAAGTGAATTTAATTCTGATGGGAATCGCTATTGGCCTTCTAATTCGAGAATTTTCCAGGACCACCCGCACTTTTTATATTAACTTCAGTTTTTCTTTAACCGAATTATTTGGTGTGTGAAGATATTTGCCTGTAAATAAACCATAGTGTTTAAAACGAAGTTTTCGCTCGTTTTTAATTACTTGTACCAACTCACCATACCAGAAGAAATTGGGAACCGCCAAGTGTTGGTATTGATTTGGATTTTTCCGGAAATAACCGCTTTTCCACGAACATCGGCCCTTCGAGCCGGATATCCTTCCGCTCCTTCAGCTTGCATCGGCGGAATTCTTGATAAGTACAACATTTATTATTATCAATATTTTTATCGTACCACATGACATACCAATAAAAGTGTGAGGTTTCCCGCTCTTTCATAACGACTTGCACACATTTATACACTTGTGCATATGGGCATATTGTATTGTTTCTTCCGACCCATTTTGTGTTTGTCCAGTGTTTTTATATTTGCAATAAACTTACTTTCAAATTTACTCCACCCACATACATACATATGTAAATTTTCTTCCCCACATGTACATTTATTTCCACAGCTAGCTGTTCGCTAAAACTGCACAAAAATTGAATAGTGGCATGTCAATTGTTCCCCAGCTTAAAATCTCGCTCAAATTAGAAAAAATAGTGCGAGCCTCAAGGCTTCGTCCGTTTGCTCAGCTGTGGAGATCCACGAAGCGCTTAAAGTGCCGGCCCGAGTGCGGACGTGTAACTTGAACGCTCGCAGCCCTCGGAAAGCTCGCTTCTCTCACAAAAGAACATAAAAAAAAGAATTGAATACTCAAAATTCCACATAAATTATCCTGTGGCGAAATGGCATATAAATAATAACATGTCCAATAATAAATTTGCATTCCAAAAAATCTTGGTCTAGCGCCGCTAACATAACTTTCTATGCTTTAAGTAAAATGGGCGATGCCACTACTATTTTTTTGCTCACAGCTGTATACATGTATTTATGTATATATGTATGTATGTATATAAAATAATTAAAACAAAAATTATTAATTTTATTTTCAGCTTTTCATGAGTTGCAATTAAGTTTATACTATTGTTTTATCGACATTTGGACTTGTTTGGTACCCTTGGCTACGATCATTAAAAACCTTCATGGAAGTTATCAGTCGCCTTTTTCCAGTGAATCGCGGAGTATTTTTTTTTTTTTTTAGTCTAGCGGACGTTGACGATACTATGCGCAGTACGTTCAAGAGGGGTGCAGCCCTATAACGCACGGCACGAATCGCGTGGACAAATACACAATAGAACAGACAAACAAATATTACTATAGCTATCTATTAACTAAATGGGATAGGATAGATGTTTTAAGCATATTAATAGAAAACTCTGGCCCGATTACAGGGAATAGAAGATTGTAATCAGAGCAGAGGACCCTAAAAGGTTCATGCAAGGCATAGTTAGAAAAACAACGACTAAGGGATAAAGGTATCAAAGGATGTCTACTCCGTCTACATGGTACCGACAGATTTACCTGAGCTAATAACTCGGGCGAGTCGATATCACCAATTAGGAGCTTGTGCACAAAAATGACACCAAGCATAATTCTACGGTTAGTTAGGGACGGAAGGTTAATCAAGAGAAGTCTACTAGAATACGAAGGCAAAAGGACATTGCGATCCCAGCTTAAGCCACGAAGATCAAATAGCAAGAACTGCTTTTGAACGGATTCAAGTTTAATCTGGTGCGACTCAAATTGAGGTGACCAAATGCAAGATCCATACTCTAAAATTGGACAGACAAGCGAAGTAAAAAGAACTTTAGTTGTATAGGGGTCATCAAATTCTATTAACCATCTTTTAATGAAACCCAGGACACTCATGGCCTTTGCGACCGTGGTGGAAATTATGGTGTTAAAATTTAACTTATGATCCATAACTACGCCCAAAATATTCATATTGTTTAGACGTTTTAAAGGGCTATTGTTTAGAAAATAAGTGACCAGTTGAAGAGACTTACGAAAAAAAGTCATTACCTTACATTTGGTAGTGTTAAGATTTAATAGATTAAACTGGCACCAGGATTGAAAGTTTTTAAGATCAGCTTGTAGCCGACTAAATGAATTTGTATCTTTATAAGTAAGACAAAGCTTGACATCGTCAGCATACATAAGCACACGCGAATGAACAATGACTGATGGAAGATCGTTAATGAATAGTGTGAAAAGCAGAGGGCCAAGATGACTATCTTGAGGTACACCAGAAGTCACAGAAACGGAATCGGAAAAAAAAGACTTAAAAAGTACCCACTGTTTTCTATTTGTTAAATATTCTCGAACCCAAGAAAGGAAAAGGTGTGGAAACCCAATGTCGCTCAGCTTAGGAAGTAATAGAGTATGATTAACGGAATCAAACATCAGTGACATCAGTTTGTTTAGCATTTTTGAACCCCTTGATAATTATAGAGGTAAATTCTAAAAGGTTAGTGGTTGTAGACCTACGTTTCACAAACCCATGTTGGGATGGCGAAATAGTTATAATTTTCTCAAAAGCTTTCGGAATAGCGGACAATTTTAAAATACCCCTGTAGTTAGAGAAGCTTCGGACTTTTTGCCATTTTTATGCAGAGGAAAGATATACGACTCTTTCCAAATAGATGGAAAAGAGGAAGATTCGACAGACAATAAAAACAATTTTAAAATGGCTTTACATAATGCGTTTGCACAAAATCTGAGTACACATCTAGGTAGACCATCTGGCCCCGGAGAATAATTAGGTTTAACTAGTTTAAGTTCGCTAAGAAGAGAACTTTCATCAATCACTGGATTGAAAATGCAATTAGCTTTGTCTAAATGATAAGGATACAGACTTGCTCGATATTCCGTTAAGGACTAGGTTGTTTTGAAAAAACTCGCAAACATAACGGCAATTGCCTGATCAGTGCTCGCTTTTTTATTTTGAAAAGACAAAAAAGATGGGTGCACAGAGGTCTTACGTTAGAATTAACAAAATTATAAAATTGTTTAGGGTCAGAAGAAAACTGAAGCTTAAACCGCTGAAGATAATTCGTATAGCATTGTGTATTAAGCATCATGAATTTTGAACGAGCGACTGTATACAGAGCATTATCTGATGAACGCCGTGTTTTTTGAAACTTCTTATAATATCGTGTCTTCACATTTTTCAAATTGGATAACTCACGAGAGAACCAGGGAGGTTTGTTAAGCCGCTTCAGCCTCAAGAGGCACACAAATATCAAAGAGTGAATTCGGAGTATCATAGAAAAAACGAACAGCTGAGTTCATATCTCTACAATTGTACAGATAAGACCAATCGGTAGTGGTAATGTTTTCATTAAGGCTGGCAAAGTCAGTCTTACGAAAGCACCAAGTTAGAGGTAACTCATTTAAACCAAGTAATGGTGAAAGCAAGGGCAGTTCAATTTTTAAATTTAATTCAATCCTAGAAACATCACAATAAGAAGAATCCAATACAAAAATAAGATCTAACGATTTTACATTAGAATTTAAGACAGGATTGACTTGGGATAAAGATAAGCCTAGAAGGCCATCAATAAAGACATGTGACAAAGAGGGCAGCAACATGGTACATTCATCTGTTGGTGTGGTCACCAACCATGCTAAAGCGGGTAAATTAAAATCACCTACAATTATGAGCATGTCTTGACTGGAAACTAAAGAGGAGACAAACTGAATCGCCTCTAAATGATTTAAATATACCACCATGTCTGACAATGGTTGAATATAGGAACAAGTAATGAAAGCATTAAAAGATTTAAAATTTACTTTAACACTGACAAACTCAATCTCCTGGGTACTAGAAAATTTAATCATTTCAGATGATAAAGCAGCATCAACAGCTATCAGAACGCCACCACCTATGCGAGAAATCCGGTCACGTCTGAATATAGAAAAGTTTGTGGAAAAAACCGATGCATCAGCAATATCAGGTCTTAGCCACGTCTCTGTAAAAGCTAGAATGTTATGCTCAAAAGAAAGACTATCTACAAAGAGATTAGAAAGTTTAGATTTCAGTCCTCTAACGTTCTGGTAACCCAGGCTAAGGGATGAAGCTAGTTTTTTGACACACCAGCAGATGCTGATGTGACAGGAATAGTATTAGTTGTTGTTGTTGGCAAGCGAATCGGTTGCCGATTTTTCTTTTTACAGTATATTCCTTAACTATTATATGTTTCGGCCAAAAGTCTTCTCGACATATAGTGTCGAAGATATTGGCAGAAACACTAATTTTAAAGGACGAAATGTCCCGAGAACAAGAAAATTTAAACTTCTTCTATTCGAGACGTTAACTTTCTTCCGAATATAGGCTATTACATCATCAGATGTGACAACAGGGTCTAGCCTAGAAACAAATATATGTTTTTTTGGTGGTATGCCAACGAGAGGCCGCGGTCCCGAAGCGTCAGCGGCAGCAGTAACGTTGGACAAATCACCCACTGCAGCCGTCAACTTGTTTACGATGCCCTCGATACTTTTAGAACTATCGGCAATATCCATTGGAATGGGTGATTGCCCGGAACCATCGGACACTTCAATAGGCATCGTTTTTAAGAGAGCAAAATAATAGTAGTGAAGGAACTTTCCATGCAGGAAACTTAAACTATTGCTAGAAGGTTGGATTTTTTAAATCTATTTCTTGTGTCAAGTGTTCCCGATAGAAGATTCATTAAAATATTTCAATTTGCCTACTTAAATGGGCCGTGATATCCAAATGTCTTTTGAGAAGAGCATTCACAACAAAAACCTTATAACTGACGGCAAAACTTACAGAGAAGTACGAAAAATGTTTAAAGGTTTTACAACTGCAGTTCAAAATGCATTAACAGATGAAAAAAAATAATAGTAAGAAAGGGCCGAAAGCTTAAAATCTCGCTCAAATTAGAAAAAAGAATAGTGCGAGCCTCAAGGCTTCGTCAGTTTGCATCTGCTGTGGAGATCTAGGAAGAGCTTAAAGTGCCGGCCCGTGTACGGACAGTGCGGGAAGACTTAACACTAGATAACTTGAATGCTCGCAGCCCTCGGAAAGTTCCGCTTCTCCCACAGAAGAACATAGAAAAACGAATTGAATACTCAAAATTGCACATAAATTAGCCTGTGGCGAAATGACACAACATACTGAGGTCAGATGACTCCAAAGTTGTGTTGTTTGTGAAATCTAGACTAAATGTTCGTCGACCGAAAAACACGGAGTAAAGTCCACCAAGACTATTAAACATGGCGAATGAAGTGTGTTGGTGTCGGGCTGTTTTTATACCCTTGTAGAGGGAATTATAAAATTGGTCAGCTGTTTGTAACGCACAGAAGGAGTTGTTTCCGACCCCTTAAAGTATATATTATTGATCAGAATGAGAAGCTGAGTCGATATAGCCATGTCCGTCTGTCCGCCCGCCCGTCAGTGAAAATCAACTTTTGCCATCTTAGGAGCTATCGGGATGAAACTGATATTTGAGCTAAAGCAGATAAATTATGAAAATTGTCAGGAACGGACCACCACACCATATAGTTATAGAAGAAACATAGATGTTGAAACTGGAGTATCTCTATGAAATTTTCTTATAAGATAGTTTTGAATATAAAACATCATGTGTCGAAATTTCAATCAGATCGGATACTACTTCGTCGTTGCTTGAAACCCATAGAGCAACTGAGCACACGCATATGCGTGCCAATCGCAGAATGCATGGGGAAGAAGAAGAAAAAGAAATGTAAATTGTACTTGGAATGTTTTGTCTGTGCAGTGATGAATTGAGTTACAGAAAAAGAGTTTGGAACATTTTAAAATATTATGGACAAGGAGGAAGAGAGTAGCTGCTACACAGCCAATCGCCGGTAGACTTCAGTAGACATGCCACTAATTATTAATGGGCTGATATTGAATTGGTCTTTGTTATTTTTTTCCCTAAAATAATATTCTATACTTTGAAACTTTGTTGTGTTTAAATTATGTGCTACTATTATTTTGCTAGCCTCAACTTAGCACTGTTGACACAAAATCTTCATTATTTTCGAAAAATCAAAATGGAGTGGTTTTTTTTTTTACAATATAAATAATAACATGTCCAATAATAAATTTGCATACTAAAAAATCTTGGTCTAGCGCCGGTAACATAACTTTCTATGCTTTAAGTAAAATGGGCGATGCAACAACTATTTTTTTGCTCACAGCTGTATACATGTATATGTATACATGTATATGTATGTATGTATATAAAATAATTAAAACAAAAATGTTTAATTTTATTTTCAGCTTTTCATGGGTTGCAATTAAGTTTATACTAATTGCAACAATTGTTTTATCGACATTTGGACTTGTTTGGTACCCTTGGCTACGATCATTAAAAACCTTCATGGAAGTTATCAGTCGCCTTTTTCCAGTGAATCGTGGAGTATTTGAAGACAAAGTTGCCAGCTTTTGGTGTTCAGTGAACATTATTTTTAAATTAAAGTATGGTATATTTGAAGGAGTTCAATGACTTCCATCTTTTATAGAAAATATTTTTCAAATCATCATATGGCGTTAATTTGTTTGGGTACTACACTTTTTGCTTCGCTACCTACAAATTTGGCAGTTCTTCACCAAAGAAGCCAACTTGGCTTCTTACTATCTCTATACAACACTGCTGCTAGTTTTTTTTTATTCTCATATCAAGCATGTATTTGTAGGCTGTTTTTTTATACCCTTGCAGAGGCTATTAGAAAATTGGTTCGATGCACACGCATACACTCAAACGCAACGCTACATCACCTGTATGGGTATGCGTGCCTATCGCAGTATGGTACATGCACACATGCAAGGGAATGTTGAAGAAGACGAACAAAAAATATAAATGATATTTGGAATGTTTTGTCTGTGCATTGATGAATTAAGTTACAGTAAAGTAGTTTTAACATATAAAAATATTATGGCCAAGAACTGCAAGTGTATATAAACTGCGGCACAACCGAAGTAAGCCTCTTTGATATTTTTGTACCATGCACCCATAGGGTGAAATAGTGTATTAAAATCGCCAAAATGTATGTAACAGGCAGAAGGAAGCTTTTCCGACCTCATAAAGTATATTTATTTTTAATCAGCACTAACAGCTGAGACGATCTAGCCATGTCCGTCCGTTTGAACCAGTAGATCTCGGAGACTATAAAAGATAGAGCCACTAAATTTGGTATGTAGACTTGTGCAGTATGAACAGTTATCGAGGTTGTTTCAAATTTTTACCAAGCCACCATTCGCCCCCGCAAATTGAATAAAATCAATTTATAAAGACTATACTAGCTAGTGACACCGAATTTGATATGTATACTGGATTAGTATGCGCGAGGATTTTGTTTAGTTCAAAATTCAAAATTTCTTTAATTCAAAAAGGCAGGAGTTGGCCGTAGGCTACTGGCGGCGCTAAAATCCGCGTGTGTTTGTAAGAATGAGCGAGATTGCATATGCTACGATGAGTCATGTAAAATAATTTAATAAACATACATTTGGTCTTTCGAAATTTAAAATATTTGTTTCACCTGATGCATGGTATACCAAAGTTGGCGAAACGACTTACTTACTTCATTTTGTCTATTTTCATACTTTCTTCTCTTAAATTGTTCAGGTACACGAAAAAACAGTTTTGCTTATTACGTTGCCAGCACTCTGTTTATTAAAGTGGTGGCCAAATGAAATGTTTCTGTTTCTGGAGGTGTCGGCCTGTAGCATGTTACCACTTTTAGCTGAAATTCTTTTAAGTTTCGTTGTATATGGTTATGTATTTTTTGATCCTCCGCTTAAATATCCAGACTTTCTTCGTTCATTTCTTTTGTTTTAAATATGGGGAAATATAAAGCAAACACAATACATATAATAAATGAATACTGACATACAAATAAAAATTTGCAAATTTATGTGTTTTCACCCCACCAGGTAAAAAGCAGTGAGCCGCGAAGAGCAGTGAGCAGTGAGGAGGATTTTTTGATCCTCGGCGGATACAGTCACTCCAAAAAAGTGAATTTAATTCTGATGGGAATCGCTATTGGCCTTCTAATTCGAGAATTTTCCAGGACCACCCGCACTTTTTATATTAACTTCAGTTTTTCTTTAACCGAATTATTTGGTGTGTGAAGATATTTGCCTGTAAATAAACCATAGTGTTTAAAACGAAGTTTTCGCTCGTTTTTAATTACTTGTACCAACTCACCATACCAGAAGAAATTGGGAACCGCCAAGTGTTGGTATTGATTTGGATTTTTCCGGAAATAACCGCTTTTCCACGAACATCGGCCCTTCGAGCCGGATATCCTTCCGCTCCTTCAGCTTGCATCGGCGGAATTCTTGATAAGTACAACATTTATTATTATCAATATTTTTATCGTACCACATGACATACCAATAAAAGTGTGAGGTTTCCCGCTCTTTCATAACGACTTGCACACATTTATACACTTGTGCATATGGGCATATTGTATTGTTTCTTCCGACCCATTTTGTGTTTGTCCAGTGTTTTTATATTTGCAATAAACTTACTTTCAAATTTACTCCACCCACATACATACATATGTAAATTTTCTTCCCCACATGTACATTTATTTCCACAGCTAGCTGTTCGCTAAAACTGCACAAAAATTGAATAGTGGCATGTCAATTGTTCCCCAGCTTAAAATCTCGCTCAAATTAGAAAAAATAGTGCGAGCCTCAAGGCTTCGTCCGTTTGCTCAGCTGTGGAGATCCACGAAGCGCTTAAAGTGCCGGCCCGAGTGCGGACGTGTAACTTGAACGCTCGCAGCCCTCGGAAAGCTCGCTTCTCTCACAAAAGAACATAAAAAAAAGAATTGAATACTCAAAATTCCACATAAATTATCCTGTGGCGAAATGGCATATAAATAATAACATGTCCAATAATAAATTTGCATTCCAAAAAATCTTGGTCTAGCGCCGCTAACATAACTTTCTATGCTTTAAGTAAAATGGGCGATGCCACTACTATTTTTTTGCTCACAGCTGTATACATGTATTTATGTATATATGTATGTATGTATATAAAATAATTAAAACAAAAATTATTAATTTTATTTTCAGCTTTTCATGAGTTGCAATTAAGTTTATACTATTGTTTTATCGACATTTGGACTTGTTTGGTACCCTTGGCTACGATCATTAAAAACCTTCATGGAAGTTATCAGTCGCCTTTTTCCAGTGAATCGCGGAGTATTTTTTTTTTTTTTTTAGTCTAGCGGACGTTGACGATACTATGCGCAGTACGTTCAAGAGGGGTGCAGCCGTATAACGCACGGCACGAATCGCGTGGACAAATACACAATAGAACAGACAAACAAATATTACTATAGCTATCTATTAACTAAATGGGATAGGATAGATGTTTTAAGCATATTAATAGAAAACTCTGGCCCGATTACAGGGAATAGAAGATTGTAATCAGAGCAGAGGACCCTAAAAGGTTCATGCAAGGCATAGTTAGAAAAACAACGACTAAGGGATAAAGGTATCAAAGGATGTCTACTCCGTCTACATGGTACCGACAGATTTACCTGAGCTAATAACTCGGGCGAGTCGATATCACCAATTAGGAGCTTGTGCACAAAAATGACACCAAGCATAATTCTACGGTTAGTTAGGGACGGAAGGTTAATCAAGAGAAGTCTACTAGAATACGAAGGCAAATGGACATTGCGATCCCAGCTTAAGCCACGAAGATCAAATAGCAAGAACTGCTTTTGAACGGATTCAAGTTTAATCTGGTGCGACTCAAATTGAGGTGACCAAATGCAAGATCCATACTCTAAAATTGGACAGACAAGCGAAGTAAAAAGAACTTTAGTTGTATAGGGGTCATCAAATTCTATTAACCATCTTTTAATGAAACCCAGGACACTCATGGCCTTTGCGACCGTGGTGGAAATTATGGTGTTAAAATTTAACTTAAGATCCATAACTACGCCCAAAATATTCATATTGTTTAGACGTTTTAAAGGGCTATTGTTTAGAAAATAAGTGACCAGTTGAAGAGACTTACGAAAAAAAGTCATTACCTTACATTTGGTAGTGTTAAGATTTAATAGATTAAACTGGCACCAGGATTGAAAGTTTTTAAGATCAGCTTGTAGCCGACTAAATGAATTTGTATCTTTATAAGTAAGACAAAGCTTGACATCGTCAGCATACATAAGCACACGCGAATGAACAATGACTGATGGAAGATCGTTAATGAATAGTGTGAAAAGCAGAGGGCCAAGATGACTATCTTGAGGTACACCAGAAGTCACAGAAAAGGAATCGGAAAAAAAGACTTAAAAAGTACCCACTGTTTTCTATTTGTTAAATATTCTCGAACCCAAGAAAGGAAAAGGTGTGGAAACCCAATGTCGCTCAGCTTAGGAAGTAATAGAGTATGATTAACGGAATCAAAGGCTTTGCTGAAGTCAGTGTATATGACATCAGTTTGTTTAGCATTTTTGAACCCCTTGATAATTATAGAGGTAAATTCTAAAAGGTTAGTGGTTGTAGACCTACGTTTCACAAACCCATGTTGGGATGGCGAAATAGTTATAATTTTCTCAAAAGCTTTCGGAATAGCGGACAATTTTGAGATACCCCTGTAGTTAGAGGCTTCGGACTTTTTGCCATTTTTATGCAGAGGAAAGATATACGACTCTTTCCAAATAGATGGAAAAGAGGAAGATTCGACAGACAATAAAAACAATTTTAAAATGGCTTTACATAATGCGTTTGCACAAAATCTGAGTACACATCTAGGTAGACCATCTGGCCCCGGAGAATAATTAGGTTTAACTAGTTTAAGTTCGCTAAGAAGAGAACTTTCATCAATCACTGGATTGAAAATGCAATTAGCTTTGTCTAAATGATAAGGATACAGACTTGCTCGATATTCCGTTAAGGACTAGGTTGTTTTGAAAAAACTCGCAAACATAACGGCAATTGCCTGATCAGTGCTCGCTTTTTTATTTTGAAAAGACAAAAAAGATGGGTGCACAGAGGTCTTACGTTAGAATTAACAAAATTATAAAATTGTTTAGGGTCAGAAGAAAACTGAAGCTTAAACCGCTGAAGATAATTCGTATAGCATTGTGTATTAAGCATCATGAATTTTGAACGAGCGACTGTATACAGAGCATTATCTGATGAACGCCGTGTTTTTTGAAACTTCTTATAATATCGTGTCTTCACATTTTTCAAATTGGATAACTCACGAGAGAACCAGGGAGGTTTGTTAAGCCGCTTCAGCCTACCAAGAGGCACACAAATATCAAAGAGTGAATTCGGAGTATCATAGAAAAAACGAACAGCTGAGTTCATATCTCTACAATTGTACAGATAAGACCAATCGGTAGTGGTAATGTTTTCATTAAGGCTGGCAAAGTCAGTCTTACGAAAGCACCAAGTTAGAGGTAACTTTTGAACCAAGTAATGGTGAAAGGAAGGGCAGTTCAATTTTTAAATTTAATTCAATCCTAGAAACATCACAATAAGAAGAATCCAATACAAAAATAAGATCTAACGATTTTACATTAGAATTTAAGACAGGATTGACTTGGGATAAAGATAAGCCTAGAAGGCCATCAATAAAGACATGTGACAAAGAGGGCAGCAACATGGTACATTCATCTGTTGGTGTGGTCACCAACCATGCTAAAGCGGGTAAATTAAAATCACCTACAATTATGAGCATGTCTTGACTGGAAACTAAAGAGGAGACAAACTGAATCGCCTCTAAATGATTTAAATATACCACCATGTCTGACAATGGTTGAATATAGGAACAAGTAATGAAAGCATTAAAAGATTTAAAATTTACTTTAACACTGACAAACTCAATCTCCTGGGTACTAGAAAATTTAATCATTTCAGATGATAAAGCAGCATCAACAGCTATCAGAACGCCACCACCTATGCGAGAAATCCGGTCACGTCTGAATATAGAAAAGTTTGTGGAAAAAACCGATGCATCAGCAATATCAGGTCTTAGCCACGTCTCTGTAAAAGCTAGAATGTTATGCTCAAAAGAAAGACTATCTACAAAGAGATTAGAAAGTTTAGATTTCAGTCCTCTAACGTTCTGGTAACCCAGGCTAAGGGATGAAGCTAGTTTTTTGACACACCAGCAGATGCTGATGTGACAGGAATAGTATTAGTTGTTGTTGTTGGCAAGAGAATCGGTTGCCGATTTTTCTTTTTACAGTATATTCCTTAACTATTATATGTTTCGGCCAAAAGTCTTCTCGACATATAGTGTCGAAGATATTGGCAGAAACACTAATTTTAAAGGACGAAATGTCCCGAGAACAAGAAAATTTAAACTTCTTCTATTCGAGACGTTAACTTTCTTCCGAATATAGGCTATTACATCATCAGATGTGACAACAGGGTCTAGCCTAGAAACAAATATATGTTTTTTAGGTGGTATGCCAACGAGAGGCCGCGGTCCCGAAGCGTCAGCGGCAGCAGTAACGTTGGACACATCACCCACTGCAGCCGTCAACTTGTTTACGATGCCCTCGATACTTTTAGAACTATCGGCAATATCCATTGGAATGGGTGATTGCCCGGAACCATCGGACACTTCAATAGGCATCGTTTTTAAGAGAGCAAAATAATAGTAGTGAAGGAACTTTCCATGCAGGAAACTTAAACTATTGCTAGAAGGTTGGATTTTTTAAATCTATTTCTTGTGTCAAGTGTTCCCGATAGAAGATTCATTAAAATATTTCAATTTGCCTACTTAAATGGGCCGTGATATCCAAATGTCTTTTGAGAAGAGCATTCACAACAAAAACCTTATAACTGACGGCAAAACTTACAGAGAAGTACGAAAAATGTTTAAAGGTTTTACAACTGCAGTTCAAAATGCATTAACAGATGAGAAAAAATAATAGTAAGAAAGGGCCGAAAGCTTAAAATCTCGCTCAAATTAGAAAAAACAATAGTGCGAGCCTCAAGGCTTCGTCAGTTTGCATCTGCTGTGGAGATCTAGGAAGAGCTTAAAGTGCCGGCCCGTGTACGGACAGTGCGGGAAGACTTAACACTAGATAACTTGAACGCTCGCAGCCCTCGGAAAGTTCCGCTTCTCCCACAGAAGAACATAGAAAAACGAATTGAATACTCAAAATTGCACATAAATTAGCCTGTGGCGAAATGACACAACATACTGAGGTCAGATGACTCCAAAGTTGTGTTGTTTGTGAAATCTAGACTAAATGTTCGTCGACCGAAAAACACGGAGTAAAGTCCACCAAGACTATTAAACATGGCGAATGAAGTGTGTTGGTGTCGGGCTGTTTTTATACCCTTGTAGAGGGAATTATAAAATTGGTCAGCTGTTTGTAACGCACAGAAGGAGTTGTTTCCGACCCCTTAAAGTATATATTATTGATCAGAATGAGAAGCTGAGTCGATATAGCCATGTCCGTCTGTCCGCCCGCCCGTCAGTGAAAATCAACTTTTGCCATCTTAGGAGCTATCGGGATGAAACTGATATTTGAGCTAAAGCAGATAAATTATGAAAATTGTCAGGAACGGACCACCACACCATATAGTTATAGAAGAAACATAGATGTTGAAACTGGAGTATCTCTATGAAATTTTCTTATAAGATAGTTTTGAATATAAAACATCATGTGTCGAAATTTCAATCAGATCGGATACTACTTCGTCGTTGCTTGAAACCCATAGAGCAGCTGAGCACACGCATATGCGTGCCAATCGCAGAATGCATGGGGAAGAAGAAGAAAAAGAAATGTAAATTGTACTTGGAATGTTTTGTCTGTGCAGTGATGAATTGAGTTACAGAAAAAGAGTTTGGAACATTTTAAAATATTATGGACAAGGAGGAAGAGAGTAGCTGCTACACAGCCAATCGCCGGTAGACTTCAGTAGACATGCCACTAATTATTAATGGGCTGATATTGAATTGGTCTTTGTTATTTTTTCCCTAAAATAATATTCTATACTTTGAAACTTTGTTGTGTTTAAATTATGTGCTACTATTATTTTGCTAGCCTCAACTTAGCACTGTTGACACAAAATCTTCATTATTTTCGAAAAATCAAAATGGAGTGGTTTTTTTTTTTACAATATAAATAATAACATGTCCAATAATAAATTTGCATACTAAAAAATCTTGGTCTAGCGCCGGTAACATAACTTTCTATGCTTTAAGTAAAATGGGCGATGCAACAACTATTTTTTTGCTCACAGCTGTATACATGTATATGTATACATGTATATGTATGTATGTATATAAAATAATTAAAACAAAAATTTTTAATTTTATTTTCAGCTTTTCATGGGTTGCAATTAAGTTTATACTAATTGCAACAATTGTTTTATCGACATTTGGACTTGTTTGGTACCCTTGGCTACGATCATTAAAAACCTTCATGGAAGTTATCAGTCGCCTTTTTCCAGTGAATCGTGGAGTATTTGAAGACAAAGTTGCCAGCTTTTGGTGTTCAGTGAACATTATTTTTAAATTAAAGTATGGTATATTTGAAGGAGTTCAATGACTTCCATCTTTTATAGAAAATATTTTTCAAATCATCATATGGCGTTAATTTGTTTGGGTACTACACTTTTTGCTTCGCTACCTACAAATTTGGCAGTTCTTCACCGAAGAAGCCAACTTGGCTTCTTACTATCTCTATTCAACACTGCTGCTAGTTTTTTTTTATTCTCATATCAAGCATGTATTTGTAGGCTGTTTTTTTATACCCTTGCAGAGGCTATTAGAAAATTGGTTCGATGCACACGCATACACTCAAACGCAACGCTACATCACCTGTATGGGTATGCGTGCCTATCGCAGTATGGTACATGCACACATGCAAGGGAATGTTGAAGAAGACGAACAAAAAATATAAATGATATTTGGAATGTTTTGTCTGTGCATTGATGAATTAAGTTACAGTAAAGTAGTTTTAACATATAAAAATATTATGACCAAGAACTGCAAGTGTATATAAACTGCGGCACAACCGAAGTAAGCCTCTTTGATATTTTTATGCCATGCACCCATAGGGTGAAATAGTGTATTAAAATCGCCAAAATGTATGTAACAGGCAGAAGGAAGCTTTTCCGACCCCATAAAGTATATTTATTTTTAATCAGCACTACCAGCTGAGACGATCTAGCCATGTCCGTCCGTTTGAACCAGTAGATCTCGGAGACTATAAAAGATAGAGCCACTAAATTTGGTATGTAGACTTGTGCAGTATGAACAGTTATCGAGGTTGTTTCAAATTTTTACCAAGCCACCATTCGCCCCCGCAAATTGAATAAAATCAATTTATAAAGACTATACTAGCTAGTGACACCGAATTTGATATGTATACTGGATTAGTATGCGCGAGGATTTTGTTTAGTTCAAAATTCAAAATTTCTTTAATTCAAAAAGGCAGGAGTTGGCCGTAGGCTACTGGCGGCGCTAAAATCCGCGTGTGTTTGTAAGAATGAGCGAGATTGCATATGCTACGATGAGTCATGTAAAATAATTTAATAAACATACATTTGGTCTTTCGAAATTTAAAATATTTGTTTCACCTGATGCATGGTATACCAAAGTTGGCGAAACGACTTACTTACTTCATTTTGTCTATTTTCATACTTTCTTCTCTTAAATTGTTCAGGTACACGAAAAAACAGTTTTGCTTATTACGTTGCCAGCACTCTGTTTATTAAAGTGGTGGCCAAATGAAATGTTTCTGTTTCTGGAGGTGTCGGCCTTTAGCATGTTACCACTTTTAGCTGAAATTCTTTTAAGTTTCGTTGTATATGGTTATGTATTTTTTGATCCTCCGCTTAAATATCCAGACTTTCTTCGTTCATTTCTTTTGTTTTAAATATGGGGAAATATAAAGCAAACACAATACTTATAATAAATGAATACTGACATACAAATAAAAATTTGCAAATTTATGTGTTTTCACCCCACCAGGTAAAAAGCAGTGAGCCGCGAAGAGCAGTGAGCAGTGAGGAGGATTTTTTGATCCTCGGCGGATACAGTCACTCCAAAAAAGTGAATTTAATTCTGATGGGAATCGCTATTGGCCTTCTAATTCGAGAATTTTCCAGGACCACCCGCACTTTTTATATTAACTTCAGTTTTTCTTTAACCGAATTATTTGGTGTGTGAAGATATTTGCCTGTAAATAAACCATAGTGTTTAAAACGAAGTTTTCGCTCGTTTTTAATTACTTGTACCAACTCACCATACCAGAAGAAATTGGGAACCGCCAAGTGTTGGTATTGATTTGGATTTTTCCGGAAATAACCGCTTTTCCACGAACATCGGCCCTTCGAGCCGGATATCCTTCCGCTCCTTCAGCTTGCATCGGCGGAATTCTTGATAAGTACAACATTTATTATTATCAATATTTTTATCGTACCACGTGACATACCAATAAAAGTGTGAGGTTTCCCGCTCTTTCATAACGACTTGCACACATTTATACACTTGTATGTACATATTGTATTGTTTCTTCCGACCCATTTTGTCCAGTGTTTTTATACCATAGACCCATAGGGTGAAATGGTATATTAAAGTCGCCAAAATGTATGTTACCCTATAAAGTATATAAATTATGACCAGCCAAACAAATAAGTGAACGGAAGCGATTGCGACATAGCAGCAGACGCAGCGTCAGCAATTAGGCGGTCCCACAGAAATATTATCCTTCAGTTGAGGCGCATTGACCGCGGCTATCAACTGGATGGCAGGAGGCGCTGATTCAGCTATTCTTGGTTAGCTGTGGGTTTCTTGCGACATAATAAGATATTATAAGTTTAGTTTCTAGCAATATTTGGAGTCGACCAGTCGGTCGCCAATAAAGATCAAATATATCGAATTAATATAAATAACTGGCGCCCAACGTGTAAATAAAATAAAACAATCCGTAGGCGAAATGCTTCGAAAAGTAAGCGCGAATCCACGGAAAACATGGCGCGTGTGAATAATAATATTCGCAAAATAAAATTTGTGGCAAAATAAACAAAAATTAGGAGAACTAAAGTCGCAACAAAACAACATCAAAACATCGTCATCAACGCCCATTACTCTGACACTTGACTGACACCTGGGTACTTTAGTATAACTAAATATGGAGAAATATTAAGGAATTGCAGTCAATGTATTTCATGTAAGTGAGAATTTTGTTATTGATTTCCTTTTTCCCTTCCTTTTTTAGGGGGAAAAAAAACAACAAAATTTTTAATAAATTTTTGGTTATCACCCTATTTGCCATAACAAAGTGTAATAGTGAAAATTTTGATGACAAGTGACAATAATTGCAGTGACGAAGAGTTAGCTAAGCTGGGTGAGGGATAAAATTGTTATATCAAAAGCAAAAAGAATAAAATAAGAAAAATGAATGCTCAAGAAGTAATTAATATAATGAATAAAGCAAGGTAAACACTTAGAAAGCAAATTCGCGGAACAGTTAGAAGAAAAAATAGGTGCGTTAACCAGACAAGTTAATGAATTAAAAATTTCCACACCGGAAAAGTAAGTATATGAAACAGTAAAAGTAGTACCAGGAGTTGAGTGTAAGGAGCCACTTGATATAGTAGGATTAGTTCCGGAATTTAGTGGTAATCAAACAGAATATGTTGCATGGCTGTCAGCAGCAACATTTACATACGATCTGTTCCGTCCGTACAATGGCATTCAAGGCAATGGCGTCAAGCATTGGGAATAATCAGAAATAAAATCAAAGGTACGGCAAGTTCAACACTTTCATCCTATAACACCGTCTAGCAAGACTAGACTTCACTTACGCACATAAAACACCAGCTCGTGTCATAAAACAAAAGTTGGGTGTGCTTAGGCAGGGTGAATTGTTCCTTTTAGAGTATTACGACGAAGTCGAAAAAACTTTGACCCTCCTAACAAACAAAACGTTGATGACTCATGATATGTCAACAGCCTTAGCTCTCAACGAGCGGCATCGGGAGGATGCCTTGCATTCATTCGTTCCAGACTGAAAAAGTCTCTTAAGGCACACGTTTTACCGGCAAGGCCCAAGACTGCCAATTGCCCTTGCGATGGCACAAGTCAGTAACGAGTATGCCAATTTCGCTGCAACCTTTGCAAATAAAAATTCAATTAACAATTCCCAAGAACATTCAAAGAAATCTGAGTACCATCACGATGGTCAATTCGGGTCAAAATAAAAAACCACATTTCACTATGCTGGCAAGGAAAACCAAAGTTCCAGACAATTCACCAGTTCAAAATGGAAACTTCAGGGACGCAACCAAACTCAGTCCGTGGAACCAATGGACACTGATCCATCCACATCGCGGTTTAAACAATGCAAGGGAATAAAAAAAGAGCTGACAAAAATTATCAGGTTGGAGACAAGGTATGGGTGAAGTCCAATAAACGATTAGGTAACAAACTGTCCCCGTTATATACGGAAGGTACAGTGGAGGCAGACCTGAGAACGTCTGTTCTCATAAAGGGGAAGGTGGTCCATAAGGACAACCTTCGATAAAACATTTTTATTATTTTTTAATTTTTATTCATTTATCATTTAGAAATAAACTAGTGCTGCCGTTGTATATGGTTATATATTTTTTGATCCTCTGCTTAAACAAACAACTGCCTATCAGCAGCGAAAACCTTTCGTGAATTTGCCGTTAAGTCGACAAAATGTGAACCATAATCAGGTTGTCCCAGACGGTGACGAAGATTATGAGTCGAAAGCGGAGGAAATATTATATTAAACCATTGTCCGAACTAAAACACATTGTCCCAGAACAAAGTCCGTTTCAAGTTAGTTCCATCCATGGCTCCTCCTCTGTCAATACAAAATGTAAAATCAACCTCTTCGGAAAAAATAGTTTTTCTTCATTCAAAGGTGAACGCCACCATCAATTTTACGGAAGGCAAAATTTTTTTTAATGGGGGGCTCTGAGGATATTAAATTGCAAAAATGTGTGGACGTAAATTTCATTGAAATAGATGAAGAAGATGTTCCTCCTGCTATGAAAGGGAAATTTAAGAAAATGATTAAGCTAAGAGCTTCTTCATTTTCACACCCAAATGTAGCTTTAGCATTCAATATAAACACGGTGGCAACCATTCGAGCACAGGGAGAACCTGTTGTTTCAAGATTATATCAATATCCGTTGGGGGTATCTGACTTCGTTAATGCGGAGACGGCATTATACGACCGCCTAGATCGCCCATTTGGGTTGTAGACAAAAAAAGCGTTGACGAACACGGCCATAAAAAGAAAAGCCATTCTTTTCTTGATTTTCGAAAATTAAATCAAGTAACTGTGCCGGACAAGTATCCGATTCCCTCTATTACGACAATACTGTCGAACATGGAAAAAGCACAGTATTTGTCAACTTTGGACCATAAGTCGGAATTTCACCAGATTGAGCTGGCAGAGGGGGATAGGGAGAAAATCGCCTTCTCTGTCAACAGTGGGAAGTACGAATTTTGTCGACTCTTATTCGGACTAAAAAGCGCCCTTAGTATTTCACATTGACATTATTCTGCAGGCGATGCAGGTATAAGAGTTTCCCAGAAAAATTCGAAGTTTTTCAAAAAAAGCGTCGAATACCTCGGTTTTGTTGTTGCTAGGGCAGGTATAAAAACCTCGCCAGAGTCAGTCTATTACAACAATGATTTCAAGAATATTGCGGGACAGCGAACCCGATCTAGCGATTAATGAAAGGGAACTCTTGGCAATCGCTTGGGCTTTAAAAACACTTCGAAATTACCTATACGGAGTGAGAGACTTGTAACGATCCTTTTTCGTCCTTCGGGATATTTACAATTATCTCTTGGGCTAGGTTCGGCACAACAAAATTTATTTTGTGCCCCGGTGAAATTAGAATAGGTTTGTTTAATGATTTGTCTTGGTGGTATGTTTATTTACGATTGTTTATGGGCTTGGTTGGATATGACAAGTTTCTTTTAGAGGAGTCCCGAGCTCTTTCCTGGAATTTCGGTAACAGGATATATCCTTGTACCTTCCAATATGCTGGGGATCGTCCTGGAGCAGTTTGTCCTTACTCGATTCTTGCCTAAACACGGTGTTTTAGTCCTATTCCAAGGACTTGCTGGTTATAGGATAATTTGAGAGGTTACTTGTAAGGCCGTCTCGAATTATTCTGACTTTTCTTGATCCTTTCACTTGTTTTGTTTCACTAGTCTGAGCCTTTAAGGTTACTCGTAAGGCCTTAAAAACTCCCTTGGTTGATCATGACTTGTATACTTGAGTCAATTAGTTCCACGTCTAAACTAAGACTGCCGGCTCTGTCGAGCGTGGTCCCTTAAAAAAATCCCGAGATGCCCATAGGGCGCTGGCTGCGGCGTCGAGCTGTTGGCAGCGGCGTTGGGATCGTGTCAGAAGTGGGTCGCCTCTTCCGGCGAATTCTGCTTCTGTTTTTCCTGTTTCTTTGTGCCGTAATTTACATATAACTGGAGACAAAAACCCTGTCACTTCATAGGGGCCTCCAAATCTTGGTGCCAACTTTGCTGCGAATCCTTCGGCCGCATTCGAGAGATGGTGTTCTTTTGCCCATACTGTGGTTCCAATTGTTGGTCTCCACTCTCTCCTCCTTAGGTTATAGTGACGTGCCTGATCTTGTGACGCCGTCTCCAGATTACGTCTTATTAGCTCGAACAGCTCTTGTACTTGTTTTGCCTTCGCCTCTGGTGGTACGCTTTGCTTTCCTGTGCCTGTCGTGACACTATCGTATATCGCGCCTGGCATTCTAGGTTCACGTCCTTGTATCACATATGCTGGCGTAAATCCAGTTGACTCTGATTGACTAGTATTTACAGCCAGTGTTATTTCCGGCCAGCTCTCATCCCAATTCCGTTGATTTTCACCGGTAAACTGAGCAATCATTGTTTTCACTGTTCTGTTTGCCCTTTCGGTTGGGTTTTCTTGTGGTGTGTATGGTGCTGTTAATTGGTGGTGGCATCCCCATTCCTCTAGCATTTTCTTAAATGTTCTGCTAGTAAATTGGACCCCATTGTCCGTTATTACCACTTTAGGAACTCCAAATCTCGACAGAATCCTTTCCCTAAAGGCCTTGATTAGATTCTCCGCAGTTGCCTTTCGCATGGGTATCAGTTCTGTCCATTTTGAAAATCGGTCAATGATTACTAGTAACATTGTGTTTCCATGTTTCGACCGTGGTAAGGGTCCGACGAAATCAGCGCAGACGGTGGCCCATGGTTCATCCGGTATTTGCGTCAGCATTTTCCCTGCTGCTTGCTGTTGGTTGGGTTTGTATTGTTGACACGTTGTACACTTTCCCACGAATTTCTTGATATCTCGTTGCATTCCTGGCCAATAATATCTTGACGCAGTTCTAGCAATCGTTCGCCTGTTTCCTGTATGCCCTGCCGTTATGGAAGTGTGGTTTTCTTCCATCACTTGGTTCCGTAGCGTCTTGGGCACACACAATTTCCATGATATTACTTCTTCTTGGCCTGCTCTATGCGGAATATTCCTGTACACCTGGCTGTTTTCTACTATGTAATCTGGATATTTCTGTGGTTGTTGTTGTATTTTCTGTATTATATCTTGAATCCACTCACATTCTTTGTTTGCTTGTCGTAATCGGGCGCCATTGTCTACTATTCTTTTGCACCCTTCCATCGGTTGTCTTGATAGTGCATCGGCGACAATGTTTAATTTGCCCTTTCGATATGCTATTTCGAAATCGTATTGTTGTAATTCCAGTGCCCATCGAGCTATGCGGCCCGTGGGGCTCTCTATACTATTCAATCACTTCAACGCCATGTGGTCTGTCACCACCTTAAATCGGTATCCCTCGAGATATGGTCTCAGCTTGCGTACTGCCCACACTATTGCTAGGTCTTGAATTGTTCTCCATGCTGTTGTTTTGGCATCTTCGGCACTGTGTGACTGGTGGCCCGTAATTATTTCCTCCTCTATGTCTTGATTGTTTGTTGTGTGTTCTTTGAGCATTGTTTGGGCGATGGAAATCTGATCGTTCTTGTTCAAGCATCTCATGTTCTTCCGCCAACTGCATCAGCTCATCTAGGTTTCTGACTCTGTGCGGCCGAACGAATATCCTCAAATCTGGAGTGCAATTTTCTAATATAACCTCCAATTGCTCATACTCTGGTATTTTAAGGGGTCTCATCATTGTTTGCATGTCGACCATATAGTCCTTGAAATACTCGTTTCTGTTTTGTTTGCGATTTTTTACTTGATCAGCCAATTTGTTGAAGAATCCTCTTGGCAGGAAGTATTTCTTGAAGCCCTCAACGAATTCCTTCCACGATCGCCACTGCTTATTGTTTACGAGGTACCATTTGAGTGCTTTGTCTTTCAGTAGTTCTGGCATTGCTCTTGGGATCATGTCCAGCTCGATGCCATACATGTCTGCTGACCACTCGATTTGTTCTATAAATTCTAGCGGTCTGGAATTGCCGTCGAATCTGAATGTCCATTCCCTCACTTGTTTTGCCACCTTGGCGTATTCGGTGGTCCTCTTTGTTGCATTTGGTACCGTTTTCTTGGGGTCTATCGTTTGTCTCCTTATGTCCCTCTTTGTTTCTGCGCTATCTAGGGCTCCTTCGCTTCCCCATCTTGGTGGTAAATATGGAGGAATTGCTAGTGTGGCGATGTTTATTTTCTGGAATTCATCGGCCTCCTTGTCTACGCCATTTTCGCATGTTTTTGATGTGCTTGCTATTGTTTTCATTTTTATATTTTTCGAGTACTTTGTCTCCAATCTATTTATTTCCTCCTTCCAGTCTGGGTCCGTTTCGTTCCTTTCTACCCACTCGCCTAGCTGTTTCCTCATTTCCTCCACTGTGCCGGTCATTTCGATCCCAATCCTTTGGCCTGTCTGTAACAGATCCTCCCCTCTTCATGTGGTAAATCCATCCTTTCCCCATTTTGAATGTTTTCTTTACAATTTTCAAACTTTTGTTTTGTTAAAATTTCACCAGTATAGCACGTTGGGCGCCAGTTGTAACGATCCTTTTTCGTCTTTCGGAATATTTACAATATCTCTTGGGCTAGGTTCGGCACAACAAATTTATTTTGTGCCCCGGTGAAATTAAAACACGTTCGATTTCAGTTGCTAATGTTTAATTGTATGTTTATTCAAATCGTTAATGGAGTTGGTTGGATATGACGGTTTCTCGATGGTAGTGCTGGGCTTGGATAGCGTTGGTGAGTCACTTTGAATCCCTCGTCGTCCTTTCCTGTCTTCCTCTTGTTTCTGTAGCCGTTGCTGGCTACTGCCTCGATCTGTACAATGTGCTTGATTTGCGATACACCTCTGCACCCTTTTCGCTAAATTTGTTGAGAATGCTTTTGCTTTAAGGCTGTTATCACGACGCAGGATGTTTCCTCAGAAATTGGTACTCATCAGGATATATAGATCCTGGAATTTCGGCAGTAGGATATATCCTCGTTCCTACCACTGACTTTGGACGCTCCTGGAGATTGCTTGGCTTCTCTAAAATTTACTTTAGCTTGGGTACGGTGTTTGTTATCCTTGTTTAAGGACTTGTTATAATTGAATGAAGCTGTACAGGTTACTCGTAAGGCCTGTATAGTTCTTAGTTTTGCTGTTGTTTCTTGTGTTTCCTTGATAAGTTTCTTAAGGTTACTCGTAAGGCCTTAATTACTTGTTACTTGATCACGACTTGTTGACTTGATGATTTGCTTGATGGGCATTGCCTTTATATAGGCAGATCCCATGGCCTCAGGAATATCTTGGTGTAGTACCGCTATACAGCTGGTACATTTCCATCGACCCTCTGCTTTCACCCACGCATCCACTTGTTGCTATGCGTGGTGAAAGTCCCGTAAATCCTTGGCGCATATGACCACTTTCTTTATGGCTGAGCGCCCATTTATGCCTTGTCCTTATCCTTCTTGTTTGTACATATTGACTTGCATCACTTTCTCGCATTGGCGTCGCCTTTCTATTGGCCGCCCTCCGTATCCCGTTGACTCTCTCTGCTTTCTCTGCCAACGCTGCCGTCGCCCGTCGCTCCCTTTGATCCACTCGTCATACCCAAATTCACCCACATTTACTCAATATTATTATCTACATACATATATGTTAATTGTATTAACTAAATTAACGTTTAAACATAATTAGCTTGATTACTTTAATATATAACAATATTTAATTCCCCACGCAAAACACTTTCATACGCATCTCGTATCTATTAGATAGAGGGCTTCCCCATGGCTCATCCCTCCCCCTTCGGCTTGCATATTCCCCTCACAAATCCACAAACCATTTTCGTTTTACAATTTCTTTACTCTCCCCCCTACTCCCCGTTTCATAAGCATAGTCCTCACATGGTTTCATTTCGGTACCAAGCGTCCCCCCGCACCCGTCTTTTGGGCTTGCTTGGCCCTCACTTTTGTTTTCTCTCGCTCACGAAATTCTTTTGGTGCTTGCAATTTACTGCTTTCGCTCTCATGAGCGTGACGTATGCATAGCGCGGCCCATTGGCCACCGGTATTCTCCCTTGCCGTCACTCACGCATAGTGTACGTGTGACCTATATGTATGCTAATGCATGCATTTATTTGCCTCTCCATGCTCTTAATTTATCTAATGAGGCCAATGCCCCCTTTTTACATGCAATTGTGCCCTCAAGCCCGGCTTCATTTACTCTTATACAGCCACTCATATTTGTTATGCTTCCCACGCATCTTCCCGCTTGTACGAAATCGCCAAACGGTTGCATGTGGTTCGATTTGGTTCGATCGAGCCTTGTTGGACTTGGTTGCCCATCGCCTGTGCATGTATATTGGTTTTTCGTTATGCCTCCCACGCATCTTCCCGCTTGTACGAAATCGCCAGCGGTTGCGTGGGGTTCGATCGGCCATGTTCGACCGGTCTCTCTCATTGGCTCTTATACGATCGAACTTAATGTATTATGCTTCCCACGCATCTTCCCGCTTGTACGAAATTGCCAAACGGTTGCGTGGGGTTCGATCGGCCATGTTCGTTCATTTGTTCATTCACAGCCGATTTCACTCGTATACGACCAATTCTGTGCTTAGTCTTATATCGTGTGTTTAGTTTGTGTCTTGGCTGTGTTTGTATATGGCTGTATGTTGTATCTTTGTAATTTGTTTGTTGTATCTTGTTTGTTGTAGCTTGTTTGTTGTGTGGGACATTATTCTTGTCTATATAATGTTCCTCACAGCATGCATATTCGTATTTAGGTCTGACAAAAGCTTTGAAGAAATTAAGGGCTTTGGATGGTAAACTCCGAACCTACAAACGCTCAACATCTGTAGAAAAATATTAGACTTATTAGAGTTGGATAATCGTGATTTCATATGATTTACAGGGGAATTGTTTGTACTAATTTTTCTACCTAGATAGTTAACTTGATCAACATCTCTGATTGAGGTATTTCCTAATATTAGGTTGAGATTTTAACGTCTTCGGTTGAAGTGTAAAACTGAAGATTTCCTGGCGTTAAATGTTAAGTTTATTGAATTGCATAGCTCCATAAAATCTTTAATTTTTTGTTCAAGTGTGTTTCTAGCTGTCAGGAAGTCTCTATGAAAGGTTATTAGAAAGAAATCATCAGCGTACTGAAATAAAATACTATTATTGTCATTGATTGTGTCTAGGTCAGCTGTGTATAGGTTAAATAATATTGGACTAAGGCAGCTGCCTTGGCTAACACTTTTTTCACATTGACTGAAGTGTTTCCCATTTGAAGTCTTCTATTTGAAAGAAAATTGGTAATAAAGTTAATATATAAATGATTAAAACCGCAGCCTATCAGTACTTTACCTAAAATTGGAACGTTTACAGAGTCAAATGCCTTACTAATAACTAAGACAGCTGCTGCAACTTGAAATCCTTGGACCTTCAAGTTAGTAATGTTATTGATAACGTCATTGATGCAGTTTGCTGTCGAGTGATTACGCCTAAATGCGTATGATCTCTTTGGTAACAAATTGAATTTATTTATATGTGCTTCCATTTTATCTTTACTAAGAACTTCTGATTTTTATATTTCTCCAGGCATCCGGAATGAGTCCATTGTTCAAAAGCTAATTTTTCCCCTGGTGGAAGGGTGAGCAACATATTGTAAGAGATTCTATCTAGGCCTTTGGCCGAGTGCAAGCTGCGTGTTTTTAAGAATTGAAGGAGGTCATCTGAATTCAAATTGGCTTTCGTTAATACTTGTTTATTGAGTGTGGGTAACGTTAATTGAATGCATTTATTGGTATCCGGTGCGAAAGCTATTTGCTGCAGAAAGTTAACATGATCTTGTTCGTTGAATTGGGTATTGGATGGTTTAATTTGTTTGTACTTCCTCAGTGATTTTATTGTTGCCCATAATTCTTTGGGGGATGCCGAGTTTGATAAGTTTTCAATAACTTTATTGAAATTCTCCTTTCTGACTTTATAAATATGAGCGTTGAGTTTTTTGTTGATGTCAAAATAGATTAGAGCATCAGACAATAATTTAGTTTTGAAATATTTCTGTCGGCTAGCATTACGCAATCTAAATAATCTTTCGCAATTCATGTCCCAGAATTTGTTACGTACATATTTATTATTTTCAGCTAATGCGATGGTGTTTTTTTTTCTAAGATGTCTTTGGCAGATTGAGCTAGATTATGGATTGAAGATATTTTTATTTTAGAGAAGTCCTCTAAGACTTTAGTTGCTTTTATGAATTTCTGACGTGCTATTACAGTATTTTCATTGATTCTCATGAGTATAGGGAGATGATTGCTATTTGAAATTTTACAGTTTATAACAGACCAACTGATCTAATCTAATATTGAATTGTACGACGAATTGGGCGCAAACGTAGGGGATCCATCATTAACGCATTTAAAGCCTGAGGAGTCCAACAGCTGTTCCAAAATAAGACCTTTCGTATCATGGGAGGGATTGCCCCAGATAGAAGATCTGGCATTGAAATCTCTTCCCACAATAGACTGTCCATTAAGGGCAGCGGCAGCGTTCAAAATGTCGGTACATCCTTTTTCAAAGCTGTTAGTATCTTAATTGGGAGGCGAATAAAAGCTAAAGATGTTGAGATTTTTTTTCAGATTAATAGTTGAGATGCCTATTGATTCGAAATAAGAGTTGCTATAGGAAACTTTGAATTTTATGTTTTTTCACGTATATGCGTTGTCGATGTGCCACGTGCTTTTAGTTTTTTTTGCAAGCAACAGTTACATGCGAGAAAGAGACAGGGACACGCGAGTGGCCAGTAAGAATGAGAGCAGACAATTCACCGTTTGATTCGGGGCGTGTGTGTGAGCTACGAGCATTCTCTCGCCATTTCTCTCTCACTCATACACATAGCTTTGATTCAACCGTTTTTTTTTGTCTTTCCTTTATTCACACTGAGTTGCAAGTACAGTCGCGCGTAGAGTTTCGTGTGAGTTTTTTTATTGTGCGGAAAGAAAAAGAGTTTTCAAAATGCGTGTGTGGAAAAAAAACTGTTATGTTCGTGTGCATTGGCTCTCACACTTGTGCTGCTACATTCGATCGTGTGAGTGTGTATGAGTGTCGCTGACTCTCGTGTATGTGTGCGCTCACGACACGAATCGCAGAGATTGGCCTGAAAGTGTCGGGGTGCGACAATTACGTCACACACTTCTTTCAAGGCATAAGAATTTCTGGTTCACTCGTGACGTACATATGCGTGAAGAGGCGACTCATAGGCATTGACTCAACCGTATGGGTATTCGAATGGAAGGGTATGCACAGGTATATCGCCTAACACACACATGAGCAAAAGAAAACCATTTGTTTTATGCAGACTTGCATGATTGTTTTTTTTTCGTTGTTTCGTTGAGAACAGTGGAACAAACACAACATTTAAAAAAAAAAAAAAAAAAAAAAAAACCTATATTTACATACGACACGTACACATTCATGCCCTGCTATGGGAGAAAAACGGCAGAGTCTCGGGCACGGTTTCGACAGAATTATCAGCAGAGTCATCAACAGAGTTCTCGACAGGATTAATAGCATCTTCAACAGCATAGTTCGGAGGGAATTATTAATGAAGTCAACTACTGAGCTACCGACAGAGCTAACGATAGAGTCATCAACCGAGCCATCGACAGAGTCACTCATGGAAATCAGTTTCAAAAAAAAAAAAAAATAATAATATATATATATTTATAACACGCTCAAAGCCAGGTCATGCTAAGGAAGAATATCGGCACAGTATCCGGTAGGGTTGCTACCGAATTATTAGCAGAGTCATCAACAGAGTTTCCGACAGGATTAATAATTTTATTAACAGCGTAGTTTGGAGAGAATTATTAATGTAGTCAGCTACTGAGTTACCGACAGAGCTAGCAATAGGGTCATCAACGGAGCCATCGACAGAGTCGCATATAGGGATTAGTTTTATTGAAACAAAATAAAAAAAAA
Organism: Drosophila tropicalis; assembly: GCF_018151085.1. Taxonomy (NCBI): domain Eukaryota; kingdom Metazoa; phylum Arthropoda; class Insecta; order Diptera; family Drosophilidae; genus Drosophila; species Drosophila tropicalis. The sequence continues at coordinate 937,569 of NW_027172360.1, read as the reverse complement.
AAAAAAAAAGCTAACGTTACCAGAAGCACATAGAACGAGTCTAGGAGTCTCTCTCAGAGAGCCATTAGTGAGGTTGTAACCTACCGCATTACGAGTCGAACGGGACCTGGGCATGGGTAACCTAAAAATCCACCACTCTCACCCAAAACACCCAAAAAAGTCACAGCAGCAGAGGAAAGGGACAGAAGAGTGACGCACAAGGGACTATTTAAAACCAAGCCTATGCACTGGCAAAGGCAGTCAGTGTTTGGAACTCAACAAGGAAACATCGAAAAAAATTGCAACTGGACAAGGATCATTATCAGGACTACTCACCAATACAAGGACAAGGATCGGTACCCGTACAAGGATCATCAAGGACATAGGACAAGGACATTCATCGCCAAGCTGAACTAAGCTTCAAGGACCCAACGGAGATTAATGCAAAGGACATCAGAGTGACGCATAGGCATAGGCTGGTCCCTATGTGGTCGGCAGCAAGGACCACTATTTTCTCAAGGATATTCTAGACAGTAATCGGAGTAAACTTTTATTTTTTTTTTTTGACAACATCGAGGGAGAATCAATCACGTCCCCAATAACTATATTCTACGTTCAAGGATTTATCTATTTCAAATAAACAAACTGGATCGAATTCTACCAACAGGCAAGATCTTTCTTATATATATTTGAGCCATTGCAAAGATTTTGTTCAGAATATTTAAACCACCTCGAAAGTTCTCCGGCGGCGATAATTCTCCTTTACGCGTCACCGTCTCTTACTCTTCTTTGAACAAACATATATACATTTTTTATATTTTCTGACCCCTCCCTTGCAGAATTTATTAAAAATTAAATAAAATATATATGTATATACGCATTGGTCAAATTGCATGTCCACATCATAGTCTATCGGTTTACCGTAGCCATCCTCAATCAGTATCGCGTAACCTACTGCGCAAACTCCAAGATCCTTAAGCTGGTTATCACTTATACTACGACTCCGAGTCTTTACTAACATACTAGCAATGGGCGTTCATTGGATAAATCATCGTCGTAAAGCCGAATTGGAAGTCCTTTGTGACGAATTCGGATTAGATACCGGTGGAATAGTGGAAGAACTAAGAAATCGGTTCCGTGAGTTCGCCTCAAGGGAGGATCATCATCCTGAGGTATTGAGTCGACTCGCAGAAATCGAAGCCCAATTTAGTGCCGGGGACAAGAAGTTAGATGTAAAGACGCAGTCCAGAGCACCGTCGCTAGCCCCGAAGGAATCATTTCTCAACTACCGGTGCCACAAGACCCCAACTATCGTTCGGAATCGCATTCTGGTTCTCGCTCCGGTTCTCCGACACCTTTCGGCATGGCTGGCTCAACGATTAACATCGAGCCCAGTGAGCGGAGTCGAGTCCATGAATCTATGGTAGGCCGTACCACTGGGAGATATGCCTCGATCGTGGAACGTATAACTAAATGGGGAATTGCCTTCAGCGGATCTACCGACCCTATCTATTTCATAGAGCAAATAGAGGCTCGAGCCGCGACTTACCGTTTGAGTTTGAAGACACTGCCTCCGATGATAGCCATCCTATTGACCGGACGGGCCGAAAGCTGGTGGCAAACCAGCGGCTATCCGGAGATGACATGGGTCGACTTCAAGTCCGAATTCTTAGAGTTCTTTCTACCCCCACGCTATTTTGAGAAACTAGAGGATAGTATACGCGCTCGAAAGCAACGCCATCAGGAACCATATAAGGAGTATCTAGTAGACCTTCGGTTGATGATGAAGAGAGCGCATTACTCGACGTTACAAGAACTTGGCCGGATCTACGAAAATCTTTTACCAGACTACAAGCTGTATACCCGACGAAATGATTTCCAAACGTTACCCGGCCTAACCAAGTTGGTGGTAAATTATGAGACAATTCGGTTGGAGCAAGGCAGCGAGGACTCAGCGAATGTTTGGAAAAGAAGCAACGCCGTTTAGAGTAAGCCCGTGGATCGTACGCCTTCCAGCCTAAACGGGACTGCTATATGTCAACTCTCCGAAGCACTAGTAGATACCAGTACCGCTTGCCGCAAATGTGCGGGAGCTGGTCACTTCGCACGAGTATGCACGAAGCTCCGTGTTTTGTTCTGTTGGCAATGCGGACTAAGGGGAGTACGTACCATCGAATGTTGCCGTCGTTCGGGAAACGGGCCAAACCTCCGTCTCAATCTGGGCCAGACGGAGGGACCAGACCAGGACCTCAGCCCAGTAACCCACTCCTCCTAAAGAAAGACCGCATCCAACTCCATGTCTTCGTCAATAGAAAACCAATGGTAGCTACCTTGGATTCAGGAGCGAACAAGAGTTTCATAAACGAGGAAGTGGCTCTTCAACACTTCGCTCCGTTCCTTCTGCGAGACATTCATACTAATATTAACCTTGCCGATAATACTCGAACAGCAATCAAAAGCTCTCTTAGGGCAACCATCAGCCTCGGGGCACAGACCGTGCATATGACCTTGTTAGCGATGCCATCGATGATAGATCCCCTTATTCTAGGAGTAGATTTCCTTCGGAACATAGGAACTTCTATACGTTGTGGAGGTTATCTATTGCAATTGCCTCCTTTCGATAAGACGCACAGCCCAGTCAATTCTACAATTCAGCCATCCCTAGTGGCGGATGACCACACGCAGCCGGATGCTCATACAAATCAATGTGTCCTACAGAAACGTCCACTATGCCCAAGGATACCTCTGACTCTCAGCATAGCAATAAACCAGTATGTCAAGCAGGCTCAGTTTTGCCGCCTCCAACACCTGACGCTGTCCGTAAAAACCTATTTCGCCAGCCCGGCGGCAAAAAGGAACCGGTAACCGAGGTGGACGCCCGATTAGCCTCAGTAGAAGCTGAGACCCGTGACGAGGACTTAAAGCCAGAACAATCATCCAGTATGGAACAGGAGACACTAGAGCCGGAACTTCAAGCGGTTCTTGACGCGGAAATCACTAAGTTCGACGGACTCAACGGTGTTACCCAAATAGCACAACATGTCATTTTATTGAAGCACGATCGGCCCATGAAGCAGAGGTATTATCCCCGTAATTCGGCCCAGCAACAAATTATCAATGAAACCGTAGACGCACTGCTGAAGGAGGACCGTATTGAACCATCAAAAAGCCCTCACAGCGCACCAATCGTGTTGGTAGGTAAGAAAACTGGTGACACTCCCATGTGTATAGACTTTCGACAACTGAACGCTCAGTCAGTACGTGACGCATACCCCTTGCCTCATATACACCATATCTTAGAGAAATTGAGGAACGCGAAGTACATTTCTACTCTAGATTTAAAGAGCGGATATTGGCAAATACCCTTAGAGGTCAAAAGTAGAAAGTTCACAGTGCCCGGACGCGGGTTATTCCATTGGAAAGTCATGCCCTTCGGCTTACATTCCGCATCCGCCACGTTCCAGAGGGCTTTGGATAGTGTGATTGGACCCGAAATGGAACCACATGCCTTCGCGTACCTAGACGATATTATCGTAATCGGAAAGACGCTCGAGGAACACCTCTCACACCTGCTTGAAGTCTTCCGACGTCTACGAGAAGCAAATTTAAGGATCAACCGAGACAAATGTCGTTTCTTCAAAAACGGATCCAATTTCTAGGTCATGTCGTCAGTGAGGATGGTATCCATACCGACCCTGAAAAGGTAGCAGCTATCCGTAACCTTCAGACCCCAACCAATGTCAAGGAGTTACGTCGATGTCTCGGTATCGCCTCTTGGTATCGTCGGTTCGTACCCAACTTCTCCGACACGGTACAACCTCTCACAAGTTTGTTAAAGAAAGGTTTGAGTTGGTTTTCGAACGTAAAGCAACAACAGGCATTCGATGCACTCAAGACACGTCTCACCACTGCCCCTGTCCTAGCTTGTCCAGATTTCGCTGTAAAGTTTTGGATTTCTCAGACTATATATTCAAAAACGGCCAGATTTATCGCAGACGAGACTCCCACCCCGATGACTACGATTCTACACCTTGGAAACTATACGTCCCCTTAGAATTTCGACACCAAGTACTAAAGGAATGTCATGATGTGGTGACGGCTGGCCACTTGGGAATCAGGAAAACCACTTTGCGAGTGACCCAAAGATACTTTTAGCCTGGCCTCTTCCGAGATGTCGCGCGTTACGTTAGATGCTGCCTCGTCTGCTCGCAGTTTAAGCCGGCGCAAATGAAACCGGCGGGCAAAATGCTCACCCGTCAAGTCGCGCTAAGCAAGGTAATACGATGTTACTAGTTTTCTTGGATTTATATAGTAACTGGGTCGAGATGGTACCACTTCGTAAGACCACTGCAGCCGCTTTGGAGAAGGCATTTCGGGAAAGGATCTGGGCCCGATTCGGCAATCCTCGTACCCTCGTGAGCGATAACGGTACCCAGTTCACTAGCAAGCTTTTCAAAAACTTTTGCAAAACATCCGGAATTATACTCCAGCATACCGCCCCTTATTCTCCACAGCAGAATCCTACCGAGCGCGCAAATCGAACAATTAAAACCATGATTACACAATACCTGGAGAATGGGCAAAACACGTGGGATCAATGGCTTCCAGAAATAACACTAGCGATTAACTCAAGCGTCAACGACACCACCATATTCTGTCCAGCCTACATCATATTGGGGCGGGAACCCCGTATGCCCGGCGCCCTTCATGATCAAGTAACGAATGTCGCCGGTAACGAACCCCCTAGCCCTGAAGAGCGCACCCGACGAATGGAAGATATTTTCAAGCTCGTACATGAGAATCAACTGAACGCGACCCAGAATCAAAAGAAATACTACGACCTGAGGCGACGCGACTGGCGTCCAAACATCGGGAGCATGGTCATGCTCAAGCAACACGTGCTGTCTAATGCCATCGAAGGGTTCAATGCCAAACTGGCGCCAGCAACGTCGTTAGATTACAAGAAACCCAGGTGCGTGAACGACGTACCGCCGGTCTGGCTGACTTAAAGGTCTTCAATAGTAACGACGGCGAACCACCAGAACTTGGTCCTTCTGACGACATCGGCCTCGGGACACCGCGTTCTCACGGCCCGCACGAGGCCACTGATTAAAGATCTTTCAAGGGGGACCACTTGTTGGTGGATGCGCCTGCCCAACGTCCCCCTCCCTTCTAAAGAGGGGTTCTTCGCGCCGATGCTAGGCAAGAATTGTCTAAAACCATTGTATCTTAGCTTTAATAATAGCATTTTTGTAAACCGCACTCATAGGGCCCCGTTAGTACACTCAGAAGGCAGGGTAGTTTTAACGCACTTTATATTTCAAAGTATGTCACAGCAAGGAGAAGACGACGGCGATCGCGCGGCAGATTCAGCCCGGATCGTCGAAGAAATGATAGCCGTATGGGAAAGAGAACATGGCCCTGTCATGCCCATCCCTCCTACACGCGATAGTGCACCGGAAAAACCTGTCCGACTTTGCCGCGTAGAGTTGGCCCCGACAGACATCCCTATCGAGCGTCCATCAGGGAGCAAGGGTCACCAGGGCGACCGAAAACCACCCGACGAGGCTCAACGTGTTGCAGATTCTGCGCGACCGGAGCGCGCCGTGATGCTGTCGGTGGTCAACCTCCCCTCCTTGGCACAAGATATCGGACCCTCGGAGTCTGCCGGCCCCATTCATGCAGAGGAAGAGACGAACGTCTCCGCCGCCGCTACATTCTTTGGATCAGTCCCGGTGCCCGTGTGCCCCCCAGATACGGCTCTCGGACAATATCGACAAAACATGGTCACACCCCCGCTTCCACAAACGGAGCCCCTCCTGCCGTACCCCGGGTCGGACCCTGATGAAGTACTCGCCGTCCCAATGGAGGATTACAGAGTCCCAGCCGCCGATGACCAGGGATCCTCCAAAGGCCGAGCAGACCGAGTTCCACTCACAATGGACACCCCTCCGCGGCCCGTTTGTGAGTGTCTGGAGTGACGTCCATCTCTGGCAGCCATAGAAGTAGCCATGCCGGACACCCCCCTCGCGGCCCGTGTATGAGCCGATAAGTCCCCCAGCCGTCAGGGTCCGCGAGTGTCCACCTGTCGACGAGAAGATGCCTCTGGATCTCTCTTGGCCCCGCTCTCGACCACCGCTCGCCCCAGCCAAAAACACCGCTACCCCGCCGACCCACGCCCGCCAAATACCAACGTCGCGAGGTCCTTTGCGCCGATCCATTGCAGTTTATGTGCCGGAGGCCACCCCCGCGGCTTCCAATTGGGTCCTCACACCACCGGAATGGCTCGTCGACATCCCCGATAGACGAGTACGTCAGGATGGACCCCGCAGAAACCACCGTTTCCTCATGTGGGCAGACGACCGACTATTCCGCATCGAGGTCAAGATGCACGGGCGAGTCACGGTCCATTTCTTCCGGTCAAAATAAGGTCACCGTGTGACGAATCACATTTCTTCTGCTGTAATCCCAAACTACGCCCCTGTGGGGCCCCTTTTTATTTCTCGTTTATTTTTGGTACGCCCATGGAGGGCACATTAAATATCTCAATACTGAAACTAACTGTAGTTCTTTTTTTCTGATAGGCAATATTTACGATCGCCGCCTCTCTCTCTTTCTAACTACCGTCTTGATGCGGCTGCAGCGTCGACGCGTCGCGGAGAGAACAACCTCCCGACTGCGGACGCTGCGCTGCATGGCGACGCTAAAGAGACCATGAGAAACTGAAAGTGAAAGAGAGAGACGGCGATCGTGACGCGTGCCAAAGCACAAGACGCATCGAATGTTTTCACCGTTAGGACACAAGTAGGCAGAGCAAGGGTGGGTTTGAACCGAGAGCTAGAATTAGGGAAAAATCATTTCGCGAGTAGCCACGTGAGTGATCAGTCGGAGAAACCAACAAGTGCCACCAAGGAAAAAAACCAAGACTAGAGAGAGATCCTTCAGGAATAACAGGTGAGCCCGTGACCAAAGTCCCCCTTTATTTCTACTTGAGTGCGGTAGGGACCCAGATATCCAAAAATGTTTAGGATTAATTAATTATTAATAAATATTACAACATGATCACTTAATCTAACCCGGCATTATTTCTTTATTCGGCACTGAACTTTCGTATACCCTTTCCCTTCCCTTTTCCTTGCCCACTTAACTATTTGAGTGGAGCCAAAGGATCAGCGGACTTCGGCAGGATGAGATATTCTCCTGCAGTCGAAGTCAGTCGCTGGTCCCTAGGCTCAGTCACTCAAGGTGAGGAGGCAACGGATCTCGGCCAAGTGGGCTTCGCTTGGCAGACGAGATCAGTCGTTGCAATTCCTCCTCAACATCCCGGTCTAATAACCCCACTAACCTTTCCTTTCACACTTCCTTTTCCCAGTTCAAGAGGCAACGGATCTTGGCCAAGCGGGCTTCGCTTGGCAGACGAGATCAGTCGTTGCTACTCCTCTTGGACTCTCCTTCTACTCCTTTCCCTTCCCTTTCCCCCCTTCAGGTGATCTCGGTCCCTTATCCTAATACTCGTCAAGGTCTCCAGATCAAATAAATGTTCTGTAGACTGGACTCTGGGACTGAGAATTGTACCCCAGCCAGAGCTTCCTTACAATTTCTAAAAGTTGCTTGTTGTTATTGGAGGTAAGGCTTTGAACATTGTACTGGAGTATTTTCATGGTTGTTGTGAGTGTTTCTAATATATATTAAATGTGAAGCACTGGACTTTTATAACTGATGTTTTACTTGGATTTAAAAGAGGTTTTAGATTGAAGAATAGATTTTCCTGATGTCAATCATATTATTTGATGATGATATATTAGATCTAATATTTTCTAAGAATTTTCTAATATCAGGTGTGAGACTAGAGTTATTTGAGATAAGGTACGATGTTATATATGATGAAATTTCGTTTAGGCTAGTTTCAGCTGTTTCTGAAGCTGATTTTTCTGCTGTATGATGGCATTGACTTGGCTCTTGGGAGTTTGTAGAAGGCACATATTTTTGGTTCAGTTTGTATTCGTGTTCTTTAAGAACATTTTTCCATTTGTCCATGGTAAGCTGGGCGTTTTTTCTTTCTCTAATTTGGTTGGAATTGTTGCGTACAACCTTGTTAGAGGGATTTAATACATGGATATTTTCTGCCCCCGTTTTGCAGTTGTTTTGAGTACCGGAGTTTCTTAAATTGGTTTGCCATAATGGCAGGGGAAAAGCGTTATTGTCAAATATGTCTGTAGGTTGTTGAATATCAAATAGTGCTGGATATCTAACTTTGACTTTAGATCTAGATAGATTTTTTACTGCCATACACTTTTTTATGCCAAAAGCTTTTCTCCTAGCCGGACAGTCGAGAGAGGTAGCAATGTGTTCCTGTTTACAGTTTATACATAAAGTATTTAAGCAAGCTTCTTCTTTGCGATGGGGCTGTGAGCAGTTTCGGCATTTCTGATATTTTTCTTTGCAGTGTTGTGCAAAGTGTTCGAATCTGAAGCAGCGGAAACATTGACTGAAAGGAACATAAGGACTGATTTTAACTTTTGAGTATAAAAAGTCAACTTCTTCAGGAATTTCAGAGCCTTTGAAAACTATTTTCACTCTACTCGTTGGGATTATGTCTTTATTTTCATTATTTTTTGTTATGCGGATTATTTCATGAATTTCAATAGGTGAAGATATGTATTCTTTTAATTTAGAGTCAGAAAACCTTACTGGAATTTGGAACATTAAACCCCTTTTGTATATAAAATGTTTCAGAATTTTCGGCTCATATCCTGTACCTTTTAATCTAGAGCAAACGAGTTCGTTTGCTGCTTTGGCTGTCTTGCATTCTGCTTTGCACCGCCCATAACCAATTTTGCTCACTTTTAAACAAAATTTTTGGCAATTTCTTTTTCTGTTGCAAATTTCATTCTGTACTCAGGTGGCAATTCCGCAGCTAGATGATATATAATGTTTATAGGTGTAAATCCAATAAGCATGCATATTCGTATTTAGGTCTGACAAAAGCTTTGAAGAAATTAAGGGCTTTGGATGGTAAACTCCGAACCTACAAACGCTCAACATCTGTAGAAAAATATTAGACTTATTAGAGTTGGATAATCGTGATTTCATATGATTTACAGGGGAATTGTTTGTACTAATTATTCTACCTATATAGTTAACTTGATCAACATCTCTGATTGAGGTAACTCAAGGGTACATTTCTTGTGCAATTTCTCAGAAGGTGGAACAAACTTGAAATGCGACAATAAATGAACGCTAGAGTCACACTCGTTAGACAGCTGTTTGGCCAGTTTGTTTAAAGAAAGAAACTTTAAACGAAGATCCCTATACATACGGCTAAAATCAAGCTGCTGGCTGGCACAAGATGGGCAAGTCCAGCGCATTAAGCCAAGCTCAGGCTTAGACACAGACAAACCAGAAAATTTGTCGTAGTCGCGGCCATTGAGGCCAGCACATTTTAAGTGAATAGGATTATCGCAGAGCCAACAAGATATTGCTCTATACTGATCATCAAAACGATCAGAATGTTTGCAATTAGGTAGACAACAAGCCATTGAAAAGCCGAAAGAAACACAAGGCAAAAAAAATTATATATATTTAAGAATATATAGAAAAATTTAAATACACAGCACAAAGATAATTATTGTTAAAAAATCAATAATTACAAATAAAACAAAGAGACAGCTAGAGTGCACAGCACAGCAGAGAGTGCAAGAACAGTTATAAGCCGAGCTTTGAGAGGCGGCCTTACAAAAGTGATTACACGGGAGAGAAGCTGAGCACAAGCACAAAGCAGAGAGAACAACAAAGCCACTAGCACTGATGGTATAATGGGGTCGATGAGGGGAGCAACTGCAGAAACAGTGACGAAAGAAAAAAAATAAGTAAATGCTCCAAAAACTAATCACGAAATAGAAAAAAACTGTTTAAGCTGATTAATTTGGCGAATTATGGAAGTAAAACACAAAGGAGTCAATCGCACAACACCAGCGAAAGCGTAAACAAACTAAGCACAATTGAATATTGAGAAAAAACAATCAATATTAATAAAAACTCAGGAGCTATGCAAAAACACGACCGTCACGTCATCCTATCCCATTTAGTTAATAGATAGCTATAGTATTATTTGTTTGTCTGTTTTTTCTATTGTGTATTTGTCCACGCGATTCGTGTCGTGCGTTATACGGCTGCACCCCTCGGTCGGTCGGGTGGGAGGTGGGCAGTTATCTGCTTGGGCTCGCGCGTAACAGGCTTTGTCCTGGTGTCGTAGGGGCCACTTGAACGTATTGCTCATAGTATCGTCAACGTCCGCTAATAAACCGTTAGTTCTGATATTCCAGATTTAGGGACGAAATTTGTTCTTTGGTTTGCCAGCAGATGTTGACTAGCCAAAAGGAACGTTTTTAGAAGATGATGAAGCGAAAGCAGTCTAATCCTGGGCTAATTTTTCTTTTTTGATAAAATTTTTTTTACATAATAAGGTATTTAAGAGCTTTACATCGATCGAGTTGCCGACGGACTAAAAGAAATACTTCATAAATTTTCGCATATCAAAGCCACAACACGAATTACAGCCCCATTTAAGACCACAATCTTATGCAATACAATCCCGGACTTTGACTGCACAACCGGCTCATTTAAAGTGCAGTAAAGAAAGTCTTCACTGGTCTTGAATGGACTATTGAATGGATTATATTTGCAGCGGACAGACATATATAAAAAATTTTAAATCAAAATGTAAATAAGGAAAAATATATATAAAACCCAAAGAAAAGGCTAACTGCAATATCAAATGTCAAAGAAGCTAACTTCGGTTGGGCAAAAGATTGCAGTCATTGGCAATAATATTTTTACATGTTTGAAATTTCTATTCTTCTTTCCCCATGCCCTCTGCAAACCAATTGTATGTGTGCATGCCACGTGAAATAGACCATGACAAAAACATAAATTTTCTAGATTGAGGCAACAAATAGCCAAGTATTGGTTCGAGAAATAATCAGCAGATAGATAGTTCATCAATGCAACTCTCATATTTACAGACAGTTGAAGTTTCTTTATATATCGCCACAGATTTGATGCTTTGAGGCAAGCGTTTATTTCGTCGGCAGCAGAAGATCTTGGAATGACTGGTAGGGTTTGAGGTATATCGTTAGATAATAAAATCATTGCACCACCAAAACAACTCGAATTATTACGCAGATCTTTCAATGTTCGGTCTAGTGCTTTCAATGCGCGTTTGTGCGCCATTGTTCACTCATTGTTCATTGTTCATTAGATGATTTTTGATGCTTCTAAAACGTTGGTCATTGCGAAGTGTTTCGAAATGTTGCATGTCGGTTGTTAAGTAGTTTGGCCGAAATTAACGATATAAGGAATATCTTCCCAGTTCCACCGGCTCCAAAAAAAAAAAATAGCCACAATTTCCATCATCAATTGTATGTATCATAGACTTACCTCAGCTTAGGATTCAGCAATGTTACATTCGATTGAACTGAATGGATTAATTCATGTGGATTATATTCACGTTCACGTTCCAATATATATTTATATATAAAAAAATCGGTTTTGAATAACACGATATTACAACTTGTACTATGTCACTGCACAAAACACAATATTCGAATTTTTAGTATGGCACTGTAAAAAATGCGATAGTTTTCAAAAAATATATGGTATATTACAGAGCACTATAATGACATTAAAACATCAGTGACCTTTTTTCAAATTAGAAAACGTTTGTTTTAAAGCGTTTTCCGGGAATTATTTATTGTTTTTATACACTTGCAAAAAGGGTATACTTATTTTGGTCATAGAAGGAAGCATTCGTGTGTATAAAAATACGTGACGTGGCGAAAATTTGTAAGAAATTTGATTACCGCCCATAACACACAAGTCTATATGAGTTCAAGCCTCAAGAATATATATACATGGTTTATGGGGTCGGCAAAGGGCCGTTCTTACACTTTTTATAAAATCACTCGCAAAAATTAACATTTCCTCTGCCTTGCCACGGGAGACAAAAGATGCACTACGTGATCCATATACCTTTGTTTGCAAAAGTAAGTGGCGAACCGTTACAATATGGCGACACGTGCATTTCAAAGCGCATTCTTTGCATACATAAGTACTCTTACCTGTGACTCCGGTTTAATGAAGTTTTTTCTTGAATAAAATAAGTCAGTTATAACTTTGTACCCATGAAGACTAGCAATTTTAAGAAACGGACTCAAACACTTTAATGGAGTCGTTGTGCCACAAGTTTTTAAAATCCATCTTCGCTTTGAAACAAACATGCTGCTTTCGCTGGATAAATAGAAAAATATCTTTATATTCACTTTATATATATTATAATCTATTACTGTACCTAAGAACAAAAGCATCAATATGCTGGTTCCTAGAAAAACTAATTATTTCGCATTTTACAAAGATAAGTAAATTTTCCCATTGGGTTCTGAAAAAAATTTAATATTAATTATAAATTAGAATCGAATTCAAATGTTATCAAAATAAATGCTCAGGCATTTAGTTTTGTCCTATAGACAAAAAAATTTGTTTCTTATAGCGATTTCTCTGGATTAAATTTACCTATGGTAGCATGGACGCTTTTGGTGAAGCTTTTGTAAAAATGTAATTTTGTATAAATTTATAAATCTATCAATTGCATTTGATTGTTTTCAAAATTAAACCACTTGCACTTTCCGGAGATATTTGTGAGACTGCTTTTAGCATTGATTTGGACTCATCTATACAATTACCCATACAGGGACAAGCTTTTATAGTTTATAGGCAAAAAGCTTCTAATCGGACATGAGGCTTACTCAAACAGTTTTTGATAAATAGATAAGTTAAAATATGATACGATTTTACTCAAGCGAGTAGTTTCCTGGAAAAGCCCATAATTTTAAGTTTCGTAAGAAGAGAATGATTAGCCGTATCGAAAATCTTAGTAAAGTCAGTTTAAAAACCATCAGTTTAATCACCTGAGTCTTGGAATAGTGACAGTTTATTTGGAGATGCCATTAGCATTCCAAAAACATAGACGTACGAAACCTTTTTTTTTATTGCAAAGGCCATGAGTGTTCTGGGTTTCATTAAAAAATGGTCAAAAGAATTCGACGACGCCTATACAACTAAAGTTCTTTTTACTTCCTATTTTTCTATTTTAGAGTATGGATCTTGGATTTGGTCACCTCAATATGAGTCGCACCAGACTAGACGTAAATTCGTTCAAAAGCAGTTGCTCTTCGTGGCTTAAGCTAGGATCGCAATATCCTTATCAATATCAATTTGCCTTCGTATTCTAGTAGCCTTTCTTGATTAACCTTCCTTCCTTAATTAACCGTAGAATTATGCTTGGTGTTATATTTATGCACAAGCTCCTAATTGGTGATATCGACTCGCATGAGTTTTTAGCTCAGGTAAATCTGTCAGTACCATGTAGATGGAGTAGACGTCCTATTACACCTTTAACCCTTAGTCGTTGTTCTTCTAACTATGCCTTGCATGAACCTTTTAGGGTCCTCTGCTCTGATTACAACCTTCTATTCCCTGTAATCGGCTCAGAGGTTTCTATTGATATACTTAAAACATCTATCCTTATCTATCTTCTCTGGTAATTTTATCCTTCGTGGAATCAAATTTGGCACACACAAATTTTAATATCCACCAACATAATAAATTTTATCCAAATCAGACTTAAAATAGCCAAATTTTGAATATAAACATTTTTCCAAAGGGACCCGATTTGCTCGTGACCTTGCGGGAGAAGACGACCACTGTGTCGTTGCGTACTTCCGTATCGAACAAAAAAATAAAAAATTACTTTTGAGTATTTGCAGCCGCTCTCGATACCCCGCTTGGAGCTACAGGCAGCAGTAACTGGAGCGCGGCTGATGAGAAACATAGTAGCGCAACATGAAATCGACTTTGAGGAATGTTTCAATGGACTGACTCAAAAACGGTACTAGCGTGGCTCAATGTAGACCCTCGACGATATCAACAATATGTGATGTTTAGGATAGCCGAGATATGTGAGCTCATAGAAGCCAAAGACTGGAGATGGGTACCAAGCAAACTAAATGTTGCAAAAACGACAACATAGGCCTGAATTATACACACAATGGTTCGAAGGACCCAATTTTATAAAACTACCGCCGGCAAATTGGCCGCCGGAAACTGCCAATGAGAGGACAGTCACTGAATATTTGCGTCCTTGTTATCTTCACATGAGAAGGGAATCAGCAAGAATCAAATCAATCAAGCCGTCGAAAACGGCCACCACGGTTGCCGAAGCATTCCGCTATGGAAGCTACAACTCTTCTTAGATGACCATGGAGTATTGTGTCTACGAGGTCGAGAAATTGCTCTACCCATCCAACACTGGTCCACAAAGCTCATAGTCCGGGACTACCACGACAAGTATTATTTTATCAATCATGAGACAGGTGTCAATGGGGTGAGGCAAAAATATTTTATTCCAAAACTAAGACCTCTCCTTAAAGGGATTCGTCGAAATCGCCAACAATGTAAGCTGAGTAGTGCTCGTCCCATTGCACCCATGATGACGCCCCTGCCGAGGGCCAGACTGGCTGCTTTCAAGGCAGCGTTCACGTATGTAGGAGTGGATTATTTTCGGCCACTCACAGTTATCGATGAAAGAAAGTTATTGAAAAGATGGGGTATGCTGATAACCTGCCTCACGATGAGAGCAATAAGCATCGAGATTGTGCATAGTCGAACCACAAACTCATGCCTAATGGGAGACGCCATATATCGCGCTGAGGTAGGAAATAGGATATATATAGTGATAACGGGACCAATTTTCGATGGACCGTTGCCTTTCTTAGAGACAAACTTCAACTGGATGATGCAAAGATGCATCAAGAATTGTCGTAGAAAGAAATATCACGGTACTTCAACCCACCCTCAGCTCCTCACATGGGAGGAGCCTGGGAGCGCTTAGTGCGTTCCATCAAATCCGTGTTATACCGTATAACACCAAATCAAAAATTCTCAGATGAAAGTCTTCTTACCGCCATGCCAGAGGTGGAAATGACGGTCAAGGTGGAAATGACGGTGAGATGTTTCGGATGTCTTCGGATGTTGTCTTATACCTGGCAAAAGGTCTTCCCAAGAACCAAAATTTCAAGCTCTATTTTGATAATTGGTTTACGTCAGTTAGCCTTCTGATGTCATTGAAGAAAATGGGTATATTTGCAATAGGAACTGTAAGTAAAAACCGCATTAGCAATTGTCAACTACTATCAGATGCTGAGTTAAAAAAGCGTGGAAGGGGAGCTTTTGATGTAAAATGCGAAATCAACAAGAATCTTGTATGTGTGAAGTGGTTTGACAATAAGCCAGTTCAAGTTTTGTCTTCTTGTGAAAGCCATGAACCCGTTGGAATATGCAAACGTTGGAATCCAAAAGATAAAGCTTATATTGATGTTCCTAGACCTGCGATTGTTGCTTCGTACAATAAAGGAATGGGAGGAGTAGATTTGGCCGATATGCTCATGGAGCTTTACAAGGTCAACCACCGTTCAAGGAAGTGGTATATAAGAATTTTTTATTGGTGCTGTTTGTGTAGGGGGGTCGAATTTCCTTCTGGTTGATGGCAGCTAGGTGAACTTTTCCTTTTCCCTTTTTCCTCCCAGTAAATTGTTTGACACGCAGAGAGTATTTTCACTTCACTTGATGTATTCAGGTATAAACTTCAACTAACTCTAGCATAGCTTAAGAGCAGGGCACCAAGCCCCGCTTGGAGCGGAGTGTGGGGAGTTCTTTCGTGGGGAGAGCGATGGGCACCATCGGGAGAGCGGCGCGAGGTGAAAGCTTCCGCCTCCTTTAACCCTTGTGTTGCCCGGTTGGGCATAAACATGCTCCCCCCTTGCAGGAGTGCAAGACCCAGGCAGTTTAATGGCACGCTCCGGACAGGGTCCAGACAAAAACTGTGCGCATCGCAATCGGCACTTATCACCGCTTAAGCAGCTTCCTCCGGAATGTTGGTGGGCCAGGCAATTGGCGCAGTACTTATTCGCCAGCACTGCCCTCATCCTCTTCTCCACGTTCAGCCGCAGGAAGCGACGGCATCGCTTCAGAGGATGGATTCCGCGACAGACTCGGCAACGGAAGGACTCAGTTCCTCGCGAACATCTGCGCTCCTCTTTCGATGCCTGTACTGAACGCGGTCTCGGAGCCATGGAAACGGGATCTAGGTTGACGAATATCAGGAAGCTGCCGGGACAAATAATGAAGAGAGCGGATTAATGTAGGACGATAGAACACATATTACTACTGGCAGCTCGGCCCTTCTTACTTGGGAGGAAGGACCAAGTGCTGGACGCTACTGTAGTTTTACGTAATGGGTTTGAATTCTTTCTTCTGGAGGAAGAAAGATCAACTTTGCGACGGGACGCTTCACAATACCGCGAGCGGTAAGCAGTTCGACGACGCGGACATTGCCGTCACTGCCAGGGTGTGTCTGGTGGATTCGCCCGAGACGCCATTCATTAAATGGAAGATTGTCGTCTTTGAGTACCACCAGATCGCCCACTTCAAGATTTTTAAAAGGGAATCGCCACTTATTGCGCTTATGTAGCTCCTTCAGATACTCGTCTTTCCATCGGGTGCAGAAATGCTGACTCACGGCCTTCAGACGCTGCCACCGGTTAATGATAGACGGTACCTGATCCTTGATTTCAGGTTCCGTCACGGATAGCAATGGACCGCCAACTAGGAAATGGCCTGGGGTCAAAGCTAAAGAGTCGGTGGGGTCTTCAGACATAGGAGAAATCGGCCGCGAGTTCAAACACGCCTCTACCTTAGCCAGCAGCGTAGAGAACTCTTCAAAAGTATACCTTTGGTTGCAAGTGGCCTTGTAGAACAGAGTTTTAAAACTCTTAACTCCAGCCTCCCACAACCCTCCCATGTGTGGTGCCCCGGGAGGGATGAAATGCCAGGACAGATTCTGATGGCTGTAGTGGGATAATATTTTCTGCTGGGTAGAACTTAGGAAATCTTTTTCAAGCACTCTGGATGCACCTACGAAGTTTTTTCCGTTGTCGGACTGCACTTGCTGGGGACACCCTCGCCTCGATACAAAGCGAGCGAATGCTGCCAGAAATGCTTCGGTACTCAAATCCGAAGTTGCCTCAAGGTGAATGGCTTTGGTGGAAAAGCAAACAAAGACACACACATATCCCTTTGATATGCGGCAAGCGCGGCCGGTGAAACTCTTGATGTCGAAAGAACCTGCGAAATCTATCCCGGTGGTCGTGAAAGGTCGTGCGAAGGTAGTTCGCTGGGCCGGAAGGGTGCCCATTAGCTGTGATTGCAGCCTTCTTTTATAAATCACACAGACTTTGCATGAACTGACCACCGATTTTACTAGATTCCGCAGTCTTGGAATCCAGTATCTCTGTCGGATGAGACGGACTACCAGTTGGCTGCCCCCATGGAGAGAGATCTGATGCGTGAAAAGCACCAACAGCCGGGACAACGGACTTACTACTGGCAACAGAATGGGGTTACGCTCATCGTAACTAAGGGCCGCTGCTTGTTGCACGCGCCCACATGCCCGGATCACACCTGATACGTCAATGAAAGGATTCAAATTGAGAATGGTGCTAGACGTGGGCAGAGATTTCTTCTGCTGTAGACACCGATGTTCCGTCGGAAAGTAATCACGCTGAGTGACTCGGATCAACGCCTGGAGTACTTGATTGATCTCGCTAGAGGTCACCTCCCCGGAGTAATCGTTTGGAAGTTTACGACACCTTCTGTCGAAACGGATCACATATGCTATCACTCGTAAGGCACGTGCCAGATTGGAAAAACGAGATAATATCTTGTTGGCTGGCTTAGCGATTGCGACGTGGACCTTCACTACCCGCTTCTCCAAGGCAGTGTCTAGTGGGAGTGGTGTCGCTCGCTGCCAGGACTCTTGTGGTTCCCGTAGCCATGGTGGACCGTGCCACCACAAATCCTTGTGTACCAATTCCTGCGCACTCAGGCCGCGGCTAGGGAGATCTGCTGGGTTGTCCTCTGAACTAACGTGATTCCATGGGGCGTCATTTGTTGCCGTCACAATCTTTGCTACCCGATTTGCGACAAACGTTGTCCATGTGCAGGGTGGCTTATTTAACCACGACAGTACGACGGTGGAATCTGACCAATAAAAAGCCTCCGCATTATCAACTGGAAGTTGCGGAAGAACTGCAGCTGCCAGTTCCGCTAAAAGTGTAGCTCCGCATAATTCAAGGCGGGGCAATGAAACCGTTTTAACCGGGGCGACTCTAGATTTCGCTGCAAGAAGGCAGCATGATATGCCTTGGTCATTGCTAACGCGCACGTAAATTGCGGCACCATAAGCCCGCTGTGACGCATCGCAAAAACAATGGAATTGGATGTCGGAATTTGGGTCATGAAGAACCCATCGTGGAATCCGGATCTGGTCAAGGAAGGAGTAGCTCTTTGTAAAATCCTGCCACCTGTGATGGAGTTCACTGGGCAATTGATCATCCCACCCTAGCTCTTGTAACCAGAGCTCTTGCATAAACACCTTGGCTTGAATCACAAAGGGAGCCAGCCAGCCAGCCAGCCAGCGGGATCGAATAACTTGGCGATCTGCCCGAGGACTTCTCGCTTAGTATAAGCTGACTTGACATCTTGGGGTGAGATGACAAAATAAAATTCATCCGTAGTCGCTTTCCATCGGATTCCCAGTGTTTTCGCTGTGCTGGCCTCTTCGATGTCGAGGAAATCAGCATTCAGTAAATGACTCTTTGGAATACAACTGAGCACGCTCTTCACATTCGATGTCCACTTGCGCAAGGGAAAGCCAGCTGAACCCAGAGCGTCTTGAAGTTCATTGACCATTGCGATTGCCGTTGTTTCATTATGAGCCCCTGCCAGGACATCATCGACATACATATAGGACTTGATAATATCGCTAGCCAAAGGAAATTTGGATTGTACATCACTTGCGAGTTGCTGAAGTACTCGGATGGCTAAGAACGGAGCACAGTTAATGCCAAACGTGACGGTATTCAGCTCGTAATCACAAAGTTGCCCCTCTTTATTTCGGAACAGGATCCTCTGAAATGGCGTATGGATTGGATCGACCATAATTTGGCGGTACATTTTTGTGATGTCGGCATTGAAAACTACTCGGAAAAAACGCCACTTGAGAATCTGAGTAGTGAGATCGGACTGAAGTACCGGACCAGGGTAAAGTATGTCGTTGAGACTTACTCCGTTGGTGGACTTGCTAGAGGCGTTAAAAACTACCCGTACCTTTGTTGTGGTGCTGTCGGGCTTGAAAACCGCATGGTGTGGCAAATAAAAATTGTTATTAGTGCCGTCAAATGGAACCTGACGCATGTGGCCCAAGTCCAAATATTCTTGGATGACGGCGTCATACTCAGTTTTTGCCGGAATATTTTTAAGGAGTCGGCTTTCGTTTTTTAGGAACTGAGCCAATGCCCCTGGTCTGGAATGACCAAGGTTGATGTTGGTTGGATCTCGAAACGGAAGTGAGACCGTATATCTCCCCGAAACATCTCTTCTTGTGGTCTTCTGGAAATTGACATCGCAAACAGAGTCAGAATCTCCTACCGGTTTGCCCGGTAGATCCTCCACCTCCCAAAACCTTGTGAGAAGAGTTTCAAGTCCCTCCTCTCTGCTAACTGCGACCCTCGTGGTGAACGCGGCACATGAACTGACGGGGACCCCTTGCAACGGGCCTGAAATGACCCAACCGAATCTCGTCTCTTGAGCCATTAAAGATCCGCACACTTCGGTCTGGATGCCGGAAAGAGTCACCGCTGGTATTACATCAATGCCAAGGAGTAGATCGATCTTTGCCTTTAATCTGAAGGAGGGGTCGGCTAGAGGAATATTGGGCATTCCTTCCAGTGTGGCTTGGGCTATCGTACATGACGGCAAATCATCAGCAACTTGGGACAAGACAAACGCTTCTATCTCGATCTGGACTGGAGGTCCATGCGATGACCGAATGCTTATGTGACAGACCTTCAAGGTTCTATTGACCTTTCCGTTAATGCCTGTCACTTCGGCCCTGACAGTTTGGAATGGTAACTTCATGAGTCGGAACATTCTTTCGGATATGAAATTGGCTTCAGAAGCCGGGTCTAATAGCGCCCGTGAAGCATAAGTAGTGCCCTTGTGCCAAAAGTCCACGATCGCTGTACCTAGCAACTTATCTCGTGAGGACCTTGCCTCAGAGGTAAAGTAAGTCCGGACAATATTGTGCGAACTGGGCTGGGCTGGGACCGACGTTGGATTATTCTCCGGTCGGGCGTCCTTGTGCAAGAGCGTATTGTGACGCCCCTTGCACGTGAAGCAATTGTGCTGACTCGGACAGTCTTTTACTTGATGTCCTCTTGCGAAACAGTTCAGACAAAGGGACTTTTTCTTTATGTATGCCACCCTCTCTGGCACCGTCATCTGAAGGAAGCGGGGACATCGACGCACCGGGTGATTCTCCTTCATACAGAGATCACAGGATTTTGGTTTGGTGGTCACCTTGGCATCAAATGTATTAGCCTTTCGGGTGGCTGGAATCGGATTTCGTGGAGGTTTCGATGTGGGAACCGAAATAGCCATTGCAGTTGTATTTTCCACCGCTTCGAGCGTACGGAACCGCTCAGTGAGGAAATCGTCCATCATTTGCCACTCTGGAATGGCAGTCTTGTCTCCCAGAGATTGCTCCCATAATGAAAGGGTATTCTTTGGCAATTTGATGGAACAGAAAAATACGAACATGCCTCCCCAAGTGGTTACTGGCAGGCCACAGTGCTCAAAAGCGCGAATGGATGCCTGCAGAGCATTCTGATGATCCTGTAATGCTTTTCCGGACTCATGGGAAATTTGAGGCAGGTCAAGAAGTGCTCGGAATTGGCTGTTCACGATAAGTCGCTTAATTTCGAAACGCTGTTTAACAGTGTTGCCGTTTTGGCTTATTTTCGGCCAGATCTGGCTTATTTTCAAGAGCGATTGCGGATAAAATTGGGAAATTGCGGATAGCGGAAAATCTGGCTTATTTAAGAATCGAAACAGCTAATTTTTAGCTTATTTAATATATCTTTTAGTTGTTATAATAAAGTTTCCCAAATGCCGATTAATTGACAAAGTTACAGTCTGGCAACTATTGAAGTCTTACATCACTAATTTCTGCAATACTTCCATCTCTAACTACCTTGATTAAATAGATTGGTCATTTGTAAACATGCCTAAAGAAAATTAAATTAATTTTAAAAACTAAAAAAAAAAAACATCATTCCGATTTTGGAGTTTTTTGGAATTCCCAATATTGACGAAATTGAACGTCAATACAATGAATTGACACTTATCTCTTGGGAAAATACTGAGGACACAATTAAATTTTGGGTTGAAGTATTGAATTACAGAGACTCGGGCGGAAACAACCGGTTTTCTAAGCTGAGTTCTGTTGCGCTTGAAATACATTCTTTACCTTGGTCGAACGCCGAAGTGGAAAGGGTTTTTAGCCAAGTTAATTTAATAAAAAATAAAATAAGAAATAGGATGAACGTTGACACGTTAAATTCAATATTAACCATAAGGTAATGTCTCAGAAAGTGATAGTCTCATCAGAACAAAAACTTATATTTTTAAATTCTAGATCCGGATTGAGCCGACACAACAAATGTTGCTTTGATTACAAAGTTTCTTCAATCTGCCTGAAGTCTATAGAAAATGTGGAACAATTAGATAATGAGCCCGAACAGTCTGTAGACAATCTAATAGCAGGTTTAATGTCATTTAAATGAACTTTATAAGTTTAAATTTCTTTTGTTTTCGTTTTTTTTTTTTTCATAAACATGAAGTTTTTTTAAAAATATATGTTTTTTATAATTTAAAAACTTAAAAAAATTAGCTTATTTTTCAGCTATTTTTTTCTGGGATTTAGCTTATTCTGGCTGGTTTTTTTTGTTAATTCAGCTTATTTTGCTCGGGGAAAAACGGCAACACTGCTGTTTAAGTGCATTCCATGCCGTTTCAAAACCATCATTTGTAAGCGGGAATTTTGCTACAATGAGGTTGGCTTCACCCCTCGTTTTCGCTAGGAGATGGTACAGCTTTTCAACAGGGGAAATTCGCGAATCGCTTATGTAGATGGCTGTAAACAAGTCACGGAACGTGGGCCATTTTAAATAATCTCCCGTAAAGACTTCTGTGTCAATGGGTGGCAATCGACAGCCTCGTTCTGCTGGTGCAGAGGTAGGCGCATGACGGTTCGGAGGAGTCGGAGCAGACCCTTCATGGATAAGCTCGTTTAATCGAGCCGTGCATCGCTCGTAAACTTGATAGCATTTGTCATATTTAGCTTGGATGGCTAAATCTTCAGAGCTATCGTCTTTACCATCTGAGAGTGCCTCGCATTTCTCATATTCCTGCTCGACCTTCTCCCACAACGCTTGAACTCGGTCACGACGGACTTGGAGCGTAAATACGCTGACCTCGGACAGTGACGTGACGTGGGTGTCGACTTCAAACTGACTTAGTTTTGGTCTCGGACCGAGTGACTCTTGGGGCGGTTACCAAAATCTGTGGAAGTGGTACCAATGATTTGACCTCTTTTTGGCTTGCTCGTCGTGGCTCTGACGTGGCTTGCTGAAAGGTCGTGCTCGATGGTGCGGACTTGAGAGTTAGTGGACTAGAGAGGGTCTGAAATGCTCGGGAAGGAGGAGTAGTAGGGCTGGTACTCCTCTGGCGCTGACCTGGAGCAGCAATTGAGGATTTGCTCGGGGCGGAAGTGTTCTCAGCAGCTTTCTCGTCTTTTGACGGGCTCGTGCTCATAACCCCAGAGAGTGGCGGTTATAAAGTGGTGAGCTGGCTTGGCACGGCTTGAAAATTAGCCAAAAAGACGAACTGGAACGTTTGGGAAAAACTGGAACACTACCAAACCACCTGACGAACGGCTTTGAAACGCCTTGAAATAGATTGAAAAACCAGAAAACGAGCTGGTACGTTTGGAATGACTTGGAACACTGCCAAAAAACCCTAAGAACGGCTTGGAACACCTTGGAATTCAAATATAACTACAACGATGCGACTTGGAGCGGGTGGAAACACTTTGGAATTGAAAATAGAACCAAAGATAAGACTTGAAACGCTTGGAAACACTTTGTAATTGGAATCTAACTCCAAAGATACGACTTGGAACACGTGGGAATACTTTGGAATTGAAATATAACTCCAAAAATACGACTTGGAACACGTGGGAATTCAAATATAACTACAAAGATGCGACTTGGAGCGGGTGGAAACACTTTGGAATTGAAAATAGAACCAAAGATAAGACTTGAAACGCTTGGAAACACTTTGTAATTGGAATCTAACTCCAAAGATACGACTTGGAACACGTGGGAATTCAAATATAACTACAAAGATGCGACTTGGAGCGTGTGGAAACACTTTGGAATTGAAATAGAACCAAAGATAAGACTTGAAACGCTTGGAAACACTTTGTAATTGGAATCTAACTCCAAAGATACGACTTGGAACACGTGGGAATACTTTGGAATTGAAATATAACTCCAAAAATACGACTTGGAACACGTGGGAATATTTTGGAATTGAAATATAACTCCAAAAAATGCGACTTGGAACGCGTGGAAACACTTTGGAATTGGAATCTAACTCCAAAGATACGACTTGGAACGTGTGGGAATACTTTGGAATTGAAATATAACTCCAAAAATACGACTTGGAACACGTGGGAATATTTTGGACTTGAAATATAACTCCAAAAATACGACTTGGAACACGTGGGAATACTTTGGAATTGAAATATAACTCCAAAAATACGACTTGGAACACGTGGGAATATTTTGGAATTGAAATATGACTCCAAAAAATGCGACTTGGAACGCGTGGAAACACTTTGGAATTGGAATCTAACTCCAAAGATACGACTTGGAACGCGTGGGAATAGAATAAACAAAAACGCGGAACACAAATTTTTACCAATTAAATATTATTCGATTTTTTCCTCAACGTGACCCTTCAACATATATACCCCACAAAGTGCCTGCCAACCTAGGGTATACAGCACAGCTACTTTTGGTCGTTTGCTTTGTGCCGGTCTTTGGCACATGAGCTTGCAGCTGTGCTGGTATACTGCAGTTAAGCGGTACTTATGTATGCACGTATGTATGTATGTATATAGGCTGCAAGGGATAGCGGGATTTGTTCGCGGTGATGGAAAAATATATTTGTGTGCGAAAAAATTAGAAATTTTTGTGGAATATATGTATGTATGGATATGTATATGAGAATCAATATGTAAAATTTTATGTATGGAAAAAAATATGTATATGTATATGGATATGAATATATATATGTAAAATTTTATGTATGGAAAAATATGTATATATATGTATGTGTATGGATATGTAAAATGTTGGAGTATATATATGTATTTAAAAAATTTCCTTTTTTTTTTTTTTTTTTAAATATGAGAATATGGAATGGCGATATGCGGAGGTGTGAATGGATCGGATTTCTTTATATAAATTAATCGTTTTTTTTTTTTTTTTTTTTTTTTTAATATGATTTCTTTTGCTGTGTCTAACCGATATGCCCCCAACTTTATAGGGTGTCTGGTCACCAGAAATGTCTAAGTGTGGCTTTTATATGTGAGAGGGTGGTTCACTTTCGTTTTTTTTTTTTTTTTTTTTTAAAATCTTTATTATTCGTATTGAAAATTTTCTTCTCTTCGTTAGAACCACCTTTCACTGCGCGCACACTTTTCCCAGGAGTGGACTGTATTTGCACAAACCCTTTATTTTTTGGATTTAATGTAGCACTGGATATGTTTGTAATTTTTGTCACATTCACACACTCTGCTTGCATATATATATATTTTATATGTAGGAGATCACTTTTTCCGTAGGTTTGATTCACTGCATACATACATATGTGTTAATATTTTTTTGAAATTGCGAAAAAATATATATTGGAAATAGGCAAATGAAATATGGCGCCTTATATACTTGGCCTATATATGCCAAAGTGCGAGAAAAAAAACTTGAAGTGGGCGAACCAATATGGCGCCTTATGTACTGGACACATATATATGTATGAAAATTTGGGGACCAAAATTTTCTCTCCTTTGAGGAGGAAAAATTTGCGTGAAAGTAATTTTTACTTGGATTAGGAGAATCAATGGCAACAATTATATGTATGTGAGTATGGGTACGGATGCTGGAGGCATGTACATGTACTCATATACCTATAATTTGCAAAAAAAAATTACTTAGCTTGAAATATGGATGAAATTCCACCGATGCTAGTGGTTCGAGAGGATCTTAGTATCCGGCTCGAAGGACCAAATGTTTGTGTAGGGGGGTCGAATTTCCTTCTGGTTGATGGCAGCTAGGTGAACTTTTCCTTTTCCCTTTTTCCTCCCAGTAAATTGTTTGACACGCAGAGAGTATTTTCACTTCACTTGATGTATTCAGGTATAAACTTCAACTAACTCTAGCTTAGCTTAAGAGCAGGGCACCAAGCCCCGCTTGGAGCGGAGTGTGGGGAGTTCTTTCGTGGGGAGAGCGATGGGCACCATCGGGAGAGCGGCGCGAGGTGAAAGCTTCCGCCTCCTTTAACCCTTGTGTTGCCCGGTTGGGCATAAACAGGTGCCTTGGTACTTCTGTTACAAACGCGTGGCTATTGTACAGAATCCACACATCAAGCAGCGTGTCTTCTCAACCGTCAAAGAAGTTCAAGTTCCAGCCAAATCCTTTAATATCCCAGCGAAATGATAATATGGAACATTGGGTTGTATTTGGTGAAAGAGGACGTTGCAAATTGTGCAAGACTGCGACACCCATGTCCAAAGTCAACCTTTGTTGTAATAATAACAAAAACTGTTTTTTGACTTTTCATACCTAATTATTTGAAAGCAATAAAAATCATTTAAAGTTGTTGAAAAAAAGATTTCTTTGTTTTGTATACCACCATGGCCCAATGTTGCTCACAAGCAACTTTCCGTAGCCCCCAAGCCGGTGGGTGTGGCGACTTTAAATTTTGTCCTAAATTCTTCTAGAATTGATATAAAAAGATTGAGAGTAAAAAAAAAAATTTTCATTCCACAGGAAAAAAGTTGGGATCGAAAGGGCTAATGTACAGCAATTGATATCGTTTAAGATCCCGGTTGTCCGCTTTAGCATGGTCACTGTATTAACCCCGCATTCCAGCAATTAGAAACAACAACAAGTTTATCAGTAATCAATTAGCTATTAATTTATTCATGTGTTGCTGATACGTTTATATGCTGCGCTTCCAGTCAAGAATCAAAGTGAAGTGCGATGGAGAAAGCGATACCCAAAGCTCGTACGTCAAAAGCTCATTCGGTGGCTTGTGTAGCGGGGCTTTCTGTCTGTTGATCGCCGGCGGAACGCGACACGGAATCTGCGATGTTTTCCTTTCCTGCTTTATAGATGACTCGGAATCGGTAGGACTGTAGGCGTAGTAACCAACGTTCGATACGTGCCGGTGGTTTCGAAGTTGGTTTGAAGATGGACTCCAATGGCTTATGATCCGTTATCAAATCGAATTCCAGTCCAGCTAGGTAGTAGTAAAACTTCTCCACTGCCCATACCAGTGCCAAGCTTTCTTTCTCCGTTTGCGAATATCTCTTCTCAACATCAGTTAGGCTTTTACTGGCGAACGATACGATATGATGGTCGTTGTGATCATCAACCTGTACCAGAACAGCTCCCAGTGCCACTGGACTTGCATCGGCTATAAGACATGTACGGAGATTTTTATCGAAGTATGACAGCTTTGTCACCTCAACGACTTGTTTCTTTAACGTATCAAAGGCTTGCTGTTCTTTGTTGGTCCAATCAAATTTGGTATTCGCCTTTATTAATCTTCTCAGTGGCTCCGTCGTGTTGGCGAGATCGGGTATAAATTTCCCCACGTATGTTACGAGGCCCAGGAAACTCCTTGTCTCCTCCTTAGTTTTCGGAGCACGGAAGTCTGTGATCACTTTAACTTTCTCCGGATCCGCTTCGATACCATGGTCCGATAGAATATGGCCAAGAAACTTGAGTTTTGTTGTTTTGTACACACATTTTTGCTTATTCAAAACAACGTTGTGGGTATCAAAGATTTTCAGAACCGCAGTTAGCGCCTTGTCGTGTTCCTCCTCATTTTTGCCGAAGACGATGACATCGTCAATATAGTTCAGAGCATTGGGGCAGCCTGCTAACAATTCTTCCAGCCGCCTCTGGAAAATTTCTGGAGCCGAATTAACTCCGAAAAACAGTCTTTTATATCGAAATAGTCCCTTGTGTGTAATAAATGTGGTAATCTGCCGACTTGACTCATCGAGTTCCAATTGGTGATAAGCATTTTTCAAAACCAGTCTGGAAAAACATCTCGCCTCCCGTAGTTTGGTCATGAACATGTCGAATGTTGGCAGTGGGTAGTTTTCCCTCGAGATGGCCAAATTCGCCCTTCGCATATCCAGACATAGCCTTATCTCGCCGCTTCCTTTATACGCAATTACAACTGGTGAAATCCATGAACTCGGTCCATGGACTGGCTTTATAATGTCTTGCTGCACAGCCTGTCTTATTCTTTCTGCAATTCGATCTTCTAACGCAGTCGGAAATCTCCGCATTGGCTGCTGCACTGGTCTCACATTGTGGTCTATGGCCAATCTCACCGGTGAAGCTTTCCATTTCGGAAAATGTGCGTACGAATCCACTTTATTTACGCCTAAACCAATTTTTAGGACATTGAGTTGTACGGCTGTGTCCCGTCCTAGTAACGATTGTCTACCATTTTCAATTACATAAAATGTAGCAATCATCTCTGGTCTTTCCTGAATTCTTATCGGAGCTTCAAAAACGTTAGTCACCCTCAGCACGTCATCCGAAGCATAGGCTCGAAACTGCGTAGACGAGTTGTTACGAACATTGAACACTGTCGCATGTACACTATTCAGTTGCAGCCAATCGCCAAGGCTTATCAGGTTGTACCGTGATCCGGAGTCAATTATCATTTGCAGCTGGGATCCCCCAACAAGACATGATACGGTTTCTTCTCCTTCTGGTTCACCAGTTATTTTAAAACAGTTCGACCAACTGTTGTCGCTGTGACACTTAGTCTCCTCCTCATCAATGGCGCTCACCTGGAACTGTGAGGTTCGTGGTCGCTTGCGTTGATTATCATATGGTGTTCCAAAACGTCTCTTCAATGCGGTCTTACACATCCGAGCATAATGTCCGAACCGGGAACATTTATTACATTTTGAGTTTCTTGCCGGGCATGCCATACTGCGTTCATCATGGTCTGCTGCTCCACAAAGGCCACACACATCATTCGTCCTGTCATTTCTTTTTGTTTGGACCGCAATTTTCTTCACAATATCGGCATCCGACGGAATCACCATTGTCACCGGCCACACACATTATTCGTCCTGTCATTTCTTTTTGTTTGGACCGCAATTTTCTTCACAATATCGGCATCCGACAGAATCACCTGTCATTTCTTTTTGTTTGGACCGCAATTTTCTTCACAATATCGGCATCCGACGGAATCACCATTGCCTCTGATTGCTGATTCACTTGCTCTTCAACTGTGCAAGTATTTATTATCTCCTCCAGCTTGAGCTCCGTTTTTAATAGCTTCTTTTTCAACGCAGTCTTAGCCCAGGCATCAATTATTTTATCAGCGATGCATATTTCCTCTATTTCGGTCTTGGTGGCTCCAAAAGAGCATTTACTGGCTTGTTGTCTTAGCCGCAGCAAGAACTCGGCGAAGCACTCACCTTGGCGGGGCACCATGCTGCGAAACATGTGCCTTTCGAATACGGCGTTACGTTGCGGTAGAAAATATTCATTTAATTTATCCACCAAAGGAGTAAATACATCATTTTCCTTTGTCGCATCGTATGCCACTAAAGCGCCTGGAAGACTGTACACCACCTCTTGTAGCTGTGGTCCGCCGAGATGCAATAATTTGTTCCTCTTTTTAATTACCGATGAAATTTCTTCTGTGTCCACATAGATATTGAATGACCGAAGCCATTTCTCCCACTCGTTGCGCCACAACGATTTTTCTATGTTGGCGCACAGAAATGGTTTAATTTCAGCCATCTTGCTGATTTGTGTTAGCTTACACTTTATTTCGTGCTGAGCCTCTGATTCTTTTCAGATGATTTCGTTTGGACAGCCATGCTGTGTACAACTTTTGGCATTTTCCAGATATTTTTCAGCTTGCACGGGCGTTAGTTCTGCCTTGCTCAGCTGTTTGCTTTTTTTTTTTTTGTCTTTTGGCTTGTCTTAGAGTCGCCTTTGCACTCTCTCGACACGGCCTCTGTCAAATGCAGATAATTAATTTATATTCCGTTTCCATCACCATTGTATACTTACATGTACGCACTTATATGTATGTATATATGTACATATATATATTTTTCCCAATTCTTTTTTCTTGTGGCCGCGTCTGGCACGCGTCCCTTCGTGTATAACCTCACTTCTCTTTTCTCTTTTTTTTTTCTTCTCTTTTTTTTAGGCCGCGTTTTCCTTCTTTTCCTTCGTCGCCAATGTATTAACCCCGCATTCCAGCAATTAGAAACAACAACAAGTTTATCAGTAATCAATTAGCTATTAATTTATTCATGTGTTGCTGATACGTTTATATGCTGCGCTTCCAGTCAAGAATCAAAGTGAAGTGCGATGGAGAAAGCGATACCCAAAGCTCGTACGTCAAAAGCTCATTCGGTGGCTTGTGTAGCGGGGCTTTCTGTCTGTTGATCGCCGCCGAAAGCTCCCTTGGCACAGGTCTCCACATCCCTCCAATATTTTTCAGCTTCAGCTTCAACCCTTCGTCCTGAGCGCAGGCTTCATTTTCCGGTGCTTGGGACGTTTGTCTGGGTGTGCTCGGGCCCTGAACACTATCGGTTGTCGTTGCAGCTTCATGGGTACCTGTAACTGGAATTTTTTTTAAATGACTCACATCCCTGGTTAGCGTTTTCCCTCCTCCTTGCACTTGGACTATATTCCCTTTTCTGTTGACTACCACGTACTCGGTTGTATCAAACGTGGGTGTTAGCTTATGTGGGCACAAGACATTCTTCAGCACAATTTTGTCTCCGGGTTGGATATCCGATGCTTTGGCGCCTCTTCCCTTGTGTGCTTTCTCTTTTCCCTTCTGTTTGTTCCAGCAATCCAAGTCTCTTTCCGAGGATTCACCGACATCACCCACAACGTCTCGAACATCCGGTATTTTGTCTCTAATGATCCGGTTAAACATCAATTCCGAAGGAGCTGCTCCTGTGGTTCCATGTGGTGTTACGTTGTACATCATGACAAAGTTTTGGATCTCTCTTTTATAATCTTTCCCTTTCGACCACGCAATTTCAAGGCGTTTCACCAAAGACTTGTTCATATTTTCAACTTCACCATTCGCCTGCGGCCAATATGGTGGTGTCGTTATTTGAGTAATACCGTTGGTCCGACAAAAATCTTGGAGTTCGAGACTTACGAATTGCCGACCATTATCGGTTCTCAGCGTTCGTGGTATTCCCAAACGAGAAAATATCTCCTCCATTTGTTCGATCAGCACCTTCAACGAAATGGTTTTTATAAACTTTAATTCCATGTATCTGGAAAAATAGTCGATCAACACCAGTACATAGTCGTTGCTCGGTAAAGGTCCTAGTAAGTCAGATGCGACACATTGCCAAGGGCCTGCTGGAAACGCATGCCGATCCATAGGCGCTGGTTTACTTGCTAGCGATACGGAGATGCAATCTCTACAAGCCTTAACAAATCCTTCTGCTTCCCGGTCGATCCTTGGCCACCACACCTTTGAACGTAATCTTCGTTTCATAGCCGATTCACCCGGATGGCCCTCGTGAGCCAGTTCGAGCACTTGCGATCGTAGTATTTTTGGTATAACTATTTTCGTTCCGCGTAAGAGTACATTTCCAACTGTCGATAACTCCCATCGGAACGGATAATATGGACTGGATGAGTTCGCCTCCCATGAGTTGGTGCTAAGATAGGTCATTGCATCAATTATTTCTTCGTCCTGCATACTTTTTTCCATGATTTCCGATATGGTTAGAGACTTTGGTACTCCTTTGGCTACAATTTGAAAAATATTTTGCTCATCCTGCCAGTCGAAAGCTACTGCTTCTGTAAGCTGACAAAGACGCGACACGGAATCTGCGATGTTTTCCTTTCCTGCTTTATAGATGACTCGGAATCGGTAGGACTGTAGGCGTAGTAACCAACGTTCGATACGTGCCGGTGGTTTCGAAGTTGGTTTGAAGATGGACTCCAATGGCTTATGATCCGTTATCAAATCGAATTCCAGTCCAGCTAGGTAGTAGTAAAACTTCTCCACTGCCCATACCAGTGCCAAGCTTTCTTTCTCCGTTTGGGAATATCTCTTCTCAACATCAGTTAGGCTTTTACTGGCGAACGATACGATATGATGGTCGTTGTGATCATCAACCTGTACCAGAACAGCTCCCAGTGCCACTGGACTTGCATCGGCTATAAGACATGTACGGAGATTTTTATCGAAGTATGACAGCTTTGTCACCTCAACGACTTGTTTCTTTAACGTATCAAAGGCTTGCTGTTCTTTGTTGGTCCAATCAAATTTGGTATTCGCCTTTATTAATCTTCTCAGTGGCTCCGTCGTGTTGGCGAGATCGGGTATAAATTTCCCCACGTATGTTACGAGGCCCAGGAAACTCCTTGTCTCCTCCTTAGTTTTCGGAGCACGGAAGTCTGTGATCACTTTAACTTTCTCCGGATCCGCTTCGATACCATGGTCCGATAGAATATGGCCAAGAAACTTGAGTTTTGTTGTTTTGTACACACATTTTTGCTTATTCAAAACAACGTTGTGGGTATCAAAGATTTTCAGAACCGCAGTTAGCGCCTTGTCGTGTTCCTCCTCATTTTTGCCGAAGACGATGACATCGTCAATATAGTTCAGAGCATTGGGGCAGCCTGCTAACAATTCTTCCAGCCGCCTCTGGAAAATTTCTGGAGCCGAATTAACTCCGAAAAACAGTCTTTTATATCGAAATAGTCCCTTGTGTGTAATAAATGTGGTAATCTGCCGACTTGACTCATCGAGTTCCAATTGGTGATAAGCATTTTTCAAATCCAGTCTGGAAAAACATCTCGCCTCCCGTAGTTTGGTCATGAACATGTCGAATGTTGGCAGTGGGTAGTTTTCCCTCGAGATGGCCAAATTCGCCCTTCGCATATCCAGACATAGCCTTATCTCGCCGCTTCCTTTATACGCAATTACAACTGGTGAAATCCATGAACTCGGTCCATGGACTGGCTTTATAATGTCTTGCTGCACAGCCTGTCTTATTCTTTCTGCAATTCGATCTTCTAACGCAGTCGGAAATCTCCGCATTGGCTGCTGCACTGGTCTCACATTGTGGTCTATGGCCAATCTCACCGGTGAAGCTTTCCATTTCGGAAAATGTCCGTACGAATCCACTTTATTTACGCCTAAACCAATTTTTAGGACATTGAGTTGTACGGCTGTGTCCCGTCCTAGTAACGATTGTCTACCATTTTCAATTACATAAAATGTAGCAATCATCTCTGGTCTTTCCTGAATTCTTATCGGAGCTTCAAAAACGTTAGTCACCCTCAGCACGTCATCCGAAGCATAGGCTCGAAACTGGGTAGACGAGTTGTTACGAACATTGAACACTGTCGCATGTACACTATTCAGTTGCAGCCAATCGCCAAGGCTTATCAGGTTGTACCGTGATCCGGAGTCAATTATCATTTGCAGCTGGGATCCCCCAACAAGACATGATACGGTTTCTTCTCCTTCTGGTTCACCAGTTATTTTAAAACAGTTCGACCAACTGTTGTCGCTGTGACACTTAGTCTCCTCCTCATCAATGGCGCTCACCTGGAACTGTGAGGTTCGTGGTCGCTTGCGTTGATTATCATATGGTGTTCCAAAACGTCTCTTCAATGCGGTCTTACACATCCGAGCATAATGTCCGAACCGGGAACATTTATTACATTTTGAGTTTCTTGCCGGGCATGCCATACTGCGTTCATCATGGTCTGCTGCTCCACACCGGCCACACACATCATTCGTCCTGTCATTTCTTTTTGTTTGGACCGCAATTTTCTTCACAATATCGGCATCCGACGGAATCACCATTGTCACCGGCCACACACATCATTCGTCCTGTCATTTCTTTTTGTTTGGACCGCAATTTTCTTCACAATATCGGCATCCGACGGAATCACCTGTCATTTCTTTTTGTTTGGACCGCAATTTTCTTCACAATATCGGCATCCGACGGAATCACCATTGCCTCTGATTGCTGATTCACTTGCTCTTCAACTGTGCAAGTATTTATTATCTCCTCCAGCTTGAGCTCCGTTTCTAATAGCTTCTTTTTCAACGCAGTCTTAGCCCAGGCATCAATTATTTTATCAGCGATGCATATTTCCTCTATTTCGGTCTTGGTGGCTCCAAAAGAGCATTTACTGGCTTGTTGTCTTAGCCGCAGCAAGAACTCGGCGAAGCACTCACCTTGGCGGGGCACCATGCTGCGAAACATGTGCCTTTCGAATACGGCGTTACGTTGCGGTGAAAAATATTCATTTAATTTATCCACCAAAGGAGTAAATACATCATTTTCCTTTGTCGCATCGTATGCCACTAAAGCGCCTGGAAGACTGTACACCACCTCTTGTAGCTGTGGTCCGCCGAGATGCAATAATTTGTTCCTCTTTTTAATTACCGATGAAATTTCTTCTGTGTCCACATAGATATTGAATGACCGAAGCCATTTCTCCCACTCGTTGCGCCACAACGATTTTTCTATGTTGGCGCACAGAAATGGTTTAATTTCAGCCATCTTGCTGATTTGTGTTAGCTTACACTTTATTTCGTGCTCAGCCTCTGATTCTTTTCAGATGATTTCGTTTGGACAGCCATGCTGTGTACAACTTCTGGCATTTTCCAGATATTTTTCAGCTTGCACGGGCGTTAGTTCTGCCTTGCTCAGCTGTTTGCTTTTTTTTTTTTTCTTTTGGCTTTTCTTAGAGTCGCCTTTGCACTCTCTCGACACGGGCTCTGTCAAATGCAGATAATTAATTTATATTCCGTTTCCATCACCATTGTATACTTACATGTACGCACTTATATGTATGTATATATGTACATATATATATTTTTCCCAATTCTTTTTTCTTGTGGCCGCGTCTGGCACGCGTCCCTTCGTGTATAACCTGACTTCTCTTTTCTTTTTTTTTTTCTTCTTCTTTTTTTTTTAGGCCGCGTTTTCCTTCTTTTCCTTCGTCGCCAATGTATTAACCCCGCATTCCAGCAATTAGAAACAACAACAAGTTTATCAGTAATCAATTAGCTATTAATTTATTCATGTGTTGCTGATACGTTTATATGCTGCGCTTGCCGTCAAGAGTCAAAGTGAAGTGCGATGGAGAAAGCGATACCCAAAGCTCGTACGTCAAAAGCTCATTCGGTGGCTTGTGTCGCGGGGCTTTCTGTCTGTTGATCGCCGGCCGCCGAAAGCTCCCTTGGCACAGGTCTCCACAGTCACCAAAAGATGAATCTAGCATGTTGCTGCCCTCTATGTCACATGACTTTATTGATGGCCTTTTAGGCTTATCTTTATCCCAAGTCAATCCTGTCTTGAATTCTAATGGAAAATCGTTAGATCTTATTTTTGTATTGGACTCTTCTTATTGTGATGTTTCTAGGATCGAAACATTTGTTCTTCCCGAAGACAAATTTCATCCTACTGTAAATTTAAAAATTGATCTGCCCTTGCTTTCACCATCACCATTACGTCGTTCATCAGATTACGCTCTGTATACAGTCGTTCGTTCAAAATTCATGATGCTTAATACACTATGCTATAAGAATTATATTCAGCGGTGTAAGCTTCAGTTTTCTTCTGACCCTAAACAATTTTATAATTTTGTTAATTCTAAACGTAAGACCTCTGTCCACCCATCTTTTTTGTCTTTTGAAAATAAAAAAGCGAGCACTGATTAGGCAATTTCCGATATGCTTGCGAGTTTTTTCAAAACAACTTATTCCTCAACGGAATATCGAGCAAGTCCGTATCCTTATCATTTAAAAAATGCATTTTAAATCCAGTGATTGATGAAAGTTCTCTTCTTAGCGAACTTAAACTAGTTAAACCTGTTTATTCTCCGGGCCAGACGGTCTACCTGGATGTGTACTCAGGTTCTGTGCAAACGCATTACGTACACCCATTTTCAAATTGTGTTTATTGTCTATCGAATCTTCCTCTTTTCCATCTATTTGGAAAGTGTCGTATATCAGTCCGAAGCCTCTAACTATAGAGGCTATTCGCTATTCCGAAAGCCTTTGAGAAAATTATAACTTCTCAATTGCAACATTTTTGCAGCTCTATTGTTTCGCCTTCCCAACATGGGTTTGTGAAACGTAGAACTATAACCACTGACCTTTTAGAATTTACCTCTATAATTATCAAGGGGTTCAAAAATGCTAAACAAACTGATGTCATATACACTGACTTCATCAAAGCCTTTGATTCTGTTGATCATACTTTACTACTTTCTAAACTGAACGACATAGGGTTTCCACCTCTTTTGCTTTCTTGGGTTTGAGAATATTTAACAAATAGAAAACCGAAGGTACTTTTTAAGTCTTCTTTTTCCAATTCCATTCCTGTGACCTCTGGTGTACATCAAGGTAGTCATCTTGGTCCTCTGCTTTTCACATTATTTATTAACGATCTTCCATCAGTCATTGTTCATTCGCGTGTGCTTATGTATGCTGACAATGTCAAGCTTTGTCTTACTTATAAAGATACAGATTCATTTAGCTGATCTTAAAAACTTTTAATCCTGGTGCCAGTTTAATCTATTAAATCTTAACACTACCAAATGTAAGGTAATGACTTTTTTTCGTAACTCTCTTCAACTGGTCACTTATTTTCTAAACAATAGTCCTTCAAAACGAATTTTAACACTCATATTTCCACCATGCAGTCCTTGGCAATAATAGTTTTACATGTTTGAAATTTTTATTCTTTTTTCCCCATGCTCTCTGCAAACCAATTGTATGTGTGCATAAATTTTCTAGATTGAGTCCACAAATAGCCAAGGATTGGTTCGAGAAATAAACAGCAGATAGATAGTTCAACAATGCAACTCTCATATTTACAGACAGTTGAAGTTTCTTTATATATCGCCACAGATTTGATGCTTTGAGGCAAGCGTTTATTTCGTCGGTAGCAGTAGATATTGGAATTACTGTTATGGTTTGTCAACAAATATATTTATTTTATTTATTTACGTCAACTTACACAGCAGTCGACGAAAAAGCTTAAGCTAAAGACAGATAGTAATTAAATGAAGAAGGTAGCTTAGCTTTATACACAACTAAACATCCCCGATCCGGCGGAGGTGTTTTATTTGCACAAGATGCACACTATGCCCTGATTCACAGCCAATGTAGTCAGGGATGAGTTGCAGCCAATCCGAGTCCAGAATATTTTCAGTGGTTTCGCTGTAGATGATTAAAAAGTATAGCGCGAAGAGAAGTGACAGAAAGATGAGGAGAAATAGTGTGTGAAAGGTGGTTAAAAGATTGGCAAAGAACACGAAGAGGTTCGTGAAGAGAGTAGTTAGTCAGACATCTACTAAGGTGAATAGGAAAAAAGTTTCTGGTCCGACGTGAGGGAACACAAAAATATAACGTATCTAGTAAATTGGTAGAAATGGCTTCGCCGTTGACTAGTTTATGGAGAAAGAGAATGCCAAAAACAAGCCTACGGTTATATTGTCTGGACGTTGACGCGTACAATGCGAAGTACGTTCAAGTGGCCCATACGACTCCAGGACATAGCCTGTTTCGCGCGAGCCCAAGCAGAGCGCTGTCCACCTCCCGCCCGACCGACCGTGGGGCGCAGCCGCATATCGGACGGCGCGATCGCGTGGACAAATACAAATAAAACGGACAAACAATTAAAAATATGATTAACTACAGCTAATTACGAGCTAAATGTGCTAAAATAGAAGTTTTCACAAGGGAAAAAGAGGCTTCTGATCTAATTACGGGATACAGAAGATTGTAATCAGAACATAGGACTCGAAAAGGTTCATGCAAAGAATAGTTAGAGCTACAGTGTTTTAAGGATAGAGGAATAAAATTTCTAGTAGGTCTACGGGGTACAGATAGGTTTAACTGGTTCAATAGCTCAGGAGAGTCTATTTTACCTATTAAAAGTTTATGAATAAAGATAGCACCAAGCATTACTCTACGATTAATTAAAGAAGGAAGATTGATTAAAAGAAGCCTACTGGAGTATGATGGCAAATTGACATTGCGATCCCAATTTACACCGCGAAGAGCAAAAAGCAGAAATTGCTTTTGAACAGATTCAATTTTACTTTGGTGCATCTCATATTGAGGTGACCATATGCAAGATCCATACTCTAAGATAGGACGGATTAAAGAAGTATACAGAATTTTGGTTGTGTACGGATCGTCAAACTCTTTTGACCATCGTTTCACAAACCCAAGAACATTCATAGCTTTACTAACTGTAGCAGAAATATGAGGATTAAAAGTTAATTTATGGTCCATAAGAACACCTAAGTCATTGATAATATCTAACCGCTCTAAGGCAGTGTCGTTAAGATAATAAGTTGCTAAGTATGGAGTGCATCTATAAAAAGACATAACTTTACATTTAGAGCCGTTAAGGTTTAATAGGTTTGTTTCACACCAACTCTGAAGATCATTAAGATCCGATTGAAGTAGGCTAGAAGATGATATGTCTTTAAAACTGAGGTAAAGCTTGACATCATCCGCGTACATAAGCACCCGAGAATGTGACACTACCAATGGAAGATCATTTATAAAAATAGTGAATAGCAATGGACCCAAATGACTACCCTGAGGTACTCCAGAGGTCACTTGGATGGTCTTAGAAAATGAAGACTTAAAGAGGACCTTTTGTGTACGCTTAGAAAGATATTGAAGAATCCAATCTAGCAAAAGGCTGGCGATGCCAAGTGCGTTTAATTTATATAGAAGCAGAGTATGATTAACGGAGTCAAAGGCCTTGCTGAAGTCAGTATAAATGACGTCAGTTTGCACGGCAGTCTTAAACCCTTTGATTGAGTGAGATGTAAATTCTAATAGGTTAGTAGTTGTCGATCTACGTTTTTTAAACCCATGTTGGGATGACGAAATGATTGAACTACAGAAATGCTGCAATTGAGATGTTATTATTTTCTCAAATGCTTTGGGTATGGCAGACAATTTAGAAATACCCCTATAATTGGAGGCTTCGGACTTCTTCCCCTTTTTATGAAGAGGAATAATAAATGATTCCTTCCAGATAGGCGGGAAGGCGGAAGATGTGACGGACAGTGTAAACAACTTAAGTATTGGCTTACATAGGGCCTCCGCGCAAAACCTTAATACGCAGCCTGGTATTCCATCAGGGCCAGGTGCATATATTGGTTTGACGGAACTGAGCACGCTAAGAACCGAACTTTCATCAAACACAGGGTCTAAAATGCAATTAGACGATTGCAAGTGATGAGGATAAGGAGGATTTGCTTGATAAATCGAAGAGCAATAAGTTGTTTTGAAAAAATCAGCAAACATGTCGGCAATTGCCTGATCATTGTCAGCTTTATTGTTTTCGAAAGACGAGTAAGACGGGTGCACCGATGTCTTACGTTTAACATTTACAAATTTATAAAATTGCTTAGGATCGCGAGAAAACCTGAGTTTACATCGCTGAAGATAATCCTTATAGCACTGTGAATTCAGCACCATAAAATTTGATCGAGCAACTACATATAGGGAAAAATCCGATGCTTTACCGGATTTTTTAAATCTTTTATAACATCTCGATTTTATGTTCTTCAAGTTACATAACTCACGTTATAACCAAGCAGGTCTATCAGACCATCCTAGAGTCACACGCGGGACACAAACATCAAAGAACGACTCAAGAGTTTTATAGAAGACAGAAATGGTCGGTCCATATCCGTGCAAGTATACAGATATGTATGTCCAATCATTAGTTAACAAAAGTTTTTTAAGTTTATTAAAGTTTGTCTTTCGAAAACATCGGGTTGGAGGCATCGAGTTATTATGTCGAGACATAACACCAAAAGGAAGGTCAATGGTTATATCCAGAGTTGGATGAAAGTTGTCTTCGGGGATAACTAAGGGATCAGTCCTGGAAATATCGCAGTTGGAAGAATCCAACACAAATACCAGATCTAGTGATCTGTTACGACTATTCCGGACAGGATTTATTTGAGTTAGGGACAACTCAAGCAGACCATCTATGAAACAATGTGACAAGGAGGGCAACAGTAATAAAGAATCAAATGAGAGGGTCCAGGCAATCTCAGGTAAATTAATTTCTACCAGAACAACGAGCAAGTCTTTGTCAGAGAGATATGAGGATATAAGTTGAACAGCTTCCAAATGGTGAGTGTATACTGCCAAGTCGGACTGTGGTGGAATATACGAACAAGTAATATAGGCAGAAAAAGAATTAAACGAAATTTTAACACAAACAAATTCAATCTCCTGATTGGAGGACTGGACAATTTGAGACGAGAACGCCGAGTCAACAGCGATCAAAACGCCACCACCATTACGGATA
Organism: Drosophila tropicalis; assembly: GCF_018151085.1. Taxonomy (NCBI): domain Eukaryota; kingdom Metazoa; phylum Arthropoda; class Insecta; order Diptera; family Drosophilidae; genus Drosophila; species Drosophila tropicalis. The sequence continues at coordinate 897,875 of NW_027172360.1, read as the reverse complement.
GTCCGATCATGTCTATATATTAAATATTTTGAGGAGAAAATTGAAGCATCAGCAATATCAGGCTTCAGCCAAGTCTCAGTAAAGGCAAGAATATGAAAGTCAAAGGCTATACTATCTACATAGAGTCTAGACAGTTTAGACTTTAGTCCCCGTACGTTCTGATAGGCCAGAGTTAGGGACGAAATTAGTTTTTTGACTCGCCAACAGGTGCAGACGAGCCGGAAGGAACGTTATTCACAGAGGCAGGTAGCAAACTAATCGGAGGCCGATTCTTCTTTTTTATTGTATACTCTTTTACATCAAGGTGTTCCGGCCAAAAATCTTTATGACAAATTTGGCCAAAAAGATCTGGGGAGACACCTATTTTAAAGGACGAAATGTCCCGAGTATATGAGAAACGGAACTTTTCCACCGCAATGTTTGGTGCTTGAACTTTGCCCTGGATGTAGGCTATGACTTCTTCAGAAGTAGTATTGGGATCAAGCCTCGAAATAAAAATTTGCTTTTTGGGTGGAACTACAACAAGGGAACTAGGAATACTAGGCACAGCTGTAGCGGCTACAGCAGACGCGGCAGCAGCTGAAGCAGCCAGCACTTTACTAGCTCCTCTTGTAACTACTTTATTGGCAATATTCCTGGAAACGGATCTTTGCCCGGACGGTTCGGAAACTACAACCGATATCGTGTTAGTAGGTGGGATACTGTCTCCAGGGGAAATGGGAAGAGACTCCACACCTGCCAAAGCCGGACTCCTAAACGACATCAGCTGCTGTACATTTGGTGACATAGGGTCAATGTCGAAAGCCGGAACTGGTAGAGACGAAAGTGCCGGCGGACTGAGGGACGCGCCCTGAAACCTGGCCCTCTTGCGCGTCGGAGATTCAATCAAAAGTTTAGAACTTCTGAATTGAACCTCCATCGCCAAAAGCTCCTCTTGGAGCTTATGAACGCCAGCTGACAGGGTTTTAAACGCTTCCACAGTCCGTTTCATAAAACTTCGCATCTCGAGCTCCAAACCACGACACGAATCACAGCCCCATTTAAGGCCGCCACCCTGTGCAATACTGTCCCGCACCTTGACTGTGTAACCAGCACATTTAAAGTGCATTACATTGTCACACAGCCAACAGTAAAGAAAGTCTTCACTGGTCTTGCTGGGATTATTGCAATTATATTTGCAACAGACAGACATTATTAAATAATTGATTTATACAAAAACAAATTATAAATCAATATGTAAATAAAAAGAAAACTGTATATGTATGTATGTAAAGAGAGACGTATACAAACCAAGGCAAAAGCTAACTGCAATATGCAAATTAGAAAGAGAAAACAAAAAGAGAGAATATTTGTACTTATCTGTATTAAAACACACAACAACAAAAACTTGTCACAAGCGCGAAGATAACGGCCGCGAGCGCGATCAAAAGAGAAAACAAAAGAATAGAGAGCACCAACACCACACAAACAAAAGCAAACTATGAACTGTAAATTGAGAGCGCGGGTGGCAGCAAAAGATAGAACGAAATCAAAAACTAAGCAGCGCAACAACAAAATTATATTTGCGTTTGTTAAAGTTTTGATTATAAATTTATATAAATGTTTGTAAATTTAACGCAAACTTCGCGATGAGTATAGCGATTTATTAAGAATTAGTAAGGCAATGAATTTAAATTGAATATTATAAATTAGCTTCACGAAAGAATGAAAAACAAAAATTAAGCGAGAGCGCAAAAAAAAAAACACGACCGACTTCGATGAGTGACAATATGTATGTATGTTTTAAGTGAATAAGATTATCGCAGAGCCAACAAGATATTGCTCTATACTGATCATCAAAACGATCAGAATGTTTGCAATTAGGTAGACAACAAGCCATTGAAAAGCCGAAAGAAACACAAGGCAAAAAAAATTATATATATATAAGAATATATAGAAAAATTAAATTCACAGCACAAAGATAATTATTGATAAATAATCAATAATTACAAATAAAACAAAGAGACAGCTAGAGTGCACAGCACAACAGAGAGTGCAAGAACAGTTATAAGCCGAGCTTTGAGAGGCGGCCTTACAAAAGTGATTACGCGGGATAGAAGCTAAGCACAAGCACAAAAGCAGAGAGAACAACAAAGCCACTAGCACTGATGGTATGATGGGGGCGATGAGGGGAGCAACTGCAGAAGCAATGACGAAAGAAAAAAAAATAAAAAAAAATATGTAAATGCACCAAACACTAATCACGAAAAAGAAAAAACTGTTTAAACTGATTAATTTGGCGAATTATGGAAATAAAACACAAGGGAGTCAAGCGAACAACACCAGCGGAAGTGTAAACAAACTAAGCACAATTAAAAATTGAGAAAAAACAATAAATATTAATAAAAACTCAGGAGCTATGCAAAAACACGACCGTCACGTCAGAGAGCAGAAAGCTCTCTACCTAAAGGTACACCAGAAGTCACAGGAATGGAATCGGAAAAATAAGACTTAAAAGGTACCTTCTGTTTTCTATTTGTTAAATATTCTCAAACCCAAGAAAGAAAGAGGTGGAAACCCAATCTCGGTTAGTTTAGAAAGTAATAGAGTATGATTAAGAAAATCAAAGGCTTTGCTGAAGTCAGTGTATATGACATCAGTTTGTTTAGCATTTTTGAACCCCTTGATGATTATAGAGGTAAATTCTAAAAGGTCAGTGGTTATAGTTCTACGTTTCACAAACCCATGTTGGGAAGGCGAAACAATAGAGCTGCAAAAATGTTGCAATTGAGAAGTTATAATTTTCTCAAAGGCTTTCGGAATAGCGAATAGCCTCTATAGTTAGAGGCTTCGGACTGATATACGACACTTTCCAAATAGATGGAAAAGAGGAAGATTCGATAGACAATAAACACAATTTGAAAATGGGTGTACGTAATGCGTTTGCACAGAACCTGAGTACACATCCAGGTAGACCGTCTGGCCCGGAGAATAAACAGGTTTAACTAGTTTAAGTTCGCTAAGAAGAGAACTTTCATCAATCACTGGATTGAAAATGCATTTTTTAAATGATAAGGATACGGACTTGCTCGATATTCCGTTGAGGAATAAGTTGTTTTGAAAAAACTCGCAAGCATATCGGCAATTGATTAATCAGTGCTCGCTTTTTTATTTTAAAAAGACAAAAAAGATGGGTGGACAGAGGTCTTACGTTTAGAATTAACAAAATTTTAAAATTGTTTAGGGTCTGAAGAAAACTGAAGCTTACACCGCTGAAGATAATTTTTATAGCATTGTGAATTAGGCATCATGAATTTTGAACGAGCGACAGTATACAGAGCGTAATCTGCTGAACGACGTGTTTTTTGAAACTTTTTAAAAAATCAAGTCTTTATATTTTTCAAGTTGAATAACTCTCGAGAGAACCATGGATGTTTGTTAAGCATTGCTTTGCTTCCGCATTGGAATTTCTTCGATGTAGCGTTCCAAGTTTAATAACGTGGCATTTCCGAGTATAGCAAAGTTTGAGCGAACGGATCGCCTTAAGTAATCATAAAGAAACTGGTCAGCGTTGTCGCTGGAGGTGTTTCGGCTCGTTGAGCAGCATTCGACGCTGAGAAATATACTGTTTGACGGTTCTGTAGATGCACCCCTAAATGTACAACAGTGGGATGACGTTCGTAAATAGGAAATAGACGCCAAATTGCTGTATTGCAGTTCACATATCTTCATCCATTTTTATAAATCTATATAAATTTTTATATTCAATCCTTTTTTCCTTCTTATATATTTAAGTCCGTATTCGTGGGTTCGAACATTGTTCCGCCCATACCTTTATTAACCGGGCTCCTTTTCCGAGGCAACGCGAGAGAAAATTATCTCTCAATTTTACAGTCCACTCCTCATAGTTCTTGTTTTTTTGAAAAAAAGGAGAGATCTCCTTTTTAGTCGTTGAAGTCGTCAACTGATCATGTCCACAGAGCCATTCAACACCGCCCAACATCTAACATCTGAGCTTCGCAGGCTTCTAGGCTAAAGGCTCGAGTGAACACCGAGGCAGTTACAAGCTTTCGACCCCCTCTCCGATTCCACAAGTTATTGTGATGCAAAGTTCCGACCCTGAAATTTCTGTCCCTTGACATTTCTGTCTTCTATAAAACTCTTGAATTATTTTTCGATGTTTGTGTCCCTCGTGTGATTCAAGGATGGTCTGATAGACCTCCTTGGTACCCACGTGAGTTATGTAACTTTCAGAACATAAAATCCACATGCAATAAAAGATTTACAAAATCGGGTAAAGCATCGGATTTTTCCCTTTATGTAGTTGCTCGATCAAATTTTATGGTGCTGAATTCCCAATGCTATAAGGATTATCTCAAGCGATACAAACTCATGTTTTCTCCCGATCCTTAAATCCGTACCTTTCGAAAACAATAAAGCTGACACTGATCAGTCTATTGCCTGATATACATATATATATTGCTATATATTATTTTTCTTCATAAAAATAGAAAAAAAGTCCGAAGCCTCCAATTATAGGGGCTTTTTCTAAACTGTCTGCCAAACCTAAAGCATTTAATAAAATAATTACATCTCAATTGCAGCATTTTTGTAGCTCAATAATTTCGTCATCGCAACATGGCTTTAAGAAACGTAGATCGACAACTACTAACTTATTAGAATTTACATCTCCCTCGATCAAGAGATTCAAGGCTGCCGTGCAAACTGACGTCATTTATACTGACTTCAGCAAGGCCTTTGACTCTGGTAATCATACTCTGATTTTATATAAGTTGAACACACTTGCCATTCCTACCCTTTTGCTTGATTGGATTCTTCCATATCTTTCTCGGCGTACACAAAAGGTCGTTTTTAAGTCTTCATTTTTTAAAACCATCCAAATGACCTTTGTAGTACGTCAAGGTAGCCATTTGGGTCCATTGCTATTCACTCCATATGCGCGGCTGATGTTAAGCTTCACCTCAGTTTTAAAAACAATATCGTCTTCTTGCCTGCTTCAATCCGATCTTCATAGTTGGTGGGAAACCAATCTATTAAACCTAAATGGCCCTAAATGAAAGTTATGTTTTCTTAGAGATACACTCTTTCTTAGCAACTTATTATCTTAACGACACTCCCTTAGAGCTGTTAAATTTTTTCAATGACTTAGGTGTTCTTATGGACCATAAATTAACTTTTAATCCCTACCCTTATTGCACCACGGTTAGCAAAGCTTAGAGCACGGATCTTGCATATGGTCACCTCAATATGAGACGCACAAAAAAAAAATTGAATCAGTTCAAAAGCCATTAGAGTAATGCTTGGTGCTATCTTTATCCAAAAACTTTTAATAGGATAAACTTTTAATTTTTTCAGATCCTTTTGCCATCCAGTGCCTCAGATGTAAGCTCTTTATCGACTGGCCAACTCCTTTGCACTGGCCTCTTTTCGTCGGACGCTTTGGCCAATTGGTTCTCTGCTGTGGCCTTGATCCATTCGTTAGTTGAAAATGTAGCCCTAAAGGAGGAACTTCTACGTGACTACCCGAAGAAGGAAGGACGGCCGATATGTTGTGTCCATGCCGTTCAAGATTTCCAATCGGGCCATTCTATTCTGCGAAATGAAGCGCGCCTCCTTAAGAATCCCCTCCTTAAAGCGCAGTTCAATGCAACGATTCGGATGACACCTATTCCCTATCCCCCAAAACTCTGTGTTTAAGCCCGACAGCAGCACCACCAAGGTACGCGTGGTATTTACGACTCGAGCCCACCCATCCGAGGGGAACGATGACCTGCACACAGAGACCACTCTCTTGGCCGATCTTACTCTTCGGGAGATAAAATAGCGGATCCTTTTCAGCGGATCCCCTACTGAGATTGTCACGGTAGTATTTTGGAATATAAGCTCCAGACTGTCACGCTTGGTGTTAACTGCGCGCCGTTCCCGGCGTTCCGACTCCTTCTACAATTGGCATGAGATGTGCAATCGATGTATCCTCAGTCGAGCGAAATCTTTTGGCGCTACATGCATGTAGATGATGTCCATCCAAGAGCTCCAAGCAGCACTTCAATCTGCGGGTCTCTCTTCGGAAGTGGACTTCCAACAAGAAGGAAGTACTTTATGCTATCCCAAGAGAGCACCTACTGTAAGACGACTTTCTCGAGTTGGAAGACACAGTTGAAGCACTGCAAAACGTTGGGCATTTGCTGACAAGCCGCTGAGGAGCCGCTCCTTCTGTAACATGACATGAATTCCTTCAGTATTATCCAGCCCTAAGTCTACTTCAAGTTCCCCGTTGCAGCTTCAGTGCTACTGTGAAGCGTCCCAGAAGGCTTACGGAGCAGCTTTATATGTGCGCGTCAGTTATCGCGATCAGGTAGACTTTCATATATTAACGGCTAAGACCCGCATAGCCCACGGTCTCGCTACCTCGGCTGGAGTTGTGCGGAGCTGTTTTGTTAGCCGGTCTCTGGGCGTCGATCGCCCCCGAACTTCCAATCCAACCTTCAACTTCCCAGTTTTGAACTGACTCTAGCGTTGTGTTTGCTTGGCTTAATAAGCCCCGTGCAGTTGGTCCACCTTTGTGGCCAATCGCATCTCTAGCATTTCTCAAAGCACCAGTGCCCAGCGCTGGTCACATGTGCGGTCCGAGGACCGCAGGACCGATCTTGCAAGCCGTCGGGTATCCGCTGCCGAGTTTTCGGCCAGTAGCCTCTGGTGGCATTAGCCGGACTGGCCAACTCCCAGGCTGAGCGGGCCTTGATTCCAATCTCACTGCTTTGAGAATACGCCGTCCACCATCCAGCACTTTTTTCAATTTGAACCCATTTCTCGACCACCGCGGGATACTCCTCTCATGTGGACGACTAGGAGCCGCTGAATCCCTCCGTTACAACGATCGTCACCCTGTTCTTCTCCCTTATAGTACCCACTTTACGCGCCTGCTCGTCAAATTCGCCCATCGTATCACGCTGCATGCCGAAGTCAGCTAATGGTGCCGTATCTCCGGATCAAGTTCTAGATTCCACGGATAAAAAAATCTTGTAATGTGCCGCATTCAGGGATGTGTGTTTGTATCGTTCATTGCCGGCGACAGCAGATGCAATCAGACCCACCCACACGGGCATTGACTTCGCAGGTCCCTTCCAGATCAAATATGATACCGAGCGTTCGTGTCTTATTACGAAGGGCTATGTCTGCGTCTTTGTGTGTTTCAGCACAAAGGCAATTAATCTTGAGGCGACCTCTGACCTCACTAGGGATATTTCTCGCAGCCTTTAAAAGTACATGCCTAACGTTTAGTAAACATTCGAGAAACTTTGCACTCTAATGTGTCGGATTTAGGCATGTCTGACTTGTAGGCTAATTCCCCCCATAAGCGAGGACCCAGAGGATCTGCTGGCATTAAGCCCGGAACACTTCCTGATCGGAGGACCTCTCTTATACATTGCTGAGCCTGACGTCATGGTTGAGCTCATGTTCTTAATCAACCGATGGATGAATGGAGGATAACCTCCCTTCCAACCAGTGGTGCTCAGGACGAATTAGCGCGCTCTTCTCGGGGCTGATGGTCTCGTCCGAGTAGCTGAAGTCCGAACAGAGCGTGGGTTTATTCGAAGACCCGTTGCGAAATTCTGTTGCAAGACGAAAGCGTCCCTGAGCCTAAAAAGCTATAATGGTCATCTGATCTGGTGCATGTTCCTTCCGAGTGTCCTCGTCTAAGTGTAATATTATTCGTTTCCCCTGAATTGACTTCTTCGCTTTCCCTTCCATAACTTTATTAAGTGTTAGTCGTTTACACCGTCTTTCCATGAGCCCCATCCGGGTCCTCGGGTGTGCCGAGGAGTCCATGCCTTCCGGCAGCGCCAGCGTTTCCTGAACAGTCGGGTTGAGAAGCGATGCCCAAAAACAAATATTGTTATAATTGCTTTGCACATGAGCATTCGTCCAATACGTCCCGCGTCGTTACGGTCGACCTACCACCAAAGCGTCCCTCGCTATCCCAAGTCTTTCAGACCCGCGTCATGTTGGAAACCTGTGCGGCTGAGAGCTTGTGTTGTCATCCTAGATTCGATGTCCGATCCTGCGTTTCATCAGCTGCTGATCCGCAATCCCATTCGGGAAGTATCGGAGTCGGTCCGCGGCAAACTCACCAATCTGGTCTTGGCCGATCCCAATTTTGATCAGCCGGCTTCGATGTCCATGGTGCTCGGGCGGGACCTCTATCCTGAGGCCATCCAACTGGGCTGTGTGCCCGGTCATAGCGCCACACCCGCAGCCAGCAGCACTGTTTTCGGATGGGAGGGTGGCATCTAGGCGCTCCAGGACGTGGCAGCTGCCAAATAAACAATATTCCATGTTTCAAATTTCATATACATATCCATATATATATCTCATAAAAATTTCTGATTTCGCACACATATCTATATAACTATTTTTTCATAACCGCGAAAAATCTATCTATATAACTATTTTTCCATAACCGCGAAAAGTCGCGCTATTCCTTGCAGCCTATGTACACGCATACATAAGTCCCGCTTAACCGCTGTATAATTAATTGTTGAAAATTTGTGTTCCGCGTCATTTTATATCACATCCCAACCAACATAGACGGCCATTCGGTTGGTCCCTGAATTCTTGAATTCGTACCATATCCGTTTCGGTTGAAAAAGCAAAGCTCATTTTTATTCTTTTGGGAAAATTAATGTTTTTTTTTTTATTCTTGCCCCAATCGGTACGCTTTCAGACCACAAACTTCTTTATACCTCCGTATAATTGCGTTGTTCCAAAAACGCAAAGTAACTACTTAGCGTTACAATTCCCATGTTGGTTGGCAACCAATGTTTCTTCACAAGGTGTACCCAACGTTTCATGTCGTGTCTATGAATTTATATTCGAATTCCGTTACAATTCGTGTTGGTAGCTTTTATTCGAAATCCAGGGCGTTCCAGGCCATTCCTTGGGTTTTTTGTCAACGTTTGAAGCTTTTCCAAGCCGTTCCATTTCGGTTTGTGGCTTCTACTTATTATTAAGTCGTGCCACACAGGTCCACGACCATCATAATCGCTACGGGCATTTCCGTGAGACTACAAGCACGAGCCCCCGAAAGGACGATAAGCGGGATAAGATCGTTGCTGCAACGCGCAAATCTTAGATTTTATCCTTAAATCTGCGTCAGAGGAGCACAACCCCTCAGCAGGCCACGTCGAGCAAGCAAAAAAAAGTAAATCCACCGGTACCATCTCCATAGATTGTGGTAACCGCTCGGTCCGAGTCCGGAAGGACTTTAGATGCTTCCACCATGACTTTGCAGAAGTTTATCTCGGTCGGCAACGAGCTAATTCAATTTGAAATCGACACCCAAGTCCCTTCATTGTCCGTGGCCTGCATGTTCAAGTTGCAAGTCCGTCGTGATCGCGTTCGAAAGAAGGTTGATCAGGAATATGAGCAATGCGAGGCACTCCGGCAGAACGAGGCTGTCGACTTCCACTCATTGACATAGAGGTTTTAATGGGAGATTAACTTAAATGGCCCACGTTCCATGATTTGTTTACGGCCATGTGGATCAGCGATTCCCGAATTTCCCCCGTTGAAAAACTGTACCATTTCCTAGCGAAAAGGAGTGGTAAAGCCAACATTATTGTAGCAAAGTTTACGTTTACAAATGATTGGTTTTGAAACAGCATGGAACGAACTCAAACAGCGTTTCGAAAATAAGCCCCTTATGGTGAACAGCCAATTCAGAGTGCTTCTTCACCTGCCTCAAATATCCCATGAGTCCGGAAAGGCATTACAAGTCCAGAAGGCCCAGCAAGCATCCACTCGTGATTTTGAGCTAGTGGCTTGCCATTCCAGAGTGGCAAACGATAACCGATTTCCTCACCGAGCGGTTTCGTACGCTCGAAGTGGTTGAAAATACAACTGCAATGACTATAATGACTGTTTTGGTTCCCACATCGAATCCTCCGCGAAATCCACTTCCAGTCACCCGAAAGGCTAATACATTTGAAGCCAAGGTGACCACCAAACCAAAGTCCTGTGATCTCTGTATAAAGGAGAATCGAGACAACACAATTGCTTCACATGATAGGGGCGTCACAATACGCTCTTGCACAAGGATGCCCGACCGGAGAATACTCCAACGCCGGTCACAGCGCAGCCCAGTTCTCACAATATTGTCCGGACATACTTTACCTCTGAGGCAAGGTCCGCACGAGATAAGTTTCTAGGAACAGCCATCGTGGATTTTTGGCACAAGGGCACTACTTATCCCTTACGGGCGTTATTAGACCCAGCTTCGGAAGCCAATTTTATATCCGAAAGAATGTTCCGACTTATGAAGTTACCATTCCAAACTGTCAGGGCCGAAGTGACAGGCATTAACGGAAAGGTAAATAGAACCTTGAGGGTCTGTCACATAAGCATTCGGACATCGCATGGACCTCCAGTCCAGATAGAGATAGAAGTTTTTGTCTTGTCCCAAGTTGCTGATGATTTGACGTTATGTACGATATCCCAAGCCACACTGGAAGGAATGCCCAATATTCCGCTAGCCGACCCCTCCTTTAGATTAAAGGCGAAGATCAATCAGCTTCTTGGTATTGATGTCATACCATAATTTTTCAGATAGAGATAGAAGCTTTTGTCCTGTCCCAAGTTGCTGATGATTTGCCGTCATGTACGATAACCCAAGCCACGCCGGAGGGGAATGCCCAATATTCCGCTAGCCGACACCTTCTTAAGATTAAAGGCGAAGATAGAACTGCTTCTTGGTATTGGTACCAGCGGTGACCCTTTACGGCATCCAGACCGAAGTGCGCGGATCTTTAATATCTCAAGAGACGAGATTCGGTTGGGTCATTTCAGGCCTGTTGCAAGGGGTCCACGTTAGTTCGTGTGCGGCGTTCTCCATGAGGGTCGCTGTTAGCAGAGAGGAAGCACTTAAAACTCTTCTCACAAGGTTTTGGGAGGTGGAGGATCTACCGGTCAAACCGGTAGAAGATTCTGTTTCGAGACCCAACCAAGATCAACCTCGGTCAATCCAGACCAGGGGCATTGGCTGAGTTCCTAAAAAACGAAGGCCGTCTGCTAAAAAATATTTCGGGAAAAACTGAGTATGACACCGTCATCCAAGAATATTTGGACTTGGGCCATATGCGTCAGGTATCATTTGACGGTAGTAATAACAATTTTTATTTGCCACACCATGCAGTTTTCAAGCCCGACAGAACCACAACAAAAGTAGGTACGTGTAGTCTTTAACGCGTCTAGCAAGTCATTGACATACTTTACCCGGATCCGGTACTTTAATCTGATCTCACTACTCAGATTCTCAAGTGGCGTTTTTTCCGAGTAGTTTTTTTTTTTGCCGACATCACAAAAATGTACCGCCAAACTATGTTCGATCCAATCCATACGCCATTTCAGAGTATCCTGTTCGAAACAAAGAAAGGCAACTTGGTGATTACGAGCTTAATACAGTCACGTTCGGCATTAACTTCCAGTTGATAATGCTGGGGCATTTTATTGGTCAGATTTCACCGTCGTACTGTCGTGGTTAAACAAGCCACAAGTCCTGGCGGCGAGCGACACCACTCCCACTAGGCACTACCTTAGAGAATCGGGTAGTGAAGGTCCACGTCGCGATCGCTTATCCAGCCAACGATATACTGTCTCGTTTTTCCAATCTAACACGTGCCTTACGAGTGGTATCATATGTTGTCCGTTTCGGCAGAAAGTGTCAAAAACTTCCAAACGATTACTCCGGGGAGGTGACCTCCAACTAGATCAATCAAGTACTCCAGGCGTTGATGCAAGTCACTCAGCGTGACTTGTAGAAATCTCTGCCCACGTCTAGCACCATTCTCAATTTGAATCCGTTCATTGACGCATCAGGTATGATACGAGCATGTGGGCGCGTGCAACAAGCAGCGGCCCTCAGTTACGATGAGCGTAACCCCATTCTACTGTCAGTCGAAAGTCCATTGTCCCGGCTGTTGGTGCTTTTCACGCATCAGATCTCTCTCCATGGGGGCAGTCAACAGGTAGTCGGTCTCATCCGACAGAGATACTGGATTCCAAGACCGAATCTAGTCAAATCGGTGGTCAATTCATGCAAGGTCTGTGTGATTTACATAAGAAGGCTGCAATCACAGCTAATGGGCACCCTTCCGTCCCAGCGAACCACTTTCGCACGTCCTTTCACGACCACCGGGATAGATTTCGCAGGTCCTTTCGACCTCAAAAGTTTCAGTTTTCAAGAGCTTTGTATCGAGGCGAGGGTGGTTCGAGCAAGTGCAGTCCGACAATGGTTAAAACTTTCTTAAGGTTCACCCAGCAAAATGTCTTATCCCATTATAACCATCAAAATCTATCCTGGCATTTCATTCCTCCCGGGTCACAATACATGGGAGGGTTGTGGCCACTCTGCCACTTCTAACCAAAAGTATACTTTCGAGGATTTCCCAAATCTGCTTGTTGAGATAAAAGCTTGTTTGAATTCGCGGCCGATTTCTCCTATGTCTGAAGACCCTACCGATTCTTGACCCCGGGACACTTCCTATTAAGCGGTCCGTTGCTATCCGTCACAGCTCAAGGTCTGGTGGCAGCGTCTGAAGAAGTCAGCATGGCTATACCTGGTAGAAAGATGAGTATCGGAAGGAGTTACATAAACGGATTAAATGGCGATCCTTATAAAAATCTTGAAGTAGGTGATCTTGTGCTACTTAAAGACGACAACTCTTTATTCAACGATTGGAGTCTCGGGCGAATCCAACAGTGTCACCCCGACAGTTACAGCAACGTCCGTGTCGTCGATCTGCTTATCGCTCACCCTGAGTCTTCCAGACGAAGGCCCGCTCCAATGAAAGCGTCCGATCCTAGCCACACTGCTGCAGCACCGCCACCCACATCTGATGCCACCGGCGAGGCAGGGGTGAAAACATTTGCCGTGAAGGCGCTAGAGGATCCATGTCTGGCCATGGCCACGGCCTTCAAATTGAAACAGAAAAAGCCGTCCCCGATCAGCAAGGGATGGCGGTTGAAAGCGAGCCTGAAAGTGGTCGATGGCCTGTGAGCCCAGCTGTCCGTTGGCAGTTTAAGGGCATTTTCTGGGAGACAACACTTTCAACCGACCGTCGTCTGTGTCCTTAGTCTCGGGCGCGGACGTGCTGACGGAGGTTATGCTGGAGGGATGTTTAGCGGGAGTTTTACGAGCGCCCAATCGCTATGCGCACAGTCTTCGTCTGGGTCCTGTCCGGAGCGGGCTATTAGCACTCCTGCAAAGGGTGAAAGCATGTTCATCCCCAACAGGCAACACAAGGGCTGATGGCTGAGGGAGGAGAGCTTTCACCTAGCACCGCTCTACCGAACAACTGCTCCTTCCACAGAAAGAACTCCACACACCACTTTCCAAGCGGGCCTTAATTTTCGACCTTAGATTTAAGTTAGAGGTAGTTCCCCACTGAAGTGAAATAAAGCAACAAGTGATATTGATTTTTGCGCGTGCCCAAATTTTTCGTGGGAAATTTAGAAAGAAGAAATTCATTTAGCTGCCTCTAAATCCAGAAGGAAGTTCTGCCCCCTACTAGCGCTTTGGATACTATCCATTGGGTGATCAGGCTGTCTGGCGTTTAGTTTATCTACGGCATTGTCTTGGAATACAACAAACATTTCTGGAGTGGCTTAAGATTTTGCCTGTCGTTGGGACCCATAAAGAAAACTGATTCCCAGATTAGTTTCGCTTGCACCAGATATTCTGTGGCTACGCCCATAGTTCTTATTATTTGATTGTGCCGTACTCCAGTGCTTTTATCGACACCAGACGCTGTGCAGTCTTTTTCGCTATTAGCTTGGCCTAAATGTCTGCACGATTAATTCCATATTGAACTTTCAGAGACTTTGTCGGGGTAATTCATTGTACTCTTGTAGCATTCTCGGTGGCTGACCATCCGGGTAGCGTGTCGTATAGAAAAGAATAATTCGCATGCCCGTCAGTCTAGGCGAGAGGCCCCACGTGCAACTCAACAGTCTTTGGGTTGTGTAAAGAGCATTCGTGGCCTTCGTCGACATTTATAAGTCCGAGGTAAGTGATTTGCTTTTTAGCCGTTATCAGTTTAGTTCCTATTTTGGGTAAATGAGGTCCGTCGTGTCGTCATTTTTGATCAGACCGGCCTATTGGGCCCATACAATCGTATCCCTGGAGGTGTTGTGAACTCAATGTATTTTGATTTAATTTAATTTACCATAAGAACATACATAATCGTTTTATTTTATTTATTTTTTTTTACTTTTAATTCATAATTTTAACAACGCTACATTTTTTATTTGATGTTGATCTTATTTTTATGTTTTTTAAACTGATTGGTTTGTAGCTCCAGCTGCTGTCTTTACAAGTAAAGGACTTGAAGGCATCTTTGGCAGGTGGGTAATACAGATTTCGTTTTTAATAACTGTAGTTTCCCCAAAAGGCTCCCTTAGGTACCATATTTTTTTATTGGCTAAAAGTAGCAACATAAGGACCGGCAGATGCAAAAGAGAATATCGGAATAATTTTCGCGAACTGCCACCATCCGAGCTTTCATTAAATTTGTGGGCTGAAAAAAAACGGGGCAAAATAGTTTATATTAAAACATGTAGTGACTTGTAGTTGTCGGGATATTAAAGTAGACAGAGAATTCAAATAAACGTATTGTTATCGCTAGGGCAAAACCATGGGTGCGAAATGCATCTAAATGATGTAGTGGCAATTCACAAAACGTAAGATATGAGTGCACCGGTCTTACTTGACTTTTGAAAACAAAAAATCTAACACTGAGGCTATGTTTGCTTATTTTTTCAAAACAGTCTTTTTTGCGATGCGTGGTGAAAGTCCCGTAATAACTTTATACAATCTATGTAGATAATTAGTAATCACACTGTGATAGTCGAAAAAGACATATGGCAAAATTCGATGGTTTTACCCTATATCGGGTACTGCGAATCGATGGTATTCACATACACATACAAATGGTTTCATACAAAGTTGAAGTTTTGCATCGAAGTTGCCTTTTTTCGAAAAGGGGTTTGTTCTAACTTATAAAATATTAAATTTAAAAAAAAAAAACTTTCTTTAACAAAGCTTGACCCAATTTGTGTTATGTTTTTTTTCTCGCATTTTGCTTATATTGAAAATTTTCTGTTCGAACCTTGTACTTAATTTGAGAATTTATTTTGGTCGATGGCTGAAGAGCTGAGGAGACATCAGACATATGTAATTTAAGATTTAAAATATAACCATTTAATCATATTAAATTTGTTTTTTGAAATGGTGACAATCTTAAACTAACAGCATTTGTTTGTTTTTTTGAAAAATACTTAAGACTTTATGTCATTGTTCCCCGGAACAGTCTTTAACAGATACATTAAACTAACAAACGTTTGATTTGAAAGCAATCGCGTCAAAAGTAACGAAGTTATTGACAAAAGTCACTGTTTTCGTCCAATATTGATTAATTTAAATAGCTACCATCTATTTATTTTGTATGACATAACAAAAGCTGAACAAAAACTTAACGGTTAATTGAAAGTACATGAAAACAGATATTCCAATTTTAATATGATGCCTTAACATGTATACTTGCTTTCGTCTTGAATATACATTAAAGTAGCTGCTCAATAGATAATTTTCACTATCTTGAATGTCTCTAGAAATTGAACAACTAACTTATTACTCCAATTTTAGTTTTCATAATATACTTTAAAGTTCGGACTACATCAGAGACCGTTTTCAAGGAATACAATATTTGACATACAAGTTAACAAACATTCCAACGAACTCCCTTCGCACTAAGTCTTAGAACAATCTGTGCAGCTGCAACGTCGATGTGACGAATTCCATATAAACATAAATATGCTGACACAGCGTCTGACCAAGAGCCCATAGCATAACCATACGCCTTACATATTTACTTTATGTACTTAGGTTTAGTTCTCTTTTATTTTCTTCAACATATTCAGTTTTTGAATAACCCTTTAACAATAAAGACACATAACTCCGGCACTTGGCCGTAACAAAATTATAATCGCTAATATATTGCTGATCCACAAGGACGGTTATTCAGATACCTAATCGTATCTCATCCTAATCAACATAAATCAACCCATAAGTTGGATCCCACCAACGGCAACCCCTAACAGGAACCAGTGGACGGACCCAACATCTTAATTGGCGCCCAACCGGAATTGGATTACCCTCTAAGAATCCACGCCCTACCAACATGTAAGTGACTGTTCGGAAAAAATATGGTTTCAAATTTATATATATTATAATATAAATTTGAAACCAAACAAATATAAAAATAATAATAAAAAAATAAAAGTGGCAGCATAAAGTGATCTTCTGAGTAATTTGCATTAGATTTGTAACTAATTTGTATTGAATTTGTAACTAGTTTGCATTGAATTTATTTGCATTGAATGTAATAGTGAGTTTGAGTGTGTGCGGTTATATTGTTAGATTGAATTCGCTAAGACACTGTGTCAGACAACTGCCAAAAGGGACATTAAAAAAGAATCTGATAGCGACGAAGATATTATAGTACATTCTAAGCCTCAGCCACTCGATCAAACAGAAATGGATCCACAAACGCGCTTAACGCAAAAGAACAACGCATAAGAGGCGAGATTCACGCTGAACTCGAACGTCTGAGAAACCAAGTAAGCTCATATAGAATTGAAGCGCCCCAAGTACAGGTGTACGAAAGCGTAACAACTAACCCCAGCATTAGATGTGAGGTTAGACTCGACGCTGCGAAATCGGTACCGAATTTTAATGGTGACCATATGTATCTTGGAGACAATCAGCCATAGAGGCATATCAGGCCTACAAGGGATACTATGGGAGCGAAACACATTACCAGGCAGTGATCCTTCTAAAAAATTAAGTTTGTGGTGCCGCACGCGCAGTGCTTACCTTACCTAACACTGTGCTAAGTTTCGATGCAATCATTGCTAGACTTGATTGCACATACGCCGATAAAACGTCTCTGCGCGTTCTCAGGCATCAATTAGAAATGGTCTGACAAGGAGACCTAGAATTAATGCAGTACCATGATGAGGTTGAGAAAAAACTGACTCTTATTACAAATAAAATTGCCATGACGCATGAGGAGCGAGCAGCGGTCATTCTTAATACAGAAATTAGGAGCGATGCCCTGCACGCCTTCATGGAAGGCCTGAGGAGGCCTATTAAGGCACTAGTTATACCAGCACAGCCCAAAGATTTGCCTTCGGCTTTAGCACGGGCTCGCGAGGCTGAGAATAGCATAGAAAGGAGCATGTTCGCTGCTACGTATGCTAAAGCAATTGAAGATGGGAGCCACCCAGGGGAAAATAACAAGCAAGGCAATCGCTCAATGCCGAGACAGGGAAAACATTTCGAGAAAAACCCCCATTTTACAGGAAAACAAGTCCAAAACAGACCTCAACAGGGTGAGCAGGGACCAACCTCAAACAGTAAACAAATTCGAGCCCAAGACCAAGCACAACCGATGGATGTTGATCCATCAGTTTCCAATCTGAGACAGCAGACTGGTTGCGGCGAATCTCAAAAGAGACAGAACGCATCAGAGCGTATGACTGGACAGAGTCGCCAGAATGTTAACAACATTTCTTAAAAAGACTCGGCCCAAGTCCAACAATACGCGCATATAGCAGAGTCCGCCGTCGCAGAGGCTAGCGATGAGAACGACTCCACACCGGACAATGATTTGCTAAATTTATTAGAGAACGCTCCCAACTGCCGTTCGTTGAGCGACAGTTGGCTGGTAGAACACTAAAAATTCTAATCGACACTGGTGCGGCAAAGAATTATGTAAAACCAGTAAAGGAGTTAAGAAACATAACACTTGTCGACACCCCATTTACTGTGAACTCCATACATGGGTCCAGTAAAATTAAAGAAAAATGATTCATGAGAATTTTCGGAAAGAATGCCCCGTTGTTTATTTTAGATACCCTTGATACTTTTGATGCCATAATAGGCTTCGATTTTCTAACGCAAGCAGGGGTAACCCTAAACTTACATATGGCAGTACGGCGGAAGCATTGCAACACCATACTTGCGATAGCGTTAATTTCACACGCATTGATGACATATTAGTTCCTGATAGCGTAAGAGAGGAATTTAAAAAGGTAATACTGAACAGGATCGGCGCATTTTCGACCTCTAACGAGGCATTGCCATATAACACTTCAGTTATTGCCACAATTCACACAGTAGACAGCCAAGAAGTGTACTCCAAGTCTTACCCATATCCTATGGGTGTAGCCGATTATGTTAATAACGAAATCTCTCAATTGTTGAAAGACGGCATTATAAGACCATCTCGGTCTGCGTACAACAGTCCTGCATGGGTTGTTGACAAAAAAGGCTTGGACTCAAACGGTAACAAAAACAAACGACTCGTTATTGACTTTCAAAAGTTAAACGAGCGAACCATTGCCGACCGGTACCCAATGCCAAGCATACCAATGATTCTAGCGAATCTTGGAAAGTCAAAATTTTTCACGACTTTGGACTTAAAATCTGGGTACCACCAAATTTATCTAGCTGGAAAGGATCCTGCGAAAACGGAGTTCTCAGTAAACGGAGGGAAATACGAATTCTGTCGCTTACCCTTTAGTTTGAAAAATGCCGGAAGCATATTTCAGAGAGCAATCGATGATGTTGTAAGGGAACAAATCGGGAAAATATGCTACGTCTACGTAGATGACGTGCTAATATTTTCTGAAAATGAAGCCGAGCATGTCAAACACATTGACACTGTGCTCCATCTGCTTTGCAAAGCTAACATGAGTGTCGAAAGAAAAGACAAAACTTTTTAAAAAAAGCGTCAAATATTTGGGTTCCATCGTCTTTAGTGACGGAACAAAAACTGACCCCGAAAAGGTCAAGGCAATTCAGGAGTACACCGAGTCAAAGAGCCTCTATTCACTAAGATCGGTTTTTGGCCTTGCTAGTTATTACCGGGCGTTTATTAAAAATTTTGCATCAATCACAAGACCTTTAACCGACATACTGAAAGGCGAAAATGGAAAAGTAAGCAAGCACATGTCCAAAAAGGTCCCAATCGACTTTGATGAATCTCAACGTCACACTTTTGACCGCTTGGCATCCGAGGATGTCATATTCATGTACCCGAACTTTCAAAAACCTTTCGGGAGGCCAATAACAATGATATCCCGAATATTAAAGCAAAGTGAATCACTTTACGCCACTAATGAAAGGGAATTGTTGGCAATCGTGTGGGCGTGTTGGAAAACTACAGAACTACCTGTATGGAACCAGAGAGTTGCACACTTTTACAGATCACCAACCCCTCACATTTTCCGTGTCACAAAAAAACACAAATGCGAGAATTAAAAAGTGGATGGCATTTATGGAAGAACGTAACGCTCAAATTCATTACAAGCCAGGGAAAGAAAACCTAGTGGCAGATGCCTTATCAAGGCAAAATGTGAATGCCCCACAAGATGAAATTCAGTCATGTGCTGCCACCGTCCACAGTGAGCTTTCCTTGACCTACAATACAATGTGATACGATTCACAGACAAGAACGATCTCCTTGAATCCTTAAAGCTTGTAGTGAACCGTGATGTTGTAAATGCATTCCATTGCGATCTTCCTCCATTAGCCATTAGCTTTCAACATGAATTAGTGCGACTTTTTCCCACAACAAAGTTTTGGCATTGCAAGAACATGGTTACAGATATAACCAACAAAGACAATCAGATTCAGATAGTTAATACCGAACATAATCGCGCACATAGAGCAGCGCAAGAAAGTATGAAACAAATACTTCGGGAGTATTACTTCCCAAAAATGGTCAAATTAACCAATGAAATCGTCTTAAATTGCAAAGTCTGCACTACAGCTAAGCACGACCGTCACCCAAAAAAACAAGAATTTGGGCAAACACCTATTATCCCGGCGAAATGCTGCATATCGATATATTCTCCACTGACCACAAGTTATTCCTGACCTGCGTGGACAAGTTTTCCAAATTTGCTGTTGTACAACCCTTGTTATCCCGAACAATAACGGATGTTACTATCATATTGCAATTACTCAATATTTTTCCAAAAATAAAGACAATTTATTGTGACAACGAAGCATCGTTTAATTCAGAGACGATTACTTCGATGTTAAAAAACCAATTCGAAATAGACGTAGTAAACGCACCTCCATTGCATGGCTGCTCGAATGGACAAGTGAAACGACTCCACAGTACATTGCTAGAGATAGCCAGATGAATGAAAATTGATAAACAACTTAATGATACGACCCAGATCATAGTAAGAGCAACAATAGAATATAATAAAACAATTCATTCGGTTACAGAAGAAAAGCCAATTGACGTTATTCATGCACAACACACTAGTTTCCGGGAAAATATTAAAGACAAAATAACAAAGCTCAGCAAGATCAACTCAACAGATGCAACCCAGATAGGCAAAACAGGGTATTTGACGTAGGTGACAAGGTATTCATTAAAAGCAATAAAAGATTGGGAAACAAATTATCCCCATTGTGTTCTGAGGGACGCGTACAAGCAGACCTGTGAACGTCTGTACTTATAACGGGAGGGTGGTCCATAAGGACAATTTGAAGTAATTTTGATCAAGTTCTTCATTTTCTAGATCAAACCACAAAGTCACTATAGTCATTGTTTACATTCCCCACAGGTTATTCACCATAATACTGTCAGTCCTAGCCGCAGCAGAGGCTACTCCTCCATACTAGGCATAAAGCATGTTAAAAAACTTTTGTCCGCGTTAATGAAACACCTGAGGATAGCAAGAAGTCTAGATTTTTTGGGCACAGCGCTAAAGGTTGTGGCAGGAACGCCTGATGCGGCAGATTTAGAAAGAATTAAAATAACAGAAGCACAGTTAATTCAATCTAACAATAGACAAATAATAATTAACACAGAAACTCAAAGGCAAATTAATTTACTTACAAATACTGTTAATAAAATAATACAGTCCAGAAGTGGTGAAATTACCGATATCCCACACTTATACAAAACTTTACTAGCAAGAAATAGAATGCTAATTGTAGAAATTCAAGACCTTATGCTTACTGTCACACTTGCCAAATCTAATATAATAAACCCAGCCATTTTTGATCAAAAAGATTTAAAATCTATTTTTACCGAACAGTTCACAACAGTCTCCATAGTTAATTTAATGGCTGTCTCCAACATTAAAATATTTCAATCCGATAGTACCATACATATAATTATAGATTACCAAAGAATTAAACTTTTATGTAAGAAGATCATTATTTTCCCTGTGATACATGTGGACACCATACTACAGATACACGACAACATAGTGGCAGAATGCGACGACGGAGTGAAGGCAGTCACAGAATACGTTACCAACAATCACGTAACATTTTGCAAACTGACTAAGCATGACACATGCTCTCGCGGACTACATTCAGGGCAATCTGCTATATGTCGCACGCAGCCCAGTCACCTGGAGCCCATTACAAGGGTTGACGAGGGAATAATTATTGTCAACAAGCTTGCGAGTATCAGCGTAGATGATGGCCCTAGCTGGTCACTGCAGGTACCAGAGGAAGTCAGCTGCTCAAAAAAAGCTTTCTGATCTCTAACGTGACGGTCGTGTTTTTGCATAGCTCCTGAGTTTTTATTAATATTTATTGTTTTTTCTCAATTTTTAATTGTGCTTAGTTTGTTTACACTTTCGCTGGTGTTGTTCGCTTGACTCCCTTGTGTTTTATTTCCATAATTCGCCAAATAATCAGTTTAAACAGTTTTTTCTTTTTCGTGATTAGAGTTTAGTGCATTTACATATTTTCTTATTTTTTTTCTTTCGTCATTGCTTCTGCAGTTGCTTCCCTCATCGCCCTTTCAATGGCTTGTTGTCTACCTAATTGCAAATATTCTGATCGTTTTAATGATCAGTATAGAGCAATATCTTGTTGGCTCTGCGATAATCTTATTCACTTAAAATGTGCTAGCCTCAATGGCCGCGACTACGACAAATTTTCTGGTTTGTCTCTGTCTAAGCCTGAGCTTGGCTTAATGCGCTGGACTTGCCTTTTTCTAATAACTTTCTAATAACTTTATTTCTTATAGGCTTGATCGTGTTGGTCGTCGTGGCGGTGGAGTACTCATTGCTGTAAACTCGAATCTGTCTTCAAGTGTGGTGCCGATTGATCTCCCCTTAGGTGTTGAGTTTATTTGCGTCGAAGTTACATGTTCTAACTTTAGCCTATATATCTCTTGTTCATATATTCCTCCAGCTTCTGATATCATGATCTACGTGCACCATGCTGATGCTTTACGAACTATTTTTGGTCGTCTTAAAGATCGTGATGTTCTTATAGTTTTAGGTGATTTTAACTTGCCTAATATTTCTTGGCTTGTTGATGATAATCTATCTTTCTTAATTCCTTCATCTCAACATGTTTTTCTTGATAGCCTACTTGAATGTCCACTATATCAGTTGAATTCTTTCCTTAACTGTTCTAAAAGAATCCTTGATCTTGTTTTTGTCTCTGATCCCACTGTTAGTGCTGTATCGCAAACACAGCCACTAGTGAAACCTGAAGATCCTTATCATCCTACCATTGAAGTTACTATTTCTTACAATTCCGTTACTAATTTATTTAAAAACATTTCAAATTCTCGTCGTAGATGTTTTCGTAAAACAAATTTCAATCTTCTTAACAGCCTTATTTTCTCTTTTGATTGGTCGTTTCTATTTGAGTGCTGCGATATAGATTGTGCAGTGAAGTTTTTCTATTCTGCTCTTAATTCTCTAATTGATAAATGCGTTCCTTATGTGAATGTCTCTACCGTCTCCAGCTCGCCAGTCTGGTTCACACGTAGGCTCTCTAATCTTCGCAACATTAAATCGAGATATTTTAAAAGATTTAAAAAAACTGGTTCGCGACTTGACTATGCAAATTATTGTATAGCTAAATCTCAATTTTGTCTTTTAAATACTCAATGCTACAACAATTATCTCGTTCGCTGTAACGCTGAATTTTATAATAACCCCAAAAGATTTTACAACTTTGTCAATTCCAAAAGACGCTCTAATGTCCTACCTTCCACCTTCAGACTTAACGATCAGTCTGCTAATAATGATTTAGATATTGCAGATCTGTTTACTAAATTTTTTCAGTCGACATATTCTACTACTGTTTCGGATCCCACACCCTATCCCTTTTCAATCCCACATTTAAATTGTATGTTTTTTCCCAGTATTACTAAAGACTGTATTCTCTCTAGCTTGTCATCTATGAAGTCTTCCTTCGATCCCGGGCCTGATGATATACCTAGTTGCATCCTTAAAATGTGTTCGATTTCCCTATCTAAGCCTTTAGGTCGGTTATTCTTTATATCGAGTGAGACTTGTATATTTCCTGATATTTGGAAGAAGTCATTTATTATTCCGCTTTTTAAAAAGGGTTGCAAATCGGATGTTTCCAACTACCGTGGCATTGCCAAACTTTCGGCAATACCTAAACTGTTTGAGAAAATTATTACGTCTTCCCTTCAACATCTATCCAGATCCACTATTTCTCCTTGCCAGCATGGTTTCATGAAAGGTCGTTCGTCGCTTACCAACCTTTTAGAATTGACTACCCAAGTACACCATGGCTTCCGTAAAAAGTGTCAAACTGATGTTATTTATACTGACTTCAGTAAGGCTTTTGATACGGTTGATCATTCTTTGCTTCTCGCGAAACTTAACATTATGGGTTTTTCACCAAAATTATTGGGTTGGTTAAAGTCGTATCTTATTGGCAGAACCCAAAAGGTGTCTTTTCGTTCCTCGATATCTAAAACTGTTCGAGTTACGTCAGGTGTACCCCAAAGCAGTCATCTGGGCCCACTATTATTTACATTGTTTATAAATGATTTGCCTTTGGCCTTGGCTCATTCACGCGTGCTCATGTTTGCGGATGACGTCAAGATTTGTTATTCCTATAATGATCCTTCTTTCCAACAGTACTTGCAATCAGATCTCGATGCGTTCTGTGATTGGTGCCACGTTAATAAATTACACCTTAATGCCTCTAAGTGTTCTTTTATGACTTTCAGTCGTTTGTCTCCGCTCCTAGCTCATTACTCTATTAAGTCTGTTCTGTTAGATTGTGTTCCATCATTCAAAGACTTAGGCGTTATGTTTGACCCTAAACTTTCATTTAATGTTCATATTTCTTCAATTGTCAACAAAGCAAGCAGCCTTCTCGGCTTCATTAAACGTTGGGCCAAAGAATTTGATGATCCCTATGTAACAAAGGTTTTATACACTTCGTTAGTTCGCCCTACTCTAGAATATTGCTCGCCAGTGTGGAACCCGCAATATGATGTTCACCAGCGTAGTATTGAATCGGTACAGAAGCAATTCCTTAAGTTTGCGCTACGCGGTCTAAATTGGGACCCGGGTCTTCGCCTACCTTCTTATTCTGACAGACTTCTTCTTATTAATCTTCCTTCACTTTATAACCGTAGGCTCGTTTTTGGCATTCTCTTTCTCGATAAACTAGTCAACGGCGAAGTCATTTCTACCAATTTACTAGATACGCTGTATTTTTGTGTTCCCTCACGTCGGACCAGAAACTTTTTTTCCTATTCACCTTAGTAGATGTCTGACTAACTACTCTCTTCACGAACCTCTTCGTGTTCTTTGCCAATCTTTTAACAACCTTTCTCACCTTATCTTTCCTCATCTTTCTGTCACTTCTCTTCGCGCTATACTTTTTAATCATCTACAGCGAAACCAATGAAAATATTCTGGACTTGGATTGGCTGCAACTCATCCCTGGCCACATTGGCTGTGAATCGGGGCATAGCTGGCACCTTGTGCAAATAAAACACCTCCACCGGGCTGGGGATGTTTAGTTGTATATAAAGCTAAGCTACCTTCTTCATTTAATTACTATCTGTCTTTAGCTTAAGCTTTTTCGTCGACTGCTGTGTTAGTTGACGTAAATAAATAAATAAATAAAAATAAATAAATAAATAAATAAAATATTCTGGAGTTGGATTGGCTGCAACTCATCCCTGGCCACATTGACTGTGAATCGGGGCATAGCTGGCACCTTGTGCAAATAAAACACCTCCACCGGGTCGGG
Organism: Drosophila tropicalis; assembly: GCF_018151085.1. NCBI lineage: Eukaryota > Metazoa > Arthropoda > Insecta > Diptera > Drosophilidae > Drosophila > Drosophila tropicalis. The sequence goes on along the minus strand of NW_027172360.1, from coordinate 872,734 downwards.
GATGTTTAGTTGTGTATAAGGCTAAGCTACCTTCTTCATTTAATTACTATCTGTCTTTAGCTTAAGCTTTTTCGTCGACTGCTGTGTTAGTTGACGTAAATAAAATAAATAAATAAATAAATAAACAGCAAAGATTAGTCCAAAGAGTCATGCATCACCGAGGACGGCAATGAACTTAGAAGGGGAGAAGTTAACAAACAATCCAACGAACTCCCTTCGCACTAAGTCTTAGAACAATCTGTGCAGCTGCAACGTCGATGTGACGAATTCCATATAAACATAAATATGCTGACACAGCGTCTGACCAAGAGCCCATAGCATGACTTATACTCTCCGAGATCTAAGTATTCTTACGGACTATCGACTTGGTATTTAATGAAGAATCTATCAAAAACTTCGTTCTTCCTGTTACATACATTTTGGCGATTTTCACTCTGTGGGCGCATAGTGTTGATTTTAAACTTACCTAGATAAACAAAATACAAGTTCAGTGGCAATGACTCTAAAACGAACCAGCCGTTAGTAACATCAAATACAGGAGCAAGCAGTGACAGCACTGCAATAGCAATTGAATAACGAAATGCTGTACGCCGGCAAAGGCCAGGATTTGTAACAGCCATCATTCGATAACCAGCACGCGAGTAATCTTGACGCAAGTTCCATGACAATGCGTTGAAGTGCGGAAACTGCCAGGCGTATAGTAGTCCAGCTAGTATAAGTGATCCAGGGTCCAGAGTGCCGGTACATCCAGCCCAACCCATGAGCGGCGGTAGGGCACCAACAATAGAACCAATCCAAGTATTCATGATGCTAACTCGTTTCATTGGTGTATATATTGACGTGTAAAGAAAAAAGTTACCGGCCCCTAATAATGCTGTTAGGCTATTTACACCAAAATAGAGCATGCCAAATCCAGTTGTAGCCGATGCCACAGCAAATCCAACAGCATGCAAGGAGGACATTTGGCCAGTGACTAGCAGGCGGTTCTTTGTTCGGGACATTTGAGAATCAAAAGGAACTTCGTGATATTGGTTTATTGCATTGGCAGCTGCCGACATTAATCCAGTGCCTAACGAGCACAATGCAAACATAGTAAAATTAAAAGGCGCTGGTGCCATTGCATAACCGCTCATTGTGGTTATAACAACCAAGGCTGATAATAAATACACATAATTGTACTTTTATAATTTCACGGTATTTAAAATTCTCACATGTTAGGCGAAACTTTGCTAGTTTCTTGTATTGTCTCCACCTTTGGTTCCCCTCCGTGTTGATTATCGGACTTGGCATCCAACGCAATATCCGCACCGGCAACTTAAGGTTAGACTTCGTGCAGTTTGCATTAGTGACTTCAGTGTTATATTCATCATTCACCGGATGAAAATGTACAGAATTGGCAGCATCTGGTTTATTTACAGTTGAAGCAGCACACTGTTCATAGAACCTCAAAATTTTATTAAAGTTATTACATAAGAATTTTTGATCTCACCCTAATTGACTGAAATTCTGTTAAAATTTTTAGCTGAAGATGTATGTATTTTTTCCGCCTAACAAATATACGAAACATACTTATATATAAACACTTGACGTTCGTAATAGTATTTATGACATATCAACTACATATGTATGTATTCCTTCTTAACTGCATTTCATACATTTACGTTTTATTGCTTATGATTCGGCGATAAATTTGACTCACATCTAATAACAATTACACCTTTTTCTCACAAAACACTTTCGACGCGACACAGATGTGAGAACGATTGACATTATACGAGAAGTGAAACAGTGTGCGAGCAACAGTTAATATGATTGCCATACTTTGGAATGCAGAATATAATTTCAAAGAAGGTTCTTAAGGGAAGAAGCGAACATTCTACTTGTTCGTAACGAGAATCTCGGTGCTGTGTTGCACGGATGAAGAGTGATCAAAAAGACTATAATATTAAAAAAATTCTTTTAGATCTATTGTCTTTAAATTTCAAACACAATAAGTCACCGAAATCGATAGCAACCCGAAAGCATCAATCGAAATATGAAAAGAATAAAGGCTAGATTCCCACTGCCGACCATCCATCATTTACTTGGGGGGATGGTGCAAAAGGTTTTGCCAACATTTCACCATCCACTTAACCATATAAAAGAGAAGTTCCGATAACAGGCAGTTCAATTGGCCTTTTGTCAATAATTTTCTAATGCAACGTTAAAAATTTGTCATTCACTGGAAAACATTTGCCATACAGTGAAAATGTAAAGAATGAATGGCAAATAACCAACATTTATTTTGAGTACGAAAACCAAAAATTCTATGTATAATTTTTACATTGTATACGACCCTGCCGGTGGGTTTTTATGTATGTAATCACTTCAGCTGAAATTTCAGTGAAAGCTGATATCTAGGTGCCACAGATTAAAATTTCAAGCGATTTTGAATCCGCGCACTAACTCAAATGAAATTCGAAAGACAAGTTGTTTTGGTACTAATGATTCTGCATTTTAATAATAAATATTTGAATAATTTTGCGTTTTAGCAAATGATTTATTTTTTATCTGTCATAAATCCGCTGGCACCACACGCAACGCATAGTCCAGTTCGAAACATAAATAAAAGCATTGCTGATTTATCAACGCCTATATTTTTTAAAAAATTGCGTAGTTTTCGCTGCAAGAAAAACCCCACTATTATCCTGTAGTGGCAATGTTCTCAAACATTGGATATTGTTGTCGTGTGCCCAAAATCGAAGCTCGATGTTTCAAATTCAATTTTCATTTCTAAAAATATTAAAATGATAAATTTCTTGAATTAAATTTATCGTAATTTAATAAACAACAAATGTTTAATTCATTTTATATGTCTAAACTAATAAATTAGTGGAGCTTTATAAAAATGAAAAGAGATGGTGGTTGTTGCCAGTGGGTTGAGTTTGTAATATAATAGTAATTCGTTCACCAATTTCGCAAATTTTTTCTTGTTTTTCTGAAACATGCTTTATTAGCGGACGTTGGCGATACTATGTGCAGTACGTTCAAGGAAAGGATATCAGTTTTAAGTATATTGATAGAAGACTCTGAGCAGATTACAGGGAAAAGAATGTTGTAATCAGAGCAGAGGACTCTAAAATGTTCATGCTTGTCATAGTTAGAAGAACAACGACTAAGGGTTAAAGGTATAATAGGATGTCTACTCCGTCTACATGGTACCGCCAGATTAACCTCAGGCCAATGACTCAGGCGAATCAATATCAACAATTAGGAGCTTGTGCATAAAAAAAAACAACAAACATAATTCTACTGTTAATTAAGAAAGGAAGGTTGATTAAAAGAAGTCTCCTAGAGTACGAAGGCAAATTGACATTTCGATCCCAGCTTAAGCCACGAAGAGCAAATAGCAAGAACTGCTTTTCAATGGATTCAAGTCTAGTCTGGTGCGATATACGACTCCTTCCAAATAGATGAAATAGAGGAAGATTCGAAAGACAATAAAAACAATTTTTCCAGAAACTTTCACTCGTTGTAGAGGACGGACGTGTTTGTTTTGCGCTTATCAACTTTTATTTTTTCTCGCGATTAAATACTTTTACATAACTTTTAAATTCATTATCGGTGTAATTAATAATAATTTCAACGTCCGAATTTTATTTTCATTTCGCGAATTCTTGCTGTCGCTTTTGTTTAAATTTAAATAAAATCAAAACTTACAACAATACTTGCAGTAGCGGTGTTGTTGTTTTGATTATCTCTTTTGCGTTTGTGTCTTTACCGTTGTAACTAACTCCCGCGCTCTTGCGTACAAATTGTTGTTGTCTGTGTTCAATTTGACGCGCTCACCCGCTCTTTCCTATTCTTGATTGATTTGCGCTCTCGTCTTTTGCCTACCCGCGACTCTGTGATACGTGTTTTTGTTTTTGTGCTTTCATCTCTTATTATTCTTTTGTAGCATGTTCTAGAATAACAATATTGCAATGTATACAAATATATTGTATCAATTAGTAACAATATTTATGTGCGCAACATTCAAGTACATTGGCCTCTTAAGCAACATAACCACCCATGAGTGCATGGTCCTGGACAATTGCTGCGTCGGCAAATATAACACGCGCGGCCACTCAGGCCCAATATGCAATATGATACATCCTCACTCTCTCGCTGCGGCGACATATATACATACATGCTCTTATGTAAACATTATACATTTATACATTCATACATTTATACATAAATATGTTTATACATAAGAGCAGCTACGCGGTTTTAGCTATAGAGAACAATTGTAATAGAATTAAGAACCATTCAATAAACCATACTGAAACTGAAAAGACCTGCTTGTGTCTTTCTTTTTACAAACACAAAATGTCACATCTTGAAAGACACAACAGCGGACTTATTACACTTTAGTTGTGAAGGCTTAGTCTGCACATTAACCCTTGTGTCAGAACTGGTCAGTATATTCTTATACACAGATTTTTTACCTTTAGAATTTTAATTTTTTATTTTTTGTATTTCCTTTTTTAATTAAACTAAACTTTTTGATAAAATGGTTGTCTGCTCAAAAAATAATTGCATAGTTGCCACTAATGCGGTCGACTCCCATGATTATATTCTTTGTTGGTTGTGTGACAATACGGTTCACGTTAAGTGTGCAGGTTACACAGACAGAATCAAGGAGTCTATTGCTAAAGGTGGTGGCTTAAAATATGGATGTGATGCTTGCCGGGAGGTCGAGAATGAGATGCGCTCTTTCATGAGGCGGACTAGAGATAGTTTTGACACTTTAAGGGCAGGTTTTAATAAACTCCAAGCGGAGTTTGCTGCGGTGGAGACTCAGTTCAGAAGTTTATCGCTTATGAATGAGTCTCCGCAACGTAAAAGGACCAGTCCTTGGGGTGTTTCTGTATCTGTAGATCCGCCAGCGTCTCTTATCGTCCCCGACCGGTCTCATGCACCCTCCACTCCTAAAGTACAGCAATTGATTTCGTTTAAGAGCCCGGTTGTGAATGCTATTAGTAAGGAATTACCGGTATCACCTGGGAATGATCTCTTAAAAACGATGCTTATTGTAGTGTCCGATGTGTCCGGGCAATTACCCATTCCAATGGATATTGCAGATAGTTCTAAAAGTATCGAGGGCATCGTAAACAAGTTGACGGCTGCAGTGGGTGACTTGTCCAACGTTACTGCTGCGGCTGACGCTTCGGGACCGCGGCCTCTCGTTGGCATACCACCAAAGAAACATATATTTGTTTCTAGGCTAGACCCTGTTGTCACATCTGATGATGTAATAGCCTATATTCGGAAGAAAGTTAACGTCTCGAATATTGCGGTGGAGAAGTTTAAATTTTCCTATTCTCGGGACATCTCGTCCTTTAAAATTAGTGTTTCTGCCAATATCTTCGACACTATATGTCGAGAAGATTTTTGGCCAAAACATATAATAGTTAAGGCATATTCTGTAAAAAGAAAAATCGGAAACCGATTCGCCTGCCAACAACAACAACTAACACTATTCCTACCACATCAGCATCTGCTGGTGTGTCAAAAAACTAGCTTCGTCCCTTAACCTGGGTTACCAGAACGTTAGAGGACTGAAATCTAAACTTTCTAATCTCTATGTAGATAGTCTTTCTTTTGAACATAACATTCTAGCTTTTACAGAGACGTGGCTAAAACCTGATATTGCTGATGCATCGTTTTTTTCCACAAACTTTTCTATATTCAGACGTGACCGGATTTCTCGCTTAGGTGGTGGCGTTCTGATAGCTGTTGATGCTGCTTTATCATCCGAAATGATTCAATTTTCTAGTACCCAGGAGATTGAGTTTGTCGGTGTTAAAGTAAATTTTAAATCTTTTAATGCTTTCATTACTTTTTCTTATATTCCACCATTGTCAGACATGGTGGTATATTTAAATCATTTAGAGGCAATTCAGTTTGTCTCCTCTTTAGATTCCAGTCAAGACTTGCTCATAGTTGTAGCTGATTTTAATTCACCCGCTTTAACATGGTCACTAACAAGATGAATCTACCACATTGCTGCCCTCTTTGTCACATGACTTTATTGATGGCCTTCTAGGCTTATCTTTATCCCAAGTCAATCCTGTCTTAAATTCTAATGGAAAATCGTTAGATCTTATTTTTGTATTGGACTCTTCTTATTGTGAGGTTTCTAGGATCGAACCATTTGTTCTTCCAGAAGACAAATTTCATCCTACATTAAATTTAAAAATTGATTTGCCCTTGCTTTCACCATTACTTGGTTCAAATGAGTTACCTCTAACTAGGTGCTTTCGTAAGACTGACTTTGCCAGCCTTAATGAAAACATTGCTACTACCGATTGGTCTTATCTGTACAATTGTAGAGATATGAACTCAGCTGTTCGTTTTTTCTATGATACTCTGAATTCACTCTTTGATATTTGTGTGCCTCTCGGTAGGCTGGAGCGGCTTAACAAACCTCCCTGGTTCTCTCGTGAGTTATCCAATTTGAAAAATGTGAAGACACGATATTATAAGAAGTTTCAAAAAACACGTCGTTCATCATATTATGCTCTGTATACAGTCGCTCGTTCAAAATTCATGATGCTTAATACACATTGCTATAAGAATTATCTTCAGCGGTGTAAGCTTCAATTTTCTTCAGACCCTAAACAATTTAAAAATTTTGTTAATTCTAAACGTAAGACCTCTGTGCACCCATCTTTTTTGTCTTTTCAAAATAAAAAAGCGAGCAATGATCAGGCAATTGCCGATATGCGAATTTTTTCAAAACAATCTATTCCTCAACGGAATATCGAGCAAGTCCGTATCCTTATCATTTAGAAAAAGCTAATTGCATTTTCAATCCAGTGATTCATGAAAGTCCTCTTCTTAGCGAACTTAAACTAGTTAAACCTAATTATTCCCCGGGGCCAAATGGTCTTCCTGGATGTGTACTCAGGTTCTGTGCAAACGCATTATGGAAACCCATTTTAAAATTGTTCCCATTGTCTGTCGAATCTTCCTCTTTTCCACATATTTGGAAGGAGTCGTATATCATTCCTCTGCATAAAAATGGCAAAAAGTCCGAAACCTCTAACTATAGGGGTATCTCAAAATTGTCCGCTATTCCGAAAGCTTTTGAGAAAATTATAACTTCTCAATTGCAACATTTTTGCAGCTCTAATATTTCGCCATCCCAACATGGGTTTGTGAAACGTAGATCTACAACCAATAACCTTTTATAATTTACATCAATAATTATCAAGGTGTAGCGTGCGCTAGTTTAAACTTTCAAATTTTTAAACTTAACGACTTTACGCGCCACTTTGCCAATAGCAATCAATCAATAAATAAAAATATTGGTATCGATCGATCGATAAACGCATAATATGGGGATAGCGATAAATGAACTATCGTTTTTCTTGAGGTGGCAACGCGCTTCATTTTTTTGCTAGGCTTCATTTTCATTTTTAATTCTGAGGAGAAAAGTGTGTAAAAAAAAAAAAAGCTGTAGTCCAAATCTTTGGTTATAAATCATAGCAGGTATGTAGGTTAATTAGAATTTTTACCTCGCCGCCATCTGCATCTTACTCTATATCCTAGATTGGAAACCTTACTTTTTCTGGCCAATATTGCTGATAGCTTTCGTTTGGGAGGATTATTTTCTGGAAAACCGGCGAGTTTTCAAATACCCATTTCTGGTGCCGGAGCACGTGCATCCGAATTTTCGGTTGTCGTTGCCTTCTGGAATTGGCATTCGGACATTGAAAAGACACCGCCAACTAAACACCGGCAGTGCCACAACGTTTCTAAGTTAAGGCTTACGGTGCGGCCAAAGTGTCTCATTTCCCGAAAGGTGTCCTAACCTTCGGTGAACCGGATTTTTTTGTACGGCAAGGTTTTAAAGGCAGTGGCCTACCTAACCTTCTGTCGCTGCTGACCCAGACAAAGTTTGTCTTTTAGCCAAATTCTGGATACTGCTTGCTGTTGCCCTATTTAGCGCATTCCATGTGACCACCTCGAAAGCTCCTACAAATTTTTTTTAAATTACCCTGGTTTTGAACGAAATCTTTAAGTCCTGATATTTTCATTTCTGATCTTATTATTAAATTTTAATTCCTAATCAAGTTAAGCGAAAAAAAAAAGGAGAATGTAAATAAGTCAAATATTGAATCAATTAAAGTCTCGTTAAGGTTATATTAAATAATTCAAGTCGAGAGTAACGCAAAATAGAGTAAATGTAAAAGCGAAGTGAGTGAACGGAGTTTAATGGTGGTCATAAAGCGCGAAGGAGAAATCATCATATAAACACCCTCCCACAGTGCATCGATGGAAGGCCTTTCAGCGAATAAACTATGGGGTAAGTGCCTAGTGTATAAGGCAGTATCAATTCAGCGACTTTCAACCAAGTTTTGCGAACTATGGAGGATGGTAGTCAATTGATACTCTGATTTGTTGATGTAATTTCTGTTTCAGCGTTTTGTGATCAACCAGATAGTTAAAAAAAAAAAAAAAAAATGATTTCCGTAAATAATGTTTGACTTGAAGAGCAATCAAAAGCAATGAGTGAATTTGTGCGACTTGAAAATTTAAAAAAAAAATGTTAACTGGATTCATTTAATATTCCTTCTATATTTTTTTTCTATTCTATAATTTTCTACAATAATTAATAATGTGTAACTAGTAAGCTCTCTTTTATACTGCTAGTTTTAGTCCCTCTTATTCAATAGTTTAATTAACTTTGCGTTCCATTGTTTTGCAAGTCGGAAAGTTCGGAATCTCAAAATGTTGAGTCATACCAGACCAGCTGTTTAAAATTAGTCTGTAAATATTTCTTTAAAATTTATTGTGTACAACAAGAAATGCTTCTATCTGAAATTATAATGAATTTGAATATGATTGCTTAAGCTTTCTAATTAATTTTCCTAGTGATATGGGTACATGATCAATCAGTTTTTTGGGAATCTTTACAAATGCCAATAAAGATTCATGGTTGGGAGGGTATAGAACTGATAAGGTCCATCTACATCTTGACCTCAGTAACCGCTAGCTTGTGAACAAAAGGATACACCTTCGTTTCTTTCGTTTTTTTTTATTAACATGAATTCCTTACTGTTTTCGTAAGTATTTTCTGCCAGTCATTCTATTTTCATTTAAAGTTAGTTTCAGTAGAGATCCTAATAAAATTAAATTTTATAATTAAAGGTAGAGATTCAGCAAACAACCCCCCCCACCCCGCAAGAGCTACGGAACCAGAGGATCTCGATCTGCTGCAATTCACCTACCGCCTTCTTTTGGTTATCGATAGCTTTATCGTCGCTGTGATAGGAGAACTGATTATATAAAATTTATGGCGCGCAACGAGAAACCGAATAGGAAGGTTACATAAAAATTTTTTTCGCCCAACGTGTGGGGCTGGATAAAAGCATACTCAACTTCTTGACAATATTAGATATAGACAAGAAGTTTATTTAAGTTACGGCATGTGGTTATTTTGACAGCAGACCACCTTAGAAGTATGTAGTTCTACCCTAAGTGATATAAAGTGTTGAGTTCAAGTATATCAGGAAAGTCTTAAGATCAAAACAAGAGGTTTCAAATTTTTCGTCGATTTTGTTAGACTATATTATGGTTTAACTTACGCGGATAAATGAACCTGCACGGTTTAAGTCTGCTTGGCGAAGCCGATGTTTCTGTTAGGAATATTCAGCCGCAAAGTTAAAAGCAAAAATGAATGTAAACAAGAATTTCAATACTCTGTATCACAAATTGGTCGTTTAGTTAAGGTCCTCGATAATTTAGCACTCGTTTAGTAAAGTCGTTCAAACTTTTCTTAACAATTTAGATTATTGTATATTGGATGTTTCGATATCAGTACTGATTGGATTTTAGATCATGTTACGACAGCTGAACGTCTAAAGAAATCGAAGAGAACACGAACAAATTGTTTTATAGTAAGACTTGGATGATTTAATGTTCTGGTGTCTGGATCTTGGTAATACAGATAGTATAGCCTTGCCGATCAGAAAATTCAAAAGGCCAAAGCCTGACTAAAAGAAACAATTTTGTAGATGCAATAGCCCAAAACAAAAATAATAAAGTTACCAATATTCTTTAGGTTCATTTAGCTAGTTACGATTTCAAATCATGTACCCAGTCATGTCACTTTTAGGAAAATAATTTAAAAAAAAAAAAAAAAAAGAATGTCTCCAGTTCAACTTAGTCCCGAAAATACGGACACTCCAGCAGAAGACATATGCAAAATTTGTTCCTTGGTTTTGGACAACACGCAAACATGTTTCTGTACTCCCTGTAAACACATTTTTCATAAATCCTGTTTGGAAGCTCTACTAGAAAAGGAAAAGCATTGCCCAATTTGTGAGAATGAGATAAATGTGTCTAGTATAAAGCTCGTAGTAGGCAACTGTTCACCAAAAGCGAAGGAAAAACATTTGTCATTGGCACCCAGCACTTCTCGAGCATGGACTCGTAATTTTACAAAACAGCTAAGTCAAGTCCCAAGAGACAGAGCAGAACAGCTCAACGAACCAGCTATATCAGTTAGCGAAGCACCAGCATCATGCTTAGATGCCAGTCACAGTAGTAATCAACCAGAACCGCAACTACCTAGAACCATGCCTAATCAGCGAAGAGCAAGACCAAATCGTGGTAATAATACTCGTCCTAATCGAGAGATCGATTATACGGTTATACAAAATATGATAGAACAAACAGTTTCTCGTGTAGTATCGTCGTTACCTATGAATTTAGGCCAGCGAGAAGTCCCATTAGACACGGTCCAAACCCGTTCTCTGATAAGTTCGCCCTGCCCTACAACTGTTCAAAATGCAAAAATTGCAAATGTAATGCAGAAATGGAATCTACGTTTTGACGGATCTACGGAAGGTCTAGGAGTAGAAGAATTTATTTATAGAGTAAAAGCCCTAACGGAGGAAACTCTTGATAGTGATTTTATTGGGGTGTGTAAACATATTCAAATATTATTTGGAGGAAAAGCCCGCGAGTGGTATTGGAGATATCATAAGCAAGTCCCTCGAATAGTATGGAGCGAGTTTTGTTCAGCTATTCGTCAGCAATATAAAGACTATCGATCAGATTTTATGAGCAAAGAAATGATTCGTGCTAGAAAGCAAAAAGCTGGAGAATCTTTTGTTTGTTTTTACGATGAGGTAGCTTCTTTGATTGACAAGTTCGGTATAAAGTTTGAGGAAGAGGAGCTGATGGAAATTTTACAAAATAACCTGTTGCCAGAGATACGACAAAAGTTGCTATATCAATCCATCGCATCAATAGGTAACCTTCGTAGATTAGTACATGTGCAAGAAAATCTAACACAAGAGCTCAGCCCTCAAGTAAAAGTAATTTCTAACACCAAAGCGAATGGACGCAGACAAATTTTTGAAATTCAAGAAGGGGAAACCGAAGATAATAAAATAGTTCCAGACCCAGACGAGGAATATGAAGTTGCCGCTGTGCAAGGGAAGTTCGTTTGCTGGAATTGTCGCGAAGCCGGTCACACCTGGCAAAACTGTCTAGAGGAACGCACAATTTTTTGTTACGGTTGCGGCACGGCCAATGTTTACAAGCCTCAATGTCAAGATTGTATAAAAAGGCTAGCGGAAAACCGACCGAAGGGTGCATCCAGACAACGTCAGATGCTCCCGCAATAGTTACATCAAACTCGGAAAACGTTCAACAAAGTATCAACATTGTGAATCACAAAGTAAACGTACGAAAGTCTCAAAAACTCCCACTAAGATTTTTGCCATATCCTGAGCGTTTACAACATTACCTTACTGTTAAAGACAGAATTTTCAGATCTGACCAACCCTTGTCTAAACGCACGTTAAGACTAAGGAAATATTATGATCACGCAAGACAAACCAAGAAACTTTTTGTTGCAACAATTTTTAGAAACGACAACGATAATAGGAGCTGTGCAGAAGTCTCATTTCTTACGTTCACAGAATTAGGTTTATTGGAGCACAGACAGATTTTTCACATTTTCCCCAATTTGTAAAAACTAAAGGTCAAGTGCGCACAGCGGACGGAAACGGCCAAAATGTGATTGGTATGTTAGAAGTAATAGTACGGTACGGTAGATTGGAAAGAATGTTGAAATTATTTGTAATTCCTACGTTGAAGAAAAGATTAATATTAGGTCATGATTTTTGGAGAATTTTCGAACTTGCCCCGTCTATAATTAGTTCGATCGAGATTTGTCCTGAAAAAAAGTTAGAGACTGACCCTAGTTCTTATTCTCTCACGAATTCCCAAATTAGACAGCTTGAAGCCGTCAAGCAAATGTTTCCCAATGCAAGTCATCATCTCGGACGTACGTCCTTAATAAAACATCATATCGAGATTGGCGAAGCCAAACCGGTAAAACAACGTTTTTACGCTATTAGTCCCGCTGTTGAAAAATTAGTATACACAGAAATTGATCGTATGATTCAACTAGGAGTTATCGAACCAGCTGTTAGCGCCTGGAGCTCTCCTATTCGACCAGTAATAAAGCCCAATAAAGTGCGACTGTGCTTAGACGCTCGCAAGTTAAATGCAGTCACAATTAAGGATGCTTATCCTTTGCCCAGCATTGACAGTATTTTTTCAAGATTACCCAAGGCAAATATTATTTCCAAAATCGATTTAAAGGATGCCTATTGGCAAATAGAATTAACGGAAGCATCCAAACCTCTTACTGCATTTACAGTACCAGGAAGACCGTTATATCAATTCACAGTTATGCCTTTCGGCCTTTGTAATGCCACATCTACTATGAGTCGTCTAATGGATGAAGTAGTCCCAGCTGACCTTCGCCATTGTGTATTTTGCTATTTAGATGATCTGTGTATAATTTCAGAGGATTTCTCATCTCATCTTTCGGTGTTAGCAAGAATTGCGGAGCAATTTCGGAAAGCTAATCTGTCCATTAATATAGAGAAAAGTCAGTTTTGTGTCGCAAGCATTAGTTATTTAGGATATGTAATAGACAGTAAAGGTATCTGCACCGATCCGTCAAAGATTGAATGTATTAAAAATTGGTCACCACCTAGGAATTTGAAACAAACTAGAGGATTTCTTGGAGTTTGCGGTTGGTATCGCCGTTTTATACCGAATTTTGCCGATCTCACTTATCCTATAACGGAACTGTTGTCAACAAAAAGAAATTTTGTTTGGACTCCGGAAGCTCAAGCTTCTATGAATAAGTTGAAGGATCTATTAACTTCTGCCCCTATTCTACAAAACCCGGACTTTAATAAGAAATTTTTCTTACATTGTGATGCCAGCGATTATGGTATTGGCGCTGTACTTGTCCAATTATCAGACGCAGAGGAAGAGAAGCCTATTGCTTTCATGTCTAAAAAGTTAAGTCGTGCCCAACGCAATTATAGTGTTACGGAACGCGAAAGTTTAGCCGTTATACTGGCTATAGAAAAATTTAGGTGTTATTTGGAATTGCAAGAATTTGAAGTAGTTACTGATCACTCTAGTTTATTGTGGCTAATGCGTCAACAAAATGTTTCTGGGAGATTAGCTCGATGGATTTTTCGCTTACAACAATTTAAGTTTAATATGTCGCATAGAAAAGGAAAAGAACACTTGATTCCTGACGCGTTATCAAGATTGCCCAACCTTTCGATAGAGGCGATAGAAATGGGTCCGATTACAGATCTGGACTCTGAAGCATTTTTGGACGATAGTTATATGTATCTGAAGAAGAAAATCACTGAAAATCCAGACAAATTCCCAGATATCAAAATTGTAAATAAACATTTGTATATTCGAACCGAACATGCCAATGGAGATTCTTATCAAGAGAAGCTTTCTTGGAAACTATGGGTGCCGGATAAACTCAGAGTTGATGTTCTAAAACAAGCTCACGATAGCCACACCTCTTCACATTCAGGTATGCAGAAAACTATTGACAAGATACGTAGAACTCTTTTTTGGCCTGGTATGGTAAAGGATGTGCGGGACTATATTCGTCAATGTGACACTTGTAAGGAGTCCAAAGCACCAAATTATACGCTTAGACCACCTATGGGACAGCATATTCCAACTTGTAGACCTTTTCAACGTCTGTATATCGATTTACTTGGTCCTTACCCTCGTAGCAAAAATGGATTTGTCGGTTTATTAATTGTTCTTGACCATTTCAGTAAATATCATTGGTTACAACCTCTGAAAAAGTTTCGCACGGAGGATATACAAGAATTTTTGTTAAAACAGATATTTCATTGTTTTGGAGTACCGGAAATCATCGTTAGTGATAATGGTGTTCAATTTAAGGCAAATTCGTTCAATTCTTTTCTTACTGAACTAGGCATAAAACATCAGTATACCGCTTTATATTCTCCGCAAAGCAACGCAGCTGAGCGTGTTAATCGTTCTCTGTTAGCTGCAATCCGTTCGTATTTAAAAAATCAGGATCAAACGCTTTGGGATCAACATTTAACGAGTATATCTTGTGCATTGCGATCTTCGTTGCATCAATCTTTAGGTTGCTCACCCTTTAAAGCTTTGTTCGGACTGGACATGGTTACTCATGGATCAGATTATAAACTTTTAAAGGAATTAAAGTTGTTACAAGAGCCCATAACACCGCTCAATCAGACTGACCAGTTAAACCTTTTGCGACAGGATATAAGAGAAAACATTAAGAAAGCATATGATCGAAATGTAGCACAGTATAATCTTCGCAGTAAGTCTGTCTCTTTTAAAGAAGGCCAAGAGTTTTTCGCAGAAATTTCGCGTTAAGCAAATTCTCTCAAAACTTCAATGCTAAATTAGCCCCTAAATTCATAAAATGTCGAATCAAAAATAAGCCCGGAAACTGCTTTTATTTGTTAGAAAATATGCAAGGTAGAGAAGTAGGAACATTTCACGCCAAGGATATACGAAACTAATTCCCACTAATATGCTGCCTAACGTTGCATATTATCGGGTGGTGTAGCGTGCGCTAGTTTAAACTTTCAAATTTTTAAACTTAACGACTTTACGCGCCACTTTGCCAATAGCGATCAATCAATAAATAAAAATATTGGTATCGATCGATCGATAAACGCATAATATGGGGATAGCGATAAATGAACTATCGTTTTTCTTGAGGTGGCAACGCGCTTCATTTTTTTGCTAGGCTTCATTTTCATTTTTAATTCTGAGGAGAAAAGTGTGTAAAAAAAAAAAAAGCTGTAGTCCAAATCTTTGGTTATAAATCATAGCAGGTATGTAGGTTAATTAGAATTTTTACCTCGCCGCCATCTGCATCTTACTCTATATCCTAGATTGGAAACCTTACTTTTTCTGGCCAATATTGCTGATAGCTTTCGTTTGGGAGGATTATTTTCTGGAAAACCGGCGAGTTTTCAAATACCCATTTCTGGTGCCGGAGCACGTGCATCCGAATTTTCGGTTGTCGTTGCCTTCTGGAATTGGCATTCGGACATTGAAAAGACACCGCCAACTAAACACCGGCAGTGCCACAACGTTTCTAAGTTAAGGCTTACGGTGCGGCCAAAGTGTCTCATTTCCCGAAAGGTGTCCTAACCTTCGGTGAACCGGATTTTTTGTACGGCAAGGTTTTAAAGGCAGTGGCCTACCTAACCTTCTGTCGCTGCTGACCCAGACAAAGTTTGTCTTTAAGCCAAATTCTGGATACTGCTTGCTGTTGCCCTATTTAGCGCATTCCATGTGACCACCTCGAAAGCTCCTACAAATTTTTTTTAAATTACCCTGG
Organism: Drosophila tropicalis; assembly: GCF_018151085.1. Taxonomy (NCBI): domain Eukaryota; kingdom Metazoa; phylum Arthropoda; class Insecta; order Diptera; family Drosophilidae; genus Drosophila; species Drosophila tropicalis. The sequence continues at coordinate 856,998 of NW_027172360.1, read as the reverse complement.
TTTTGAACGAAATCTTTAAGTCCTGATATTTTCATTTCTGATCTTATTATTAAATTTTAATTCCTAATCAAGTTAAGCGAAAAAAAAAAGGGAGAATGTAAATAAGTCAAATATTGAATCAATTAAAGTCTCGTTAAGGTTATATTAAATAATTCAAGTCGAGAGTAACGCAAAATAGAGTAAATGTAAAAGCGAAGTGAGTGAACGGAGTTTAATGGTGGTCATAAAGCGCGAAGGAGAAATCATCATATAAACACCCCCTTCAACAGTGCATCGGTGGAAGGCCTTTCAGCGAATAAACTATGGGGTAAGTGCCTAGTGTATAAGGCAGTATCAATTCAGCGACTTTCAACCAAGTTTTGCGAACTATGGAGGATGGTAGTCAATTGATACTCTGATTTGTTGATGTAATTTCTGTTTCAGCGTTTTGTGATCAACCAGATAGTTAAAAAAAAAAAAGAAAAATTGATTTCCGTAAATAATGTTTGACTTGAAGAGCAATCAAAAGCAATGAGTGAATTTGTGCGACTTGAAAATTTAAAATAACTTTAAAGAATTTAAAAAAAAAAAAAAAAAAAAGATAAAAGAGAACTTGAAATAAGATGAATAATTACAAAAAAAAATGTTAACTGGATTCATTTAATATTCCTTCTATATTTTTTTCTATTCTATAATTTTCTACAATAATTAATAATGTGTAACTAGTAAGCTCTCTTTTATACTGCTAGTTTTAGTCCCTCTTATTCAATAGTTTAATTAACTTTGCGTTCCATTGTTTTGCAAGTCTGAAAGTTCGGAATCTCAAAATGTTGAGTCATACCAGACCAGCTGTTTATAATTAGTCTGTAAATATTTCTTTAAAATTTATTGTGTACAACAAGAAATGCTTCTATCTGAAATTATAATGAATTTGAATATGATTGCTTAAGCTTTCTAATTAATTTTCCTAGTGATATGGGTACATGATCAATCAGTTTTTTGGGAATCTTTACAAATGCCAATAAAAATTCATGGTTGGGAGGGTATAGAACTGATAAGGTCCATCTACATCTTGATCTCAGTAACCGCTAGCTTGTGAACAAAAGGATACACCTTCGTTTCTTTCGTTTTTTTTTTATTAACATGAATTCCTTACTGTTTTCGTAAGTATTTTCTGCCAGTCATTCTATTTTCATTTAAAGTTAGTTTCAGTAGAGATCCTAATAAAATTAAATTTTATAATTAAAGGTAGAGATTCAGCAAACAACCCCCCCCACCCCGCAAGAGCTACGGAACCAGAGGATCTCGATCTGCTGCAATTCACCTACCGCCTTCTTTTGGTTATCGATAGCTTTATCGTCGCTGTGATAGGAGAACTGATTATATAAAATTTATGGCGCGCAACGAGAAACCGATTAGGAAGGTTACAAAGGGGTTCAAAAATGGTAAACAAACTGATGTAATATATACTGACTTTAGCAAAGCCTTTGATTCCGTTAATCATACCCTATTACTTTCTAAGCTGAGCGACATTGGGTTTCCACCGCTTTTCCTTTCTTGGGTTCGAGAATATTTAACAAATAGATTTCAGCAAAGAATTTTGCATAATCACTGATGCGAGTAAGTACGCATGTGGAGCAGCCTTAACACAAAACAAAGAAGGACTCCAGCTACCAGTTGCATACGCATCAAGAGCCTTTACAAAAGGTGAGAGCAACAAGAGTACAACAGAACAAGAATTAGCAGCAATCATTGGGCAATAACACATTTCAGACCATACATTTATGGTAGACATTTCACCGTCAAAACTGATCACAGAGCACTTACTTATCTATTTTCAATGATAAATCCAAGTTCGAAACTAGCGCGAATGAGACTTGAATTAGAGGAATATGACTTCACAGTAGAGTATCTAAAGGGTAAAGATAATTATGTAGCAGATGCCCTATCAAGAATAACAATCACAGACTTAAAAAACATACAAGCCGATAATAAAGTTCTGAAAGTCACTACCTGAAACCAAAGTAAACAGTTAAATTCCTGCGCAGGAAACGAAAAAGAAAAAGAAGATTTGCAAAAGCAAACTCTAGATGCTTCTAAGCCCAACGTATACGAAGTCATTGTAAACGACGAAGTACAAAAAGTAGTGACCTTGCGAATAACCGATTCTTTAACCACGTTCAAACATGGCAAGAAAGTTATAGCAAGAATTGACATTTGCGATATGTATACCAATGGAATTCTCGACTTAGGTCAATTTTTTCAAAGGCTCGAAAAGGAAGCCGGTATACTCAACATAAGTCAAGTCAAAGTGGCACCGAGCGAAAAGATCTTTGAAACTATCTCAATAGAATCTTTTAAAAATATGGGCAATAAAATTTTACAATCATTAAGAGTAGCGCTACTCAAGCCGGTGACCCTATTATCAAATAAAGATAAAGAAAAAGAAGCAATACTGTTTACGTTCCACGATGACCCCATACAAGGAGGTCATACTGGAATATTAAGAACTATGGCCAAAATAAAAAGGCATTACTATTGGAGGAATATGACACGAGATATATCTCAATATATAAAAAAATGTAATAAGTGTCAACAATCAAAAATAACAAAGCACACAAAAACTCCATTAATCATAACTGAAACGCCGCAACTGGCTTTCGACAGGGTAATTGTGGATACGATCGGTCCACTCCCAAAATCAGAACAAGGAAATGAATACGCAGTAACCTTAATCTGCGATCTAACTAAATACCTTGTAATAATACCAATAAAAGACAAAAGTGCAAAAACAGTAGCGAAAGCTATCTTTGAAGATTTCATTCTGCAGTACGGTCCAATGAAGACGTTCATTTCGGACATGGGAACAGAATATAGAAATTCAATAATTGAAGATTTATGAAAAAACTTGCAAATTAAAAAGATAACTTCAACTGCACATCATCACCAAACTGTAGGCACTGTGGAGCGAAGCCACCGAACACTCAATGAATATTTACGATCATACATTTCAGTTGACAAAACTGACTGGGATGTATGGATACGGTACTTCGCATATTGTTTTAATACAACTCCCTCTATGGCACATAATTATTGTCCATATGAGTTGGTATTTAGTAAAACTGCGAACTTACCCAAACATTTTAATAGTGTTGATAATATAAATCCACTATATAACATAGAAGATTATGCTAAGGAATCAAAATTTAGATTAGAACAGGCTTATAAAAGAGCCAGAATTATGTTAGAACAGCATAAGGCAAAGAATAAGGAAATATATGATAGAAAGCTAAAAGATATCGAATTAGAAATAGGAGGTGAAGTTTTATTACGTAATGATACGGGTCATAAGTTAGAACCTAAGTATTTAGGCCCATACATTATAGAAGAAATAAGAGATAGGGATAACATTTTATATTAAGGATACAAAGAATAAGAAACAATTAGTGCATAAAGATAGGTTAAAAATGTTTATCAATTAATATATATGAACAAAATAATAATAAAACAAAACAAAATTTTTATCTGCATTTAATGACACTATACACATATACAAAATATTCAAATTGAAACTGAAAAAAAAAAAAAAAAAATTTTTTTTACCAATAATACATAAAAAAATTCCCATTAGAAAATAACTTCATATAATTCCGTTATTTTTCTAAAGAGGGGGGATGTCGCATGTTCTAGAATAACAATATTGCAATGTATACAAATATATTGTATCAATTAGTAACAATATTTATGTGCGCAACATTCAAGTACATTGGCCTCTTAAGCAACATAACCACCCATGAGTGCATGGTGCTGGACAATTGCTGCGTCGGCAAATATAACACGCGCGGCCACTCAGGCCCAATATGGAATATGATACATCTTCTCTCACTGCGGCGACATATATACATACATGCTCTTATGTAAACATTATATATTTATACATTTATACATTTATACATTTATACATTAATACATTTATACATTCATACATTTATACATAAATATGTTTATACATAAGAGCAGCTACGCGGTTTTAGCTATAGAGAACAATTGTAATAGAATTAAGAATCATTCAATAAACCATACTGAAACTGAAAAGACCTGCTTGTGTCTTTCTTTTTACAAACACAAAATATCACATCTTGAAAGACACAACAGCGGACTTATTACATGGCGATCGTGACAGGACCGGCACTAATTTACGAAAGTGACCGGAAGGCAAAACGGACCTAATTTTTTTTAATGCACTGCGATGCATATTTTTTTTTTTATATAAATTATAAAACAAACTATGTACAATTGTGCGGCATTAAAGCTGTCCAATTAGAGTGTGGCCTGAAAACCACACGCAAAACTAGGCAGGGATATATGTGAAAAAAAGGAGAAGGAAAGATTTAACTTAAAAAAAAAAAAAAAAAAAAAAAAGAAGATGAACAAAATAAAAAAAATAAAAAACTATCTCTAAATAAAGCAGGATCAAAAGAATTACAAAATAATTAAGAAAAGAAATAAAAAAAAAACAATTTTAAAATTTGAATGTTTGATAATAGAATAAGCAAGTTTGATGACATATTAAATGAACCTAATATGGGGTTAATAGATACCAAGACAGTGGACTCCACTGCTAACGTCATTAATAAAATAGAGTCAACGAATGTAGATTTAAAGCCAACAAATGCACTTTTTTTAGTAATTGTAGTAATAATGAGCGCATATGTGTTATATAAAGCATACAAACTACACAATAAATGTGTAACAAAAAGAGCCTTAAGCCATGCTAATGATCTTGATAGGATCTAAATAACATATGCAACAATTGTAATAAAATTATTATCAAAAGAACAAATATATATATAAATTTCAAAAAAAATATTTAAGCTGAATAAAATATATATCAATTGATTAAAATGAGTAAAATAGAGGATTATTTTAGGAAGATAGTAGATAGGCATCCCAGAATAGTTTCCCACTTAATTGAGGTTTTTAGAAGCGAGCAAAGTAATTCTCCCCAACGCTCGATTTGTTTAATACAGATTAGGTTAGCTTACCTAGATATAACAGGAGAAGAATTCCCAGTAAGAGGTTGCACTTGGGTACAGATGAGTTTCATCCTCACAGTACCATATGTGTGCTGTTACACAAATGCCACAGGCACATTTTGCTTCTACCTGATGGATGAAGCTCAACAATAATAAGTTGTTGCGAGAATAAAGTCAAAAATCAAGAAAAACATATGAGTAGAGCAAATGGCCTAGATATAATATACAAATGGATCGAGTAGAACTTAAATATTTGAACAAATATGTTCCATTCTTAGGTTTCCTCTTCAACAGAGGTGAAACCAATCCAAAATATAAGGAAATTAAGGACTGGATTGTAAATAACAGAAAATTCAAATCAAGGATAGCCCACTTGATTGCAAGATCCATAGTAGAAGCATATAATCGCCTAAAGCGAAAAAATAGAATCTTACCCACCTGGGTACATAAACTCTTTGAAGAACCCATAGAGACAATCGATCTCTCACGGAGTTAAAAAAAAAAAGAGAGTGTAAATTTTTTTTCTATTAACAAAATATGATTACTTGGGATGATATAATAAGAGAAGCTAGAATACATGCACAAGAATTAAATAAATCTTGTAAATGCCTCTCGCAGAATATGGAAACATCCCAAAGTACAATAGAAAAACACTCGAAAATAATAATAGAGAGTTTAAAAAAAATCAGAGCAGTGTTAAAAGAACACTACAGTAAACTAAGTGCGGGACGAAAAACAGACGCAGATGCATTCTATGATGAATGCAAACAAAAGGCAAAGTCCGTATTGAAAAGATACAATATTGAATATAAACAAACAATTGATTTGGAAAGTTCAATATCGCTGGAAGAAGTAACAAACCCAATGCCTGATGAAGAAATAGGTCAAGAGGAACTATCAGTGAACTCTGATCAGTGAGCTCTGATCAATAATAAGTCATAAAAAACCAGCCATTCCAAAAGAGAGCACAATGACACAAACGAGGGTAGAATTCATAAATACAGCCACCAAGCTGATACCATACTTCGATGGTGATGTTAAAAATCTACCAGGTTTCATCGGAGCGCTTCGCGTTCTTGACACCATAAAAGAACCGCACGAAGCGGTAGCCATCCAACTAATAAAATCAAAATTAAAAGGTCAAGCGGCTAGCAGCCTAAGCTCAGAACAAACGATTGATGAAGTAATACAAACACTATCAACAATCTTCAAGGGTGACTCAGTAGACCTTTTAACTGCAAAAATTAAAAATCTGCAGAGAAATCCCAATAACTGAGTTTCATACACAAACAAAATTACTGAGTTGACTGACGCCCTTAAAAGCGCATATATGTCCGATGGTCTTCCAAGTGAGGAAGCAGTAAAATATACTACCAAAGTGGCAGTAAATGCCATGGTAGGTCACACCAAAAGTCCAAGAGTCCAATTATTAATGGAATCAGGACACTTTCAATCCGCTAAAGAAGCAATCACTAGATTTACCACTCTTTCAGTAGAGTCGGGATCCACAGATAGCTTCCAAAATAAGGCCATCTATTATGCTCAAAGAAACCGTGGTAATTATAATATCAAATATAATTATCGCGGTAGAGGCAATGATCGTGGTTATTATAATAACTATAATAATAACAATAACGGCCAAAATTCCCAGCAAAACAGGAATAATAACAACAGAGGTTACAACAAGAATAATAGAGGTAACCGGGGAAATAACCGACAAAACGGTTATACCAATAATAATGTTATGGTAGCACAGAATGCTTCGGTAAACTCCCAGGCACCTTTAGATACTCAGCAGTAAAGAGTAATAAGATTCACGCCATCAGTCTAAATCAAAATACGTTTGTTACCTTCACGAATGTGGCAACGGGGAAAAAGTTAGTATTCTTAATAGACACAGGAGCGGAAGTATCTATTGTAAAAGGAAATTCCGATAATCTTCAAAATATTCAAACCAATAAAATTATAAACATACAGGGAATCAGTCAAGAAGTAACTAAATCCATAGGGTTTACTTCTGTTAAAATCCAATTTTCAAAATATATAATCCCACACGACTTTCACGTCGTAAATAACCAATTCGCTATTCCATGTGATGGAATACTAGGAATCGATTTCATAAGGAAATACAACTGTCAATTAGATTTCAATCCGTCCGAAGACTGGTTAATAATTAGACCAAACAACCTAAAATATCCAATATATGTACCAATATCGTACAGTTCTGGTAACAATTCAATAGTATTGCCAGCAAGATCCCAAGTTGTCCGAAAAATCGAAATAAGTTCACAAGAAGACAGTGTATTGATCCCAAATCGGGAAATTCATAATGGTATTTATTTAGCAAATACCATAACTAACCCCCAAAACGCAGTCATACGATTGCTAAACACTACAAACATAGACCAAATAGTAAACATATCAAGTTTGAAATATGAACCGCTTTCCGGCTACGAAATAATAGAAACAAATAAAGAACAGCGTGAAAACGCAGTACTAATTACGTTATCAAAAAATTTTCCCCCACAGTTTCACAGACATTGAATATCGTCAAATTAATAAAAAATTGTTGTCCGATAAATTTCGGTTACCTAGAATTGATGACATTTTAGATCAACTAGGTAGGGCAAAGTATTTTTCATGCCTCGACCTAATGTCAGGTTTTCATCAAATTGAATTCGAAGAAAAGTCACGAGACATAATATCCTTTTCCACATGCAATGGCTCATATCGCTTCACGCGATTACCATTCGGTTTAAAAATAGCGCCAAATTCGTTCCAGAGAATGATGACTATAGCATTCACTGGCCTTGAACCTTCGCAAGCTTTCCTTTACATGGATGACTTAATAGTCATAGGTTGTTCCGAAAAACATATGCTCAATAATCTAACAGATGTTTTTGAGAATTGTAGGCAACACAACCTAAAGTTACATCCAGAAAAATTTTCATTCTTTATGCATGAAGTCACCTTTTTGGGACATAAATGCACAGATAAAGGAATCTTGCCTGATGACACAAAGTATGATGTCATTCAAAATTATCCAGTCCCACATGATGCGGACAGCGCTAGAAGATTCATTGCATTTTGCAATTATTACAGAAGATTCATAAAGAATTTTGCCGACTATTCTCGTCACATAACAAGATTATGTAAAAAAGATGTAAAATTTGAATGGACAGCTCACTGTCAAAATGCTTTTGAACATCTAAAATCGGCATTAATGAACCCAACTCTATTGCAATACCCAGATTTCAGCAAAGAATTTTGCATAATCACTGATGCGACTAAGTACGCATGTGGAGCAGCCTTAACACAAAATAAAGAAGGACTCCAGCTACCAGTTGCATACGCATCAAGAGCCTTTACAAAAGGTGAGAGCAACAAGAGTACAACAGAACAAGAATTAGCAGCAATCATTGGGCAATAACACATTTCAGACCATACATTTATGGTAGACATTTCACCGTCAAAACTGATCACAGAGCACTTACTTATCTATTTTCAATGATAAATCCAAGTTCGAAACTAACGCGAATGAGACTTGAATTAGAGGAATATGACTTCACAGTAGAGTATCTAAAGGGTAAAGATAATTATGTAGCAGATGCCCTATCAAGAATAACAATCACAGACTTAAAAAACATACAAGCCGATAATAAAGTTCTGAAAGTCACTACCTGAAACCAAAGTAAACAGTTAAATTCCTGCGCAGGAAACGAAAAAGAAAAAGAAGATTTGCAAAAGCAAACTCTAGATGCTTCTAAGCCCAACGTATACGAAGTCATTGTAAACGACGAAGTACAAAAAGTAGTGACCTTGCGAATAACCGATTCTTTAACCACGTTCAAACATGGCAAGAAAGTTATAGCAAGAATTGACATTTGCGATATGTATACCAATGGAATTCTCGACTTAGGTCAATTTTTTCAAAGGCTCGAAAAGGAAGCCGGTATACTCAACATAAGTCAAGTCAAAGTGGCACCGAGCGAAAAGATCTTTGAAACTATCTCAAAAGAATCTTTTAAAAATACGGGCAATAAAATTTTACAATCATTAAGAGTAGCGCTACTCAAGCCGGTGACCCTATTATCAAATAAAGATAAAGAAAAAGAAGCAATACTGTTTACGTTCCACGATGACCCCATACAAGGAGGTCATACTGGAATATTAAGAACTATGGCCAAAATAAAAAGGCATTACTATTGGAGGAATATGACACGAGATATATCTCAATATATAAAAAAATGTAATAAGTGTCAACAATCAAAAATAACAAAGCACACAAAAACTCCATTAATCATAACTGAAACGCCGCAACTGGCTTTCGACAGGGTAATTGTGGATACGATCGGTCCACTCCCAAAATCAGAACAAGGAAATGAATACGCAGTAACCTTAATCTGCGATCTAACTAAATACCTTGTAATAATACCAATAAAAGACAAAAGTGCAAAAACAGTAGCGAAAGCTATCTTTGAAGATTTCATTCTGCAGTACGGTCCAATGAAGACGTTCATTTCGGACATGGGAACAGAATATAGAAATTCAATAATTGAAGATTTATGAAAAAACTTGCAAATTAAAAAGATAACTTCAACTGCACATCATCACCAAACTGTAGGCACTGTGGAGCGAAGCCACCGAACACTTAATGAATATTTACGATCATACATTTCAGTTGACAAAACTGACTGGGATGTATGGATACGGTACTTCGCATATTGTTTTAATACAACTCCCTCTATGGCACATAATTATTGTCCATATGAGTTGGTATTTAGTAAAACTGCGAACTTACCCAAACATTTTAATAGTGTTGATAATATAAATCCACTATATAACATAGAAGATTATGCTAAGGAATCAAAATTTAGATTAGAACAGGCTTATAAAAGAGCCAGAATTATGTTAGAACAGCATAAGGCAAAGAATAAGGAAATATATGATAGAAAGCTAAAAGATATCGAATTAGAAATAGGAGGTGAAGTTTTATTACGTAATGATACGGGTCATAAGTTAGAACCTAAGTATTTAGGCCCATACATTATAGAAGAAATAAGAGATAGGGATAACATTTTATATTAAGGATACAAAGAATAAGAAACAATTAGTGCATAAAGATAGGTTAAAAATGTTTATCAATTAATATATATGAACAAAATAATAATACTAAATAATAATAAAACAAAACAAAATGTTTATCTGCATTTAATGACACTATACACATATACAAAATATATATCATCAAACAGAAAATCAAACATTCAAATTGAAACTGAAAAAAAAAAAAAAATTTGTTTACCAATAATACATAAAAAAATTCCCATTAGAAAATAACTTCATATAATTCCGTTATTTTTCTAAAGAGGGGGGATGTAGCATGTTCTAGAATAACAATATTGCAATGTATACAAATATATTGTATCAATTAGTAACAATATTTATGTGCGCAACATTCAAGTACATTGGCCTCTTAAGCAACATAACCACCCATGAGTGCATGGTGCTGGACAATTGCTGCGTCGGCAAATATAACACGCGCGGCCACTCAGGCCCAATATGCAATATGATACATCCTCACTCTCTCACTGCGGCGACATATATACATACATGCTCTTATGTAAACATTATACATTTATACATTTATGCATTTATACATTTATACATTTATACATTTATACATTTATACATTTATACATTTATACATTTATACATTTATACATTTATACATTTATACATTTATACATTTATACATTTATACATTTATACATTTATACATTCATACATTTATACATAAATATGTTTATACATAAGAGCAGCTACGCGGTTTTAGCTATAGAGAACAATTGTAATAGAATTAAGAATCATTCAATAAACCATACTGAAACTGAAAAGACCTGCTTGTGTCTTTCTTTTTACAAACACAAAATATCACATCTTGAAAGACACAACAGCGGACTTATTACACTTTAGTTGTGAAGGCTTAGTCTGCACATTAACCCTTGTGTCAGAACTGGTCAGTATATTCTTATACACAGATTTTTTACCTTTAGAATTTTAATTTTTTATTTTTTGTATTTCCTTTTTTAATTAAATTAAACTTTTTGATGAAATGGTTGTCTGCTCAAAAAATAATTGCATAGTTGCCACTAATGCGGTCGACTCCCATGATTATATTCTTTGTTGGTTGTGTGACAATGCGGTTCACGTTAAGTGTGCAGGTTACACAGACAGAATCAAGGAGTCTATTGCTAAAGGTGGTGGCTTAAAATATGGATGTGATGCTTGCCGGGAGGTCGAGAATGAGATGCGCTCTTTCATGAGGCGGACTAGAGATAGTTTTGACACTTTAAGGGCAGGTTTTAATAAACTCCAAGCGGAGTTTGCTGCGGTGGAGACTCAGTTCAGAAGTTTATCGCTTATGAATGAGTCTCCGAAACGTAAACGGACCAGTCCTTGGGGTGTTTCTGTATCTGTAGATACGCCAGCGTCTCTTATCGTCCCCGACCGGTCTCATGCACCCTCCACTCCTAATGTACAGCAATTGATTTCGTTTAAGAGCCCGGTTGTGAATGCTATTAGTAAGGAATTACCGGTATCACCTGGGAATGATCTCTTAAAAACGATGCTTATTGTAGTGTCCGATGTGTCCGGGCAATTACCCATTCCACTGGATATTGCCGATAGTTCTAAAAGTATCGAGGGCATCGTAAACAAGTTGACGGCTGCAGAGGGTGACTTGTCCAACGTTACTGCTGCGGCTGACGCTTCGGGACCGAGGCCTCTCGTTGGCATACCACCAAAGAAACATATATTTGTTTCTAGGCTAGACCCTGTTGTCACATCTGATGATGTAATAGCCTATATTCGGAAGAAAGTTAACGTCTCGAATATTGCGGTGGAGAAGTTTAAATTTTCTTATTCTCGGGACATCTCGTCCTTTAAAATTAGTGTTTCTGCCAATATCTTCGACACTATATGTCGAGAAGATTTTTGGCCAAAACATATAATAGTTAAGGCATATTCTGTAAAAAAGAAAAATTGGAAACCGATTCGCCTGCCAACAACAACAACTAACACTATTCCTACCACATCAGCATCTGCTGGTGTGTCAAAAAACTAGCTTCGTCCCTTAACCTGGGTTACCAGAACGTTAGAGGACTGAAATCTAAAGTTTCTAATCTCTATGTAGATAGTCTTTCTTTTAAACATAACATTCTAGCTTTTCCAGAGACGTGGCTAAAACCTGATATTGCTGATGCATCGGTTTTTTTCACAAACTTTTCTATATTCAGACGTGACCGGATTTCTCGCTTAGGTGGTGGCGTTCTGATAGCTGTTGATGCTGCTATATCATCCGAAATGATTCAATTTTCTAGTACCCAGGAGATTGAGTTTGTCGGTGTTAAAGTAAATTTTAAATCCTTTAATGCTTTCATTACTTTTTCCTATATTCCACCATTGTCAGACATGGTGGTATATTTAAATCATTTAGAGGCAATTCAGTTTGTCTCCTCTTTAGATTCCAGTCAAGACTTGCTCATAGTTGTAGGTGATTTTAATTCACCCGCTTTAACATGGTCACTAACAAGATGAATCTACCACATTGCTGCCCTCTTTGTCACATGACTTTATTGATGGCCTTCTAGGCTTATCTTTATCCCAAGTCAATCCTGTCTTAAATTCTAATGGAAAATCGTTAGATCTTATTTTTGTATTGGACTCTTCTTATTGTGAGGTTTCTAGGATCGAACCATTTGTTCTTCCAGAAGACAAATTTCATCCTACATTAAATTTAAAAATTGATTTGCCCTTGCTTTCACCATTACTTGGTTCAAATGAGTTACCTCTAACTAGGTGCTTTCGTAAGACTGACTTTGCCAGCCTTAATGAAAACATTGCTACTACCGATTGGTCTTATCTGTACAATTGTAGAGATATGAACTCAGCTGTTCGTTTTTTCTATGATACTCTGAATTCACTCTTTGATATTTGTGGGCCTCTCGGTAGGCTGGAGCGGCATAACAAACCTCCCTGGTTCTCTCGTAAGTTATCCAATTTGAAAAATGTGAAGACACGATATTATAAGAAGTTTCAAAAAACACGTCGTTCATCAGATTATGCTCTGTATACAGTCGCTCGTTCAAAATTCATGATGCTTAATACACATTGCTATAAGAATTATCTTCAGCGGTGTAAGCTTCAGTTTTCTTCAGACCCTAAAAAATTTTGTTAATTCTAAACGTAAGACCTCTGTGCACCCATCTTTTTTGTCTTTTCAAAATAAAAAAGCGAGCAATGATCAGGCAATTGCCGATATGTTTGCGAATTTTTTCAAAACAATCTATTCCTCAACGGAATATCGAGCAAGTCCGTATCCTTATCATTTAGAAAAAGCTAATTGCATTTTCAATCCAGTGATTCATGAAAGTCCTCTTCTTAGCGAACTTAAACTAGTTAAACCTAATTATTCCCCGGGGCCAGATGGTCTTCCTGGATGTGTACTCAGGTTCTGTGCAAACGCATTATGGAAACCGAATCTTCCTCTTTTCCACATATTTGGAAGGAGTCGTATATCATTCCTCTGCATAAAAATGGCAAAAAGTCCGAAACCTCTAACTGTAGGGGTATCTCAAAATTGTCCGCTATTCCGAAAGCTTTTGAGAAAATTATAACTTCTCAATTGCAACATTTTTGCAGCTCTAATATTTCGCCATCCCAACATGGGTTTGTGAAACGTAGATCTACAACCACTAACCTTTTAGAATTTACATCAATAATTATCAAGGGGTTCAAAAATGGTAAGCAAACTGATGTAATATATACTGACTTTAGCAAAGCCTTTGATTCCGTTAATCATACCCTATTACTTTCTAAGCTGAGCGACATTGGGTTTCCACCGCTTTTCCTTTCTTGGGTTCGAGAATATTTAACAAATAGAAAACAGAAGGTACTTTTTAAGTCTTCTTTTTCCGCTTCCATTCCTGTGACTTCTGGTGTACCTCAAGGTAGTCATCTTGGCCCTCTGCTCTTCACACTATTTATTAACGATCTTCCATCAGTCATTGTTCATTCGCGCGTGCTTATGTATGCTGACGATGTCAAACTATGTCTTACTCATAATAGTATTTTCCTTTATTTAAAATTTGGTTGTAGAGTCGAACTAGCTTATGTTTTGTATCAGTTGTCAGGTTTTTGACATATGATATACGATCAAAACCTGGTGTTTGCCTTTGGTCTATGTTAGTGCTGCTTCAAATTCAAAAACAGTTATATCGGCTTCAAGATGTTTTGCTGGAGGTGCACCATTGTCTGGGTAGTTAATGGCAAGAAGTGCGGCCTCATTGAAAATATACTCCGACGAAAAGTTTTGATCTTTTGAGTAGTTGGGCCATTTTTCTCCTAATGCCTCAGCGATGTCCTTTAAGGCTGTTAGTAGAGTTTGATTGACTTTTAAACATTTGAGTGGCGTTTTGAGTACTTCGGTTAAAGTTTTAATATCTGTCCAAATTCTTTTTGGGGACGCTGCTGGCGTTTAACGAGATGTAAAATCGGAGAGTGATGCTATTTTTGCTTGTTTAGCTTCTCTTTTAAATAGAGCTTTTGCTTTTTTGTAGGCAACAAGGTTGTGTATACTCATGTTGCGTCTAAATAATTTCCATTGGGATTGTCAATTCTCGCGGAGTTTGTTTAGTGCCATACTCCACCAAGCTACGTTCTTTTTCGGTGGTATTCCTTTGGTTTGTGGTATGGCTATATTTGCTGCTGCGTGAATCGCTTTGGTTAATTTGGAAACACTTTGGTGAATGTTGCAATATCTAAAGTCTTTTATATTAGTTGATAGCTCTTTTTGAAATTTCGTCCAGTTAGCAATGTCTGTTTTATATTTGGGAATATGTGTGACTTTCTCGGTTTTAAATTGTGTAATTATGGTAGTGGTTTTCGGGAAGTGATCGCTTCCATGTAAGCAATTGTCGATTTTCCAGTGGCATCTGTGGACGATTGACGATGAGACTGTTGTAAGATCAACACAAGTAAAGGATTTATGTGTTGAGAAGTTCATAGCTGAGCCGTCGTTAAGCAGAACAAGGTCAGTTCTTTCGATGAGCTTTTCGATCCTTTTTCTTCGGGAATTGGTTGTTGAGGATCTCCATAGTGCATTACGTGAATTAAAGTCCCCGCATAGCAATAAAGGAGTGTTAAAATTGGATATTGGGAGAATTAGGTCATTTACTTTAAAGTCTTATTTTGGTGGTATGTAGGTGTTAATTATGGTAATTTTTGTGTTTAGATTTAGTTGAAGTGCATCTCCTAAAACGTTAAAAGCCAGTGGCATATATGTATGTGGAATGTGACGTTTGATTAAGAAGCCAACTACTTGTTTGTTTGTTCTTATAGAGTGAAGATTTTTAAAACAGCCATTGTATGTCTTGAAACTATAACATTGCTTTTATTGTGTGGAATGTGAGACTCTTGAATACATATAATATCTGAGTCCGTGTCTTTGATAAGTAAAATGAGTTGGTGATAATTATTTACATATCCATTCATCTTCCATCCGTATATTTTAAGGGTCATTAATATAGGAAGGGGAAAAGAAGTTATATGTATGCGGAAAGAGAGACAAAAGGAAGAAACTTAACTAAGAGTCAAGATCTTCCATTCAGTCGTCTGATTCGCTGGTATTTGGTTCAATGGAAGTTGTAATTGTTGGAGAAGGCAAATTAAAATAATAATAATAATAATTATACCATTCACCCATAGGGGAAAATCTTTTCATGGCAAAAAAAATAGCTAATCGATTATTGTATCATATGATTATTTTTTCGCTTGCGATTATTAATAGCGATTAATCAAAAAAAAATTAAAATAATCGATTAATTTAACGATTATTTTAATGGTATTGCTTTTTTATGATTTTTTTAATTGTATATAACATACATATATAACATATTTTATAGAAAAATAGTAAAGAAAACAGTAAATTTTCCATTAATATACATCTTTACATATATTGACAACATTTTTGTTAGTAATTTTTATTTATTCAAAACAGAGCTTAGGAACAGAAGTTTAGACAGATGTTCCGTAGTTAATCTGTTTTGTGGTGGGCCCATAAGTCAAATTCTACTGCACCACCACCTGATCCATCACTAACGCTGTCTTGGCTTTCATTTGCTTGGGCCATAGTCGCCATTTCTTTCCGTATATTTTTCATTACTGAAGCCAAGGCAAGAGCATCTTGAAAATAGATTCTCTTGAAGCGGGGATCCAGCAAAGTTGATGCAGCCAACAAAAATGACTGCTCCAAACCGTCGATCAAATTGAGCCAGTAAAGTTTTTTTAACTTATTTCCAGTGGTTGTGTTACAGATCATTATTATTTGTTGGCGTCCACAATGAATCATCGGTATGACCAGGCTCCATGTAGCATATTTCTCACCACTAATTTGAGTGGTCATAGCCTCTACTGGTTTAAGCAACGAAATTATTTCAACTTTTTCGGGTCTTTCCTTTGTTGAGATCATTTCTGGAAATTCCGAAAAAATTAATACGACTTGTCTAATGTAGTGTATTAACTTTACGAAGCGATCCAGCATATACAATGTGGAATTCCATCTGGTTTTGACATCTAAAATTACCTTTAGTGCTTTTCCCTCTGGACGCCAGCAGATTGTTGGAGCTTTAGCAAATTCTCCTTAGATCTTGTACTGCGTTTGAACCAAAGTACTATATTCCGGCACTTGGCAATCACTTCCACTGCTTTTTGAAGCTCCAGTGCGTTCACACACACTAAGTTCAAAGTGTGCGCGAAGCAAGGAATGTGGCGTGATCTTCCAAAGCTTTCATGAATGGATTTTACTATATTCGCACCATTATCCGTCATCACTGCTGTTACTTGATCCTCTGCATGTCATGAACACATTAGAGATGTGATTTGCGGTGGGCTTCTGGTAATTTGAAAACTCCAACTGTGATTTGCTTATTTTTACTGATTTGCTTATTTTCAAAAAAGCCATTAATAGTAATTCCAATCACACTGGTCAAATTTTTGTCAGTGCATATGTCTGTGGTTAATGACAATCCTGACATTTGACCCACCATTTTTTTAAACTTGGCAATCTCTAACAAGGGGAACTTCAGGTATGCGAATCACCTATTTGGATGAATTTTGGATAAGTTGTAGAATACCCCGTCATTTGAAGCTGTGTGAAATATTTCGGCGCACTATTTTATATTTTCCTGAAAAATCGCGTTTAAAATTTTAGCTTCGGAGACTTATAGGTAAAACGCCGAGTAATCTTCAAGCGGCACGGCGGTGTAAGTGGTAGAGTTCCTGCCTAAAAGTCAAGAAATCCTGGTTCAACCCATGCCCGGAACTAGTTAGTTTTGGTTTTTCATTCTTTTTTTTACATTTAAATAATTTTTTTTTTCTAATAGCAGAATAGGATAATAATAATGATTTTTCAATGGATTCATTTATTATGCCTTTACAAAAATTAAATGTAAAAAAAAAAAAAATTAAATATAAAAAAAAAATAAAAATAATTAATAAAAAAAAAAAAAATAGAAAAAAAAATGATTTTGTGCAAAAATCCATAAGTTAAGCACTTCTATCATAACAAGGAGTCAAGTACTTATACCATAAAACCCAAGTCCGTCAACACATGCCCATTGGCCGATCCTATTTCATCATCACAAGCAATTCCCATTGGTCAACCCCACCCAGTCGTCACATGCCCATTTGTCGCATGATCGCCTGTCTCAAATAACAGTCCGATAGCTAGGATAAACAACAAGTCACCCCACTCAATCGTCAGATGCCAATTTGTCGCATGATCGCCTATCCCCAGCAACAGTCCGATCGTTAGGATAAACAACAAACCTGATACCCAGAATCACCCCACAAATTTCGGCAATAAACAAAGAATGGTCCTGAACACTTGTGTAAACAAAGAATGGTCCCACGCTCTTAGTGGACTATTGGACTCAGCCAACGCCGCCGCCTGCGACGACGTCAATTATCCAAGCCTTCATCCAACATAATCAAATCATAGAAAATCAGTCTTAAGCCTTAGTCGAAACCATCCGGTAAAACTTCGCTTTAGCTCCGCGGAATTCACTCAGTCAGAATCTTTCAGTTATCATTAAGTTGTAATTGTAAAGTGACTTTAAATAAAAATTATATTTTTTTATACCGTGAGTGAAGGAAGTGTTTAATTGGCGCCCGAGCAGGGACCCTGCTAAATAAAACTTGATCGAGTGTTAGTGAAAGATATCAGTGGTCGTGACCGAGAAAACGCGTTAAATGCCTTAAAGTGTCAACGAAATAAAAACACTATATTGAACTACACTAAGAATCAGACAGGGTCAAATTTATCGCTGCAATTTCCTCCAAGATCCGTTCAGAGGAAAACTGATAACCCAAACGTGTTTGCCCAGGAGCGTTAGTACCTTCAACGTTGGAAAAGCGAGCCCTCCTACAAGCCGATCAGTACAAGCACCGAAGATGTTATTAATAATGTAAGTTAAGCAAAATAATTTTAAGTGAAAGAAAATCAAGAAAAGAAAAAAGAATTTGTGTAAACACAGTGAGAAAAAATTTGTGAACCAAAACCAAAAGTTTAAATTTAAAAAGAAAAAAAGAAAAACACAAGCTAAAATATTTATAAAATCCTTAATTAAATTTTTTCTCACTCAAGAAAAAAGAATCAAAAATTGAAAAAGAAACTAGTAATAAGTAATCCCAAAAAAAAAGGGGAAAGAAATAATTCAAAATTTAAAAAAAAATTTTTTTGTAAAAAAAGAGAATAATCATTTAATATTGAAAAATTTTGTATAATACCACAAATTAAGATTTAAGAAATAATTTTGAAAAAAAAGAGAATAATCATTTAATATTGAAAAATTTTGCATAATACCACAAATTAAGATTTAAGAAATAATTTTGAAAAAAAAAAGAATAATCATCTAATATTGAAAATTTTGCATAATACCACAAACTAAGTATTTAAGTACCAAAAACCATTTCCACCAAGATTAGCGGACATACCGCTATACCTTTGTCAATATAAACTGAAATCCAATTTTCGCGGCATTATATCGTTCGTGACGTCATAATATTCGCGATATCGTAACACTTATTTCCTTGAAAGAAACCTGGTTCGAAATATTTTTTCCAAAATGACTAATGACAACTGGGTTAAAGCAGCAGTCCTCCAGCAGGGTGGTAGTCAGGCAGCAGCTTCCGATGCTCCGACAGCATCCACCTCAGGTGCAGCAGCCGTAAATAGAATAGAGGCACTGTCGATACAAGGATTAGATGTAGCTATCCAAACAATTTTGTCATCTCAGCTACAGGAAATAGTGAAACAATTAAATTTTTCCCAGCCAGGACATATTCCCTTTAGGGACCAGACAGCTAGCGTCCAGGATAACTGGCATGAATTAGACAAAGTGCCAGATATCGTAAAAAATCTTGACAAATTCTCAGGTAGTCGTGAAGAATTCTCAACATGGTTTGCTTCCGCCACACGTTTGATGGAATTGTACGCCCCCATTCAGGGAACACCCAAATACTTTGCAATTCTGGTAACCATTCGAGGCAAAATTACAGGCCATGCGAATACACTGTTGAAAGTATATCGCACTGCTTTACATTGGGGTGCAATCTCTCAGTGTCTGTTATCTGAGTACTCAGACAAACGAGATTTAAGCACTCTAGAATATCAGCTATTCACCATGACCCAGAAAGGCGCATCCATTCATCAATTTTACTTCGCCGTTTACCAACAGATGTCTTTAATACTAGACCAAATCGAAACACTGGGTTACACTCCCGAGACTATGGAAGCCATGGCAAAACAGGTCAGAGATAGGGCTCTAGATACCTTCATAAGAGGTCTTAACGGAGATCTATCAGACAGAATGAGCTTAGCTCAACCCAGAGATCTGAGGCATGCATTGCAACTGTGCGAGATGTTGGACAATAAAAGGGCTAGGAACAATATCAGCCATCGTGACACTCGTCCACCAGTAGGACCAAAACCCCCCGCATTATGCAAAAAATTACTTGCAACCTCAACAATCATACATACCGGCAATTCCACCAAAACCTTATAATAACAACAACTTTTATAATCAAAAACCAATGCAAAACGTGTTCATTCCCCAAAATAAATTTCCTCAAACGAAAAACCCCATGTTTTTCAATGCACCACCGAGGCCATTTGCTCCGAAGCCTCAGCCGGCACCAACTCCTATGGATGTCGACGGCTCTATTCTAACAAAAAAAGTTGACTACATGAACAAGCCAAACGCTAATTCACCACAACAATTTGCTCTCAAAAGAGTCAACCAGTCCACCGGAAATTTTCCCAATAAAGTTCAGAGGCAATTCCATATCGAAACCGGTATGTCAGGTGAACAATATATCACCATACCGCCTCAAGAAGAGCATTACTCCGATATGTCCGATTATCAGTCTGCTTACCAAGGCCAAGAAGACCTTTACGAATTAGTCCCATATTCTGAGGTTCGTGAATATCAACAGCAGGAGGAATATTTTACCTCACAAGGTGACAACTCAGAGTTAGTCCCGCAGAATAAAGAGGAAACCAAATCACAATCACAGGAATCTCAACAGCCACAAATTGAGGACACCGTTAATTTTTTAGGTTAAAGTGTTCCTCTTTGCCGTACTTTGTTGTCCGGGACAAAGACGGAACCGCATACAATTTCTTAATAGACACCGGCTCCAACAAAAACTATGTCCAACCAGAAATAGCCAAAAACGTCAAAACAAATGAACACAAGTTTTACGCGAACACCGTAAGTGGTAGCATTCTAATCACCAGCCATATCCATTTGGGTTTATTTAACGAGCCCAACAAACCTATAACTTTCTTCTTATTACCTAATTTGAATCCGTTCCATGGGATTCTAGGTAATGACACACTAAGAGAATTAAACGCCATTATTGATATAGGGAAAGATCTATTATTTGTCAACAACTCTCACGTTGTTAAAGTAAAGCAGATGCGAGCTCATCAGGTCCATACGATCGAATCAGAGGAGCTCACCAATCAGCAGAAACTAGGGTTAAAGGCACTCCAAGAGGAGTACGAATCGCTTTTCGCAGACCCAAATAAGAAGTTGACTTATGCTACTAATGTCCAAGGAGAAATCCGAACGACAACAGACACTCCAGTCTACACCAAACATTATCCGTACCCAGCTTCTCTCAAAGAAGTAGTAGAAGACCAGCTACAAGAATTACTACGAGATGGTATAATACGACCCTCACGGTCGCCCTATAATTCCCCTGTATGGATAGTCCCTAAAAAGAGCGATAGCCTTGGGAATAAGAAATATAGGATGGTCATTGATTACAGAAAGCTCAATGCAGTTACAGTTTCGGATAAGTATCCTATCCCTGAAATCGGAGAAATGGTTGCGCAGTTGGGCAACAATAAGTATTTCTCTGTTCTTGATCTAAAGAGCGGATTTCATCAGATTTCCCTTAAGGAATCTGATATTGAAAAAACAGCATTTTCTGTAAATGGAGGGAAATACGAGTTTACAAGACTCCCCTTTGGTCTAAAAAATTCCCCATCAATATTCCAAAGAGCTCTCGATGACATCTTGAGAGACCTCATCGGAAAAATTTGCTATGTCTACATTGATGATATAATAATATTCAGTAAATCTGAGGAAGAGCATTTCCGACATCTAGCTCTAGTATTTTCTACCTTGTCCAAAGCAAATATGAAGGTCCAAGTAGATAAATGCAAATTCCTAAGACACAGTGTTGACTTCCTAGGCGTAGTTATCTCAAGGGAAGGAGTTAAAACCAATCCAGAGAAAATTCAAGCCATTAAAAAGTTCCCCATACCAAAGAACCTAAAACAACTAAGGTCCTTCCTGGGATTAGCTAGTTATTACAGAAGATTTATCAAAGATTTTGCTAAGTTAGCTAGACCCTTGACGGCGTTATTGAGAGGAGAACATGGCAGAGCTAAAAAGAATGTCTCAAGCAAGATTGAAGTCCGATTCGGTGAAGCCGAACTCGATGCCTTTGAGAAAGTAAAAAATGCATTAGTATCACAAGATGTGATGTTAGCATACCCTGATTTTAAACAAGAGTTCCATCTAACCACTGATGCTTCAAACTTTGCATTAGGAGCTTCTCTAGAACAGAACGGTAGACCCATTACATTCCTTTCCCGTGCGTTATCCAAGGCCGAAGAAAATTATGCTACAAATGAAAGAGAAATGCTAGCAATAGTATGGGCATTGGATAAGTTAAGGATGTATGTATACGGCAAATCCAAAGTGATCATTTACACTGACCACCAGACTCTCACTTATGCTCTCAGCCCGAAAAATAACAACACAAAGCTGAAGAAATGGAAAAGTTACCTGGAGGAATATAACTACGAGTTGAAATATAAGCCGGGTAGCTCAAATGTGGTAGCAGACGCACTCTCTAGAAACCCTACCAGCATAAATGCTAGCAGTACGTCAGCTACAGCCCATAGTGATGAAAGCTCAGGTCATGAACTCATTCCAGCAATGGAAGTTCCCATCAATGTCTTTAAAAACCAATTGTTTATCCTCACTGGTGATAACGAATCCACTACCTTTGAAATACCGTTCCCTACATATCATAGACATACAATAGTGAGAAGCAATTATTCCGAAGAAGATCTTGTAACCATCTTGAAAGAAAAAATGGATCCTAGAATAGTTAATGGTATTTTTACTTCTGAAAGTATCATGGGAAAAATCCAAGAAATATTTCCAGAGCATTTTAGGAATTACAAGGCAAGGTTCACGCATATTCAAACTATAGATGTCCATGATCAGATCCAACAACAAGATATCATAATAAAAGAACACCTCAGAGCACATAGAAATTCCGTTGAAAATAAAAAACAAATTTTATCTGAATATTTTTTCCCCGGTATGAAGAAAAAGATAGAAGCAATAGTAAACTCTTGCCAAACGTGCAAACTCTCTAAATACCAAAGACACCCTCCGAACCAAGAAATACAACCAACCCCTATTCCGAAATATCCAGGTGAAATTATTCATATAGATTTATATATTTTCCACCCAAAATAAGATTATTTTAACCGCAATAGACAAATTTTCTAAATACGCGCAAGTTAAACTCGTAAACTCAAAAGCAGCAGAACATCTTAAAGTACCCTTACGTGAGTTGTTAATAGCCTTCGGTATGACAAAAACCGTGGTGATGGATAACGAAAAGGCTTTAAATTCTGCATCAATAAAATTTCTTTTGAATAATCAGTTAGGTATACAAGTCCACACTACTCCACCATATACTTCGTCTAGCAACGGCCAAGTAGAAAGATTTCATTCAACATATACAGAAATAATGAGATGCTTGAAGCTAGAGCACCCCGAAATGGAATTTGAGGATTTAATATTCAAAGCCGTTGACGAATACAATAAAACCATCCATAGTACCACCAACAAAAAGCCAATAGAAGCATTTTTTGTAACAAATTTAATCCATAATCCAGAAAAATTAGCACTTGAAAGGGAAAAGATTGCAGAAACCATTTTAAAGAAGCAAAATAAGGACCTAGATTACCATAATAAAACAAAAAAACCCGTCAAAATCTACGATCCAGGTGAAATCATCTACGTTAGGATTAATAAACGGCTAGGCTCGAAACTAACGTCTAGATATAAAAAAGAAATAGTAGCCGAAGATCTTAATACCAAGATTAAAACCAGGTCAGGAAGGATAGTTCATAAAAACCACTTGAAGTATTGATAAACATCCTCTTCCGACAGATTGCTCATGTTACCACTTTGCTGGGGTCACACAACCATATTAGACTATACTAAGTCAAGAGTGGTCATGTTGGAAACCGGGTTAGCCGCGCGCCAGAACGGAACGTTTAAAATCATTCACGTCATCGAATTAGAAAAATATCAAATGGCCATATCCGTTCTAAAAGAAGTCGTTAAGAATTCATCAAACCTTAGTCCGTATCAACCTTTTTTTGGCCTATGAGATAACTCGGATACAGAATGAATTAAGGAGGCTTCAGCCGATGAAATTCAGAAACAAAAGATCGCTTGATATACTTGGCACGGCTTGGAAATGGTTAGCGGGCACACCTGATCACGAGGATCATAAGATTGTGGTAGATAAGATCAATGAACAATTGGAAAACAATAATCGGCAGGTCATTATTAATAATCTAATAGAAAATAAGATAAACGATTTAATTAAGATAACTAATACCATATTAATTAGAGGTAAACCCGAATATAATAATAAGACAGAAGAAATCGAAATAACCAAATTTAAATTGAGTCTTTTAAGAGAAGAAATAACAAATATTATTTACGCAATTGATTGGGCTAAGGCCAATACCGTAAACTCATTAATACTGTCCTCTGATGAAATAGATTTTATTGACACAATTAAAGAAGAGAGTCTAACATTTGTAAACATTGAAGAACTAATAGAGTTTGCCGAGGTCAGCATAGCCTCAGACGGTAAATCACTCCTTTATATTGTTAGCCTACCCAGAGTAATTAATGAAATTTGTAAACAAATCCTTGCAATACCAATTAAATATCAAAAATTTATAGAAGAAATAGACTATGAGAATATCATGAAATGTAACAAGAAATACTTCGGGTTAATCAATAAGAATAAATGTAATATTCATAATGGTAAGACAATCTGTAAACTGGAAGATCTGACTAATTTAGAAAACAGTAAATGTGTAGGAGCCTACTTGCAAAGAAGGAATCCACAATGTAAGGTCATCAACAACCAGCAC
Source organism: Drosophila tropicalis (assembly GCF_018151085.1). NCBI lineage: Eukaryota > Metazoa > Arthropoda > Insecta > Diptera > Drosophilidae > Drosophila > Drosophila tropicalis. The sequence continues at coordinate 832,149 of NW_027172360.1, read as the reverse complement.
GTAAAATCCCATTCGGAAATAATGCCCGGTACCTTGCTGCTGAACCAATTCCAAGGAGACATCAACATCAATGGAGAAAACATTACCCTAGAAGGCACCTTCATAATTCAAGCGGAAAACGCGACAATCGTCATAGAAGACTCCTGGTATATTGTGAAGACACGCTTTGAAGTCGAGGTTCAACCGCCGCTGTTGCAATTACTATCAGATAAGCAGCAAAGAGGTGAAAGGTTATCTCTGGAAATGATCAAGGAACTACACATCAATAATACTAATAATCTGGAGAGAATCCAAAGAAACAACTTGATTATGTCTTCGTCAAGCTGGATTATTCTAACCCTTCTGGCAGCCGCAGTGATAACATATTACATCATCAAAAAATTCTGCAGCCACGAAACAGGCAACCATGGTCCACCAATGGAAGTCTCAATCGCGCCAGTTCAATATGTTGTTGCGACCGAGGACGTCCGCACTTAAAGGGGGAGGAGTTAAGCACTTCTATCATAACAAGGAGTCAAGTACTTATACCATAAAACCCAAGTCCGTCAACACTTGCCCATTGGCCGATCCTATTTCATCATCACAAGCAATTCCCATTGGTCAACCCCACCCAGTCGTCACATGCCCATTTGTCGCATGATCGCCTGTCTCAAATAACAGTCCGATAGCTAGGATAAACAACAAGTCACCCCACTCAATCGTCAGATGCCAATTTGTCGCATGATCGCCTATCCCCAGCAACAGTCCGATCGTTAGGATAAACAACAAACCTGATACCCAGAATCACCCCACAAATTTCGGCAATAAACAAAGAATGGTCCTGAACACTTGTGTAAACAAAGAATGGTCCCACGCTCTTAGTGGACTATTGGACTCAGCCAACGCCGCCGCCTGCGACGACGTCAATTATCCAAGCCTTCATCCAACATAATCAAATCATAGAAAATCAGTCTTAAGCCTTAGTCGAAACCATCCGGTAAAACTTCGCTTTAGCTCCGCGGAATTCACTCAGTCAGAATCTTTCAGTTATCATTAAGTTGTAATTGTAAAGTGACTTTAAATAAAAATTATATTTTTTTATACCGTGAGTGAAGGAAGTGTTTAATTTAAAAAAAATTTTATTTAAAAAAAAAAAAAAAACAAACCGAAAAACAATTTTGAAAAAACACTCTGTTATCGGTCAACTTCGAAGCGAACCATACATACTTGAGCATTTCTTTTAATATTATGGATGACAAATGTAACTGTACAAGGAATTCGACCTTAATGCAGTCTACTCTTGATGAAATTCCACGATTTTCTTTTATACGCCTTCAGAGGTTTTGCATCCGCTTTCTTGTATTTTTAACCTGCCTAAATAATTTTTAAAAATGCGAAAAAAAAAAAATGAAAAAACAAAACTAACTAGTTCCGGGCGGGGGTTGAACCAGGATTTCTTGACTTTTAGGCAGGAACTCTACCACTTACACCGCCGTGCCGCTTGAAGACTACTCGGCGTTTTACCTATAAGTCTCCGAAGCTAAAATTGTAAACGCGATTTTTCAGGAAAATATAAAATAGTGCGCCGAAATATTTCACACAGCTTCAAATGACGGGGTATTCTACAACATATCCAAAATTCATCCATATCGGTGATTCGCATACCTGAAGTTCCCCTTGTATGTCATACATTTTAACCATTTCCGATTTAATGGTGTTGCGTGCAGGAACTATATAGAGGGGAAAAATCTTTTTCATCATTTTTTTTAAACTCCTGATCCTAAAATTAAATTTAGTATAACTGAATTTACAATATTTGTCACGATATTCAATTCATTATTACCTTCAACAATAGAAAATGGATAATTATCAGTGACCATAAATTCCATTATCATCTTCGTTATTTCATCGTGCTTAGAGCCCCCTAATGCAAAGATATTTACAATTGCAAATGTTGTTTTTGGTTTTTATTTGCTTTTGCACAGGCTTTGGATATTGCGCTGTTGCCGTTGCTGCAACCATCTCCTCTTCATTTTCAGTATCTTCAATACGTTTATCATCAAAACGTGTGATCGGTGTCTAAAAATAATTCACTTAAAATATTTATGTTTGTTATCAATAAAGGCTGAATTTTTAACCTTAAGGGACGCAAACTCTTTCATTTCACTTCTTTACTATTTATTTTGTTATAATATTTCCACACTTTACTCTGCGTCGGTGCCATTATTTTCAATTCCAATTCGCAATTAAAATATTGTGCTGTAAAGTTTACTTCGCGCTGAAATTCACTCACCCACGCGATTATCTGATCGAATAATCGATTATTGATTCAATTAATCGAATGTCCCTAATTGATTAAATATAATCGCAAATTGAAACAAAATAATCGATTACTGTGTATCATATAATTAATTTTGCCATCACTCCCGGAATTGGTATATGAAAGTCGCCAAAATGTTTCTAACAGGCAGAAGGAAGCTTCTCCGACCCCATAAAGTATATATATTCTTGATCAGGATCAACAGCCGAGTCGATCTAGCCATGTCCGTCTGTCCGTCCGTCCGTCTGTCCGACCGTCCGTCTGTCTGTCCGGATAAACACCTAGATCTCGGGGACTGTAAAAGCTAGAGCCACCAAATTTGGTATGTAGACTCGTGTAGTATGTAAATTGGTCGAGTTGATTTTAAAATTTTGCCACGCCTCTTTTCGCCCCCCGCAATTTAAGAAAACGTTTATCTTAAAAACTATTCTATCTAGAGACACCATATTTGGTATGTAAATTTTCTTAGTAAATGCGCACATGACTTGTGTGAAAAGATTTTGCCACGCCCTTTTCTCCCCCGTAATTTGAAAAAACTCGATTATCTCCCGCATTTTTTCTACCTTACGCAATCAAATTTGGCACACTTAAATTAAATATTAATATCCAGCAAAATACCAAATTGGATCAAAATCGGACAAAAAATAGTCGAGGTATGCGTGTGGGATCGCAGTTTATCCCGGTTGAGTCTCCAGTTTGTGGGTTCTTAATTTATCCCTATTATTTATTTCAATATTATTTAAGGATGTGATTTCCTTATTTAGTCTTATTTATTAACAATGTTTCTTTGTGTTAAAAATACATATATTAATTATTAGTTTAATGGCCTTAGTGTTAAATTTGGGTGTGCGATGTGATCGAGGCGAGAGTACGATTGCGAATGCTTTTTGGATCGACGCTTCTGCTTTTTTTTCACTGAGCGAGACGACCAGATAGGTACGACCGCTGCGTGTCGTTCTGTCTCGCTCACTAGGTACTGCACGATTGCCATGATTAGGCCCGCCTGACACTTCATATTCTACAATCGGTCGTCCTGACAAGTCATTCGACCCGAATGATCATAGCCAAGTCTTTCCCCATTGCCAACTTTCTCAACGTCATATCGACCATGCATATACACCTTCGGGACTTTATATGATCCTAAGTATTTACTTCTCAACTTTAGACCTATCCCATTAATCGCCACTAACTCGTTTAAATTATATTTTCTTTCCCATTTCCTGTTTTTGTCAAACGTCCTCGTCATTTCCTGCTGTATTTCATTAATATTCTTTCGAGCCTCCGCTCTAATCTCATCACGACCACAGTCTAATACTTTTATTAACGAATCGGTTATCAGCTTTCTTATTTGCATCAAATATTCATAATTTTTACATTTCGTTCTCGATGTCGAAATCTTCATATCCCTTCTCGTTTAATCGCCACTAACTCGTTTAAATTATATTTTCTTTCCCATTTCCTGTTTTTGTCAAACGTCCTCGTCATTTCCTGCTGTATTTCATTAATATTCTTTCGAGCCTCCGCTCTAATCTCATCACGACCACAGTCTAATACTTTTATTAACGAATCGGTTATCAGCTTTCTTATTTGCATCAAATATTCATAATTTTTACATTTCGTTCTCGATGTCGAAATCTTCATATCCCTTCTCGTGTACTAAGTTTCTGACCAATTTAGTCCATTCATCTGACAACTGTGCTTCAACAATCTTCTGTTCAAACTCTGCTAGACGCTTTGGATGTTGATAAACTGGCAACTCATCCGTTAGTGCAATGTTCATCTCAATAGGAGTGCTTGTATTTCTAATAGGTTTGTAACTTTCAATCAACTGCCTGACTTCACTAGCGATTTCTGCACTGGGGTGTGACAAGTCACTCTTGATTTCCACTTTGTTCTGTTCTGCACTTAAGATACACATGCTTTCAATTTCATTAAACAACTCAGCACAAGATCCATTCGCCTTATACAATGATTCTTTTTGCTTGATGCTCACGAGCTTTGTGCTTTCATTTGTCACAACCAAATCAACGTGATCTAATATGGTTCTACCCAAAACTGTCTCATATGCGATGTCCTCATCAGGAACGATATGAAACTCGACTTTTATCTCAATGTCCTTTATCTTGACACTTATGGTAAAACTACCAAAGGTCATCACATGACTTTCACCAATGCCTGTAAGGGTCTTCGAATATCCTGATAATGACTTAATTCCAAGTTTGACAAACACGCTTTTACGTGGGAGACTCAAATTTGCTCCTGTATCAGTTAGACCGTTGAACTTAATGGTTTTATTAGTTACTTCTTTCAACTCTAAACCCGAATCAGTAAATTTACCTGATGCTTTTACTAATTTATCCTCTACAACATTGGTTCTTTCTACTTTGGTGGTATCTTTATCTTTACTCTGTCTCTCTGTCTGCCTGCTTCCACAGTGAACGCTAATTATCATCAACTTCGTGTCCGCTGTCTGCTCTCTCCGTCTGTCTGCACAGTAAACACTGGTTTCATCAACTTCGTGTCTGCTGACTGCTCTATCGATCTGTCTGTTTCCACAGTGAACTGTAATTATCATCAACTTCGTGTCCTCTGCATGCTTTTTCTTTTCCTCTCGAGTCACCACCGTTCTCGAGCTCCTCTCAACTTCAGTCGCCGACTCTTTGCCTAAACGGCGCCAAAATTCTTAGTGACGCTCTACTTGCGACGTCCGACCGCTCACCGTCCATTCGTCGCCTCTCGTACAGTCACACCAACTTTCACTACTTTTTGAACTTGAAGTGGTTGCTTTTTGTGAAATTCGTTCGCCAACAACCTTGATTTTGTATATGTATTACACGTTAATGCACGCAATATTAACAATTTTCTGTTCACACACACACAAATTTCACTAATTGTCTTGGGCCAGAAATCTCGGCTGAGCTCCCAGTTTGTGGGATCGGAGTTTATCCCGGTTGAGTCTCCAGTTTGTGGGATCTTAATTTATCCCTATTATTTATTTCGATATTATTTAAGGATGTGATTTCGTTATTTGGTCTTATTTATTAACAATGTTTCTTTGTGATAAGAATTGATTCTTTGTGTGCGATGTGATCGAGGCGAACTGCTACGCAAATTATAATTACGAATATTTGTTGCATGTGCCTTGGCTATGTTATCCTTAGCTTTTTGACGAGCTACCTGCAATGCATCGAATCTTTGCAACGAGGTGCCTTCTGTCAATAAATTCAATTTCCGCAAAAGTTCATAGTCTTTACCATTATGAAGCATTGACCAAAACAAAGATAGTAGGGGGAATATTCAGTACTGCGGTAGATAGAAGAACGAAAGGCCGCACTAATTTCTGTAAGATGATTATCCCAACTTGTACGGCCTGTCCCTATGTGTGTTCGAATTGCTGCTAAAACTGAGCGTTTTGGACGTTCACTTGTGTTCGCCTGAGGGGAATAAATAGCAGTTCAATGATGAGAGACTCCAAATCAAGTAAGAAATGACTTAAATAATTCGGATTTGAGTTGGGAACCATTGTCCGTCAAAATACATTCGGGTACGCCAAGTGTATATAGTAAACTATGGTATGTTGTATGCCAAATGAGCATATGCCCACAGTATTGTAGAGTATACAATATAACAATATGGCCAACTATAAAGTAAGAGTAACACCTCATAGCATAACGACACTTTGTTGCTATGTTTTCTACAATGACAAATATACATAAGTTTAGTAATGGGATCCGCCACTTATGCGGACTGGCCGCAGCGTGAGAACGCTACCGCAAGCACTTCTTGCATATGCATACATACAAATATATATGGCATGCTATAGACTCCCTCAAAAGTTCCACCTACACAAGCATCACAACTACAGCACAAAATACTAAGACAGCAGCGATGGAGGGATAGTTGTGGAGAGACAAAAACGACATAAAAAGCGCGGCGGTGTTAAACAAAGACTGAGGTCGGAAATGGACCGTCTCAGCAAAATCTTGATTCTGTCAAGATTCTGTTTCCATACAAGAAAACCGCTCGTTTCGTGAAGCACAACAAGTGCAATTAATGAACAAAAAACAAAACCAATCCTGAAACTACCGCCAGATTAAAAAAATATACACAATAGTAACTCCCCCATTTCCAACAGCTATCCCAGAATTTAAGAGGCAATGTCCCGCGGACTGTGAAGGTCCATTCTACAACGTTTGCTGCGTACTAACTTGCGAGATTTCCAAACCGACAGCGCTACAAGGAGCGCAAAATACAGAGGACTGCACCAGTGCGAGCACCAGCACCGGCAACTTGAACGCGTCTCAACAGTGGACCGGCAGCGCTACAAAGAGCGCACTACCAATTATTTTTTTATATATGTATACATATAATTATTGTAAAAATTGAGCGAGAACTCGCTCGCCGATTAGAGTACATGCTGGGAGGCTATACAAAATATAGGTAGGAAAAAATGTAAATTCACCTGCGAGTGATTTGTAATATGTTCATACAAATAATCATTCAATACAATGAGCTCAACTTGTAACACTCTGTTGCAAGTATAAACAATTAAACATATACGCATTAAAATATAATTGTGCACTTGAATATGTTTATATATATATGTACATTGATGTATGTTTATATATATGTTTATATATATACATTGATGTATGTACATAAACATATTCACATAAATCTACAGCTAAGCATGATCATATATGTATGTACATTTATATATGCACATATGTACATACATATATTCACATAAGCAATGTATGCACAAGCGTAACATGAGCTAGAGCCAGGCCAGCGTGTGAACGCTGCCTAAGCACTTTGATGCAAGCGCTCCAACAATATGTATGTATGTACTGACACTCTCCCTCTCTTTTGTAGCTGTCGCATAAGTCGCAGCATAAGAATATACATGTAAGCAAATTAATAATTTGGAATAAAGAATCATTCTGAAAACAACTATGCATGCACACTGACTTGTTCATCTTGGATATATTATTTTTACAAAAGGAACCCGGTCTTGGCATATATCACAGAATAATCCATAATAGCCAGGAGATTACTGTGTTGATCAATAAATGCACAAAGAAAAGATACGCAAGTAGAGGTAATTTACAAATGATTTAAAATGATGAGCATAGTAAAGAACCCAACTTTAGGTTCATAAAAATAATAGAATTCGAATACGAATACATAGAAACTTTCCATAGTATTGCAAGCCCATTAATCGGTTGTTCAAAAACTGAAAAGGGCGTTGTGTTGAGTACATTACCTTAAGTAATGGTAAAAAGTATCGAGGAAACACATGCAATACTAGGGACAACAACTATTTTGATGCTGCGCTTACACCGCAAGAAAATACATATTTTCCATTAAACAATGGAATGGAATACATTAGCGAGAAAAATAAATGATTATAAAGACAAATTCGAAAAATGATATAAATGTATCAATTCTGATAAAGTAATAAAATCAGATACATTGATACATCATGCGCAAACACTAAAAGCACAATATAGTAACATTATAACTATAATAAGGAAAGTAAATGATAAATTAACTCAAGAGCATACAAATATAAAAAGTTTAAAAACAAGGCTACATAATATTGGTGTTAGACGAAATATTGTGATAACAATACCAGAAGATCCAAATCTGCTCGCTGAATTCGACGAGAACGAGTTGGAAGATTTAGATGAGTCTAACCCAATGATCAATATAGAAATTAAAATAGATGGTGACATCGAAACACTCGACGAGAATACAGAAGTTACAATGACTATTCAGGTAGCCTTGGACAGGGAATACGAGAAGCAGGTTTCCTCCTCAGTCCCTGAATTCGATGGGAAAAAAATTAACATTGTAGAAAGAACCAAAGGCGACCAGGAAGATATAGCGGTTGAAGTCATAAAGTCGAAAATAACCGGCACAATCTTGTACAAGGTACAAGACGAAACCACTATATCAGGAATAAAAAAACAAGCTTAGAGATAATGTAAAAGGTGAATCTCCCGACGTGCTAAAAGCTAAATTATTAAACATAAAACAAAAAGGAAAAACTGCTTCCCAGTATGCAACCGAAATAGATAATTTGCGGAAGCAATTGGAGGCAGCCTTTGTTGATAGCGTCCTAAACCCAATTAATGCGGAAAAACTCTCCACAAACGAGTCTATTTCTGCAATAATTACAAATTGTGAGCATGAAAAGCTCAAAATAATACTGGAAGCTGGTAACTTCGGTACTTTCAATGATGTAATGGGTAAATATATCCATTGCAGCACAGAAATGACTGGAAGTGCATGTACAGTATTATTTCAGCGAGGTCGCAATAATAGAGAAGGTAGTAACTACAATTCCTATAATAATAATAACAATAACAGAAACAACAATAGAGGTAGAGGTTATAACCGAGGTAGGAATAATTCCAATCGAGGCAACAACCAAAACAGAAATAATTAAAATAACAATATATAATAACTCCCAAACTTCTCCAGATACACAGGGTTAAATAGTAAAATATATACTGTCAACTTAAGTGTCAAAAATTTCGTATCATTTAAAAATGTTGCAACAAATAAAAAGATAACATTTTGGTTGATACAGGTGCAGATATTTCAATTATAAAAGAAAATTCTGATGTCTTTCACGACATCCAAATCAATAGAATTAGTAGTTAGTACATTCGAGGAATAGGAGAAGGAGTAATAAACTGCAAAGGACTAGTCTCAATCGAATTACAAACAGACTACATTATTCCATATAAATTTCATTTACTTCATTCAAGTGTCGCAATCCCCTGCTATTGAATAATAGAATTAGATTTCATTAAAAAATTTAATTGCCAATTAGAATACAATAGTTTAGAGGATTGGTTTATTATTAGACCACAAAACTTAACGTATCCTATATATATAACATTTAGCTCTGGTACTAATTCCACACTTCTACCAGCAAGATCACAAGTGATACGCAGAAAAGAATTGTCTTCAGCAGAAGAAAACATTCTGATTTCAAATCAGGAAATTAAACCGGGTGTCTATGTTGCAAACACCATTGCAACAGCCCAAAATACTTTTGTCCGATTCTTAAATACCACAGATACATGCCAAATAGTAGGCATTAATAACATATGAATCTCTTTTAAACTACGGTGTATGTAGTTCAAAACCTAAAAGACAATATGAAAGAGTCTGTAATTAGTAAATTGAAGAAAAATTTTCCAATTTTGTTTGAAAACAACTTGAAGAAATATGCACCGAGTATAGCGATGTGTTCGGACTTGAAACCGAACTAATCACTACCAATAACTTTTATAAGCAACAATTGAGACTTAAGGATGATGAACTAGTTTTCTTAAAAAATTATCGATGTCCGCATAGCCAAATCGAAGAAATCAAGCGTCAAGTTGGAAAGTTAATTGAACAAAATATTGTTGAACCGTCTGTATCACCATACAATAGCCCACTTTTATTAGTCTTAAAGAAATCACTTCCGGGCTCTAAAGAGAAAAAATGGCGATTAGTAATTGACTATCGCCGAATAAATAAGAAATCGCTCTCACATAAATTCCCACTCCCCATGCCTTGATTTAATGTCATTTTCCCTCCAATTTGAACTTGAGGAAAACTCAAGAATTATTACGTCTTTTTCAACAAGCAATGGTTCATATCGCTTTCAGCAATTACTATTTGGCTTAAACATAACACTTTATTCATTTCAGAGAATGATGACAGTCGCATTCTCAGGCCTTGAGCCTTTAATCGTTATTGGTTGTTCTGAACAACATGTAGTGTTGATTTGATGATCGTTACTATATTTATTTATTTATTAATATTTGAATTGTTTGATGACAATCGAGTTCAACATATTGTTAAGAGATGTATGTTTTGCCGGCTCGAGGTCAAATTTTCTTGGGTGAATAAAACAAAATAATAATAGTTTGATGTTCCTTTCCGATATATTTCGACCACTCATCGGTGATCGTCTTCAGGGCAACTATAAAAACATTTAATTGTGATTTACTTTAACATAACATAATTTAACAACAAGAAACACCTACTTATTTTTACACGTCCGCACACTGTGACGTGGAGCTACACACTGACTTGTCCCTAATAAATGCCTGTATAAATGCGCGCAGTTGTCTGTATCTACCTTATAATTAAGTCTTATATTTGTCGGTGTATTTATTATGTGCAGCATCTCCAAAGTGTAACGTTTGTTGTAATGTTGTTCTTGGTCTATTATGTTTACTTCGTCAAAATTTGGGGAATGTTCACTGGCAGCACAGTGGGCCATAAGTGCCGTTTTTTGTATATTGAAGTTTTGACGAAGTTTATAGTCAGATCTATGTTGTGATAGTCTAGTTTTTAGCCTCGATTTGGTTGTCCCTATATACATTTTATCACAGCTTTCTTCATGTGTCCCGTTGCACGGTATTTTATATACTACGTTACTCTTGTCCATTGTATCAATCTTGCTTTTTGTCCTGTTGAAAATACTCCGTAACGTGTTGTTGGGTTCATGTGCTATCTGTATTTGTTCTGTGTCATAGCAATCGGAGTTTGCCAATCTTTCCGACAATTGTGGGACATATGTGACAGACATAAAGCGTTTTGTCGAAACCTCTTTATTGGTTTTCTTATTGTTAGATTTTAGTAAAGTCCTTATGGTGTGGTTTGGAAAGTCATTATCCTTTAAAATTCGTCGTATTTCTTCCCTCGTTTCTTTGTGAAAAATTGGGTCCGATATGTTGAGCATCCGTTGTATACAACCTCTTGCTGTATTCATTATCATCGACTTCGGATGTTTGGAGTTGAAATTGATGATTCGTCCTGAAGATGTTGGTTTTTTGTACCATTTTACAAGCCTTGGTGTACCTCAATCTATCCCTCACGGGAACTCTGATCAATCACAGGATCATGCCGGCTCTCAATCACTTGCGGATCCCAATGCTCCTCCGCCTCCACTAACTGTAGTGCCTCATCGCAAACAATTATTTATCTCTAGGCTTGCTCCAGATACTTCTGAGTCGTCTGTGGCAGCTTACATTGGTAATATTTGCCTCGCTAAGGTTTTAATTCAAAAGTTTAAGTTTTCTAGGCCTTGCGAAATCTCCTCTTTTAAAATTACAAAATTTTACACAAATGAGTACTTCTCAGCTATGGTTGACCCTAATTTTTGGCCAGAGGGCCTAGTTGTACACGAGTTTGCGCCCAATAAGCGCTCTCGTCCGTTGCCTGTCCACCTTCCTAATTTATCTTCTGCTTCAAAAAACTAATAACGTCTAGTCTTTGCATTCATTATCAAAATGTAAGAGGACTTCTTACCAAGCTGTTGAACCTGTTCTGTGATAGCCAAACCTTTTCGGCTGACATATTAGCTTTCTGTGAAACTTGCCTTAACTCCTCTGTTTTAGATAATGAAATTCTTTCTAATAACTTTATTTCTTATAGGCTTGATCGTGTTGGTCGTCGTGGCGGTGGAGTACTCATTCCTGTAAACTCGAATCTGTCTTCAAGTGTGGTACCGATTGATCTCCCCTTAGGTGTTGAGTTTATTTGCGTCGAAGTTACATGTTCTAACTTTAGTCTATATATCTCTTGTTCATATATTTCTCCAGCTTCTGATATCATGATCTACGTGCACCATGGTGATGCTTTACGAACTATTTTTGGTCGTCTTAAAGATCGTGATGTTCTTATAGTTTTAGGTGATTTTAACTTGCCTAATATTTCTTGGCTTGCTGATGATAATCTATCTTTCTTAATTCCTTCATTTCAACATGTTTTTCTTGATAGCCTACTTGAATGTCCATTATATCAGTTGAATTCTTTCCTTAACTGTTCTAAAAGAATCCTTGATCTTGTTTTTGTCTCTGATCCCACTGTTAGTGCTGTATCGCAAACACAGCCACTAGTGAAACCTGAAGATCCTTATCATCCTACCATTGAAGTTACTATTTCTTACAATTCCGTTACTAATTTATTTAAAAACATCTTAAATTCTCGTCGTAGATGTTTTCGTAAAACAAATTTCAATCTTCTTAACAGCCTTATTTTCTCTTTTGATTGGTCGTTTCTATTTGAGTGCCGCGATATAGATTGTGCAGTGAAGTTTTTCTATTCTGCTCTTAATTCTCTAATTGATAAATGCGTTCCTTATGTGAATGTCTCTACCGTCTCCAGCTCGTCAGTCTGGTTCACACGTAGGCTCTTTAATCTTCGTAACATTAAATCGAGATATTTTAAAAGATTTAAAAAAACTGGTTCGCGACTTGACTATGCAAATTATTGTATAGCCAAATCTCAATTTTGTCTTTTAAATACAACAATTATCTCGTTCGCTGTAAGGCTGAATTTTATAACAACCCCAAAAGATTTTACAACTTTGTCAATTCCAAAAGACGCTCTAATGTACTACCTTCCACCTTCAGACTTAACGACCAGTCTGCTAATAATGATTTAGATATTGCACATCTATTTGCTAAATTTTTTCAGTCGACATATTCTACTAATGTTTCGGATCCCACACCCTATCCCTTTTCAATCCCATATTTAAATTGTATGTTTTTTCCCAGTATTACTGAAGACTGTATTCTCTCTAGCTTGTCATCTATGAAGTCTTCCTTCGTTCCCGGGCCTGATAATATACCTAGTTGCACCCTTAAAATGTGTTCGATTTCCCTATCTAAGCCTTTAGCTCGGTTATTCTTTATATCGAGTGAGACTTGCAGATTTCCTGATATTTGGAAGGAGTCATTTATTATTCCGCTTTTTAAAAAGGGTAGCAAATCGGATGTTTCCAACTACCGTGGCATTGCCAAACTTTCGGCAATACCTAAACTGTTTGAGAAAATTATTACGTCTTCCCATCAACATCTATCCAGATCCACTATTTCTCCTTGTCAGCATGGTTTCATGAAAGGTCGTTCGTCGCTTACCAACATTTTAGAATTGACTACTGTTATGTATGTGACCCATCTCTAAGAAGCTGTTATCGTCGGACTGTTAAAAGGTCTGTTAACAGCTGCACTTCTCAGTCGTTCTACTAATTGCTTCGGAACAACATCGGACTTCCCTGCTACAACTACGAGGGACTTCTACTACTACTACTACTACTACAGCTACAAGGGATTACTACTACAACTACGAGGGATTGCTACTACCGCGACTACTACTACAGCTGCGAGGGACTTCTACTACTGGACTTCTACTTCTACTACTATAACTACAACTACTACATATCCCAGATTTCTACTGTACAATTATCTATTAATAAACTATATATACATAAGTTTGCACAAACACAAAATTGGCGACGAGGATGGGATAATTCGTCAAACTTATATATGTATATGTCGTGTACAGTTACAATCGACCAAGCGAAAGCGAACAAAGAGACGCCAAAAACCGCATGCGTGCTGGCGCCAAGTTTATTGGAATAAAGAAACGGTACTTTTCCAACGCGCGCATTTGCAGACAGACGCGCTACGACTACTGCAATTTGAATTGATGCTCAAACACACACACATACGATCGAATTCAACTACTAATGTCTGATTTGGAATCACATGAGGAAAAGCCCACCAAAGTGAATATTGCTACAGAACGCAAAACAACAAATAAATCAGTGATAATGTCAGGAGTGGGTCAGTTAGAACCATTTGATTTAAATCACCCAAACAAATGGACAACTTACAAGCAGCGTTTTGAGCTGTATCTTCTGGCCAATGACGTTACGGAGGAAGCACGGAAGAAGGCTGCATTGCTTACGCTGGCTGGCGCTCCACTGTTCGAGCTTCTAACGTCATTGGCATCCCCTACTCAGGTGAGTGATTTGAGTTTATCGGAAATATACTCAACCAACATTTGTCTCCATGTCAATCGGAAATTCCGGCCTACTACCAATTTCACAAGCGAGACCAACTAATTGATAAATCGGTTGCGAACTACATGGCTGCACTTAGAACTCTCGCTGTCGACTGCAAATTCGGAGCCGCTTTGGATCGCATGTTGCGCAATCGCTTCGTATGTGGAATGAAGGATGAGGGTCTCCAGAAGAGTCTGCCTCTGCAGGCAGATTTAACGATTCAACGCGCGATGGAACGCGCCACATCTAGTGAGGCCGCTGCTCACAGCGCTTGGGCCATGCGAAATACAGCTGAGAGCACTGAGTTGATACACGAAGTGCAGACCAGCGCGATCCGTCCAAGCCGACCCAATCAGCACCACCAGCCATGCGATGGTTGCGGGGGTGCTCACTTGCGGAAACTATGCCCACATCGGAACACTGTGTGCCATGCCTGTCACCGAGCAGGCCATCTTCAACGAGTCTGCAGGGCTGTAAGAGACCCGGGTCGTAAAGCATTCAACACATCGAGTGGCCATGACTCCTACCGAGGACCACACAAGCAAAAGCCGAATGAAGAATACAGTGTCCACAGCATACTACCGTTGATTTGCCCAAAGGAAATCGTTACAATAATTATAAATAAACGAAAATGCCAATTCGAAGTGGATTCGGGGTCTGCGATCACAATGATAGACGAAGCTACGTTTCGTTACATCTGGCCAACGGATAGACCGAATATCCAAGATTGTGCTCTAGAGTTTACGGATTACCAGAAAAACCGAATTCCAGTTATTGGCATCGTGGATACATCTGTCCAGTACGATAATAAATACATTCCGAATCTTCCACTGGTTGTTACATCAAGCGGTGGATCGAATTTACTTGGACGCAACTGGTTTATGCCCTTAGGCATCAGCATAGAAGGAATACATGCCATTAACGCTAAACTTAGCATCGAGGCAACTCTGGCGAAGTATAAGGATCTGTTTTCGTCTGAATTAGGCCGTTTTCGGGGGCCACCTGTGTCATTACAAATTAATACTGATGCAACACCAGTCCGACTGCCAGCAAGACGCATTCCATTTGCAATTCAAGAATTATATGAAGAAGAATTAGACCGTCTGTGCTCCCAAGGAATCCTAGTACCCATTGAATACTCCGACTGGGCGACTCCTACAGTGCCAGTAATTAAAAAGGATGGTACTATTCGCATATGTGGCGACTACAAGTCTACAATTAATAAAGTGATTAAGCAACACGGCTATCAAATTCCTCCAATGAATTCATTATTAGCATCAGTTGAAGGAGGATCCATATTTGCGAAAATCGACTTGGCTCAGGCGTACCAACAACTAGTGGTAGATGAGCAGTCTGCATTGATGCAAACCATATGTACACACAAAGGTTATTTCAAAGTAACCAGACTACAATTTGGAATTTCTTCAGCCCCGGGCATATTTCAGAGCTGCATCGAACGTATATTGCAGAACGTTTCTGGTGTTTTACCCTTCTTCGATGACATAATTGTTATGGGAAAATCAGAGGAAGAGCTAGCGGTGCGTCTTAATGAGGTGCTTTCAAGATTTGATAAGGCCGGACTACGCCTACGCAGAGACAAGTGTCAATTTGGAGTTCCGTCAGTAGAATTTTTGGGATTTAAAATCGATGCACTGGGTATAAGACCGTGTGCCAGTAAGGTCGAAGCTATCAAGTGCGCTCCGGCTCCAAAAGATAAGAAACAATTACAAGCATTCTTGGGACTCATCAATTTTTACCACGCATTCCTGCCACATAAGGCAACCGTTGCAGAACCGCTTCACCGTCTACTGGATAAAAATGCGCCATGGGTGTGGGCCCATAAACACCAAGATGCCTTCATGAATCTAAAAAATCTTGTAACTTCACAAAATGTGCTAATGCATTTCGATGGCAAATTGCCAGTATTGTTAACGTGCGATGCATCTCCGTACGGAATCGGAGCGGTGCTGAGCCACAAACTTCAGGATGGATCAGAGAAGCCTATTGCCTTTTATTCTAGAACTCTCTCCAAGACAGAAAGAAACTACTCGCAAATCGACAGAGAAGCCGTTGGGCTTATATCAGGCGTTAAAAAATTTCACAATTATCTATATGGCCGTTCTTTTACTCTCGTCACAGATCATCGCCCATTGCTCGGAATATTTACAACGGCCAAGGCAACTCCAAATGTAATTTCCACACAGATGCTTCGAAGAGCAATATTCTTGAATGCCTATGACTTTACACTAATTCATAGACCGGGATCAAAAATGGGCAACGCCGACTTCTTAAGCCGATGCCCATTACCACAACAAGGCGAAGGCAACACTACAGAAGAAGTGTTAATGATTGAATGGGCTGGAACACCACTTGTCAGCGCTCAATCTCTAGCATTACAGACTAAGAAGGACGCGCATTTATCAAAGGTTCTGAACTGGGTGTTAAGGGGATGGCCCAATGGAAAAGTTGATCGTTCAGATCAGCTCTACTCGTATTTTTCTCGCCGACATGAGCTTTCAGCAAACAAAGGAATTCTTGTATGGGGCAACCGGTCTGTGATTCCCGAACCATCTAGACCGGCTTTACTTCAAGCGTTGCATGCTTCACACCCGGGGATTGTAAAAATGAAAGCCATGGCTCGAAGCTACTTTTGGTGGCCTAATATTGATGCTGAAATAGAGCTACTTGTGAAACGTTGCAATCCCTGTCAGCAAAACCGAAACGAACAGCCTCATACAACTACACATCATTGGGAATCTGCCAGACAACCTTGGTCACGCCTTCATATAGATTTCGCTGGCCCCTTTAATGGGAATACCTTTTTACTAGTCGTGGATTCATTTTCGAAATGGCTAGAAGTCTCTGTTGTGAAATCTACATCATCTGCTGCTGCTATTAAATTCTTGAGACAGCTTTTTGCAACGCACGGATTACCGGACGAAATAGTGTCAGATAATGGCACTGCATTCACGTCTGAAGAATTCAGGATCTTTATGAAAAACAACGTGATTCGACACATTCGGTCGGCTCCATTTCATCCTGCCACAAATGGGCAAGCCGAGCGCATGGTACAAAGTACCAAGAATTACCTGAAAAAGTTTGATAGAAATCTTAACATAGATCTCGCACTGGCGCGGTATCTGTTTAGCCAACATACTACCCCTCACTCCACGACAAATCGTACCCCTGCAGAACTACTATGTAATCGAGAGCTTAAGTCATATTTCGACAAAATTCAACCCAAGGAAATAACATACGGAAAGGTCTGCGACCTAACAAATGATAAGCAGTTTTCTATTGGTGCTCCGGTTTGGGTCCGTAACTACGCCCCCGGTCCAAATTGGATAGAAGGCGAAATTGTGGACCAGACAGGCCCCATTTCATACAACGTTCGTTTACATGATCGCCGCATTATTAAACGTCACTTCGACCAACTTCGCCATCGGGTTCCGCCTGTCGAAAGTACTCAAGACACGGAATCAATCGAACTACCTGCTGAGGATGCAGTCTCGATATCTGATGATATACCCGACTGTCCTGAATTGTCTGAACCGGCACCATTGTCCCCAGCTCCAGTGACTCCTCGCAGATCGAGTCGGAAAAGACAACCCCCGGAATTCTTTAACCCATCTGGGTGTTAAGGGGTGTTATGTATGTGACCCATCTCTAAGAAGCTGTTATCGTCGGACTGTTAAAAGGTCTGTTAACAGCTGCACTTCTCAGTCGTTCTACTAATTGCTTCGGAACAACATCGGACTTCCCTGCTACAACTACGAGGGACTTCTACTACTACTACTACTACTACAGCTACAAGGGATTACTACTACAACTACGAGGGATTGCTACTACCGCGACTACTACTACAGCTACGAGGGACTTCTACTACTGGACTTCTACTTCTACTACTATAACTACAACTACTACATATCCCAGATTTCTACTGTACAATTATCTATTAATAAACTATATATACATAAGTTTGCACAAACACAAAAACTACCCTTGTACACCAGGGCTTCCGTAAAAAGTGTCAAACTGATGTTATTTATACTGACTTCAGTAAGGCTTTTGATACGGTTGATCATTCTTTGCTTCTCGCGAAACTTAACATCATGGGTTTTTCACCAAAATTATTAGGTTGGTTAAAGTCGTATCTTATTGGCAGAACCCAAAAGGTGTCTTTTCGTTCCTCGATATCTAAAACTGTTCGAGTTACGTCAGGTGTACCCCAAGGCAGTCATCTGGGCCCACTTTTATTTACATTGTTTATAAATGATTTGCCTTTGGCCTTGGCTCATTCACGCGTGCTCATGTTTGCGGATGACGTCAAGATTTGTTATTCCTATAATGATCCTTCTTTCCAACAGTACTTGCAATCAGATCTCGATGCGTTCTGTGATTGGTGCAACGTTAATAAATTACACCTTAATGCCTCTAAGTGTTCTTTTATGACTTTCAGTCGTTTGTCTCCGCTCCTAGCTCATTACTTTATTAAGTCTGTTCTGTTAGATTGTGTTCCATCATTCAAAGACTTAGGCGTTATGTTTGACCGAAAACTTTTATTTGATGTTCATATTTCTTCAATTGTCAACAGAGCAAGCAGCCTTCTCGGCTTCATTAAACGGTGGGCCAAAGAATTTGATTAACCCTATGTCGTTAGTTCGCCCTACTCTAGAATATTGCTCGCCAGTGTGGAACCCTCAATATAATGTTCACCAGCGTAGTATTGAATCGGTACAGAAGTAATTCCTGAAGTTTGCGCTACGCGGTCTAAATTGGGACCCGGGTCTTCGCCTACCTTCTTATTCTGACAGACTTCTTCTTATTAATCTTCCTTCACTTTATAACCGTAGGCTCGTTTTTGGCATTCTCTTTCTCCATAAACTAGTCAACGGCGAATTCATTTCTACCAATTTACTAGATACGCTGTATTTTTGTGTTCCCTCACGTCGGACCAGAAACTTTTTTCCTATTCACCTTAGTAGATGTCTGACTAACTACCCTCTTCACGAACCTCTTCGTGTTCTTTGCCAATCTTTTAACAACCTTTCTCACCTTATCTCTCCTCATCTTTCTGTCACTTCTCTTCGCGCTCTACTTTTTAATCATCTACAGCGAAGCCAATGAAAATATTCTGGACTTGGATTGGCTGCAACTCATCCCTGGCCACATTGGCTGTGAATCGGGGCACCTTGTGCAAATAAAACACCTCCACCGGGTCGGGGATGTTTAGTTGTGTATAAAGCTAAGCTACCTTCTTCATTTAATTACTATCTGTCTTTAGCTTAAGCTTTTTCGTCGACTGCTGTGTTAGTTGCCGTAAATAAAATAAATAAATAAATTTTAATTTTAGCTCGTTTCCTCGTCTGTGTATTGCTGCGTCTAGATATGTCAATTTGTTGTCATTTTCTAACTCTACTGTAAACTTTATGTTTCTGTCAAATGAATTTAGGTTGTCAAGTGTGTTTTGGATCTCGTCTTCTTTAATTATGGCAAAAAGGTCATCTACATATTTCGTCATAACTCTAGGTGGTCGCTGTAGTGTTTTCATCATTTTGTCTAAAAGTTCTTCCATAATTATATCGGATATTATTGGTAATGCTGGTGAGCCCATAGGCATTCCTTTTAGTTGTGTGTATATGTTGTCCTTGTATTAGAGAGGAGCTAGTACAGACTCTTAAAGACAAAGAGAAACAAGAGGAAGCACAAACAAGGAAATTTCTTAGACAGAATGATGACATATTAATTTTAACTTCTGATAAAGGGAATAAGACAGTTGCAATGGATAAGACTGAGTATGACAAAAAAATGGATAATATACTTAACGATTTAAATACATATAGAAGTTTAAGGAAGGACCCAACGACTAGACTACAGACCAGAAACAACGAATTGGTGGAAAAATTATACAAACAAGAACTTATTTCACGGACCGAACGAAATAAGCTTATAACAAACACATCAATTAAACCAGGAATATATGGATTACCTAAAACTCATAAAGAAGGTACGCCATTGAGACCAATCTGCTCATCAATTGGTTCTCCATCATACGGACTATGCAAATACATAGTCAACATATTAAAAAATATAACGGCAGTCTCAACATACAACGTAAAGAACACCTCAGAATTTAAGACAAGGATCAATGACAAATTTATTTGCGACGATGAAAGATTGATATCATTTGACGTAATTTAACTGCCGCCGTGTGCAGACGTATTTTTTAATGCACTCCGTAAAAATTGAGTGTAAAAAAAAAGACCGCGTTTGCAAAAATTTGTGTAGGGCTCTAAGTCGCCTCAGAGACGCCTATGTACTATCATATTGCTATTAGATTGCTCTAATAGCAATAAATACTTAGTTGCAACAACAAAGTGCGTAATTTTTACAAAAGCCATGTCCACCAATTCGGGCCCAAGCTCTCTCGATCCCCACCAGCAACAGCTACAAGAACTAATTGTACAACAACAACGAGAGCGTCGACTCTCGGTCCAACGCAACAACGAGTATTTTTCGGTGGTGTCGCCGACCCCACTGAATGCTAACGTAAGCAATAACACCGAAAGTGCCAGCCACTCAGCAATCAACAGCAACTTACCGTGGAGTGAGCAGTGTGCTTCTCCATCAATATCGATAACTGGGTCACCGACCAGCACCGTCAGCTCGTTGACAGCAACTACTGCAACGTCTGCCGAAGCATTGACCTGCCTCAAGCCGTCAACGACAAGTCGCCCAAAGTCAGCCACAATAGTAAACCCAACGACTTCTGTCCAAACTGGAATGGATAGATATATTAAAATAACTAAGCGGAAGCTAAGCCCGCAAAAGAAAAAAAGTGGCAATACGCCGAAAATAACCAAACCAAATGAACGAGTAGCACCCCTTAGCGGGAATCGTTTTAAAATTCTTGCCGATCAGCAAGATGATCAAGCCGGCGCGTAGATAAAGTTAAGTCAGCTAGACCACCCCATTTATACATCCGTGGAGCCAACTGCAGCACCCTGATTTCGAAGCTAGTAGAAACAGTGGGGGAAAAAACTTTGTTGTAACCACTCTCAATAGGGTAACATTAAAGAAATTAAATGTCAAACCCAAACAGAGGACAATTTCCGCATCATCGAAAAGTACCTCCGTAATGCTAACATCAACTTCTATACCTACCAACTAAAAAGCAGTAAAGGGCTCCAGGTTGTGTTGAAGGGGATTGAGCCATCGGTCCCTACTCAAGAAATAGCAGACGCGTTAGATCATCTAACATGCCTGCTACATACAGTCCTAGTGTATCCTTCGCTAGTGTGCTCCGAACTGGACAGACGGAGCCCGCAAAAGAGACCCCGTCACTCCAGCATCTACAGAATCCGCAACCTAGCGCACCAGAGCTTGGCCAGCAAATTCCAAGTGGTTTAGAGGCCCTATTGATCTCACTCAATCAAAACATGACCGCTTTTATGACGTTCATGCAAAACTGTACGCACGAACTGATGCGGAATCAAAAACTGCTTATCCTGAAGCTTATCGAGAATAAATAATGGCTTCCCTACGTCTATGACTTTGAAATGCTAACGGCATCTCCAAGCACAAAAATGAACTGCAACTATTCCTAGACTCAAGTGAAAACGACGTTTTGCTAATTTCGGAAACACATTTAACATCAAAAAATAATTTTCAAATACCAAAATATACCTTCTATGCAACAAACCATCCAGGAAGAGCTCATGGCGGGACTGGTATCCTAATCAAAAACCGTATAAAACACTCGTTCATCAACAGATTTGAAACACAGCACCTACAAACAACTGCTATAACCGTCCAAACCAGCTGCGGCAACACTACATTGCTTGCCCTGTACTGCCCACCACGCTTCTCAATCTCTGAAAAGGAATTTACCGATTTCTTTAACACACTCGGAGATCGCTTCATTGCAGCAGGGGACTATAACGCCAAACATACGCACTGGGGATCTCGCCTGGTAAATCCTGAAGCCAAGTAGTTGTACAACACAATAAGATGTATTGCGTCTCACCGGGTAGGCCTACTTATTGGCCCACAGATCCACAGAAAGTGCCTGACTTGATTGATTTCGCAGTAACCAAGAGGATTCCACGTAATCGGATCACTGCGGATACACTGCTAGATTTAACTTCCGATCACTCTCCAGTGCTATTCACACTATTAACAAGACCTCAAGTACTTGATCGCCCATATGGGCTTACAAACAACAAAACAAATTGGCTTAAATTTAAAATGTATATGAGTGCCCACATTGACTGTTCGCCGAAACTGGATGCTGCAGAGAACATTGACATGTGCGTCTCTGCACTTGAGTGGATGATGGGAGCCGCAGCAAGAGTGTCTACCCCACATGCCCCTACTTACACTAAACCTGTTGACAGGCCTTCGAACTGGCGGATAGAACAATTAGTAACGAAAAAACGACGTCTAAGAAGAGAATGGCAGATTACTGGGCTCAAAGGAAATACATAGAAAAGCTCAGTCCAACTTTAAGCGCTCCTACACAGACAGTTTCACCGATAAGGGGTCCGGTGGATGGGCCAGCAGTGACGAAGAGTCGAAGGATGCCCATCCGTATTTGCCACACATCTTAAAATGGTTTTCCAGCCAAATCCAACATCAAACTTATCTGTACTTCCCCCATCGAGCACATTAACGGATAGTGAGTACTCGGAACTCCAATCGGACGAGATCACTGCAGTTATTAAAAACCACATAAAGCCGAAAAAAGCCCCTGGCCATGACCTAATCACACCATACAATTCATCTGCAAACTGTTCAACGCTATAATAAGAATTGGCTACTTCCCAAGAACATGGAAAAGGTCCACTATCATCATGATTCCTAAAGTGGGAAAGGACAAAACCCAGCCATCATCCTATAGGCCAATTAGTTTGCTGCCATGTCTTTCGAAGCTTTTTGAAAAGGTCCTGCAGATCCGACTAAACTCATTTCTGGCATCGGAGAACACAATCCCTTCACACCAGTTCGGCTTCCGCGAAAAACATGGTACAATTGAACAAGTCAATCGCATAACATCCGAAATACGAACAGCATTCGAACTAAAAGAATACTGTGCGGCTGTCTTTCTCGACGTTGCCCAGGCTTTCGATAGAGATTGGCTTGAGGGTCTGATGTTCAAAATCCGGCAAAAACTGCCACAGTACACCCACAAACTCATGGAATCTTACCTTTACAATAGGAAATTCGCTGTAAGATGTAATGGCTCCGTCTCGGCTGATTTTGAAATCAAAGCTGGTGTACCGCAAGGCAGTGTACTCGGCCCATTGCTCTACCTACTGTACACTGCATACTTACCAACGAGCTTAGGACTTACAACGTCCACTTTTGCCGATGACACGGCAATCCTCAGCAGATCCAAATGCCCAACACAAGCCTCTGCAAAATTAGAGGAACACCTCAAGGTGGTAGAGGAATGGCTAGCAACCTGGCGTATCCGGGTCAACGAGCAGAAATGCAAACATGTTACATTTACGCTTAACAGAAGAAACTGTCCAGCTCTAATGCTAAACAACGTACCAGTTCCTCAAGCCGTGGATGTCACTTACCTTGGCATTCACCTAGACAGAAGACTAACTTGGCGCAAGCACATCAAAGCAAAAAAGTCACAGCTTAAACTGAAAGCGAGTAGCCTACAGTGGGCATAAAGTCCTCCTATACAACTCCGTACTAAAACCCATCTGGACTTACGGAGCCGTACTATGGGGAAATGCCAGTACCAGCAATGTCGATATTATACAAAGAGCGCAGTCGAAAATTTTAAGATCAATCACGGGGGCCCCGTGGTATATACGGAACGACAACATTCAAAATGATCAAAATATACCTAGCGTAAAATCTGAAATAGAAAGTCAACAACTAAAGTATTCTGCGAAACTGGATGCACACCCAAATGTTCTTGCCAATTCCCTTATGCGAACTGTTATGTATGTGACCCATCTCTAAGAAGCTGTTATCGTGGCACTGTTAAAAGGTCTGTTAACAGCTGCACAGTCAGTCGTTCTACTAATTGCTTCGGAATAACATCGGACTCCCCTGCTACAACTACGAGGGACTACTGCTACAACTACAAGGGATTTCTACTACTGCAACTACTACTACAACTACGAGGGATTTCTACTACTGCACTTCTACTATAGCTACGAGGGATTACTACTACTGGACTTCTACTTCTGCTACTACAACAACTACATATCCCAAAATTCTACTGTACCATTATCTATTAATAAACCATATATATATAAGTTTGCACAAACACAAAATTGGCGACGAGGATGGGATGATTCGTCAAACTATATATGTATATGTCGTGTACAGTTACAATCGACCAAGCGAAAGCGAACAAAGAGACGCCAAAAACCGCATGCATACTGGCGCCAAGTTTATTGGAATAAAGCAACGGTACTTTACCAACGCGCGCATTCGCAGATAGACGCGCTACGACTACTGCAATTAAAATTGATGCTCACACACACACATACGATCGAACTCAACTACTAATGTCTGATTTGGAATTACATGAGGAAAAGTCCGCCAAAGTGAATATTGCTACAGAACGTAAAACAACAAATAAATCAGTGATAATGTCAGGAGTGGGTCAGTTAGAACCATTTGACTTAAATCACCCAAATAAATGGACAACTTACAAGCAGCGTTTTGAGCTGTATCTTCTGGCCAATGACGTTTCGGAGGAAGCTCGGAAGAAGGCTGCATTGCTTACGCTGGCTGGCGCTCCATTGTTCAAGATTCTAACGTCATTGGCATCCCCTACTCAGGTGACCGATTTAAGTTTATCGGAAATAAATGAAATACTCAACCAACATTTGTCTCCATGTCAATCGGAAATTGCGGCCTACTACCAATTTCACAAGCGAGACCAAATAATTGATGAATCGGCTGCACTTAGGACTCTCGCTGTCGACTGCAAATTCGGAGCTGCTTTGATGAGTCGATATACGGAGTGCAGACCAACGCGATCCGTCCAAGCCGACCCAATCAGCACCACCAGCCATGCGATGGTTGCGGGGGTGCTCATTTGCGACAACTATGCCCACATCGGAACACTGTGTGCCATGCCTGTCACCGAGCAGGCCATCTTCAACGAGTCTGCCGGGCTGTAAGAGACCCGGGCCGTAAAGCATTCAACACATCGAGTGGCCATGCCTCCTACCGAGGACCACACAAGCAAAAGCCGAATGAAGAATACAGTGTCCACAGCATACTACCGTTGATTTGCCCAAAGGAAATCGTTACAATAATTATAAATAAACGAAAATGCCAATTCGGGGTCTGCGATCACTATGATAGACGAAGCTATGTTTCGTTATATCTGGCCAACGGATAGACCGAATATTCAAGATTCTTCTCTAGAGTTTACGGATTACCAGAAAAACCGAATTCCTGTTATTGGCATCGTGGATACATCTGTCCAGTACGATAATAAATACATTCCGAATCTTCCACTGGTTTTTACATCAAGCGGTGGATCGAATTTACTTGGACGCAACTGGTTTATGCCCTTAGGCATCAGCATAGAAGGAATACATGCCATTAACGCTAAACTTAGCATCGAGGCAACTCTGGCGAAGTATAAGGATCTGTTTTCGTCTGAATTAGGCCGTTTTCGGGGGCCACCTGTGTCATTGCAAATCAATACTGATGCAACACCAGTCCGACTGCCAGCAAGACGCATTCCATTTGCAATTCAAGAATTATATGAAGAAGAATTAGACCGTCTGTGCTCCCAAGGAATCCTAGTACCCATTGAATACTCCGACTGGGCGACTCCTACAGTGCCAGTAATTAAAAAGGAAGGTACTATTCGCATATGTGGCGACTACAAGTCTACAATTAATAAAGTGATTAAGCAACACGGCCATCAAATTCCTCCAATGAATTCATTATTAGCATCAGTTGAAGGAGGATCCATATTTGCGAAAATCGACTTGGCTCAGGCGTACCAACAACTAGTGGTAGATGAGCAGTCTGCGTTGATGCAAACCATATGTACACCCAAAGGTTATTTCAAAGTAACCAGACTACAATTTGGAATTTCTTCAGCCCCGGGCATATTTCAGAGCTGCATCGAACGTATATTGCAGAACGTTTCTGGTGTTTTACCCTACTTCGATGACATAATTGTTATGGGAAAATCAGAGGAAGAGCTAGCGGTGCGTCTTAATGAGGTGCTTTCAAGATTTGATAAGGCCGGACTACGCCTACGCAGAGACAAGTGTCAATTTGGAGTTCCATCAGTCGAATTTTTAGGTTTTAAAATCGATGCACTGGCTAAAAGACCGTGTGCCAGTAAGGTCGAAGCTATCAAGTGCGCTCCAGCTCCAAAGGATAAGAAACAATTACAAGCATTCTTGGGACTCATCAATTTTTACCACGCATTCCTGCCACATAAGGCAACCGTTGCTGAACCGCTTCACCGTCTACTGGATAAAAATGCGCCATGGGTGTGGGCCCATAAACACCAAGATGCCTTCATGAATCTTAAAAATCTTGTAACTTCACAAAATGTGCTAATGCATTTCGATGGCAAAATGCCAGTATCGTTAACCTGCGATGCATCTTCGTACGGAATTGGAGCGGTGCCGAGCCACAAACTTCAGGATGGTTCAGAGAAGCCTATTGCCTTCTATTCTAGAACTCTCTCCAAGACAGAAAGAAACTACTCGCAAATCGACAGAGAAGCCGTTGGGCTTATATCAGGCGTTAAAAAAATTTCACAATTATCTATATGGCCGTGCGTTTACTCTCGTCACAGATCATCGCCCATTGCTCGGAATATTTACAACGGCCAAGGCAACTCCAAATGTAATTTCCACACAGATGCTTCGAAGAGCAATATTCTTGAATGCCTATGACTTTACACTAATTCGCAGACCTGGATCAAAAATGGGCAGCGCCGACTTCTTAAGCCGATGCCCATTACCACAACAAGGCGAAGGCAACACTACAGAAGAAGTGTTAATGATTGAATGGGCCGGAACACCACTTGTCAGCGCTCAATCTCTAGCATTACAGACTAAGAAAGACACGCATTTATCAAAGGTTCTGAACTGGGTGTTAAGGGGATGGCCCAATGGAAAAGTTGATCGTTCAGATCAGCTCTACTCGTATTTTTCTCGCCGATATGAGCTTTCAGCAAACAAAGGAATTCTTGTATGGGGCAACCGGGCTGTATTTCCCGAACCATCTAGACCGGCCTTACTTCAAGCGTTGCATGCTTCATACCCAGGGATTGTAAAAATGAAAGCCATGGCTCGAAGCTACATTTGGTGGCCTAATATTGATGCTGAAATAGAGCTACTTGTGAAACGTTGCAATATCTGTCAGCAAAACCAAAACGAATAGCCTCATGCAACTACACATCGTTAGGAATCTGCCAGACAACCTTGGTCACGCTTTCATATAGATTTCGCTGGCCCCTTTAATGGGAATACCTTCTTACTAGTCGTGGATTCATTTTCGAAATGGCTAGAAGTCTCTGTTGTGAAATCTACATCATCTGCTGCTGCTATTGAATTCTTGAGACAGCTGTTTGCAACGCACGGATTACCGGACGAAATAGTGTCAGATAATGGCACTGCATTCACGTCTGAAGAATTCAGGATCTTTATGAAAAACAACGTGATTCGACACATTCGGTCGGCTCCATTTCATCCTGCCACAAATGGGCAAGCCGAGCGCATGGTACAAAGTACCAAGAATTACCTGAAAAAGTTTGACAGAAATCTTAACATAGATCTCGCACTGGCGCGATATCTTTTTAGCCAACATACTACCCCTCACTCCACGACAAATCGTACCCCTGCAGAACTACTATGTAATCGAGAGCTTAAGTCATATTTTGACAAAATTCAACCCAAGGAAATAACATACGGAAAGGTCTGCGACCCAACAAATGATAAGCAGTTTTCTATTGGTGCCCCCGCCCCCGGTCCGAAGTGGATAGAAGGCGAAATTGTGGACCAAACAGGCCCCATTTCATACAACGTTCGTTTACATGATCGCCGTATTATTAAACGTCATGTCGACCAACTTCGCCATCGGGTTCCGCCTGTCATCAATCGAACTACCTGCTGAAGATGCAGTCTCGATATCTGATGATATGCCCGACTGTTCTGAATTGTCTGAACCGGCACCATTGTCCCCAGCTCCAGTGACTCCTTGCAGATCGAGTCGGAAAAGACAACCCCCGGAATTCTTTAACCCATCTGGGTGTTAAGGGGTGTTATGTATGTGATCCATCTCTAAGAAGCTGTTATCGTGGCACTGTTAAAAGGTCTGTTAACAGCTGCACAGTCAGTCGTTCTACTAATTGCTTCGGAACAACATCGGACTCCCCTGCTACAACTACGAGGGACTACTACTATAACTACGAGGGATTTCTACTACTGCAACTAATACTACAACTACGAGGGATTTCTGCTACTGCAACTAATATTACAACTACGAGGGATTTCTACTACTGGACTAATACTACAACTACGAGGGATTTCTACTACTGGACTTCTACTACTACTACTACAACAACTACATATCCCAGAATTCTACTGTGCCATTATCTATTAATAAACCATATATATATAAGTTTGCACAAACACAAAAATATTTATTATTTTCAGCTAATGTGATGGTGTTTTTTTTTCTAAGATGTCCCTGGCAGATTGAGCTAGATTATGGATGGAAGATATTTTTATTTTAGAGAAGTCCTCTAAGACTTTAGTTGCTTTTATGAATTTCTGACGTGCTATTACAGTATTTTCATTGATTCTCATGAGTATAGGGAGATGATTGCTATTTGAAATTTTACAGTTTATAACAGACCAACTGATTTGAGAGTCGTCTTTATTTATAAAAGATAGATCTAATATTGAATTGTACGACGGATTGGGCGCAAACGTAGGGGATCCATCATTAACGCATTTAAAGCCTGAGGAGGCCAACAGCTGTTCCAAAATAAGACCTTTCGTATCATGGGAGGGATTGCCCCAGATAGAAGATCTGGCATTGAAATCTCTTCCCACAATAGACTGTCCATTAAGGGCAGCGGCAGCGTTCAAAATGTCGGTACATCCTTTTTCAAAGCTGTTAGTATCTTAATTGGGAGGCGAATATATGCTAAATATGTTGAGATTTTTTTTCAGATTAATAGTTGAGATGCCTATTGATTCGAAATAAGAGTTGCTATAGGAGACTTTGAATTTTGTGTTTTTTCTAACATAAATTCCCACACCACCATAGCCATGGTTGCGAGGGTTGCAAACAAAATTGTAATTCCTTAAGCTGCACATGGAAAGACCCAGATTTCAGAAATTATAGCAATGTCGATGTCATTATTAACTAAAAAGATTTCTAAAAGTTGCTTGTTGTAATTGGAGGTAAGGCTTTGAACATTGTACTGGAGTATTTTCATGGTTGTTGTGAGTGTTTCTAATATATATTAAATGTGAAGCACTGGACTTTTATAACTGATGTTTTACTTGGATTTAAAAGAGGTTTTAGATTGAAGAATAGATTTTCCTGATGTCAATCATATTATTTGATGATGATATATTAGATCTAATGTTTTCTAAGAATTTTCTAATATCAGGTGTGAGACTAGAGTTATTTGAGATAAGGTACGATGTTATATATGATGAAATTTCGTTTAGGCTAGTTTCAGCTGTTTCTAAAGCTGATTTTTCTGCTGTATGTTGGCATTGACTTGATTCTTGGGAGTTTATAGAAGGCACATATTGTTGGTTTAGTTTGTATTCGTGTTCTTTAAGAACATTTTTCCATTTGTCCATGATAAGCTGGGCGTTTTTTCTTTCTCTAATTTGGTTGGAATTGTTGCATACAACCTTGTTATAAGGTTTTAATACATGGATATTTTCTGCCCCCGTTTTGCAGTTGTTTTGAGTACCGGAGTTTCTTAAATTGGTTTGCCATGATGGCAGGGGAAAAGCGTTATTGTCAAATATGTCTGTAGGTTGTTGAATATCAAATAGTGCTGGATATCTAACTTTGACTTTAGATCTAGATAGATTTTTTACTGCCATACACTTTTTTATGGCAAAAGCTTTTCTCCTAGCCGGACAGTCGAGAGAGGTAGCAATGTGTTCCTGTTTACAGTTTATACATAAAGTATTTAAGCAAGCTTCTTCTTTGCGATGGGGCTGTGAGCAGTTTCGGCATTTCTGATATTTTTCTTTGCAGTGTTGTGCAAAGTGTTCGAATCTGAAGCAGCGGACACATTGACTGAAAGGAACATAAGGACTGATTTTAACTTTTGAGTATAAAAAGTCAACTTCTTCAGGAATTTCAGAGCCTTTGAAAACTATTTTCACTCTACTCGTTGGGATTATGACTTTATTTTCATTATTTCTTGTTATGCGGATTATTTCATGAATTTCGATAGGTGAAGATATGTATTCTTTTAATTCAGAGTCAGAAAACCTTACTGGAATTTGGAACATTAAACCCCTTTTGTAT
Source organism: Drosophila tropicalis (assembly GCF_018151085.1). Lineage (NCBI taxonomy): Eukaryota > Metazoa > Arthropoda > Insecta > Diptera > Drosophilidae > Drosophila > Drosophila tropicalis. The sequence goes on along the minus strand of NW_027172360.1, from coordinate 801,460 downwards.
ATAAAATGTTTCAGAATTTTCGGCTCATATCCTGTACCTTTTAATCTAGAGCAAACGAGTTCGTTTGCTGCTTTGGCTGTCTTGCATTCTGCTTTGCACCGCCCATAACCTATTTTGCTCACTTTTAAACAAAAATTTTGGCAATTTTTTTTCTGTTGCAAATTTCATTCTGTACTCAGGTGGCAATTCCGCAGCTAGATGATATATAATGTTTATAGGTGTAGATCTAATAAGAAAGAAGAAGAAATTAAGGGCTTTGGATGGTAAACTCCGAACCTACAAACGCTCAACATCTGTAGAAAAATATTAAACTTATTAGAGTTGGATAATCGTGATTTCATATGATTTACAGGGGAATTGTTTGTACTAATTATTCTACCTAGATAGTTAACTTGATCAACATCTCTGATTGAGGTATTTCCTAATATTAGGTTGAGATTTTAACGTCTTCGGTTGAAGTGTAAAACTGAAGATTTCCTGGCGTTAAATGTTAAGTTTATTGAATTGCATAGCTCCATAAAATCTTTAATTTTTTGTTCAAGTGTGTTTCTAGCTGTCAGGAAGTCTCTATGAAAGGTTATTAGAAAGAAATCATCAGCGTACTGAAATAAAATACTATTATTGTCATTGATTGTGTCTAGGTCAGCTGTGTATAGGTTAAATAATATTGGATTAAGGCAGCTGCCTTGGCTAACACCTTTTTTCACATTGACTGAAGTGTTTTCCATTTGAAGTCTTCTATTTGAAAGAAAATTAGTAATAAAGTTAATATATAAATGATTAAAACCGCAGTCTATCAGTACTTTACCTAAAATTGGAACGTTTACAGAGTCAAATGCCTTACTAATATCTAAGACAGCTGCTGCAACTTGAAATCCTTGGACCTTCAAGTTAGTAATGTTATTGATAACGTCATTGATGCAGTTTGCTGTCGAGTGATTACGCCTAAATGCGTATGATCTCTTTGGTAATAAATTGAATTTATTTATATGTGCTTCCATTTTATCTTTAATAAGACCTTCTAGACATTTAAACACTACACTTAACAAGCATATTGTTCTATTATTTGTGATTAAGGAAGAGACCAAATTTTTTTTGGTACTGGGGTGATTTTTATATTTCCCCAGGCATCCGGAATGAGTCCATTGTTCAAAATCTCATTTTTCCCCTGGTGGAAGGGTGAGCAACATATTGTAAGAGATTCTATCTAGGCCTTTGGCCGAGTGCAAGCTGCGTGTTTTTAAGAATTGAAGGAGGTCATCTGAATTCAAATTGGCTTTCGTTAATACTTGTATATTGTGTCCCACAGGGTTCAGTTCTAGCGCCAGTGCTTTTTAACGTCTTTATATACGATATTCCGCAACATCCCCGATGTAAGCTATCGATGTTTGCAGATGACACAGCCATCTATTGTAAAGGCACGTATTATGCTGACATTAAACAAGCCCTGCAAAGCGGGCTAAACGAACTCGAAGCTTACTACCATAAGTGGAAAATAAAAGTTAATGCCACTAAAACTAATGCCATTTTCTTGAAGAAAGGCTTGTTTTCTCCCTGACGGGCCTCTGAAAATCTGCAACTCTCCAGTTAACTGGGTAGATACAGTGCGATACTTAGGTATCCACTTCGATAAAAAGCTTACGTTTAGCACTCATGTTGGTGCCACAATCAATAAGATTAACAAAACTATCTGCAACCTTTACCCAATTATTAACCGAAAATCTAAACTTTCCTCAGCTAACAAAATGATCATATTCAAAACCATTTTTCTCCCTATACTAACCTACGGCTCAAGTACCTGGAAGAGTTGTGCTGCATCTCACATCAAGAAATTGCAAGTATGCGAAAACAAAATATTAAAGCTACTACTCAACCTCCCATTTTTTACCAGAACATCCACCTTATATCATACGGCTGGCGTCAAAACCATTACACAGATTATTGACCAATCTGACGACTCTTAGTGAAAACACTACTCTTAAACTAGTATTAGACAGTTTAGGAGCATATCTTCTTGATCACAATACTCATATCTCTTAAGGGTAGCCACTGGCACTAAGCCGCTAAATCTTAGTTTAGTCACCTTAGTCCCAGTCACTTAGCTTAAGTTCGTATTTAAGGCATATATTAAAGGTTTTCGCTCATTTTTCCTTGCCATATTATATTATCACCCATCAAACTGTATAACTATGTATATAAAATTTCTCAGCTGAAAAGCAAACGCTATAACTCTGTAAAATCTTTCTATCACATACAGCTTTAAGAACATTGTACTATCAAAGAGCAATAAAGCAAATAATGAATTGAATTGAATTAAACGTCATTTCGACCAACTTCGCCATCGGGTTCCGCCTGTCGAATGTACTCAAGACACGGAATCAATCGAACTACCTGCTGAAGATGCAGTCTCGATATCTGATGATATACCCGACTGTCCTGAATTGTCTGAACCGGCACCATTGTCCCCAGCTCCAGTGACTCCTCGCTGATCGAGTCGGAAAAGACAACCCCAGGAATTCTTTAACCCATCTGGGTGTTAAGGGGTGTTATGTATGTGATCCATCTCTAAGAAGCTGTTATCGTGGCACTGTTAAAAGGTCTGTTAACAGCTGCACAGTCAGTCGTTCTACTAATTGCTTTGGAACAACATCGGACTCCCCTGCTACAACTACGAGGGACTACTACTATAACTACGAGGGATTTCTACTACTGCAACTACTACTACAACTACGAGGGATTTCTACTACTGCACTTCTACTATAGCTACGAGGGATTACTACTACTGGACTTCTACTTCTGCTACTACAACAACTACATATCCCAAAATTCTACTGTACCATTATCTATTAATAAACTATATATATATAAGTTTGCACAAACACAAAACGAACTAATAATAGAACTCGTCTTAAAAGAAATGACAGACCAACCCAATAACAAGTGATTAGGGCCGCCTGCAATATACCCAGGATTTATCTTAAGTACTAGACTAAGAAAACTATCTCTTGTTAGGCTCTAATTTAAGAGTAGATTCAACAAATATATATTAAACGTTAAAAAAAAAAAAAAAATTTACGTAGTCTCACTTTTTCCAAGTATTCCGATAGAATTGGCACTTGATAATATTAGGGAAAAGTGGATAAAAATAAAAGCGCACACTAACATTCCAAAATCAACATATATGGAAATAGTACGTTTTTGTATACAAGAGAACAGATATTTTAAATACAAGGACAACATATACACACAACTAAAAGGAATGTCTATGGGCTCACCAGCATCACCAATAATAGCCGATATAATTATGGAAGAACTGTTAGACAAAATGATGAAAACACTACAGCGACCACCTAGAGTTATGACGAAATATGTAGATGACCTTTTTGCCATAATTAAAGAAGACTAGATCCAAAACACACTTGACAACCTAAATTCATTTGACAGAAACATAAAGTTTACAATAGAGTTAGAAATTGACAACAAATTGACATATCTAGACGCATCAATACACAGACGAGGAAACGAGCTAAAATTAAAATGGTACAAAAAACCAACATCATCAGGACGAATCATCAACTTCAACTCCAAACATCCGAAGTCGATGATAATGAATACAGCAAGAGGTTGTATACAACGGATGCTCAACATATCGGACCCAATTTTTCACGAAGAAACGAGGGAAGAAATACGACGAATTTTAAAGGATAATGACTTTCCAAACCACACCATAAGGACTTTACTAAAATCTAACAATAAGAAAACCAATAAAGAGGTTTCGACAAAACGCTTTATGTCTGTCACATATGTCCCACAATTGTCGGAAAGATTGGCAAACTCCGATTGCTATGACACAGAACAAATACAGATAGCACATAAACCCAACAACACGTTACGGAGTATTTTCAACAGGACAAAAAGCAAGATTGATACAATGGACAAGAGTAACGTAGTATATAAAATACCGTGCAACGGGACAAGTGAAGAAAGCTGTGATAAAATGTATATAGGGACAACCAAATCGAGGCTAAAAACTAGACTATCACAACATAGATCTGACAATAAACTTTCTTCAACACTTCAGTATACAAAAAACGGCACTAATGGCCCACTGTGCTGCCAGTGAACATTCCCCAAATTTTGACGAAGTAAACATAATAGACCAAGAACAACATTACAACAAACGTTACACTTTGGAGATGCTGCACATAATAAATACACCGACAAATATAAGACTTAATTATAAGGTAGATACAGACAACTGCGCGCATTTATACAGGCATTTATTAGGGACAAGTCAGTGTGTAGCTCCACGTCACAGTGTGCGGACGTGCAAAAATAAGTAGGTGTTTCTTGTTGTTAAATTATGTTATGTTAAAGTTAATCACAATTAAATGTTTTTATAGTTGCCCTGAAGACGATCACCGATGAGTGGTCGAAATATATCTGAAAGGAACAACAAACTATTATAATTTTGTTTTATTCACCCAAGAAAATTTGACCTCGAGCCAGCAAAACATACATCTAACAATAAAAGGTCGCAAAAAATCAACAATTATATTGTTAAGATTTAAATATACTTATAAAAATAACACTGGACTACTTATGGACCTTGACGTGCGACTCAGTTGACAGTCAGTTGCGAATGATTTACGACCTCTTTAACAAACTCTCTCTCAACTTAGCTAGCCCTGCTCTCTCTACTACTACTAGAATGTTCGGCCACTACGTGTTTGTCTCTTCTCTTCTATCACTTTGAATTGCTCTCTCTGAATGCCATTTCCCACATTCGGTCCTCCTGACAGTACATTCGATCCGAATGACGGTCCCCACAATTTCATATATTCCCATACGGTTGATGTCCTATTAGGCCCTTCCGCCTGTCCGACTTTCTCTACTTCATATCTTTCATGATTTTTAATTGTCGTTACTTTATAGGGTCCTAAAAACTTTCCTTCAAGTTTCAGACCAACGCCATATTGGGTACGCTAAATAGCAACCAAATCATTTATTTTGACTCGTTTTCCCTCTTTTCTCTTTAGATTAGCTGACTTCTTGTTCTCCTCCTGAATTTGTTTTATATTTTTAACTGCTTCCATTTGTATTTTCTTCTGTTCGATACCAATATTTAATGCTAAGGTTAGTTTTAGTAAATTCAATTAAGGTTAGAACTATCTACATATAGTTCCCAAAAATTTACCCAATTCCGCTCCTGTCCCAGGAAGTCTTCGTTTAATTTCTGCCAGCGGGTTGTCTGGCCTCTTCTAACGTTTTGTCTCTTGCCGCGTCCAGCTTCTGCCTCTGCCAACGGGTTACCTCTGCCTCTGCTGACGTTCAACTTCTTGATTCGCTCTGTCCAAATATTCCTAGACTATTCTAGATAGATTCACTGATCGCCGTCGGTTACCAAACATGCTCGCGCAATGTCCCGCGGACTGTGAAGGTCCATTCTACAACGTTTGCTGCGTACTAACTTGCAAGATTTCCAAACCGACAGCGCTACAATTAGCGCAAAATACAGAGGACAGCATACAATCTTCCCGGCCTGTGCGAGCACCAGCACCGGCAACTTGAACGCGTCTCAACAGTGGACCGGCAGCGCTACAAAGAGCGCACTAACAAATATTTTTTTTATATATATATAATTATTGTAAAAATTGAGCGAGAACTCGCCCGATAAGAGTACATGCTGGGAGGCTGTACAAGATATAGGTAGGAAAGAATGTAAATTCACCTGCGAGTGAATAATAAATAATAGCCAGGAGATTAATGTGTTGATTAATAAATGCACAAATAAAAGATATGCAAGTAGAGATAATTTACAAATGATTTAAAATGATGAGCATAGTAAAGAACCCAACTTTAGGACCAATGCATTACAAATACTGCAAGTACACATAGAATTCATTAAAATAATAGAATTCGAATACGAATACATAGAAACTTTCCATAGTATTGCAAGTCCATTAATCGGTTGTTCAAAAACTGAAAAGGGCGTTGTGTTGAGTACATTACCTCTTGTAATGATAAAAAATATCGAGGAAACACATTTATTTTATTTATTTATTTATTTACGTCAACTAACACAGCAGTCGACGAAAAAGCTTAAGCTAAAGACAGATAGTAATTAAATGAAGAAGGTAGCTTAGCTTTATATACAACTAAACATCCCCAGCCCGGTGGAGGTGTTTTATTTGCACAAGGTGCCAGCTATGCCCCGATTCACAGCCAATGTGGCCAGGGATGAGTTGCAGCCAATCCAAGTCCAGAATATTTTCATTGGTTTCGCTGTAGATGATTAAAAAGTATAGCGCGAAGAGAAGTGACAGAAAGATGAGGAGAGATAAGGTGAGAAAGGTTGTTAAAAGATTGGCAAAGAACACGAAGAGGTTCGTGAAGAGAGTAGTTAGTCAGACATCTACTAAGGTGAATAGGAAAAAAGTTTCTGGTCCGACGTGAGGGAACACAAAAATACAGCGTATCTAGTAAATTCGTAGAAATGACTTCGCCGTTGACTAGTTTATGGAGAAAGAGAATGCCAAAAACAAGCCTACGGTTATAAAGTGAAGGAAGATTAATAAGAAGAAGTCTGTCAGAATAAGAAGGTAGGCGAAGACCCGGGTCCCAATTTAGACCGCGTAGCGCAAACTTAAGGAATTGCTTCTGTACCGATTCAATACTACGCTGGTGAACATCATATTGCGGGTTCCAAACTGGCGAGCAATATTCTAGAGTAGGGCGAACTAACGAAGTGTATAAAACCTTTGTTACATAGGGATCATCAAATTCTTTGGCCCAACGTTTAATGAAGCCGAGAAGGCTGCTAGCTCTGTTGACAATTGAAGAAATATGAACATTAAATGAAAGTTTAGGGTCAAACATAACGCCTAAGTCTTTGAATGATGTAACACAATCTAACAGAACAGACTTAATAGAGTAATGAGCTAGGAGCGGAGACAAACGACTGAAAGTCATAAAAGAACACTTAGAGGCATTAAGGTGTAATTTATTAACGTGGCACCAATCACAGAACGCATCGAGATCTGATTGCAAGTACTGTTGGAAAGAAGGATCATTATAGGAATAACAAATCTTGACGTCATCCGCAAACATGAGCACGCGTGAATGAGCCAAGGCCAAAGGCAAATCATTTATAAACAATGTAAATAATAGTGGGCCCAGATGACTGCCTTGGGGTACACCTGACGTAACTCGAACAGTTTTAGATATCGAGGAACGAAAAGACACCTTTTGGGTTCTGCCAATAAGATACGACTTTAACCAACCCAATAATTTTGGTGAAAAACCCATGATGTTAAGTTTCGCGAGAAGCAAAGAATGATCAACCGTATCAAAAGCCTTACTGAAGTCAGTATAAATAACATCAGTTTGACACTTTTTACGGAAGCCATGGTGTACTAGGGTAGTCAATTCTAAAAGGTTGGTAAGCGACGAACGACCTTTCATGAAACCATGCTGGCAAGGAGAAATAGTGGATCTGGATAGATGTTGAAGGGAAGACGTAATAATTTTCTCAAACAGTTTAGGTATTGCCGAAAGTTTGGCAATGCCACGGTAGTTGGAAACATCCGATTTGCAACCCTTTTTAAAAAGCGGAATAATAAATGACTCCTTCCAAATATCAGGAAATCTACAAGTCTCACTCGATATAAAGAATAACCGAGCTAAAGGCTTAGATAGGGAAATCGAACACATTTTAAGGATGCAACTAGGTATATCATCAGGCCCGGGAACGAAGGAAGACTTCATAGATGACAAGCTAGAGAGAATACAGTCTTCAGTAATACTGGGAAAAAACATACAATTTAAATGTGGGATTGAAAAGGGATAGGGTGTGGGATCCGAAACAGTAGTAGAATATGTCGACTGAAAAAATTTAGCAAACAGATCTGCAATATCTAAATCATTATTAGCAGACTGATCGTTAAGTCTGAAGGTGGGAGGTAGGACATTAGAGCGTCTTTTGGAATTGACAAAGTTGTAAAATCTTTTGGGGTTATTATAAAATTCAGCCTTACAGCGAACGAGATAATTGTTGTAGCATTAAGTATTTAAAAGACAAAATTGAGATTTAGCTATACAATAATTTGCATAGTCAAGTCGCGAACCAGTTTTTTTAAATCTTTTAAAATATCTCGATTTAATGTTGCGAAGATTAGAGAGCCTACGTGTGAACCAGACTGGCGAGCTGGAGACGGTAGAGACATTCACATAAGGAACGCATTTATCAATTAGAGAATTAAGAGCAGAATAGAAAAACTTCACTGCACAATCTATATCGCAGCACTCAAATAGAAACGACCAATCAAAAGAGAAAATAAGGCTGTTAAGAAGATTGAAATTTGTTTTACGAAAACATCTACGACGAGAATTTGAAATGTTTTTAAATAAATTAGTAACGGAATTGTAAGAAATAGTAACTTCAATGGTAGGATGATAAGGATCTTCAGGTTTCACTAGTGGCTGTGTTTGCGATACAGCACTAACAGTGGGATCAGAGACAAAAACAAGATCAAGGATTCTTTTAGAACAGTTAAGGAAAGAATTCAACTGATATAGTGGACATTCAAGTAGGCTATCAAGAAAAACATGTTGAGATGAAGGAATTAAGAAAGATAGATTATCATCAACAAGCCAAGAAATATTAGGCAAGTTAAAATCACCTAAAACTATAAGAACATCACGATCTTTAAGACGACCAAAAATAGTTCGTAAAGCATCAGCATGGTGCACATAGATCATGATATTAGAAGCTGGAGGAATATATGAACAAGAGATATATAGGCTAAAGTTAGAACATGTAACTTCGACGCAAATAAACTCAACACCTAAGGGGAGATCAATCGGCACCACACTTGAAGACAGATTCGAGTTTACAGCAATGAGTACTCCACCGCCACGACGACCAACACGATCAAGCCTATAAGAAATAAAATTATTAGAAAGAATTTCATTATCTAAAACAGAGGAGTTAAGCCAAGTTTCAGAGAAAGCTAATATGTCAGCCGAAAAGGTTTGGCTATCACAGAAAAGGTTCGACAGCTTGGTAAGAAGTCCTCTTACATTTTGATAATGAATGCAAAGACTAGACGTTATTAGTTTTTTGAAGCAGAAGATAAAGTAGGAAGGTGGACAGGCAACGGACGAGAGCGCTTATTGGGCGCAAACTCGTGTACAACTAGGCCCTCTGGCCAAAAATTAGGGTCAACCATAGCTGAGAAGTACTCATTTGGTACTGTAATTTTAAAAGAGGAGATTTCGCGAGGCCTAGAAAACTTAAACTTTTGAATTAAAACCTTAGCAGGGCAAATATTACCAATGTAAGCTGCCACAGACGACTCAGAAGTATCTGGAGCAAGCCTAGAAATAAATAATTGTTTGCGATGAGGCACTACAGTTAGTGGAGGCGGAGGAGCATTGGGATCCGCAAGTGATTGAGAGCCGGCATGATCCTGTGATTGATCAGAGTTCCCGTGAGGGATAGATTGAGGTACACCAGGGCTTGTAATGGGTACTTCAATCTGAAAAGAAGAGCATAAAGAGGGACAAGAAGATGGTGTAGGCGAAAGTAAAATCGGAGAGGAAGTAATAGAGAGAGCTGGCGACTGCTTACGAGGCAACTCAAGGGTACATTTCTTGTGCAATTTCTCAGAAGGTGGAACAAATTTGAATTGCGACAATAATTGAACGCTAGAGTCACACTCGTTTGACAGCTGTTTGGCCAGTTTGTTTAAAGAAAGAAACCTTAAACGAAGATCCCTATACATACGGCTAAAATCAAGCTGCTGGCTAGCACAAGATGGGCAAGTCCAGCGCATTAAGCCAAGCTCAGGCTTAGAAACAGACAAACCAGAAAATTTGTCGTAGTCGCGGCCATTGAGGCCAGCACATTTTAAGTGAATAAGATTATCGCAGAGCCAACAATATATTGCTCTATACTGATCATCAAAACGATCAGAATGTTTGCAATTAGGTAGACAACAAGCCATTGAAAAGCCGAAAGAAAGGCAAAAAAATTATATATATATAAGAATATATAGAAAAATTAAATTCACAGCACAAAGATAATTATTGATAAAATAATCAATAATTACAAATAAAACAAAGAGACAGCTAGAGTGCACAGCACAACAGAGAGTGCAAGAACAGTTATAAGCCGAGCTTTGAGAGGCGGCCTTACAAAAGTGATTACGCGGGAGAGAAGCTAAGCACAAGCACAAAGCAGAGAGAACAACAAAGCCACTAGCACTGATGGTATGATGGGGGCGATGAGGGGAGCAACTGCAGAAGCAATGACGAAAGAAAAAGAAAAAAAAAAAAAAAAAAATGTAAATGCACCAAACACTAATCACGAAAAAGAAAAAACTGTTTTAACTGATTAATTTGGCGAATTATGGAAATAAAACACAAGGGAGTCAAGCGAACAACACCAGCGGAAGTGTAAACAAACTAAGCACAATTAAAAATTGAGAAAAAACAATAAATATTAATAAAAACTCAGGAGCTATGCAAAAACACGACCGTCACGTCAGAGAGCAGAAAGCTTCTTGCAATACAAGAGACAGCAACTATTTTGATGCTGCGCTTACACCGCAAGAAAATACATATTTTCCATTAAACAATGGAATGGAATACATTAGCGAGAAAAATAAATGATTATAAAGACAAATTCGAAAAATGATATAAATGTATCAATTCTGATAAAGTAATAAAATCAGATACATTGATACATCATGCGCAAACACTAAAAGCACAATATAGTAACATTATAACTATAATAAGGAAAGTAAATGATAAATTAACTCAAGAGCATACAAATATAAAAAGTTTAAAAACAAGGCTACATAATATTGGTGTTAGACGAAATATTGTGATAACAATACCAGAAGATTCAAATCTGCTCGCTGAATTCGACGAGAACGAGTTGGAAGATTTAGATGAGTCTAAACCAATGATCAATATAGAAATTAAAATAGATGGTGACATCGAAACACTCGACGAGAATACAGAAGTTACAATGACTATTCAGGTAGCCTTGGACAGGGAATACGTGAAGCAGGTTTCCTCCTCAGTCCCTGAATTCGATGGGAAAAAAATTAACATTGTAGAAAGAACCAAAGGCGACCAGGAAGATATTGCGGTTGAAGTCATAAAGTCGAAAATAACCGGCACAATCTTGTACAAGGTACAAGACGAAACCACTATATCAGGAATAAAAAAACAAGCTCAGAGATAATGCAAAAGGTGAATCTCCCGACGTGCTAAAAGCTAAATTATTAAACATAAAACAAAAAGGAAAAACTGCTTCCCAGTATGCAACCGAAATAGATAATTTGCGGAAGCAATTGGAGGCAGCCTTTATTGATAGCGTCCTAAACCCAATTAATGCGGAAAAACTCTCCACAAACGAGTCTATTTCTGCAAGGATTAAAAATTATGAGCATGAAAAGCTCGAAATAACACTGGAAGCTGGTAATTTCGGTACTTTCAATGATGTAATGGGTAAATATATCCATTGCAGCACAGAAATGTCTGGAAGTGCATGTACAGTATTATTTAAGCGAGGTCGCAATAATAGAGAAGGTAGTAACTATAATTCCTATAATAATAATAACAATAACAGAAAAAACAATAGAGGTAGAGGTTATAACCGAGGTAGGAATAATTCCAATCGAGGCAACAACCAAAACAGAAATAATTAAAATAACAATATATAATAACTCCCAAACTCCTCCAGATACACAAGGTTAAATAGTAAAATATATACTATTTAAAAATGTTGCAACAAATAAAAAGATAACATTTTTGGTTGATACAGGTGCAGATATTTCAATTATAAAAGAAAATTCTGATGTCTTTCACGACTTTCAAATCAATAGAATTATGTACATTCGAGGAATAGGAGAAGGAGTAATAAACTGCAAAGGACTAGTCTCAATCGAATTACGAACAGACAACTACATTATTCCATATATATTTCATTTATTTCATTCAAGTTTCACAATCCCCTGCGATTGAATAATGGGATTAGATTTCATTAAAAAATTTAATTGCCAATTAGAATACAATAGTTTAGTTTATTATTAGACTACAAAACTTAACGTATCCTATATGTTTAAGAATAAACATCTCGTTCATCTGAAATGGCTTCACCAAAACGCTAAGGTTAACCAGGAGATAATTATGGATAGAGTCCGACAGCTCCAGGAATATTTGGAGGTAGTAGATTTGAAGTCAACAGGCAACGGGACATGGATATTATATATTAATAAAATTAACTATTTGTGGGAGAAAGTACAGGCATGTCAAGTATTAACAAGTGATGCAAAATTAAAGAATATTATGGATGATTTACAATTTGATGTCCAAAATATATTGTCAATGCTAGAAATGAAAATGAGCAATAAGGAAAATTGTAAGAGTGAGAATGTTACCGTGAGAGGCGAATTACCGGTGTTGCCAAAGATTCAGGTACCCACATTTGCTGGAGAGGCTAGAGAATGGGAACTGTTTGTGGAGTTATTTACAGAATTAATTGAAAAAAGAGAAGATTTAAGTCTTGCGCTTAAGTTTAGTTATTTAAAATCCGCGTTAAAAGGCGAAGCAAGGAGCATGGTAGCTCATCTATTGTCAGGTTCAGCTGACAATTATAGTGCCGCTTGGGAACTATTAACCAAGCGGTATGAAAATAATCGCAGGGTATTTTCCGAGCAGTTAAATCGGATCGTTGATTTACCGATGATCAACAATGAATCCGCAAAAAGTGTAAAAGGAGTGATTGACATAATTAATGAGTCAATACACTTAATTAAAATTAAAGCAAACTTGTCCGATGAAGTTGACCTGATATTCGCTCAACACATACTTCGAAAATTTGACAGAGATACTCTACAATTATATGAGAGTCAAATTAGAAAATCTAGGCAGATACAATTGCTATCTGATGTCATGGAATACTTGGAGCAAAGATATTGTTCACTAAGTGCCATGAGCAAAGAAGAGAAAAAAACCGTTACAGAAAACACCGGGTTCAGTGTTCCAAAACAATTGTCCGATTTGCAAAGTTGCAGGGCATAAGGCGTATAAGTGCTATAAATTTAAAGGTTTGACACCAATGGAAAGGTATGAAATGGCCAAAAAAGTACAGATCTGCACAAGATGCTTGAACCATTCAAGCAATAACGTATGGACAAATGAAATGGTCTGTTCATTGTGTAGTAAGGGACACCATACCTTACTCCATTTTGAAGAAAAACAGGAGAGAGTTAATACTTGTGTAACGGCACAATCAACACTGTTGGCTACAGCTCTAATACAAGTAAAAAATGTAAATGGAGGATATAAGACTCTAAGAGCCCTTATTGATAGTGGCTCACAGAGTACCATTTTGTCTGAAAAGGCGGCTCAAATACTAAATTTACATAAAATTAAACAATATACAGAAATAAGTGGCGTGTCATCAATAAAATCCAAAAAATCAAAATATAAGGTAAAAATAGATGTGAGGACGCGGAATCCACGGGATAAACTTCTTAAGGTTGAGGCAATTGTATTGCGAAAGTTAATGAAAGCTCTTCCATTAAAAAGGGTAAGCGTGGATATGTCAAAATGGCAATCCTACGTACTTGCTGATCCTACCTTTAACAAACCTGGTAAGGTTGATATAATAATGGGGGTAAACGTTTACTCCCAAATCATAAAAGAAGGAGTTACAAAGATTGATGGCCTACTAGGTCAAAATACTCAATTTGGTTGGATCGTCTCGGGATGCAACAAATTAAAAAGTAATAAATCTGTAGTCGCAACAACAATAGATGTCACAGGTTTAAAAAAGCGTTGGGAAAAGAAGAAGAATGGTAATAGTGAGGATAGATACAAGACAATTCAAAACAAACTCAACCACAAAACTCAAGAAACAAGTCCGCATTTGACTCCCCCGGCAGGACCTCACCTTAGAGGTAAGATAAAAGCTGAGGTAAAAGAAATAGTTTTTGAAAGTAAAAAAGAAATAAGTTTATGTCCACCGGCAGGACCTCACTTTGGAGATAAAGTAAAATGTGGGGAAGAAAAAGTATATATCCCAGAGCCAGTACAAAATGAAAATCTTCAGATGGCAATGGTTAAATTAAATAATGATCATCTAAAAAATAGTGACAAAATAGATTCCGGTAACAAATTGTCCGAGTCTATAGTACAAAAAAGGCAGATATTGCAAAATGTTCATAAAGGGGCAACATTTAAACAGAATAAACGCTCAAAGGTCAGCTATCAGCGAAATGTCAAAACGGTGGAGCAAAAGCCGAGAGGTAGAAGTTGTTGGTCTTCAAAGTCTCCACCGTATAAAAAGGCTAGAAGTCAACACAGTAATACAGATCAGGAGTGGGTAGATATCCCGAAACAAAAATTGTTACGCATCGGGTGATATTAGTAAACCAATTTGGTAAATCATACAAAATAATAGGAAGTCAGTTTATAAGAAGGATAACATTGATTTGCTAGGGTTAACTTCTTTCATGTAGTTCGTCATGCTTCTTTAACAAGAGTTATCTTACTAATGACAATATTAAAATTAATTTGTATAAGACAACTAACTATTTAAATCAAAAACCAAAACGTCACATTTGGCGGCCCTTTGGCAGAATGTTTAAGAATAAACATCGTGTTCATCTGAAATGGCTTCACCAAATCAGATTGAACAAAGAAATATACAAAACATACAAGAAAAATAAGTCATAAAGATTTCTTTGACAATTATTGCTTAATTCCAAAAACAAAAATAGCTGATACAAATTCATATTTCAAGTATGGCTCAAAAACCAAACAAAACATGCATCCACACTCTGTGGAAAACACTTAAGATTGTAACAGCGGCGCGGTATCAAGTAACCGACGCTGAGCATGAAATATAAACTATTTTCAACCCCCTAAAAACGTGGGTCATTAGAATAAGATATTTTTAAGAACAATTGTCGCCTCCTAGAGTCTAAGAATTCTTTTATATACACATACGTTTTGTTAATAAAATCAGTTCATATTTTGAATTCAACAGATGAAGATGGTGTTTTAGTTTGCGGTGCTGAAACCCTATTCATTTTGGTCCTTCGAGAAAAAAGGAACTCTGTAGTTTTCCCCCACCAGTGGTAAGAGACTCAGAGAGTGAATCAGCTCCTTAAGAGTTTGAGATCTAATGCAAGTGTAAATGCTTAGACCAGCTAAAGGTAGCAAATTAAATAACTCTTGTTTTCCCCCACCAGTGGTAAGAGACAGAGTATAAAATAAAAGCAAAATATTATTGCTTAATAAATTGAAAGTGCGTGCGTTCGAAGTTAAAGGCAGTTTGGCTAGCGGAGCCACTGTAGTAATTTCGGCGGCGGAGTGGTTTTGTGTGTGGCGTATTCGAAGCCCTAATATCGAAAGTTAAAAAAAAAAAAACTTCCTCGCCTATATATACACTATAGGCGGTTACAAGTCGACTGGCAACAAGAAGCAGATTAACGAGGCGGTTGCAAGTCGGCAACAAGAAGCAGATGAACGGCGCATTTGCAAGGCAACAGGATAGTTGCAAAGAAGAGGCTACTGAAGAACAAGGAAATCTGGTGCACTGACCGGCACCGGTACCGCCTGAGCCCATAGGCCCAGGACAACAGCAGCAGATCAACAGCGAGAGGGGCAAACCGCCACTTTCGCCTGCGAGGGAGCGTCAGTGCAGCCAACCGGCGACGACCAGCTGACGCAGAGGATAATACGAGGCATACAACAAAAGACAATGAGACAATCAACACCTTTACGGATAATAATCAGCAACCGAGATTGAAGTGAACCGATAGCGCTACAAAGAGCGCCCAACAAAAATTAATAATAAAACTGTGCGCTGCGTCGCATAATTTTTTTGATGCACTGCGATGCATATTTTTTTTATATAAATTATAAAACAAACTATGTACAATTGTGCGGCATTAAAGCTGTTCAATTAGAGTGTGGCCTGAAAACCACACGCAAAACTAGGCAGGGATATATGTAAAAAAAAAAAAAGCAATATACATTCATATATTCTAAAAGACAAAAATGTTCACTAATAAGGCTGCAAAAGTGTTGGAGAAGCAGGCAGAGTTACATGCCAGGTTAAGGCAGTTAGAAGCACTAGATCCTAGAAGCATAACTGGCAAAGTTGTAGAGGAAGTAAAAGAGATAAGGAATCAATGGATACCTATTAACAAAAAATTGATCCAGTCTGCTCCAAATTGCGAGCATGATTATTTCAGAAATAAAATACATGAAGAAGCTTTAACGATAGTTGCCAAAATTATAGCCATAGGAGAGTCAGAAAAACCAGGCACTAGTAAGTCGGTGTGCGTTGAAGCAGAGGCAAACGTGTCAGAGATAGTTGATGATAGCATAGGAGAGTCGCGCGGGAATGCGACCTCCAGTAATGAAAACCCTAAGGTTAACCAGGAGATATTTATGGAAAGAGTCCAACAGCTCCAGGAATATTTGGATAGAGTAGTCAAAGATTTACACACTTTAGACAATTCAACAGGCAATGAGACATACATAGTGTATGTTAATAAGATCAATTATTTATGGGAGAAAGTTCAGGCGTGCCAGGTACTGACAAGTAATGCGAGATTTAAGAATACTATGGATGATTTAGAATTCGATGTCCGGAATTCGCTATCAGCGTTAGAAATGAAAATGAACAATAAGGAAAATTGTAAGAGTGAGAATGTTACGGTGAGAGGCGAATTACCGGTGTTGCCAAAGATTCAGGTACCCACATTTTCTGGAGAGGCTAGAGAATGGGACCTGTTTGTGGAGTTATTTACAGAATTAATTGAAAAAAAGAGAAGATTTAAGTATTGCTCTCAAGTTTAATTATTTAAAATCCGCGTTAAAAGGGGAAGCTAAGAGCATGGTAGCTCATCTATTGTCAGGTTCAGCTGACAATTATGGTGCCGCTTGGGAGCTGCTAACCAAGCGGTATGAAAATAATCGGAGGGTATTTACCGAGCAGTTAAATCGGATCGTTGATTTATCGATGATCAACAATGAATCCGCAAAAAGTGTAAAAGGAGTGATTGACATAATTAATGAGTCAATACACTTAATTAAAATTAAAGCAAACTTGTCCCATGAAGTTGACCTGATATTCGCTCAACACATACTTCGAAAATTTGACAGAGATACTCTACAATTATATGAGAGTCAAATTAGAAAATCTAGGCAGATTCAATTGCTATCTGATGTCATGGAATACTTGGAGCAAAGATATTGTTCACTAAGTGCCATGAGCAAAGAAGAGAAAAAACCGTTACAGAAAACGTCGAATTCGGTGTTCGAAGATAATTGTCCGATTTGCAAAGTTGCAGGGCATAAGGCGTATAAGTGCTATAAATTTAAAGGTTTGACACCTATGGAAAGGTATGAAATGGCCAAAAAAGTACAGATCTGCACAAGATGCTTGAACCATTCAAGCAATAACGTATGCACAAATGAAATGGTCTGTTCATTGTGTAGTAAGGGACACCATACCTTACTCCATTTTGAAGAAAAACAGGAGAGAGTTAATACTTGTGTAACGGCACAATCAACACTGTTGGCTACAGCTCTAATACAAGTAAAAAATGTAAATGGAGGATATAAGACTCTAAGAGCCCTTATTGATAGTGGCTCACAGAGTACCATTTTGTCTGAAAAGGCGGCTCAAATACTAAATTTACATAAAATTAAACAATATACAGAAATAAGTGGCGTGTCCTTAACAAAAGCCTAAAGATCAAAATATAAAGTAAAAATAGATGTGAAGACGCGGAATCCACGGGATAAACTTCTTAAGGTTGAGGCAATTGTATTGCCAAAGTTAATGAAAGCTCTTCCATTAAAAAGGGTAAGCGTGGATATGTCAAAATGGCAATCCTACGTACTTGCTGATCCTACCTTTAATAAACCTGGTAAGGTTGATATAATAGTGGGGGTAAACGTACATACCCAAATCATAAAAGAAGGAGTTACAAAGATTGATGGCCTACTAGGTCAAAATACTCAATTTGGTTGGATCGTCTCGGGATGCAACAAATCAAAAAGTAATAAATCTGTAGTGGCAACAACAATAGATGTCACAGGTTTAAAAACGCGTTGGGAAAAGAAGAAGAATGGTTGTAGTGAGGATAAATACAAGACAATTCAAAACAAACTCAACCACAAAACTCAAGAAACAAGTCCGCATTTGACTCCCCCGGCAGGACCTCACCTTAGAGGTAAGATAAAAGCTGAGGTAAAAGAAATAGTTTTTCAAAGTAATAAAGAAACAAGTTTATGTCCCCCGGCAGAACCTCAGTTTGGAGGTAAAGTAAAATCTGGGGAAGAAAAAGTATATATCCCAGAGCCAGTGCAAAATGAAAATCTTCAGATGGCAATGGTTAAATTAAATAATGATCATCTAAAAAATAGTGACAAAATAGATTCCGGTAACAAATTGTCCGAGTCTATAGTACAAAAAAGGCAGATATTGCAAAATGTTCATAAAGGGCCAACATTTAAACAGAATAAACGCTCAAAGGTCAGCTATCAGCGAAATGTCAAAACGGTGGAGCAAAAGCCGAGAGGTAGAAGTTGTTGGTCTTCAAAGTCTCCACCGTATAAAAAGGCTAGAAGTCAACACAGTAATACAGATCAGGAGTGGGTAGATATCCCGAAACAAAAATTGTTACGCATCGGGTGATATTAGTAAACCAATTTGGTAAATCATACAAAATAATAGGAAGTCAGTTTATAAGAAGGATAACATTGATTTGCTAGGGTTAACTTCTTTCATGTAGTTCGTCATGCTTCTTTAACAATAGTTATCTTACTAATGACAATATTAAAATTAATTTGTATAAGACAACTAACTACTATAAAATCAAAAACCAAAACGTCACATTTGGCGGCCCTTTGGCAGAATGTTTAAGAATAAACATCGCGTTCATCTGAAATGGCTTCACCAAATCAGATTGAACAAAGAAATAAACAAAATTAGCTGATACAGATTCATGGCTCAAAAACCAAACCAAACATGCGTCCACACTCTGTGGAAAAGCACTTAAGATTTAACAACGGCGCAATATCAAGTCGCCAATGCTGTGCATGATATAAACAAGCATTAATATAAACATTAGAGTAAGCATTTTTAAGAACAATTGTCGCCTCTTAGAGTCTAAGAATTCTTTTATATACACATACGTTTGTTAATAAAATAAGTTATTAATTTGAATTCAAGTGATGAAGATGGTCCAATAACATTTAGCTCTGGTACTAATTCTGGTACTAAAGACAATATGAAAGAGTCTGTAATTAGTAAATTGAAGAAAAATTTTCCAATTTTGTTTAAAAACAACTTGAAGAAATATGCACCGAGTATAGCGATGTGTTCGGACTTGAAACCGATCCAATCACTACAAATAACTTTTATAAGCAACAATTGAGACTTAAGGATGATGAACTAGTTTTCGTAAAAAATTATCTATGTCCGCATAGAAAAGTCGAAGAAATCAAGCGTCAAGTTGGAAAGTTAATTGAACTAAATATTGTTGAACCGTCTGTATCATCATATAATATACCACTTTTATTAGTCTCAAAGAAATCACTTCCGGGCTCTAAAGAGAAAAAATGGCGATTAGTAATTGACTATCGCCAAATAAATAAGAAATCGCTCTCAGATAAATTTTCACTCCCCAGAATTAATGATATTCTTCATCAATTGGGTCGGGCTAAATATCTTAACAAGCTCTCTCTCAACTTATATGATGATGCCCTGCTCTTGTAGTGCCCAGTTTCTGCCGTTAGTTTTATTTTTAAAAATTAAGGCGTTAATTTGAATTTCAGTAAGGGTTGGGTAAGTGCGTCGATAATAATGATCAGCTGAGCTTAGAAGTTCGATAGTTCTACTAGCGAATAGGTATCATGCGCGATCGCATGCATTGGTCACACTCTTTTCTGACGAACTTCCGCCCTGGCTAGGCGCCTTAACCACGCCGCTCCTCAAGAAAAAATATATAAATTTAAATCTGAAATTTTCTCGGCCATCAAGCCTAATGATTATCTTTATACTGATTTGGAGCATCAAGGACAACTATTATTATAGAGTTTTGTGAATCTTATTATTGTAAGTTATATTTTTGTGGATATTCGAATCATTGTAAATTTCTAACAAGTTCGTTTGAAAATTAGCCATAATTGATTTGTATTTTGGAAACCTGGAAAAAGGAATCACAATTGGAATTCTGTAAATTTGCAAAAGATATTTTTCTGTTGAGACACCGCTCAAAAGCTGAACACCGTGAAGGGCACAGAGACTTTTCGAGGAAGTTGACTAGCTTGGAATAGCCGCCCGAATCGGATACGGGCAGAGAAAGTTTTTCGTTGCGGATTGAGAGTCCCGTGCACCGAATTTGTTGCATAGGAATGCCAGTCGCTTGATTTAACCTAATATTTTATTCCTAAGCATCATCCAGCGGACGACGAAGGCCTTCGACGGACCGGACAGATGGGTAAGTCCTAAGTTCTAAACCATAAATCATGATCGATCTGGTATTTTCCTGTTTTTTTTATGCAAAAAGAAAGAGAGTTCATTGTCAATTAATCTGCAAATAAGAAAAACCATCTCGAGTACAGTAAAGTTAAAAAAGTATTGGAAGTATTGAAAAGAAAAGGAAATTGTCAATCCTTGTGTTAAACTTAAATCGCTATCGATAATCGCCTTTGACTGTGTGAGCAGAGTCGCCATTTATATTTAAAATCATAATTTAAATTGAATATTTACAAATTTCAATTGTCATTTTTATTTTGAATATCGATAATTTTATATATATCCACCTTACAATTAAGATTCAACAAAACAAAACATATTATTCCCAATTTGGCTTTTGGATGCCTGAAATGATCCAAATATTTAATTTGAGTATCGTTTATTATAATAATCATCATTTTAGTTTAGTTAACTCGGATTATGTTTCCGACTTATCGAAGTATTTTAGTATTCCGTAACCCTCGTGAATAAATATCGTTTATAATGTTTGAGTAGAGAGTGTGTAATCTTCCTTATGGCGAAATGTGAGCGGTGAGCTGATTATATTGGGATTTTCCAGAATCTTGCGATGGGAAAATCATTGGTTGGGTGGGTTAAGACGCGAAGCTACAATAACATCTTAGTAGCTTCCCTATTCGTGCGATACTAATATCCCTTTTTTTACTATCTCTTAGTTCATTTCTTTCAATTGAGTAATTGTTTAATATTAGTGCAACAGGGACTTTGTTTTATTTTATGTAATACGGGTGTGTTGAGAACATGTTGGTCCAAAGAGAATAAACATCACGTTCATCATAAACATATTGTCACTCATCGAAGTCGGTCGTGTTTTTTTTGCGCTCTCGCTTAATTTTTGTTTTTCATTCTTTCGTGAAGCTAATTTATATTATTCAATTTAAATTTATTGCCTTACTAATTCTTAATAAATCGCTATACTCATCGCGAAGTTTGCGTTAAATTTACACACATTTATATAAATTTATAATCAAAACTTTAACAAACGCAAATATAATTTTGTTGTTGCGCTGCTTAGTTTTTGATTTCGTTCTATCTTTTGCTCCCACCCGCGCTCTCAATTTACAGTTCATAGTTTGCTTTTGTTTGTGTGGTGTTGGTGCTCTCTATTCTTTTGTTTTCTCTTTTGATCGCGCTCGCGGCCGTTAACTTCGCGCTTGTGACAAGTTTTTGTTGTTGTGTGTTTTAATACAGATAAGTACAAATATTCTCTCGTTTTGTTTTCTCTTTCTAATTTGCATATTGCAGTTAGCTTTTGCCTTGGTTTGTATACGTCTCTCTTTACATACATACATATACAGTTTTCTTTATAATTTGTTTTTGTATAAATCAATTATTTAATAATGTCTGTCTGTTGCAAATATAATTGCAATAATCCCAGCAAGACCAGTGAAGACTTTCTTTACTGTTGGCTGTGTGACAATGTAATGCACTTTAAATGTGCTGGTTACACAGTCAAGGTGCGGGACAGTATTGCACAGGGTGGCGGCCTTAAATGGGGCTGTGATTCGTGTCGTGGTTTGGAGCTCGAGATGCGAAGTTTTATGAAACGGACTGGGGAAGCGTTTAAAACCCTGTCAGCCGGCGTTCATAAGCTCCAAGAGGAGCTTTTGGCGATGGAGGTTCAATTCAGAAGTTCTAAACTTTTGATTGAATCTCCGACGCGCAAGAGGGCCAGGTTTCAGGGCGCGTCCCTCAGTCCGTCGGCACTTTCGTCTCTACCAGTTCCGGCTTTCGACATTGACCCTATGTCACCAAATGTACAGCAGCTGATGTCGTTTAGGAGTCCGGCTTTGGCAGGTGTGGAGTCTCTTCCCATTTCCCCTGGAGACAGTATCCCACCTACTAACACGATATCGGTTGTAGTTTCCGAACCGTCCGGGCAAACATCCGTTTCCAGGAATATTGCCAATAAAGTAGTTACAAGAGGAGCTAGTAAAGTGCTGGCTGCTTCTGCTGCTGCCGCGTCTGCTGTAGCCGCTACAGCTGTGCCTAGTATTCCTAGTTCCCTTGTTGTAGTTCCACCCAAAAAGCAAATTTTTATTTCTAGGCTTGATCCCAATACTACTTCTGAAGAAGTCATAGCCTACATCCAGGGCAAAGTTCAAGCACCAAACATTGCGGTGGAAAAGTTCCGTTTCTCATATACTCGGGACATCTCGTCCTTTAAAATAGGTGTCTCCCCAGATCTTTTTGGCCAAATATGTCATAAAGATTTTTGGCCGGAACACCTTGTTGTAAAAGAGTATACAATAAAAAAGAAGAATCGGCCTCCGATTAGTTTGCTACCTGCCTCTGTGAATAATGTTCTTTCCGGCTCGTCTGCACCTGTTGGCGAGTCAAAAAACTAATTTCGTCCCTAACTCTGGCCTATCAGAACGTACGGGGACTAAAGTCTAAACTGTCTAGACTCTATGTAGATAGTATAGCCTTTGACTTTCATATTCTTGCCTTTACTGAGACTTGGCTGAAGCCTGATATTGCTGATGCTTCGATTTTCCACTCAAAATATTTAATATATAGACATGATCGGACTATCCGTAATGGTGGTGGCGTTTTGATCGCTGTTGACTCGGCCTTCTCGTCTCAAATTGTCCAGTCCTCCAATCAGGAGATTGAATTTGTTTGTGTTAAAATTTCGTTTAATTCTTTTTCTGCCTATATTACTTGTTCGTATATTCCACCACAGTCCGACTTGGCAGTATACACTCACCATTTGGAAGCTATTCAACTTATATCCTCATATCTCTCTGACAAAGACTTGCTCGTTGTTCTGGGAGATTTTAATTTACCTGAGATTGCCTGGACCCTCTCATTTGATTCTTTATTACTGTTGCCCTCCTTGTCACATTGTTTCATAGATGGTCTGCTTGAGTTGTCCCTAACTCAAATAAATCCTGTCCGGAATATCCTCTGGATATAACCATTGACCTTCCTTTTGGTGTTATGTCTCGACATAATAACTCGATGCCTCCAACCCGATGTTTTCGAAAGGCAAACTTTACTAAACTTAAAAAACTTTTATTAACTAATGATTGGACATATCTGTATACTTGCACGGATATGGACTCGGCCATTTCTGTCTTCTATAAAACTCTTGAGTCGTTCTTTGATGTTTGTGTCCCGCGTGTGACTCTAGGATGGTCTGATAGACCTGCTTGGTTCTCACGTAAGTTATGTAACTTGAAGAACGTAAAATCGAGATGTTATAAAAGATTTAAAAAATCCGGTAAAGCATCGGATTTTTCCCTATATGTAGTTGCTCGATCAAATTTTATGGTGCTGAATTCACAGTGCTATAAGGATTATCTTCAGCGATGTAAACTCAGGTTTTCTCGCGATCCTAAGCAATTTTATAAATTTGTAAATGTTAAACGTAAGACATCGGTGCACCCGTCTTACTTGTCTTTCGAAAACAATAAAGCTGACAATGATCAGGCAATTGCCGACATGTTTGCTGATTTTTTCAAAACAACTTATTGCTCTTCGATTTATCAAGCAAATCCTCCTTATCCTCATCACTTGCAATCGTCTAATTGCATTTTAGACCCTGTGTTTAATGAAAGTTCGGTTCTTAGCGTGCTCAGTTCCGTCAAACCAATATATGCACCTGGCCCTGATGGAATACCAGGCTGCGTATTAAGGTTTTGCGCGGAGGCCCTATGTAAGCCAATACTTAAGTTGTTTACATTGTCCGTCACATCTTCCGCCTTCCCGCCTATCTGGAAGGAATCATATATTATTCCTCTTCATAAAAAGGGGAAGAAGTCCGAAGCCTCCAATTATAGGGGTATTTCTAAATTGTCTGCCATACCCAAAGCATTTGAGAAAATAATAACATCTCAATTGCTGCATTTCTGTAGTTTAATCATTTCGTCATCCCAACATGGGTTTAAAAAACGTAGATCGACAACTACTAACCTATTAGAATTTACATCTCACTCAATCAAAGGGTTTAAGACTGCCGTGCAAACTGACGTCATTTATACTGACTTCAGCAAGGCCTTTGACTCCGTTAATCATACTCTGCTTCTATATAAATTAAACGCACTTGGCATCCCCAGCCTTTTGCTAGATTGGATTCTTCAATATCTTTCTAAGCGTACACAAAAGGTCCTCTTTAAGTCTTCATTTTCTAAGACCATCCAAGTGACCTCTGGAGTACCTCAGGGTAGTCATTTGGGTCCATTGCTATTCACTCTTTTTATAAATGATCTTCCATTGGTAGTGTCACATTCTCGGGTGCTTATGTACGCGGATGATGTCAAGCTTTACCTCAGTTTTAAAGACATATCATCTTCTAGCCTACTTCAATCGGATCTTAATGATCTTCAGAGTTGGTGTGAAACAAACCTATTAAACCTTAACGGCTCTAAATGTAAAGTTATGTCTTTTTATAGATGCACTCCATACTTAGCAACTTATTATCTTAACGACACTGCCTTAGAGCGGTTAGATATTATCAATGACTTAGGTGTTCTTATGGACCATAAATTAACTTTTAATCCTCATATTTCTGCTACAGTTAGTAAAGCTATGAATGTTCTTGGGTTTGTGAAACGATGGTCAAAAGAGTTTCGACGATCCGTACACAACCAAAATTCTGTATACTTCTTTAATCCGTCCTATTTTAGAGTACTGATCTTGCATATGGTCACCTCAATATGAGATGCACCAAAGTAAAATTGAATCTGTTCAAAAGCAATTTCTGCTTTTTGCTCTTCGCGGTCTAAATTGGGATCGCAATGTCAATTTGCCATCATACTCCAGCAGGCTTCTTTTAATCAATCTTCCTTCTTTAATTAATCGTAGAGTAATGCTTGGTGCTATCTTTATTCATAAACTTTTAATAGGTGAAATAGACTCTCCTGAGCTATTGAACCAGTTAAACCTATCTGTACCCCGTAGACCTACTAGAAATTTTATTCCTCTATCCTTAAAACACTGTAGCTCTAACTATTCTTTGCATGAACCTTTTCGAGTCCTATGTTCTGATTACAATCTTCTGTATCCCGTAATTAGATCAGAAGCCTCTCTTTCCCTTGTGAAAACTTCTATTTTAGCACATTTAGCTCGTAATTAGCTGTAGTTAATCATATTTTTAATTGTTTGTCCGTTTTATTTGTATTTGTCCACGCGATCGTGCCGTCCGATATGCGGCTGCGCCCCACGGTCGGTCGGGCGGGAGGTGGACAGCGCTCTGCTTGGGCTCGCGCGAAACAGGCTATGTCCTGGTGTCGTATGGGCCACTTGAACGTACTTCGCATTGTACGCGTCAACGTCCAGACAATACAATATAAAGAACCCCCCCAAAGACTGTTTGCTAGCCGACAGCCAGAAGTCCCAACCGGATCCAAACTTCTCAATACATTAAGCCCGTATGTGTTGGCTTCGGCCTGATTTGTGATGCTCTTGCCTATCGTAACATCTGATGTACAGGGACTGCAAGAGAGAGGCCACCTATTTAGGACGAACCCGACCTCCTCTTTGATCAAGATAGATTTATTTTTTTTGACTAAGAGGGGATGTACATGATCTGGAATTATTTCCGGTTGTGTACATTACATAATTTTGGCGCCCAACGAAGAGGCCTGTTAGACTTGTTACAGTATTTCGGTTCAACCGTGTTTCTCTATAGGATTCAGGCTGAGCTGAGTTGTTCAAGAATTTCAGGTTCCTTTTTTTTTCCTTCTCCTACTTCTTATTCTATCTCTTAATGAAATCCCTAGTCTTTTATTTATTCCTTTGCTATCAAATTTTTTATTTTCTTTTCATTTCGCTTTCTTTCTGTATTCATGAATGGGTGTTTGAGTAACTTATTTATTAGGAATGCAGATATTTGGAGAATCCGAGTTCTGACCAGTGATGAGGAGCTTGAACATGAATTGGTGAATATATTTAGAAACATGTACAAACTCTACAATATAATGACAGACGTATATTATAGGCTGTGTTTTTTATTGGAATTCGTCAATTTGATTGTTTCGAATTTACGACCAGTAAGGCATATTAAGCTTGTGATGTCGGCGTTGGCATTGTAGTTTATTGATTTTGTCCATTTCTTTTAATAACAATAGAACAAATATTTCAGCATATACTATTGAATTAACTGCTTAATCATCTGGAACTGCAGATATTTGGCGAGGTCCGAATTCTGACCGATGAAACAAAGCTAGTTCAGTTTAGGAGTTTGTTGAGATCAGTCTTTTTGTTTTGGATTTGATATAGATGATTAGGTCTAGGACGACAAGATTTTTCTATCCCTTCACAAAAATTTCTTGAGATTGAACTATCGATTAGTTCATTTTTCCCTCGATATTAGTACAGCACCTATAATTTTGCTCACCCTCACTTTCAAAACAAGGAAGATAATAATTATATGTTTAAATATATTAAAACAAATTAAATAAACTATCTAAAGTAATTTTTTTGTGGAAAAATAATCAAAATGCCAGTAATTCGAAGTAATGAAGAATTGAGTGTGCTACCAGAAGCAGAATGCACAATTTGTTCGAAAGTAATTTTTGAAACAGAAGAGCTTAGGATTACTAAATGTAATCATATTTTTCACCAAGAGTGTATAGAAAGTTATATACAAGAACATCAGGAATGTCATTGCTGTAAGAAAGTATGCCACCAGAAAGATTTAGTCCAGTTCATAATGTCTGAGCAAGCGGAGGGTCACATAGATAATAGAAACAAGAAGACCCATAATACTAGAGCTCACTCACAGTCAAATAATGTAGCATCTCCGGCTTGTCCATTAAAATCAGGAGCTAGGGGAAGAAAACCAAAAGCTTCAACGGCACGTAAACAGGAGAACGCGAATCAACACAACCAGCGTTCAGCTCGGTCGCAGCAACAATCAACTTCAGGCAGAGCAGCTGAGGTAAATGTGAATGCAATTTTTGAGAGAATGGAATATTTAATTGATCAGAGACTAGGAAATTTGAATTTAAAAAATTGAGTTGGACAATCTAGTAACCACGATCAGCATCGCGCTCTGACGCCAAGATCGAATTCAACATCTCACCATTACATTAATACTGGAAAAGATGCCCAACTAGTATAAAGTTGGGGTATTAAATTTGATGCGTCTCCTAAAGGTTCTACAGTTTCAGAATTTCTTTACAGAATAAAAGCGTTAACTGTAGATAACTTTCAGAGTGATTTTACACCGGTGTGCAGAAATTTGCACCTATTATTAACCGGAAGAACCAAGGAATGGTATTGGCGCTATCGAAAAGACCATGACGAAGTTATTTGGGAAGAATTCTGTTTGGATTTGAAACAGGAGTATGACGATTTTAAGGATAATGATTTGATTCTTGAAGAAATCCGCAACCGAAAACAGAGGATTGGTGAAGCATTTGATGTTTACTACGAAGACGTAATGATTTTTGGTATCGAGATTGACAATACCTATTGAGGAAAAACGACTCGTTCATCAGCGACAAAGAAACCTTATTTCTGAAGTACGAGAAGCTTTATTATACGTTCCCATAGAATCGGTATCTAATCTTCGCCAATTGGTGCACCGCCGAGAGCAATTTCTCCGTGAAGAATCAGGAAAACGCATCACAAAATATACAAATGTTAGAAAGAATATCGCTTTACTTGAAGAGACAGATGAAGAGTCCGAGGAGGAAGATATTCAACCTGAGCTAAATGCAATTCACGTCAAGGAAAAGAAATACATGTGTTGGAATTGTGACATCGAAGGACACAGATGGGACATGTGCTTAGAAGAGCGCCGCATTTTCTGCTACGGATGTGGAAAGAAAAATGTTTATAAACCACAATGCGATGTATGTCTAGCTCGTTCGAAAAACTCCAATCAGGGCCCATCATTCCGTCGCAATCGAGTGGACCCTCAGTAGATGATAGCAATAATACAGCGACGAAGAACAAAACACCAGATTTGACAGATAATAACGAAACGAATCGGCGAGAAAATAAAATACAGCCATATCCCAGACTACCATACCATCAACGTCTGCAAAACTATTTAGCGATTCGAGACAAAATCTTTGCACAGGAAGTTGCAACTTCCCAGTTCATTAGAAGTCGCTCGAGCGAACGTCTACGCCGCTTTTGGAAGAAAGTAAAAGATGCCCAAAAACTAATAATATCGTCTATGATCAATGAAGCCGCAGATGGCCGTTTCTACGCTCCAGTTAAATTTCTCGAATTTTCTGAGCTTGGTCTATTAGATACTGGAGCCAATATCAGTTGCATCGGATCAGATTTAGCAGCAAAAGACTGGACGAAATACCCTGGATTTTTAACTAATATATCAAGTGTGGCCACAGCTGATGGGAAAAGACATCCAGTTACCGGAATAGTAAGAACAGAGGTGCAATATGAAAGCAAGCAAAAACCTCTTTCTCTATTTATTATCCCGTCATTAGCAAAACGACTTATTTTGGGAATCGATTTTTGGAAATCTTTTGAGTTATGTCCAGAATTTTCATTTCGTTGTAAGACTCCCACTTTAGACAAAAATATTCACTCGGTTGATGACGAAAAAAAATGTGTATTAACACCAGAGCAGGAGAAAAGATTAAGTGATGTTATTCAATTGTTTCCGGATTTTAAACAACAAGGATTAGGTCGAACTTCACTTATTGTTCATGACATAGAGATTAAAGAAGCAACTCCAATCAAGCAACGCTTTTATCCTGTGTCGCCAGCGGTTGAAAAGTTGATGTATAAAGAAATCGACCGAATGTTAGAAATGGGAGTGATCGAGAGAGCCAATAGTCCTTGGAGTTCTCCTATGCGTATGGTGGTAAAACCCGGAAAAGTACGATTATGTTTGGATGCACGAAAAATAAATGAAGTCACAAAAAAGGATGCATACCCTCTGCAAAGCATAGATGGAATTTTCGCGCGACTGCCAAAGGCCAATTTTATAACAAAAATCGATTTGAAAGATGCCCACTGGCAAATTGCTCCTTCAGAAAAATCCAAACCCATAACAGCTTTTACGATACCCGGCCGCCCCCTTTACCAATTCACCGTAATGCCGTTCGGATTATGCAATGCTTCGCAAACCATGGCGCGTTTAATAGACGATCTAATCCCAGCAGATCTGAAATATTGTGTGTTCGGATACCTAGACGATCTATGCGTTGTTTCAGAAGATTTTGATACTCACTTGGAGATTCTGATTCGTATGTCTCAGCAATTTAGAAAGGCAAATCTAACGTTAAATATAGAAAAGACCAAGTTTTGTGTTACAGAAGTGCCATATCTGGGCTATATTATAGGAAGAGGAGGAATATCAACAGATCCTGCCAAAATAGAAGCAATAAAAAATTGGCCGGTTCCGAAAACTATAAAACAGACCAGAGGTTTCTTGGGTGTTGTTGGTTGGTATTGTAGATTCATTAATAATTTTTCTGACATTACATTTCCGATTACCCAATTGCTAACTAAGAAAAAGAAATTTTCATGGACACAGGAAGCTCAAGTTGCCTTCGAAGAACTTAAGGAAAAGTTAACCTCGGCCCCGATCTTAATCAATCCAGACTTTAACAAGAAACATTCTATTCTATAACATTCTATTGGCCTGGCATGGTGATACAAGTGCGTGATTATATCCGGAATTGCGAGACGTGTAAGTCAACGAAAGCACCCAATCAAATCCTAAAGCCACCGATGGGTAAAGCTGTAGTATCAGAGAGACCTTTTCAGCGATTATATATTGATCTTTTGGGACCATATCCGAGAAGCAAACGTGGGCATATCGGACTTTTGATAGTGTTTGATCATTTATCTAAGTATTATTGGCTTCAACCCCTTAAAGTATTTAAGAGCAATGTGATTCAAGAGTATCTGCAGGATAATATATTCTTTCGATATGGAGTTCCCGAGATATTAGTTACCGACAATGGTTCACAATTCAAGGCAAGCGAATTAAATGCATGGTTCACGACATAGGGCATAAAACATGTGTATACAGCAATTTATTCCCCACAGTCGAATGCCTCTGAGAGAGTGAACAGATCTATCATTGCAGCAATCCGCGCCTATCTCAAAGAGGACCAGCGCGAATGGGATCTACATATACCCGCTATAAGCTGTGCACTAAGGAATTCGTATCATCAGAGTATAGGATGCTCTCCTTTCCATGCTTGGTTTGGCTTTGACATGGCCACACATGGTTCCCAATACACTCTTCTCGAAAGGATAAATATGCTAAATGAACCGAATAACGTATTACGAAAGGACGATCAGTTAGCACTACGGCGTAATTTACTCAAGAAAAATATAGCCCCGGCAGCAAAGCACAATGCAAAGGTATATAACCTGAGAACCAAGGAGGTTAATTTCAAGGTTGGACAAGAAGTCTTTAGACGTAATTTTGGTTAAAGCAACTTTCAAAAATGTGTTAATGCCAAATTGAACTTACTATGGCTAAAGTCTCGAGTAAGAGAGAAACTAGGAAACTGTTATTACGTGTTGGAAGATTTGAATGGCAAACTGCTAGGAACTTATCACGCTAAGGACATTAGGCAGTAACTGTCTTTTTTCAGGTTAATACTCCGAAGCAAGCTCTAGTATTATCCTGTGGTTGTAGTGCCCAGTTTCTGCTGTTAGTTTTATTTTTGAAAATTAAGGCGTTAATTTGAATTTCAGTAAGGGTTGGGTAAGTGCGTCGATAATAATGATCAGCTGAGCTTAGAAGTTCGATAGTTCTACTAGCGAATAGGTATCATGCGCGATCGCATGCATTGGTCACACTCTTTTCTGACGAACTTCCGCCCTGGCTAGACGCCTTAACCACGCCGCTCCTCAAGAAAAGATATATAAATTTAAATCTGTAATTTTCTGGGCCATCAAGCCTAATGATTAACTTTATACTGATTTGGAGCATCAAGGACAACTATTATTATAGAGTTTTGTGAATCTTATTATTGTAAGTTATATTTTTGTGGATATTCGAATCATTGTAAATTTCTAACAAGTTCGTTTGAAAATTAGCCATAATTGATTTGTATTTTGGAAACCTGGAAAAAGGAATCACAATTGGAATTCTGTAAATTTGCAAAAGATATTTTTCTGTTGAGACACCGCTCAAAAGCTGAACACCGTGAAGGGCACAGAGACTTTTCGAGGAAGTTGACTAGCTTGGAATAGCCGCCCGAATCGGATACGGGCAGAGAAAGTTTTTCGTTGCGGATTGAGAGTCCCGTGGACCGAATTTATTGCATAGGAATGCCAGTCGCTTGATTTAACCTAATATTTTATTCCTAAGCATCATCCAGCGGCCGACGAAGGTCTTCGACGGACCGGACGGATGGGTAAGTCCTAAATTCTAAACCATAAATCATGATCGATCTGGTATTTTCCTGTTTGTTTTATGCCAAAAAGAAAGAGAGTTCATTGTCAATTAATCTGCAAATAAGAAAAACCATCTCGAGAAAAACCTTCTCAATACATTAAGCCCGTATGTGTTGGCTTCGGCCTGATTTGTGGTGCTCTTGCCCCTCGTAACATCTGTACAGGGACTGCAAGAGAGAGGCCACCTATTTAGGCCGAACCCGATCAAGAAAGATTTTTTTTTTTGACTAAGAGGGAATGTACATGATCTGGAATTATTTCCGGTTGTGAACATTACACGCCCCGGAAAGTTGGGAAATGATTGCTCAGTCGGGCAACAACAAATATGTCTCTGTGCTCCACTTAAAGAGTGGATTCTATCAGATTCCCTTTAAAAAATCGGATATTGAAAAAACATCATTCGCTGTAAACGGAGGGAAATATGAATTTACTAGACTTCCCTCCGGTTTGAAAAATTCCCCATCTATATCAAAGAGTCCTTGACGATATCTTAAGACCACAGAATCGTTGTCGACAAAATAAATGAACAATTAAAAAACAATAATAAGCAAGAAAAAATTATTAACTTGGTAGAAAAATCTTAAAATCTTATTTAAAATAATTAAATAACCAACACCAAAGTAACCAAAAGTAAACCCGAAACAAACGAAAAGTTTAAAGAAATAGAAATAACAAAATATAAGTTAAGCTTACTAAGAAAAGGGATTTACCAACATTATCTATGCAATAGATTGGGCTAACGCCAATATAGTAAATTCCTTAATTTTATCCCCTGCTTAAATCACGATAATTGAATCAATTGTGGAATTGTGGAATACAAATGCTAGACTTTATTTGTAAATATCGAAGAGCTAATAGAATTTACCGAAGTTAACATTGCATCAGATGGCAAAGGTCTTCTTTATATTGTCAGTATACCTAGAGTAATCAAGTAAAATTGTAAAAAAATAATCGCACTACCTATAAAATACGAAAAAACTATTGAAAAAATAGACTATGGACATATACTAAAATGTAACAAGCAATATTTTGGGTTAATAAGAAAAAAATGTAAAAATCAGAATCAAAGGATATTATGTAAATTGTAAGATATATTTGATTTTAGAAATAGTAAATGTATAGAAAGTACTTTCACAGAAAAAAGCCTAACTGCGAAGATACAAACAACCAACATGTCAATATAATTGGTATCAGATAAACAACACCAAGGCGAGTCTTTATCATTGAAAATGATTAAGGAACTACACCTAAACAACACAGACAACTTACAGAAGATCCAGACAAGTAATGCCATCATATCATCATCATACTAGATTATCTTAGCACTCCGAGGAAACAAGAAACAATGCAATCGTAGATCAGCAGAAAATAATCCAACAACTAAGGTGCCGCTTGCACCCATACAGTATGTGGTAGCGAACGGGGACGCCCGCATTTTAGAAGGGACGAGTTAAAACTAAGCATACTATAAACCTATTAGCATTCCACTACTATACCATGCCGTCATTCCACACTCATCATAACTTTGCGATAGCAAAAAGTCAAAGCTTATCATAGAGGGCACCGCCTCAAATGTCATCCGATAACCATGAGACGCATGATAGCCATATGGATCGCCAGACTAAACAATCCTAAGGAATGGTGTCGAGCTCGGTACATCAGACGTCAAGCCGCCCAAAACAATACAGCGATGAACGAACCCCACTCAAGTGTTAAACCCTTCGACTCAGCAAGCGTCGCTGTCAACAACGACACCCAGTAGCAGAGGCTTCCTCCAAACATAATCTATCTGTCTCAAATCAGTCTTAAGCCTGAGTTCAAATCATAAGTTAGTTGTCAGAATCTTCCTGAATAGGGTTTCAGCACCGCAAACTAAAACACCATCTTCATCTGTTGAATTCAAAATATGAACTGATTTTATTAACAAAACGTATGTGTATATAAAAGAATTCTTAGACTCTAGGAGGCGACAATTGTTCTTAAAAATATCTTATTCTAATGACCCACGTTTTTAGGGGGTTGAAAATAGTTTATATTTCATGCTCAGCGTCGGTTACTTGATACCGCGCCGCTGTTACAATCTTAAGTGATTTCCACAGAGTGTGGATGCATGTTTTGTTTGGTTTTTGAGCCATACTTGAAATATGAATTTGTATCAGCTATTTTTGTTTTTGGAATTAAGCAATAATTGTCAAAGGAATCTTTATGACTTATTTTTCTTGTATGTTTTGTATATTTCTTTGTTCAATCTGATTTGGTGAAGCCATTTCAGATGAACACGATGTTTATTCTTAAACATTCTGCCAAAGGGCCGCCAAATGTGACGTTTTGGTTTTTGATTTAAATAGTTAGTTGTCTTATACAAATTAATTTTAATATTGTCATTAGTAAGATAACTCTTGTTAAAGAAGCATGACGAACTACATGAAAGAAGTTAACCCTAGCAAATCAATGTTATCCTTCTTATAAACTGACTTCCTATTATTTTGTATGATTTACCAAATTGGTTTACTAATATCACCCGATGCGTAACAATTTTTGTTTCGGGATATCTACCCACTCCTGATCTGTATTACTGTGTTGACTTCTAGCCTTTTTATACGGTGGAGACTTTGAAGACCAACAACTTCTACCTCTCGGCTTTTGCTCCACCGTTTTGACATTTCGCTGATAGCTGACCTTTGAGCGTTTATTCTGTTTAAATGTTGGCCCTTTATGAACATTTTGCAATATCTGCCTTTTTTGTACTATAGACTCGGACAATTTGTTACCGGAATCTATTTTGTCACTATTTTTTAGATGATCATTATTTAATTTAACCATTGCCATCTGAAGATTTTCATTTTGCACTGGCTCTGGGATATATACTTTTTCTTCCCCACATTTTACTTTATCTCCAAAGTGAGGTCCTGCCGGGGGACATAAACTTATTTCTTTTTTACTTTCAAAAACTATTTCTTTTACCTCAGCTTTTATCTTACCTCTAAGGTGAGGTCCTGCCGGGGGAGTCAAATGCGGACTTGTTTCTTGAGTTTTGTGGTTGAGTTTGTTTTGAATTGTCTTGTATCTATCCTCACTATTACCATTCTTCTTCTTTTCCCAACGCTTTTTAAACCTGTGACATCTATTGTTGTTGCGACTACAGATTTATTACTTTTTGATTTGTTGCATCCCGAGACGATCCAACCAAATTGAGTA
Organism: Drosophila tropicalis; assembly: GCF_018151085.1. Classification (NCBI taxonomy): domain Eukaryota; kingdom Metazoa; phylum Arthropoda; class Insecta; order Diptera; family Drosophilidae; genus Drosophila; species Drosophila tropicalis. The sequence goes on along the minus strand of NW_027172360.1, from coordinate 766,317 downwards.
TTTTGACCTAGTAGGCCATCAATCTTTGTAACTCCTTCTTTTATGATTTGGGAGTAAACGTTTACCCCCATTATTATATCAACCTTACCAGGTTTGTTAAAGGTAGGATCAGCAAGTACGTAGGATTGCCATTTTGACATATCCACGCTTACCCTTTTTAATGGAAGAGCTTTCATTAACTTTCGCAATACAATTGCCTCAACCTTAAGAAGTTTATCCCGTGGATTCCGCGTCCTCACATCTATTTTTACCTTATATTTTGATTTTTTGGATTTTATTGATGACACGCCACTTATTTCTGTATATTGTTTAATTTTATGTAAATTTAGTATTTGAGCCGCCTTTTCAGACAAAATGGTACTCTGTGAACCACTATCAATAAGGGCTCTTAGAGTCTTATATCCTCCATTTACATTTTTTACTTGTATTAGAGCTGTAGCCAACAGTGGTGATTGTGCCGTTACACAAGTATTAACTCTCTCCTGTTTTTCTTCAAAATGGAGTAAGGTATGGTGTCCCTTACTACACAATGAACAGACCATTTCATTTGTGCATACTTTATTGCTTGAATGGTTCAAGCATCTTGTGCAGATCTGTACTTTTTTGGCCATTTCATACCTTTCCATTGGTGTCAAACCTTTAAATTTATAGCACTTATACGCCTTATGCCCTGCAACTTTGCAAATCGGACAATTGTTTTGGAACACTGAACCCGGTGTTTTCTGTAACGGTTTTTTTCTCTTCTTTGCTCATGGCACTTAGTGAACAATATCTTTGCTCCAAGTATTCCATGACATCAGATAGCAATTGTATCTGCCTAGATTTTCTAATTTGACTCTCATATAATTGTAGAGTATCTCTGTCAAATTTTCGAAGTATGTGTTGAGCGAATATCAGGTCAACTTCATCGGACAAGTTTGCTTTAATTTTAATTAAGTGTATTGACTCATTAATTATGTCAATCACTCCTTTTACACTTTTTGCGGATTCATTGTTGATCATCGGTAAAACAACGATCCGATTTAACTGCTCGGAAAATACCCTCCGATTATTTTCATACCGCTTGGTTAACAGTTCCCAAGCGGCACCATAATTGTCAGCTGAACCTGACAATAGATGAGCTACCATGCTCCTTGCTTCGCCTTTTAACGCGGATTTTAAATAATTAAACTTAAGCGCAAGACTTAAATCTTCTCCTTTTTTCAATTAATACTGTAAATAACTCCACAAACAGTTCCCATTCTCTAGCCTCTCCAGCAAATGTGGGTACCTGAATCTTGGGCAACACCGGTAATTCGCCCCTCACGGTAACATTCTCACTCTTACAATTTTCCTTATTGTTCATTTTCATTTCTAACGCTGATAGCGAATTCCGGACATCGAATTCTAAATCATCCATAGTATTCTTAAATCTCGCATTACTTGTCAGTACCTGGCACGCCTGAACTTTCTCCCATAAATAATTGATCTTATTAACATACACTATGTATGTCTCATTGCCTGTTGAATTGTCTAAAGTGTGTAAATCTTTGACTACTCTATCCAAATATTCCTGGAGCTGTTGGACTCTTTCCATAAATATCTCCTGGTTAACCTTAGGGTTTTCATTACTGGAGGTCGCATTCCCGCGCGACTCTCCTATGCTATCATCAACTATCTCTGACACGTTTGCCTCTGCTTCAACGCACACCGACTTACTAGTGCCTGGTTTTTCTGACTCTCCTATGGCTATAATTTTGGCAACTATCGTTAAAGCTTCTTCATGTATTTTATTTCTGAAATAATCATGCTCGCAATTTGGAGCAGACTGGATCAATTTTTTGTTAATAGGTATCCATTGATTCCTTATCTCTTTTACTTCCTCTACAACTTTGCCAGTTATGCTTCTAGGATCTAGTGCTTCTAACTGCCTTAACCTGGCATGTAACTCTGCCTGCTTCTCCAACACTTTTGCAGCCTTATTAGTGAACATTTTTGTCTTTTAGAATATATGAATGTATATTGCTTTTTTTTTTTTTACATATATCCCTGCCTAGTTTTGCGTGTGGTTTTCAGGCCACACTCTAATTGAACAGCTTTAATGCCGCACAATTGTACATAGTTTGTTTTATAATTTATATAAAAAAATATGCATCGCAGTGCATCAAAAAAATTATGCGACGCAGCGCACAGTTTTATTATTAATTTTTGTTGGGCGCTCTTTGTAGCGCTATCGGTTCACTTCAATCTCGGTTGCTGATTATTATCCGTAAAGGTGTTGATTGTCTCATTGTCTTTTGTTGTATGCCTCGTATTATCCTCTGCGTCAGCTGGTCGTCGCCGGTTGGCTGCACTGACGCTCCCTCGCAGGCGAAAGTGGCGGTTTGCCCCTCTCGCTGTTGATCTGCTGCTGTTGTCCTGGGCCTATGGGCTCAGGCGGTACCGGTGCCGGTCAGTGCACCAGATTTCCTTGTTCTTCAGTAGCCTCTTCTTTGCAACTATCCTGTTGCCTTGCAAATGTGCCGTTCATCTGCTTCTTGTTGCCGACTTGCAACCGCCTCGTTAATCTGCTTCTTGTTGCCAGTCGACTTGTAACCGCCTATAGTGTATATATAGGCGAGGAAGTTTTTTTTTTTTTAACTTTCGATATTAGGGCTTCGAATACGCCACACACAAAACCACTCCGCCGCCGAAATTACTACAGTTGCTCCGCTAGCCAAACTGCCTTTAACTTCGAACGCACGCACTTTCAATTTATTAAGCAATAATATTTTGCTTTTATTTTATACTCTGTCTCTTACCACTGGTGGGGGAAAACAAGAGTTATTTAATTTGCTACCTTTAGCTGGTCTAAGCATTTACACTTGCATTAGATCTCAAACTCTTAAGGAGCTGATTCACTCTCTGAGTCTCTTACCACTGGTGGGGGAAAACTACAGAGTTCCTTTTTTCTCGAAGGACCAAAATGAATAGGGTTTCAGCACCGCAAACTAAAACACCATCTTCATCTGTTGAATTCAAAATATGAACTGATTTTATTAACAAAACGTATGTGTATATAAAAGAATTCTTAGACTCTAGGAGGCGACAATTGTTCTTAAAAATATCTTATTCTAATGACCCACGTTTTTAGGGGGTTGAAAATAGTTTATATTTCATGCTCAGCGTCGGTTACTTGATACCGCGCCGCTGTTACAATCTTAAGTGTTTTCCACAGAGTGTGGATGCATGTTTTGTTTGGTTTTTGAGCCATACTTGAAATATGAATTTGTATCAGCTATTTTTGTTTTTGGAATTAAGCAATAATTGTCAAAGAAATCTTTATGACTTATTTTTCTTGTATGTTTTGTATATTTCTTTGTTCAATCTGATTTGGTGAAGCCATTTCAGATGAACACGATGTTTATTCTTAAACACTTCCAGTAATTTGAAGAATATTGTGAATGTAAATAGTAATAAAGAAATTTTGAATAAAACTTTATTTTTTTCTAACGTAAATAAAGGAAGTGTTTAATTGGCGACCGAGCAGGGACCCTGTGAATAAAAACTTTGAGTGAAGTGATTAGTACCAGTGCCAAGTGTTAACCAAAATAACTCAAAATACACCTTGCGGGTAAGCAAAAAACCGCTATACCTAAACTTCGCTAAGGCCAGACAGGGCAAAAAAAGTATCGCTGCAAAAGCTCCTCTAGTATCTGTTCGGAGGAAAATTGGCATAACAATGTCCGGAGCGCTAGTACCTCAGCATTGGAAAAGCGAGTGCCCCTACCAACCAGCCAATCAAAAACACCGAAATGAAACTTATATTACTACATGTTAAGAAAAGCAATAATTATGAAGTCCATAATAGTGAAATAAGATAATTATAAAAGAACCAAAAACGATCGAAATAATACCTATTAAGTCCATAATACCAAAATCTTGACATAATATCAATTAATATTTAGAACCAAAAAACACTTTTTAAAATATTTACCTTTACTAACAACCGTTCTGTGAATCGAAAGCCATTTCCATTAAAGTTTTTTCTTTCTAATTCAACGGAATCGCTCCGCGAATTTGTTTATTCTTTCTTTCTAAATATCATGATTGCGTATTCGACGGGATCGCGCTGCGAACTTGTTTTCCAAATGAAATAATTCCCTTCTAATATCGAAGAGGACTAACGATAGTTGGGCGAAGGCAACAGTCCTTTAACAGGGCATTAGTCAAACAGCCGCTACAGAGCCGCAGACAGCATCAACTTCAAGTTCTTCAAATAGAAGCATAGAAGCAGTAAATCAAGTTACATCAACTATCGATAGACTATTGGCGGCCAGAATGCAAAATTTTATTAAACAAATAAATTCATCTCAACTAGTAAGCCCAGGATATAGAGATCTAACCCTAAATATTTTGCGATCCTATTGACCATTCCGCTCTACATTGGTAGGCAATTTCGCAATGCATTTGGCAGAGTATTCTGATAGGCGTGATCCAGTTATTTTCTGTGAGTCAAACAAATAGACAAACAGACTCAGCTTGCCGCAACCTCTTTATTTAAAACATGCATTGCAATTGATTGACTCCGTGGATAATCAAAATGCTAAAATCTCTGTTGGCCTCGGCCATCAGCACCTTCGACGTACCATAGCGCCTTAGCCAGTGCAGAACCATGTATATACTGGCGGGTGCCAGTTCTTCCCCCTTGGCTACACAATAACACCAATTGGTACAACCCCAGACAGATGCAGAACACGATCATTACTCAGATTAACAATAACCCAGCATTCTTTAATGCCCCACCAAGACTTTTCGCACCAAAACCTACACCAACGGAGTATCAACAACAAAAAGAATATTTCACCTCTCATGGTGATGCGTCCGATCTAATTCCGTTAAGTCCACAAAATAGCTCAAGATACTCACCCACAAATCGAGGGTACTATTAATTTTTAAAGATGAATTGTTTCTCTTTCCGTACTTTGTAGTGCGGGACAAAGACGGAACAATATACATTTTTTAAGAGATACCGCTTCGAATAAAAATTACATCCAACCAGAAATAGCCAGAAATATTAAACCAAATGAGCACAAATTTCTATGCGAACACTTGGGTGTTTTCAACGAACCTAATAAACCTATAACTTCCTTTTTATTATCCAACCTGAAATCATTTCATGGAGTGCAAAGCAACGACACATTAAATGAACTCAATGCAATTAAAGATGTGGGACAAGATTTATTATAAGTCAACAACTCTCATGTTGTTAAGGGGAAACACATGCAAGCCCAGCAAGTTCACACGATCAACTCAGATCAACTCACGGGTCAACAAAATTCAAAATGAAAAGCACTCCAAGAGAAGTATAAATCGTTATTTGCAAGCCCAAACATGAAGTTGACTTACGCTACTAACGTCCAAGGAGAAAGCCGAACGATGTCAGTCACTCCAGTCTATACAAAACATTACCCGTACCCAGTTTCTCTGAGAAGAGCAGTAGAAGAACAAATCCAGGAGTTACTACAAGATGGTATAATACGACAGTCACCGTCGCCCCGGAAAGTTGGGAAATGATTGCTCAGTCGGGCAACAACAAATTTGTCTCTGTGCTCCACTTAAAGAGTGGATTTTATCAGATTCCCCTTAAAAAATCGGATATTGAAAAAACATCATTCGCTGTAAACGGAGAGAAATATGAATTTACTACACTTCCCTTCGGTTTGAAAAATTCCCCATCTATATCAAAGAGTCCTTGACGATATCTTAAGACCACAGAATCGTGGTCGACAAAATAAATGAACAATTAAAAAACAATAATAAGCAAGAAAAAATTATTAACTTGGTAGAAAAATCTTAAAATCTTATTTAAAATAATTAAATAACCAACACCAAAGTAACCAAAAATAAACCCGAAACAAACGAAAAATCTAAAGAAATAGAAATAACAAAATATAAGTTAAGCTTACTAAGAAAAGGGATTTACCAACATTATCTATGCAATAGATTGGGCTAACGCCAATAAAATTAAAAAAATTAAATTCCTTAATTTTATCCCCTGCATAAATCACGATAATTGGGTCAATTGTGGAAAAGTGTAGCATTTGTAAATATCGAAGAGCTAATAGAATTTACCGAAGTTAACATTGCATCAGATGGCAAAGGTCTTCTTTATATTGTTAGTATACCTAGAGTAATCAAGTAAAATTGTAAAAAAAATAATCGCACTACCTATGAAATATGAAAAATCCATTGAAAAAATAGACTATGGACATATACTAAAATGTAACAATGCATTTGGCAGAGTATTCTCATAAGCGTGATCTGGGTACACTAGAATACCAGTTATATTCTGTGAGTCAGAAAAATAGACAGACAGACTTAGCTTGGCTTAGCAACCTCTTTATTTAAAACATGCATTGCAATTGATTGACTCCGTGGATAATCAAAATGCTAAAATCTCTATTGGCCTCGGCCATCAGCACCTTCGTCGTACCATAGCGCCTTAGCCAGTGCAGAACCATGTATATACTGGCGGGTGCCAGTTCTTCCCCCTTGGCCACACAATAACTCCAACTGGTACAACCCCAGACAGATGCAGAACACGATCATTACTCAGAGTAACAATAACCCAGCATTCTTTAATGCCCCACCAAGACTTTTCACACCAAAACAGCAACCAAAACCTACACCAGTGGAGATGGGCGGCTCTATCATGACCAAGAAAGTAAATTACATGAATAGACCGAATAACAATCCTCCACAACCATTTCTTTTAAAAAAATAGTAAGTCAGTCCACTGCAAATTTTCAAAACAATTCACAGTCAGTTCCACATTGGATTGCATTTTTGAGTATTGACCAAGAATTAATACCTCTTTTACTGAAAACAAATAGCTTGGCATTGCCTCTTATCGACTTTTTTGCAAAAACTAATTTCTGAAGGTCATTAAAGTCCATCAAAAGAGCCTGATCTTTGAATTCTGAAAGCCATTCCTCAATTCCAATTGAATTTGTTCCATCGAATGTTCTAATTGTGTCCTCTATGTCACGAAAATTCATACCAAAACGCATAGAAATGTCACTATAACGTTTTTCGTCTCCACTGTTTCTCTTACATCTTTGTGAATTCTATTTCTCTTTCTGTTCAACGTTTTCTTCTGCATCATTGTACACACTACTGTGAGCTGCACTTTCGTTACCCTCTTGGTCGTCAAATTCGTCGCTGCTTTCGTCGTTGCGCTCTTCGTTTTCACAAAACAAACTGCGAAGTTCGTGGAATATATGTGACTGCAAATTCTCTACTTCGTGCCCTATACCGAGTATGTTACATATAGAAACGAGATCACGTTCTGACAAGTTCTGTTCAACGTATATTTTCTTGCTTTTGTATTGCGCGTCATTCTCATAGAAGCTGAATCCAGAAAATTCTCTTAACCGTTGCCGATTACTTCTGTCTCCCTCTCGCTCATATACATATTTATGCAAAGCAGTAATGCTTGCTTTACTGGCACTAGCAATTTTAGCATTAATGAAATTTTTTAAACACGGCATTTGGTTATGATTTTTTTTTTTTTTTTTTTATAACGTTTAATATATATTTGTTGAATCTACTCTTAAATTAGAGCCTAACAACAAGTTTGAGATATTTTTCTTAATCTAGTACTTAAGATAAATCCTGGGGATATTGCAGGCGGCTCGAATCACTTGTTATTGGGTTGGTCTGTCATTTCTTTTAAGACGAGTTCTATTATTAGTTCGCGTAAGGGAATTGGCAAGAACATTTGGGTGTGCATCCAGTTTCGCAGAATACTTTAGTTGTTGACTACCTATTTCAGATTTTACGCTAGGTATATTTAGATCTTTTTGAATGTTGTCGTTCCGTATGTACCACGGGGCCCCCGTGATTGATCTTCAAAATTTTCGACTGCGCTCTTTGTATAATATCGACATTGCTGGTACTTGCCTTCCCCCATAGTACGGCTCCGTAAGTCCAGATGGGTTTCAGTACGGAGTTGTATAGGAGGACTTTATATTCCAGACGTAGAGGGAACCGAGCATTGATGATCCAATGTAGGCTACTTGCTTTCAGTTTAAGCTGTGACTTTTTTGCTTCGATGTGCTTGCGAAAAGTTAGTCTTCTGTCTAGGTGGATGCCAAGGTAAGTGACATCCTCGGCTTGAGGAACTGGTACGTTGTTTAGCATTAGAGCTGGACAGTTTCTTCTGTTAAGCGTAAATGTAACATGTTTGCATTTCTGCTCGTTGACCCGGATACGCCAGGTTGCTAGCCATTCCTCTACCACCTTGAGGTGTTCCTCTAATTTTGCAGAGGCTTGTGTTGGGCATTTGGATCTGCTGAGGATTGCCGTGTCATCGGCAAAAGTGGACGTTGTAAGTCCTAAACTCGTTGGTAAGTCTGCAGTGTACAGTAGGTAGAGCAATGGGCCGAGTACACTGCCTTACGGTACACCAGCTTTGATTTCAAAACCAGCAGAGACGGAGCCATTACATCTTACAGCGAATTGCCTATTGTAAAGGTAAGATTCCATTAGTTTGTGGGTGTACTGTGGCAGTTTTTGCCGGATTTTGAACATCAGACCCTCCAGCCAAACTCTATCGAAAGCCTGGGCAACGTCGAGAAAGACAGCCGCACAGTATTCTTTTAGTTCGAATGCTGTTCGTATTTCGGATGTTATGCGATTGACTTGTTCAATTGTACCATGTTTTTCGCGGAAGCCGAACTGGTGTGAAGGGATTGTGTTCTCCGATGCCAGAAATGGTTTTTAATAACTGCAGTGATCTCATCCGATTGGAGTTCCGAGTACTCACTATCCGTTAATGTGCTCGAAGGGGGAAGTACAAATGAGTTTGATATTGGATTTGGCTGGAAAACCATTTTAAGATGTGTGGCAAATACGGATGGCCTCTCTTCATCACTGCGGGCCCATCCACCTGTTGGACCCCTTATCGGTGAAATTGTCTCTATAGGAGCGCTTAAAGTTGGGTGGGCTTTCCACAGAGGACGTTTAGTGCTGGTTGGGCTGAGCTTTTCTATGTATTTCCTTTGAGCCCAGCTTTCCTCTTGTCTTAACTCCTTGGAGAGGTTGCGATTGACATGCCTTAGGCGAAGTTTTGCTGCTAGTGATCTAGTAATCTGTCATTCTCTTCTTAGACGTCGTTTTTCCGTTACTGATTGTTCTATAAGTGAGGGCATGTTGAGTAGACACTCTTGCTGCAGCTCCCATCATCGACTCAAGTGCAGAGACGAACATGTCAATGTCCTCTGCAGCATCCAGTTTCGGCGAACAGTCAATGTGGGCACTCATGTACATTTTAAATTTAAACCAATTTGTTTGAGAAGATTGAGATTGGTGGGCAGTACAGGGCAGCCAATGTAGTGTTGCCGCAGCTGGTTTGGACGGTTATAGCAGTTGCTTGTGGGTGCTGTGTTTCAAATCTGTTGAGGAACGAATGCTTTATATGGTTTTTGATTAGGATACCAGTCCCGCCATGTGGTTTTCCGTCTAGATAGTTTGTTGCCTAGAAGGTATATTCTTTTATTTGAAAATTATTTTTTTATGTTGAATGTGTTTCCGATATCAGTAAAACGTCGATTTCACTTGAGTCTGTTAGCATTCCAAAGACATAGACGTAGGGAAGCCATTATTTATTCTCGATAAGCTTCTGGTTGATTCCGCATCAATTCCTGCATACAATAGGGCCTCTAAACCACTTGGAGTTTGCTGGCCAAGTTCTGGTGCGCTAGGTTGCGGATTCTGTAGATGGTGGAGTGACGGGGTCTCTGTAGCGGGCTCCATCTGTCCAGTTCGGAGCACACTAGCGAAGGATACACTAGAACTGTTTGTAGCAGGCATGTTAGATGATCTAACAGCCTTGGCGAAGAATACCCCCGGTGTAGTTTTAGAGGCGTTGACGGTGATTTTTGGTCCAGCTGGGGGTTTGCGCTCGTTTAGGTGTGATTTAAGATTCTTGAAGACAGGACATCCACTGTAGTTGGCCGTGTGGTTCCCTCTACAGTTACTGCATAGTCTAAGTGCGACGTTGTTTCTGTCCTTGGTGCAAATGCCATCTTTATGATGTTCGCCGCAGCTAACACACACTGACCTAAGATTGCAATTGTTAGAGGTGCCAGGTATTCCTGGCAGTTTTCACACTGCGGTGGTTGGTATCTCTTATGGGGCAATAGGAGCTGAAGGTGATAGATTGGGTGCACTTCATTTGGTTTCGACCGCTTTGCATCTGGTTGGAGCTCGATTTTAAAGAGTATTTGAATTTTGAAATGCGCGGGAAAAACGTGGCGCTTTTTGAATAAATGTATGTGCATATAAAAATGTTCAAACTTACATGATCAAGCTTAGCTGTATATTTATGTGAATAAATTTATGTTGATACATCAATGTATTTATATAAATATATTCAAGTGCACAATTATATTTTAATGCGTATATGTTTAATTGTTTATACTTGGAACAAAGTGTTTCAAGTTGAGCTCGTTGTATTAAATGATTATTTGTATGAATGAATGTATGAAATACAACTAACACCTATTCAAACTTATCCAGGTGAAATATTCAAAATAGACTTATACTCAACACAAAAAAAAAACATTTTAACAGCAATAGACAAATTTTCTAAATATACGCAGGTAAAACTTGTAAATTTAAAGGCAGCAAAACATCTAAAAGTACCACTATGCGAGTTTTTGATAGCTTGCGGAATGACAAAAACAGTAGTCAAGGATAATGAAAAAGCCCTTAATTCTGCGTCAATTAAATTCCTCTTGAATAATCAGTTAGGAAAAAATGTCCACACAACCCCACCATATACGTACTTCATCTAGCAACGGACAAATCGAAAGATTTCACTCAATTCACAGTTCCACTAACAAGAAACCAATACAAACATTCTTTGCAATAAACTTAGTACATTAAACTAAGAAATTAGTGCTTGAAAGGGAAAGAATTACAGGAAAAATTTTAAAGAAACAGAAGACAGTATCATAACAAAACAAAAAATCCTATAAAAATTTTTGTATCCAGGCGATATAGTCTACATTAGGATTATTTACCGTTTGGGTTCAAAATTAACACCAAAATATCAGAATATATATGGGACCTTCATGATCATTCACGTTGTAGAGTTAGAAAAATATCAACAGGCATTATCGGTATTGAAAGAAGTCGTTGAGAACTCAACAAGAACAAGTCCTTACGACCCTTTCTTAGTATATGAAATAACTCGTATCGAAAATGAAATCAAACAAATAAAGCCGATGAGATTCAGATGCTTACGTTCTCTCGACAAACTCGGAACAGCAAGGAAACGGCTCCAGGGTACCCCGGACTATGAAGATCACAGAATCGTGGTCGACAAAATAATTGAACAATTAAAAAACAATAATAAGCAAGAAATAATTAATAACTTGGTAGAAAATAAGCTAAACGACCAACACTAAAATTAATTAAATAACCAACACTTTGTTACTCAAAAGTAAACCCGAAACTAAATAACAAAATATAAGTCAAGCTTACTAAGAAAAGGGATTTACCAACATTATCTATGCAATAGATTGGGCTAAGGCCAATATAGTGAATTCCTTAATTTTATTTCCTTCAGAAATCAAGTCAATTGTGGAAGAAAGCCTAGCATTTGTAAATATCGAAGACCTAATCGAATTTACCGAAGTTAACATTGCATCAGATGGCAAAGTTCTTCTTTATGTTGTCAGTATACCTAGAGTAATCAAGTAAAATTGTAAAAAAAATTATCGCACGACCTATAAAATACAAAAAAACCATTGAAAAAATAGACTATGGACATATACTAAAATGTAACAAACAATATTTTGGGTTAACCAATAAGAATAAATGTAAAAATCAGAATAAAAAGATCTTACGTAAACTGGAAGATATATTTGCAATTAGAAATAAATGTATAGAAGCGTTATTTCACAGAAAACAGCCTAACTGCGAAGATACAAACAACCAACATGTCAATACAATTGGGATCAGATAAACAACACCATTGAACACCATTTATCATTGAAAATAATTAAGGAACTACATCTGAACAACACAGACAACTTACAGAAGATCCAGACAAATAATGCCATCATATCATCATCATACTAGATTATCTTAGCACTCCGAGGAAACAAGAAACAATGCAATCGTAGATCAGCAGAAAATAATCCAACAACTAAGGTGCCGGTTGCACCCATACAGTATGTGGTAGCGAACGGGAACGCCCGCTTTTTAGAAGGGACGAGTTAAAACTAAGCATACTATAAACCTATTAGCATTCCACTACTATACCATGCCGTCATTCCACACTCATCATAACTTTGCGATAGCAAAAAGTCAAAGCTTATCATAGAGGGCACCGCCTCAAATGTCATCCGATAACCATGAGACGCATGATAGCCATATGGATCGCCAGACTAAACAATCCTAAGGAATGGTGTCGAGCTCGGTACATCAGACGTCAAGCCGCCCAAAACAATACAGCGATAAACGAACCCCACTCAAGTGTTGAACCCTTCGACTCAGCAAGCGTCGCTGTAACAACGACACTCAGTAGCAGAGGCTTCCTCCAACCATAATCTATCTGTCTCAAATCAGTCTTAAGCCTGAGTTCAAATCATAAGTTAGTTGTCAGAATCTTCCAGTAATTTAAAGAATATTGTGAATGTAAAACGTAATAAAGAAATTTTGAATAAAACTTTATTTTTTTCTAACGTAAATAAAGGAAGTGTTTAATTGGCGCCCGAACAGGGACCCTGTGAATAAAAGCTTTGAGTGAAGTGACTAGTACCAGTGCCAAGTGCTAACCAAAATAACGCAAAATACACCTTACGGGTAAGCAAAAAACCGCTATACCTAAACTTCGCTAAGGTCAGACAGGGGAAAAAAACTATCGCTGCAAAAGCTCCTCTAGTATCCGTTCGGAGGAAAATTGGTATAACAATGTCCGGAGCGCTAGTACCACAGCATTGGAAAAGCGAGTGCCCCTACCAACCAGCCAATCAAAAACACCGAAATGAAACTTATATTACTACATGTTAAGAAAAGCAATAATTATGAAGTCCATAATAGTGAAATAAGAGAATTATAAAAGAACCAAAAACGAACGAAATAATACCTATTAAGTCCTTAATAACGAAATCTTGACATAATATCTATTAATATTTAGAACCAAAAAACACTTTTTAAAATATTTACATTTACTAACAACCATTCTGTGAATCGAAAGCCATTTCCATTAATGTTTTTTCTTTCTAATTCAACGGAATCGCTCCGCGAATTTGTTTATTCTTTCTTTCTAAATATCATGATTGCGTATTCGACGGGATCGCGCTGCGAACTTGTTTTCCAAATGAAATAATTCCCTTCTAATATCGAAGAGGACTAACGATAGTTGGGTGAAGGCACCAGTCCTTTAATAGGGCAGTGGTCAAACAGCCGCTACAGAGCCGCAGACAGCATTAACTTCAAGTTCTGCAAATAGAAGCATAGAAGCAGTATTCATAAGAGGCTTAGATGTAAGTATCGATAGACTATTGGCGGACAGAATGCAAAATTATATTGAATCCCTAAATTCATCTCAACTAGTAAGCCCAGGATATAGAGATCTAACCCTAAATATTTTGCGATCCTATTGACCATTCCGCTCTACATTGGTAGGCAATTTCGCAATGCATTTGGCAGAGTATTCTGATAAGCGTGATCTGGCTACACTAGAATACCAGTTATTTTCTGTGAGTCAGAAAAATAGACAGACAGACTTAGCTTGGCTTAGCAACCTCTTTATTTAAAACATGCATTGCAATTGATTGACTCCGTGGATAATCAAAATGCTAAAATCTCTATTGGCCTCGGCCATCAGCACCTTCGTCCAACCATAGCGCCTAAACCAGTGCAGAACCATGTATATACTGGCGGGTGCTAGTTCTTCCCCCTTGGACACACAATAACTCCAACTGGTACAACCCCAGACAGATGCAGAACACGATCATTACTCAGAGTAACAATAACCCAGCATTCTTTAATGCCCCACCAAGACTTTTCGTACCAAAACAGCAACCAAAGTGGAGATGGACGGCTCGACCATGACCAAGAAAGTAAATTACATGAATAGACCGAATAACAATCCTCCACAATCATTTCTTTTGAAAAGAGTAATTCACAGCCAGTTCCACATTATAGATGAAATACAAAAAAAAAAAAACATATGTCGGTAATTCTTTTCAGGAGGAGCCTCAAATTAATATGTCCGAACGTCAGTCCGAATATCAGGGCCAAGAGGATTACTTCCAAGTAGTTCCATACACCCAATTGTCGGAGTATTAACAACAACAAGAATATTTCACCTCTCATGGTGATGCGTCCGATTTAATTTAATAGACTATGGACATATACTAAAATGTAACAAACAGTATTTTGGGTTAACCAATAAGAATAAATGTAAAAATCAGAATAAAAAGATATTATTTAAACTGGAAGATATATTTGACATTAGAAATAGTAATTGTATAGGTGCGTACTTTTACAGAAAAAAACCTAACTGCAAAGATACCAACAACCAACATGTCTGTTTATGCCCAACGGGCAACACAAGAGTTTAGGGAGGCGGAAGCTTTCACCTTGCGCCGCTGTCCCGAAAATGCCCATCGCTCTCTCCACGAAAAGAACTCCCCACACTTCGCTCCAAGAGGGGCTTGATTCCCCTCACTTAGTTTAAGCTAGAGTTAAGTGTATTATACCTGTGACTGAATATACAATTCAAGACAAGAAACTCAAAAGGAGAAAATTCATTTAGCTGCCCCAGCCAGAAGGAAGTTCTGCCCCCCCTACGAACATTGGTCCTTCGAGTCGGATACCAAGATCCTCTCGAACCTTTTGCATCGGTGGAATTTCATACATACTTCAAGCTAAGTAATTTTTTTCCAAATTATATGTATATGAGTACATGTACATGCCTCTAGCATCCGTACCCATACTTACATACATATAAATAATTGTTTCCCTTGATTTTCCTAATCAAAGTAAAATTACTTTTGCGCTAATTTTTCCTCCTCAAAGGAGAGAAATTTTTGTTCCCCAATTTTTTCATACATATACTATATGTCCAGTACATAAGGCGCCATATTTGTTTGCCCATTTCAAGATTTTTTTATCGCACTTTGGCATATATAGGCCAAGTATATAAGGCTCCAAATTTATTTGCCTATTTCCAATATATATTTTGTCGCAATTTCCAAAATATTAACACATGTATGTATGTATTGAAACAAACCTACGAAATTCAAAGTGATCTCTGTATATGCAAGCAGAGTGTGTGAATGTGACATTTGTAACATAAATTACAAAAATTTATCCAGTGCTAAATTAAATTTCTAAAAAAAGAAAGGATTTTTGTGCAAATACAGTCCACTCCTGGGGAAAGTGTGTGCGCGAGTGAAAGGTGGTTCCAACGAAGAGAAAAAAATTTTCAATAAAGGCCACACTTAGACATTTCTTGTGTCCACCGACACCCTACAAAGTTGGGGCGTATGAGCTAGATACATCAAGGGAAATATAAAAATGATTAATTTGTATATAGAAATCCGATCCATTCACACCTCTGCATAATTCCATTCCATATTATTATATTTAAAAAAAAAAAAAATAATAATAATACTAACACATATTACATATGCACATATACATATGTATATATGCATATACCTATACAAATACTCCAACAAACATACTACATACTACAGTCAGTCACAAAAGTATTCGTCTCTAGGGTTCCCTAGAACCCTTATGCACGTTTTTGCAGGATGTTCAATAATAAATTCAATGGTTTTTTCACAGGATGGGGTAAATAAAATATTTATCTAACTCAATTTAACATACCTTTATTAAAAAAAACAATACTTCAAATTTTTTTCAAAACAAAACAAAAAATGAACAAAATTAAATTCCACAAAAGTATTCGTCTCTTCAGGATTTTCTCCTAAATCTAGATACTAAAGCTAATTCTAATATTTAGTATGCAGGCCGTTATTATCTATAATGGCCATCAACCGTCGGGGCATCGATTCCACCAGGTTGCGGCATCTCTCCTCTGGAATTTTTGACCATTCCTCAAGCAAAACTGCCTTTAGTTCCTTTTTTGAGGAAACCTTGTGCTCCTGGACTTTCAGCTTAAAGTGGGCCCATAAATTTTCGATCGGGTTGACATCTGGACTCTGGGGGGAGGGGCGTATTTAGCTGTTTCACTTTGTACAACAAACACATTTTGACCTTTCAGGCAGTATGTTTTGGGTCGTTGTCTTGTTGGAAAATTAAGTCCTCTTATCCAATGCCCATTTTACCTGCACTGGAGTGCAGATTCTCCTTGAGAATGTTCAAATACATTTCGGCATTCATTATTCCGTCAATAAAAATCAATTTGCCAACCCCCAAACTAGCACAGATCCTCCGCCGTGCTTAACAGTTGGTTTTATGTTTTTTTGTTTCAGAGCTTCGCAAGGCTTACGCCAGACTTTTCCATCGCCGTCCGATCCGAATATATTGAATTTACTTTCGTCACTAAATATGACGTGCTCCCAGTATGCTAAATCTTTCGTGGGTTTTTGCAAAGTCTAGACGCTTCGACGCATATATATATACATATTTTCCACACATAAAATTTTACATATTCATATTCATATCCATATACATATACTACAAAATTTTTATTTTTTTAAACACAAATATATATTTTTCAATCACCGCGAACAAAATCCCGCTTAACTCCAGTACATAAGCACAGCTGCAAGCTCATGTGCCAAAGACCGGCACAAAGCAAACGACCAAAATTAGCTGTGCTGTATAGCAGGCACTTTGTGGGGTATATATGCTTATTAAAAAATTTGTGTTCCGCGCCCCTTTTTTATTTCCGAATATTAGAATTTCTGTTCCATTTCCGTTTCGGTTCAGAGAGCAAAATTAATTTGCCATTCCTAGGGTTCTTTGGCAGCGTTCCAAATTATCCCAACCGTACCAACCCGTTATGTGGGTTTTTTTAATCAATTTCAAGGCTTTGCTTGAGTGGTTTGTAGTGTTCCAGGTTTTCCAAAACGTTCCAGTTTGTGTTTTTCGCTAATTTTCAAGCCGTGCCAAACCAGCTCATTATTTATAACCGCCATTCTGTGGGGTTATGAGCACGAGGCCGCCAAAGCACCATAAAGAGGCTAAGACCACTGCGGCCACGCGCAAAGCTTCTCTACTCTACTACTTCTCCGTTACAAGCGTTTTCGACCTTTTCTAGTCCATTAACTCTCCCGTCCGCACCATTAAGTTCGACTTCTCAGCAATTCCCCGCAGAGCCACGTCGAGCAGACCAAAAAAAAGGTCAAGCCACTGGTACCACCTCCACAGATTTTGGTAATCGGCCCAAGAGTCACTCGGTCCGAATCCAAAAAAACTTTAGTTGCTTCCACCATGGCCGTCGTGATCGAGTACGAGCAGAAATATGAGAAATAAGAGGCACTCCCAGATACTAAAGACGGTAGCTCTGTAAATTTAGCCATCCAAGCTAAATATGACAAATGCTATCAAGTTTACGAGCGATGCATGGCTCGATTAAGCGAGCTTATCCATGAAGCGTCTGCTTCTACTCCTCCAAACAGTCATGGGTCTACCTCAACACCAGCAGAACGAGGCTGTCGACTGCCACCCATAGACACAGAAGTCTTTACGGGAGATTACCTAAAATGGCCCACCTTCCTTGATTTGTTTACGGCCATTTACATAAGCGATTCGAATTTCCCAGTTGAAAAGCTGTATCATTTCTTAGCGAAAACGAGGGGTGAAGCCAACCTCATTGTAGCAAAATTCCCGCTTACAAATGATAGTTTTGAAACGGCATGGAATGCACTCAAACAGCGTTTCGAAAATAAGCGACTTATCGTGAACAGCCAATTCCGAGCACTTCTTGACCTGTCTCGAATTTCCCATGAGTCCGGAAAAGCATTACTAGATTATCAGAATGCTCTGCAGGCATCCATTCGTGCTTTTGAGCACTGTGGCCTACCAGTTACCACTTGGGGAGACATGTTCGTATTTTTCTGTTCCATCAAATTGCCGAAGATCACCCTTTCACTGTGGGAACAATCTTTTGGAGATAAGACTGCCATTCCAGAGTGGAAAACGATGGACGATTTCCTCACCGAGCGGTTTCGTACGCTCGAAGCGGTTGAAAATACAACTGCAATGGCTATTTCGGTTCCCACATCGAAACCTCCACGAAATCCACTTTCAATCACCCGAAAGGCTAATACATTTGAAGCCAAGGTGACCACCAAACCAAAGTCCTGTGATCTCTGTATGAAGGAGGTGCGTAGATGTTCCCGCTTCCTTCAGATGTCGGTGCCAGAGAGGGTGGCTTACATAAAGAAAAAGTCCCTTTGTCTGAACTGTTTCGCAAGAGAGCATCGAATCAAAAATTGCCCGAGTCAACACAATTGCTTCACATGTAAGGGGCGTCACAACATGCTCTTGCACAAGGACGCCCAGCCGGAGAATACTCCAACGCCGGTCCCAGCACAGCCCAGTTCTCACAATATTGTCCGGATATACTTTACCTCTGAGGCAAGGTCCTCACGAGATAAGTCGCTAGGTACAGCCATCGTGGACTTTTGGAACAAGGGCACTACTTATCCATCACGTGCGTTATTAGACCCGACGTCGGAAGCCATTTTTATATCCGAAAGAATGTTCCGGCTCATAAAGTTACCATTCCATACTGTCAGGGACGAAGTGACATGCATTAACGGGAAGGTCAATAGAACCTTGAAGGTCACATAAGCATTCGGTCATCGCATGGACCTCCAGTCCAGAGAGAAATATAAGCTTTTGTCTTGTCCCAAGTTGCTGATGATTTGCCGTCATGTACGATAGCCCAAGCCACACTTGAAGGAATGCCCAATATTCCTCTAGCCGACCACTCCTTTAGATTAAAGGCGAAGATCGATCTAATTCTTGGCATTGATGTCATACCAGCGGTGACCCTTTCCGAAGTGTGCGGATCTTTAATGGCTCAAGAGACGAGACTCGGTTGGGTCATTTGAGGCCCGTTGCAAGGGGTCCCCGTTAGTTGGTGTGCCGATTCACCACGAGAGTCGCTGTAAGCAGAGAAGAGGCACTTGAGACTCTTCTCACAAGGTTTTGGGAGGTGGAGGATCTACCGGTCAAACCGGTAGAAGATTCTGATTCTGTTTGCGAGGTTAATTTCCAGAAGACCACAAAAAGAGATGTTTCGGGGAGATATATGGTCTCACTTCCGTTTCGAGACCCAACCAACATCAACATTGGTCACTCCAGACCAGGGGCAATGGCTCAATTCCTAAAAAACGAAAGCCGTCTCCTAAAAAATATTCCCGCAAAAACTGAGTATGACTCCGTCATCCAAGAGTATTTGGACTTGGGCCATATGCGTCAGGTGTCATTTGACGGCAGTAATAACAATTTTTATTTGCCACACCAAGCAGTTTTCAAGCCCGACAGAACCACAACAAAAGTAGGTACGTGTAGTCTTTAATGCGTCTAGCAAGTCAATGACATACTTTACCCGGATCCGGTACTTCAATCTGATCTCACTACTCAGATTCTCAAGTGGCGTTTTTTCCGAGTAGTTTTCAATGCCGACATCACAAAAATGTACCGCCAAACTATGTTCGATCCAATCCATACGCCATTTCAGAGTATCCTGTTCGAAACAAAGAAAGGCAACTTGGTGATTACGAGCTTAATACAGTCACGTTCGGCATTAACTTCCAGTTGATAATGCTGGGGCATTTTATTGGTCAGATTTCACCGTCGTACTGTCGTGGTTAAACAAGCCACAAGTCCTGGCGGCGAGCGACACCACTCCCACTAGGCACTACCTTAGAGAATCGGGTAGTGAAGGTCCACGTCGCGATCGCTTATCCAGCCAACGATATACTGTCTCGTTTTTCCAATCTAACACGTGCCTTACGAGTGGTATCATATGTTGTCCGTTTCGGCAGAAAGTGTCAAAAACTTCCAAACGATTACTCCGGGGAGGTGACCTCCAACTAGATCAATCAAGTACTCCAGGCGTTGATGCAAGTCACTCAGCGTGACTTGTAGAAATCTCTGCCCACGTCTAGCACCATTCTCAATTTGAATCCGTTCATTGACGCATCAGGTATGATACGAGCATGTGGGCGCGTGCAACAAGCAGCGGCCCTCAGTTACGATGAGCGTAACCCCATTCTACTGTCAGTCGAAAGTCCATTGTCCCGGCTGTTGGTGCTTTTCACGCATCAGATCTCTCTCCATGGGGGCAGTCAACAGGTAGTCCGTCTCATCCGACAGAGATACTGGATTCCAAGACCGAATCTAGTCAAATCGGTGGTCAATTCATGCAAGGTCTGTGTGATTTACATAAGAAGGCTGCAATCACAGCTAATGGGCACCCTTCCGTCCCAGCGAACCACTTTCGCACTTCCTTTCACGACCACTGGGATAGATTTCGCAGGTCCTTTCGACCTCAAGAGTTTCACCGGCCGCGCCTGTCGCATATTAAAGGGATATGTGTCTGTCTTTGTTTGTTTTTCCACCAAAGCCATTCACCTTGAGGAAACTTCGGATTTAAGTATCGAAACATTTTTGGCAGGACTCGCTCGCCTTGTATCGAGGCGAGAGTGTCCCGAGCAAGTGCAGTCCGACAACGGTAAAAACTTCGTAGGTGCATTCATAGTGCTTGATAAAGATTTCCTAAGGTCTAGTTTTAAAACTCTGTTCAACAAGGCCACTTCCAACCAAAAGTATACCTTTGAAGAGTTCTCTACTCTGCTTGCCAAGGTAGAGGCTTGTTTGAACTCGCGGCGGATTTCTCCTATGTCTGAAGACCCCACCGATTCTTTGGCTTTGACCCCAGGCCATTTCCTAGTGGGCGGTCCATTGCTATCCGTCACGGAACCTGAAATCAAGGATCAGGTTCCGTCTATTATTAACCGGTGGCAGCGTCTGAAGGCTGTGAGTCAGCATTTCTGCACCCGGTGGAAAGAGGAATATCTAAAGGAGCTACATAAGCGCATTAAGTGGCGATTCCCTTCTAAAAATCTTGAAGTGGACGATCTGGTGGTACTTAAGGATGACAATCTTCCATTTAACGAATGGCGTCTCGGGCGAATCCACCAAACGTACCCTGGCAGTGACGGCAACGTCCGCGTCGTCGATCTGCTTATTGCTCGCGGTGTTGAAAAGCGTCCAGTCGCAAAGCTGATCTTTCTTCATCCAGAAGAATGAATTCAAACTCATTAGGTAAAGTTACAGTAGCGTCCTCCCAAATAAGAAGGGCCGAGCTGCCAGTAGTAATATGTGTATTCTATATTCCTACATTAATCCGATTTTTCGTTATTTGTGCCGGCAGCTTCCTGATATCCATCAATCTGCATCCCGTTTCTATGGCTCCGAGGCCACGTTCAGTAGAGACATCGAAGAAGGAGCGCAGATCTTCGCGAGGAACTGAGTCCTTCCGTTGCAGAGTCTGTCGCGGAATCCATTCTCTGAAGCGATGCCGTCGCTTCTTTCGGCTTAATGTAAAGAAGAGGATGAGGGCAGTGCTCGCCAATAATTACTGCGCCAATTGCCTGGCCCATCAACACTCCGAGGGAAGCTGTCTAAGCGGTGATAGGTGCCGCATATGCAAGGAGGACCACCACACGATACTCCATTTCCACGAGGAGCCACGTCGACGCACCCCACGCTCCGTCGTACTGCGAGTCAACCCTGTGTCCTCCAGACGAAGGATCGCACCAACTCCAGCGTCCGATCCTAAGCTGACACTGGCCACACTGCTGCAGCACCGCAGGTCATGCTGGAGGAGAGTCTACCCGGGGTTGGCGGGCGGCCAATTGCGATGCGCACAGTCTTCGGCTGGACCCTGCCCGGAGCGTGCCATCAGACTGCCTGGGTCTTGCACTCCTGCAAGGGGGGGGAGAATGTTTATTCCCAACGGGCAATACAAGGGTTAAGGGAGGCGGGATCTTTCACCTCGCGTTGCTCTCCCGATGATGCCCATCGCTCTCCTTACGAAAAGAACTTTCCACACTTCGCTCCAAGCGGTGCTTGATTCCCCTCTCTTAGTTTAAGCTAGGGTTAATTGTATTATACCTGTGACTGAATATACTAGTGAAAGGAAATTTCTGCGTGCCTACATTTTTTACAAGAAATTCAAAAGGAGAAAATTCATTTAGCTGCCACAGCCGAGGAAACAAGAAACAATGCAATCGTAGATCAGCAGAAAATAATCCAACAACTAAGGTGCCGCTTGCACCCATACAGTATGTGGTAGCGAACGGGGACGCCCGCATTTTAGAAGGGACGAGTTAAAACTAAGCATACTATAAACCTATTAGCATTCCACTACTATACCATGCCGTCATTCCACACTCATCATAACTTTGCGATAGCAAAAAGTCAAAGCTTATCATAGAGGGCACCGCCTCAAATGTCATCCGATAACCCTGAGACGCATGATTGCCATATGGACAATCGCCAGAATAAACAATCCTAAGGAATGGTGTCGAGTTCGGTACATAAGAGGTGAAGCCGCCCAAATCAATTCAGCGATAAACGAACCCCACTCAAATGTTGAACCCTTGGACTCAGCAAGCGTCGCTATCAACAACGACACCCAGTAGCAGAGGCTTCCTCCAAACATAATCGATGTCTCAAATCAGTCTTAAGCCTGAGTTCAAATCAAAACTTCGCATAGCTCCGCGGAATTCATTCCTTGTGAATACAAACTTCGAGTGAAGTGACTAGGACCAGTGCCAAGTGTTAACCAAAATAACTCAAAATACACCTTACGGGTAAGCAAAAAACCGCTATACCTAAACTTCGCTAAGGTCAGACAGGGGAAAAAAGTATCGCTGCAAAAGCTCCTCTAGTATCCGTTCGGAGGAAAATTGGCATAACAATGTCTGGTTCCGGAGCGCTAGTACCTTGGAAAAGCGAGTGCCCCTACCAAAAAGCCAATCAAAAACACCGAAATGAAACTTATATTACTACATGTTAAGTTGAAAATAAGAAAATCACAAAAGAACCAGCAAAGCAATAATTATGAAGTCCATAATAGTGAAATAAGAGAATTATAAAAGAACCAAAAACGAACGAAATAATACCTATTAAGTCCATAATAACGAAATCTTGACATAATATCAATAAACATTTAGAACCAAAAACACTTTTTAACATATTTACCTTTACTAACAACCATTCTGTGAATCGAAAGCCATTTCCATTAAAGTTTTTTCTTTCTAATTCAACGGAATCGATTCGCGAATTTGTTTATTCTTTCTTTCTAAATATCCCGATTGCGTATTCGACGGGAACGCGCTGCGAACTTGTTTTCTGAGTGAATTAATTCCCTTCTAATATCGAAGAGGACTAACGATAGTTGGATGAAGGAACCAGCCGCTACAGAGCTGCAGACAGCATCAACTTCAAGTTCTTCAAATAGAAGTATAGAAGCAGTATTCATACGAGGCTTAGATGTAACTATCGATAGACTATTGGCGGCCAGAATGCAAAATTATATTGAACAACTAAATTCATCTCAACCAGTAAGCCCAGGATATAGAGATCTAACCCTAAATATATTGCGCTCTACATTGGTAGGCAATTTCGCAATACCTTTGGCAGAGTATTCTGATAGGCGTGATCTGGGTACACTAGAATACCATTATTATTCGAGTACGAGATTTTGCCCCAAAAAAGTGCGGGTATTTTTTTCCACTTGCTAAAATATCCAGTTTACCTTTAACCGAACCTTTTCATGTGTGAGATTATACTGTAAATAAAAATCATAGTTTTAAACGAAGTTCCCGCGCGTTTTAATTATTTACCAGCTCACCGACCAGAAGAAATTGGCACCCGCCAACTATTTGTATTTTTTTTTGATCCTTCCGCCCCTCAACGAACATTGGTCCTTTGAGCCGGATATCCTTCGGCTCCTCCAGCTTGCATCGGCGGAATTCCTGATAAGTACAAAATTTTTTTATTCGCATTTCATATGCCCCTACATACTAATAAAAGTGTGAGGTTTTCCTGCTTTTCAATATGCGACCTACGCACTTTTATATACTTGTATGTACATACCTGACCTGTTCCAAGGTTACATGGTAGTTCTCAATCCTTAGTGTGTTTGTGCAACATTTTTTTTCCATTCCACGACCACTAATTTTTTGTTTTCACTTGTCCAATTCCACTTTTATTCACCCACACGCACATGTATTTTCCACAGCTGTTTGCCAAGTCCTCGTAAACGTTTAAAAGACAAAAATTATTAAAGTGTTATATTTAAAAAAAAAAAAATTGTAATTAAAGTGTTCACATACACATAATCAATTTCGGTGTCGCAAATGTACTTAACAAAAAACAGGGGGGAGGAAAGGAACCCAACAACCAACTAAATAACAAATTACGTACGTTTTTGTGAGCAACGCGCGTGTATACATACATACATATACTTACCTGTGCACTTACGCATGTATGTACATATATCAAAGCATTTGTCCATATGCACTGATCGTTTGTTCTTTTCCTTTCGCGCACAACACTCGTTGTGTCTAAACGCGTTCGTTTTTGTTCTTTTTTTTTCCTTCTCCGCCCAACCACAAAAAAATTATTATATTATAATTAATAAACAAAACCAAAAACCAAATATATAAACAGTGGTCGGCAGCTGTTTTCGGAGTAGTGGTGACACGTGAGTCGTGATATCGATAGGAGAGGAGAAATTAGGTGATAAAGGTTGTTAAAAGAGGGAACACAAAAATGTAGCGTTTCTAGTAATTTGGTAGAAATGACTTCGCCGTTGACTAGTTTATGGAAAAAGAGAATGCCAAAAACGAGCCTATGGTTATAAAGTGAAGGAAGATTAATAAGAAGAAGTCTGTCAGAATAAGAAGGTAGGCGAAAACTCGGGTCCCAATTTAGACCGCGTAGCGCAAACTTAAGGAATTGCTTCTGTACCGATTCAATACTACGCTAGCGAACATTATATTGAGGGTTCCACACTGGCGAGCAATATTCTAGAGTAGGGCGAACTAACGAAGTGTATAAAACCTTTGTTACATAGGGATCATCAAATTCTTTGGCCCAACGTTTAATGAAGCCAAGAAGGCTGCATGCTCTAATCACAATTGAAGAAATATGAACATCAAATAAAAGTTTTCGGTCAAAAATAACGCCTAAGTCTTTGAATGATGGTACACAATCTAACAGAACAGACTTAATAGAGTAATGAGCTAGGAGCGGAGACAAACGACTGAAAGTCATAAAAGAACACTTAGAGGCATTAAGGTGTAATTTATTAACGTGGCACCAATCACAAAACGCATCGAGATCTGATTGCAAATACTGTTGGAAAGAAGGATCATTATAGGAATAACAAATCTTGAAGTCATCCGCAAACATGAGCACGCGTGAATTAGCCAAGGCCAAAGGCAAATCATTTATAAACAATGTAAATAATAGTGGGCCCAGATGACTGCCTTGGGGTACACCTGACGTAACTCGAACAGTTTTAGATATCGAGGAACGAAAAGACACCTCTTGGGTTCTGCCAATAAGATACGACTTTAACCAAGCCAATAGTTTTGGGGAAAAACCCATGATGTTAAGTTAAGCGAGAAGCATAGAATGATCAATCGTATCGAAAGCCTTACTAAAGTCAGTATAAATAACATCAGATTGACACTTTTTACGGAAGCCATGGTGTACAAGGGTAGTCAATTCTAAAAGGTTGGTAAGCGACGAACGACCTTTCATGAAACCATGCTGACAAGGAGAAATAGTGGATCTGGATAGATGTTAAAGGGAAGACGTAATAATTTTCTCAAACAGTTTGGCAATGCCACGTTAGTTGGAAACATCCGATTTGCCACCCTTTTTAAAAAGTGGAATAATAAAAGACTCCTTCCAAAAATCAGGAAAGCTACAAGTCTCACACGATATAAAGAATAACCGAGATAAAGGCTTACATAGGGAAATCGAACACATTTTAAGGATGCAACTAGGTAGACGTTATAGATGACAAGCTAGAGATAATACAGTCTTCAGTAATACTAGGAAAAAACATACAATTTAAATGTGGAAAAGGTATAGGGTGTGGGATCCGAAAGAGTAATAGAATAAGTCGACTGAAAGAATTTAGCAAACAGATCTGCAATATCTGAATCATTATTAGCAGTCTGATCATTAAGTCTGAAGGACTACCTTAATGTACTAACATTAGAGCGTCTTTTGGAATTGACAAAGTTGTAAAATCTTTTGGGGTTCTTATAAAATTCAACCTTACAGCGAACGAGATAATTGTTGTAGCATTGAGTATTTAAAAGACAAGATTGAGATTTGGCTATACAATAATTTGATTTAATGTTACGGAGATTAGACAGCCTACGTGTGAACCAGACTAGCGCGCTGGAGACCGCAGAAACATTCACAAAAGGAACGCATTTATCAATTAGAGAATTAAAATCGGAGTAGAAAAACTTCACTGCACAATCTATATCGCAGCACTCAAATAGAAATGACCAATCAAATACAGCACTAACAGTGGGATCAGAGACAAAAACAAGATCACGGATTCTTTTAGAAGAGTTAAGGAAAGAATTCACCTGATTTGGTGGACATTCAAGTAGGCTATCAAGAAAAACATGTTGAGATGAAGGAATTAAGAAAGATAGGTAAGTTACAATCACCTAAAACTATAAAAAAATCACGATCTTTAAGACGACTAAAAATAGTTCGTTAAGCATGGTGCACGTAGATCATGATATCAGAAGCTGAAGGAATATATTGTGAGGAACATTAAAGGTATTAATAATGTCCCACATAACAAGGAAGCAGCAACACAATACAAACACTACAATAATATACCAGATACAAGATACAGTCGAGACACAAACCATCGGAGTCACGATCAAAGCGTTCGATATACGCGCATGCACAATTGGGACCGGTCGAACTCAATCGAGGCATACGATACACGATCAAACACAAGTATGGCCAATCGAACCACAAGCAACCGCTGACAAATTTTGTCCAAGCGGGAAGATGCGTGGGAGGCGTAACCCAGAAAATCGGCTACAGCCGAAAAACGAAAGCGCCAGTGAGACGAATCTTGAGGATTCGCCAGGAAACGTAAAAGAAAGGCCATAGGATCTATCCTATGGCCAATTAACGTTCCAGAGATATTCTGAAGAGGGAGATACAAGTCAAAGTATCTACATTACAAGTCTGAAATAATAACCAGCGGAGACACAAGGAACAAGAGAAGGACTGGAGCAAGCAGCAAGGGACCCACACCATAGTCAACGCTGCCCAAAATCGAGACTTCTTCAGAGAAATTAGTCATACCCAGCCGAGCCCAAAGATATTATAAATAAATACCTGCTTTAAAACCATTAACCAAACAAACGGGTTCTAATTCCACCAGGGCACAAAATAAATTTTGTTGTGCCGAACCTAGCCCAAGAGATATTGGAAATATACCAAGGGACGAGAAAGGATCGTTACGATATGAACAAGAGATATAAAGGCTAATGTTAGAACATGTAACTTGGACGCAAATAAACTCAACACCTAAGGGGAGATCAATCGGCACAACATTTGAACACAGATTCGAGTTGACAGCAATGAGTACTCCACCGCCACAACGACCACCACGATCAATCTTATAAGAAATAAAGATATTAGAAAGAATTTCATTATCCAAAACAGAGGAGTTATGCCAAGTTTCAGAGAAAACTAATAAGACAGCCGAAAAGGTTTGGCTATCACAGAACAGTTTCGAGAGCTTAGTAAGAAATCCTCTTACATTTTGATAATGAATGCAAAGACTAGACGTTATTAGTTTTTTGAAGTAGAAGATAAATTAGGAAGGTGGACGGGCAACGGACGAGAGCGCTTATTGGGCGCAAACTCGTGCAGAAAAATTAGGGTCAACCATAGCTGAGAAGTACTCATTTGGTACTGTAATTTTGAAAGAGAAGATTTCGCGAGGCCTAGAAAACTTAAACTGTTGAATTTAAACCTTAGCAGGGCATATATTACCAATGTAAGGTGCCACAGACGACTCAGAAGTATCTGGAGCAAGCCTAGAGATAAATAATTGTTTGCGATGAGGCACTACAGTTAGTGGAGGCGGAGGAGCATTGGGATCCGCAAGTGATTGAGAGCCAGCATGATCCTGTAATTGATCACAGTTCCCGTGAGGGATAGATTGAGGTACAAGGGCTTATAAAGGGACCTTCAATCTGAAAAGAAGAGCATAAAGAGGGACAAGAAGATGGTGTAGGCGAAAGTAAAATTGGAGACGAAGTAATAGAGAGAGCTGGCGACTGCTTACGAGGCAACTCAAGGGTACATTTCTTGTGCAAATTCTCAGAAGGTGGAACAAACTTGAATTGCGACAATAAATGTACGCTTTCTTGTTTAAGGAAGATTCCTATACATACGGCAAAAATCAAGCTGCTGGCTGGCACAAGATGGGCAAGTCCAGCGCATTAAGCCAAGCTCAGGCTTAGACACAGACAAACCAGAAACTTTGTCGTAGTCACGGCCATTGAGGCCAGCACATTTTAATTGAATAAGATTATCGCAGAGCCAATAAGATATTGCTCTATACTGATCATCAAAACGATCAGAATGCTTGCAAGTAGGTAGACAACAAGCCATTGAAAAGCCAAAAGAAACACAAGGCAAAAAAAATATATATATATAAGAATATATAGAAAAATTTAAATACACAGCACAAAGATAATTATTGATAAATAATCAATAATTACAAATAAAACAAAGAGACAGTTAGAGTGCACAGCACAACAGAAAGTGCAAGAACAGTTATAAGCCGAGCTTTGAGAGGCGGCCTTACAAAAGTGATTACGCGGGAGAGAAGCTGAGCACAAGCACAAAGCAGAGAGAACAACAAAGCCACTAGCACTGATGGTATGATGGAGGCGATGAGGGGAGCGACTGCAGAAGCAATGACGAGATAGAAAAATACCAAACAGTAATCACGAAAAAGAAAAAACTGTTTAAACTGATTAATTTGGCGAATTATGGAAATAAAACACAAGGGTGTCAAGGAAACAACACCAGCGAAAGCGAAAACAAACTAAGCACAATTAAAAATTGAGAGAAAACAATAAATATTAATAAAAACTCAGGAGCTATGCAAAAACACGACCGTCACGTCATAGAGCAGAAAGCTTTCGTATTAATCATAACTACCAAGGGCTGCTCCAGTGCGCATAATTGCCATACCTGCAAGGAACGTCATCATACTCTGTTGCATCCTAGTGATGTGTCCGTGTCCTCGCCGTCCGCTGCGCAAGTCCCACCATTCAGCGCCACAGAGCGTCTGTCCACGAGCAACCAGCTCACAAATGCTCAAAGTTATTTTGCATCTACCCCAGGCAGAGGGCTCTTAGGCACTGCGATTGTCACTCTGCACCATCCCGGTCTGGAGCACCATATTCGTGCGTTAATCGGCTCTGGGACCTATTCAACTTTTCTCTCCGAGCGTGTCTTCAACATGGTCCAGCCCCCTTTTATCCAGTAGACGCCGCGGTTACTGGCATGGGCCAGAGTGATGGAGGATGCGCCGACAAGGTGTGTCTGCTGATGCTGTCCCCTCCGTGTGACAGACTGAACAAGATCGAGGTCTCCGCCCTGGTCGTATCCAAATTGTCAGGGGTCATATTAACGGCTCCATTCCTTAACACGGTTCCGCCGCAGTGCCTCGATCGCCCCCTGGCTGACCCGTACTACAACAAGCCCGCGCCTATTGATAAGATTATCTGTGTAGACCTGTTTCCCCACATCCTCGGAGAGCGGCAAAGCTTAAGGTACTCCTCACCAAGTTTTGGGAGGTGGAAGACATTCCCGCAAAGCCGAAAATGGAGGATGACGTATTCTGCGAGCGGAATTTCCAGGAGACCACCCCTTTGTCCCTACCGTTCAAAGGTCCGAATAGCGTCGACTTGAGTCATTCAAGACCGATCGCGCTGGCTCAATGCCTGCGGAATGAAGCACGTTTTATCAAGGATCCCGTCCTAAAAACGCAGTACGATGCCATTATTCAAGAGTACGAAGAATTGGGTCATACGATTCGGGTGACGCCGCCTCAAGATGGGAAAAACTTCCATCTCCCCCATTACGGGGTGTTTAAGCCTGATAGCAACAACACCAAGGTACGCGTGGTATTTAACGCGTGGAGCCCCTCCACACGAGGCGTCAGTCTTAACGATGTCTTGCACACCGGGCCGATCTCATGCTCCTCAGGCCGATCTCATGCTTCAGGTACTGAATTGGCGGTTCTTTCAGTTCGTTTTCAACGCTGACATAACGCAGATGTATCGACAAATCCGAGTCGACGCCAGGCATACCCCTTTTCAGCGGATCCTCTACCGAGATCGTTCCTGCAGTATCCAGGATTATGAGCTATAAACGGTCACGTTTGGGATTAACTGCGCGCCATTCTTGGCGCTCCGAGTCCTTTTACAATTGGCACGAGATGTGCAAGCGATGTACCCTCAGGCGAGCGAAATCCATCTGCGTCTTTGTGTGTTTCAGCACTAAGGCAATCCATCTCGAGGCTACCTCCGACCTCACCACTGAACGATTTCTCGCAGCCTTCTTTCGGTTTGTCGCACGGAGACACTGGCCACAGCGCATTTACTCCGACAATGGCAAACCCTTTGTAGGGGCCTCGAAAGCGCTCGAAAAAGACTTCCTGGACGCCACCAAGCTTAACATAATGATCCTGGCATTTCATTCCGCCGAGCGCCTCCCATATTGGAGGACTGTGGGAAGTAGAGGTCAAAAGTTTTAAGACCCTATTTTACAAGTCCTCTTCTACTGTCAAGTACACGTTCGAGGAACTTTCCACGCTCCTGTGTAGGATCAAGGCGTGTCTAAACTCCAGGCCGATTTCTCCCATGAGCGAGGATCCAGAGGATCTGCTGGCACTAAGCCCGGGACACCTCCTGATTGCAGGACCGCTCTTACCTATTGCGGAACCGGAGATTCTGGTCGAGCCTATGTCGCTAATCAACCGATGGCAGCGACTGAAGGCAATCCAGCTGGTTTTCTGCCGCCGCTGGAAAAGTGAATACCTCAAGGAGCTCCACAAACGGAATAAGTGGAAATCACCGGCTCTCAGTCTCCAGACCGGCGACCTTGTGATCGTGTCCGAAGATAATCTCCCCTCCAACGAGTGGCGCTTAGGGGAATTGAGCGTGCTCTGCCCGGGGCTGACGGTCTCGTCCGAGTAGCTGATGTCACAACAGCGCATGGGTCTATCTGAAGACCCGTAGCGAAGCTCATCCTGTTGCAAGACAACAGGAGTCCTGAGCCTAAAACCCCATAGTGACTCCCAATTCCTCTATGTTCCGTCCGAATGTCCTCGTCTCCGTGCATTTTGTTCGTTCCCATGCATCGACTTATCCACTTTCCCCTCCGTAATTTCTTTCGTTGCAGTTCAGATCGCCCCTCCATAGCGACATGGCCCCACGCGTCTGCAGCACCACCGCAGCAAACGATCTGCTCCACATAGGACGAACGCGTGCCGATGCCGGGTATGTCGGGGGGGTTCACGCAATCAGGCAGTGTCAGCGCTTCCTGAACCTCCGAGGGGAAAAGCGGCTTCGGGCGGTGCTCGATATAGCCGACCAACCACCAAAACAACGCTCCCTAGCCCGGCGTCGCAGCCAGTCACCCTCCCCCGGACGTGATGCACCGCCGCCACAACCCCGTTCCCGATCATCTTCCGACCGCTCCGCTTCTCCAGAAGGCGCACCCGAGATCTCTCTCTCCTCCCTGCTCCACGCCAGGACGACGACTGTCATGCCAACAGCAGTCCTCCGGTTGAGGAATGGCGCGAAATCCTTCGAGACCCGCGTCCTCCTCGATGCGTGTGCGGCTGAGAGCCGCATCAATCTGTCATTTGCCCGGCACCTGGGGTTGGCTGTGACCAAGGTCGGGGTCGACCAAGCCTGCACGGCCGTCCTCGAGTCCAGGTCTGACCGTACGTTCCGGCCGAATGTTACATTCCGGGTCGAAGAGGACCTGCGCATCCGGACTCCCATCAGGGAAGTGTCGGCGGCGGTCCGTAAGAAATTCGCCACCCTGATCCTGGCCGACTCCAATTTCTATCGGCCGGCGTCGGTGTTCGTGGTGCTCGGGGCAGACCTCTATCCTGAGGTCATCCAAACAGGCTGTGTGCCCGGTCATAGCGGTACTCCCGCAGCCCAGAGCACAGTGTTCGGATGGGTCGTCTCCGGCTCCTGTGGGATCTAGGCGCTCCAGGACGCTGCCGTCCCCCATCCTACATGTGTCCAGGGGGGCGGTATGTTCACGCCACCGGGTGAACAGCAGTGAGCGGCGAAGAGCAGTGAGGAGTGAGGAGGGGTTTTTGATCCTCGGCGGCTACGGTCACTCTGGGAGGCGTGACTTGATTTTTCTGATGGACATCGCCATTTATTCTGGTACGAGATTTTTATTCGAACACCCGTTCTTTTCTCCTTGCATTCGAAACTCCTGTACATATATTAAAAATCGAACCATTTCGTGTGTGTCGGGTTATCTGTAAATAAACTTAATATATTATTTCATCAGCTAACCATACCACGAGAAAATTGGCAGCTGCACCCTGTTGACTAGGTTTGTATTGTTGGCATATTGTGCACTTTCCCACAAATGTCCTGATATCTTGATGCATTCCTGGCCTGTAATATCTCGATGCAGTTCTGGCCATAGTTCGCCTGTTTCCTGTCTGCCCTGCCGCTGTGGAAGTATGGTTTTCGACCATCACTTGGTTCCGTAGCGCTTTTGGCACACATAATTCCCATGATACCACCTCTTCTTGGCCCTCTCTGTGCGGAATGTTCCTGTATTTTCTATTTTCTATCATGTAATCCAGATATTTCAGTGGTTGTTGTTTTATTTTTCCCATTATGTCTTGAATCCACCTACACTTTTTGTTTGCTTGTCGTAGTCTGGCACCATTGCCCATTGGTTGTCTTGACAAGGCATCGGCGACAAAATATTTAATTCACCATTTCGATATGCTATTTCAAAATAATGTTGTAGTTCCAGTGCCCATCGAGCTATACGGCCCGTGGGGCTCTCTATACTATTCAACCACTTCAACGCCATGTGATCTGTTACCACTTTAAATCGGTATCCTTCGAGATATGGTCTTAATTTGCGTATTGCCCATACTATAGCTAGGCATCCCTTTTCTGTTGTTGAATAGTTTTTTTTCTGCTGGATTTTATTCCCTTGACAGATATGATAGACCCTCTCCCCATCCTCTGTGTTTTGTACCAGTTTGGCCCCTAATCCCATGTTACTTGCATCCGTCTGTAGCATAAACATTTATGTGAAGTCTGGACACGCCAATACTGAGCCACTCGTCAGTCTTTCCTTTACTGCATCGAATGCTGCCTGATGCTCCTCGTTCGAGTGCCACTTTATTTTTTTCTTGACCAGTGCGTTTAATGGGTGTGTTAATGTTTCAAAACCCGGTACGAATCGTCTGTACCAAGAGGCCACTCCTAGATACTGGCGTAATTCCTTTGTGCAAGTTGGCGGTTCTAGTTGGTCTATTGCGGCCACCTTGTCTGGGTCCGTTGTGGTTGCAATACCGTTTCCTGTCACCAAGTGGCCTAGAAACTTAAGCTCTTTTCTGGAGAATGGGCACTTCTCAGCATTAATTCTTAAATTTGCTTCTTTCAATCTTCTGAACACTTCCCGTAGATGTTTCATGTGTTCTTTGATTGTTTTGCTCACTACCAATATGTCATCTTGGTATGTGAATGCGTTTGGTATCATTTCTGGGCCAATGACTTGGTCCAGTGCACGCTGGAAAGTTGCTGATGCAGAATGTAAGCCGAATGGCATCACTTTCCATTGGAATAAACCTTTCCCTGGAACCGTGGATGCTGTCATTGGTCTGCTTTTTTCTTCCAATGGAATCTGCCAGTATCCATCCTTCAGATCTAATTTGCTTATGAATTTTGCTTTGCGTAGCTGGGTATGCATCCTTTATAGATTTTGCGTTAATCTGTCTGAAATCTACGCAGAATCTCCATTTGCCTGTCTGTTTCTTTCTCACCATAACTATGGGTAAGCTATAAGGGCTTTGTGGTGGTTCTATGCATCCCAATGTCAACAGTTCATCGACCTTTGAGTTGATTTCTCCTTGTATTTTAGAATTTTTTGGGTAATACCTTTGTTTTATTGGCATATAGTCCTTCATCGTTATGCGATGTATTCCACCCTTTGATAGTCCCTTAATTTTTCCCAATTCCTTCAACTCATGACTCAGAAAACTTTGTATTTCTTGTTTTTAACCATTCTGAGTCACCATGATGGATATTCTTTCCACCAGCCTGCCCTGTATTCGCCTTACTGTTGGTATCCGCACTTTGTGGCCTCCACACGATATTTCCGTGTTCATGATCCTGAGGAAATCCCACCCTAAGATCAGTGCATCCATTCCCTCTGGCATGACGAGGAATGGCATGTGAATTTCCTTATTCCCGAATCTCACGTATCCTGTCCATTGCTCTTCAATGTCTCGCACCTTTCCATCTGCCAAGTACACCTGTTTGTGGGTGTTCTCCCATTTCCCCTTATTTCTCACTGTTTCCAACATCTGCTTGCTTATAAAGCTCCTCGTGGCTCCCGAATCAATTGTCACCTTCATCTGCATTCCTGATACCTCGATAAGCGGTGACAATTCTCTTCCTCTACTAGACCTATTAGTGATGACGAGCTTGTTGGCTTGGTCCCTGCTCGCCCCGGATAGGCTGGAACCGCCTTTCGTTTCCCGAACTTCAACAACATTCCTTTGTCCTTTTTTCAATCTTTCCACACTGCCAGCAGAAATTGAGTCTCTGATTGTTGCATTCCCTGGCCCAGTGTCCGGCTCCCCCGCACCTGCGACATGCCTGGTTTGGGTTCAAGACTCTTCCATCTTAGATGTTTTTATTTTCTTTGTTTGGTCTTGATATCATTCTCTCTCTGTTGTCCTGGCATCTTCGGCACTGTGTGACTAGTGGCCGGTAATTATTTCCTCCTCTGTGGTTTGATTGGTTGTTGTGTGTTCTTTGAGCATTGTTTTCGCGATGGAAATCGGATCGTTCCTGTTCGAGCATCTCGTGTTCTTCTGCCAACTGCATCAGCTCATCTTGGTTTCTGACCCTGTGCGGCCGAACGAATATTTTCAAATCTGGAGTGCAATTTTCCAATATGACCTCCAATTGTTCATACTCTGGTATTTTAAGGGGTTTCATCATTGTTTGCATGTCCACCATATAGTCCTTGGAGTACTTTTTTATGCTTTGTTTGCGAGCTTTCACTTGATCAACCAATTTGTTGAAGAATCGTCTCGGCAGAAAGCATTTCTTGAAACCCTCAACAAACTCCTTCCATGATCACCACTGCTTATTGTTTGCTCTGTCTTTCAGTAGTTCTGGCATTGTTCTTTGAATCATGTCCAGCTCCTTCCTCATTTCCTCCACCATGCCAGTCATCTCGATCCCGATCCTTTTGCCAGTCTGTACCAGATCCTCCTTCTTCATGTGGTAAATCCATCCTTTTCCCATTTTGATTTTTCTTTTTCGATTTACAAGCTATAGTTTTTTTTTTTTTTTTTTGTAATTTCACCAGTATGACACGTTGGGCGCCAGTTGTAACGATCCTTTCTCGTCCCTTGGGATATTTCCAATATCTCTTGGGCTAGGTTCGGCACAACAAAATTTATTTTGTGCCCTGGTGAAATTAGAACTCGTTTGTTTAATAAGTTGTTTTAAAGCAGGTATTCATATATAATCTTTTTGGGCTCGGCTGGGTATGACCAATTTCTCTGAAGAAGTCTCGAACTTGAGCAGCGTTGATTATGGTATGGGTTCCTTGCTGTTTGCTCCAGTCCTTCTCTTGTTCCTTGTGTCTCCGCTGGTTACTATTTCAGACTCGCAATGTAGATATTTTGACTTGTATCTCCCTCTTCAGAATATCTCTGAAACGTTGATTGGCCTTAGGATAGATCCTATGGCCTTTCTTTCACCTTTCTGGCGAATCCTGATCTTCTAGGGATGTTATTTCCACCTCGATACCTTCAGCTGTGTTTGTAAGATGGTCTTTGCGTTCTCGTTGCCTCTTGGACAAATCCCGTGTCCGTTTGCTATGCAACAGGATTTTTCCCAGCGATTGGTATTCGTCAGGATATATAGATCCTGAAATTTCAGCAGTAGGATATATCCTCGTGCCTTCCAATATGCTGTGAATCGTCCTTGAGCCGCTTGACTTCTGTTCTTTTATCGCTTGGGCACGGTGTTCTGGTCTTATTCTAAGGACTTGTTGGTTGTCTGTTAACTTGAGAGGTTACTCGTAAGGCCTTCTCAGTTATTGTACTTCTCCTCGATCCTTTTCACAGGACTTGTTTTTCACTTGCTTGAGCTTTTAAGGTTACTCGTAAGGCCTTAAAACTCCTTGATTGATCACGACTTGTTGACTTGATGATTTCCTTGATGGGTTTTGCCTTTATATAGGCAGCTCCCACGGCCTCAGGAATTGATTAGTGTAGTACCGCTATACAGCTGGTACTTTTCCATCGGCCCTCCGCTTTCACCCACGCATTTTTTGTTGCTATGCGTGGTGAAAGTCCCGCAAATCCTTATCGCATATGTGTCCGCTTTCTTTGTGGCTGCGCGCCCATTCGCTTCCTTGTCCTTGTCTTTCTCCCTTGCCCGCATCGCATTCTAGTCGCACTGCCGGCTTCTGTCCTTTTCTCTCCTTTGCGGCGCCTTCCCATTGGCTGCCCAACTCCTCTCATTGCTTTCCTTATGCCTTAACTTCTCTGCTGACGCTGCCGTTGTCCGTCGCTTCCCCTGATCCATTAGTAGTACCAGCTTTGCTCTTCTCTCCCATATAGGAACCTACATATTCAACTATACATCTGTACTATAATGAACTTAGTCTATAGTTTATGTTAATTAGTACGATTATTTTACATGCTAGTATCTTATTTAATCATATCGCGCATAATTCATCCACCAGATATGAGTTTTCTATTGAGAACAAGTCGAATGAACATTGGTTCATTTCCCCTTCTTCGACTTGTATATTCCCCTCACATACCCACAAGCTGTTTTGTATATATATGCATTTTTCTTTTTTTACTAGCTCGCATCTTTTATTGGCCGTTTGGCATCTTTTCTTATTGGCGATTACTGAGTATCTTTTCGTTCATGTTGGCGGATTGGGGTATCTTTTCCATTTTATTTTTTTTTTTTTTTTGGTTTTGTCCCGATCCGCATCTTTTCTTATTACATATTTCTTAATTTATTCCCCTTTATTGTACCCTTGTTCATTTTACACCCTTCTTTCCATGAATACTCTAGCTTGTCCAGATCCATGGGCATTCGGGGTGTTGCCCTTCCATTTGTTTTTGTTGTTGCTGTTGTTATTGTTGCCTCTCTTGCTCCATGGCCACCGGCAGCCTCTGTCTGGCTTGCACCAGCCGATCCTCCTCCTGATGGGCCTCTCCCACAACAGCAGCTCTTTTTCTGCCTCTTCTTGCTGTCGGATCTATTGCTGCCACCAATTAATCCACTGTTGCGGCCCATTCAGCCCCTCTATCTTCTTCACCTGGCCCGAGCTTTCAGTCTTGTTTGAAGGTGGGCTGGCTACTCCCTCAACCTCACCTTCATGAGCCACGGCCACTTCCTCTGCTTCGCTGGGATCTGACACAATGTCCACCATACGAAATTAAGTTGGTGGCCGCGCTGGCTCCCAATCTTGTGCCGGTGGTTTGTGTATTTCATTCTGGTCCCTCTTCCAGCCCTTCTTCCTCCATCATCCGAAACGCCTCGTCTAGCTCCCTCCACATTTCATCTTCATCATCCTCGTCCTCCTGGCGTTCTTGGTTCACCGCTGACTCCGCCTCGCTCTCCTCCGTCAGGTAACCGCTGCCTTCACCGTGCACATCGTGCTTCTCGTCCGAGGAGGCGGCGATGACCAGATTCATCATATCCGGCCCATCGTCGTCGGACTCCTCCTCGGACACGTAGGGCGAGGCCAAGTCAATGGCCTCATCCCTACCGCGCAACCCACCACGTTCCACATTGGCCCGTGGTTCCACACCTCGAATTACGCCTTCATCCTGGCCAAATTGTGCATTGTATGCATTAATTTTTTTTTTTTTTTTTTTTGTTAATTGGTTTGTACTCTCTGAGCGTTCGACTTTGAGTGTTTCATGATTATGATTTTTGCATGCAGGAAAACTTGTATCTTTGCCAATTATTAAATTTTAGCGCTATTCAGGCTTCGGTTTTTTTTTTTTGAATATGGAACTATCGTAGCCGAATATTCTAATGCCCCGCGATGCCCCACTAATACATGTAGCACCGCGAAAATGTGTGGGTCACCCGCTAACATTTTAGAGAGTGTGTCTCTTGTATGTCTATCCATGTTTGTATTCGCAGCCTTTTGAACGTTTCATTTATTGTATCTGCATTTGGTTTTATTTACGATATTCAATTGGTTGGTTTTGTTTACAATATTCGAATGTCAAAGTCAAACGCTGGCTGTGGTTTGTGACATCGGTTTGCTGCTATTTATTTTAATCTTATTTATTATGAGGCATGATTCTAATGAGTTTTTTGATTTTCTGATATGTTTTTGAGTTATCTTTACAGCCGGCCGGTCTGTATAGATTGCTCGCCGACATGTCGGAATAGTCGTTTGTAGTCAATTTTCATTTTGCTCCTTGTCTTCATTTACGTCACATAACTGTTGTTTAATTTGGCTGATATGTGCCTGACGGTTCTTTCCAGTTTCCTTGTGACGTAATTTGCATATAACTGGTGACACGAAGCCAATCACCTTGCATGGTCCTCCGAATCTTGGTGCAAGTTTCGCTGCGAATCCTTCTGCAGCATTTGAAAGATGGTGTTCTTTTGCCCATACTGGTTACTGGTCTCCATTCTCTTCGTCTTAGATTGTAATGCCGTGTCTGATCCTGTGCAGCCGTCTCCAGATTACGCCGCATTAGCTCGAACAGCTCTGCATATGTTTTACCTTCGCCTTTGGTGGTTAGTTTGTTTTCCTGTGCCTGTCTTGACAATATCGTATATCGCACCCGGCGTTCTTGGTTCACGCCCCTGTATCACATGTGCTGTCGTAAGTCCATTTGACACTGATTGGCTTGTATTTACTGCTAGTGTTATTTCCGGCCAACTCTCATCCCAGTTACATTGATTTTCCCCCGTAAACTGAGCGATCATCGTTTTCACTGTTCTGTTTGCCCGTTCGGTTGGATTTTCTTATGGTGTGTATGGTGCTGTTAATTGGTTTTGGCATCCCCATTCATCTAGCATTTTCTTGAATGTCCTGCTAGTGAATTGGACTCCATTGTCCGTTATTACCGTTTGAGGAGCTCCAAATCTAGCTAGAATCCTCTCCCGAAAAGCCTTAACTATACTGTGGGAAGTAGAGGTCAAAAGTTTTAAGACCCTATTTTACAAGTCCTCTTCTACTGTCAAGTACACGTTCGAGGAACTTTCCACGCTCCTGTGTAGGATCAAGGCGTGTCTAAACTCCAGGCCGATTTCTCCCATGAGCGAGGATCCAGAGGATCTGCTGGCACTAAGCCCGGGACACCTCCTGATTGGAGGACCGCTCTTACCTATTGCGGAACCGGAGATTCTGGTCGAGCCTATGTCGCTAATCAACCGATGGCAGCGACTGAAGGCAATCCAGCTGGCTTTCTGCCGCCGCTGGAAAAGTGAATACCTCAAGGAGCTCCACAAACGGAATAAGTGGAAATCACCGGCTCTCAGTCTCCAGACCGGCGACCTTGTGATCGTGTCCGAAGATAATCTCCCCTCCAACGAGTGGCGCTTAGGGGAATTGAGCGTGCTCTGCCCGGGGCTGACGGTCTCGTCCGAGTAGCTGATGTCACAACAGCGCATGGGTCTATCTGAAGACCCGTAGCGAAGCTCATCCTGTTGCAAGACAACAGGAGTCCTGAGCCTAAAACCCCATAGTGACTCCCAATTCCTCTATGTTCCGTCCGAATGTCCTCGTCTCCGTGCATTTTGTTCGTTCCCATGCATCGACTTATCCACTTTCCCCTCCGTAATTTCTTTCGTTGCAGTTCAGATCGCCCCTCCATAGCGACATGGCCCCACGCGTCTGCAGCACCACCGCAGCAAACGATCTGCTCCACATAGGACGAACGCGTGCCGATGCCGGGTATGTCGGGGGGTTCACGCAATCAGGCAGTGTCAGCGCTTCCTGAACCTCCGAGGGGAAAAGCGGCTTCGGGCGGTGCTCGATATAGCCGACCAACCACCAAAACAACGCTCCCTAGCCCGGCGTCGCAGCCAGTCACCCTCCCCCGGACGTGATGCACCGCCGCCACAACCCCGTTCCCGATCATCTTCCGACCGCTCCGCTTCTCCAGAAGGCGCACCCGAGATCTCTCTCTCCTCCCTGCTCCACGCCAGGACGACGACTGTCATGCCAACAGCAGTCCTCCGGTTGAGGAATGGCGCGAAATCCTTCGAGACCCGCGTCCTCCTCGATGCGTGTGCGGCTGAGAGCCGCATCAATCTGTCATTTGCCCGGCACCTGGGGTTGGCTGTGACCAAGGTCGGGGTCGACCAAGCCTGCACGGCCGTCCTCGAGTCCAGGTCTGACCGTACGTTCCGGCCGAATGTTACATTCCGGGTCGAAGAGGACCTGCGCATCCGGACTCCCATCAGGGAAGTGTCGGCGGCGGTCCGTAAGAAATTCGCCACCCTGATCCTGGCCGACTCCAATTTCTATCGGCCGGCGTCGGTGTTCGTGGTGCTCGGGGCAGACCTCTATCCTGAGGTCATCCAAACAGGCTGTGTGCCCGGTCATAGCGGTACTCCCGCAGCCCAGAGCACAGTGTTCGGATGGGTCGTCTCCGGCTCCTGTGGGATCTAGGCGCTCCAGGACGCTGCCGTCCCCCATCCTACATGTGTCCAGGGGGGCGGTATGTTCACGCCACCAGGTGAACAGCAGTGAGCGGCGAAGAGCAGTGAGGAGTGAGGAGGGGGTTTTGATCCTCGGCGGCTACGGTCACTCTGGGAGGCGTGACTTGATTTTTCTGATGGACATCGCCATTTATTCTGGTACGAGATTTTTATTCGAACACCCGTTCTTTTCTCCTTGCATTCGAAACTCCTGTACATATATTAAAAATCGAACCATTTCGTGTGTGTCGGGTTATCTGTAAATAAACTTAATATATTATTTCATCAGCTAACCATACCACGAGAAAATTGGCAGCTGCACCCTGTTGACTAGGTTTGTATTGTTGGCATATTGTGCACTTTCCCACAAATGTCCTGATATCTTGATGCATTCCTGGCCTGTAATATCTCGATGCAGTTCTGGCCATAGTTCGCCTGTTTCCTGTCTGCCCTGCCGCTGTGGAAGTATGGTTTTCGACCATCACTTGGTTCCGTAGCGCTTTTGGCACACATAATTTCCATGATACCACCTCTTCTTGGCCCTCTCTGTGCGGAATGTTCCTGTATTTTCTATTTTCTATCATGTAATCCAGATATTTCAGTGGTTGTTGTTTTATTTTTCCCATTATGTCTTGAATCCACCTACACTTTTTGTTTGCTTGTCGTAGTCTGGCACC
The DNA here is from genome assembly GCF_018151085.1 of Drosophila tropicalis. Taxonomy (NCBI): domain Eukaryota; kingdom Metazoa; phylum Arthropoda; class Insecta; order Diptera; family Drosophilidae; genus Drosophila; species Drosophila tropicalis. The sequence continues at coordinate 724,577 of NW_027172360.1, read as the reverse complement.
ATTGCCCATTGGTTGTCTTGACAAGGCATCGGCGACAAAATATTTAATTCACCATTTCGATATGCTATTTCAAAATAATGTTGTAGTTCCAGTGCCCATCGAGCTATACGGCCCGTGGGGCTCTCTATACTATTCAACCACTTCAACGCCATGTGATCTGTTACCACTTTAAATCGGTATCCTTCGAGATATGGTCTTAATTTGCGTATTGCCCATACTATAGCTAGGCATCCCTTTTCTGTTGTTGAATAGTTTTTTTTCTGCTGGATTTTATTCCCTTGACAGATATGATAGACCCTCTCCCCATCCTCTGTGTTTTGTACCAGTTTGGCCCCTAATCCCATGTTACTTGCATCCGTCTGTAGCATAAACATTTATGTGAAGTCTGGACACGCCAATACTGAGCCACTCGTCAGTCTTTCCTTTACTGCATCGAATGCTGCCTGATGCTCCTCGTTCGAGTGCCACTTTGTTTTTTTCTTGACCAGTGCGTTTAATGGGTGTGTTAATGTTTCAAAACCCGGTACGAATCGTCTGTACCAAGAGGCCACTCCTAGATACTGGCGTAATTCCTTTGTGCAAGTTGGCGGTTCTAGTTGGTCTATTGCGGCCACCTTGTCTGGGTCCGTTGTGGTTGCAATACCGTTTCCTGTCACCAAGTGGCCTAGAAACTTAAGCTCTTTTCTGGAGAATGGGCACTTCTCAGCATTAATTCTTAAATTTGCTTCTTTCAATCTTCTGAACACTTCCCGTAGATGTTTCATGTGTTCTTTGATTGTTTTGCTCACTACCAATATGTCATCTTGGTATGTGAATGCGTTTGGTATCATTTCTGGGCCAATGACTTGGTCCAGTGCACGCTGGAAAGTTGCTGATGCAGAATGTAAGCCGAATGGCATCACTTTCCATTGGAATAAACCTTTCCCTGGAACCGTGGATGCTGTCATTGGTCTGCTTTTTTCTTCCAATGGAATCTGCCAGTATCCATCCTTCAGATCTAATTTGCTTATGAATTTTGCTTTGCGTAGCTGGGTATGCATCCTTTATAGATTTTGCGTTAATCTGTCTGAAATCTACGCAGAATCTCCATTTGCCTGTCTGTTTCTTTCTCACCATAACTATGGGTAAGCTATAAGGGCTTTGTGGTGGTTCTATGCATCCCAATGTCAACAGTTCATCGACCTTTGAGTTGATTTCTCCTTGTATTTTAGAATTTTTTGGGTAATACCTTTGTTTTATTGGCATATAGTCCTTCATCGTTATGCGATGTATTCCACCCTTTGATAGTCCCTTAATTTTTCCCAATTCCTTCAACTCATGACTCAGAAAACTTTGTATTTCTTGTTTTTAACCATTCTGAGTCACCATGATGGATATTCTTTCCACCAGCCTGCCCTGTATTCGCCTTACTGTTGGTATCCGCACTTTGTGGCCTCCACACGATATTTCCGTGTTCATGATCCTGAGGAAATCCCACCCTAAGATCAGTGCATCCATTCCCTCTGGCATGACGAGGAATGGCATGTGAATTTCCTTATTCCCGAATCTCACGTATCCTGTCCATTGCTCTTCAATGTCTCGCACCTTTCCATCTGCCAAGTACACCTGTTTGTGGGTGTTCTCCCATTTCCCCTTATTTCTCACTGTTTCCAACATCTGCTTGCTTACAAAGCTCCTCGTGGCTCCCGAATCAATTGTCGCCTTCATCTGCATTCCTGATACCTCGATAAGCGGTGACAATTCTCTTCCTCTACTAGACCTATTAGTGATGACGAGCTTGTTGGCTTGGTCCCTGCTCGCCCCGGATAGGCTGGAACCGCCTTTCGTTTCCCGAACTTCAACAACATTCCTTTGTCCTTTTTTCAATCTTTCCACACTGCCAGCAGAAATTGAGTCTCTGATTGTTGCATTCCCTGGCCCAGTGTCCGGCTCCCCCGCACCTGCGACATGCCTGGTTTGGGTTCAAGACTCTTCCATCTTAGATGTTTTTATTTTCTTTGTTTGGTCTTGATATCATTCTCTCTCTGTTGTCCTGGCATCTTCGGCACTGTGTGACTAGTGGCCGGTAATTATTTCCTCCTCTGTGGTTTGATTGGTTGTTGTGTGTTCTTTGAGCATTGTTTTCGCGATGGAAATCGGATCGTTCCTGTTCGAGCATCTCGTGTTCTTCTGCCAACTGCATCAGCTCATCTTGGTTTCTGACCCTGTGCGGCCGAACGAATATTTTCAAATCTGGAGTGCAATTTTCCAATATGACCTCCAATTGTTCATACTCTGGTATTTTAAGGGGTTTCATCATTGTTTGCATGTCCACCATATAGTCCTTGGAGTACTTTTTTATGCTTTGTTTGCGAGCTTTCACTTGATCAACCAATTTGTTGAAGAATCGTCTCGGCAGAAAGCATTTCTTGAAACCCTCAACAAACTCCTTCCATGATCACCACTGCTTATTGTTTGCTCTGTCTTTCAGTAGTTCTGGCATTGTTCTTTGAATCATGTCCAGCTCCTTCCTCATTTCCTCCACCATGCCAGTCATCTCGATCCCGATCCTTTTGCCAGTCTGTACCAGATCCTCCTTCTTCATGTGGTAAATCCATCCTTTTCCCATTTTGATTTTTCTTTTTCGATTTACAAGCTATAGTTTTTTTTTTTTTTTTGTAATTTCACCAGTATGACACGTTGGGCGCCAGTTGTAACGATCCTTTCTCGTCCCTTGGGATATTTCCAATATCTCTTGGGCTAGGTTCGGCACAACAAAATTTATTTTGTGCCCTGGTGAAATTAGAACTCGTTTGTTTAATAAGTTGTTTTAAAGCAGGTATTCATATATAATCTTTTTGGGCTCGGCTGGGTATGACCAATTTCTCTGAAGAAGTCTCGAACTTGAGCAGCGTTGATTATGGTATGGGTTCCTTGCTGTTTGCTCCAGTCCTTCTCTTGTTCCTTGTGTCTCCGCTGGTTACTATTTCAGACTCGCAATGTAGATATTTTGACTTGTATCTCCCTCTTCAGAATATCTCTGAAACGTTGATTGGCCTTAGGATAGATCCTATGGCCTTTCTTTCACCTTTCTGGCGAATCCTGATCTTCTAGGGATGTTATTTCCACCTCGATACCTTCAGCTGTGTTTGTAAGATGGTCTTTGCGTTCTCGTTGCCTCTTGGACAAATCCCGTGTCCGTTTGCTATGCAACAGGATTTTTCCCAGCGATTGGTATTCGTCAGGATATATAGATCCTGAAATTTCAGCAGTAGGATATATCCTCGTGCCTTCCAATATGCTGTGAATCGTCCTTGAGCCGCTTGACTTCTGTTCTTTTATCGCTTGGGCACGGTGTTCTGGTCTTATTCTAAGGACTTGTTGGTTGTCTGTTAACTTGAGAGGTTACTCGTAAGGCCTTCTCAGTTATTGTACTTCTCCTCGATCCTTTTCACAGGACTTGTTTTTCACTTGCTTGAGCTTTTAAGGTTACTCGTAAGGCCTTAAAACTCCTTGATTGATCACGACTTGTTGACTTGATGATTTCCTTGATGGGTTTTGCCTTTATATAGGCAGCTCCCACGGCCTCAGGAATTGATTAGTGTAGTACCGCTATACAGCTGGTACTTTTCCATCGGCCCTCCGCTTTCACCCACGCATTTTTTGTTGCTATGCGTGGTGAAAGTCCCGCAAATCCTTATCGCATATGTGTCCGCTTTCTTTGTGGCTGCGCGCCCATTCGCTTCCTTGTCCTTGTCTTTCTCCCTTGCCCGCATCGCATTCTAGTCGCACTGCCGGCTTCTGTCCTTTTCTCTCCTTTGCGGCGCCTTCCCATTGGCTGCCCAACTCCTCTCATTGCTTTCCTTATGCCTTAACTTCTCTGCTGACGCTGCCGTTGTCCGTCGCTTCCCCTGATCCATTAGTAGTACCAGCTTTGCTCTTCTCTCCCATATAGGAACCTACATATTCAACTATACATCTGTACTATAATGAACTTAGTCTATAGTTTATGTTAATTAGTACGATTATTTTACATGCTAGTATCTTATTTAATCATATCGCGCATAATTCATCCACCAGATATGAGTTTTCTATTGAGAACAAGTCGAATGAACATTGGTTCATTTCCCCTTCTTCGACTTGTATATTCCCCTCACATACCCACAAGCTGTTTTGTATATATATGCATTTTTCTTTTTTTACTAGCTCGCATCTTTTATTGGCCGTTTGGCATCTTTTCTTATTGGCGATTACTGAGTATCTTTTCGTTCATGTTGGCGGATTGGGGTATCTTTTCCATTTTATTTTTTTTTTTTTTTTGGTTTTGTCCCGATCCGCATCTTTTCTTATTACATATTTCTTAATTTATTCCCCTTTATTGTACCCTTGTTCATTTTACACCCTTCTTTCCATGAATACTCTAGCTTGTCCAGATCCATGGGCATTCGGGGTGTTGCCCTTCCATTTGTTTTTGTTGTTGCTGTTGTTATTGTTGCCTCTCTTGCTCCATGGCCACCGGCAGCCTCTGTCTGGCTTGCACCAGCCGATCCTCCTCCTGATGGGCCTCTCCCACAACAGCAGCTCTTTTTCTGCCTCTTCTTGCTGTCGGATCTATTGCTGCCACCAATTAATCCACTGTTGCGGCCCATTCAGCCCCTCTATCTTCTTCACCTGGCCCGAGCTTTCAGTCTTGTTTGAAGGTGGGCTGGCTACTCCCTCAACCTCACCTTCATGAGCCACGGCCACTTCCTCTGCTTCGCTGGGATCTGACACAATGTCCACCATACGAAATTAAGTTGGTGGCCGCGCTGGCTCCCAATCTTGTGCCGGTGGTTTGTGTATTTCATTCTGGTCCCTCTTCCAGCCCTTCTTCCTCCATCATCCGAAACGCCTCGTCTAGCTCCCTCCACATTTCATCTTCATCATCCTCGTCCTCCTGGCGTTCTTGGTTCACCGCTGACTCCGCCTCGCTCTCCTCCGTCAGGTAACCGCTGCCTTCACCGTGCACATCGTGCTTCTCGTCCGAGGAGGCGGCGATGACCAGATTCATCATATCCGGCCCATCGTCGTCGGACTCCTCCTCGGACACGTAGGGCGAGGCCAAGTCAATGGCCTCATCCCTACCGCGCAACCCACCACGTTCCACATTGGCCCGTGGTTCCACACCTCGAATTACGCCTTCATCCTGGCCAAATTGTGCATTGTATGCATTAATTTTTTTTTTTTTTTTTTGTTAATTGGTTTGTACTCTCTGAGCGTTCGACTTTGAGTGTTTCATGATTATGATTTTTGCATGCAGGAAAACTTGTATCTTTGCCAATTATTAAATTTTAGCGCTATTCAGGCTTCGGTTTTTTTTTTTGAATATGGAACTATCGTAGCCGAATATTCTAATGCCCCGCGATGCCCCACTAATACATGTAGCACCGCGAAAATGTGTGGGTCACCCGCTAACATTTTAGAGAGTGTGTCTCTTGTATGTCTATCCATGTTTGTATTCGCAGCCTTTTGAACGTTTCATTTATTGTATCTGCATTTGGTTTTATTTACGATATTCAATTGGTTGGTTTTGTTTACAATATTCGAATGTCAAAGTCAAACGCTGGCTGTGGTTTGTGACATCGGTTTGCTGCTATTTATTTTAATCTTATTTATTATGAGGCATGATTCTAATGAGTTTTTTGATTTTCTGATATGTTTTTGAGTTATCTTTACAGCCGGCCGGTCTGTATAGATTGCTCGCCGACATGTCGGAATAGTCGTTTGTAGTCAATTTTCATTTTGCTCCTTGTCTTCATTTACGTCACATAACTGTTGTTTAATTTGGCTGATATGTGCCTGACGGTTCTTTCCAGTTTCCTTGTGACGTAATTTGCATATAACTGGTGACACGAAGCCAATCACCTTGCATGGTCCTCCGAATCTTGGTGCAAGTTTCGCTGCGAATCCTTCTGCAGCATTTGAAAGATGGTGTTCTTTTGCCCATACTGGTTACTGGTCTCCATTCTCTTCGTCTTAGATTGTAATGCCGTGTCTGATCCTGTGCAGCCGTCTCCAGATTACGCCGCATTAGCTCGAACAGCTCTGCATATGTTTTACCTTCGCCTTTGGTGGTTAGTTTGTTTTCCTGTGCCTGTCTTGACAATATCGTATATCGCACCCGGCGTTCTTGGTTCACGCCCCTGTATCACATGTGCTGTCGTAAGTCCATTTGACACTGATTGGCTTGTATTTACTGCTAGTGTTATTTCCGGCCAACTCTCATCCCAGTTACATTGATTTTCCCCCGTAAACTGAGCGATCATCGTTTTCACTGTTCTGTTTGCCCGTTCGGTTGGATTTTCTTATGGTGTGTATGGTGCTGTTAATTGGTTTTGGCATCCCCATTCATCTAGCATTTTCTTGAATGTCCTGCTAGTGAATTGGACTCCATTGTCCGTTATTACCGTTTGAGGAGCTCCAAATCTAGCTAGAATCCTCTCCCGAAAAGCCTTAACTATACTCTCGGCAGTTGCCTTGCGCATAGGTATCAGTTTGTCCATTTTGAAAATATGTCAACGATTACTAATAGCATCGAATTTCCATGTTTCGACCTTGGTAATGGCCCAAAGAAGTCGGCACATATTGTGGCCCATGGTTCTTCTGGTATTTGTTCAAGCATTTTTCCTGCTGCCTGTTGTTGACTCGGTTTGAACTGTTGGTATATTGTACACTTCCCCACAAACCTTCTAATGTCACGTTGCATTCCCGGTCAGTAATATCTCGCTGCAGTTCTGGTAATAGTTCTCCTGTTGCCCGTATGCCCTGCTGTTGTGGAAGTATGGTTTTCATCCATTACTTGGTTACGAAGTATCACCTCCTCTTGGCCCGGCCTGTGTGGAATGTTCCTGTATACTTGACTATTTTCCACTGTGTAATCCGGGTATTTCTGTGGTTGTTGTTTCATTTTTCCCATTATGTCCTGGATTAAAGCACACTCCTTGTTCGTTTGTCGTAACCTGGCACCATTTTCTATTATTCTCTTGCACCCTTTCATTGGTTGTCTTGACAAAACATCGGCAACGATGTTTAGTTTGCTTTTTCTATATGCTATTTCGAAATCATATTGCTCGTGGGGCTGTCTTTTCTATTCAACCACTTCAGCGCCATGTGATCTGTCACCACTTTAAATCGGTATCCTTCGAGATATGGTCTTAATTTGCGTATTGCCCATACTATCGCTAGGCAATATTTTTCTGATGCTGAATTTTTTCTGCTGGATTTAATTCCCTTCACCATATGATAGCACTCTCTCTCCATCCTCTGTGTTGTGTACCCAATTAGTATGGCCCCTAATCCCATGTTACTTGCATCCGTCTGTAGCACGAACATTTTTGTGAAGTCTGGACACGCCAATACTGAGCCACTCGTCAGTCTTTCCTTTACTGCATCGAATGCAGTGCGTTTAATGGGTGTGTTAATGTTTCAAAACCCGGTACGAATCGTCTGTACCAAGAGGCCACTCCTAGATACTGGCGTAATTCCTTTGTGCAAGTTGGCGGTTCTAGTTGGTCTATTGCGGCCACCTTGTCTGGGTCCGTTGTGGTTGCAATACCGTTTTCTGTCACCAAGTGGCCTAGAAACTTAAGCTCTTTTCTGGAGAATGGGCACTTCTCAGCATTAATTCTTAAATTTGCTTCTTTCAATCTTCTGAACACTTCCCGTAGATGTTTCATGTGTTCTTTGATTGTTTTGCTCACTACCAATATGTCATCTTGGTATGTGAATGCGTTTGGTATCATTTCTGGGCCAATGACTTGGTCCAGTGCACGCTGGAAAGTTGCTGATGCAGAATGTAAGCCGAATGGCATCACTTTCCATTGGAATAAACCTTTCCCTGGAACCGTGGATGCTGTCATTGGTCTGCTTTTTTCTTCCAATGGAATCTGCCAGTATCCATCCTTCAGATCTAATTTGCTTATGAATTTTGCTTTGCGTAGCTGGGTATGCATCCTTTATAGATTTTGCGTTAATCTGTCTGAAATCTACGCAGAATCTCCATTTGCCTGTCTGTTTCTTTCTCACCATAACTATGGGTAAGCTATAAGGGCTTTGTGGTGGTTCTATGCATCCCAATGTCAACAGTTCATCGACCTTTGAGTTGATTTCTCCTTGTATTTTAGAATTTTTTGGGTAATACCTTTGTTTTATTGGCATATAGTCCTTCATCGTTATGCGATGTATTCCACCCTTTGATAGTCCCTTAATTTTTCCCAATTCCTTCAACTCATGACTCAGAAAACTTTGTATTTCTTGTTTTTAACCATTCTGAGTCACCATGATGGATATTCTTTCCACCAGCCTGCCCTGTATTCGCCTTACTGTTGGTATCCGCACTTTGTGGCCTCCACACGATATTTCCGTGTTCATGATCCTGAGGAAATCCCACCCTAAGATCAGTGCATCCATTCCCTCTGGCATGACGAGGAATGGCATGTGAATTTCCTTATTCCCGAATCTCACGTATCCTGTCCATTGCTCTTCAATGTCTCGCACCTTTCCATCTGCCAAGTACACCTGTTTGTGGGTGTTCTCCCATTTCCCCTTATTTCTCACTGTTTCCAACATCTGCTTGCTTATAAAGCTCCTCGTGGCTCCCGAATCAATTGTCGCCTTCATCTGCATTCCTGATACCTCGATAAGCGGTGACAATTCTCTTCCTCTACTAGACCTATTAGTGATGACGAGCTTGTTGGCTTGGTCCCTGCTCGCCCCGGATAGGCTGGAACCGCCTTTCGTTTCCCGAACTTCAACAACATTCCTTTGTCCTTTTTTCAATCTTTCCACACTGCCAGCAGAAATTGAGTCTCTGATTGTTGCATTCCCTGGCCCAGTGTCCGGCTCCCCCGCACCTGCGACATGCCTGGTTTGGGTTCAAGACTCTTCCATCTTAGATGTTTTTATTTTCTTTGTTTGGTCTTGATATCATTCTCTCTCTGTTGTCCTGGCATCTTCGGCACTGTGTGACTAGTGGCCGGTAATTATTTCCTCCTCTGTGGTTTGATTGGTTGTTGTGTGTTCTTTGAGCATTGTTTTCGCGATGGAAATCGGATCGTTCCTGTTCGAGCATCTCGTGTTCTTCTGCCAACTGCATCAGCTCATCTTGGTTTCTGACCCTGTGCGGCCGAACGAATATTTTCAAATCTGGAGTGCAATTTTCCAATATGACCTCCAATTGTTCATACTCTGGTATTTTAAGGGGTTTCATCATTGTTTGCATGTCCACCATATAGTCCTTGGAGTACTTTTTTTATGCTTTGTTTGCGAGCTTTCACTTGATCAACCAATTTGTTGAAGAATCGTCTCGGCAGAAAGCATTTCTTGAAACCCTCAACAAACTCCTTCCATGATCACCACTGCTTATTGTTTGCTCTGTCTTTCAGTAGTTCTGGCATTGTTCTTTGAATCATGTCCAGCTCCTTCCTCATTTCCTCCACCATGCCAGTCATCTCGATCCCGATCCTTTTGCCAGTCTGTACCAGATCCTCCTTCTTCATGTGGTAAATCCATCCTTTTCCCATTTTGATTTTTCTTTTTCGATTTACAAGCTATAGTTTTTTTTTTTTTTTTTGTAATTTCACCAGTATGACACGTTGGGCGCCAGTTGTAACGATCCTTTCTCGTCCCTTGGGATATTTCCAATATCTCTTGGGCTAGGTTCGGCACAACAAAATTTATTTTGTGCCCTGGTGAAATTAGAACTCGTTTGTTTAATAAGTTGTTTTAAAGCAGGTATTCATATATAATCTTTTTGGGCTCGGCTGGGTATGACCAATTTCTCTGAAGAAGTCTCGAACTTGAGCAGCGTTGATTATGGTATGGGTTTCTTGCTGTTTGCTCCAGTCCTTCTCTTGTTCCTTGTGTCTCCGCTGGTTACTATTTCAGACTCGCAATGTAGATATTTTGACTTGTATCTCCCTCTTCAGAATATCTCTGAAACGTTGATTGGCCTTAGGATAGATCCTATGGCCTTTCTTTCACCTTTCTGGCGAATCCTGATCTTCTAGGGATGTTATTTCCACCTCGATACCTTCAGCTGTGTTTGTAAGATGGTCTTTGCGTTCTCGTTGCCTCTTGGACAAATCCCGTGTCCGTTTGCTATGCAACAGGATTTTTCCCAGCGATTGGTATTCGTCAGGATATATAGATCCTGAAATTTCAGCAGTAGGATATATCCTCGTGCCTTCCAATATGCTGTGAATCGTCCTTGAGCCGCTTGACTTCTGTTCTTTTATCGCTTGGGCACGGTGTTCTGGTCTTATTCTAAGGACTTGTTGGTTGTCTGTTAACTTGAGAGGTTACTCGTAAGGCCTTCTCAGTTATTGTACTTCTCCTCGATCCTTTTCACAGGACTTGTTTTTCACTTGCTTGAGCTTTTAAGGTTACTCGTAAGGCCTTAAAACTCCTTGATTGATCACGACTTGTTGACTTGATGATTTCCTTGATGGGTTTTGCCTTTATATAGGCAGCTCCCACGGCCTCAGGAATTGATTAGTGTAGTACCGCTATACAGCTGGTACTTTTCCATCGGCCCTCCGCTTTCACCCACGCATTTTTTGTTGCTATGCGTGGTGAAAGTCCCGCAAATCCTTATCGCATATGTGTCCGCTTTCTTTGTGGCTGCGCGCCCATTCGCTTCCTTGTCCTTGTCTTTCTCCCTTGCCCGCATCGCATTCTAGTCGCACTGCCGGCTTCTGTCCTTTTCTCTCCTTTGCGGCGCCTTCCCATTGGCTGCCCAACTCCTCTCATTGCTTTCCTTATGCCTTAACTTCTCTGCTGACGCTGCCGTTGTCCGTCGCTTCCCCTGATCCATTAGTAGTACCAGCTTTGCTCTTCTCTCCCATATAGGAACCTACATATTCAACTATACATCTGTACTATAATGAACTTAGTCTATAGTTTATGTTAATTAGTACGATTATTTTACATGCTAGTATCTTATTTAATCATATCGCGCATAATTCATCCACCAGATATGAGTTTTCTATTGAGAACAAGTCGAATGAACATTGGTTCATTTCCCCTTCTTCGACTTGTATATTCCCCTCACATACCCACAAGCTGTTTTGTATATATATGCATTTTTCTTTTTTTACTAGCTCGCATCTTTTATTGGCCGTTTGGCATCTTTTCTTATTGGCGATTACTGAGTATCTTTTCGTTCATGTTGGCGGATTGGGGTATCTTTTCCATTTTATTTTTTTTTTTTTTTTGGTTTTGTCCCGATCCGCATCTTTTCTTATTACATATTTCTTAATTTATTCCCCTTTATTGTACCCTTGTTCATTTTACACCCTTCTTTCCATGAATACTCTAGCTTGTCCAGATCCATGGGCATTCGGGGTGTTGCCCTTCCATTTGTTTTTGTTGTTGCTGTTGTTATTGTTGCCTCTCTTGCTCCATGGCCACCGGCAGCCTCTGTCTGGCTTGCACCAGCCGATCCTCCTCCTGATGGGCCTCTCCCACAACAGCAGCTCTTTTTCTGCCTCTTCTTGCTGTCGGATCTATTGCTGCCACCAATTAATCCACTGTTGCGGCCCATTCAGCCCCTCTATCTTCTTCACCTGGCCCGAGCTTTCAGTCTTGTTTGAAGGTGGGCTGGCTACTCCCTCAACCTCACCTTCATGAGCCACGGCCACTTCCTCTGCTTCGCTGGCATCTGACACAATGTCCACCATACGAAATTAAGTTGGTGGCCGCGCTGGCTCCCAATCTTGTGCCGGTGGTTTGTGTATTTCATTCTGGTCCCTCTTCCAGCCCTTCTTCCTCCATCATCCGAAACGCCTCGTCTAGCTCCCTCCACATTTCATCTTCATCATCCTCGTCCTCCTGGCGTTCTTGGTTCACCGCTGACTCCGCCTCGCTCTCCTCCGTCAGGTAACCGCTGCCTTCACCGTGCACATCGTGCTTCTCGTCCGAGGAGGCGGCGATGACCAGATTCATCATATCCGGCCCATCGTCGTCGGACTCCTCCTCGGACACGTAGGGCGAGGCCAAGTCAATGGCCTCATCCCTACCGCGCAACCCACCACGTTCCACATTGGCCCGTGGTTCCACACCTCGAATTACGCCTTCATCCTGGCCAAATTGTGCATTGTATGCATTAATTTTTTTTTTTTTTTTTTTTTAATTGGTTTGTACTCTCTGAGCGTTCGACTTTGAGTGTTTCATGATTATGATTTTTGCATGCAGGAAAACTTGTATCTTTGCCAATTATTAAATTTTAGCGCTATTCAGGCTTCGGTTTTTTTTTTTTTGAATATGGAACTATCGTAGCCGAATATTCTAATGCCCCGCGATGCCCCACTAATACATGTAGCACCGCGAAAATGTGTGGGTCACCCGCTAACATTTTAGAGAGTGTGTCTCTTGTATGTCTATCCATGTTTGTATTCGCAGCCTTTTGAACGTTTCATTTATTGTATCTGCATTTGGTTTTATTTACGATATTCAATTGGTTGGTTTTGTTTACAATATTCGAATGTCAAAGTCAAACGCTGGCTGTGGTTTGTGACATCGGTTTGCTGCTATTTATTTTAATCTTATTTATTATGAGGCATGATTCTAATGAGTTTTTTGATTTTCTGATATGTTTTTGAGTTATCTTTACAGCCGGCCGGTCTGTATAGATTGCTCGCCGACATGTCGGAATAGTCGTTTGTAGTCAATTTTCATTTTGCTCCTTGTCTTCATTTACGTCACATAACTGTTGTTTAATTTGGCTGATATGTGCCTGACGGTTCTTTCCAGTTTCCTTGTGACGTAATTTGCATATAACTGGTGACACGAAGCCAATCACCTTGCATGGTCCTCCGAATCTTGGTGCAAGTTTCGCTGCGAATCCTTCTGCAGCATTTGAAAGATGGTGTTCTTTTGCCCATACTGGTTACTGGTCTCCATTCTCTTCGTCTTAGATTGTAATGCCGTGTCTGATCCTGTGCAGCCGTCTCCAGATTACGCCGCATTAGCTCGAACAGCTCTGCATATGTTTTACCTTCGCCTTTGGTGGTTAGTTTGTTTTCCTGTGCCTGTCTTGACAATATCGTATATCGCACCCGGCGTTCTTGGTTCACGCCCCTGTATCACATGTGCTGTCGTAAGTCCATTTGACACTGATTGGCTTGTATTTACTGCTAGTGTTATTTCCGGCCAACTCTCATCCCAGTTACATTGATTTTCCCCCGTAAACTGAGCGATCATCGTTTTCACTGTTCTGTTTGCCCGTTCGGTTGGATTTTCTTATGGTGTGTATGGTGCTGTTAATTGGTTTTGGCATCCCCATTCATCTAGCATTTTCTTGAATGTCCTGCTAGTGAATTGGACTCCATTGTCCGTTATTACCGTTTGAGGAGCTCCAAATCTAGCTAGAATCCTCTCCCGAAAAGCCTTAACTATACTCTCGGCAGTTGCCTTGCGCATAGGTATCAGTTTGTCCATTTTGAAAATATGTCAACGATTACTAATAGCATCGAATTTCCATGTTTCGACCTTGGTAATGGCCCAAAGAAGTCGGCACATATTGTGGCCCATGGTTCTTCTGGTATTTGTTCAAGCATTTTTCCTGCTGCCTGTTGTTGACTCGGTTTGAACTGTTGGTATATTGTACACTTCCCCACAAACCTTCTAATGTCACGTTGCATTCCCGGTCAGTAATATCTCGCTGCAGTTCTGGTAATAGTTCTCCTGTTGCCCGTATGCCCTGCTGTTGTGGAAGTATGGTTTTCATCCATTACTTGGTTACGAAGTATCACCTCCTCTTGGCCCGGCCTGTGTGGAATGTTCCTGTATACTTGACTATTTTCCACTGTGTAATCCGGGTATTTCTGTGGTTGTTGTTTCATTTTTCCCATTATGTCCTGGATTAAAGCACACTCCTTGTTCGTTTGTCGTAACCTGGCACCATTTTCTATTATTCTCTTGCACCCTTTCATTGGTTGTCTTGACAAAACATCGGCAACGATGTTTAGTTTGCTTTTTCTATATGCTATTTCGAAATCATATTGCCCGTGGGGCTGTCTTTTCTATTCAACCACTTCAGCGCCATGTGATCTGTCACCACTTTAAATCGGTATCCTTCGAGATATGGTCTTAATTTGCGTATTGCCCATACTATCGCTAGGCAATATTTTTCTGATGCTGAATTTTTTCTGCTGGATTTAATTCCCTTCACCATATGATAGCACTCTCTCTCCATCCTCTGTGTTGTGTACCCAATTAGTATGGCCCCTAATCCCATGTTACTTGCATCCGTCTGTAGCACGAACATTTTTGTGAAGTCTGGACACGCCAATACTGAGCCACTCGTCAGTCTTTCCTTTACTGCATCGAATGCAGTGCGTTTAATGGGTGTGTTAATGTTGCAAAACCCGGTACGAATCGTCTGTACCAAGAGGCCACTCCTAGATACTGGCGTAATTCCTTTGTGCAAGTTGGCGGTTCTAGTTGGGCTATTGCGGCCACCTTGTCTGGGTCCGTTGTGGTTGCAATACCGTTTTCTGTCACCAAGTGGCCTAGAAACTTAAGCTCTTTTCTGGAGAATGGGCACTTCTCAGCATTAATTCTTAAATTTGCTTCTTTCAATTTTCTGAACACTTCCCGTAGATGTTTCATGTGTTCTTTGATTGTTTTGCTCACTACCAATATGTCATCTTGGTATGTGAATGCGTTTGGTATCATTTCTGGGCCAATGACTTGGTCCAGTGCACGCTAGAAAGTTGCTGATGCAGAATGTAAGCCGAATGGCATCACTTTCCATTGGAATAAACCTTTCCCTGGAACCGTGGATGCTGTCATTGGTCTGCTTTTTTCTTCCAATGGAATCTGCCAGTATCCATCCTTAAGATCTAATTTGCTTATGAATTTTGCTTTGCGTAGCTGGGTATGCATCCTTTATAGATTTTGCGTTAATCTGTCTGAAATCTACGCAGAATCTCCATTTGCCTGTCTGTTTCTTTCTCACCATAACTATGGGTAAGCTATAAGGGCTTTGTGGTGGTTCTATGCATCCCAATGTCAACAGTTCATCGACCTTTGAGTTGATTTCTCCTTGTATTTTAGAATTTTTTGGGTAATACCTTTGTTTTATTGGCATATAGTCCTTCATCGTTATGCGATGTATTCCACCCTTTGATAGTCCCTTAATTTTTCCCAATTCCTTCAACTCATGACTCAGAAAACTTTGTATTTCTTGTTTTTAACCATTCTGAGTCACCATGATGGATATTCTTTCCACCAGCCTGCCCTGTATTCGCCTTACTGTTGGTATCCGCACTTTGTGGCCTCCACACGATATTTCCGTGTTCATGATCCTGAGGAAATCCCACCCTAAGATCAGTGCATCCATTCCCTCTGGCATGACGAGGAATGGCATGTGAATTTCCTTATTCCCGAATCTCACGTATCCTGTCCATTGCTCTTCAATGTCTCGCACCTTTCCATCTGCCAAGTACACCTGTTTGTGGGTGTTTTCCCATTTCCCCTTATTTCTCACTGTTTCCAACATCTGCTTGCTTATAAAGCTCCTCGTGGCTCCCGAATCAATTGTCACCTTCATCTGCATTCCTGATACCTCGATAAGCGGTGACAATTCTCTTCCTCTACTAGACCTATTAGTCATGACGAGCTTGTTGGCTTGGTCCCTGCTCGCCCCGGATAGGCTGGAACCGCCTTTCGTTTCCCGAACTTCAACAACATTCCTTTGTCCTTTTTTCAATCTTTCCACACTGCCAGCAGAAATTGAGTCTCTGATTGTTGCATTCCCTGGCCCAGTGTCCGGCTCCCCCGCACCTGCGACATGCCTGGTTTGGGTTCAAGACTCTTCCATCTTAGATTTTTATTTTTATTTTCTTTGTTTGGTCTTGAAATCATTCGCTCTCTGTTGTCCTGGCATCTTCGGCACTGTGTGACTGGTGGCCGGTAATTATTTCCTCCTCTGTGGTTTGATTGGTTGTTGTGTGTTCTTTGAGCATTGTTTTCGCGATGGAAATCGGATCGTTCCTGTTCGAGCATCTCGTGTTCTTCTGCCAACTGCATCAGCTCATCTTGGTTTCTGACCCTGTGCGGCCGAACGAATATTTTCAAATCTGGAGTGCAATTTTCCAATATGACCTCCAATTGTTCATACTCTGGTATTTTAAGGGGTTTCATCATTGTTTGCATGTCCACCATATAGTCCTTGGAGTACTTTTTTATGCTTTGTTTGCGAGCTTTCACTTGATCAACCAATTTGTTGAAGAATCCTCTCGGCAGAAAGCATTTCTTGAAACCCTCAACAAACTCCTTCCATAATCACCACTGCTTATTGTTTGCTCTGTCTTTCAGTAGTTCTGGCATTGTTCTTTGAATCATGTCCAGCTCCTTCCTCATTTCCTCCACCATGCCAGTCATCTCGATCCCGATCCTTTTGCCAGTCTGTACCAGATCCTCCTTCTTCATGTGGTAAATCCATCCTTTTCCCATTTTGATTTTTCTTTTTCGATTTACAAGCTATAGTTTTTTTTTTTTTTTGTAATTTCACCAGTATGACACGTTGGGCGCCAGTTGTAACGATCCTTTCTCGTCCCTTGGGATATTTCCAATATCTCTTGGGCTAGGTTCGGCACAACAAAATTTATTTTGTGCCCTGGTGAAATTATAACTCGTTTGTTTAATTAGTAGTTTTAAAGCAGGTATTCATATATAATCTTTTTGGGCTCGGCTGGGTATGACCAATTTCTCTGAAGAAGTCTCGAACTTGAGCAGCGTTGATTATGGTATGGGTTCCTTGCTGTTTGCTCCAGTCCTTCTCTTGTTCCTTGTGTCTCCGCTGGTTACTATTTCAGACTCGCAATGTAGATATTTTGACTTGTATCTCCCTCTTCAGAATATCTCTGAAACGTTGATTGGCCTTAGGATAGATCCTATGGCCTTTCTTTCACCTTTCCTGGCGAATCCTGATCTTCTAGGGATGTTATTTCCACCTCGATACCTTCAGCTGTGTTTGTAAGATGGTCTTTGCGTGCTCGTTGCCTCTTGGACAAATCCCGTGTCCGTTTGCTATGCAACAGGATTTTTCCCAGCGATTGGTATTCGTCAGGATATATAGATCCTGAAATTTCAGCAGTAGGATATATCCTCGTGCCTTCCAATATGCTGTGAATCGTCCTTGAGCCGCTTGACTTCTGTTCTTTTATCGCTTGGGCACGGTGTTCTGGTCCTATTCTAAGGACTTGTTGGTTGTCTGTTAACTTGAGAGGTTACTCGTAAGGCCTTCTCAGTTATTGTATTTCTCCTTGATCCTTTTCACTGGACTTGTTTTTCACTCGCTTGAGCTTTTAAAGTTACTCGTAAGGCCTTAAAACTCCTTGATTGATCACGACTTGTTGACTTGATGATTTCCTTGATGGGTTTTGCCTTTATATAGGCAGCTCCCACGGCCTCAGGAATTGATTAGTGTAGTACCGCTATACAGCTGGTACTTTTCCATCGGCCCTCTGCTTTCACCCACGCATTTCTTGTTGCTATGCGTGGTGAAAGTCCCGCAAATCCTTATCGCATATGTGTCCGCTTTCTTTGTGGCTGCGCGCCCATTCGCTTCCTTGTCCTTGTCTTTCTCCCTTGCCCGCATCGCATTCTAGTCGCGCTGCCGGCTTATGTCCCTTTCTCTCCTTTGCGGCGCCTTCCCATTGGCTGCCCAACTCCTCTCATTGCTTTCCTTATGCCTTAACTTCTCTGCTGACGCTGCCGTTGTCCGTCGCTTCCCCTGATCCATTAGTCATACCAGCTTTGCTCTTCTCTCCCATATAGGAACCTACATATTCAACTATACATCTGTACTATAATGAACTTAGTCTATAGTTTATGTTAATTAGTACGATTATTTTACATGCTAGTATCTTATTTAATCATATCGCGCATAATTCATCCACCAGATATGGGTTTTCTATTGAGAACAAGTCGAATGAACATTGGTTCATTTCCCCTTCTTCGACTTGTATATTCCCCTCACATACCCAAAAGCTGTTTTGTATATATATGCATTTTTCTTTTTTTACTAGCTCGCATCTTTTATTGGCCGTTTGGCATCTTTTCTTATTGGCGATTACTGAGTATCTTTTCGTTCATGTTGGCGGATTGGGGTATCTTTTCCATTTTATTTTTTTTTTTTTTGGTTTTGTCCCGATCCGCATCTTTTCTTATTACATATTTCTTAATTTATTCCCCTTTATTGTACCCTTGTTCATTTTACACCCTTCTTTCCCTGAATACTCTAGCTTGTCCAGATCCATGGGCATTCGGGGTGTTGCCCTTCCATTTGTTTTTGTTGTTGCTGTTGTTATTGTTGCCTCTCTTGCTCCATGGCCACCGCCAGCCTCTGTCTGGCTTGCACCAGCCGATCCTCCTCCTGATGGGCCTCTCCCACAACAGCAGCTCTTTTTGTGCCTCTTCTTGCTGTCGGATTTATTGCTGCCACCAATTAATCCACTGTTGCGGCCCATTCAGCCCCTCTATCTTCTTCACCTGGCCAGAGCTTTCAGTCTTGTTTGAAGGTGGGCTGGCTACTCCCTCAACCTCACCTTCATGAGCCACGGCCACTTCCTCTGCTTCGCTGGCATCTGACACAATGTCCACCATACGAAATTAAGTTGGTGGCCGCGCTGGCTCCCAATCTTGTGCCGGTGGTTTGTGTATTTCATTCTGGTCCCATGGTGCATACTCCGCCGGGCTATTTCGGCCGCTGTTCGCCTCTTCCAGCCCTTCTTCCTCCATCATCCGAAACGCCTCGTCTAGCTCCCTCCACATTTCATCTTCATCATCCTCGTCCTCCTGGCGTTCTTGGATCACCGCTGACTCCGCCTGGCTCTCCTCCGTCAGGTAACCGCTGCCTTCACCGTCCACATCGTACTCCTCATCCGAGGAGGCGGCGATGACCAGATTCATCATATCCGGCCCATCGTCGTCGGACTCCTCCTCGGACACGTAGGGCGAGGCCAAGTCAATGGCCTCATCCCTACCGCGCAACCCACCACGTTCCACATTGGCCCGTGGTTCCACACCTCGAATTACGCCTTCATCCTGGCCAAATTGTGCATTGTAAGCATTAATTTTTTTTTTTTTTTTTTTTTTGTTAATTGGTTTGTACTCTCTGAGCGTTCGACTTTGAGTGTTTCATGATTATGATTTTTGCATGCAGGAAAACTTGTATCTATGCCAATTATTAAATTTTAGCGCTATTCAGGCTTCGGTTATCATTTTAGAGAGTGTGTCTCTTGTATGTCTATCCATGTTTGTATTCGCAGCCTTTTGAACGTTTCATTTATTGTATCTGCATTTGGTTTTATTTACGATATTCAATTGGTTGGTTTTGTTTACAATATTCGAATGTCAAAGTCAAACGCTGGCTGTGGTTTGTGACATCGGTTTGCTGCTATTTATTTTAATCTTATTTATTATGAGGCATGATTCTAATGAGTTTTTTGATTTTCTGATATGTTTTTGAGTTATCTTTACAGCCGGCCGGTCTGTATAGATTGCTCGCCGACATGTCGGAATAGTCGTTTGTAGTCAATTTTCATTTTGCTCCTTGTCTTCATTTACGTCACATAACTGTTGTTTAATTTGGCTGATATGTGCCTGACGGTTCTTTCCAGTTTCCTTGTGACGTAATTTGCATATAACTGGTGACACGAAGCCAATCACCTTGCATGGTCCTCCGAATCTTGGTGCAAGTTTCGCTGCGAATCGTTCTGCAGCATTTGAAAGATGGTGTTCTTTTGCCCATACTGGTTACTGGTCTCCATTCTCTTCGTCTTAGATTGTAATGCCGTGTCTGATCCTGTGCAGCCGTCTCCAGATTACGCCGTATTAGCTCGAACAGCTCTGCATATGTTTTACCTTCGCCTTTGGTGGTTAGTTTGTTTTCCTGTGCCTGTCTTGACAATATCGTATATCGCACCCGGCGTTCT
This sequence comes from Drosophila tropicalis, assembly GCF_018151085.1. Classification (NCBI taxonomy): domain Eukaryota; kingdom Metazoa; phylum Arthropoda; class Insecta; order Diptera; family Drosophilidae; genus Drosophila; species Drosophila tropicalis. The sequence continues at coordinate 704,616 of NW_027172360.1, read as the reverse complement.
TGGTTCACGCCCCTGTATCACATGTGCTGTCGTAAGTCCATTTGACACTGATTGGCTTGTATTTACTGCTAGTGTTATTTCCGGCCAACTCTCATCCCAGTTACATTGATTTTCCCCCGTAAACTGAGCGATCATCGTTTTCACTGTTCTGTTTGCCCGTTCGGTTGGATTTTCTTATGGTGTGTATGGTGCTGTTAATTGGTTTTGGCATCCCCATTCATCTAGCATTTTCTTGAATGTCCTGCTAGTGAATTGGACTCCATTGTCCGTTATTAACGTTTTAGGAGCTCCAAATCTAGCTAGAATCCTCTCCCGAAAAGCCTTAACTAAACTCTCGGCAGTTGCCTTGCGCATAGGTATCAGTTTGTCCATTTTGAAAATATGTCAACGATTACTAATAGCATCGAATTTCCATGTTTCGACCTTGGTAATGGCCCAAAGAAGTCGGCACATATTGTGGCCCATGGTTCTTCTGGTATTTGTTCAAGCATTTTTCCTGCTGCCTGTTGTTGACTCGGTTTGAACTGTTGGTATATTGTACACTTCCCCACAAACCTTCTAATGTCACGTTGCATTCCCGGTCAGTAATATCTCGCTGCAGTTCTGGTAATAGTTCTCCTGTTGCCCGTATGCCCTGCTGTTGTGGAAGTATGGTTTTCATCCATTACTTGGTTACGAAGTATCACCTCCTCTTGGCCCGGCCTGTGTGGAATGTTCCTGTATACTTGACTATTTTCCACTGTGTAATCCGGGTATTTCTGTGGTTGTTGTTTCATTTTTCCCATTATGTCCTGGATTAAAGCACACTCCTTGTTCGTTTGTCGTAACCTGGCACCATTTTCTATTATTCTCTTGCACCCTTTCATTGGTTGTCTTGACAAAACATCGGCAACGATGTTTAGTTTGCTTTTTCTATATGCTATTTCGAAATCATATTGCCCGTGGGGCTGTCTTTTCTATTCAACCACTTCAGCGCCATGTGATCTGTCACCACTTTAAATCGGTATCCTTCGAGATATGGTCTTAATTTGCGTATTGCCCATACTATCGCTAGGCAATATTTTTCTGATGCTGAATTTTTTTCTGCTGGATTTAATTCCCTTCACCATATGATAGCACTCTCTCTCCATCCTCTGTGTTGTGTACCCAATTAGTATGGCCCCTAATCCCATGTTACTTGCATCCGTCTGTAGCACGAACATTTTTGTGAAGTCTGGACACGCCAATACTGAGCCACTCGTCAGTCTTTCCTTTACTGCATTGAATGCAGTGCGTTTAATGAGTGTGTTAATGTTGCAAAACCCGGTACGAATCGTCTGTACCAAGAGGCCACTCCTAGATACTGGCGTAATTCCTTTGTGCAAGTTGGCGGTTCTAGTTGGGCTATTGCGGCCACCTTGTCTGGGTCCGTTGTGGTTGCAATACCGTTTTCTGTCACCAAGTGGCCTAGAAACTTAAGCTCTTTTCTGGAGAATGGGCACTTCTCAGCATTAATTCTTAAATTTGCTTCTTTCAATTTTCTGAACACTTCCCGTAGATGTTTCATGTGTTCTTTGATTGTTTTGCTCACTACCAATATGTCATCTTGGTATGTGAATGCGTTTGGTATCATTTCTGGGCCAATGACTTGGTCCAGTGCACGCTGGAAAGTTGCTGATGCAGAATGTAAGCCGAATGGCATCACTTTCCATTGGAATAAACCTTTCCCTGGAACCGTGGATGCTGTCATTGGTCTGTTTTTTTCTTCCAATGGAATCTGCCAGTATCCATCCTTCAGATCTAATTTGCTTATGAATTTTGCTTTGCGTAGCTGGCATTGGGTATGCATTCTTTATAGATTTTGCGTTAATCTATCTGAAATCTACGCAGAATCTCCATTTGCCTGTCTGTTTCTTTCTCACCATAACTATAGGTAAGCTATAAGGGCTTTGTGGTGGTTCTATGCATCCCAATGTCAACAGTTCATCGACCTTTGAGTTGATTTCTCCTTGTATTTTAGAATTTTTTGGGTAATACCTTTGTTTTATTGGCATATAGTCCTTCATCGTTATGCGATGTATTCCACCCTTTGATAGTCCCTTAATTTTTCCCAATTCCTTCAACTCATGACTCAGAAAACTTTGTATTTCTTGTTTTTCACCATTCTGAGTCACCATGATGGATATTCTTTCCACCAGCCTGCCCTGTATTCGCCTTACTGTTGGTATTCGCACTTTGTGGCCTCCACACGATATTTCCGTGTTCATGATCCTGAGGAAATCCCACCCTAAGATCAGTGCATCCATTCCCTCTGGCATGACGAGGAATGGCATGTGAATTTCCTTATTCCCGAATCTCACGTATCCTGTCCATTGCTCTTCAATGTCTCGCACCTTTCCATCTGCCAAGTACACCTGTTTGTGGGTGTTCTCCCATTTCCCCTTATTTCTCACTGTTTCCAACATCTGCTTGCTTATAAAGCTCCTCGTGGCTCCCGAATCAATTGTCGCCTTCATCTGCATTCCTGATACCTCGATAAGCGGTGACAATTCTCTTCCTCTACTAGACCTATTAGTGATGACGAGCTTGTTGGCTTGGTCCCTGCTCGCCCCGGATAGGCTGGAACCGCCTTTCGTTTCCCGAACTTCAACAACATTCCTTTGTCCTTTTTTCAATCTTTCCACACTGCCAGCAGAAATTGAGTCTCTGATTGTTGCATTCCCTGGCCCAGTGTCCGGCTCCCCCGCACCTGCGACATGCCTGGTTTGGGTTCAAGACTCTTCCATCTTAGATTTTTATTTTTATTTTCTTTGTTTGGTCTTGAAATCATTCTCTCTCTGTTGTCCTGGCATCTTCGGCACTGTGTGACTGGTGGCCGGTAATTATTTCCTCCTCTGTGGTTTGATTGGTTGTTGTGTGTTCTTTGAGCATTGTTTTCGCGATGGAAATCGGATCGTTCCTGTTCGAGCATCTCGTGTTCTTCTGCCAACTGCATCAGCTCATCTTGGTTTCTGACCCTGTGCGGCCGAACGAATATTATCAAATCTGGAGTGCAATTTTCCAATATGACCTCCAATTGTTCATACTCTGGTATTTTAAGGGGTTTCATCATTGTTTGCATGTCCACCATATAGCTTTCACTTGATCAACCAATTTGTTGAAGAATCGTCTCGGCAGAAAGCATTTCTTGAAACCCTCAACAAACTCCTTCCATAATCACCACTGCTTATTGTTTGCTCTGTCTTTCAGTAGTTTTGGCATTGCTCTTTGAATCATGTCCAGCTCCTTCCTCATTTCCTCCACCATGCCAGTCATCTCGATCCCGATCCTTTGCCTAGTCTGTACCAGATCCTCCTTCTTCATGTGGTAAATCCATCCTTTTCCCATTTTGATTTTTCTTTTTCGATTTACAAGCTATAGTTTTTTTTTTTTTTTTTGTAATTTCACCAGTATGACACGTTGTGCGCCAGTTGTAACGATCCTTTCTCGTCCCTTGGGATATTTCCAATATCTCTTGGGCAAGGTTCGGCACAACAAAATTTATTTTGTGCCCTGGTGAAATTAGAACTCGTTTGTTTAATTAGTAGTTTTAAAGCAGGTATTCATATATAATCTTTTTGGGCTCGGCTGGGTATGACCAATTTCTCTGAAGAAGTCTCGAACTTGAGCAGCGTTGATTATGGTATGGGTTCCTTGCTGTTTGCTCCAGTCCTTCTCTTGTTCCTTGTGTCTCCGCTGGTTACTATTTCAGACTCGCAATGTAGATATTTTGACTTGTATCTCCCTCTTCAGAATATCCCTGAAACGTTGATTGGCCTTAGGATAGATCCTATGGCCTTTCTTTCACCTTTCCTGGCGTATTCTGATCTTCTAGGGATGTTATTTCTACCTCAGTACCTTCAGCTGTGTTTGTGAGATGGTCTTTGCGTGCTCGTTGCCTCTAGGACGAATCTCGTGGCCGTTTGCTATGCAATAGGATTTTTCCCAGCGATTGGTATTCGTCAGGATATATAGATCCTGGAATGTCGGCAGTAAGAAGCTCCCACGGCCTCAGGAATTCATTGGTGTAGTACCGCTATACAGCTGGTCCTTTTCCATCGGCCCTCTGCTTTCACCCGCGCATTTCTTGTTGCTATGCGTGGTGAAAGTCCCGCAAACCCTTATCGCATATGTGTCCGCTTTCTTTGTGGCTGCGCGCCTATCCGTTTCTTGTCCTTTTTTCTCTCCCTTGCCCCAATAGCGTCTTAGTCGCTCCGCCGGCTTCTGTCCCTTTCTCTCCTTTGCGGCGCGTTCCCATTGGCCACCCTACTCCTCTAATTGATTTATCTTATTTTATCTAATTTATTCCTATCGTGCATAAATTATCCACCAGATATGTGTTTTCTATTGAGAACAAGTCGAATGAACATAGGTTCATTTCCTCTTCTTCTTCCTCTCATATACCCACAAGCCGCCCTCGCTTGCGTTTGTCTCGGGCACGTCTCCTGGGCTTGCTTAGCCCCAGCTTTTGCTACCTTTGAGCCTCGGTTTCGCCCGATCTCCACACGCTCGGCTCTGATGAGCAGCGCAGTCAGAGAGCACCTGCATTAGCCACTGGTACTCTCTCTCGTACACACATAGTGTATGTGTGTCTGCTCTCCCTCATCTCGCTCCATGGGCCCCACGCGTTGCTAGACAAGTGCATGCATTTCTCTTATTATCTTTCCCAGTCTGCGCTTTTGAGTCTCGATATGAGGCCAATACCCTCAAGATTCGTCTCACTCGCGCTTTCGTTTTTTGGGTGTAGCCGATTTCTTGTGTTACGTATCTGGTGTATCTGGTATATTATTGCAGCGTTTGTATTGTGTTGTTCTTCGTTGCGTCGTCAGAAGTAGGATATAAATTGTATTCCCTGCTAGGGAAAAAACTTCGGAGGATAATCAGTTAAGTATTTTTAATTCAACAGAAATCGAAAATGATGTGCGAGCAATGATCGATAACTACAAATCTTTTGAACACCAAACCGTTGAAGAGAGAACCCAGAGTGCTACAGGGCTAGTAGCGGAATCAACTGATTCAGCAGTTAATCTACAGATTGTCCCAGATGGTGTTATCTCGCCGTTTCGCCAAGCACCAAGTCGTCTACCGGCTATTGAAGCTGCAGAAGTAAACCCACAACTCGACGAATGGGTCAATGCTGGAATCGTTAGCCGATCGTCATCCAATTTTGCCAGTTGAGTCGTTGTGGTGAAAAAGAAAAATGGATGCTATCGAATCTGCGTAGATTTTCGAAAGCTTTACAGTATGATGTTGAAGGATGGGTTCCCGGCTCCGATAACTGACGATGTCCTAGAGAAGCTGCAGGCTGCAAAGTTTTTTACAGTCATGGACTTAGAGAACGGATTTTTTCTCGTGCCAATTGAAGAAACAAGTAAAAACTACACGTCATTTGTGACCAAGGCGAGATTATTCGAATTCAACAAAGCTCCGTTTGGATTCTGTAATTCACCTGCAGTATTTATCCGATATGTGATAAATGTTTTTTAGCCGTTGTCAAGTGCTGACGTGCTAGATCTGTATATGGATGAAATTATAATTCATGCAACGACAGCAGAAGAATGTCTTAATGAGATGAATAAAGTTTTTGACACAGCAGCAGCGTTTGGACTTAAAATTAAATGGAAGAAGTCTCACTTTCTGAAGAACTCTGTCGATTTTTTGGGCCATACGATCTACGATGGACAAATCAAGCCAGGACAAGAGCAGACCAAAGCTGCCAGTAAGTTTAAAGTACCAGAAAATATAAAGGCAGTTCAAGCATTTCTGGGATTTTTTCGTAAGTTTATTAAAGAGTATTCCATTATTGCCCGACAATTGATGGATCTGTTGCGTAAAGACGTTGCTTTTAGGATGGATACGGTTGCACTCAAGGCTTTTAAAGAATTTAAAAGAGCTCTCACCGTCGAACCAGTACTGAAACTGGATAATCGCAATGCCGACATAGAAATTCACACAGACGCGTTAAAAATGGGATTTGGAGCAGCATTGTTGCAATGGATAAATGGCCAGTTGCATCCAGTGTGTTTTTGGAGCAAAAAGTCTTCGGAAAATGAGACTCGACAGCATAGCTACATTTTGGAAGCGAAAGCAGTATACCTAACCTACCAAAAGTTTAGACAATACGTTTTGGGTATCAAGTTTAAAGTTGTTACTGATTGCGCAGCCTTTAAGCAGACAATAAACAAGAAGGATGTTCCTAGAGACGTGGCTCGTTGGATTGTCTATTTGCAGGATTTCAAGTTCGATGTTATGGTAGTATAAATAATATGGTTGTGTCACTTATTAATTGCTCGTTGCTTTATTTATTTGATCTGATCACTTTGGATGTTGCTTACGAACTGACTCTCTGCTCGCAGACAGAGTAGTTAGAGAGTTAGATATTCAACAATAAAGAGAGCATCTTCGCTTGCAAGACAGAGCGAGAGACGCTTTATGAAATCAGAGGGTGAGGAATCTATATCAATAGTTATAACGGTGTTTAAACAGTGGTTGCAATACCACTGTTTCTTATGCTTTGGACACTGGGTCTACTACAACTCGGCCGACCTGACTTAAGATTGTCCTCAATCTCTGCTTTACTTTATTATTTTGACGAACTTTGTCATGTAATGCTAACATAAATTTACAATTTGATTATCTTCTTATTTTTTTAGTGAAATATTTACAATTTAATTATATTCTTAAACCTAGGACAGATGTATATATATAGTTTGCTAACAATTTTCACCATTTACTTATTTATCCATTCATTCCAATTCAACCGCCGCCGTGTGCAGACGTGTTTATTAATGCACTCCGCAAAATTTAGTGCAAAAATAAAAAAGATTTCGTTTGCAAAAATTGTGTTGGGCTCTCAGTCGCATCAGAGACGCCTATTTACAAAGATATTTGTTCTAATAGCAATAAATACTAAATTGCAAACAACAAAGTCCTTATTTTTTTGGAAAAGCCATGTCCACAAATTCGGTCCCAAGCTCTCTCGATCCCCACCAGCAACAGCTACCGGAACTAATTGTACAACAACAACGTGAGCGTCGACTCTCGACCCCACTGAATGCTACCGTAAGCAATAACACTGAAAGTGCAAGCCACTCAGCAATCAACAGCAATTTACCATGGAGTGAGCAGTGTGCTTCTCCATCAATATCGATTACTTGGTCACCGATTGCACCGACCAGCACCGTCAGCTCGTTGACAGCAACTACTGCAACGTCTGCCGAAGTATTGATATGCCTCAAGCCGTCAACGATAAGTCGCCCAAAGTCAGCCACAGTAGTAAACTCAACGACTTCTGTCCAAACTGGAATGGATAGATTAAAATAACTAAGCGGAAGCTAAGCTCGCAAAAGAAAAAAAAAGGCAATACGCCGAAAATAACCAAACCAAATGAACGAGTAGCACCCCTTAGCGGGAATCGTTTTAAAATTCTTGCCGATCAGCAAGATGATCAAGCCGGCGCTGTAGATAAAGTTAAATCGGCTAGACCACCCCCTTTATACATCCGTGGAGCCAACTGCAGCGCCCTGATTTCGAAGCTAGTAGAAACAGTAGGGGCAAACAACTTTGTTGTAACCCCTCCAATAGGGGTAACATTAAAGAAATTAAATGTCAAACCTAAAGGTAAAGGTAAAGGGCTCCAGGTTGTGTTGAAGTGGATTGAGCCATCGGTCCCTACTCAAGAAATAGCAGACGCGTTGGTCGAAAAAGGGTTCGCGGTCAAATCCGTTGTCAACATCATCAACAGGAACAAAGTCGCTCAGCCGCTCTTTAAAATCGAGCTCCAACCAGATGCAAAGCGGTCGAAGCCAAATGAAGTGCACCCAATCTACAACCTACAGCTCCTATTGCACAGAAGAATCACCGTAGAGAGACACCAACCACCGCAGTGTAAAAACTGCCAGGATCACAACCACACCTCTAACAACTGCAATCTCAGGTCAGTGTGTGTTGGCTGTGGCGAACATCATAAAGATGGCATTTGCACCAAGGACAGAAACAATGTCGCACTAAGACTATGCTGTAGTATATTCATACAAATAATCATTCAGTACAATGAGCTCAACTTGTAACACTCTGTTGCAGGTATAAACAATTAAACATATACGCACTAAAATATAATTGTGCACTTGAATATGTTTATATATATACATTGATGTATGTACATAAACATGTACATATTCACATAAATCTACAGCTAAGCATGATCATATATGTATGTACATTTGTATATGCACATACATATATTCACATAAGCAATGTATGCACAAGCGTAACATGAGCTAGAGCCAGGCCAGCGTGTGAACGCTGACCAAGCACTTTCATGCAAGCGCTCCAACAATATGTATGTATGTACTGACACTCTCCCTCTCTTTTGTAGCTGTCGCATAAGTCGCAGCATAAGAATATATATGTAAACTTAAGCTTAAGCAAAATAATAATTTGGAATAAAGAATCATTCTGAAAACGACTATGCATGCAAACTGACGTGTTCATCTTGGATATATTATTTTTACAAAAGGAACCCGGCCTTGGCTTATATTACATGGCGACAAAGGATCCTAAAGGACCTACAAGGACTCTCCATGCTATAAATATTCTGTGTTCGAAAAGAGAAACATAAAGCTGCTAACAAAAGCAACAACCAACGGCAGAAGAGCAATGAGAGGCCAAATCCATCAAAACCAAATGCAAAAATCAAACCATCAATCAACGTTAATGTCAGAAGAACAACAACTGCAAAAATTAACCACAACACAAAACATGAACATTTTATTTATTTAAATGAAAATTTTATTTTAAATCAATTGGAATAAATGCCCAGAAGAAAGCAGAAGCAGCGGTTGGAACCATCTGATAAATCAACCAATCAACCAACAAGGAACACGAATGAATACTGAAGATATTCCCTTTGCGGAATCTGCTCCTATCGAGCAAAGGGATGCACCTACGCTAGAAGAAGCGTTAGAGTTGTATCCCAACGATGGACAGCGCCCACTCACAATAGCTGAGTACCGGGCCCGGAACACCAAATCAACAGAGCCAAAGAAGACCAAAAGAGGAGGCCAAGTACGCAAGCTACTCCAGCAGAAGAGGCTGGAAGTAGACCTACTGGCCACTCTGAAGACGGAGGAAGACCGACAACGCTGCATAGAGCGTATTGACATCCTGAAAGCTGAACTTCGCAAAAGAGCGAAGAAACGCAAGGGGGCCGCAGAAATGCGCAAGCCTTAACTTGCCTTTAATTTAATAATTATAATTATAACCTTAATAGCAAGTTGAAGCACGAAAGTGCAACTTGCGACATACTAACTGTCTGATAGGCTTTTACTAACAATGTGGTTGGAGATTTTTTTTTTAAAACAATAAAACAAATGAAATGTATACCTGAATTGTGAGCCAACCACATTTTCTATAATTTTTCCACGTCTCCGGCTCGCTGTGCAAGACACAGTTGAGATAAATTTTATTTCTCTCTTACTTTTTTTTTTCTCTTCACGAATAATTTAAATAAAAAAAAAATAATATGCATGAATCCATAACAATTTAATTTTAATATTTCAAATAGAAATCAAATTCAAACAAATATGTACCGTACAAAACATATTTATGAAAAAAAAAAAAATTAAAGTAATTGCTAAACAAAAGTTTTTAACCTGTCTTTATGAACTTTATTTCATATTTTTGTTTACTTGTAATAAATAAAAACAAAAATCCCATACGTATGTTCGATAATAGCATAAGTAAATTTGATGATATATCCGTTATACCCACAATGGGGTTAATCGAAACAAAATCAGTGGACTCCACTGCAAATGTCATAAATAAAATTGAATCATCAAATGCTGATATGAGATTAACGAACATACTACTATTAATAATTGTCATAATATTGTGCGCATATGTATTATATAAGGCTTACCTATTACACAATAAATGTGTAACAAAAAGAGCTCTAAGCCAAGCTAATGATCTAGATAAGATCTAAAAATACATATGCACACAAGCAATTATAAATCAAAACCTTTTTGACAAAAGATAAAATATATATATATATATATATAAAATAAAAAATGACCCATTGTGACAGGTACTTTGAAAAAATAAACAACAGGCACCCTAGCATAATCCAAGACTTAATTGAGGTTTTTAGGAGCGAGGAAAGTACCTCACCTCAACGCTCCATAAACTTGGTACAAATTAGGTTAGCTTACCTTGACATAACGGGCGAAGATTTCCCAGTTAAAGGAGGCACTAGGGAACAGAACAGAACAGATGAGTTTTATTCTCACGGTACCATATGTATGCTGTTTTTCAAACGCAGCAGGCACACTGCGTTTCTACCTAATGGAGGAACCAAAGCAGTAAAGAACTAAATACATCCATAATCAGTTAAATAGGCTGAGGCAGTTAGTGTAGAATATGGATAAAGCAGAAACAAAAAAGCTCCAAAAATATTTACCTTTCCTTGATTTCCTGATACAATCAGGTGAAACAAATCACAAATACAAGGAAATAAGGTATTGGATAGCCCACAACTACAAATTTCAAAAAAATATTGTAGATCTTATGAAAAAATCCATAAAAGTAGCTTACAGTAGATTGTTAGCTAAGACTCCTTTAAGAAAAGACGTGCCCGGATGGGTCCACGAACTTTTCAAGGAGTTAATCACGCTGATAAACATATCAGAATCGAGGGCAAAACCAATAGATTTAACAGACTCAGATGTAGAAATAATAGACATAGAATAGTAAAACCTTACACATTTTCAAAATTTTTCTTAAATTAACAACAGGGCTAAACGACAAATTTCTTTTTTTTTTTTTAAGTAAATAGAAATAGATATATAAACAAATTTTAGAAATTAATCTTAACAAACTATGGTTACTTGGGATGATATAATAGGAAAAGCTAGAATACACGCACAAGAATTAACTAAATCTTGTAAGTGCCTCTCGCAGAATAGAGAAACATCCCAAGACACAGTAACCAAACACACGAAAATAATAACCGAGAATCTTCAAGCTATTACAGCAGTATTAACTGAACACTATAGCAAACAAAAGATATGGCCAAAAACAAAGCAAATGCGTTCTACAGGGATTGCAAACAAAAAGCAATAACTGTGCTGAACAGACACAATATTGAATTTAAACAAACATCTGATTTGGAAACTTCAATAGTACTGGAAGAAAAAAAGCAACTAATGTCTGATGAAGAAATAAGTCAAGAAGAACCATCAGCGATAAGTCTTAACAAACCAACAATTCCCAAAGAAAACAACAAAGTGACACAAACAGTGGTAGCATTCATAAACACAGCCACCAGGCTGCTACCATACTTCGATGGTGATATTAAAAATCTACCGGGTTTCCTTGGAGCGCTTCGCGTACTTAACAGCATAAAAGAAACGCACGAAGCATTAGCTATAGAAATCATAAAATCAAAATTAAAAGGTCAAGCGGGTAATACCCTAAGTTCTGAAACAACGATTGATGAAGTAATACGAAAACTATCAACAATCTTCAAGGGTAAATCAGTGGATCTTTTAACAACAAAACTGAGTTGACCGACGCCCTTAAAGGCGCATATATTTCGGATGGTCTTCCAACTGAACAAGCAATAAAATGCACCACCAAAATGGCAGTAAATGCTATGGTAAGCCATACCAAAAGTCAAAGAGTCCAGCTATTAATGGAATCAGGAAACTTTGATTCGGCTAAAGAAGCCATTGCTAGATTCACCACTCTTTCAGTACAGACGGGCTCCACAGAAAATTTCCAAAATAATACCATTTTTTATGCCCAGCATAATGACCGCGGCAGACGCCGCTATAACAATAATGGTGACTGGAGAAACAACTCGAATTGGAACATAACAACTCGAACTGGAGCAATAAGGATGCCCACAGAGCCCAACGAGGCCGAAATTATTCACGCTACCGAAGAGGCGGCCGTGGAGGTGAACACAATAATAATAGACAAAACACAAATAACCAACAGAATGTTTACAACAACACAAATGTCCGAATTACCCAAAGCGACCAGGGAAACGGACAAGATCCTCCAAATGCCCAAAATTAAAAAATAAAGTCTATTCTATTATCATTTAAGAATGTTAAAACAAATAAGAAAATAACATTCTTAATTGATACCGGTGCAGATATTTCAATAATAAAAAAAAAACTCTGATGTATTTCACGACATCCAAGTAAACAAAACTGTAGACATTCGAGGCATAGGAGAAGGAGTAATAAACTCCAAAGGCCTAGTCTCAATAGAATTGCAGACAGATAAATATATTATTCCATACGAATTTCACATGCTTCATTCAGATTTCGCAATCCCATGCGATGGAATAATAGGATTAGATTTCATAAAAACTTGCAAATTAGATTACAGTAATTCAGAAGATTGGTTTATACTTAGACCATAAAAATTAACGTACCCAATTTATGTTCCAATAACATTCAATTCTGGTAATAACTCAACACTTCTACCAGCAATAGAACTATCTTCAGCAGAAGATAACATTTTAATTCCGAATCAGGAAATTTAACCGGGCGTTTATGTTGCAAACACTATTGCAACAGCCCAAAGTACTTTTGTCCGATTCTTAAATACCACAGATAAATGCCAAATAGTAGGCGTTAACAATATAAAATTTCGATTTTTAAAAAAATTCCTTTTAAAATTTCACTTTGGAACTACGATATAGTTCAAAATACCAAAGATATAAGAAAAGAATGTGTAATTCATAAATTGAAGAAAAATTTCCCAATACTATTCAAAGACAAACTCGAAAAGTTATGCACTGAGCATAGTGATGTGTTCGGACTTGACACCGAACCGATCACAACAAATAATTTTTATAAACAAAAATTAAGACTTAAGGATGATGAACCGGTATATGTGAAAAATTACCGGAGTCCGCATAGCCAAATAAACGAGATCCAGCGACAAGTTGGAAAGATAATCGAACAGGGTATTGTTGAAGAAAAAAACTGGCGATTAGTAATTGACTATCGTCAAATAAACAAAAAATTGCTGTCAGATAAGTTTCCGATTCCCAGAATTGATGATATTCTTGATCAATTGGGAAAAGCAAAATATTTTTCTTGCCTTGACTTAATGTCAGGTTTTCATCAAATTGAACTAGAAGAAAAATCAAGAGATATAACGTCTTTTTCAACGAGCAATGGCTCATATCGTTTTACACGATTACCTTTCGGTCTAAAAATAGCACCTAATTCATTTCAGAGAATGATGACAATAGCATTCTCGGGGCTTGAGCCAAGTCAAGATTTTCTCTATATGGATGATTTAATTGTTATTGGTTGTTCTGAACAACATATGATCAAAAAACAAAACAATCTAAAACCGCATCCAGAAAAATGCTCATTTTTTTTGCATGAGGTGACATTCCTAGGTCACAAATACACAGATAAAGGAATCTTGCCAGACGACACAAAATTTGACGTCATCAAGAATTATCCAGTCCCACATGATGCAGATAAAGCTAGACGTTTCGTTGCATTTTGCAATTATTATAGACGTTTCATAAAAAATTTCGTCGAATATTCCCGGCACATAACAAGATTATGTAAAAAGAATGTTCCATTTGAATGGACAGCAGAATGCGAAAATGCATTCCAATACTTAAAAGAAAAGCTCGTTCAACCTAATCTATTGCAGTACCCGGATTTTAGCAAAGAATTTTGCATAATCACAGATGCAAGCAAACAAGCATGTGGAGCAGTTTTAACACAAAACTATAATGGACTCCAGCTTCCAGTTTCATATGCATCAAGAGCATTCACCAAAAGTGAAAGCAACAAGAGTACTAAAGAACAAGAGCTAGTAGCAATACACTGGGCAATAACATATTTTCGACCATATATATATGGAAAACATTTCACAGTGCGAATAGACCATAGACTATTAACATACTTGTTCTCCATGGTCAACCCGAGTTCAAAACTAACACGCATGCGGCTAGAATTGGAAGAGTACGACTTTACAGTAGAGTATTTGAGAGGTAAAGATAACTTTCTGGCTGACGCCCTATCAAGGATAACAAAATCCGATCTAATTGACATGAACAAAAAAGTCCTGAAAGTCACTACCAGGTAACAAAGTAGACAAAACAATTTCTGTGCAGAAAATAAACAAGAACTATTGCCAAGGCAAAATCTTGAAAAAGCTTCCAAGCCCAACGTATATGACGTTATTGTAAATGACGAAGTACGAAAAGTAGTGACCTTGCGAATAACTGATTCCTCGACCACATTCAAACATGGCAAGAAAGTTATAGCAAGAATTGACATTTGCGATATGTATACCAATGGAATTCTCGACTTAGGTCAGTTTTTTCAAAGGCTCGAAGCCGGTGACCCAAGTAAATAATAAGAAAGAAAAAGAAGCTATATTGTCTACATTCCATGACGATCCCAATCAAGGAGGTCATACAGGCATAAATAAAACAATTACAAAAATAAAGAGACGATATTATTGGAAAAACATGACTAAATGTGTAAAAAAGTACATTAATAAATGTCCAAAATGCCCGACGTCGAAAACGACAAAACATACAAGATCACCTATGATCATAACCGAAACACCACTATATGCTTATGACAGAGTGATAGTAGACACGATCGGTCCACTAACACATTCAGAAAATGGGAATGAATACGCAATCACATTAATATGTGACCTGACAAAGTATTTAGTAGCAATTCCTGTTGCAAACAAAAGTGCAACAACTGTAGCAAAAGCTCTATTCGAATCTTTTATTCTGAAGTACGGTCCAATGAAGACGTTCATTACGGACATGGGAACAGAATATAAAAATTCCATTATTACTGAGCTGTGCAAATATTTGAAAATAGATAACATAACATCTACAGCACACTATCACCAGACATTAGGTACTGTTGAAAGAAGTCATAGGACCTTCAACGAGTACATTCGTTCATATATTTCAGTAGATAAAACTGATTGGGACATATGGTTACAGTATTTCGTGTATTGTTTTAACACAACACCATCAGTAAAACATAATTATTGTCCATATGAACTAGTATTTGGTAGACAAAGTAACCTACCAATTCAATTTAATAGGGTTAATACTATAGATCCAATATATAATATAGAAGACTATTCTAAGGAAATTAAGTTTAGACTAGAAAACGCGTATAAAAGAGCTAGAATACTTTTAGAAAACAATAAAATTAAGCAAAAAGAAATAAATGATGAAAAAGTATCAGATTTTAAAATAGAAATAGGAGACAAGGTTTTCTTAAAAAACGAAACTGGTCATAAGCTTGATTCAGTGTATTTAGGACTCTTCGATGTTGTAGAAATAGGTAAAAATAACAATATAAAAATTAGAAACAATAAAGGTAGGATACAAAAAGTACATAAAGATAGTTAAAAAAACAAAAAGAAAATAAATATATAATATCAAAAAGTAATAAAAAAAAATTTTTTTTCCCCTAATATACACATTTACCTTACCCTTATTTTACCTTTACTTAATTATCTAATGATTATTAATAACTCCATAATATTACGTTATTCTCAAAAAAGGGGAGGTGTAGTATATTCATACAAATAATCATTCAGTAGAATGAGCTCAACTTGTAACACTCTGTTGCAAGTATAAACAATTAAACATATACGCATTAAAATATAATTGTGCACTTGAATATGTTTATATATATACATTGATGTATGTACATAAACATATTCACATAAATCTACAGCTAAGCATGATCATATATGTATGTACATTTGTATATGCACATACATATATTCACATAAGCAATGTATGCACAAGCGTAACATGAGCTAGAGCTAGGCCAGCGTGTGAAGCTGACCAAGCACTTTGATGCAAGCGCTCCAACAATATGTATGTATGTACTGACACTCTCCCTCTCTTTTGTAGCTGTCGCATAAGTCGCAGCATAAGAATATATATGTAAACTTAAGCAAAATAATAATTTGGAATAAAGAATCATTCTGAAAACGACTATGCATGCAAACTGACGTGTTCATCTTGGATATATTATTTTTACAAAAGGAACCCGGTCTTGGCTTATATCACAATGCAGTAACTGTGGAGGGAACCACACGGCCAACTACAGAGGATGTCCTGTCTTCAAGGGTCTTAAATCTCACGTAAACGGGCGCAAACCAACAGCTGGACCAAAAATCACCGTCGACGCCTCTTACACCGGTGGTATTCTTCGCCAAGGCTGTTAAATCATCTAACATGCCTGCTAGTGTGCTCCGAACTGGACAGACGGAGCCCGCGACAGAGACCCCGTCACTCCACCATCTACAGAATCCGCAACCTAGTGCACCAGAGCTTGGCCAGCAAACTCCAAGTGGTTTGGAGGCCCTATTGATCTCACTCAATCAAAATATGACCACTTTTATTACGTTCATGCAAAACTGATGCGGAATCAAAACCTGCTTATCCAGAAGCTTATCGAGAATAAATAATGGCTTCCCTACGTCTATGTCTTTGGAATGCTAACGGCATCTCCAAGCACAAAAACGAACTGCAACTATCCCTAGACTCACCCTAGACTCATTAGTGGGAACAACAAGTTTGAGATATTTTTCTTAATCTAGTACTTATTGCAGGCGGCCCTAATCACTTATTATTGGGTTGGTCTGTCATATCTTTTAAGACGAGTTCTATTGTTAGTTCGCGTAAGTTAATTGGCAAGAATATTAGGAGTTGTATAGGAGGACTTTATACTTCAGACGTAGAGGGGACCGAGCCATGATGATCCTTGTGGGCATTTGGATCTGCTGAGGATTGCCGGGTCATCGGCAAAAGTGGACGTTGTAAGTTCTAAACTCGTTGGTAAGTCTGCAGTGTACAGCAAGTAGAGCAATGGGCCGAGTAATTTGCCATTCTCTTCTTAGACGTCGTTTTTCCGTTACTAATTGGTCTATCCGCCGGTTCGTAGGCCTGTCAGCAAGTTTAGTGTAAGTAGAGGCATGTGGTGTAGACACTCTTGCTGCAGCTCCCATCATCGCATATGTCAATGTCCTCTGCAGCATCCAGCTTCGGCAAACAGTCAATATGTTTTGTTGTTTGTAAGAGATTGAGAAGATTGAGATTGGTGGGCAGTACAGGGCAGCCAATGTAGTGTTGCCGCAGCTGGTTTGGACGGTTATAGCAGTTGCTTGTAGGTGCTGTGTTTCAAATCTGTTGAGGAACGAGTGTTTTATACGGTTTTTGATTAGGATACCACTCCCGCCATGAGCTTTTCCGTCTGGATGGTTTGTTGCGTAGAAGGTATATTTTGGTATTTGAAAATTATTTTTTGATGTTAAATGTTGTTCGTGGAGGGGCGGAAGGATCCAAATGAAAATACAAATTGTTGGCGGGTGCCAATTTCTTCTGGTCGGTGAGCTAATCAAAAACGCGCGGGAACTTTGTTTAAAACTATGACTTTTATTTACAGTACAATCTCACACACGAAAAGGTTCGGTTGAAGGTAAACTGGATATTTTAGCAAGTGGAACAAAAGTGCGGGTATTCGGGGAAAAATCTCGTACTGCATTGAATATGGCGATTTACAGGAGAACCCTTCTTCACCCTCCTCAGTATGACCGAATTTGGTTTTGGGAAAAAACCCTACCCCTCACTCTCTGCTGTTCATCCGGTGGCGTGAAGTCCGAATGAAAGGCGGGTGCCTTTCGGGTCTTTGCTCTTTGGGTTGAATGTGCGCGACAAAGCTGTCGATGTGCAAGAGCGTCTGGTGTTGCTTGCCATATCGATGGCATCCTGCTGTGCTCCTGCAGGAACCATTGGAATGCTCATGAGCCAAACAGTTCGGGCAGTATCCGTTGCTCAAGACTACCCGTAGCCGCCGTCAGCTCGAGGTCCTCGAAACTGTCGGCACTGACGGAGCGGGTGTGCACCTTGACAAACGCGGCACCTGAAGCAATTGGAACTGCGTTCCAAATCGGATGGTGCTGCTATCCTTAGAGACATCTTCGGACTACTGGAGGAGGTGGACCGAGACCTTCTGGATTTTCCAGTAACGGATCCACAGAGAACCCATCCGAACATCGTGTCGATACCCACGAAAGAATCACCAACATTCTTGATGATTCGTTCCCCAAGGATAGCGGAAAGGAGCTTGGCTCCAAGCATCAAATCCACAGGAGCTCGTTGGTGAAATTGCGGATCAGCGAGCTGAAGGTCAAGCGAATCCTGCTTCACCTTATTCGGGACGGCGCGGGACGGAAATGCTTCAGCTACACTAGGCAGCACCACGGCGACTGCTTGGAACTGTCGCAGCGGATCGTCAGGAGGAGAAATCTATTAGCGGCACACTCTGTCGACGCTACCAGCATCGCATTGCCCAATGCCGCGAATGCTAGTCGATACTTTGCAGCTTAGAGGATTAATCAATTCAAACATTCTTTGGGAAATAAAGGACGCTTCGGATCCCATATCAATTAAAGCGCGGATTTGAAACTGCTTGCCACGATGATGAATAGTTACCCTCGCAGTACCCAGGAGGCCCGTGTTGCGAGTGGAGGCGAATTAACTTCCCACGTTTACATGAGGGCTGCTGGAAGAATCGGAGGACGCAAGCATCAGGTGCTGAGCTCTCTTGCACTTGAGCGGAAAAGGCCTGAGCTCGTGACGTAGGTTTTCGACTTACGGATGGAAAGGTCTAACAACTAGAGCTTAGCTCAAGGACATCTGTGGCCTCTAGTACACGGTGGCGATCAGTTAGGAATCGATTCAGGTCGTCCCAAGATGAGACGGCGGTCTTATTTGGAACGGACTGTTCCCACAACAGAAGGGTGGATTTGGGCATTTTGCTCGTACAGATTGCTATGAAAAGGATATCCCAATTATCTGTACGAGCCCCGGAAAGCTCAAGACCGGCTAAGCAACCTTGAATTGACGTCTGCAGTTCTCTTCGCACGGGGGAACTGTGTGGCTTTGATGGGTGGAATCGACGGAGAGCCTGACTGGTGCGGGAGCCATTTTCGCGGACAACTGCTCGATTCGCTCTCCAAACAAAGTCACGCCTCGCAAATATACCATATAACAATATTCATGTTTAGCTTTAATTGTAGCTATGTGCGTCGGATTATTTTCGTTCTTTTGAGCCGTCAAGGCCTTATGACATCGTGTAAACTCTGCCTCGAACGCCGTTAATGCCTCGCACACGGCAACAAAGTCGGAAAAAGACATAGAAGAGAGTCTCTGAAACAAATAACTTCGTGGAATTAGAGCTCTCAAGCGAGGAGATCGAAGCGGAGCTGTAAGTGGACTGTATAATTTAAGGATAGAGGAGTGAGAAGGAAAAATGTCTCCTTCTTTTAATGAACACAATGAATCAGCATAGATAGCATAAATGAAATTAGAAGAATTAATAATTTTCCACGCAGTTGTGTGAATAATTATAAGGATATATAATAACTTGGATATTAAAATTTATACAATGTGGAAACATGTTAAAATTTATAAGAGTATTTAAAAAATGTGGAAAAATTGAGCCCATGGCCCATGGAGCGAGATGAGGGAGAGCAGACACACGTACACTGTGCGTGTACGAGAGAGAGAGTACCGGTGGCTAATGCAGGTGCTCTCTGACTGCGCTGCTCATCAGAGTCGAGCGTGTGGAGATCGGGCGAAACCGAAGCTCAAAGAAAGCAAAAGTGCGGGGTGCATCGAGCCCGATACAAGTGCACGCGAGGACGGCTTGTGGGTATGTGAGTGGAATATACAAGTCGAAGAAGGAGAAATGAACCAATGTTTATTCATTTTGTTCTCAATAGAAAACCCATATCTGATGGATGAATTATGCGCGATATGATTAAATAAGATACTAGCATGTAAAATAATCGTACTTATTAATATAAAATATAGACTAAGTTAATTGTAATACAGATGTATAGTTGAATATGTAGGTTCCTGTATGGGAGAGAAGAGCAAAGCTGGTATGACTAATGGATCAGGAAAGGCGACGGACAACGGCCCGTTGGCAGAGAAGTTAAGGAATAAGGAAAGCAATGAGAGAAGGAGAGAAAGGGACAGAAGCCGGCAGGGCGACTAGAATGCGATGCGGGCAAGGGAGAAAGACAAGGACAAGGAAGCGAATGGGCGCGCAGCCACAAAGAAAGCGGAGACATATGCGATAAGGATTTGCGGGACTTTCACCACGCATAGCAACAAGAAATGCGCGGGTGAAAGCAGAGGGCCGATGAAAAAGGACCAGCTGTATAGCGGTACTACACCAATCAATTCCTGAGGCCGTGGGAGCTTCTTACTGCCGACATTCCAGGATCTATATTTCCTGACGAATACCAATCGCTGAGGAAAAATCCTATTGCATAGCAAACGGCCACGAGATTCGTCCTAGAGGCAACGAGCACGCAAAGACCATCTCACAAACACAGCTGAAGGTACTGAGGTAGAAATAACATCCCTAGAAGATCAGAATACGCCAGGAAAGGTGAAAGAAAGGGCATAGGATCTATCCTAAGGCCAATCAACGTTTCAGAGATATTCTGAAGAGGGAGATACAAGTCAAAATATCTACACTGCGAGTCTGAAATAGTAACCAGCGGAGACACAAGGAACAAGAGAAGGACTGGAGCAAACAGCAAGGAACCCATACCATAATCAACGCTGCTCAAGTTCGAGACTTCTTCAGAGAAATTGGTCATACCCAGCCGAGCCCAAAAAGATTATAAATAAATACCTGCTTTAAAACTACTAATTAAACAAACGAGTTCTAATTTCACCAGGGCACAAAATAAATTTTGTTGTGCCGAACCTTGCCCAAGAGATATTGGAAATATCCCAAGGGACGAGAAAGAATCGTTACAGTACATGAGTGCCCACATTGACTGTTCGCCGAAACTGGGTGCTGCAGAGGACATGACATGTGCACTTGAGTCGATGATGGGTGCTGCAGCAAGAGTGTCTTCTCCACATGCCCCTACTTACACTAAACCTGCTGACAAGCCTACGAACCGGCGGATAGAACAATTAGTAACGGAAAAACGACGTCTAAGAAGAGAATGGCAGATTACTCGATCACCAGCAGCAAAACTTTGCCTAAGGCATGACAATCGCAACTTCTCCAAGGAGTTAAGATAAGAGGAAAGCTGGGCCCAAGGGAAATATCCAACCAGCACTAAACATCCTCTGTGGAAAGCCCACCCAACTTTAAGCGCTTCTACAGAGACTGTTTCATTGATAAGGGTTCCAATCGGTGGATGAGCTCGCAGTGACGAAGAGAGGCCATCCGTATTTGCCACACATCTTAAAATGGTTTTCCAGCCAAATCCAATATCAAACTCATTTGTACTTCCCCCTTTGAGCACATTAACGGATAGTGAGTACTCGGAAAAACATGGTACAATTGAACAAGTCAATCGCATAACATCCGAAATACGAACAGCATTCGAACTAAAAGAATACTCTGCGGCTGTATTTCTCGACGTTGCCCAGGCTTTCGATAGAGATTGGCTTGAGGGTCTGATGTTCAAAATGCGCCAAAAACTCCCACAGTACACCTACAAACTCATGGAATCCTACCTTTACAATAGGAAATTCGCTGTAAGATGTAATGGCTCCGTCTCGGCTGACTTTGAAATCAAAGCTGGTGTTCCGCAAGGCAGTGTACTCGGCCCATTGCTCTACCTACTGTACACTGCAGACTTACCAACGAGTTTAGGACTTACAACGTCCACTTTTGCCGATGACACGGCCATCCTCAGCAGATCCAAATGCCCAATACAAGCCTCTGCAAATTTTGAGGAACACCTCAAGGTGGTAGAGGAATGGCTAGCAACCTGGCGTATCCGGGTCAACGAGCAGAAATGCAAACATGTCACATTTACGCTTAACAGAAGAAACTGTCCAGCTCTAATGCTAAACAATTTTCCAATTCCTCAAGCCGTGGATGTCACTTACCTTGGCATCCACCTAGACAGAAGAATAACTTGGCGCAAGCACATCGAAGCAAAAAAGTCACAGCTTAAACTGAAAGCGAGTAGCTTACATTGGATCATCAATGCTCGGTCCCCTCTACGTCTGGAGTATAAAGTCCTCCTATACAACTCCGTACTGAAACCTATCTGGACTTACGGTGCCGAACTATGGGGAAATGCAAGTACCAGCAATGTCAACATTATACAAAGGGCGCAGTCGAAGATTTTAAGATCAATCACGGGGGCTCCGTGATACATACGGAACGACAAAATTCAAAATGATCTAAATATACCTAGCGTAAAATCTGAAATAGGTAGCCAACAACTGAAGTATTTTGCGAAACAGGATGCACATCTTAATGTTCTTGCTAATTCCCTTACGCGAACTAATAATAGAACTCGTCTTAAAAGAAATGACAGACTAACCCAATAATAATTGATTAGGGCCGCGTGGAATATCCCCAGGATTTATCTTAAGTACTACATTAAGAAAAATATCTCAAACTTGTTGTTAGGCTCTAATTTAAGAGTAGATTCAACAAATATATATTAAACGTTAAAAAAAAAAAAAAATAAATAAAACTTATTATTCAATGTCTTATATGCTGAGCACTTTAGACGCCTTGATAAGGATTGCGCGATATTTGAAATCCATCCACATCTTTTATTAAAAACCTGTCATTTTTCAAAATTTTTGCTATCATATACGGCTCTTTATTTTTTCGGTATTAACTTCATCGTTATTCCTGCGATACTATCAAAATTTTTAACCATTATATAATCGCCCTCTTTATATTCCGGTCTAACTTTCTTTTTATTGTTATAGTATTTTTCATTATCGGCCTGAGCTAACCGTTGATTTAATTCTGCCTGTTTTCTAATATTTTCTGCATTTCTGTCACTGACTTCATCTTATTTTGTCACTTCGTCTAATTTTTCTTTCAAATCATCACTAACGTCTCCTTTTTGTGCTAAACTAAAAAGCATCTCTGCAGGTAATTTTTTTATGCTACGACGTTGTGTGTTGTTTAACTAAAATTCGACTTTTTCAATGACCACATCCCAATACAATGCATTCTCAGGTTCGGTGAGTTTTGCAATCATAGGTCATAAACTTCTGTTAATCCTTTCCTCTTGTCCATTTGCTTGTGGCGATCCCGTAGCTATTTTTATATGTTTTATATTCGCTTCTTTCATGTAATTTTCAAGTTCTCCCAATGTAAAACAACTGCCTCGATCCGATATTATACATTTCGGTCTACTATATGATCGAAAATAATCTCCTAATGCTTTAATGACTTCTTTAGTGTTTGTAGTTTTCGTTGTGTATAATCTAACAAATTTAGTAAATGCATCTGCAACAACTAAAATGTGCTTTTTTGATCTTCCTGAATCTACCGGTCCATAATGATCAATGTGAACTATATCAAAGGGCTTATTTCCTTTCGGTATACTATTCAAGAGATCATCTCCTTTTCCTGTTTTCGGCGAATGCGCTATACATTTCAAACAATTTCTTATATGTATCATTGTCATCTCCTTTATATTCGGAAACCAGTATCCTCTTCCTATTGCTTCTATCACTTTGTCCCTGCCAATATGCCCTAATTCGTCGTGATATTTATATAATACATGCTCTTCCATATCTTCCGGTACATAAAATACAACCCTTCTATCATTTGTTTTCCTATATAATATACCATTCCTCATTTCGAACAGTTTGTGTTCTCTTTCTTTTAAACATTTTTTGATACTCTGAATCTTTTCATCTTTTGATTGGCAAATAACTAAATTTGTTTCGAGACTATTAGCTTCTGTGATCATAATGTTTGTGCACCTACTCATCGCATCTACATGTTGCATTTGTTTGCCAGATCTATGCACTAGCTCGTAACAGTATTCCTGTAATTCTAACGCCTATCTAGCAATTCTTGGATTAAGCTCAACTTTATTCAAAGTCAAAGAATTACAATCCGTTAGTATTTTAAAATAATTTCCTTGGACATAAATTCTAAACCTGCGTAAGTCATATATTATCACATATCACATATCATATATTATGTTTCTAGCTCAAAACTGTGGTATTTCGCCTCAGTTACTGTATTGCGTTTGGAAAAATAAGAAATTGGGTATAGCCGCTTATCCTCTTTTCTTTGAAGCAGAATTGCTCCAAACCCTAAAGCACTGGCATCACAGTGTAATTCAGTTTCATCGTTAGGATTATAGATAGCCAATACAGGTGCTTTCATCAATTTCTTCAATGAATCTAACAAAATAAGAACACAAGCCTAAAAAGCTGTGAACTGCTTGTCTGGCACTGGATAATTTTTTATTGCTTCTAAACCCTTTTCATACGCTTGTATTCTCTCTTCTGTGATTAAATATCCTAAATATTTAACACTAGCTTGCATAAACTCGCATTTGTCCATTCTAAGCTCTAATTCGTTCCACACTAATCTCTTGGATACTTCTTTTAACGTTTCTAAATGTTTCTCAATATTATATATCATCCATGTATAAAATAATTTTGTTTTCCCAAATCATGTCATCCAAAATGCTGTTTATAAACCGTTGAAACACAAGCGGTGCATTTTTTAATCCCATTGGCATCCTAAGAAATTCACACTGGCCCAATGGTGTTACAAACGATGTAAATTTAACCGACTCCTTGCCCATGAAAATATCCATTTTTCAAATCCAATTTTGTGAATACTTTCTTTCTTCTGCTAAGCGATCCAGGAGATCGTCTATTAATGGATAGTTATCTTTAGCCATACTTTTGTTCAATTTCAAGAGTTAAATTCATTTTACATGCAAAATCTGGATTCTCTGGTCTGTTCTGCTCAATATAGCATTCCTCTAACAGTTTGACAAACTTACATCGAGTCCTAAAATCAACACTTTCACCGATGTTGTATACAAGTTCTTCTTTTACATTGTCTAATAAATTGATTTCTAACATTTCTTTCTCAAAATTTTCTACCAACACATTTCTAATATTAATTTCTACATATTTCCTTTTTTCTCCTTAATATACATTACTAACAATTTTTCTCTCATCTTTTCTAACAACTTGACTTTCTATTCCGTTTTCATTTTCCAGCATTTCGCCTAAATAATTTTCTTGATTTTCTAACAAATTTTGACTTTCTATTCCGTTTTCATTTTTCAGCATTTTATCTAAATAATTCTCCTGATTTTCTAACAAATTTCGACTTTCTATTCCGTTTTCATTTTTCAGCATTTCATCTAAATAATTTTCCTGATTTTCTAATAAATTTCGTTCGCTTTTTTTCCAACGTAATCATTTTCAACGCGTCTGGATTAATTTCTAAATTACATTTTTTCATAAAATCTCTGCCCAATACTAAAATCTCTCGCCATTACATCAAAATAAATTTTTATTGAACTTTTCAAAAAACATTGAATTTTTTCAAAAATTTGTAATGGACTTTGATTTAGCCCGCAAAAGCTTTCAAAATTATCATTAATCTGCACATCCTTAGGCATTTTTGATGTTTTTATAAACGAAATGGCGCTGCCCGAATCTATGAGGCACTCTGCAATTATTGGTTTATGAATATAGTCTCTTCAAAATAAT
Source organism: Drosophila tropicalis (assembly GCF_018151085.1). Taxonomy (NCBI): domain Eukaryota; kingdom Metazoa; phylum Arthropoda; class Insecta; order Diptera; family Drosophilidae; genus Drosophila; species Drosophila tropicalis. The sequence continues at coordinate 679,010 of NW_027172360.1, read as the reverse complement.
TTAATATATCTTACATAATTGTTTACTTCGTCCTTTGGCTTCTTCCTTTGCGGGCACTGCGCTATGAGGTGCTCCTTGGCACCACACCCATAACAAGATCCACGAACACGTAAAGACTTTAGGCAATCCTTCGTCCAATGATTTCTCGAATTACAATTATGGCACCTCGAGTCCTTGGGTACCCTGTTTTGCCTCTCGACGAACTTCTTACCTGGCAGCCGGACCTCCACAAATGCTCTTAACAATCGGTTTGGATTGTCAAAACATTGTACATGCGCTTGTATACGCATGCTCTCCAATTGAATTCCATCTATGATGAAATCTAGTAGCGCGTCGTCCTCAATATTGACGTGTTGGGCTAGAGTTGATTAACGTTGATTCTCGCTGAGTTCACACACATTATTTAATTGTACAATCCAATTTTGTACGTCTGGTCCGCCACTATAATCCAGCAGCAGTTCCTTAGCCATCTGGTAGCCAGAATAAGTCCAATTATTTATTTTCTGCTCAGCTACTCTGGTCACATTGTTCTGCTAAATTGGTGTTGCCATCTCTAAAACACGCTCGCGCTCCGAACTCTCTTTGTCGTTTTCTTTTGAAATATGCTCTCATTTTCGTCGCGTCTATTGCAGTCTCGCTTTTGCATGGCGAGCCGGAATTTCCAGTAGTCTGCTTATTAGCTCCGTCTTGGAACCCTTGGTGTCCATTCCCAATGCCACCAGCCAACTTTTTAGGCTTGCCGTAGAAATTTTGTTTAAATCTTCCGACATTTTATGGATTTTTGCACCACTTATACGATCGGAAACGTCGCACAGTGGGCGATTTGGCTGATCTAGCGTAACGAAATTAACGAAATTACTCAAAAAATAAAAGCAATTTTGCAATAATGGTAATGTTTATATTATTTGGACATTTTTATTGTCTGCATTTTTAACTATTATTAACTATTCTTTTGACTTTTATAAACTATTATGAACAATTATTAACTATTATTTTAAGTATTATTATTATTAATAATATTAGTTATCCGATTCCGAATCGGAATTTTCTGAATCTGAAGGGTAATTTAATAGCAGACTTCGAACTTCCTTATCAAACACTATTTCTTTACTAGATTTATTTCGTTTGTTTTTGCACAAACTTGTTATAAGTGGGTCTGAAGCAACTAATAATGAATTCATTAAATCCTCCATTGTATTTACACGCGAATTTTTTCGTGTATGCTTGTGCCGAAAATTTCGTAAATTTTTGTTATTTGCTTCCAAAGCTTCTTCCGACATCATGCCAATCTTGCACAAACTTGTTATAAGTGGGTATGAAGCAACTAATAATGAATTCATTAAATCCTCCATTGTATTTACACGCGAGTTTTTTCGTGTATGCTTGAGCCGAAAATTTCGTAAATTTTTGTTATTTGCTTCCAAAGCTTCTTCCGACATCATGCCAATCGAAAGTGGTACACATTCGATAATTTCGGCTCCGTGAATTAATATTTTGTGCAATGAGCTGGGCATGTAAAACCAAGAATATTCTTGCACAAATATCTTCGCAGTTTCTATCGTATATTTTCTAAAGCTATCGGCATTTATTGCACAACCTGAAGACATGGAACGCAAAATAACACCAAGTCTTTTTATCAGGTCATGGTTTACTCCAGTAATTTGAGCGGACAGTTCTGACTTTTCAAAAAACCTTCGAGCTGTATTTCCACTATTCGTGTTGCCAGACCCTTGCATTGGAATATCTACCAATAAAGACATTTCGTTTCTGAATCTTTCTTGGATGACTGCCTTTTGTTTATCGACTATGCTCTTGTCCGAGGCACGAACTTGCCACTTTTTAATTGGTAGACGATAGCCGATATGCAGCGAATCCAACAATGCAACGTCGATAATCCAAACTTCAGCAAGTCCTCATTTCTTGCCAAATTGTTAATTGCATTTAAATCGTTCATAGCCTTGGGCGTTGCTTTACAAATACCACATGTTTGCGATGATGTTTCGGCAATCACGCTAAAAACTTTGCCATCGATCATCGTAAGTTGCAATTTGTGGTAAACTTAAAAGCTACTTAAGCGCGTAGGCACAATTTTCAATATCTGTGAATTCATTTTTTCAATTTCCGCTCTAACCAATTCTGTAGACTCTTTGGCAAACATTATTTTTAATGGTCTACAATACCGAGTCGATGCCGGGCAAGGATTTTGCCAAAGTACGCTGGTTTCCAATTGTAATTGTGGCGGCACTATGCATATAAAAAATATGTTGTCATCTGTCATCTTAAGCTCCGAAATACTGAAGCTCTGCCGATATGTCGCGTGTCCCCAACTCCCACCGCAACCCCATTTAGAAATGAGGCTCAAAGACTTATATTTATCGCCATTATCCGAGAGTTGGCTAAAAACTTCGGGATGCGCAACAACAATTCTCGTAATGGTGTGGTCCAGCATTTCTTGTAAAGGAACTTCAGCCCAACTTTCTTCCGTTCTGATGCAATCCGTATAGCACATTTTTTTTTGCCGATCGCAAAACATCATATGTTGGAAAAATATTAGCTTTTCGCGCTTTTGTGCCTGCTTGCAATAGCTTGTATGAGATTTTCGTGTAATCGCCATCAATATAAAGCGCCAATGCTTCTTCTGGAGAATATTTAATGGGTAATTGTTGTTCTGCACCCAAACTTTTTTTATTTTTTTAGATGCGTCGGGATCTGCTTCTACCATATTCTACCATATTGTACCATTCGGTCTCTATGTCTCAAGAATAACCTCGAACACGGTGAGCGGGGCCTGGTACGTTTTTCGTTGTGCATGCGAGTTTATGGCTCTTTTAAGACTTGAGCCAAGACTTTATATCATGTTCACGCCACCGGGTGAACAGCAGTGAGCGGCGAAGAGCAGTGAGGAGTGAGGGAGGGTTTTTTTGATCCTCGGCGTCTACGGTCACACCAGGTGGAGTGACTCGATTTTCTGATGGGCATCGCCATATTAATCCAGTACGAGCATCTAATCCGAACACCCGTTCTTTTTTCCTTGCGCTTATCTTTCGATATTGTACTTTTTTTCAACCTGAACCATTCTCGTGTGTGTCGGGACATCTTGTGACATAAATAAAATAAACCAGAATTATTTTAACCTAAGTTATCGCGCGTTTTAATTGCATTACGCACTCACCAGACCCCTGAAGAAATTGGCACCCGCCAACCACTTGTGTTTTATTTGGATCCTTCCGCCCCTCCACGAACATTGGTCCTTCGAGCCGGATATCCTTCCGCTCCTCCAGCCCCTTTGCCCCTACATACTAATAAAAGTGTGAGGTTTTCCCGCTCTTCCATAGCGACCTACACACTTTTATATATTGTAAGTACATACCTGACCTGTTCCAAGGTTACATGGCAGTTCCCAATCCTTAGCGTGTTTGTCCAACGTTTTTGTTTTCCATTCCACGGCTGCACATTTTTATTTCTTTTTTTTCGCACTTGTCCAATTCCGCTTTTTACATATGTAAAACTCGTTTACACTCACATGTACATGTATTTTTCACAGCTGTTTGCCAAGTCCGCGTAAAAGTTTAAAAGACAAAAAATTATTAAAGTGTTATAGTAAAAAAAAAGGAGAAAAAAATAGTAATTAAAGTGTTCACCGCGATTTCTTATGTGTTCGAATTATTTCCATGCCCAATTAATTTCCTCACTCGCGTATCCGCCCACCGTCGTATCTACTTACATACATACATTATCATATATTTATGCACGCACATATGTACATATCCACAACACATAATCCATTTCGGTGTCGCACATTGATTTATCAAAAAAATGGGAGAGGAAAAGAACCCAACACCCAACTAAATAACAAATTACTTACGTTTTTTGTGAACAACGCTGGTGCATACATACATACATACTTACCTGTGTACTTACGCATGTACGTACATACATATATCAAAGAATTCGTCCATATTCACTGATCGTTTGTTTTTTGTTTTTTTTGCGCACAACACTCGCGGTGTGTAAAAGCGTTCGTTTTGTTCTTTTTTTTTCCCTCCGCACAACCACAAAAAAAATTATTAATATAATTAAACAACAAAACCAAAAACCAAATATATAACCAGCGGCCGACAGCTGTTTTCGGAGTAGTGGTGACACGTGAGGCGAGTCGTGATTTCGATAGGCGGCTCAAGCGCGCCAAATTAATATCACATTATTTCCGATTCGCTTCTTTCGCCTAATTATATACCCGTTCATATTTATAAATAAAGATACATATAATTTTTTTTGCCAGTATTTTGCGCACATATACATATATATCCGCCCATATTTCTAAATAAATACATATATATTTTCTTTCAGCATCATTCATTATTCATATTGTCACTCATCGAAGTCGGTCGTGTTTTTTTTTGCGCTCTCGCTTAATTTTTGTTTTTCATTCTTTCGTGAAGCTAATTTATAATATTCAATTTAAATTCATTGCCTTACTAATTCTTAATAAATCGCTATACTCATCGCGAAGTTTGCGTTAAATTTACAAACATTTATATAAATTTATAATCAAAACTTTAACAAACGCAAATATAATTTTGTTGTTGCGCTGCTTAGTTTTTGATTTCGTTCTATCTTTTGCTCCCACCCGCGCTCTCAATTTACAGTTCATAGTTTGCTTTTGTTTGTGTGGTGTTGGTGCTCTCTATTCTTTTGTTTTCTCTTTTGATCGCGCTCGCGGCCGTTAACTTCGCGCTTGTGACAAGTTTTTGTTGTTGTGTGTTTTAATACAGATAAGTACAAATATTCTCTCTTTTTGTTTTCTCTTTCTAATTTGCATATTGCAGTTAGCTTTTGCCTTGGTTTGTATACGTCTCTCTTTACATACATACATATATAGTTTTCTTTTTATTTACATATTGATTTATAATTTGTTTTTGTATAAATCAATTATTTCATAATGTCTGTCTGTTGCAAATATAATTGCAATAATCCCAGCAAGACCAGTGAAGACTTTCTTTACTGTTGGCTGTGTGACAATGTAATGCACTTTAAATGTGCTGGTTACACAGTCAAGGTGCGGGACAGTATTGCACAGGGTGGCGGCCTTAAATGGGGCTGTGATTCGTGTCGTGGTTTGGAGCTCGAGATGCGAAGTTTTATGAAACGGACTGGGGAAGCGTTTAAAACCCTGTCAGCTGGCGTTCATAAGCTCCAAGAGGAGCTTTTGGCGATGGAGGTTCAATTCAGAAGTTCTAAACTTTTGATTGAATCTCCGACGCGCAAGAGGGCCAGGTTTCAGGGCGCGTCCCTCAGTCCGTCGGCACTTTCGTCTCTACCCTATGTCACCAAATGTACAGCAGCTGATGTCGTTTAGGAGTCCGGCTTTGGCAGGTGTGGAGTCTCTTCCCAATTCCCCTGGAGACAGTATCCCACCTACTAACACGATATCGGTTGTAGTTTCCGAACCGTCCGGGCAAACATCCGTTTCCAGGAATACTGCCAATAAAGTAGTTACAAGAGGAGCTAGTAAAGTGCTGGCTGCTTCAGCTGCTGCCGCGTCTGCTGTAGCCGCTACTGCTGTGCCTAGTATTCCTAGTTCCCTTGTTGTAGTTATCCCAATACTACTTCTGAAGAAGTCATAGCCTACATCCAGGTTCAAGCACCAAACATTGCGGTGGAAAAGTTCCGTTTCTCATATACTCGGGACATCTCGTCCTTTAAAATAGGTGTCTCCCCAGATCTTTTTGGCCAAATATGTCATAAAGATTTTTGGCCGGAACACCTTGTTGTAAAAGAGTATACAATAAAAAAGAAGAATCGGCCTCCGATTAGTTTGCTACCTGCCTCTGTGAATAATGTTCCTTCCGGCTCGTCTGCACCTGTTGGCGAGCCAAAAAACTAATTTCGTCCCTAACTCTGGCCTATCAGAACGTACGGGGACTAAAGACTAAACTGTCTAGACTCTATGTAGATAGTATAGCCTTTGACTTTCATATTCTTGCCTTTACTGAGACTTGGCTGAAGCCTGATATTGCTGATGCTTCGATTTTCCCCTCAAAATATTTAATATATAGACATGATCGGACTATCCGTAATGGTGGTGGCGTTTTGATCGCTGTTGACTCGGCGTTCTCGTCTCAAATTGTCCAGTCCTCCAATCAGGAGATTGAATTTGTTTGTGTTAAAATTTCGTTTAATTCTTTTTCTGCCTATATTACTTGTTCGTATATTCCACCACAGTCCGACTTGGCAGTATACACTCACCATTTGGAAGCTATTCAACTTATATCCTCATATCTCTCTGACAAAGACTTGCTCGTTGTTCTGGGAGATTTTAATTTACCTGAGATTGCCTGGACCCTCTCATTTGATTCTTTATTACTGTTGCCCTCCTTGTCACATTGTTTCATAGATGGTCTGCTTGAGTTGTCCCTAACTCAAATAAATCCTGTCCGGAATAGTCGTAACAGATCACTAGATCTGGTATTTGTGTTGGATTCTTCCAACTGCGATATTTCCAGGACTGATCCCTTAGTTATCCCCGAAGACAACTTTCATAAAACTCTGGATATAACCATTGACCTTCCTTTTGGTGTTATGTCTCGACATAATAACTCGATGCCTCCAACCCGATGTTTTCGAAAGACAAACTTTACTAAACTTAAAAAACTTTTGTTAACTAATGATTGGACATATCTGTATACTTGCACGGATATGGACTCGGCCATTTCTGTCTTCTATAAAACTCTTGAGTCGTTCTTTGATGTTTGTGTCCCGCGTGTGACTCTAGGATGGTCTGATAGACCTGCTTGGTTCTCACGTGAGTTATGTAACTTGAAGAACGTAAAATCGAGATGTTATAAAGATTTAAAAAATCCGGTAAAGCATCGGATTTTTCCCTATATGTAGTTGCTCGATCAAATTTTATGGTGCTGAATTCACAGTGCTATAAGGATTATCTTCAGCGATGTAAACTCATGTTTTCTCGCGATCCTAAGCAATTTTATAAATTTGTAAATGTTAAACGTAAGACATCGGTGCACCCGTCTTACTTGTCTTTCGAAAACAATAAAGCTGACAATGATCAGGCAATTGCCGACATGTTTGCTGATTTTTTCAAAACAACTTATTGCTCTTCGATTTATCAAGCAAATCCTCCTTATCCTCATCACTTGCAATCGTCTAATTGCATTTTAGACCCTGTGTTTGATGAAAGTTCGGTTCTTAGCGTGCTCAGTTCCGTCAAAACAATATATGCACCTGGCCCTGATGGAATACCAGGCTGCGTATTAAGGTTTTGCGCGGAGGCCCTACGTAAGCCAATACTTAAGTTGTTTACACTGTCCGTCACATCTTCCGCCTTCCCGCCTATCTGGAAGGAATCATATATTATTCCTCTTCATAAAAAGGGGAAGAAGTCCGAAGCCTCCAATTATAGGGGTATTTCTAAATTGTCTGCCATACCCAAAGCATTTGAGAAAATAATAACATCTCAATTGCAGCATTTTTGTAGTTCAATCATTTCGTCATCCCAACATGGGTTTAAAAAACGTAGATCGACAACTACTAACCTATTAGAATTTACATCTCACTCAATCAAAGGGTTTAAGACTGCCGTGCAAACTGACGTCATTTATACTGACTTCAGCAAGGCCTTTGACTCCGTTAATCATACTCTGCTTCTATATAAATTAAACGCACTTGGCATCCCCAGCCTTTTGCTAGATTGGATTCTTCAATATCTTTCTAAGCGTACACAAAAGGTCCTCTTTAAGTCTTCATTTTCTAAGACCATCCAAGTGACCTCTGGAGTACCTCAGGGTAGTCATTTGGGTCCATTGCTATTCACTCTTTTTATAAATGATCTTCCATTGGTAGTGTCACATTCTCGGGTGCTTATGTACGCGGATGATGTCAAGCTTTACCTCAGTTTTAAAGACATATCATCTTCTAGCCTACTTCAATCGGATCTTAATGATCTTCAGAGTTGGTGTGAAACAAACCTATTAAACCTTAACGGCTCTAAATGTAAAGTTATGTCTTTTTATAGATGCACTCCATACTTAGCAACTTATTATCTTAACGACACTGCCTTAGAGCGGTTAGATATTATCAATGACTTAGGTGTTCTTATGGACCATAAATTAAATTTTAATCCTCATATTTCTGCTACAGTTAGTAAAGCTATGAATGTTCTTGGGTTTGTGAAACGATGGTCAAAAGAGTTTGACGATCCGTACACAGCCAAAATTCTGTATACTTCTTTAATCCGTCCTATCTTAGGGTACGGATCTTGCATATGGTCACCTCAATATGAGACGCACCAAAGTAAAATTGAATCTTTTCAAAAGCAATTTCTGCTTTTTGCTCTTCGCGGTCTAAATTGGGATCGCAATGTCAATTTGCCATCATACTCCAGTAGGCTTCTTTTAATCAATCTTCCTTCTTTAATTAATCGTAGAGTAATGCTTGGTGCTATCTTTATTCATAAGCTTTTAATAGGTGAAATAGATTCTCCTGAGCTTTTGAACCAGTTAAACCTATCTGTACCCCGTAGACCTACTAGAAATTTTATTCCTCTATCCTTAAAACACTGTAGCTCTAACTATTCTTTGCATGAACCTTTTCGAGTCCGATGTTCTGATTACAATCTTCTGTATCCCGTAATTAGATCAGAAGCCTCTCTTTCCCTTGTGAAAACTTCTATTTTAGCACATTTAGCTCGTAATTAGCTGTAGTTAATCATATTTTTAATTGTTTGTCCGTTTTTTTGTATTTGTCCACGCGATCGTGCCGTCCGATATGCGGCTGCGCCCCACGGTCGGTCGGGCGGGAGGTGGACAGCGCTCTGCTTGGGCTCGCGCGAAACAGGCTATGTCCTGGTGTCGTATGGGCCACTTGAACGTACTTCACATTGTACGCGTCAACGTCCAGACAATATTATCGTGCCCATATATATATCCGTCCATATTTATAAATCATATTTAATTTTTTCCGGCCATTAGTTTGCGCACATATATATATCCAGATCCAGATTTATATAAAAACGTATTTTTTTTTTTTTTTTCCCCTATACATCTTTATTTATATATTTCATCCGTGTTTTGTTTTACAAGAACTCCCATCGTTACTTACAAATCCTTCTAAGTTTGTTTTGTAATCACTCCGCTTTGTCTACGTGTAGTTTTCGATCCGCATTCGTGCGTTCGTATATTGTTCCGCATATATCCCCATTAATAGGGCTCCGTTTCCGAGCCACGCTCGAGATAATTCTCCCGCAATCCCGCGGGGCACAGTGAGAAAATTCTTGCATCCTCATACAGTCCACTTCTCTCTTTTGTTGTCTTCCCAAAACCAAAAAGCGCACAAACGCGGTCTTCGTCGGTAAGGTCGTCCCCTGAGTATGTCCACGGAGCAGTCTTTCGTCTCCCTCTGCAACTCCGGAGAAGGTTTGGCCTCCAAAGACTCCGGCGACCGCGAAACGTACGGATATTTCGCGCAAGTTCCCGTCTGCTCGCAGCCGCAGCGAATCCCCAAGGTCCCGTCCGTGTTCGTCCAGCCTACCAAAGGGTCGCAGATTCTCGGTTAAAGACTCGAGTGAACACAAAGATCGTTCCTAGCTTTCAACCTAGACCCAGATCCCGCACGTTATTGTGACGCACTGTTCTGACGCTCCCGTCACCCTATCCGTATCACAACAGCGTAGAGAACACTCCAGAATGTCCCTCTCCGATTTCGTTCTGGCGTGCGACGCATTGACTCTGTTTGAAGCTCGTGAGAGTGAAGCTCTAACTTCTGAAGTGCCCTTATTTTCCATTAAAATGCACTTAGAGCAGCTCAAATCCCTTTGGTCAACTGTCGAGATGGAATACTCCCGTTGTCACAAGGCCTTGACGGCCCAAACCGACGAGGAAAGCCTAGCAAACATAAGCCACATCAAGGCGTATGTGCGATGCGGGACGTTGTTCATAGAACGCATCGAACACCTCTCGGCACAGATGGCGAGTCTTATGCGTCAGCCAACCGCTCCGTCGGGGCCGCCGGGGCATAGAGTTCCTTCGTGTGAGGTGGAGACATTTGATGGCGACAGCCTAGCATGGCCCACATTCCGCGATTTGTTCGCCGCCAAGAGTCGGGCAAATCCTTGCGAGAGCTGCTGACTGCGTTTCAAGGGTGTCTTACCGCGCTTGAGCATTGGGGTGTTAGTACTGAGAATTGGGATGTCTTACTTATCGCCATATGCACTAGCAAATTGCCGAAGGCCACAATCCTCCTGTGGTAACAAACAGTGCAAAATAAGACTGTCGTCTCGACTTGGTACGATTTGAACCAGTTTCTCACCGATCGGTATCGTGTCCTGGATGCCACCGAAGAACATAAGTCGGCCCCAAGTGTCCAAGCCATGCCCATTGGCCCCCGCAAATGCTCAGCAACGATGAAGGTCCAAGCGTTTTCCGCGAAAGCTCAGCTCAAACCGGCGTCTTGCAAGTTTTGCCATCGGGAGAATCACCCAATACGGCTCTGCCCTAGTTTTCTTGACATGCCTGTTCAGAGGCATTTGGAAACCATTAGACAGCAGGGACTCTGTTTGAACTGTTTTACCCGCGGTCATCAAGTGAAGGGCTGCTCCAGTGCGCATAATTGCCATACCTGCAAGGAACGTCATCATACTCTGTTGCATCCTAGTGATGTGTCCGTGTCCTCGCCGTCCGCTGCGCAAGTCCCACCATTCAGCGCCACAGAGTGTCCGTCCACGAGCAACCAGCTCACAAATGCTCAAAGTTATTTTGCATCTACCCCAGGCAGAGGGCTCTTAGGCACTGCGATTGTCACTCTGCACCATCCCGGTCTGGAGCACCATATTCGTGCGTTAATCGGCTCTGGGACCTATTCAACTTTTCTCTCCGAGCGTGTCTTCAACATGGTCCAGCCCCCCTTTTATCCAGTAGACGCCGCGGTTACTGGCATGGGCCAGAGTGATGGAGGATGCGCCGACAAGGTGTGTCTGCTGATGCTGTCCCCTCCGTGTGACAGACTGAACAAGATCGAGGTCTCCGCCCTGGTCGTATCCAAATTGTCAGAGGTCATATTAACGGCTCCATTCCTTAACACGGTTCCGCCGCAGTGCCTCGATCGCCCCCTGGCTGACCCGTACTACAACAAGCCCGCGCCTATTGATATGATTATCTGTGTAGACCTGTTTCCCCACATTCTCGGAGAGCGGCAAAGATTAAGGTACTCCTCACCAAGTTTTGGGAGGTGGAAGACATTCCCGCAAAGCCGGAAATGGAGGATGACGTATTCTGCGAGCGGAATTTCCAGGAGACCACCCCTTTGTCCCTACCGTTCAAAGGTCCGAATAGCGTCGACTTGAGTCATTCAAGACCGATCGCGCTGGCTCAATGCCTGCGGAATGAAGCACGTTTTATCAAGGATCCCGTCCTAAAAACGCAGTACGATGCCATTATTCAAGAGTACGAAGAATTGGGTCATACGATTCGGGTGACGCCGCCTCAAGATGGGAAAAACTTCCATCTCCCCCATTACGGGGTGTTTAAGCCTGATAGCACCAACACCAAGGTACGCGTGGTATTTAACGCGTGGAGCCCCTCCACACGAGGCGTCAGTCTTAACGATGTCTTGCACACCGGGCCGATCTCATGCTCCTCAGGCCGATCTCATGCTTCAGGTACTGAATTGGCGGTTCTTTCAGTTCGTTTTCAACGCTGACATAACGCAGATGTATCGACAAATCCGAGTCGACGCCAGGCATACCCCTTTTCAGCGGATCCTCTACCGAGATCGTTCCTGCAGTATCCAGGATTATGAGCTATAAACTGTCACGTTTGGGATTAACTGCGCGCCATTCTTGGCGCTCCGAGTCCTTTTTACAATTGGCACGAGATGTGCAAGCGATGTACCCTCAGGCGAGCGAAATCCATCTGCGTCTTTGTGTGTTTCAGCACGAAGGCAATCCATCTCGAGGCTACCTCCGACCTCACCACTGAACGATTTCTCGCAGCCTTCTTTCGGTTTGTCGCACGGAGACACTGGCCACAGCGCATTTACTCCGACAATGGCAAACCCTTTGTAGGGGCCTCGAAAGCGCTCGAAAAAGACTTCCTGGACGCCACCAAGCTTAACATAATGATCCTGGCATTTCATTCCGCCGAGCGCCTCCCATATTGAAGGACTGTGGGAAGCAGAGGTCAAAAGTTTTAAGACCCTATTTTACAAGTCCTCTTCTACTGTCAAGTACACGTTCGAGGAACTTTCCACGCTCCTGTGTAGGATCAAGGCATGTCTAAACTCCAGGCCGATTTCTCCCATGAGCGAGGATCCAGAGGATCTGCTGGCACTAAGCCCGGGACACCTCCTGATTGGAGGACCGCTCTTACCTATTGCGGAACCGGAGATTCTGGTCGAGCCTATGTCGCTAATCAACCGATGGCAGCGACTGAAGGCAATCCAGCTGGCTTTCTGCCGCCGCTGGAAAAGTGAATACCTCAAGGAGCTCCACAAACGGAATAAGTGGAAATCACCGGCTCTCAGTCTCCAGACCGGCGACCTTGTGATCGTGTCCGAAGATAATCTCCCCTCCAACGAGTGGCGCTTAGGGGAATTGAGCGTGCTCTGCCCGGGGCTGACGGTCTCGTCCGAGTAGCTGATGTCACAACAGCGCATGGGTCTATCTGAAGACCCGTAGCGAAGCTCATCCTGTTGCAAGACAACAGGAGTCCTGAGCCTAAAACCCCATAGTGACTCCCTATTCCTCTATGTTCCGTCCGAATGTCCTCGTCTCCGTGCATTTTGTTCGTTCCCATGCATCGGCTTATCCACTTTCCCCTCCGTAATTTCTTTCGTTGCAGTTCAGATCGCCCCTCCATAGCGACATGGCCCCACGCGTCTGCAGCACCACCGCAGCAAACGATCTGCTCCACATAGGACGAACGCGTGCCGATGCCGGGTATGTCGGGGGGTTCACGCAATCAGGCAGTGTCAGCGCTTCCTGAACCTCCGAGGGGAAAAGCGGCTTCGGGCGGTGCTCGATATAGCCGACCAACCACCAAAACAACGCTCCCTAGCCCGGCGTCGCAGCCAGTCACCCTCCCCCGGACGTGATGCACCGCCGCCACAACCCCGTTCCCGATCATCTTCCGACCGCTCCGCTTCTCCAGAAGGCGCACCCGAGATCTCTCTCTCCTCCCTGCTCCACGCCAGGACGACGACTGTCATGCCAACAGCAGTCCTCCGGTTGAGGAATGGCGCGAAATCCTTCGAGACCCGCGTCCTCCTCGATGCGTGTGCGGCTGAGAGCCGCATCAGTCTGTCATTTGCCCGGCACCTGGGGTTGGCTGTGACCAAGGTCGGGGTCGACCAAGCCTGCACGGCCGTCCTCGACTCCAGGTCTGACCGTACGTTCCGGCCGAATGTTACATTCCGGGTCGAAGAGGACCTGCGCATCCGGACTCCCATCAGGGAAGTGTCGGCGGCGGTCCGTGAGAAATTCGCCACCCTGATCCTGGCCGACTCCAATTTCTATCGGCCGGCGTCGGTGTTCGTGGTGCTCGGGGCAGACCTCTATCCTGAGGTCATCCAAACAGGCTGTGTGCCCGGTCATAGCGGTACTCCCGCAGCCCAGAGCACAGTGTTCGGATGGGTCGTCTCCGGCTCCTGTGGGATCTAGGCGCTCCAGGACGCTGCCGTCCCCCATCCTACATGTGTCCAGGGGGGCGGTATGTTCACGCCACCGGGTGAACAGCAGTGAGCGGCGAAGAGCAGTGAGGAGTGAGGAGGGTTTTCTTGATTCTCGGCGTCTACGGTCACACCAGGAGGAGTGACTCGATTTTCTGATGGGCATCGCCATATTAATCCAGTACGAGCATCTAATCCGAACACCCGTTCTTTTTTCCTTGCGCTTATCTTTCGATATTGTACTTTTTTTCAACCTGAACCATTCTCGTGTGTGTCGGGACATCTTGTGACATAAATAAAATAAACCAGAATTATTTTAACCTAAGTTATCGCGTGTTTTAATTGCATTACGCACTCACCAGACCCCTGAAGAAATTGCACCCGCCAACCATTTGTGTTTTATTTGGATCCTTTCGCCCCTCCACGAACATATCATTTTGACGAATACCCAGCCGACAACTTGCAAATCATCGATAGGATAACCCTGTTTACTTGCTCTATCTGACCATTACCCCTAGCCACCCCAGTTGTTCTTAATACATGCTCGATTTCATTCGGTTCCATGTCAATAAAGGCGTTTGATGTGAATGCACTTCCTCTGTCGCTCACTGTGCGTTGGGGTTGTCCAAAAACGTTCGACCATTACTCAAATTTTTTGAAAACTTCTTTAGCTCCTGTACTTTTATTGTCTGGACGTTGACGCGTACAATGCGAAGTACGTTCAAGTGGCCCATACGACACCAGGACATAGCCTGTTTCGCGCGAGCCCAAGCAGAGCGCTGTCCACCTCCCGCCCGACCGACCGTGGGGCGCAGCCGCATATCGGACGGCACGATCGCGTCGACAAATACAAATTAAACGGACAAACAATTAAAAATATGATTAACTACAGCTAATTACGAGCTAAATGTGCTAAAATAGAAGTTTTCACAAGGGAAAGAGAGGCTTCTGATCTAATTACGGGATACAGAAGATTGTAATCAGAACATAGGACTCGAAAAGGTTCCTGCAAAGAATAGTTAGAACTACAGTGTTTTAAGGATAGAGGAATAAAATTTCTAGTAGGTCTACGGGGTACAGATAGGTTTAACTGGTTCAATAGCTCAGGAGAGTCTATTTCACCTATTAAAAGTTTATGAATAAAGATAGCACCAAGCATTACTCAACGATTAATTAAAGAAGGAAGATTGATTAAAAGAAGCCTACTGGAGTATGAAAAATTGACATTGCGATCCCAATTTAGACCGCGAAGAGCAAAAAGCAGAAATTGCTTTTGAACAGATTCAATTTTACTTTGGGCATCTCATATTGAGGTGACCATATGCAAGATCCGTACTCTAAGTTAGGACGGATTAAAGAAGTATACAGAATTTTGGTTGTGTACGGATCGTCAAACTCTTTTGACCATCGTTTCACAAACCCAAGAACATTCATAGCTTTACTAGCTGTTGCAGAGATATGAGGATTAAAAGTTAATTTATGGTCCATAAGAACACCTAAGTCATTGATAATATCTAACCGCTCTAAGGCAGTGTCGTTAAGATAATAAGTTGCTAAGTATGGAGTGCATCTATAAAAAGACATAACTTTACATTTAGAGCCGTTAAGGTTTAATAGGTTTGTTTCACACCAACTCTGAAGATCATTAAGATCCGATTGAAGTAGGCTAGAAGATGATATGTCTTTAAAACTGAGGTAAAGCTTGACATCATCCGCGTACATAAGCACCCGAGAATGTGACACTACCAATGGAAGATCATTTATAAAAAGAGTGAATAGCAATGGACCCAAATGACTACCCTGAGGTACTCCAGAGGTCACTTGGATGGTCTTAGAAAATGAAGACTTAAAGAGGACCTTTTGTGTACGCTTAGAAAGATATTGAAGAATCCAATCTAGCAAAAGGCTGGGGATGCCAAGTGCGTTTAATTTATATAGAAGCAGAGTATGATTAACGGAGTCAAAGGCCTTGCTGAAGTCAGTATAAATGACGTCAGTTTGCACGGCAGTCTTAAACCCTTTGATTGAGTGAGATGTAAATTCTAATAGGTTAGTAGTTGTCGATCTACGTTTTTTAAACCCATGTTGGGATGACGAAATGATTGAACTACAAAAATGCTGCAATTGAGATGTTATTATTTTCTCAAATGCTTTGGGTATGGCAGACAATTTAGAAATACCCCTATAATTGGAGGCTTCGGACTTCTTCCCCTTTTTATGAAGAGGAATAATATATGATTCCTTCCAGATAGGCGGGAAGGCGGAAGATGTGACGGACAGTGTAAACAACTTAAGTATTGGCTTACGTAGGGCCTCCGCGGAAAACCTTAATACGCAGCCTGGTATTCCATCAGGGCCAGGTGCATATATTGGTTTGACGGAACTGAGCACGCTAAGAACCGAACTTTCATCAAACACAGGGTCTAAAATGCAATTAGACGATTGCAAGTGATGAGGATAAGGAGGATTTGCTTGATAAATCGAAGAGCAATAAGTTGTTTTGAAAAAATCAGCAAACATGTCGGCAATTGCCTGATCATTGTCAGCTTTATTGTTTTCGAAAGACAAGTAAGACGGGTGCACCGATGTCTTACGTTTAACATTTACAAATTTATAAAATTGCTTAGGATCGCGAGAAAACATGAGTTTACATCGCTGAAGATAATCCTTATAGCACTGTGAATTCAGCACCATAAAATTTGATCGAGCAACTACATATAGGGAAAAATCCGATGCTTTACCGGATTTTTTAAATCTTTTATAACATCTCGATTTTACGTTCTTCAAGTTACATAACTCACGTGAGAACCAAGCAGGTCTATCAGACCATCCTAGAGTCACACGCGGGACACAAACATCAAAGAACGACTCAAGAGTTTTATAGAAGACAGAAATGGCCGAGTCCATATCCGTGCAAGTATACAGATATGTCCAATCATTAGTTAACAAAAGTTTTTTAAGTTTAGTAAAGTTTGTCTTTCGAAAACATCGGGTTGGAGGCATCGAGTTATTATGTCGAGACATAACACCAAAAGGAAGGTCAATGGTTATATCCAGAGTTTTATGAAAGTTGTCTTCGGGGATAACTAAGGGATCAGTCCTGGAAATATCGCAGTTGGAAGAATCCAACACAAATACCAGATCTAGTGATCTGTTACGACTATTCCGGACAGGATTTATTTGAGTTAGGGACAACTCAAGCAGACCATCTATGAAACAATGTGACAAGGAAGGCAACAGTAATAAAGAATCAAATGAGAGGGTCCAGGCAATCTCAGGTAAATTAAAATCTCCCAGAACAACGAGCAAGTCTTTGTCAGAGAGATATGAGGATATAAGTTGATTAGCTTCCAAATGGTGAGTGTATACTGCCAAGTCGGACTGTGGTGGAATATACGAACAAGTAATATAGGCAGAAAAAGAATTAAACGAAATTTTAACACAAACAAATTCAATCTCCTGATTGGAGGACTGGACAATTTGAGACGAGAACGCCGAGTCAACAGCGATCAAAACGCCACCACCATTACGGATAGTCCGATCATGTCTATATATTAAATATTTTGAGGGGAAAATCGAAGCATCAGCAATATCAGGCTTCAGCCAAGTCTTAGTAAAGGCAAGAATATGAAAGTCAAAGGCTATACTATCTACATAGAGTCTAGACAGTTTAGTCTTTAGTCCCCGTACGTTCTGATAGGCCAGAGTTAGGGACGAAATTAGTTTTTTGGCTCGACAACAGGTGCAGACGAGCCGGAAGGAACATTATTCACAGAGGCAGGTAGCAAACTAATCGGAGGCCGATTCTTCTTTTTTATTGTATACTCTTTTACAACAAGGTGTTCCGGCCAAAAATCTTTATGACATATTTGGCCAAAAAGATCTGGGGAGACACCTATTTTAAAGGACGAGATGTCCCGAGTATATGAGAAACGGAACTTTTCCACCGTAATGTTTGGTGCTTGAACTTTGCCCTGGATGTAGGCTATGACTTCTTCAGAAGTAGTATTGGGATAAAGCCTCGAAATAAAAATTTGCTTTTTGGGTGGAACTACAACAAGGGAACTAGGAATACTAGGCACAGCAGTAGCGGCTACAGCAGACGCGGCAGCAGCTGAAGCAGCCAGCACTTTACTAGCTCCTCTTGTAACTACTTTATTGGCAATATTCCTGGAAACGGATGTTTGCCCGGACGGTTCGGAAACTACAACCGATATCGTGTTAGTAGGTGGGATACTGTTTCCAGGGGAAATGGGAAGAGACTCCACACCTGCCAAAGCCGGACTCCTAAACGACATCAGCTGCTGTACATTTGGTGACATAGGGTAGAGACGAAAGTGCCGACGGACTGAGGGACGCGCCCTGAAACCTGGCCCTCTTGCGCGTCGGAGATTCAATCAAAAGTTTAGAATTTCTGAATTGAACCTCCATCGCCAAAAGCTCCTCTTGGAGCTTATGAACGCCAGCTGACAGGGTTTTAAACGCTTCCCCAGTCCGTTTCATAAAACTTCGCATCTCGAGCTCCAAACCACGACACGAATCACAGCCCCATTTAAGGCCGCCACCCTGTGCAATACTGTCCCGCACCTTGACTGTGTAACCAGTACATTTAAAGTGCATTACATTGTCACACAGCCAACAGTAAAGAAAGCCTTCACTGGTCTTGCTGGGATTATTGCAATTATATTTGCAACAAACAGACATTTTTAAATTGATTTATACAAAAACAAATTATAAATCAATATGTAAATAAAAAGAAAACTATATATGTATGTATGTAAAGAGAGACGTATACAAACCAAGGCAAAAGCTAACTGCAATATGCAAATTAGAAAGAGAAAACAAAAAGAGAGAATATTTATCTGTATTAAAACACACAACAACAAAAACTTGTCACAAGCGCGATGTTAACGGCCGCAAGCGCGATCAATAGAGAAAACAAAAGAATAGAGAGCACCAACACCACACAAACAAAAGCAAACTATGAACTGTAAATTGAGAGCGCGAATTATATTCGTTGAAAGAACGAATTTTAGTCACTAGATATCTTTAGATATCTTTATTTATTTATTTAAATTTTGATTTAAATTTTGCAGAATTAAACGATTTTTGTTCACTGGATATCTTTAGATATTGTGAGTTTCTTTATTAGTTTTGAACTTCGACTTCTGTCTGGTTACAATTGAATCTTAAGACTAAAAATATGATTTTCTTTGGCATATGCAAATGCCCATTTCGTTTGTTTCATAAATTGCTGATCGAGCATTTGCAACGGGAGCGACGGCGACGCTTCTGTTGTTTATGCTTTTGAAATTTGATTTTGGTTCAAGTACTTCTGCATGATTATGCTGATCTCGTCGTTATCAACATTCCCATGCATAGGCTTATTTGTTTGTTCAGCTTTGGCTTTTTGTATAATTATGTTATTTGTTTGTGCGACTTTGATTGGTTTCATAACTCCTCCCCTCTTTGATGAGGGATTCTCCTGGATTCCTCTTTTACACTTGTTATAGGAATATATTCCTATGAAGAGGAGTACAAGAGTAATTGATACTATGCCAAAACTGTTGGAAACTATTGTTTGTATTTTTATTTCTTTAATTGTTTTTGTGTTTTCTATTTCTTTTAATACGATATCTTTAAACGTCTGCTTTTCGGTAAAGTTAAATGAGTTTTCCTCCTCTTCTTCATTGGCAAATGATTGTATATAAATTTCTTGGTTATTTTTGTAGTATGTTTCGTCTATGAGGACTGTGCAATTTGTGAATTCTATGAGGAAGTTTCCTCTTAATATTTCGCTATTGGTGGTATTGTTGCAATTGTATTGAATTTCATTATCTTGTGCATTACTTATTAACAATGTACCTTCGTTTATTAATTTTGTCTTAAATTCTACATCTTCTATCATTTTACAATTTCTTTTAATTATACAGTTAGAGCTAAGCTTGAGTTCATTTATTGTTTTCTGTTCTTCGTATGTATAAGTTTTGTTCTCTATTTTTATTACTCTTTCGGGACTCATGTCGATTCTTTTGTTCTTCTGATTAGTTAGTGGGGTTATTAGGAATACTATGGTAGTTATTATGTTAGTTGGTATTTTGATTGCTATGATTATATTAGTGTCATAGGTCATGACTCCCATGCGAATTAATTTAATTTTGTAAAAATCTATATTATAGAGTATAAACTCTTTGTTCGTTAGTATTGAGGGGTGAAAGAGGTTATATTTGGCTGACGCTATTGTGTCCAAGATGGTGTCTACTTTATCATGCAAAAATTTCAACTTCAACAGCTGGTCATGATACATTATGTCTGTTCTGAGCATGGTATTATATGTCTCAATGTTGTTAAGGGTTTTGGTTATTTTTTCCCTGTCATCCAATATTACTTCTTTAAGTGTGTTAATAGAATTTTGTAAGTCGTTATTTATGTTTACTTGTTTGTTAATATTGTTAATTATGTTATTTTGGTTTTCTTGGTTATTAAGGAGATGATTCATAATGGTTTCCCTGTCGTCATCATCCATGAGACCGGTGAGCCACTTCTGAGCTTTTCCTATTGCGTTGATAAGGCCGCGTTTTTGTCTTGCTAGCGAATTTGGGGTTATGGATCTTATTTTGATTTTTATAGTTTCTATCTCTGTATCTAGCCTATGCCTGTCTTTCTTAACCAGAATTTTCGTATTATTCTGGATTATGTTGGTTAATTCTAATATTTCTTCTGGACTTATTATATGTAGGACCATTTTGAACTCGCTAACCAGCTCCACCGTACTTTCCCCCAGCGATATGAATCCGGTTTCAGCCTGGATCGGGGTTATGTTGATCATTGCTGTCGACAGTGTTGGCAACAGGTACATGATGAGGAGTGTCAACGTTATCTGAAAATTTTGTAGGTCTTTTAATGTTTGTTGTATGGATGTTTTGTAATTTTGTTTTCCTAAATTTGGGTTCTTCCTTGTGTCTTAAGTTTTTGTAATTTTTTATAAATCCTTCTGTTCTGGTTTCTATGTAAGTTTCCCTGTTTTTGTTTAGTTTTGATATTTTTTCAGCTTTTTGTGTTGACATTCTGTCATATAATTCTTTGTGATCGACTTTATGGTTTTGTACTTCGAATGGTGTAGACTTTGTGGTGGTGTGGTGTGTATTGTTGTAAAAGTATACAGCTCTGGCCATTTGTTCAATTATAGGTCTTTTCTCTTCTATATTTAGTGTACGAATTTTCTCTGTCAATGTATTATTAAGTCTTTCGACATCGCTATTGCCAGTATGACTATTTGGCTTTGTTAAGTGGTATTCTATGCCTTCTTTTTCCAGGAATTCCCTGACGTTCAAGCTATTGAATTCGTTGTCGAAGACAAATTTCTGTACTTTCCCTTTAATGGACAAGAACTGTTGAATGTGTTCTACTATTGTGATACTATTTCTATCGGTCAGTGGCAAGCAAGTGGCGTGTTTTGAGAATTTATCAATGAATATTATGAAAGATTGTTTTGAATTCACATATGTGTCCACATGTATTATCTCGTTGCAGGTTTTTGGTGTTTCTGTTAGATGGAAGTTGTTTTTAATGGGTTTCCTATCATATTTCCCACCACTGCAAACGTCACAATTATTTATTATTCTGTGGATATGTGTTTTTAGATTGGGATGGTAAATTTTAAGTTTAAGTTTCTGATAGGTAGCAACTATCCCGCAATGGCCACTCTCGTTTTTATGAAACAGAGCTATTTGGGTGTGCAACTCATCTTCAGACTCTATGTCTGTAGCGAACCTGGTACATTTTACGAACCTTACTTTTGGATTGGAAGTGTATTCCTTTGTCAATATCTTTTGAAATTGGTAGAATTCACGGTCGCTTAGGTGTGAAAAAAACTCCTATCTTTCCTGCTGTTATTTCTCGTCTGAGGATGTTTACTGCTTGGTTGTTTTCCAAGTCTTCTTTGCTAATATAAACTCTCTTTCTGCCAAACACTTGTACTATGGTGTTGGGTTTCTTTTCTGTGAAAATTATTTGTGTTTTGAATCTGTTGACTGCCGTTTCTAGTATGGACATGTTAAAGCCCTGATCCTCTTCTTTAGAGTGAACCGTTTCAGTCAGGGATTTGTTGTCTTCTTCGTCTGTTGGTTCGACCTCCATTAGGTTAATTTCGTCTTCTTTAATCCTACTCAAAAAATCGGCAATATTATTATTTTTTCCTTTTATGTATTCTATATGGAAATTGTACTCCCCTAGATTAATGAGCCATCTCTGCAGTCTTGGGCTTATATCTTTGCCCGTATATTTAGCCATCAGCCATTTTAAGGGTTGGTGATCGCTCTCGAGGTCGAATTCTCTACCATAAACATACGGTCGAAAGTACTTTACGGCCCACACTATGGCTAGAAGCTCTTTCTCTATAGTCGAGTAGTTGCATTCATGTTGATTTAATGTTCGGGATGCATATGCGATTGGGTGGCTCTCTTGCGATAGCACTGCTCCCACCGCGAAATTACTGGCGTCTGTAGTGACAGTGAATTTCTTGGAAAAATTTGGGTATCGTAGGACTGGACTGTTTGTAACTAGTGTCTTCAACTTTTCGAATGCAGCTATATAGCTTGGGTCATTAGTGTTGATCGTCTCGTTTTTCTTCAGATACCTTGACATAGGGAATGCTATTTTTGCATAATCCTTAACGAACTTTCTGTAAAATCCTGTCATTCCCAGGAATGATTTAATCTGTTTTGCTGTTTTAGGTAATTTTAAATTTTGTATAATATTTATTTTGTCTGGGTTCGGTTTAATACCGTGAGTGGTCAGGATGTGGCCAAGAAATTGTCTTTCTTTCTTAAGTAAGTCACACTTATCTACTTGAATTTTCAAATTTGCCTCCTTCAAGGTTCTAAATATCTTCCTTAGGGTGGTCATATGTTCCTGAAGGGAAGTGCTAAAAATTAATATGTCGTCCATGTAGACGACACAGTTGTCATTAATATGGTCTTTCAAGACTTCATTCATGAGCCTCTGAAATGTCGATGGAGCATTTTTTAGTCCGAACGGCATTCTGACAAACTCATAGTGACCTGACGGTGTTGAAAATGCCGTTTTTGGTCTGTCTTCCTCTCTTACGAGAATTTGGTGAAAACCCTTCGCCAGATCGAGGGTTGTGAAATATTGGGATCTACCTAATTTATCCAATAGAGAGTTTAGATTAGGGATTGGAAATCTGTCATCGACCGTGAATTCGTTTAATTTACGGTAATCGATGACGATTCTGAACTTTTTTGACCCTGAATTATCGAGTTTTTTCTCGACGATCCATAAGGGACTGTTGTAGGGTGAGTTACTCTTTTTTATTATGTTCTGCTCAAGCATTTCCTTTATCTGTCTATTTATTTCTTTTTCATGTATTTGGGGATATCTATATATTTTAGAATATAAAGGCTTATCCACTGTGGTAATTATTTCGTGGCAAATCTGGTTTGTTGCTGACAAAACGTCCCCCTCTTGAAAAAATAAGTCGTCAGATTCCGCTAATAGGGTTTCGACGGCTCGACGTTCCTCGTCATTTAAATGAGCGAGGTTGAAGCGATCTCGTATTTCTTCTTTGTTCACGGGTTGCAGAGCACAAGCATTGTGCATGGCTTCTGGGTATTCGTAATCCAAAAAATAAAATTTTCTATCGAGTAATTGTACATATCGCTCTGTGTTGTTGTTGTTGTTGTTGATTTTGTTGCCTTAATAGGTTCAACTCTCCTTCTTGTTGAAGCAATGCTGCTCTTAAATTATCCATCTCTGCTTCCATTGTGGTTTAAATTAAAAAAATTTCTCGCAGATTAACTTTGGTTAATTCTGAACGTATTTGTCCGATTTCGACTGCGCCAATTATATTCGTTGAAAGAACGAATTTTAGTCACTAGATATCTTTAGATATCTTTATTTATTTATTTAAATTTTGATTTAAATTTTGCAGAATTAAACGATTTTTGTTCACTGGATATCTTTAGATATTGTGAGTTTCTTTATTAGTTTTGAACTTCGACTTCTGTCTGGTTACAATTGAATCTTAAGACTAAAAATATGATTTTCTTTGGCATATGCAAATGCCCATTTCGTTTGTTTCATAAATTGCTGATCGAGCATTTGCAACGGGAGCGACGGCGACGCTTCTGTTGTTTATGCTTTTGAAATTTGATTTTGGTTCAAGTACTTCTGCATGATTATGCTGATCTCGTCGTTATCAACATTCCCATGCATAGGCTTATTTGTTTGTTCAGCTTTGGCTTTTTGTATAATTATGTTATTTGTTTGTGCGACTTTGATTGGTTTCATAACTCGCGGGTGGGAGCAAAAGATAGAACGAAATCAAAAACTAAGCAGCGCAACAACAAAATTATATTTGCGTTTGTTAAAGTTTTGATTATAAATTTATATAAATGTTTGTAAATTTAACGCAAACTTCGCGATGAGTATAGCGATTTATTAAGAATTAGTAAGGCAATGAATTTAAATTGAATATTATAAATTAGCTTCACGAAAGAATGAAAAACAAAAATTAAGCGAGAGCGCAAAAAAAACACGACCGACTTCGATGAGTGACAATATGCATATTTTAGTGTTAAATAACCATACAAACTTTGAGAATGCATCGGCTACAGCGAATATAAACTTGTACTGTTTTGCCTATGCGTCCATGGATCTAAAGTGCTCAACATGTAAAGTGTGTTATGGTCTATCCAAATTTCGAAATTTGACTCACTTCTTTCGTGTTTTTAAGGAAAAAAGTACTTTAGTACAAACTTGTGTTATAAAATAAAAATTAAAATTATTCCATTAAATATATAATATAATAAATATATTTGTATTCTTGCTCCGAAGTCTAGCCAATTTATGTGCTGTTTGCGACAACTATCAGCCACTGGGGTATGTGCTAGTCCCTAATTATAAAAAAAATCAAAGAAGTTAAATTCGGTTATGCCGAAATTTATATACCCTTGCAGTCCTTGACAATAATAATTTTACATGGTAAAAATTTGTTTTCTTCAATTCAATTTATCAATATACAAACTAAACCATTTTACTCTTCATACTACGATTTGTTCTTCTTCCCTCATTCCCTAAGCAAAGCAACAAATTGTAGTATGAAGAGTAAAATTGTTTTGTATGTATATTGATGAATTGATTAAGACTGCAAGGGTATCTAAACTTCGGCATAGCCGATGTTAGCTTCTTCGATATTTATAAAAATGTTTCTTCTAGAGCTATATGATATAGTGGTCCGATCCTGACACTTTTCATACTTTATCTCAATCGGGTAATAAAAAGCCCCCAAAATTCATCGCGATAGCTCTTAAGATGTCTGAGTAAAACGCATACGCTATATCGACTCTCATGCTTCTCGGAAACGACTCCTTCTGTGCGTTACAAACATCTGACCAATTTTATAATACCCTCTGCAAGGATATAACAAATAATCATTAATTCAAATCAAGAAATAATTACGTCTTTCATTGAACGTTTAAACAATTACAGACTTGATGAAACCGTCATCAAGTGAGAATATTTAATCACCTCAGGCGACCAATTAAAAAAAAAAAAACCAGAGGGCCGGGGCTAACTTTGACCGCGTCAAAGTTTGTATACCCTTGCAACTTTTTTGGTAACTCTTTCCTTACCTATTAGCCATCAATGTGGAAGAACGTTTTATCTAAAAAGGCTTATGTTTGCGAAAGAATGGCCTACAATCATAGGAAATAACGAAGATATTGACCAAAGTCACAGTTTTCCACCGATCGTTCCTATGGGAGCTATATGATATAGTCACCCGATCTTTATCAAATTCGACACAGTCATTAACAGATATATTAAATTAAGAAATGTTTAATTTGAAAACAATCACGTTAAAAGTAACGAAGTTATTTACAAAAGT
Organism: Drosophila tropicalis; assembly: GCF_018151085.1. Lineage (NCBI taxonomy): Eukaryota > Metazoa > Arthropoda > Insecta > Diptera > Drosophilidae > Drosophila > Drosophila tropicalis. The sequence continues at coordinate 653,422 of NW_027172360.1, read as the reverse complement.
CACTGTTTTCGACCGATCGTTCCTATGGGAGCTATATGATATAGTCACCCGATCTTTATCAAATTCGGCACAGTCATTAACAGATATACTAAACTAACAAATGTTTAATTTGAAAGCAATCGCGGTAAAAGTAACGAAGTTATTTACAAAAGTCGCTGTTTTCGACCGATCGTTCCAATGGGAGCTATATGATATAGTCATCCGATCTTGATCAAATTTGGCACAGTCGTTTATAAGCGTAATAAAGTCTCTAATATTAAGTTTCACGATAATAACATAGAAAATAACGAAGTTATTGAGAAAAGTCACTGTTCGCGACTTTGGGGTTTGTATGGGAGCTATATGATATAGTGGTCCGATCCGGCTGAGATATACAACGCCTGCAGTATATACAAGCCTAGGTGCAAAATTTTAGCTCTGTAGCTCTTACGGTCTAGGAGGAGTTTGCGTTGATCCAGACGGACGGACGGACGGACGGACATGGCTATTTGAACTCGTCTCGTCGTGCTGATCAAGAATATATATACTTTGTATGGTCGGAGATGCTTCGTTCTATGCGTTGCACACTTCTGACCAAAATTAATATACCCTTTTTGCAAGGGTATAACAAAGGAAACTGACTAGTTATAGTTATAGGCGATTACTTTGCATGATTTGGAACAAATTTACAATCTTTAGTGAGGGCACAGAGCTATGAATATTACACATCAGTATTGCTAAGTTAATACATATAAGTCAACTTGGCGAGTGCATACGCATTTTATAAAAGTTAATCGACTAGACTCGACTATGTATCTCAAAACGTTACACAACAATTTGTGTCAACAAGGCGACCAAATCATAAAGAGTCATATGTAAATAAAGTTTGATCAACTCATCATTATTTTTATAATGATTTAATTGTAAAAAAAGAATTAATTCTAATTTACAATGAGTGAGAAACAAAGGCCTTCAGGCTGGAGTTTTTATACAATTTTTATACAATTATTCTAAGATATTTAATTTATTGAATTTTTTTATGAAGTTTTGTATATTAGAGAGGTTAGCCTCTGAGATAAGAATGTAAGGGGAGGGAGAATTCATTCGGGATTTGCTAATATTGATAACGTGTTGGCATTGGTAGGTAAGGTGATTGTGAGGTTATTTCTATTGCAGAACGGGCAGATGGGTGAAGGTGTTTTTTTTAGTATGTATTCGTGTGTATGTTTTGAATCGTGTGTATATTACTGCATGTTTCCTTTCAATTTGTATTGGCAGGTGAGTTGGTTGCATTTCTGGTTTAATGTGTGTAGTGATTCCATGTTGACTTCAGCGCTACTTTGGTGCTTAAATTGATTAATTAATGGATTAATGGAGATTTTGTGGCGCATTTTGCTGCTGTGGCAGCTTGTGTGTTCCCTTTGATACCGATATGACCAGGTGTCCATAGTAATTTCAGCATTTTGGGGTTTGAGCTAATTTTATTTGGCCGCTTGTGTGTTCCCTTTGATACCAATATGACCAGGTGTCCATAGTAGTTTCAGCATTTTGGGGGTTGAGCTAATTTTATCGCGAATTTTTGTTATTGTAGGATCTTTTTTGTTTGGGTTGTTAACAGCCAATAGTGTCGAGAGAGAGATTTAGTGCCAATCACAAACTTTATTGTCCTTGCATTAACTGCAAGCTCTACCGCTTTGAGGATGGCTTCTGCTTCTGCTGTGAAGATTGACTTGTATTGTGGGATAACTGCCGCTTTTAGTATTCTGTTGTTTTTAGTGACTACACTAAAGGCTGTTGTGTTGTTTGATTTGGATCCGTCAGTGAAGAGAAAAGTCCATGGGTTGTGTTCGTCTCTGATTTCGTTGTATCTTTTTTTGTAGACTTCGTTTGGTGTTGTGTTTTTTTTTTGTGTTGCGCAAGGTGGACATATTATATTGAGATCTGCAGCTTTGTTGATTATATTTTCCAGACTAGATGGCTTTTTCATGCCATCTGTTGGTCCTTTAGGTCTCAGTGGTTTGATTAGTGAGTCATGCAGCGAAGATTCATTTGCATTTATGATGTTTATAATGTGTCTGCTGAAACTTCATACTATTTACGTCAGGAATCCCACTTTCTGCGATTATGTTTTAAATGGGAGTAGTGCGGAAGGCGCCGATTGACAGTCGTATAGAAGAGTGGTTTATTTAAAGTATCGGTTAATCTTATTAGATGTTCGTTCCAAGTAAACTTATTATAAAATGTTAGACCTAGTATTTTAAGGTACATATTTGTTTTTGGTATGCTTACCTTATTGATTGTTATTTCTATGTTGTATTTGTGTTTTTTACATATGTGGCAAATTTTGGCAAAGAGATTGTTTATTTGAGTATTGTAGCCTCCGTTTGGTTTAAAAAAGAGACAGATCATTCACGTACATAGTGTGAGAGAAAAACTTGTTTTCGTTGATTAGTTGGTTTAATTTATTGAAAGCAACAAGAAAAATGGTAACAGACAGCTGGGAACCTTGAGGGATTCCATTTTTTAAAGCGAAAGCCTTTGAGAGAGTATTGTTAATTTTGAGTCTGATCCTTCGATTGTTTAGATTGTTTTCTTATATCGATTCAAAGGACCGATTTGTGATTTCTCGTGGACAAATTGTTGCAGATGTAATTGTCAATTACTGGTAGACGATCAATGGAGCAACGGTTTCGTTTGTATGCATATTGGTTAGTAGAGAGAAGGTTTTCTTTGTTTAGCATCCACATAATTCGCTTTGATATTATTATCTGTATTATCTTGGAAAGACAGGAAAGCAAGGAAATGGGGCGATATCTGTTTAGTAGATGTTTTGGTTTGTTGTGTTTTTTAATTGGTATTATTGTTGCAATTTTCCATTGCTGTGGGATTATGCTGGTGTCTAGTATTCCGTTGCAGATTTCTAGGAGCTGGTTGAATGCTGATGGAGTAAATTTTTTTATTATCTGATAGTTAATGTTGTCGTATCCGGGAGTAGATCCTTTTAAAGAATTGAGGGAAGATTGGAGCTCAGTACTGTAAAGGCTGCTATTTGTATATTTAAACTTGGCGTTCGCTTTTTTATAATTTAACATATTTTTGGTGTTCAAGTGTTTTCTAAGCCTGTTAAGACACCTTTCCTTTTTTAGTTCGTCTAGCCCTGTGGTCCACCAGTAAATGCAGTGTTTCCTAATTTTATTGGGGTTAAAGGTGAGTATTGACTTGTTGGCGGATGTTTTGATTATTTTTATCAGTCTGGCTGCAGTCTGATTTGTGTTATTTGTAATAGTTAATTTAAGTTTTCCTAAAATAACTCCCAGTTTGCTAAGTGAAGTTTATATCTGTGTGTTTTGTGTTCTGTGTGAGTGTGCTGTCGGAAATAGTTCAATTCTTATAGGGTAGTGATCGCTTCCTTTAAGATCTCCGTCTGTAAACCAGTCTACATGGTGAAGGTGTTATGTGTAGAGTAGTGAGCGGAGTCCCCATTATTTCAAAGAATGAGGTTGCTATTTTGAATAAAGCGAGCGAGAACATTTCCTCATTGATTGCTTGATGGTGATCCCCAGATTGAATACCAGGCATTAAAATCTCCTAAAAATCCTTCTTGCTCAATAAAATTGTCTGTAGGTGAGAGATATATATTAATAATTATAAACGGGATTTTTGCTTGTATTTCTATGGCTGTGGCAAAATTGTTAGACTGGCACTTATTGATTTTGTGTTCAATGGTTTTAGATTTAGATATCCTCTGTATGCTCTTGGGGCTAGAACATCTACATGTATCGTTATTGTGGTATAATTCATATTTTTTGGGTGTTTGAATATTTGTGTGGAGGTGAGTTTCTTGCAAGGCTATAATTGGGTTGCAGTTTTTTATTAAGAGAGAGAAATCACGGTATTTGTCTTTATACCTATTTATGTTCCATTGTACTGTTATTTATTTATTTTAAGTCAACTAACACAGCAGTCGACTAAAAAGGTAAAAAAAAAACAGATAACAATTCATTGAAGAAGATTAAGCTTTGCAACTTAAGATCCCCTACCCGGTGGAGGTGTTTTATTTGCACAAAGAGCCAGCTTTGCCCCGATTCATAGCCAATATATATTCAGCGGTTACGTTGTACATTATTGAAAAGTATAAAGCGAAGAGAAGTGACAGAAAGATGGGGAGAGATGGTGAGAAAAGTTTGTTAAAAGATTGGCAAAGAATACGAAAATGTTCGTGAAGAGAGTAGTTAGTCACACATCTACTAAGGTGAATAGAAAAAAAAAACTTGTAGTCCGACGTCAAGAACACAAAAATATAGAGTATCTAGTAAATTAGTAGAATTGACTTCACCTTTGACTAGTTTAAGGAGAAAGAGAATGACTAATCCAAGCCTAGTAAAGTGAAGGATGATTAATAAGAAGAAGTCTGTCAGAAAACAAATATAGGCGATGACTCGGGTCCCAATAACCATCTAGTAACGCGAACATAAGGCGAGCAATATTCTAGAATGGAGCGAACTAACGAAGTGTATAAAACCTTTGTTACATAGGGGTCATCAAATTCTTTGGCCCAACGTTTTATGAAGCCAAGAAGACTGCATGGACTGTTAACACCTAAGTCTTGAAATGATGATACGCAATCTAGGAGATCAGACTTAATAGAGCAATGAGCTTGAAACAGAGGCACACATCTGAATGTCATAAAAGAGCACTTTGTTTTGGGGGAGAAACCCACAATGTTAGGTTTCGTAAGAAGCACAGAATAATCAACCTTATCGAAAGCCTTACTAAATATTTCAAAATTTGATGTTATTTACGGTATAAATAACATCAGTTTGGCACTTATTACGGAAGCCATGGTGTACAAGGGTAGTCAATATAAGGTTGGTAAGCGAACAACGACCCTTCATGAAGCCATGCTGACAAGTAGAAATAGTGGATTTAGATAGATGTTGGAGGAAAGAAGTAATAATTTTCTTAAACAGCTTAATTATTGCGGAAAATTTATATGGTAGTTAGAAATTTTTTTCCCTTTTTATGAGGCGGAATAATATAAGACTTCTTCCAATCATTGAGAAAACTACAAGCATCAATCAATAAAAAGAATAATCGACATAAAGGTAATAGTGGAATCCGAGACAAAAACAAGATCAAGGATTCTTTTAGAAGAGTTGAGTAAAGAATTCAACTGATATAGCGGACAATCAATCACTCGATGCAAAAGACGGACGTGTTTTTTTTGCGCTTATCAAATTTTATTTTTTATCTCGCAATTAAATACTTTTCTATAACTTTTAATCTTATTATCGGTTTAATAATAATCTCAGCATCCGAATTTTATTTTCATTTCGCGAATTCTTGTAGTCGCTTTTGTGCTTTTGTTTAAATATACATAAATCCTAACTTACAACAATACTTGCATAAGCAGTGTTGTTGTTTCGCTTAATTCTTTTGCCTTTTTGTCTTTACCGTTGTATTTAACTCTCGCGCTCTTGCGTACAAATTGTTGTTGCATGTGTTCAATTTGACGCGCTCTCCCGCTTTTTCCTATTCTTGTTTGATTTGCGCTCTCTTCTTTTGCCTACCCGCGACTCTGTGATACGCGTTTTTTGTTTTTGTGTATTCTTGCTTACTAATTTTGTTTAGTTGTGAAGGCTTACTCTGCACATTAACCCTTGTGTCAGTACTGGTCTGTATATTCGTATACATAGATTTTTTTACCTTTGCAATTTTTATTTTTTTATTTCTTTCTTTTTGTTTGTTGTGGGACAATGCGGTTCACGTTAAGTGTGCAGGTTACACAGGCAGAATCAAGGAGTCTATTGCTAAAGGTGGTGGCCTACAATATGGATGTGATGCTTGCCGTGAGGTCGAGTATGAGATGCAATCATTCATGAGGCGGACTAGAGATAGCTTTGACACTTTAAGGGCAGGTTTTAACAAACTCCAAGCGGAGCGGTGGATAAGCTTGTCGTTTATGAATGAGTCTCCGAAACGTAAAAGAACCAGTCCTTGGGGTGTTTCTTTATCTGTTGATCAGCCAGCATCTCTTATTGTTCCCGACCGACCTCATGCACCGTCTATTCCTAATTTACAGCAATTGATATCGCTTAAGAGCTCGGTTGTGAATGCGATTAGTAATTAATTACAGGTATCACCTGGGAATGATCTCTTAGAAACGATGCCAATTGTAGTGTCCGATGTGTCCGGGTAATTACTCATTCCAATGGAAATTGCCGATAGTTCTAAAATTATCGAGGTCCCCGTGAACAAGTTGACTGCTGCAGGCCTCTCGTTGGCATACCACCAAAGAAAGATATATTTGTTTTTAAGCTAGACCCTGTTGTCACATCTGATGATGTAATAGCCTATATTCGGAAGAAAGTTAACGTCTCGAATATTGCGGTGGAGAAGTTTAAATTTTCTTATTCTCGGGACATTTCGTCCTTTAAAATTAGTGTTTCTGCCAATATCTTCGACACTATATGTCGAGAAGATTTTTGGCCAAAACATATAATAGTTAAGGAATATACTGTAAAAAGAAAAATCGGAAACCGATTCGCTTGCCAACAACAACTAACACTATTCCTGCCACATCAGCATCTGCTGGTGTGTCAAAAAACTAGCTTCGTCCCTTAACCTGGGTTACCAGAACGTTAGAGGACTGAAAACTAAACTTCCTAATCTCTATGTAGATAGTCTTTCCTTTGAACACAACATTCTAGCTTATAGAGAGACGTGGCTAAAACCTGATATTGCTGATGCATCGGTTTTTTCCACAAACTTTTCTATGTTCAGACGTGACCGGATTTCTCGCATAGATGGTGGCGTTCTGATAGCTGTTGATGCTGCTTTATCATCTGAAATGATTCAATTTTCTAGTACCTAGGAGTTTGAGTTTGTCGGTGTTAAAGTAATTTTTTAAATCTTTTAATGCTTTTGTTACTTGTTCTATATTCCACCATTGTCAGACATGGTGGTATACTTAAATCATTTAGAGGCAATTCAGTTTGTCTCCTCTTTAGTTTCCAGTCAAGACATGCTCATAGTTGTAGGTGATTTTAATTTACCCGCTTTAGCATGGTCACAACAGATGAATCTACCATGTTGCTGCCCTGTGCCCTTCTAGGCTTATCTTTATCCCAAGTCAATCCTGTCTTAAATTCTAATGGAAAATCGTTAGATCTTATTTTTGTATTGGAATCTTCTTATCGTGATGTTTCTAGGATCGAAACATTTTTTCTTCCAGAAGACAGATTTCATACTACATTAAATTTAAAAATTGATCTTCCCTTGCTATCACCATTACTTGGTTCAAATGAGTTACCTCTAACTTTCGTAAGACTGACTTTGCCAGCCTTATTGAAAACATTACTACTACCGATTGGTCTTATCTGTACAATTGTAGAGATATGAACTCAGCTGTTTGTTTTTTTTTTTTACATTTTGAATTCACTCTTTGATATTTGTGTGTCTCATGGTAGGCTGGAGCGTCTTTACAGAGAGAGTTATCCAATTTGAAAAATGTGAAGACTCGATATTATAAGAAGTTTCGAAAACACGTCGTTCATCAGATTACTCTCTGTATACAGTCTCTCGTTCAAAGTTTTTGATGCTTAATACACAATGCTATAAGAATAATCTTTAGCGGTGCAAGCTTCAGTTTTCTTCTGACCCTAAACAATTTTATAATTTTGTTAATTCTAAACGTATGCACCCATCTTTTTTGTCTTTTCAAAATAATAAAGCGATCACTGATCGGGCAATTGCCGATATGTTTGCGAGTTTTTTCAAAACATCTTATTCGTCAACGGAATATCGAGTAAGTCCGTATCCTTATCATTTAGAAAAGGCTAATTGCATTTTCAATCCAGTGATTAAGGAAAGTTTTCTTCTTAGCGAACTTAAACTACTTAAACCTAATTATTTTCCTGGGCCAGATGGTCTACCTGGATGTGTACTCAGGTTCTGTGCAAACGCATTATGTAAACATTTTAAAATTGTTTGAATTACCTGTCGAGTCTTCCTCTTTTCCATCTATTTGGAAAGAGTCGTATATCATTCCGAGAATATTTAACAAATAGAAAACAGAAGGTACTTTTTAAGTCTTCTTTTTCCAATTTCATTCCTGTGACTTCTGGTGTACCTCAAGGTAGTCATCTTGGCCCTCTGCTTTTCACATTATTCATTAACGATCTTCCATCAGTCATTGATCATTCGCGTGTGCTTATGTATGCTGACGATGTCAAGCATTGTCTTACTTATAATGATACAGATTCATTTAGTCGGTTACAAGCTGATCAAGCTTTGTCCTGGTGTCGTAGGGGCCACTTGAACGTACTGCGCATAGTATCGTCAACGTCCTCTAAACAAATCAAGTATGCTATCAAGAAAAACATTTTGAGATGAAGGAATTAAGAAAGATAGATTGTCATCAACCAGCCAAGAAATATTAGGCAAGTTAAAATCACCTAAAACTATAAGAAAATCACGATCTTTAAGACGACTAAAAATAGTTCGCAAAGCATCAGCATGGTGCATGTAGATCATGATATCAGAAGTTGGAGGAATATATGAACAAGAGATATGTAGGCTAAAGTTAGAATATGTAACTTCGACGTAAATAAACTCAACTCAAGTCCACCGCCACGACGACCCACACGATCAAGCCTATAAGAAATAAAGTTATTAGAAAGAATTTCATTATCCAAACCAGAGGAATTAAGAAAAGTTTCAGAGAATAATAATATGTCAGTCGAAAAGATTTGGCTATCACAGAACAGGTTCGAGAGCTTGGTAAGAAGTCCTCTTACATTTTGATAAAGAATGCAAAGACTAAACGTTATTAGTTTTTTGAATCAGATGATAAATTAGGAAGGTGGACAGGCAACGGACGGGAGCGCTTGTTGGGCGAAAACTCGCGCACGACTTGGCCCTCAGGCTAAAAATTAGCGCCTACCATAGCCTTAAAAAGGATAATTCGGGAGGCCTAGAAAATTTTAACTTTGGAATAGACAGACGTCTTAGAAGTATCTGGAGTAAGCCTAGAGATAAATAATTGTTTGCGATGAGGCACTACAGTTAGTGGAGGCAGCGGAGCATTGGAATCCCAAAGTGATTCATCCTGTAATCGATCAGAGTTCCCGTAAGGGATAGATATAGGTACACCAGGGCTTGTACTGTATACTCCAAATATACGCTGGAGTCACACTCATTAGACAGCTGTTTGGCCAGTATTTTTAAAGAAAGAAACTTTAAACGAAGATCCCCGCACATACGGCTCAAAGCTAACTGCTGGCTGACACAAGATGGACAAGTCCAGCGCGTTAAGCCAAGCTCAGGTTTAGACAAACCAAAAAACATGTCGTAGTCGTGGCCATTGAGGCCAGCACATTTTAAGTGAATAAGATTATCGCAGAGCCAACAATATATTGCTCTACTGATCATCAAAACGATCAGAAAGCTTGCAAGTAGGTAGACAACAAGCCATTAAAAAGCAAAAAGAAACACAAGGAAAAAATATATAGAAAGTTTAAATACACAGCACTAAGATAATTATCGATAAGAAATCAATAATTACAAATAAAACAAAGAGACAGCCAGAAGAACAACACAAGAAAGAGTGCAAGAACAGTTTTAAGCCAAAAAGGCTTATGTTTGCGAAAGAATGGCCTACAATCATAGGAAATAACGAAGATATTGATCATAGTCACTGTTTTCCACAGATCGTTCTTATGGGAGCTATATGATATAGTCGCCCGATCTTGATCAAATTTGGCACAGTCATTAACAGATATTTTAAACTAACAAAAGATTAATTTGAAAGCAATCGCGTTAGAAGTAACAAAGTTATTTACAAAAGTCACTGTTTTCGACCGATCGTTCCTATGGGAGCTATATGATATAGTCACCCGATCTTGATCAAATTTGGCACAGTCATTAACAGATATAACAAACTAACAAATTTTTAATTTGAAAGCAATCGCGATAAAAGTAACGAAGTTATTTACAAAAGTCACTGTTTTCGACCGATAGTTCCTATGGGAGCTATATGATATAGTCACTCGATCTTGATTAAATTTGGGAAGTTAAATTAAGTTTCACGATAATAGCTCAGAAAATAACGAAGTTATTGAGAACAGTCACTGATCGTGACTTTGGCGTTTGTATGGGAGCTATATGATATAGTGGTCCGATCCGGCTGAATCCGAGATATACAACCCCTGCAGTATATACAAGCCTACGTGCAATTTCAGCTCTGTAGCTCTTACGGTCTAGGAGTAGTTTGCGTTGATCCAGACGGACGGACGGACGGACGGGCGGACATGGCTATTTGAACTCGTCTCGACGTGCTGATGAAGAATATATATACTTTGTATGGTCGGAGATGGTTCGTTTTATGCGTTGCACACTTCTAACCAAAATTAATATACCCTTTTTGCAAGGGTATAACAATAGAAAAGTGTACTTTGTATGAAGCCAAAAACAAATATTACAAACAAAATGCACAAACACTAACCACTTCCGAAAAAATGTACGCAGAAATAACCGCTACACAAGTAGCACCCAAAGAAGTTGAGACGAACGTCTCATAACTTTTAATAAAGGAAAATAAATTAACACACAAAACAAAAACCAATAACGAATCACTAGATTTTACAGATTTAGAATTCGCTGAAGCAGAGCTTAAAAGCAGCACTAACAAATCGACAACACAACATATGTCAAATACAACAAATTTAACAACCGAAGACATTATAAGAACAAGCGACTCAGAATTAGATACAGAACTCACTAGAAAAATATACAAGCCAAACGGAAAAAAACCTGACTCTCTCTGATACAGACAGTATCAGAATAGACGCTGCGTTGTAAACAAACCCAAATTTATTAAGCTCTTCATACCCCTCCTCTTGTTCCCGGTGGCCCATAATGATTCTAAACATTAAAGTGCTCGCCACCTAGCAGAGTAGGAGTGAGAAACAAATATAAAAATGGAGAGATTTAAATAAACAAAAACAAGATTGTAGTCTTCACATCCAAACAACAAAATAATATGATAAAATATATAGAAAAATAGTATGTATGTATGCATGTGGAATCGGCGTTGCTGTGTGCGTGCATGAACAAAGTAAAAAATTTACGTGATTACAATTAGACCCGTTATTTTTGTTTTTTTTTTTTTCGTTTGTCTTCTTGGTGAGCGGTCTGTTTACTTATAAGCTATCTTGCTTGAATACTTTACTTTTTCTTGTCTCTCTTGTGTGTGGTTGCTGAAAATAGCGAAGACACAGAATCAAAAGATCTGACAAAGGTCAGAGAGAAGATGACGATAAAGTATTAAACAATTGTTTAATGGAAATTGTCTGACAGTGGTCAGAGGCAAAATGCCGGTAAAATATTAAACAAATGTTTAATAGATATACATATATATGTATAAGAGAAAAAAAAAATTATAATAAATTAAGAAACTATCTGACAGAGATCAGAGGCAACACGCCGATAAAAATGTTAAACAAATGTTTAATAGACAACTATAATATTATCTGACAGTAGTCAGAGGCAAACAGCCGATGTAAAAAGAATAAAACAAATGTTTTGGAATAGTTGTCCACATAAATGATAACTGGCTCAATAGAAGCAAGTAATGATTAATTGATTTTTTTTTCTTTAGAACTGAATAACATTTCGCAATGACTGAAAGCGTCATTAAGCCCTTTTTGATTGAATCCTTTTTCTTAATTGAAAAAGGACGGCAGTCACTACTGGGACGAGAAACAGCAATCAAGTTAAATGTTCTACGAGTGGGTCTTCCGGTTAGCAACATTGAGATCGCACCATTATTACACAAGTGGAAAGGTATTAGCGTGAAACTGGCAATAGACCCATACGTCAAAGGAAACGGTGATATTCGACTATGTTTGGATATGAGACGCGCCAACCGGGCGATCTAACTATCCGTTGCCTACATTCGAGTCTTTTATGACTAAGTTAAGAAATGCCAAGATATTTTCCAGACTGGACCTCAAGGATGCGTATCATCAATTGGAGTTAGATGAAGCAAGTAGACAGATAACCACTTTCACCACACCCCGAGGGTTATTTACATATAAGCGGTTAATGTTTGGCATAAATGCAGCGCCGGAAATATTTCAACGACGAATGGAGGAATTCTTAGCATCGTGCGATAACGTTATGAATTATATCGACGATGTTATAATTTTTGGGAGTAGCAAGGAGGAACTCGATAAAGCACTTGAGAATGTTCGCAACGTATTTAAAGATAATAATGTGATTCTAAACAACGAGAAATGTATTTGGGAAACAAATAGAATTAAATTTCTGGGACATATTTTAACAGACAAAGGAATCGAAGTGAGTTAGTGACAGACCATAAGCCACTAGAAACCATTTTCAAACCCACAGTAAAAAATCGGCAACCGATTCGCCTGCCAACAACAACAACTAATACTATTCCTGCCACATCAGCATCTGCTTGTTCCTACATTCCACCATTGTCAGACATTGTGGTATACTTAAATCATTTAGAGGCAATTCAGTTTGTCTCCTCTTTAGTTTCTAGTGAAGACATGCTCATAGTTGTAGGTGATTTTAATTTACTCGCTTTAGCATGGTCACCAACAGATGAAGCTACCATGTTGCTGCCCTCTATGTCACATGACTTTATTGATGGCCTTCTAGGCTTATCTTTATCCCAAGTCAATCCTGCCTTGAATTCTAATGGAAAATCGTAAGATCTTATTTTTGTATTGGATTCTTCTTATTGTAATGTTTCTAGGATCGAAACATTTGTTCCTTCCGAAGACAAATTTATCCTACATTAAATTTAAAAATTGATTTGCCTTTGCTTTCACCATTACTTGGTTCAAATGAGTTACCTCTAACTAGGTGCTTTCATAAGACTGACTTAGCCTTATGAATGAAGGCATTACTACTACCGATTGGTCTTATCTTTACAATTGTAGAGATATGAACTCAGCTGTTCGTTTTTTTTATGATACTCTGAATTCAATCTTTGATATTTGTGTGCCTCTTGATAGGCTGGAGCATCTTAACAAACCTCCCTGGTTCTCTCGAAAGTGATCCAATTTGAAAAATGTGAAGACTCGATATTATAAGAAGTTTCAAAAAACACGTCGTTCATCAGATTACGCTCTGTATACAGTCGCTCGTTCAAAATTCATGATACTTAATACACAATGCTATAAGAATTATCTTCAGCGGTGTAAGCTTCAGTTTTCTTCTGACCCTTAACAATTTTATAATTTTGTTAATTCTAAACGTATGCACCCATCTTTTTTGCCTTTTCCAAATAAAAAATAATCCACTCCCTACCACTCCTCTATACGACTGTCACTCGGCGCATTATAAACATCATAAATGCAAATGATTCTTCGCTGCATGACTCACTAATCAAACCACTAAGACCTAAGGGACCAACAGATGGCATGAAAAAGCCATCTAGTCTGGAAAATATAATCAACAAAGCTGCAGATCTCAATATAATATGTCCACCATGGATAATAGCCAACAGCTCCATTCTGTTCGACCTTGCGCAACACAAAAAAGACACAACACCAAACGAAGTCTACAAAAAAAGATACAACAAAATCAGAGACGAACACAACCCATGGACTTTTTTCCTCACCTACGCATCACTAAAAACAACTTAATACTAAAAGCGGCAGTTACCCCACAATACAAGTCAATCTTCACAATCCTTGTCCTTGTTGACACAAATTGTTGTGTAACGTTTTGAGATACATAGTCGAGTCTAGTCTAGTCGCCAGTTGTAACGATCCTTTTTCGTCCTTCAGGATAATTTCAATTTCAATTTGCTCGTACTTGTAGATTGGTGCTGCTTGTGGAGTCCATAAGGTTACTCGTAAGGCCTTATAACTCGGTGATTTGCTCGTACTTGTAGATTGCTGGGCATCAAATACTCTTAAGGTTACTCGTAAGGCCAAAAGAGAATTGTTGCTTCGCTTCTTGTTGATCAGAACTCGATGACTTGATACTTTGATCTTGACTCGACGACTTTTATAAAATGCGTTTGCACTGCAACCCCGTTATATTGGTTTAGTCGACAAGTTGACTTATATGTATTTACTAAGCAATACTGATGTGTAATATTAATAACTCTGTGCTAAATTTATTCCAAATCATGCAAAGTAGTCGCCTATAACTATAACTAGTCAGTTTCCTTTGTTTTATTTATTTAAATTGGTCGCCTGAGGTGATTAAATGTTCTCACTTGATGACGGTTTCAACGTTCAATGAAAGACGTTATTATTTCTTGATTTGAATTAATGATTATTTATTATATCCTTGCAGAGGGTATTATAAAATTTGTCAGAGATTTTTAAATTGACTGTAACTTGTGTTGTATTTATCCGATCCGATTCAAATTGGGATTTGGGTTTTATATCTAATATTATCACATATGTAAATTCTGTTCTGGAGCTATATGATATAGTAGTCCGATCCTGATAATTCTCATACTTTATTATCTAATAAAAAGCACAGAAAATTTCAGCCCGATATCTCTTAAGGTGGCTGAGTAAAGCGCATAAGCACGGACGGACAGACGCACATGGCTATATCGACTCAGCTTCTCATGCTGATCAATAATATATATACTTTATGGGGTGGGAAACGTCTCCTTCTGTGCGTTACAAACATCTGACCAATTTTATAATACCCTTTGCAAGGGTATAAAAAGAGGGCACTGATCAGGCAATTGCCGATATTTTTGCGAATTTTTTCAAAACATCCTATTCCTCAACGGAATATCGTGAAAGTCCGTATTCTTATCTTTTAAAAAAGGCTAATTCCATTTTCAATCCAGTGAGTTCAACCTGTTTATTCTCCGCGTCCAGATGAGCTATCTGAATGTGTACTCAGGTTCTGTGCAAACGCATTATGTAAACCCATTTCAAAATTGTTTTTATTCTCTGTCGAATAAGGAAGGATGTCTGTCCATCTATTTGGAAGGAGTGGTATCTCATTCCTTTGCATAAAAATGACAAAAAGTCCGAAGCCTATAACTATAGGGGTATTTCAAAATAGTCCACTATTCCGAAAGCTTTTGAGAAAATTATAACTTCTCAATTGCAACATTTTTGCAGCATCATTATTTTGCTATCCCAAAATGGGTTTGTGAAACGTAGATCTATAACCACTAACCTTTCAGAATTTACCTCTAGATTTATCAAGGGGTTCAAAAATGCTAAAGAAACTGATGTCATATACACTGACTTCAGTAAAGCCTTTAATTCTGTTAATTATACTCTATTACTTTTTAAACAGAACGACATTGGGTTTCCACCTATTTTGCTTGGCTGGTTGGCTGGGGTTTCCAAAAGAGTTACATACCGATAATGGCCGGCAATATGTAAGTGCTGAATTCAGAAATTTCTGTACATCGTGCGGGATCGTACAAATTACAACTAATCCTCATTGGCCACAGGCTAATGGTGAGGTCGAAAATATGAATAGGGCTCTGGTCAAACGTTTGAAGATAGCTCACCAAAACAAGAAGAATCTTAAGGATGAAATTCAAGCTTTCACTTTGATGTATAATGAGACTCCTCATGGCACCACAGGCACGGCTCTAACAGAGCTTATGTTCAATCGAGTCATTCGGGATAAAATTCCAGGGATACAAGATCTGGTGGGAGAGTTTAAAGAGTCAGCAGAACGGGTTAATTACCGTATCAATAAACAAAAGGGAAACGAAATTGCTAGTATGAGAAGAGGAGCTAAGGAAGTAGTTATCAATGTAGGACACAGGGTTGTTCTCAAGAATGTAGTTTTTCCTCAAAATTTAACTCCGAACTTTGACACCACCGAATATGAAGTTTTGAAAAGAGATGGGAATATAGTACAAGTAGGTGCGAGTGGCAAAACGCTAAAAAGAAATGCAAACCACCTTAAAAAGGTTCCTGGTGAGAGGAAATTCTCGAATGTCCCCAACAAGGAATCAATCTCAGTTCCTGCCGAAATTCAAATCCCCGATCCTGTAATACAACCCAGGCAGCAAACACCAGAAGAAGATCGCAAAGGCTCCACCGAGGGATTGAACCTCAATCTCGTCAGAAAAGAAGGGATGTGGGAACTAGCACCAAGATGCTAAGCAGCAATCGACGCCTGTAAAGGGGAGTGCCTTTACTCTCTTTTGATTATCTCTCTCTATTCCAATTATATAGTTTTAGTGTACTCTTGACAATTGATGCGGCCGCATTGAAGCGGATACATACAAATAAATAATTGAGTTGAATCAATATTTATTGTTTTTCTCAATTTTTACGCTTTCGCTGGTGTGGTTTGCTTGACACTCTTGTGTTTTATTTTATTTATTTTTTTCGTGATTAGTGTGTGGTGCATTTTTTATTTTTTCTGTTTCTATTTTTGTTCTCTCTTGTCATTGCTCTTGCAGTCTCTCCCCTCATCACCCCGATCAGACCATCAGTGCTGTTGTTATACCCTTGCAAAAAGGGTATATTAATTTTGGTCAGAAGTGTGCAACGCATAGAACGAAGCATCTCCGACCATACAAAGTATATATATTCTTGATCAGCACGACGTGACGAGTTCAAATAGCCATGTCCGTCCGTCTGGATCAACGCAAACATACATTACATTATACATCAAATGAAAGCTTGAATTTCATCCTTAAGATTCTTCTTGTTTTGGTGAGCTATCTTCAAACGTTTGACCAGAGCCCTATTTATATTTTCGACCTCACCATTAGCCTGTGGCCAATGAGGATTAGTTGTAATTTGTACGATCCCGCACGATGTACAGAAATTTCTGAATTCAGCACTTACATATTGCCGGCCATTATCGGTATGTAACTCTTTTGGAAACCCCAGCCAACCAGCCAAGCAAAATAGGTGGAAACCCAATGTCGTTCAGTTTAAAAAGTAATAGAGTATAATTAACAGAATTAAAGGCTTTACTGAAGTCAGTGTATATGACATCAGTTTCTTTAGCATTTTTGAACCCCTTGATAAATCTAGAGGTAAATTCTGAAAGGTTAGTGGTTATAGATCTACGTTTCACAAACCCATATTGCGATAGCAAAATAATGATGCTGCAAAAATGTTGCAATTGAGAAGTTATAATTTTCTCAAAAGCTTTCGGAATAGTGGACTATTTTGAAATACCCCTATAGTTATAGGCTTCGGACTTTTTGTCATTTTTATGCAAAGGAATGAGATACCACTCCTTCCAAATAGATGGACAGACATCCTTCCTTATTCGACAGAGAATAAAAACAATTTTGAAATGGGTTTACATAATGCGTTTGCACAGAACCTGAGTACACATTCAGATAGTTCATCTGGACGCGGAGAATAAACAGGTTGAACTACTTTAAGTTCGCTAAGAAAAGAACTTTCATCAATCACTGGATTGAAAATGGAATTAGCCTTTTTTAAAAGATAAGAATACGGACTTTCACGATATTCCGTTGAGGAATAGGATGTTTTGAAAAAATTCGCAAAAATATCGGCAATTGCCTGATCAGTGCCCTCTTTTTATACCCTTGCAAAGGGTATTATAAAATTGGTCAGATGTTTGTAACGCACAGAAGGAGACGTTTCCCACCCCATAAAGTATATATATTATTGATCAGCATGAGAAGCTGAGTCGATATAGCCATGTGCGTCTGTCCGTCCGTGCTTATGCGCTTTACTCAGCCACCTTAAGAGATATCGGGCTGAAATTTTCTGTGCTTTTTATTAGATAATAAAGTATGAGAATTATCAGGATCGGACTACTATATCATATAGCTCCAGAACAGAATTTACATATGTGATAATATTAGATATAAAACCCCAGATCCCAATTTGAATCGGATCGGATAAATACAACACAAGTTACAGTCAATATAAAAATCTCTGACAAATTTTATAATACCCTCTGCAAGGATATAATAAATAATCATTAATTCAAATCAAGAAATAATAACGTCTTTCATTGAACGTTGAAACCGTCATCAAGTGAGAACATTTAATCACCTCAGGCGACCAATTTAAAAAAAAAAAAAGGAAACTGACAAGTTATAGTTATAGGCGACTACTTTGCATGATTTGGAATAAATTTAGCACAGAGTTATTAATATTACACATCAGTATTGCTTAGTAAATACATATAAGTCAACTTGTCGACTAAACCAATATAACGGGGTTGCAGTGCAAACGCATTTTATAAAAGTCGTCGAGTCAAGATCAAAGTATCAAGTCATCGAGTTCTGATCAACAAGAAGCGAAGCAACAATTCTCTTTTGGCCTTACGAGTAACCTTAAGAGTATTTGATGCCCAGCAATCTACAAGTACGAGCAAATCACCGAGTTATAAGGCTTTACGAGTAACCTTATGGACTCCACAAGCAGCACCAATCTACAAGTACGAGCAAATTGAAATTGAAATTATCCTGAAGGACGAAAAAGGATCGTTTCAACTGGCGACTAGACTAGACTCGACTATGTATCTCAAAACGTTACACAACAATTTGTGTCAACAAGGACAAGGATTGTGAAGATTGACTTGTATTGTGGGGTAACTGCCGCTTTTAGTATTAAGTTGTTTTTAGTGATGCGTCAGTGAGGAAAAAAGTCCATGGGTTGTGTTCGTCTCTGATTTTGTTGTATCTTTTTTTGTAGACTTCGTTTGGTGTTGTGTCTTTTTTGTGTTGCAAGGTCGAACAGAATGGAGCTGTTGGCTATTATCCATGGTGGACATATTATATTGAGATCTGCAGCTTTGTTGATTATATTTTCCAGACTAGATGGCTTTTTCATGCCATCTGTTGGTCCCTTAGGTCTTAGTGGTTTGATTAGTGAGTCATGCAGCGAAGAATCATTTGCATTTATGATGTTTATAATGCGCCGAGTGACAGTCGTATAGAGGAGTGGTAGGGAGTGGATTATTTTTTATTTGGAAAAGACAAAAAAGATGGGTGCATACGTTTAGAATTAACAAAATTATAAAATTGTTAAGGGTCAGAAGAAAACTGAAGCTTACACCGCTGAAGGTAATTCTTATAGCATTGTGTATTAAGTATCATGAATTTTGAACGAGCGACTGTATACAGAGCGTAATCTGATGAACGACGTGTTTTTTGAAACTTCTTATAATATCGAGTCTTCACATTTTTCAAATTGGATCACTTTCGAGAGAACCAGGGTGGTTTGTTAAGATGCTCCAGCCTATCAAGAGGCACACAAATATCAAAGATTGAATTCAGAGTATCATAAAAAAACCGAACAGCTGAGTTCTTATCTCTACAATTGTAAAGATAAGACCAATCGGTAGTAGTAATGCCTTCATTCATAAGGCTAAGTCAGTCTTATGAAAGCACCTAGTTAGAGGTAACTCATTTGAACCAAGTAATGGTGAAAGCAAAGGCAAATCAATTTTTAAATTTAATGTAGGATAAATTTGTCTTCGGGAAGAAACAAATGTTTCGATCCTAGAAACATTACAATAAGAAGAATCCAATACAAAAATAAGATCTTACGATTTTCCATTAGAATTCAAGGCAGGATTGACTTGGGATAAAGATAAGCCTAGAAGGCCATCAATAAAGTCATGTGACATAGAGGGCAGCAACATGGTAGCTTCATCTGTTGGTGACCATGCTAAAGCGAGTAAATTAAAATCACCTACAACTATGAGCATGTCTTCACTAGAAACTAAAGAGGAGACAAACTGAATTGCCTCTAAATGATTTAAGTATACCACAATGTCTGACAATGGTGGAATGTAGGAACAAACAGATGCTGATGTGGCAGGAATAGTATTAGTTGTTGTTGTTGGCAGGCGAATCGGTTGCCGATTTTTTACTGTGGGTTTGAAAATGGTTTCTAGTGGCTTATGGTCTGTCACTAACTCAAAGTCTAGTCCTATTAAGTAGAAATAGTATTCTACAGCCCAAACCAAAGCTAAGCTTTCCTTTTCTGTTTGTGAGTAACGCTTTTCTACATCCATTAAACTCCTCTTGGCAAATGCTTTCATATTTGGATCGTTCCTAGTGTTAAATTGTAGCAGTACCGCACCTAGCACGGACGGACTAGCGTCAGCGATTAGTCTCGTTTTATTTTAGGGGTCGAAGTATGAGAGACTTGGAATCTTGGTTAAAGCTGCCTTCAACTTTTGGAACCCAGTCTCCTCTGCTGGTCCCCAAATAAACTTCCGATCCTTCTTTAACAGCTCACGTAAAGGTTCTGTATGTTCCGCTACGTCTGCAATGAATTTACCCAAATAAGTTACCAAACCAAACATTGTAATAGATTCAATTTCATCAGGGTCTAGTTCGATTCCTTTGTCTGTTAAAATATGTCCCAGAAATTTAATTCTATTTGTTTCCCAAATACATTTCTAGTTGTTTAGAATCACATTATTATCTTTAAATACGTTGCGAACATTCTCAAGTGCTTTATCGAGTTCCTCCTTGCTACTCCCAAAAATTATAACATCGTCGATATAATTCATAACGTTATCGCACGATGCTAAGAATTCCTCCATTCGTCGTTGAAATATTTCCGGCGCTGCATTTATGCCAAACATTAACCGCTTATATGTAAATAACCCTCGGGGTGTGGTGAAAGTGGTTATCTGTCTACTTGCTTCATCTAACTCCAATTGATGATACGCATCCTTGAGGTCCAGTCTGGAAAATATCTTGGCATTTCTTAACTTAGTCATAAAAGACTCGAATGTAGGCAACGGATAGTTAGAACGCCCGGTTGGCGCGTCTCATATCCAAACATAGTCGAATATCACCGTTTCCTTTGAAAGCAATCACTATTGGAGAAATCCAAGAGCTGAGACCGTTAACTCGTTCAAAAATATCCAGGTGGTATGCTTCCTCTAACTTAGCATTGACTGTATCTTCGAGCGCTACAGGAATACGCCTCATTGTCTGTTTCACAGGATCAACGTATGGGTCTATTGCCAGTTTCACGCTAATACCTTTCCACTTGGGTAATAATGGTGCGATCTCAATGTTGCTACTTTAACTTGATTGCTGTTTCTCGTCCCAGTAGTGACTGCCGTCCTTTTTCAATTAAGAAAAAGGATTCAATCAAAAAGGGCTTAATGACGCTTTCAGTCATTGCGAAATGTTATTCAGTTCTAAAGAAAAAAAAATCAATTAATCATTACTTGCTTCTATTGAGCCAGTTATCATTTATGTGGACAACTATTCCAAAACATTTGTTTTATTCTTTTTACATCGGCTGTTTGCCTCTGACTACTGTCAGATAATATTATAGTTGTCTATTAAACATTTGTTTAACATTTTTATCGGCGTTTTGCCTCTGATCTCTGTCAGATAGTTTCTTAATTTATTATAATTTTTTTTTTTCTCTTATACATTTATATGTATATCTATTAAACATTTGTTTACTATTTTACCGGCATTTTGCCTCTGACCACTGTCAGACAATTTCCATTAAACAATTGTTTAATACTTTATCGTCATCTTCTCTCTGACCTTTGTCAGATCTTTTGATTCTGTGTCTCTTCTCTTTTGTTGTGCGCAGACTCAAATTGTCTTCGCTATTTTCAGCAACCGCACACAACAGAGACAAGAAAAAGTAAAGTATTCAAGCAAGATGGCTTATAAGTAAACAGACCGCTCACCAAGAAGACAAACGAAAAAAAAAAAAAAAATAACGGGTCTAATTGTAATCACGTAAATTTTTTACTTTGTTCATGCACGCACACAGCAACGCCGATTCCACATGCATACATACATACTATTTTTCTATATATTTTATCATATTATTTTGTTGTTTGGATGTGAAGACTACAATCTTGTTTTTATACCCTTGCAAAAAGGGTATATTAATTTTGGTCAGAAGTGTGCAACGCATAGAACGAACCATCTCCGACCATACAAAGTATATATATTCTTGATCAGCACGTCGAGACGAGTTTAAATAGCCATGTCCGCCCGTCCGTCCGTACGTCCGTCTGGATCAACGCAAACTACTCCTAGACCGTAAGAGCTACAGTGCTGAAATTGCACGTAGGCTTGTATATACTGCAGGGGTTGTATATCTCGGATTCAGCCGGATCGGACCACTATATCATATAGCTCCCATATAAACCCCAAAGTCACGGACAGTGACTTTTCTCAATAACTTGTTATTTTCTGTGCTATTATGATAATATTATTATTATATTATGAAACTTAATATTAGAGAGTTTATTACGCCTATAAACTACTGTGCCAAATTTAATCAAGATCGGGTGACTATATCATATAGCTCCCATAGGAACGATCGGTCGAAAACAGTGACTTTTGTAAATAACTTCGTTACTTTTAACGCGATTGCTTTCAAATTAAACATTTGTTAGTTTAGTATATCTGTTAATGACTGTGCCGAATTTGATAAAGATCGGGTGACTATATCATATAGCTCCCATAGGAACGATCGGTCGAAAACAGTGACTTTTGTAAATAACTTCGTTACTTTTAACGCGAATGCTTTCAAATTAAACATTTCTTAATTTAATATATCTGTTAATGACTGTGCTGAATTTGATAAAGAACGGGTGACTCTATCATATAGCTCCCATAGGAACGATCGGTGGAAAACAGTGACTGAGTTTGGCGCTAATGTTCGATGTTTTAGCGGGCCCACAAGAAAACACTCCGCTTTTCTCGTGATACTTCATTTATTTCTTCCATGTGTGTTTCTTAAGCTAATGATGGGCTAAGTGGGTGTGTGTATATGGTGTGTGCCGTATGCGAGCCGTCCTTTGCGAGCCGCTATAAAATTAATCGCCCTTACTCCCAGTTGTAACCAAACTGTTTTGTCCGCTGCTTAGTAACAAGCATAGAACCTAACATGTAAGCTTAAAGCGCAAGATGCAATGGTTAATTTCCCAGCACGTAGGCTGGCGCTTAAGTATAAGTATGAAAATGAAAGACAATCAGTGATATGGGTTAACCCATTAGTGACTGCGTCGCGTCTGCTGGGCAGCTGCCCAACAGGTGACTAGCGGATTTTGGCGGCAACAGACTATGATCAATATCTTCGTTATTTCCTATGATTGGCCATTCCTTCGCAAACATAAGCCTTTATAGATAAAACGTTCGTCCACATTTATGGCTAATAGGTAAGGAAAGAGTTACCAATAAAGTTGCAAGGGTATACAAACTTTGACGCGGTCAAAGTTAGCCCCGGCCCTCTGGTTTTTATTTTTATTTTTCTTGAGCTTTCTTTTATTTTGGATAGTCTCTGTTGCTGGAAGCATGCTCTCCGGTACAATTTGGTTGTGTGTCCAATAATTTGTCATTTTTCGCATCGCATGGGAATGGGGACATATTCTTTTACATGTGCAGTGTTCCAAGAAATTTGTATTTTTTGTGGTAGGCTGTACAAGTTAAAGGTGAACTGAACCACACCTGTTGGGGTTGGTTTGCCGTCTATTTGCTTTGAGGTAGGTGGCATACACCGTTCTTTTGCAGTGATTGAGGGTTGTATGGTAATGGGTTTTAATTTTGCAAAGACTGTGGAGCTCTCTGGCAGCAATAAATTGTTGTGTTTTCAACAAAGAACAAAAGATTTCCATCTCAAATTTGATTAATTTTAAGTATTTTTAAGCTAATGATTTTATCCACTGGAAAGGACGACTACGATGATAGCGGTTTTTCTGAATTAGTAGCCGACATGTCTATATGCGGTTACAAGTTGGTAGTCCTGAAAAACTTCGTGCAACGGAGAGGGTTTTTCCCTCTTGGATTTGGGGCTATCGCTTAGCAAGGCAAAGCGATGAAATTACAAAAGTTTTGAACTAAACTGCGAATCACAGCGATAACACAACCGATCGTTTGCGGGTTCAGTCGACAACTCATCAACATTCTACTGAATAAAGTAATGGCGTCAGCAATATCTCACAAAGTGAACTCAATCAGTAGCCCAGGTAATACGCACTAGTACTATAGTTTTGGCATCAGCCAGCAAATTTTGAAAGATAACACAAATGAAAGAAATTAAAAAATTGGTATAAAGAAAAATTTTCATTTATCGTCACTGCCGTGGCATTACTGGAAATAAAATCAACTATTTTTAAACACTAAACAAAAAGGCGAATACTACTTATTTTTTATTATTACTTGTGCTACACTTGTCCAATTTAAGGAACGATTTGGAGCGTTCGCTGCTTTTAACAAAATAAATAAACCTCCATCGGGTGAAGTACTAGGAGAAATATGAAAATATTTATATATGAATATTTAAGAATATGAAGAAGTTTTTTAAACAGTAGACTGAACGAGGAGAGGCAATTCAGGTCTTCATTCGGGATGCCAAAAAGGACTCTATCGCCAGGCAAACGAAGCCATCTTATTTCGAGGAGAAATCTGAGCTCCTGGAATACATATGGGAGAACCTTAAAAAAAATCATTAAGAGACAATGAAGAAACTAAATAACTGACTACTTTATAACTGACTAATTCGGAAAGATGAAGTCGGTTGTTGATAATACAGTGAATTATTGGAAGGACTATTGAGCAAAAATGAGCGGCGAATGAGCCCGGACAAAAGAATGAACATGTAAAATTTATATCAGTATGCCTTGGATATATGAAGCAGGTAATGGTGAAGCAAATTCTCAATAACCACTACTTTATCCCGCATCACTCTGTACTGAAACCAAAAAGTACCACCACCAAGCTAAGGGTGGTATTCGACTGGAAAATCGCTGAACGATATTTTATATCCTGGACCAGTTCTATAGAGTCATCTCTTCTCAATTTCACTAAAGTTCAGAACACACAAATATGTGTTCACCGCGGATATTAAAAAAATGTATCGTCAAGTAGGGATAAACCCTGCCGATCAATTCAATTAGATGATTGTGTGGAGAGAAGATCCAAGACAAGAACTAAAGCTTTATCTTTTGAAAACGGTGGCGTATGAAACTACATTAGCCCCATATTTAGCGACAAAGTGTCTGCGATACTTCGCACTGAAAAACATTGAAAAATTATCCTATGGAGCATTGGCATTAAGAAAATTTTTTTGAGACCCAAACTCTTGGGACAACTTACAAAAATCGTGGTCTAATAGCAGTCGAATTCTAAAAGAATTTTCAATGGAAGATACGATTGTCAATCTTGGTGGTCTCACCGTATTTGGAGAAGCAATGGGAAGCCTACCGAGCGGATGTACAGACATTAATCAACATGAAAATTTTAAGGCATATTTTTGATGGAAAAAGATCCCCACTACAAATAAACTGCATACATTTGTGAATGCATCAGCAAAGGCGATGAAGCGGCAGTTTATATCCGATCAACCTATAAGAATGGAGAAAGAAAAGAAGAATGCTTGAAAAGCAGACACTGCCACGGCTGGAACTATGTGCAGCTGTACTTGGAGCTGAACTCACGGATAGAGTTTGACAGGATCTCCAATTAAAATCAGAAAATGTTGAGTAGTTTCTCTGGTCGGAATCAATAGTAATACTCTCCTAGATCAATTCACGGGCATCGCATTTCCACACAAGGCAGATGACACAGTATCCTATTCCTAAGAAGATGCTGATTCCTAGGACACTACAGAAGCAAAAACAAAAAGACGTTTGTCGGTCGGTGTTCCACGGTTACAATGACGATCTGCCTAATGATGCTGTTATTTCCTATAGCATTAGCTCAAAGGACAAACATAACTTGATTTAACGCAAAACCAGGCATATACTACGAAAGCATTGGCACAGAAAGAATGGCAACGTCTGATTGGACTATCGTGGCATTTCACGATTTCGATACATATTGGGCTGATCTAAAGACATTTTCAGACGGAGTCGTAAAGGTTGGTGGAATATGCATTTTAATGAAGGTTCCGGAGACATGCACAGTAATGCAGAGACACTTCGAGAATGTCAACACGGAGCTACGACAGGACATGATCTTCTTCGCATAAAACGCCTATGACTATCACCGTCAGATATAATTGGGAACATTGCGAACGGCTTATCTGGACTCAAAATATGCAACAGAGATGTCAGGCACCAAACGAAGTGGTCAATCCAATGAAGACTACTTATTGACCTTGCTACAAAACCAAACATATGTAATTAAATCAACGATAAACATCGTTAAGCGAGATGAAGACACAATTGAAAATCAGATGACACTAATGGAACAGCAGGCCTAGGACAATGCGATAAAGGCATTGCAGTGGTATATTACGCTAACTACCCAGATGACAGTTATTGCCGGAAATTTGTAACGAATTTAAACCGAAATTTCTAGAGTATGCCTAAGCCTATCATAGCAGGATACGTGCGTTACTATTACTATCAACAGATTGGTGTTTAGCTTATATAAAATAATATAACAATATGACAATCACAATATACGACGGAAATGTATATTAAGATTAGTAGAACATAGTATCTGACCCAATTAAAGATAATGATGGCTCATCAATCTTAAGTAGACTTGATATGGTCAGTAGTTGACAATACAGACCTAGTTAATAAAGCTGCTACGGTTAGCTATTATCAATAAAGACGTATTTTGCTGACCCAACACTATGTCTACCTATGGACTGGTGAGCTCTCTATTTTTACTATACAAAAAATGCATTATTTTTAGAAAGATCAGATACCAATTGACTACATCCGTTGTGCATCGTTGTGTCTTTTGCCCCCTTCTATAACTTTTTGTTCTCTCTCCGAATTATGTGTTGGTTGCGACAACTACTAGTGACTGTTTTATACATATGCTAGTGCCTATTTATATATAAATATATAAACATTAAATAAATTCAAGAAATACCAAAGTCTTTCATTGAACAGCACCCTTCTTCATAGTTAAAAAGTAGTGGTGAGAGCTTTCATCTCTTTTCTTCTCTCTCTTTTTTAACTTCTTTTGAATTTCTGCGCTTTGCATTGTACGACTAAATTCTGCTATTAGCGCGGCTTTTAACTGGTCGTACGAACTTACAGACGAAGATTCTAAAAACAATTGTGCCGTTTTAGTCATCTTACTTCGTGCCTGCACAGGGACGCATTCACCATCAAATTCGGGCACAATATCGGGAAAGTTATCTATTAAGTGTTAACAACTGCAGACTCTGATTGCTTATTTCGTTCATTCCAAAGGCCCAGCCTGGAACAGAATTTTCGATGAGTTCAATTTTGTTCTGTACCAGTTCAGACTGATTTCGCTTGCTGGTGTCACTTTTTTGTCGCTGGGCCTGTGCTCGAGTTTGAACACCGATATGCTGCTGTCTTGCTTTCGCTGCATCCCAAAATGTGGCTCCCCTTTCGTCGCTCATATTGGCACTTATTACGCAATATTTCTTAAAATTTAACAAGTTTTGCGGTGCTTTGCTTTTAGAACAAGCTGATCCCCAAATGTGGATTAACGTGTAGTTTACATATAGTTTTGAATATTTTTAAGATTAGTGTTATATTTTAATTTTGCGCCAAGTTTCAATAAAGAAAAGAACATAAAAGTCAAAAGCTCAACTATTGACTTTAGTCCACGTGCCTTCTAATAGGCGAAATTAATGGACGAAATTACTTTTTTGACTCGTCAACATGAACAGAAAAAACGGTATACGCATAGGCTACACTCTCTTATAATAAGGTGTTCCTGCCAAAAATCTTTATGACAAATATCTGGGAAAAAACTTACTTCAAAGGATGAGATGTCCCGAGAATATGACAAACGGAACTTTTTCATCGCAATCCTTGGGTTTGAAGTTTGGCCTGGGTATAGGATATGACTTCTTTAGAAGAAGTAAAAAATCAAGCCTACACACTAAAATTTCCTTTTTGGGTGGAACTGTAACAACGAAACTAGATGTTCCAGGCACAACAGTAGCTGCAGTTGGAACTGAGGCAGCCAACACTTTACTAGCTCCTCTTTGTAATTGCTTTATTGGGCTTATGGTTCGGAAACTACAACAGATATCGTATAAGTAAGTGGGATGCTGTCCCCAGGGGAAATGGGCAAAGGCTCCACTTTCTGTCAACGCCGGACTTCTAAACGATATCAGCTGCTGTACATTTGGTGAAATCGGATCATTATCGGAAGCCGCAGCTGGTAAAGCCCGATGTGCCGACGGACTGACAGACCCGCTCTGAAACCTATCCCTCGCTCGCATCGGAGTCTCAAACAAAAGATTAGAAATTCTGAAATAAACCTCTATCGCAAAAGGCTCCTCTTGGAGCTTATGAACTCTAGCTGACAGGATTTTAAATGCACCTCCAGTCCGGTTCCCAGTTCATTCAATTTCGCATCGCGAGTTCCAAGCCATGACACGAATCACAGCCCCCCACAGGCCACCATAGTGTGCAATACTATTCCGTAATACATACTTTGTATTACATTGTCATACATCCAACAGAAAAGAAAGTGTTCACTGATTTTCTTATAATAGTAATTGTTTTGTAATGCAATTGTATTTGCAGCAGACAGATATTCTTTAAAATAAAATTGAGAAATCAATATGTAAATAAGATTGAAACATACATAATTTAAGAGAAGCGTATACAAATAAAAGAAAAATTCAACTGGCGTATGCAAACGAAAAAGAAGAGAGAGTAAATTTAATATATGTAGTTAGTAGTCACTTTATTTGTTGAACTAAATTTAGAACCACAAAAGAGATAAAAGTTACAATTCTGCAAGAGCGCAAAAAAAACACTAAAGAATTTAAGTGTTCTTTATATCTTTTTCTGTACACAAATGTGCAAGGAATATATAAAAAAAAATTTGTTTCACTGGCATCAAAATTAAGAATTCTGTGCCATATTGAATTAGAAACTTACAAACATGTACTCACTTTTCACACTCACACTCACTCACACTCCCCATTGTATATATACATATATATAAATACCCTACTTCATAATAGGAAAACATAATACTTATGTTCCTAATATTTCTTCTTTGCATAATTAAGAAAATTTTTATTTATTATTTTCATCTGGATTTGTTTTCTTTTTCTGCATTTTAGGACATGGACTTGGCTAAAAAGAACTCGATAAATAAATTAGAATCTGACTTAATTAGAATTTGACTATTTTCAAATGTTTTTAATTGAATTGAATTGTGTTTTTGGCATCATATACATATAAGTTTGCACCAAAGTAATGACAGATGCTTGCTAGTGAGAATCGGATATAAAATGTTTTCCATTGCAACCAACGAAATGTTATCACGTTTAATCCCGCTATATGTGAATAGAGTATCAATTATCGGGAAAGCGTCTATGATAAACCAAATACCTATCTTGTCGGCCATGTTGAAAAAAATTAAATGTAAAGGGAGTGAAATGCATGGATTTTAACGAAAATCCCAATATGTTTATTGAAATGCTCTAAAAAAATCTAGTAACGTTTGTGAATAAAAGCAATGGCTGAATTATGTTTACTTATTTAATTATGTGAAAATTGAAACATTTAAATTGTATTACTTATTGAAAGTGGCACGTTGTTAAAAAATTGAGATATACATGTGTATGTTGCCGATTTTATAAATGTAAATATGCCTGGTTTATACATATATTCGCAAATAGCTAATGAAATATACATACATACATAAGTTTATCTGTTAATATGAAGAATATGTACATACATATATATATATGTATGTATGTACACATACACCTCCATATGTACATTTTTCGCAAACACAAAAACTTTTGTATTTATGAATGTACCGCCATATATATGTACATACATACATTCATACATATGTCTATATTTATGTGAACACAACACGAATATATCTTTCTTTGAATTATATTTAGTTTGCTCTTATACAGGTGATGAATTAAAGCGAAGTAAATTCTAATTGCAATAACACCTATTAGAATATTTCTAACAAAATGGGGGATCGTGACATCCCAAGTGTACCTGTGACAACATTAGCTGGCTTAACTAGCTCTTCTGATCGTAAGTATATTTTGCCGGTGCATGTACATACATACATATGTATGTATGTATGTACATACGGCTGACAGCTTATTTCGTGCAGAGGTACTGAATTTTGAACCCGTTGAGCTTTTAAACTATTCAAGATGCATAGCTAAAAACTGTTAATGCTGTCTTTATTGTAGTATTTACTAATAATTAATATATTGTATTATTTTTATCATTCTTAAAAATTTCTCTTCTAAAAATTCTAGTCAAGTACATACAGTATGTCCAATAATTGTTTGCAAAATGAAAAAAGACACACAAGTTTAACTTTAACATCGA
Organism: Drosophila tropicalis; assembly: GCF_018151085.1. Lineage (NCBI taxonomy): Eukaryota > Metazoa > Arthropoda > Insecta > Diptera > Drosophilidae > Drosophila > Drosophila tropicalis. The sequence continues at coordinate 623,194 of NW_027172360.1, read as the reverse complement.
AAAATAAAAAAGGAGGGCTTTTAATACAACAAATTTTTATAAACTTTTATTAACATAGGTATTAACTATTGGAATATAAAAAGAAAATGCAAAAACACCAAGGCCACTAAAGAAATTCAAAAATCAGCCAGAGGCAATCTTGACTGTCTGTTAATTGTTTGCAAAATGCAAACCCTGTTTGAAGAATGACTAAATTTAATAGAATGAGTAAATTTCAATTATAGCAAGGGTAAGACTGCGCAAAATTGGCGAAAATGCTTAATAAAAAACTTAGAAAAACTGTTTATAGAGCAATAGGCTGGAATTGCACAGTTCTAAGGGCAGACCAACAAAGCTTTCTTGACGAGATTGTTCCCATATTCTGAAAGTGAAGAAAAATAAACCGGATACAAGCCTCCGAGTTAGCTGAGGACATTAAATTTAATCTCAAGAAGAATGTACACAAGTATTCTTCGTATCTTGCCAAAAAAAAGCCTTTGCTGTTGGATATAAACATAAAAAATAGACTGAACTTTGCAATATTAAACGCTGGAAAGCCACCAGAGTAGCGATGTTATATTCTGCCCTGGTAAAGTTTGGCGCCAGCCAAAAACAGCCCTACAGTCTAAAAATATTGTCCCCACTTTAAAATTTGGAAAGCTTTCTGTTATGGTTTGGGGTTGTATTTCCTCGAAAGGCTATTATAAAATTGTCATAAAGTGATTGACACGCCGCCACAGAGTCCGGATCTCAATCCCATTGAAAATTTGTGGGCATTGCTGAAGAAGAAGGTAGCGAAACATGGCCCTACATCTGAAGCAGACTTAATCAAGTGTATTAATGAGGAATGGCAAAAAATACCGGAACATTACGACTTAAATGCCCTCGTATCCTCGATGTCGCGACGCCTCCAAGGAGTACTGGATGCTAATGGAGGACATACTAAGTATTAGAGAGTTGTACAGATGAATGTTTGTATTTTGCAAATAAATTATAGACAGATTGCCTCTGTGCTGATTTTTGTATTTCTTCGGTGGTCTTCTTGGAGTTTTTGCATTTTTTTTTTATATTCCTATAGTTTATACCGCTGTTAAAAAAGTTTATAAAAATTATGTACAGTGAGCCCAAAAGTATTGACACACTTTAAATTTTCACCTTTCGTCCCATGCAAACATACGAGCACCCTAGCGCCCCCACCAGACAACGGCCAACTCCGGCCTTATGGAAAAACGTTTATATGCATAACTCGACTATTTTTTCTCCGATATTAGTATCAAATTTAAGTGTGCAAAATTTGATTGCATAAGGTAGAAAAATACGGGAGATAATCGAGTTTTATCAAATCACGGGGTCGAAAAGGGGCGTGACAAAATCTTCACACATACATACATAATGTGCGCATTTACTAAGCAAAGATAAACGCTTTTTTTAAATTGCGGGGGCGAAAAGGGACGTGGCAAAAATTTGAAATAAACTCGACCAGTTTAAATACTACTCGAGTCTACATACCAAATTTGAAGGCTCTAGCTTTTACACTCTCCAAGATCTAGGTGTTCATACGGACAGACGGACAAGGCTAGATCGACTCGGCTGTTGATCCTGATCAAGAATATATATACTTTATGGGGTCGGAGAAGCTTCCTTCTGCCTGTTACATACATTTTGGCGACTTTAAAATAACATTTCACCCTATGGTATAAAAATAGGCACACCACGAGAAAAAAGTAATGGCACAATTTCTTAGTAGATTAAGAAAAATACAAAAAAACCACAATAAACTAAACATTAATATTTCGTTGGGCCACCTTTGGCTTCTATGACAGCTTGATGGCGTCTTTTCATGCTCCCTACCAAGTTTATCATCTCCTGGCCTCCAATTTTCCCCCCACTCTTTTAAAATTGCTGTTTCAAGGGTATCTTTGGAAGTTAAATGATAGTTCCTTATTTTTATACCCTTGCAAAAAGGGTATATTAATTTTGGTCAGAAGTGTGCAACGCATAGAACGAAGCATCTCCGACCATACAAAGTATATATATTCTTGATCAGCACGACGAGACGAGTTCAACTAGCCATGTCCGTCCGTCCGTCCGTCCGTCCGTCTGGATCAACGCAAACTCCTCCTAGACCGTGAGAGCTACAGAGCTGAAATTTTGCACGTGGGCTTGTATATACTGCAGGCGTTGTATATCTCGGCTTCAGCCGGATCGGACCACTATATCATATAGCTCCCATACAAACCCCAAAGTCACGAACAGTGACTTTTCTCAATAACTTCGTTATTTTCTATGCTATTATCGTGAAACTTAATATTAGAGAGTTTACTACGCCTATAAACGACTATGCCAAATTTGATCAAGATCGGGTGACTATATCATATAGCTCCCATACAAACGGCCAAGTCACGAACAGTGACTTTCTCAATAACTTCGTTATTTTCTGAGCTATTGTCGTGAAACTTAATATTAGAGAGTTTACTACGCCTATAAGCGACTATGCCAAATTTGATTAAGATCGGGTGACTATATAATATAGCTCCCATACAAACGGCCAAGTCACGAACAGTGACTTTCTCAACACCTTCGTTATTTTCTGAGCTATTGTCGTGAAACTTAATATTAGAAAGTTTACTACGCCTATAAGCGACTATGCCAAATTTGATCAAGATCAGGTGACTATATCATATAGCTCCCATAGGAACGATCGGTGGAAAACAGTGACTTTGATCAATATCTTCGTTATTTCCTATGATTGCAGGCCTTTCTTTCTCAAGCTTAAGCCTTTTTAGATAAAACGTTCTTCCACATTGATGGCTAATAGGTAAGGATAGAGTTACCAAAAAAGTTGCAAGGGTATACAAACTTTGACGCGGTCGAAGTTAGCCCCGGCCCTCTGGTTTTTTTCCAATAATAATACATGCTCTATGGGATTAAGATCGGGTGATTGTGGAGGGGTTTTTAGCTGCTTGCAGTGATAAATGAGACACTCCTGAACCAAAAACGAAGAATGTTTTGGATCATTGTCTTGTTGAAAAGGCCATTGAGATCCACTAAGGCCTAACTTTTCAACACTAGGGGCCAAATTACTTTTTAAAATATCCAACAAAGCATACTTGTCCATATTGTCTTCGGTAAAGGTCAGCTGACCCACTCCCTAGGCTGCACAACAGCCGCATACTATGACATGCACGCCACTATGCTTGACGGTCTTACGAATATTTTTTCCCTCCAGCTCCTTATTGGCTTTACGCCATACATTTCGCTACCATCGAATCCAAATAGATTGAATTCGGCCTCATCACAAAAATTACTGAGATCCAAAACAAAAGGAAAATCAAGCAATTTTTTTTCAAAGGCCAACCTTTGAAGTGTATGGTTTGCGCCTTGGTACTCGACTATGAAAACCACAATAACCCTTTCCTGGCGAGGTGTACATTTTTTTGGACGTCCAGTTCGGCCTGCTGGTTCCAATTTTCCGGTAGTAACGTAATGTTTAATAACATTTCGAACATTTGACGGCGATCTGTCTACTATCTCGCCAATTTTCCTATAAGATTTGTTTTTTACATATAGTTTTATAATTAATTCACGAGTTTCTAAGGAAATTTCTGCTCTTTTGACCATTTTGATCGTTTCTGTCTGAATTTAGATCGAAAACTGGCACTGAACACATTATGTGTGTATGCCAACAGTTCTTATTCTAAGAAAATCAGAAAAAACGGAATTTAGCCGTTACAACAGCAAAAGAGTTAGACGTAATGAAAAATTGTGCCAATACTTTTTTGGCTTGAAGGTGTGCCTATTTTATAGTTTATTAAACATAACTGCGGGAAAATGTTAGGTAAATGAATTTTTATTTGTGAATTAGATAATTTAAACCATATTCTACAGAATTGGGGTGCCGACAAATAAAACAGAAATTGCATGGGACGAAAGGTGAATATGTTAAGCGTGCCAATACTTTTTGGGCTCACTGTATGTATGTAAGTTCATCTGAATCACTAAATTATGTAACGGTTTTTGGCAAATATTTACCAAATCTTAGTTATAGGCATATCTTGACCATTCTTGAAATATATTCACCTATTGTGAGTAGCAACATCCAAAAAATCACTCTCAAGGTCACCCTCTCAAATGGCTTTCAGCCAACTTGTCGTCAAATATATCCCAAATAACCAGGAGTGTTAATTAGCCGTTTAGTTTCAGTTTTTGGTCTAGTACCTACTGGGATTCGAAAGTTTTTTTAAACCGAATTTTGAAGCGCAAAATATATATCCGTTAATAGAGCACGATTTCAAAGGTCTAAAGCATGGATGGCCACGTAATGGCTCCCGTGGCGGTAAAACCGACAGAGGCTGAGCAGAGAAAAAGGTGACTTTTGCAAGTCGACGCACACAAAAATTTGTGTGTCTCGTGTTTTATGGCGGGTCATAATCGACCTTTTTTGGGTCGCTCGATCGATCGTCGTCGAACTTTTAGACAGACCGACGTCCAAATCCCGAATTTCGCGGGGAGGATGAAAACGGAACGCGGTCTCGAGCTCGCAACTTTTAGACAGAGGGACGGCTGAAGTCCGCCTTTTGCTGGGAGGACGAAATTGGCCAATTAGTTTGCATCTGCTAATTTAGTCAGAACGGGGTGACACTTGTCGGTGCAGCCTCCTAGAACAAGAGCTAATATCGCGAAGTCGCAGAAAATTCCCACTCTTTGATACTACTTTTTATGAATCTTTATATTGAAAAGATCGTAATATTCTAGGGCCAGACGTCCGCAAAGTAGTCTTGTTTGATGGTGCCGGGTCTAAACAGTATGTACGTCGCCTAGACTATACGGAATACCACCACACGAAACGCTAAAACGGTTAAGCAATGTGGCATGATTTGAGCTTGTTTCCCATAAAAATGACTTGGTCCAATTCATAAAATTCGTGGGAATGTGAATCGAATTGTCTACGTAAACATCATGAAGAAGGTTAAGTTCTCCTATAACATATGGAATATGGCTATAAATTGGACATATCACCAGTAAAACGACCCGAAACAAAGGAGAAGCTCAAAAAATGTGTTTTTAATTCGAAAGAATCGAACACATTGAAAATGTATGGGGAAACATTTAGAGAAGCGTACCAAAAACCGTTCAATACAGCTTAACATTGGGAAGTTATCCAAGAAACATGGCAACACATCACACTTCAGCATTGCTGGAGTCGGTGCGGCGCAGGTGCCAACTCGCTATTGCCAATAATTGGTTCAGGACTAATTATTAAGTCCTAAAAATCAAAGATGACCTGAATTGGAAATTTCAAATAACTTGGAATAGATTTTCATTCTTAGTTGTAACTGCTATTTTTATGAACAGCTCAAAATGTCTATTTTTACTTTCTTGTTAATTTTTTAAAAATTGTTTCTATTTAACTGGACTAAGGCGCCTCCTAGGGTTAGGACAAGATTTTTATTCATTTATTTTGCCCATTGTATATTAAAAGGTGTTTGACATTTTTTTTTTGTCTGGATGTTGACGTGTACAATGCGAAGAACGTACAAGTACGCCACCAGGACATAGCCTGTTTCACGCGAGCCCTAGCAGAAATCTATCCACCTCCCGCCCGACCGACACTGGGGCGCCGCCGTATAGCGGACGGCACGATCGCATGAACAAATACAAATAAAACGGACAAACAATTAAAAGGTGATTAACTACAGCTACGAACTAAGTGTGCTAAAATAGAGGTTTTCACAAGAGAAAGAGAGCTTTCTGATCTGATTGCGGGATACAAAAGATTGTAATCAGAACATAGGACTCGAAAAGGTTCATGTAGGGAATAGAAAGAAATACAAAGTTTTAAGGATAGAGAAATACAATTTCTAATAGGTCTACGGGGTATACATAGGTTTAGCTGGTCCAATATTTCACCCATTAAAAGTTTCTGAATAAAGATAGCACCAAGCATTACTCAACGATTAATTAAAGATTTATACTCCTACTGGAGTATGATGGCAAATTGACATTGCGATCCCCATTTAGACTGCGAAGAGCAAAAAGCTGAAATTGCTTTTGCACAGATTCAATTTTACTTTGGTGCGTCTCATATTGAGGTGACCAAATGCAAGATCCGTACTCTAAGATAGGACGGATTAATAAAGTATACAGAATTTTGGTTGTGTACGGATCGTCCAACTCTTTTGACCATAGGTTCACAAACCCAAGAACATTCATTGACTTACTAACTGTAGCAGATATATGAGGATTAAAAGTTAATTTATGGTCGATAAGAGCACCTAAGTCATTGATAATATCTAACCGTTCCAACGGATGTGTCGTTAAGATAATAAGGTGCATCTATAAAAAGACATATCACATCAACTCTGAAGATCATTAAGATCGGATTGAAGCAGGCAAGAAGACGATATGTTTTTAAAACTGAGGTAAAACTAAACATCATCCGCGTACATAAGGACACGAAAAAGTGTTACTACCAATGGAAGATCATTTATAAAAAGAGTGAATAGCAATGGACCCAAATGACTACCCCCAGGTACTCCTGAGGCCACTTGGATGGTCTTAGAAAATAAAGACATAAAGAGGATCTTTTGTGTACGCTTAGAAAGATATTGAAAAATCCAATCAAGCAAAAGGGTAGGGATGCCAAGTGTTTTCAACTTATATAAAAGCAGAGTATGATTAACAGAGTCAAAGGCCTTGCTAAAGTCAGTATAATTCTAAATAATCTTCTTTTTTATTGTGTACTCTTTTACAATGTGTTCTGGCCAAAAATCTTTTTGCACCGCAATGTTATGAATGTGTGTATGAATGCATAAGCATGCATACTAATATGCTTGCATAAAAGTATGTATGTATACAATACGTATGCCGCCGCAATGGATGATTGAGGATGTATCATGTTTCATATTGGGGACAGAGTGGTCGCGCGTGTTAGATTCGCCGACTTAGCTATATCCAGCGCCATGCTATGGGGGCATGACACTTAACTGTTGTATACATAAATATTGTAACAAAGTGATACAATATGTTTATAATATTATTAATTTATTTCACTGAGTACAGTGATCACTTAATATTATAGAACATGCTACACACGAAATAAAAATTTGCTTTTGGGGTGGAACTACAACAAGGGAATTAGAAGTGCCGGTACAGCAGTAGCTGCAACAACAGATGCAGTAGCAGCTGAAGCAGCCATCACTTTATTACAACTACTTTATTGGCAATATTCCTGGGAACGGATGTTAATAGGTGGGGTACTGTCTCCAGGGGAAATGGGAAGAGACTCCACACCTACCAAAGCCGGACTCTTAAACGATATCAGCTGCTGTACATTTGGTGACATAGTGTCATTGTCGGAAGCCGAAACTGGTAGAGATCGATGTGCCGCCGGACTGAAGGACGCGCCCTGAAACCTGGCCCTCTTTCGCATCGGAGATTCAATCTAAAATTTACAACTGCTGAATCGAACCTCCATCGCCAAAAGATCCTCTTCGAGTTGGTAAAAGCCATCTGACAGGGTTTTAAATGCATCCCCAGCCCGCAAATGCATCTCGAGCTCCAAGCCACGACACGAATCACAGCCCTATTTAAGGCCGCTACTCTATGCAATACTATCCCGCACCCTGACTGTATAACCAGCACATTTAAAGTGCATTACATTGTGAAACAGCCAACAGTAAAGAATTATATTTGCAACAGACCGACATTATTAAAAAAAATTAAATTTATGAATAACAAATTAAAAATCAATATGTAAATAACAGGGAAAAATGTAAATGTTAAGAGAGGACGCGTTTAAGATAAAATAAAATCGGAAAATTATGTTTTTAAAAAGTATACAAAAAGAAAAAGAGAGGGCCGAGGCTAACTATGGTCCTATGGGAGCTGTATATTATAGTCCCCTGATCTTGATCAAATTTGGCACAGTCGTTTATTCATAGGTGTAGTAAACTCAAATATAAAATTTACGACAATAGCTTACAAAAAAACGAAAAAATTGAGAAAAGTCACTGTTTGTGACTTTGCCGTTTGTATGAGAGCTATATGATATAGCGGTCCTATCCGGCTGAATCCGAGATATAAAACCTGCAGTATATACAAGTATATACAGTATATACAAGCCTCCATGCAAAATTTTAACTCTGTAGCTTTTACGGTCTAGGAGGAGTTTACGCTGATCCAGACGGATGGACATGGCTATTTGAACTCGTCTCGTCGTGCTGATCAAGAATATATTTTTTTGTTTATATGGTCGGAGATTCTTTCTTCTATGCGTTGCACACTTCTGACCAAAATTAAGATACCCTTTTTGCAATGGCATAAGACACTGACAGTTAGTGAAAGACTACTAAAAAGAAAAGACAGCACTTACAGTTTTTTTCATATCTTTAAAAGTTAAATAAGCTTTGAGCCGCTGTACATACATACATACATACTTTATATTTATCCCATATAAATTTTTTTTTATTGAAAAATATTTTATTATAATTCCATTTAGTACTCAGTGAGTTACCAGTATCGGATTCTCTGCAGAGTGCTACTTCTTTAAACAAATCCCTGCTCTTTCATTCTTTGGTAGCCAGTGAATCTAATAACTTGTTATCCGTTCGCGATGAAACCCTTGTGCGGCAGTTGGTTAATGCCATTGAACAAACGAACTCTGATAATATGTAAGTAGTGGCCAAATGGAATAAATTAGGATTTAACCCTGCCTTTTTATTTTAGCGAAGTAAAGTCACAGTACACAATTCAGCAACATGGAGCAAATATTAATACATGTCCTGAGCTTCTTCAAGGGATATATAATTTGCGTCCAACTGTATTTAATACGTTGCATAAAATAAGTAAGTGAAGTAAAATGTGTGAAAAAGGTAAATGGGACAAAGATTTCACACATTATTTGGACCACAAAATTTTTATTTTCCTCGGATATTTTTATTGTACCAGCAATGAGCAAAGAAGTTTGAGGAAGTACAACGGTGTGCTTTTCAGTTTTATTTATTTTTAAACGGCAACGATGAGTTTTGAAACGTTTAGGAAATTATCAAAATTGCAAAAATGGTAAAAATACAAAAAAACCCTATACGAAAGAAACGGGGGATTCTGGTAGCTTTACATTAATTGACAACCGAATAAAAAACTAGCGATCAAAGAAAATATTAGCGCTTCTCAAAAACGGACTTTTCTTTATGTGACAAGCGCAGATAATCCTGCAAAGCTTGGAAAATATTTCATATGAAAAAACTTCTGAAGCTGGAGATTCTCCCTAGGTATAAAGTAGTATTGGGTAAACATTTCTAGTTTTTCTAAACCTGTTCACTTGTTCTTTTCTTTTAAGTTAGTCAACTGGCTAATTTTCTTTAGTTGTTAGTTAAATTGCTCAGTTGCTTAGCATAGCTTTCAGAATTTTATTCTTATAATTTTAACCAGAGGGCGAAGGCTAACTTCCACCGCGTCAAAGTTTGTAAACCCTTGCAAGTTTTTTGTTTAAAGTGGAAAAACGTTTTAAAGGGTTTCTTTAAAGTCTAATGTTTGCGAAACGCCTCACATAGGAAAAAACGAAGTTATTAATCAGAGTCACTGTTTTCCACCGATGGTTCCTATGTGAGCTATAAGATATATTCACCCGATCTTGATCGAATTCATTCGGCGCAGCAATTAACAGATATATAAAACTGATAAATATTTAATTTTAAAGCAATCGCGTTAAAAGTAACGAAGTTATTGATAAAAGTCACTGTTTCGACCGATCGTTCCTATGATATAGTCACCCAATCTTGATCAAATTTGGCAGAGTAGCTTTTACAGTCTAGGAGGAGTTTGCGTTGATCCAGACGGACGGACGGACATGACTATATGTACTCGTCTCGTCGTGCTGATCAAGAATATATTTACTTTATATGGTCGGAAATGCTTTCTTCAATGCGTTGCACATTCTGACCAAAATTAATATAACCTTTTTTCAAGGTTTTTTTTACTTATAATAAGTTTGATGATTTTAACACAGAGAAGGAGACGTTTCCGATCCCATAAAGTATATATTTCCTGGATCAGCATGAAAAGCTGAGTCAATAGAGCAATTAATAACCTAAGCGATAAGAAAAATCAGAATATATGAAAATCATCCGAGTATAGCGCAACTTAAAGGGATAGTGTGAGAGTTTGAAGGCTTGAAACAAAGAAAAAGTTTAAAGCATTTAAAAATTTTATTTCTGAAGACTGCAAGGGTATATTAAATTCGGCATAGCCGATGTTAGCATCTTTGATATTTTCAAGATAAATTAAATATATTAGTTGGTCCAGTTGTTGTATAGCAACTTAGTGTTCCATTTACATATTTCGCTCTCCTTATTAAGCAACTACATAAATTTTTGTTAGATTGTTAACTTATTATTTTTCAACATCATTTTTTCTATAGTGCGGAGTGATCGTCGTGCTGTTACCGTACAAGAAAACTCTAATTATATGATGAATGAAGCTTCAGAGGAAAGAGGAATATGTCAATCAACGTATAACTTAGACGCTGTCCATCATCAACAAAATCGACAGCAGAAAAATGTTGATCGAACGCTCAGGTGGGAATTATGTGAACAATATCGAGTAACTGTAATAATGAGTCGTCGTTTAAACAAATCCAGTAAACTATATGAAAATACCTTTGTTTACGTAATAAAATACCACACTTTTACTCATTACGCTATTGTTATGGTCAATTTGATAACGCAACTAGACCGATTGCTAACACAAGCTAAATAACCAAATTTAAAGATTCTTTTCAAAACTTTTTAAATCATGATAATTATTAGCATTTTTATGATTTCACTCAATGTTTTGATATTATAATGGTTAATCTTTATATTTAACATCTTTATTTTAACATCTGAAATTTTAATACTTTTTATGTTTACTAAAGTACTTAAAGTCTTATAATACTCAAACAAAATTTTTAAAACAGAACTTTGGTATAGATTAAACATTGGATGAATTTTGGACATGTTGTAGAATACCCCGACATTTGAAGCTGTGTGAAGTATTTCGGCGCACTTTATATATTTTCCTAAAAAGTCGCGTTTAAAGTTATAGCTTCGGTGACTTATAGGTAGGTAGAGTTCCTGCCTAAAAGTGAGGAAATCCTGGTTCAACCCCTGCCCGAAACTAGTTAGTTTTGTTTTTTATACTTATTTTTTTGCATTTTTAAGAATTATTTTTTCTAGTAGCAAAATAGGTCTTTAAATGATTTTTGAATGGATTCATTTATTATGTCTTTACAAAAACATACATGTAGAAATAAGACCATTACATACGTACATGAAATACATACATTTATTCAAGACTATGAACATGTTAAAAAAAATGATTTTGTGCAAAAATATACAAACTTTAAATTAATTTTAAAAAAAAAAAAACAAACCGAAAAACAATTTTGAAAAAACACTCTGTTATCGGTCAACTTCGAAGCGAACCATACATACTTGAGCATTTCTTTTAATATTATGGATGACAAATGTAACTGTACAAGGAATTAGACCTTAATGCAGTCTTCTCTTGATGAAATTCCACGATTTTCTTTTTTTACGCCTTCAGAGGTTTTGCATCCGCTTTCTTGTATTTTCAACCTGCCTAAATAATTATTGAAAATGCGAAAAAAAGAATAAAAAACAAAACTAACCAGTTTCGGGCGGTGGTTGAACCAGGATTTCTTCACTTTCAGGAAGGAACTTTACACCTCACACCACGGTGCTGCTTAAAGTCCACTCGGCGTTTTACCTATAAGTCACCAAAGCTATAACTTTAAACGCGGAAAATATTCAGAAAAATATAAAATAGTGCGCCTAAATATTTCACACAGCTTCAAATGACGGGGTATTCTACAACATATCCAAAATTCATCCAAATCGTTGATTCGCCTACCTGAATTTCCCCTTGTTAGAATACCTAGATCTACAACTTCTCCAAAGAATTAACATATCTAAATATAATATTAAAGATATTGGAGAAACTGTAAACTGTAAAAAAACGTCGAAAGCTAACATGACAATAATTACGGGTCATCATCTAAATGCATTAAAAGTCCAAAAAATCCAGTTCGTTCTAAGCAGTAATCATAGTCACTTAATTTGTTTTTTATGAGTACGGAAGCAATACAATACTCATACACACACTCACTACGAGCCTCTCACTCACTCACTTCAATTCAATTCGAGTGTATTCATTTTATTAGTATGTGAATAAAACAATGCAGATTTTGTTAATTCTAAGCGTAAGACCTCTGTGCACTCATTTTTTTTTTTGTCCTCTCAAAATAAAAATGCTAGCACTGATCAGGCAATTGCCGAGATATGTTTGCGAATTTTTTTAAAACAACTTATTCCTCAACGGAATATCGAGCAAGTCCGTATCCTCATCATTTAAAAAAGGCTAATTGTATTTTTATACCATACACCCATAGGGTGAAATGGTATATTAAAGTCGCCAAAATGTATGTAACAGGGAGAAGGAAGCTTCTCCTCCGACCCTATAAAGTATATATATTCTTGATCAGGATCAACAGCCGAGTCGATCTAGCCATGTCCGTCCGTGTGTCCGTCTGTCTGTCCGTCTGTATGAACACGCAGATCTCGGAGGCTATAAGAGCTAGAGCCTCCAAATTTTGTATGTATACTCGTGTAGTATGTAAATGTATAAAGTTAATTGGAATTTTGGCCACGCCCCCAGGAATCACATAAAACTGTTTTTCTTAAAAAGTATAACAGCTAGAGACGTCAAATTTGGTTTATACACTCGTTTAGTTAGCGCGCAGAAACTAATTGTTCAAACATTTTGCCACGCCCCCTTCCGCCGCCGGAATTTACAAAGAACTGATTTTCTTAAAAACTATGACAGCTACCGACATTAAATATGGTAGGTAGACTAGCTTAATAGACGCGCAGATATTGGGGTTTAAAAAACACTTCCTTCCCTGAAAATTAAACAAAAGTGATTTTATCAGAAACTAACAAAGCTAAAGTCACTAAATTAAGTATGTACTTTGGCTTAGTATGCGCGCTGAGTATACATCTTTTCATATTTTGCCACGCTCATTTCCGCCTCCATAATTTAGAAAAAAAAAAACGATTTTCTCCTGTAGTTTTTTGACTATCGCATTCAAATTCGGCAGACTAATTAATCTTATTTATTTCTATCAAACTACCAAATTTGATTGAAATCGGACTAATTTTACGAACGTATTTTACTAAGCGGTCCACAAGGCCAGAATTGTCCTTTGGCTAGTGGCGGCGCTAGAGTGCTCGTGTGTTTGTAGAGTATACCCAAGTCGGCGAGTCGACTTACTTACTTCATTAATCCAGTGATTGGTGAAATTTCTTTTCTTAGCGAACTTAAAGTAGTTCAACCTGTTTATTCTCCGCGTCCAGATGAGCTATCTGAATGTGTACTCAGGTTCTGTGCAAACGCATTATGTAAACCCATTTCAAAATTGTTTTTATTCTCTGTCGAATAAGGAAGGATGTCTGTCCATCTATTTGGAAGGAGTGGTATCTCATTCCTTTGCATAAAAATGACAAAAAGTCCGAAGCCTATAACTATAGGGGTATTTCAAAATAGTCCACTATTCCGAAAGCTTTTGAGAAAATTATAACTTCTCAATTGCAACATTTTTGCAGCATCATTATTTTGCTATCCCAACATGGGTTAGAGAAACGTAGATCTACAACCACTAACCTTTTAGAATTTACCTCTATAATTATCAAGGGGTTCAAAAATGCTAAACAAACTGATGTCAAATACACTGACTTCAGTAAAGCCTTTGATTCTGTTAATTATACTCTATTTCTTTTTAAACTGAACGACATTGGTCTTTTCACCTCTTTTCCTTTCTTGGGTTCGAAAATATTTAACAAACAGAAAGTACTTTTTAAGTCTTTGCTTTCAAATTCCATTCCTGTGACATCTGGTGTACCTCAAGGTAGTCATCCTGGTCCTCTGCCTTTCACATTATTCATTAAGGATCTTCCATCAGTCATTGTTCATTCGCGCGTGCTTATGTATGCTGACGATGTCAAGCTTTGTTTACAGATTCATTTGGTCGGCTACAAGCTGATCTTAAAAACTTTCAATCCTGGTGCCAGTTTAATCTTTTACATCTTAACATAATTAAATGTTAGATAATGACTTTTCAGCGTAACTCTCCTCAACTGGTTACTTATTTTCTAAACAATAGTCCTTTGGAACGCCTAAATAATATGAATGATTTAGGCTTACCTACCCATGATTGCACCACGGTCTCAAAAGCCATGAGTGTTCTGGGTTTCATTAAAAGATTTGATGACCCCTATAGAACTAAATTTATTTTTACTTCGCTTGTCCGTCCTATTTTAGAGTATGGATCTTGCATTTGGTCACCTCAATATAAGTCGCGCCAGACTAGACTTGAATCCGTTCAAATGCAGTTCTTCTTCTATTTGCTCTTCGTCGCTTAAGATGGGAATGCTACTTGCCTTTGTACACTAGTAGACTTCATTTGATTAACCTTCCTTCCTTAATCAACCGTAGAATTATGCTTGGTGCCATTTTTATGCACAAGCTACTAATTGGTGATATCGACTCGCCCGAGTTATTAGCTCAGGAAAATCTGTCGGTACCATGTAGACGGAGTAGACATCCTTTGATACCTTTATCCCTTAGTCGTTGTTCTTCTAACTATGCCATGCATGAACCTTTTAGGGTCCTCTGCTCTGATTACAACCTTCTATTCCCTGTAATCGGCTCAGAGTTTTCTATTAATATGCTTAGCTATAGTATTATTTGTTTGTCTGTTTTTTCTATTGTGTATTTGTCCACGCCATTCGTTATACGAGCGTTATACGGCTGCACCGCTGGGTCGGTCGGGTGGGAGGTGGGCAGCAGCTAACTGCCTGGGCTCGCACGTAACACGCTTTGTCTTGGTGTTGTAGGGGCCACTTGAACGTACTGCGCATAGTATCGTCAACGTCCGCTATAGATGTCTAGTATATCAACTTCACGCCGCCATCTTAAGAGCTTTCAGGATTAGACTTGATTTTAAAGCTACTTGTTGCCCGGAGCAGATAAAGTATGAAAATTGTCAGGATCAAAATACTATATCATATGGTTCTGAAAGAAACATAGATGAAGAAATTTGAGTATTTCTCTGAAATTTACTAATATGATGGTTTTGGGTATAAATCATTAGATCCAGAAATTTCAAACAGATGCGATAAATAGAACACAAGTTACGGTCAATATAAATCGACAGCGCTGCAGCCAGCCTACTACGTCATTGCTTGTAATCCACAGAGCAGCTGAGCACACTCATATACACAGACGCAACGCTACAATAGTAGTATGCAGCATCGGGAAAAAGAAGAAGAAATGGGAATTATATTTAGAAGGGTTTGTCTGTGCATTGATACAGAAAAAGAATTTGAAACAAGTAAAAATATTATGGCCAAGGACTGCAAGGGTAGTTTATACTTCGGCACAGCCGAAGTTAGATTTTTTGATATTTATTAATTGGTAATTGGCTGGTATTGTTAAATTGTAACGAGGTTGTGTAATGAACGTACAATGCGATGGGAAAGGGCAGGTATTGCGAGTTAAAAATGATTTAAAATAAACAAGTTATAATTGTAGATCAAAGTCCTTTACATTTAAGGAACAATTATTAAAAATGTGAACTTCCTTGTATGTATATATAAATAGGCAAAACTACCAATAGCTTGTAAAGTAGCCTGGCTCAGCTGCTGCTAAATTCGATGTTGTTGCTTCTGTTGGGGTTGTCATTTCTAGTTTAGACCACAAAAAAGTCTTATATTTAAGTTCAGTATTGCTTCATCGGATGGAAAAGAGAAATGTCGTATTTGTGCTCAAAATTTAAAGCTTGATTGAACATATTTACAAGCATCTTATTTAAATATTAAATATTGGACCTTTTGTTCGGAATCTTGTGGCCATTTAGAAGGCAACTTCATTTTCATTTCACGAAATTGATCAAACCGACGCTGTGCAAATAAACTTAAAATGTTTTTTGGACGCCTTGTTGCGTTTCTACTTTGCAAGTATTCAAAATGTAAAAATCTACATATTTCTTGCTTGGTACACTCCATGGTTGACTTAGGCTTCAGCCGCGCATTAAGCGATGAGCGACGCTCTCTCGAGCAACGTAAATTATTAAAGCTTATGAGAAAGCGTCGAATTATAAGTGTCATTCCATAGAGTAGAAAAATAGAAATAAAGTTATAATAATAAAACCAATCGTTCTTCAGCAGAAATTATTGATCTCGGTTTATTTATTTTGCTATCAATTTTACTTAAAAGCAAATCAAATGAATCGATTGACATGAGTAAATATTACCAAAATTGATCTGGGTGGTCGCGAAGGTTTCTATATACATATGTGATGAAACTAGACATACTCTTTTCTCAATCGATTTATGGGATGAACACAAAACCTACGCCTTTGAATGCTCTTTAATTTTCTATATTTGTTATAGCGGCTTTCTAGATTTCGTAGAATTTCTCTAGAATAAGTTATTTTTGTAACTAATCAACTCGAGCGGTGTCGCTCAGTGCGTCTTCGGCCATGCATTAAGCGATGAGCGACTAAGCGACTGAGCGATGCTCTTTCGCGAGTCAAAAAATGAATTCTAGATAAATTCGAAGAAATCTCCTTGTAACCCGTTATAGCAAATATAGGCAATTAAAGAGAATCGGATGAGAAAAGAGTATGGCGAGTATATCACCTATGTATACAGAAACCTTCGAGACCACCCGGATCGATTTTGGGAATATTTATATATTTGTTTATATATATATTTTAATTATATTTATATGTCTTATTTTATACTCTTTATATGTACATAAGTGTCGTTCCATAAAACGATAAATTGATTCTGCGCAGATTTTTGCGTGGCTGATGCGTTAGTCTAACATAGTACTGAAACGGATGATCACAACACCGTCAAAAAATATATGTAAAACCGAAATATGTGTATCTGTCGCAATCTGTTCGAGTTTATTTTTTCATAACTCAATATTATATTTGCGCTATTTTAATATGTCTTATAGCAATGTTATAAAGCTTAGTGAGTTCAGCCTACACCGAAATAATTTTCATCTTTGACAACTCGCATCATGTCATACTCGCCAGTATAGTATTCAATTAAATTCCTTTATTTAATAACCGCTGCGCATTCTCCTTAGTTTTCTCCTTTCTTTGTATTCAAATGGGCTTCATTATTATATAATATTTTTGACCTATGACATATATTTCATAGAAAATTAATAAAGGGTCTCATTAATAAAATTTCAGTGTAGCTGCCCTTGAAGAACAAGATGTAAACAAGAGTTCAAAAATAAATTTAGAACAAAAGCCACAAGTAATAAAAAACCACGGACCTCATCAGCACCCAATTGAATTGGAAATCTCCCAGCACGCTGAATGTTCAGAAATACAGAGGCAAGGAGAAATTGATGTATTGAATTGTAATAAACAGCCCTATCAAGAGCAGTACCAATCATGTCCAAAGTATTATGATAGTCTTAAGATTGAAGCCATATGTCCTAACTTGACGAATAAAAGCAAATTATCCATGAACCTGCCTCACCCGCCGCAGCATCAAGTACAATCAACCTGTATTTTTGCTCCAAATCATTTGGAGGAGGAAAAACCAGCTCAGATACAACAAGATACCAGCACAACAGCAACCTTAACAATTCAAGGTAGTTTTCAAAACGTGCTCAATTTGCAACGACAGCAAAAGGCTGCTGCATGTTCAGCACAGCAACAAGATTCGCAAAGACCACAAACGCAATACAAAAAACTTCAATTGCCGGTACAATCAAGCACTGTCACCGTTGCAACATCTTTAGGAATAAACAGGCATACTGATAGTGGGCATGACTTCCATCAAAGCGCAACAACATCTGCTTCTACATCGTCTAGCGGCAAGTCTCAGGTTCGGGTATGTATAAATCGTCTAAACGTCGAAGATGCTCGCCTTATGCAACAAAGTATTAAAAAGTTTGTACAAAAGTCACCAGAATTTGCTAAGAATATGGGGTTGCTACAGGAACAGGAACTGCCAAACGAGACATCAAAATTTCCACATTCATTTAAAAATATTGATGAGACAAGGCCGTCTATATGTACTGATGAGCCCCGTAAAAATGTAAATACGTCAGCGGATATGTTTACGGTAATAAAGGCCGATGAAAAGCGAACATGTTCAAAAAGAAAAATAGCTGTATCGATTGGAGATATTCCCCCGGAGCAAATATGTAAGCATTCACAAATAAACAGTTTAAATTTTATGAATTCTTAAAAATGCAATTTAATTTAGTTTCCAAACCAAAATTACGTCGTGTTGAACGAATAATGCCCTTAACCACCACTAAATGTACAAAGGAAGAAGTAACTCGTTCGCAAACATATCAACAGTTTATGCGGAATATGGAACAAATTATTGAATTGCTCGATGACACTGAATCACCAAACTTTGATTCAGGTAACTTGATTATTATATTTTTTATGTTCTTTATTGGTAAAATTGACAAAATTTTGGTGAAGTGAGGAACGCATATAAAGTATCATAAATATGTTTATAATATAGAGACTAGATAAGTTTATTTAAATTTTTGGATAGATTTTTGAAGAAGTGTTCAAACTTTGAAAATGCCGAAGATAGACGCGGCCACAGTAGCAGATTTGATTAAACTTAATGCGTTATGAACATATATTGTTTATATTCTGGCGGGGTATCTCTAAAACACTTTGAAAGAAATGGAGTCCCAAATAATCACAATAGCACAGTGGGCGCTGCCATAAACATTGGCACACAATAAGTCCAAAAATGAATTTTAAATTAATAGAAGCCCTTTTTGCAATTTAGTACAAGCAGAGGAAAACACTGAGATAATCGGGAATAAGAACTGTACGGTAGCAAATCATCTGGTAAAAACTGGAAAACTATTGAGCCAAGCTTGCAATGAAGTGCAGGGAGTGCGATAGAAGACTGACATATTTTTTAAAATCTAATGTCGAAAGGATAAACAGTTTAATAGGGATAATTGAACCATAAGCAAGCAGTATGTCTAGACGTCCGTTTAGTAAGAACTGATGGTAGCATAGTGAAAAAGGAGTGGTACTTAGCTACTATCAAAAAGTCTTACCAAGCTAAATAATAAAAAGTGCAAGAAAAGTCTCGAGACATTTTAGCCAAATGTACATAAATTTAATTTTTTTTCTTACATGCCTCCTCCTTTATGCATATGCAATCACAGTCTCTCTTAACTTAACTTAACTTAACAATAACTTTAAACTTTATGCAGTACACATACCTAATTTGGTGTCTCTAGCTAGTATAGTCTTCGCGAAAATCGTTGATGCTGATGAAGACTACATATTAGGGCGGTTTAATTTTTTGTCTTTCAAAACGCCCAGCATCAAATTTGGCAGAGTCACTGTTCGTGACTTTACCGTTTGTATGGGAGCTATAGTGGTCCGACCCGGTTGAATCCGAGATATACAACCCCTGCAGTATATAGAAGCCTACATGCAAAATTTCAGCTCTGTAGCTCTAGGAGGAGTTTGCGTTGATCCAGATCCGTTGCTGATCAAGAATATATATACTTTAAATGGTCGAAAATGCTTCCTTCTATGCGTTGCAGTCTTCTGGCCAAAATTAATATACCCTTTTTGCAAGGGTATAAAAACAGAGGGCGGGGTCTAACTTCGACCGCATCAAAGTTTGTATACCCTTGCAAGTATTTTGGCAGAGTCGTACCTAAAAAGTCTAAAATTCGGGAAAGAACAGCCTACAATCTTGGCAAAGCAAAGAACGAAGTTGTCGACCAAACTCACTCTTTCCCAGCGATAGTTCGATGATATAGTCACCATATCGTGATCAAACTTAGCACTTATTAACAAATATATTAAACTGAGAAATATATATAGAAATAACGAAGTTATTGACAAAAGTCAGTGTTTGCCACCGATCGTTCCTATGGAAGCTATATGATATAGGCAGCCGTCTTAATCAAAATGGCACAATTGTTTATAGGTGAAATAAACATGGAGATGGCTAAATGGACTCAGCTGCTAATCAAAAATACATATACTTTATGGGATCGGAAACGTCTGCTTCTGTGTGTTACAAATAGATAGCACATAAGCTACAGTCAATATTAATCAATTCAACCGCTGCCGGCAGCGCTGCTTGCTGCCTATTATGTCATCATCAAAACAAAAGAGTATATGCATACACAGACACAGACGCAACGCTACATGAAGTGTATGTGTATGCGTGCGTTGCTTTGCTTAGGGAATGAGGGAAGAAGAAGAACAAATTGTAGTATGAAGAGTAAAATTGTTTTGTTTGTATATTGATGAATTAAGATGCAGGAAACAAATTTTGAACATGTAAAATTATTGTCATGGACTGCAAAGGTATATAAGTTAGCTGTTTCTTTGATATTTATTAATTCAAACAAAACGTCGCACTTCGGCTGACGACCAACGAGAGAGCGTCTCATCTTAATCCGATTACGCAGCAAACACTTCCTTCAGAGCCAGACACCACCCAGCAAGTAGCCTAGAATGGTGCGTTACTATCTGGTATCTCCATCACTAACAGACTTAAGTACATTTAATACTATAAATTTAAACTATTTGTTTCACTTGGTGCATGGTTTATCGATGTCGGCTAGTCGACTTCATTTTTGTTTGCAGCTGTACACAACAGGCGGATGCAACCGAATCAAGCCATTATATTAAATGGCTCTCACAGAAACAATTAATCGAAAACAGTGACTTTCATCAATAACTTCGTTATTTCTTAGCTTTTGTCAGAGAAAGTAATATTTCTCTCCATAATACACCTGTTAAAGACTTTACAAAATTTTATCGTTAATCGGCATCATATTATGATCTTATAGTTCGACAGTTCTTGCAAATTCTATCATTATTATATATAACGAGAGGAACCGGGCTAACTTCGGGCGTGCCGAAGTTTGTATACCCTTGCAACTTTATCCGATCTTTAAAAATTATTCATTGTTGCTAAAATTGATGTTTTCTTTACACCTACCAAATTTCTTTAATTGTAGTAAAAACCAGTGGGCCGGAGCTAACTTCGACCGTGTCAAAGTTTGTTTACCCTTGCAACTTTTTTGGTAACTCTTTCCTTACCTATTAGCCATCAATATGGAAGAACGTTTTATTTAAAAACGTTTACGTTTGCGAATGAATGGCCTACAATCATAGGAAATAACGAAGATATTGATCACTGTTTTCCACCGATCGTTCCTATGGAAGCTATATGATATAGTACCCGATCTTCATCAAATTCGGTACAGTCGTTAACAGATATATTAAACTAACACATGTTTAATTTGAAAGCAATCGCGTTAAAAGTAACGAAGTTATTTACAAAAGTCACTGTTTTCGACCGATCGTTCCTATGGGAGCTATATGACATAGTCACTCGATCTTGATCAAATTTGACACAATAGTTTGTAGGCGTAACAAACTCTTTAATATTCAGTTTTACAGCAATAGCTCAGAAAATAACGAAGTTATTTGGAAAAGTCACTGTTCGTGACTTTGCCGTTTGTATAGGAGCTATATGATATAGTGGTCCTATCCGTCTGAATCCGAGATATACAGCCCCTGCTGTAAATACAAGCCTACATGCAAAATTTCAGTTCTGTAGCTGCTACGGTCAAGGAGGAGTTTGCGTTGATCCAGACGGACGGACTGACGGACATGGCTATATCGTCTCGTCGTGCTGATCAAGAATATAAATATGTACTTTGTATGGTCGAAGATGCTTCGTTCTATGCGTTGCACACATCTGACCAAAATTAATATACCTTTTTTGCAGGGGTATAAAAAAAGGTCGGGTTTGCTGATTGACGCTATAATTTCAGAACACACGAACCGTTTTCCAAGGTTTTGCATGAGGAATAGAGAGAACAATTTTTAAATATATGAATTTTAAAGATGGTGTTAGCATGGCGGTGGTACTACACATTTTGCGCTTATGTTGCCAATCAATTTAAACACAATGAATACATGCAATTTTTCCGGATCCAGTGCAATGGGAAAATTGTAAAAGCAATGCAATCTCATTGTTTGGGCACATCGACACATAATAAATCACTTGAAGCACTTAACACACACACTAATTGATCGTTGCCGTGCTTATGATATTCATTCATTTATTGTTTGGCTGTTCGACTAAAAGCTTGTACAATAATTGACATGTTATTATAAAGGAAAAAAGAAAGAAAACCTTTAATGTTATCTTAGACTATCTTATTTCTATGATCCAGATACTAAAAGAAGCTAACTTCAATTTAGCGGCTTAGTTCTAGAACTAACAACGATTGCAATGTGGAATGTCGGCGATAATAAGCCCTTGAACAATCAGGGAGATTATTTAAGAGAGGTGATACTCAATCACCTAAATCAGTTATTTATTGATTGTTTAACAGTTTTAAGACCTGTATGGTAGATCTAACAAGAGTTTTAGAAGCTTGTTTTCGCCCACCTGCAATTTACTGATGTGCGTAGCAGCACAGATACCCCAAGTGGAAGTTGTGGGTTGATAGCGTAGACTTTCGGTTTATTAGTGGGTATAGAAGACAAATTAGTTTATTAATTTTGTTAATTGTAAGTCCAATGTGGATTTTGAATGTAAGCTTTTTATCAAACGTAATTCCCAAGTAGCGTACTGAATCTACCCAATGAATCGGGAAGTTGCAAATATTTAAAGTGTCATTGGGGAAAAAACAGAGTTTTCTTTTTTTTGGTGAAGATAAAGCGTTGGTTTTGATTGAATTTACTTTTATTTTCCATTTGTGGTAGTAAGATTCAAGTATGTTGAGTGCTGTTTGAAGAGAAAACTTAATGTCAGCATACTGGGCATTAGCACAATAGATGACTGTATCATCTGCGAACATGGATAGCTCACAGTTTGGAGGTTTAGGGATGTCGTAGGTATAAACATTGAAGAGGATTGGCCCTAAAACAGAGCCCTGAGGGACGCCAGAGCTACATAGAAAACTCGATCAGTCAAGAAGCTACGCAAAATAAGAATAAGGTAGGGAGCGATTCCGATGGATTTGAGTTTATAAATATGTGCCAGATGCCAGACAGTGTCAAATGCAGCTTCGATATTTAATGTGACTAAGCCCACGGACTGCTTTTGTTGGAAGCAATTTTGGATAAAGTTTCTAAGCTTTGTGGTAGGAAGTGAACAGTTGGATCCTTCTCTGAACCCATATTGTTCAGGGGGAGTATGTTGTGGGATTCAAGTGGTCAATAAGTCTAGTCTTAATAAGTTTCTCGAATATTTTTGAGATACCACTGAGAAGGCTGATTGGCCTGTAGCTAGCAGGATTGTCAGATGGCTTCCCTGGCTTAGCTATTGGCATAAGTTAAAGACGAGAGTCAAGTAGGTTATCGCGTTGGGTGGCAGGTTTTTAAGGCAAACGTTGTGTATGCCATCAGTCCCTGGAGATTTTTTAGTTTTGATGCCATTTAGAATGCTTTTCAGTTCGCTAGCTCTAATTTTCATAATTTGGGAATTCGAATTAGTGACCGAGGCGAGGCTATTTAGGTCACTTTATGGACTGTAGGTAGGGTCATTTGGATAGAGAATGTGAAGTTTGCCTAAAGTTTTAAGCTCGCTGAGAATGTTTCCCCAGCTGTTGGCTCGAGCACAGTTCCAGTTTATATGTCGTGAGTTCAGGTCGCCAAAGGCAACATATTTAACATCTATCTGTGAGAATTTGTTAAGTTCGCTTTTATACATATGTTTCATATGACTAGAATCTCCTGTTGAGTTACGGGTTCTGGATATGCATTTAGCTGTGTTGCCAGGAAAGTACACGGCAAACAAGTTAAGATATTTGTTAGTGCTCAAAGTAATTTATTACGTTTTTAATAAGATGCGTGTTCATATTGGAGATCGGTTTGTGCTTCACATTCACATTCTTACTGATTATAACAGCGACTCCGCCGCCTTTACTTCCAGTCCTATCACATCTGTATATGTAATAGTTTTGTAAATCAAAACGATCAGTTTGAGTTAATAAGAGCTACGTGAATATTATTATCTTCTAGGAACTTAATTAGTTCCGTTCGTTTTTGTTTTAGGGCACAAACATTCCATGCCATGATATTTATACTGTTTGTGGAATTATTTACTGGAGACCACATATTTAATTGCAAGTTGTGTTAAGACTTTGAACTGTTCACTTTTATTAGACCTTTCTGCTAGAAGGGTGTTTAACTCTTCCATGGAAAACAAATTAGACCCGTTTGTCTGAATGTTCGGTGGAGAGGCATTGTTGGTCACTGCATTACTGTAGCTCAAATAGATCATCTGCTGTGCATTTGTATTAAGAGTCAAAGCGTGGAAAGAGTTCTTGTTAAAAGCTGTTCGTGAGAGATGCTGGGCTGTGTTGTTGGTGATGCCATTGTTCGTCGTATTGCTTCGTTGTGGAAAGCGTTTCGAAAGCAAGTTCCGATAAGATTGATAGCAGGGGCAAAAGGGGTCGATGGAGCGGTGGGCTTTTGATATTGTTGGCAGGCGATTTCAGCCACATGTTTCACCTTTGTGTATTATATAAATATTATCGCTTACCACTAAAATGAAAGTTCAACTTTAAAATAATAAGTGCTGCACAATTTTCCAAACAATTGTAAGCTGTTTGAAATGGAAAAGTGCCAGTTAATGTGACAACTGGATTAATTACATACTCTTTCCAACGACTTTTGTCGATTTGTAGACTCTCAATTAGCTCTTATGGAAATTGTTTTCCCAAACATTAGTAAGAATTAACAGAATTATGCTTGGTTAAGTCAACAAGCCATTCTCGCCGTAAAGAATAATAATGTACACACACTGAATTTCATCATTCAATTAAAAATCGTTGGCGATTTTGTGAAATACAAACAATTCAGTTACTCTTTTTACTAAAATTTTTTCTTCTTCCATCATTTCCTAAGCAAAACACGGCACGCATACACATACAGTTTATGTACGTAGTAGGCAGCAAGCAGCGCTGCCGGCAGCGATTAAACCGATTTAAATAAATTGCCAAATTTTGAAATCTGAGTTTTTATAGCCAATACTCCAATTTTTATGAAAATGTTTCTTCCAGAGCTACAGCTGTAAAAGCTCTGAAAAAGTTCCGTTAATTTCACTAATTATTTGGTCGTTTTTCACATTTTTGTGCTTATCCCCACAAATTTGGCTGTTCACAAAAATAGCAGTGTTTCGATTAGTTAAAAGGGTACATATCTGCCAGTATTAAGCTTAATTTATTAGATAATTATGTTCTAGTACTGTTTGCGACAACTAACGCTAAAATGTTTATGATGGTAGGAAGAGGAACGCATTGCTATGCTGAGAAGACGTTGTGGATCCAAAACCTTGAAAAAACAAGGTAAAACTTAAAAAAAAATCCAAATTTTAGTTGGATGTTCTGCAAAGATGGTGTCTGCTGCCCTAGGCTTCCAAAAAAAATTCTCGGGCAGACGACCGTAGTGTAGTTTTGTTTGGTGGTGCAGGTTATAAACAGTGTACGTCGCCCAGAATATACAGAGTATACCACCCAAACCACACGCAAACAGCGGTTAGACTATAGGGAATTATGTGGACTTGTTTCTCAAATATTGGACTTAGTCCTATTCTTAAGATTGATGGGAGTACGGATCGAAATGTCTACATGAACATCATGAAGAAGGTTATATATCATATGGAATATGTCCATAATATGGACATATCACCCGTATTATGACCCAAAACATAGGAGCAATCTCAAATAAATTGTTTTTAATTCGAAAGAATAATGTAATACCAGGGCCAGCTCAGGTGCAGGATTGGTAACCCATTGAAAATGTATGGGGTAACATTCAGAGAAGTGTCACAAAACAAAAACCGTCCAATACAACTCAACTCTGTGAAGTTATCCAAGAAACATGGCAGCAGATCCCAGTTCAGCTTTGCAGGATTCGGTGCGGCGCAGGTGCCAAGTGAATATTGCCAATAAGTGGTTCACAACAAAGTATTAAATTCTAAGAACCAAAGGTGACCTGAATTTGAAGTTTCAAATAATTTGGAAACGAGAGATTTTAATTCTTATCTGTCACTGCAATTTTTATGAACAGCTCAAAATGCCCTTTTGTTTAATATTTTGCTCATTTCTAAAAATTGAGGCTTTTTGTTCAGTCCAAAATGGCAGTAATTTTGTTCTATATAAATAAAGATTATGAATTTAAAAAATATTGGTGCAATTATTGTCTTTTTAATATGATTTAACAACTTTGAAGTCAAAGCTTAAGGGCACTGCTATTTTCGTGAACACAGTTGTATATGATATAGTGGTCCAATCCTAACAAATTTTTATACTTACCAGGGTAATAAAAAGCCCCAAAATAAATTTCATCGCGATAGCTCTTAAGATGGCTTAGTAAAACGCATACGCACCGACGGACGGACGGACAGACGGACATGGCTATATCAACTCAGCTTCTCATGCTGATCACGAATATATATATTTTATGTTGTCGGAAACGTCTCATTCTGTGCGTTACAAGCATCTGACCAATTTTATAATACCCCCTGCAAGGGTATAGTGAATGCTGTAAAATGCAATACAAATTTTCCCTTTTAACTAAAAAACAAGAAAAAATTATTTTTATACCCTTGCAAAAAGGGTATATTAATTTTGGTCAGAAGTGTGCAACGCATAGAACGAAGCATCTCCGACCATACAAAGTATATATTTTCTTGATCAGCACGACGAGACGAGTTCAAATAGCCATGTCCGTCCGTCCGTCTGCCCGTCCGTCCGTCCGTCTGGATCAACGCAAACTCCTCCTAGACCGTGAGAGCTACAGAGCTGAAATTTTGCACGTGGGCTTGTATATACTGCAGGGGTTGTATATCTCGGATTCAGGATCGGACCACTATAGCTACCATAGATCATAAAGCTCCCATACAAAGCCCAAAGTCACGAACAGTGACTTTTCTTAATAACTTCGTTATTTTCTGTGCTATTATCGTGAAACTTAATATTAGAGAGTTTATTACGCCTATAAACTGTGCCAAATTTGATCAAGATCGGGTGACTATATCACATAGCTCCCATAGGAACGATCGGTGGAAAACAGTGACTATGATCAATATCTTCGTTATTTCCTATGATTGTAGGCCGCAAACATCTTTCGCAAACATAACCCTTTTTAGATAAACCGTTCTTTCACATTGATGGCTAATAGGTAAGGAAAGAGTTACCAAAAAAGTTGCAAGGGTATACAAACTTTAACGCGGTCGAAGATAGCCCCGGCCCTCTGTTTTTTAATATTTTAATCCCAAAACAAAATGTTACAATGATCGAAAACATTTGATAGCGAAACGGAGTTCTCCGGGCTTTCTAGTTACATAAAAACTACTTCAGATAACTGTCATAAAAAGGTATACAATATAGGCCGCATTGCATAAGATTGAGTTCGTGAACCCCTGTTTTTCACAAGTCGCACTTCTTTGACGCCTATAGTTACACCATGAGTATCAGACAAACTTACAAGGGTAAAGATACTTCAGCACGCACGAAGTTAACCACCAGCACCGGTTTAAATATGTATATTTGGTAATTAAAGAATATATATATAACTTAACAAAAAAATTTATATATTTTGCAGAGGACGTTGACGAAAATATTGAATGTATTTCTCCAAAACTACTTAACATCATGAGCAACGACGTAGCAAAGCTAAAAGCAAAGGAAGCTCTGGACTCAATTCCAAAAAACAAGTTAACACTTCTTATTAATTATGCCATGCGAAACGTGTATCTAGCCAGAAATTACTTTGCTGGACAGGTATATATTTTTAAGCAATTATTTTTAAGCGATGATTAATGGAATTTGTTTATGTAGGATGACGAAGATGAAATTGTAGACGATGAAGTTATTGAAAAGATACTAAACGCAATGGATGCTTGCTTGCTTATATGCAATATATACTCAACTGTCAACGATTTAAAATTTTTACAGGAGGATAATATATCGCACATTATCAAGTTTACCCAATTTCAACTGCGAGAAACCATATTTCCTCTACATGACCCAGTATACACTGTTAAAAGTTTAAAAAAAAATCATCAACGAAAAAAGGTTAAAACTCATCAAAGCCCTAACCGCAATCTGCAACTATTTTACTCTAAAGCTGTCGAGTTGTTAAAAGTCTTTGTACCACTGTTTGATAAATGTATTTTCGTCGATACTATAGTTCTGCCTCTTTCAACACTTGCGATTGAGCCTTTTTTTGTAGATAATATTGAGACTCTTCAATTCGTTTGTTTGGAACTGGTTACAACTGTAAGTAAAGATTTTTATATAATAAATAATTAATTATGAGTTTCAGTGAAGTATAAATATTAAGACAAAAAAAAATTTTGAAGCATTCTGACCTGAGGGGGTATTTTTGCCAGCCTTTTTTTTTTACACACTTTAAAGTAATAATATTTAAAAAACGGAAAGAGTTATTGCAATTTGTATACCCTTTGCAGAGGGTATTATTAAATTGTGTCAGATATTTGTAACGCACAGAAGGAGACGTTTTCGACCCCATAAAGTATATATACTCGATAGTCGATATAGCCATTTCCGTCTGTCCGTCCGTCGGTGCGTATCCGTGTTACTCAGCCATTTTAAAAGCTATCGGTTTTTTGCTTTTTATCACCTGGATCTGATAAAGAATAAAAATCTCTAGGATGGGACCATTTTATCATATAATTATATATGAAAAGTAGGTGAAGCAGTTGGAGCATCGCTATGGAATTTACTTATGTAATAATATTGGATATAAAATCTCAGATCCCTAAATTTTAATCTGTTAGGATAAATAGAAGTTACAGGCAGTATAAATCGGCTCTGCTCCCAGCTCAGCCGGCAGCGCTGCCTGCTGTGTACTACGTCATTCGTCATCAACAGAGTACATGCATACACACACAGACTATAGTGTTTTGTGTGATATAATACAAACTCGAATATTGTGTTTTGTTTTATATTGTTAGCATAACTAAAAAAAAATCCTAAATTAGATAGGTCTTGTCACTCTTCTGCTGCCATTAAGCAAAATAAATTCTCATTATAAACAAGCTTTTAATAGAATATTCAATATTAGCAAAAAGCGAGAACAAAAATTAAAAAAAAATGGGTTAAGGTTTGATTTTTTTGACATTTTGGTCCAAAACTCGAGTACGGACGGATTTATTGGCTAGATGTCTTTCCAACATTTGTAGTCCTTTTAATTATAAAAAACTGTGTTAAAGAAAGTTTGTAAAAAAATGAATATTTTAAAAGTAGAAGTATTAGAAGCAAGCGAAAAAAAGACACCTTTTCGAAAAAATGGCAAATGATGAAAAACTTCCGCAAAGAATGTTGCATGAAACCATCGTGATAACATAAAAAACTACAATTACAATCTGTTTTAATAATAAGGTTTAGCAAATATGCAACTAATGTAGTAAATATTCTTTTTCAGATATTTCGCAAGGAAAGATACGACAAAATAAGAAATAGTATTTTGGGAGATATATTATCATCGATTGACCGATTGCCTTCTTCAAAAAAAAATCTTCGTCCATATAAGCTCACAAATAATGGAGGAAACATTCAAATGGTTACCGCGCTGGTGCTTCAATTAATTCAATGTGCAACCATTTTGCCTGATTCACTATGTGGCAATGGCAAAGGGAACTCCAAAACATTTCATATAGATGATATTAACGATGATCTTCCTAGTGGTGCTACGAAAATGATTGAACCCTATCAGGATATACTTGTGCTGAAAAAATATGATGTTGCAGTTAGCATCGGTGGCAATTTTTTGACGACTTTTTTAAACAAATGTAAATCACGGTCTAACGAAACTGATTTCCGTCCGCTTTTCGAAAATTTCATTCTTGATTTGTTGGCTACAGTTAATAAGCCAGAGTGGCCAGCATCTGAATTGTTATTATCATTGCTAGGAACAATGCTAGTTCGATATGTATCTGACAAGAGCATAGAACAAAGCATTCGCTTAGTGTCATTGGATTATTTAGGAATCGTTGCAGCTCGACTGCGTAAAGATATTGTTGAATCCCGATGTAAGGTAAACATAATTGATTCAATGATTGAATCAATTAAAGTTGAGCAGGAGAAAGAAGGAGATGTGCCTATTACTAATGTATGTATCAAGTTTAATATTTTTTTTTTTTAAGCTATACAATATTCTTTTTCTTGTACAAATCAGATGAAAATCGAAATGCATCCTGAGGAAAAACGAACTGAGTTTCTACAAAAGGTCCTCCTTGATTTTCTCGCTGTAAATGCCCAAGAGGAAAATTTAATTTGGGACTATGCTCGACACTTTTATTTGGCTCAATGGTATCGTGATGTAATATATCAACGACGTCGAATTAAAGATGGTGCGAAAGCCTTTGCATCCAGAAAAACAAAGCCGCAAAATAAAAGAAAATCTGGTAAGTAAACACAACGCATGGTTTGGAAAATATTTTTTTTTTAAACTTAAAAGCTATTGGGATGAAACTTGGCGTTTAAGAAATTTTTAACCTCTGTGAGATGAAGTGTTAAAATTCTTAGGCTTAAAAATTAATGATTGCCAAGAGTGCTGGGTGTCCGTGGTGCTGTAATATTCAAGGTCAAAGTCAGAAAATACTTCCGAGCATGTTTTTTCCGTAAAATTTCAATGACGGTTTTAATTTTTTTTTTCATCACAATTAAATGTGTTTTTGTTTTAAACAACTAAATAACGTTTTTTAATGTTTTAATTCGATTATTTTACTCTTGCAGACGGTATTATTAAATTGGTCAGATGTTTGTAACGCACAGAAGCACACGTTTCCGATCCCATAAAGTATATGTATTCTTGATTAGCAGCTGAGTCCATTTAGTCATGTAAATTTTTATTTCACCTATAAACGACTTTGTCAAATTTGATTAAGATCGGATGACTATATCATACAGCTCGCATAGGAACGATCGGTGGAAAACAGTGACTTTAATCAATAACATCGTTATTTGCTTGTAGATAAATTGTTTTTCCACTTTGACGGCTATAGGTATGGAAAAAGTAAGAAAAAACATGCAAAAGTATACAAACTTCTTCGCTTTTACGAATTGTTATATCCTTGCAAAATGGGTACATTAATTTTGGTCAGAAGTGTGCAATGCATAGAAGGAAGCAACCATATAAAGTACTTATTTGTTTTACTTGAAATCTAAACCCAAATTTCGATTTTTTTTTTTGATGAGAAGATTGGACCGCTTCAAGCATTAAGTTAGGCAAAACACGATTTAATTTTTATCCGATTTTAATTAAGAATATGCCATTCCACGGGAAATTTAATCCATTTTTTTTTTTAGTTTAAGAAAAAAAGTAATTTAGTAAAAACTTGTGTTGTAAAAAAGCCTCGCCCAAAGGACCAAAAATTTCCATACAAAATCCAGATTTTCGATTGGCTTCAAACCGAAAGTTGGGTCTAAATTAATGGTGTGCGGTTTATCTTAGTTTTGTTAGAAAACGTCCACCTCCACAGTTTAAGCCACAGAACTGAAAACAATACATATCCTTCAACAGCATTTCTGCATTCCACATGTCGAGAACAAATTTAAACAAATCATTGCATTTAATATCTATCGATGATTTGCAAGTTGTCGGCTGAATATTCGTCAAAATGATATAAAGTCTTGGCTCAAGCCTAAAAAGAACCATAAACTCGCATGTAAAATGCTCAACAAAAAAAACCCTGTTGCAGTTAATGTTTAAAGTAAAGATGCAGAACAAATGCAACGACAAAAATTTATCTATGTTGAAGCAGGAGATTATTGAAAATTTTGAAAACGACAGGATGCAAAGGCGTGTGGAGCAAAAAATATAAAAAAGTATCAAATAATCTAACTTTGGCATGTTCAAAATTCTTTTTCTGCAACTCAATTCAGCAATACATAAACAAAACATTATTGCTCTTTTCACTACTATTTTTTTCTTCTTTCCTCATTCCCTAAGCAAAGCAACGCACGCATACACATAAAATTTATGTAGCGTTGCGTGCTACCGGCAGAGCTGGGTGCAGATCCGATTTATATTGACTGTAACTTGTGTTCTATTTATCCGAACAGATTCAAATTCTGAGGTATCTGAAATTTTATATGTATATATACATAATATATACATACATATTGTCACTCATCGAAGTCGGTCGTGTTTTTTTTGCGCTCTCGCTTAATTTTTGTCTTTCATTCTTTCGTGAAGCTAATTTATAATATTCAATTTAAATTCATTGCCTTACTAATTCTTAATAAATCGCTATACTCATCGCGAAGTTTGCGTTAAATTTACAAACATTTATATAAATTTATAATCAAAACTTTAACAAACGCAAATATAATTTTGTTGATGCGCTGCTTAGTTTTTGATTTCGTTCTATTTTTTTGCTCCCACCCGCGCTCTCAATTTACAGTTCATAGTTTGCTTTTGTTTGTGTGGTGTTGGTGCTCTCTATTCTTTTGTTTTCTCTATTGATCGCGCTCGCGGCCGTTTACTTCGCGCTTGTGACAAGTTTTTGTTGTTGTGTGTTTTAATACAGATAAGTACAAATATTCTCTCTTTTTGTTTTCTCTTTCTAATTTGCAAATTGCAGTTAGCTTTTGCCTTAGTTTGTATACGTCTCTCTTAACATATGTATATACAAATACATTTTTCTTTTTATTTACATATAGATTTATAATTTGTTTTTGTATAAATCAATTATTTAATAATGTCTGTCTGTTGCAAGTATAATTGCAATAATCCCAGCAAGACCAGTGAAGACTTTCTTTACTGTTGGCTGTGTGACAATGTAATGCACTTTAAATGTGCTGGTTACACAGTCAAGGTGCGGGATAGTATTGCACAGGGTGGCGGCCTTAAATGGGCCTGTGATTCGTGTCGTGGTTTGGAGCTCGATATGCGAAGTTTTATGAAACGGACTGGGGAAGCATTTAAAACCCTGTCAGCTGGCGTTCATAAGCTCCAAGAGGAGCTTTTGGCGATGGAGGTTCAATTCAGAAGTTCTAAACTTTTGATTGAATCTCCGACGCGAAAGAGGGCCAGGTTTCAGGGCACGTCCCTCAGTCCGTCGGCACATTCGTCTCTACCAGTTGACCCTATGTCACCAAATGTACAGCAGCTGATATCGTTTAGGAGTCCGGCTTTGGTAGGTGTGGAGTCTCTTCCCATTTCCCCTGGAGACAGTATCCCACCTACTAACACGATATCGGTTGTAGTTTCCGAACCGTCCGGGCAAACATCCGTGTTGAGGAATATTGCCAATAAAGTAGTTACAAGAGGAGCTAGTAAAGTGCTGGCTGCTTCAGCTGCTGCTGCGTCTTGTAGCCGCTAGTGCTGTGCCTAGTATTCCTAGTTCCCTTGTTGTAGTTCCACCCAAAAACCAAATTTTTATTTCGAGGCTGGATCCCAATACTACTTCTGAAGAAGTCATAGCCTACATCCAGGGCAAAGTTCAAGCACCAAACATTGCTGTGGAAAAGTTCCGTTTTTCATATACTCGGGACATTTCGTCCTTTAAAATAGGTGTCTCCCCAGATCTTTTTGGCCAAATATATTTTTTTTTTTTTTTTTAACTTTTGATATATATTTGTTGAATCTACTCTTAAATTAGAGCCTAACAACAAGTTTGAGATATTTTTCTTAATCTAGTACTTAAGATAAATCCTGGGGATATTGGAGGCGGCCCGAATCACTTGTTATTGGGTTGGTCTGTCATTTCTTTTAAGACGAGTTCTATTATTAGTTCGCGTAAGGGAATTGGCAAGAACATTTGGGTGTGCATCCAGTTTCGCAGAATACTTTAGTTGTTGACTACCTTGATCTTAAGATTTTCGACTGCGCTCTTTGTATAATATCGACATTGCTGGTACTTGCCTTCCCCCATAGTACGGCTCCGTAAGTCCAGATGGGTTTCAGTACGGAGTTGTATAGGAGGACTTTATATTCCAGACGTAGAGGGGACCGAGCATTGATGATCCAATGTAGGCTACTCGCTTTCAGTTTAAGCTGTGACTTTTTTGCTTCGATGTGCTTGCGCCAAGTTAGTCTTCTGTCTAGGTGGATGCCAAGGTACGTGACATCCACGGCTTGAGGAACTGGAACGTTGTTTAGCATTAGAGCTGGACAGTTTCTTCTGTTAAGCGTAAATGTAACATGTTTGCATTTCTGCTCGTTGACCCAGATACGCCAGGTTGCTAGCCATTCCTCTACCACCTTGAGGTGTTCCTCTAAATTTGCAGAGGCTTGTATTGGGCATTTGGATCTGCTGAGGATTGCCGTGTCATCGGCAAAAGTGGACGTTGTAAGTCCTAAACTCGTTGGTAAGTCTGCAGTGTACAGTAGGTAGAGCAATGGGCCGAGTACACTGCCTTGCGGTACACCAGCTTTGATTTCAAAATCAGCCGAGACGGAGCCATTACATTTTACAGCGAATTGCCTATTGTAAAGATAAGATTCCATGAGTTTGTGGGTGTACTGTGGCAGTTTTTGCCGGATTTTGAACATCAGACCCTCCAGCCAAACTCTATCGAAAGCCTGGGCAACGTCGAGAAAGACAGCCGCACAGTATTCTTTTAGTTCGAATGCTGTTCGTATTTCGGATGTTATGCGATTGACTTGTTCAATTGTACCATGTTTTTCGCGGAAGCCGAACTGGTGTGAAGGGATTGTGTTCTCCGATGCCAGAAATGAGTTTAGTCGGATCTGCAGGACCTTTTCAAAAAGCTTCGAAAGACATGGCCGCAAACTAATTGGCCTATAGGATGATGGCTGGGTTTTGTCCTTTCCCACTTTAGGAATCATGATGATTGTGGACCTTTTCCATGTTCTTGGGAAGTAGCCAATTCCTATTATAGCGTTGAACAGTTTGCAGATGTATTGTATGGCAATGATAGGGAGTTCCAGGATCATTTTCGGTGTGATTAGGTCATGGCCAGGGGCTTTTTTTGGCTGTATGTGGTTTTTAATAACTGCAGTGATCTCGTCCGATTGGAGTTCCGAGTACTCACTATCCGTTAGTGTGCTCAAAGGGGGAAGTACAGATGAGTTTGATGATGGATTTGGCTGCGGGCCCATCCACCGGTTGGACTCCTTATCGGTGAAATTGTCTCTGTAAGAGCGCTTAAAGTTGGGTGGGCTTTCCACAGAGGATGTTTAGTGCTGGTTGGGCTGAGCTTTTCTATGTATTTTCTTTGAGCCCAGCTTTCCTCTTGTCTTAACGCCTTGGAGAGGTTGCGATTAGCATGCCTTAGGCGAAGTTTTGCTGCTGGTGAGCGAGTAATCTGCCATTCTCTTCTTAGACGTCGTTTTTCCGTTACTAATTGTTCTATCCGCCGGTTCGTAGGCCTGTCAACAGGTTTAGTGTAAGAAGAGGCAGGTGGAGTAGATACTCTTGCTGCAGCTGCCATCATAGACTCAAGTGCAGAGACGCACATATCAATGTCCTCTGCAGCATCCAGTTTCGGCGAACAGTCAATATGGGCACTCATGTACATTTTAAATTTAAGCCAATTTGTTTTGTTGTTTGTAAGCCTATATGGGCGATCAAGTACTTGAGGTCTTGTTAATAGTGTGAATAGCACTGGAGAGTGATCGGAAGTTAAATCTAGCAGTGTATCCACAGTGATCCGATTACGTGGAATCCTCTTGCGAATCCTACTGCGAAATCAATCAAGTCAGGCATTTTCTGTGGATCTGTGGGACAATAAGTAGGCCTACCCGGTGATACGCAATCCATCTTATTGAGAGGGTTGACTATTGTGTTGTACAACTGCTTGCCTTTAGGATTTACCAGGCGAGATCCCCAGTGCGTATGTTTGACGTTATAGTCCCCTGCTGCAATGAAGCGATCTCCGAGTGTGTTAAAGAAATCGGTAAATTCCTTTTCAGAGATTGAGAAGCGTGGTGGGCAGTACAGGGCAATCAATGTAGTGTTGCCGCAGCTGGTTTGGACGGTTATAGCAGTTGCTTGTAGGTGCTGTGTTTCAAATCTGTTGAGGAACGAGTGTTTTATACGGTTTTTGATTAGGATACCAGTCCCGCCATGAGCTTTTCCGTCTGGATGGTTTGTTGCATAGAAGGTATATTTTGGTATTTGAAAATTATTTTTTGATGTTAAATGTGTTTCCGAAATCAGCAAAACGTCGATTTCACTTGAGTCTAGGAATAGTTGCAGTTCATTTTTGTGCTTGGAGATGCCGTTAGCATTCCAAATACATAGACGTAGGGAAGCCATTATTTATTCTCGATAAGCTTCTGGATAAGCAGGTTTTGATGACAGTTTTGCATGAACGTCATAAAAGTGGTCATGTTTTGATTGAGTGAGATCAATAGGGCCTCTAAGCCACTTGGAGTTTGCTGGCCAAGCTCTGGTGCGCTAGGTTGCGGATTCTGTAGATGGTGGAGTGACGGGGTCTCTTTTGCGGGCTCCGTCTGTCCAGTTCGGAGCACACTAGCGAAGGATACACTAGGACTGTATGTAGTAGGCATGTTAGATGACCTAACAGCCTTGGCGAAGAATACCTCCGGTGTAGTTTTAGAGGGGTTGACGGTGACTTTTGGTCCAGTTGGGGGTTTGCGCCCGTTTAGGTGAGATTTAAGATCCTTGAAGACAGGACATCCTCTGTAGTCGGTGTTGGTTCCCTTCACAGTTACTGCATAGTCTTAGTGCGACATTGTTTCTGTCCTTGGTGCAAATGCCATCTTTATGATGTTCGCCACAGCCAACACACACTGACCTGAGATTGCAGTTGTTAGAGGTGTGGTTGTATTCCTGTCAGTTTTTACATTGCGGTGGTTGGTGTCTCTTATGGGGCTCCTCTACGGTGATTCTTCTGTTCAATAGGAGCTGTAGGTTGTAGATTGGGTGCACTTCATTTGGCTTCGACCGCTTTGCATCGGGTTGGAGCTCGATTTTAAAGAGCGGCTGTGCGACTTTGTTTATGATGTTGACAACGGATTTGACCGCAAACCCTTTTTCGACCAACGCGTCTGCTATTTCTTGAGTAGGGACCGATGGCTCAATCCCCTTCAACACAACCTGGAGCCCTTTACTGCTTTTTAGTTGGTAGGTATAGAAGTTGATGTTAGCATTACGGAGGTACTTTTCGATGATGCGGAAATTGTCCTCAGTTTGGGTTTGACATTTAATTTCTTTTATGTTACCCCTATTGAGAGGGGTTACAACAAAGTTATTTGCCCCTACTGTTTCTACTAGCTTCGATATCAGGGCGCTGCAGTTGGCTCCTCGGATGTATAAAGGTGGTGGTCTAGCCGATTTGACTTTATCTACAGCGCCGGCTTGATCATCTTGCTGATCGGCAAGAATTTTAAAACGATTCCCGCTAAGGGGTGCTACTTGTTCATTTGGTTTGGTTATTTTCGGCGTATTGCCACTTATTTTCTTTTGCGGGCTTAGCTTCCGCTTAGTTATTTTAATATATTCCATTCCAGTTTGGACAGAAGACGTTGGGTTTACTATTGTGGCTGACTCAGGGCGACTTGTCGTTGACGGCTTGAGGCAGATCAATACTTCGGCAGACGTTGCAGTAGTTGCTGTCAACGAGCTGACGGTGCTGGTCGGTGCAATCGGTGACACAGTTATCGTTATTGATGGAGAAGCACACTGCTCTCTCCACGTAAGTTGCTTTTGATTGCTGAGTGGCTGGCACTTTCGGTGTTATTGCTTACGTTAGCATTCAGGCTGGCTTTTGTAAAAATTACGCACTTTGTTGTTGCAACTTAGTATTTATTGCTATTAGAGCAATCTAATAGCAATATGATTGTAAATAGGCGTCTCTGAGGCGACTGAGAGCCTTACACAAATTTTTGCAAACGCGGTCTTTTTTTTTACACTCAATTTTTGCGGAGTGCATTGAAAAACACGTCTGTACACGGCAGTTAAATTATTTTTGGCCAAATATGTCATAAAGATTTTTGGCCGGAACACCTTGTTGTAAAAGAGTATACAATAAAAAGAAGAATCGGCCTCCGATTAGTTTGCTACCTGCCTCTGTGAATAACGTTCCTTCCGGCTCGTCTGCACCTGTTGGGGAGCCAAAAAACTAATTTCGTCCCTAACTCTGGCCTATCAGAACGTACGGGGACTAAAGACTAAACTGTCTAGACTCTTTGTATATAGTATAGCCTTTGACTTTCATATTCTTGCCTTTACTGAGACTTGGCTGAAGCCCGATATTGCCGATGCTTCAATTTTCCCCTTAAAATATTTAATATATAGACATGATCGGACTATCCGTAATGGTGGCGTTTTGATCGCTGTTGACTCGGCGTTCTCGTCTCAAATTGTCCAGTCCTCCAATCAGGAGATTGAATTTGTTTGTGTTAAAATTTCGTTTAATTCTTTTTCTGCCTATATTACTTGTTCGTATATTCCACCACAGTCCGACTTGGCAGTATACACTCACCATTTGGAAGCTATTCAACTTATATCCTCATATCTCTCTGACAAAGACTTGCTCGTTGTTCTGGGATATTTTAATTTATCTGAGATTGCCTGGACCCTCTCATTTGATTCTTTATTACTGTTGCCCTCCCTGTCACATTGTTTCATAGATGGTCTGCTTGAGTTGTCCCTAACTCAATAAATCCTGTCCGGAATAGTCGTAACAGATCACTAGATCTGGTATTTGTGTTGGATTCTTCCAACTGCGATATTTCCAGGACTGATCCCTTAGTTATCCTCGAAGACAACTTTCATCCAACTCTGGATATAACCATTGACCTTCCTTTTTGGTGTTATGTCTCGACATAATAACTCGATGCCTCCAACCCGATGCTTTCGCAAGACAAACTTTACTAAACTTAAAAAACTTTTGTTAACTTATGATTGGACATATCTGTATACTTGGATATGGACGGATATGGACTCTGCCATTTCGGTCTTCTATAAAACTCTTGAGTCGTTCTTTGATGTTTGTGTCCCGCGTGTGACTCTAGGGTGGTCTGATAGACCTCCTTGGTTCTCACGTAAGTTATGTAACTTGAAGAACTTAAAATCGAGAGGTTATAAAAGATTTAAAAAATCCGGTAAAGCATCGGATTTTTCCCTATACGTAGTTGCTCGATCAAATTTTATGGTGCTGAATTCACATTGCTATAAGGATTATCTTCAGCGATGTAAACTCAGGTTTTCTCGCGATCCTAAGCAATTTTATAAATTTGTAAATGTTAAACGTAAGACATCGGTGCACCCGTCTCACTTGTCTTTCGAAAACAATAAAGCTGACAATGATCAGGCTATTGCCGACATGTTTGCTGATTTTTTCAAAACAACTTATTGCTCTTCGATTTATCAAGCAAATCCTCCTTACCCTCATCACTTGCAATTGTCTAATTGCATTTTAGACCCTGTGTTTGATGAAAGTTCGGTTCTTAACGTGCTTAGTTCCGTCAAACCAATATATGCACCTGGCCCTGATGGAATACCAGGCTGCGTATTAAGGTTTTGCGCGAAGGCTCTATGTAAGCCAATACTTAAGTTGTTTACACTGTCCGTCACATCTTCCGCCTTCCCGCCTATCTGGAAGGAATCATATATTATTCCTCTTCATAAAAAGGGAAGTAGACCGAACCCTCCAATTATAGGGGTATTTCTAAATTGTCTGCCATACCCAAAGCATTTGAGAAAATAATAACATCTCAATTGCAGCATTTTTGTAGCTCAATCATTTCGTCATCCCAACATGGATCGACAACTACTAACCTATTAGAATTTACATCTCACTCAATCAAAGGGTTCAAGACTGCCGTACAAACTGACGTCATTTATACTGACTTCAGCAAGGCCTTTGACTCTGTTAATCATACTCTGCTTTTATATAAATTAAACGCACTTGGCATCCCCAGCCTTTTGCTAGATTGGATTCTCCAATATCTTTCTAAGCGTACACAAAAGGTCCTCTTTAAGTCTTAATTTTCTAAGACCATCCAAGTGACCTCTGGAGTACCTCAGGGTAGTCATTTGGGTCCATTGCTATTCACTCTCTTTATAAATGATCTTCCATTGGTAGTGTCACATTCTCGGGTGCTTATGTACGCGGATGATGTCAAGCTTTATTTCAGTTTTAAAGGAATATCGTCTTCTTGCCTACTTCAATCGGATCTTAATGATCTTCAGAGTTGGTGTGAAACAAACCTATTAAACCTTAACGGCTCTAAATGTAAAGTTATGTCTTTTTATAGATGCACTCCATACTTAGCAACTTATTATCTTAACGACACTGCCTTAGAGCGGTTAGATATTATCAATGACTTAGGTGTTCTTATGGACCATAAATTAACTTTTAATCCTCATATTTCTGCTACAGTTAGTAAAGCTATGAATGTTCTTGGGTTTGTGAAACGATGGTCAAAAGAGTTTGACGATCCGTACACAACCAAAATTCTGTATACTTCTTTAATCCGTCCTATCTTAGAGTATGGATCTTGCATATGGTCACCTCAATATGAGATGCACCAAAGTAAAATTGAATCTGTTCAAAAGCAATTTCTGCTTTTTGCTCTTCGCGGTCTAAATTGGGATCGCAATGTCAATTTGCCATCATACTCCAGTAGGCTTCTTTTAATCAATCTTCCTTCTTTAATTAATCGTAGAGTAATGCTTGGTGCTATCTTTATTCATAAACTTTTAATAGGTGAAATAGACTCTCCTGAGCTATTGAACCAGTTAAACCTATCTGTACCCCGTAGACCTACTAGAAATTTTATTCCTCTATCCTTAAAACACTGTAGCTCTAACTATTCTTTTGCATGAACCTTTTCGAGTCCTATGTTCTGATTACAATCTTCTGTATCCCGTAATCAGATCAGAAGCCTCTCTTTCCCTTGTGAAAACTTCTATTTTAGCACATTTAGCTCGTAATTAGCTGTAGTTAATCATATTTTTAATTGTTTGTCCGTTTTATTTGTATTTGTCCACGCGATCGTGCCGTCCGATATGCGGCTGCGCCCCACGGTCGGTCGGGCGGGAGTTGGACAGCGCTCTGCTTGGGCTCGCGCGAAACAGGCTATGTCCTGGTGTCGTATGGGCCACTTGAACGTACTTCGCATTTTACGCGTCAACGTCCAGACAATATATCCAATACTATTATACATGTAAATTTCATAGAGGTATCTCTATGAACTCCAATTTTTTCACCTACGAGCCCCGACCATTATTAATTCGTACGGCAAGCATTTTTAACCACATGCAATGTTTAACTGACAATATTTTCAATACTATAGAAGATAGCACGTGCAAACCACTTTTTTCTGAGAGATCATTTTATTCTCTATTATATAACATAAAATGTTTGTTGTACTTCAATAACAACAATGATAACAATAATTTCATTAAATGCTCTGCTGAACTGATAAAAAACAATTGACCAGTATTAATTCGTACGGTGCTTGAAATATGTACATACAATATGATTTTTTAAGAATTAATATTGGGTAACATCGCCTTTTGCCTTTACAACACATTTACAACGCTTTGGTATAGATTTTAATAAATTCTGGCATTATTCGGTTGAGATAGAGTCCCACATCTCCTGCTATTTTGTTTTTAAATCAGAGAGGGTTCTTTTCGGCTCATTTTTTAGATTTATTTTTATTATCCCCCATATATTTTCGATTGGGCTTAGGTCCGGACTATTTGATGGCGAATCTAAAACTCCAATTTCCTTATTCTGCAACTATGCTTTAGTTTTTTTGGCAGTATGAGATGATGCTCCATCTTATTGAAAGGGGTATTCACCACAGTCACCCAGTTTTGGTATTGATGGCAGCAGACTTTCTTCTAAAATGGTGATGTATTTTTCTGAGTTGACCATCCCATCAATAAAAAGCAATTGGCCTACGCCTTTGGCAGACATACAACCCCAGACCATTACGCTCGCTGGGACACTCACATCAAATTTAGCTTCATCGCTAAATATGATGGAATTCCATCGCCTTTGAGTCCAACTCATCCGTTTCCTACACCATTGTAAACGCTTCTTCTTTTGGCGAAGCGTAAGCAATGGTTTTTCCTTGGCATAAGAGTAATTTAAGATATTAAGTTTAAAGCATAGATAATCCCTATACATACTTATAGAACTTGTATCCAATATTACGCAACTGCAGGCGAGTCCACTCACGCTTAACGCTTTTCCCGATTTTCTCAGACCATTCTGATGCCAAATTTCTTAAATTTTGGAGACGATCAGCTTTTACAATTGTGGCTAGGGCTCTTTTATCACGATCTGATATTGCTGATTTTCGGCCTCTATTTGCGACTTTATTGTCAATATTGCCATTTTTCTTAAAAATTTTTATTATTCCTTGAACGGACGATTTAGCCAGATTTAATTGTTTGGCTATTTCACCAAATGACTTCCCATTTTTATAAAAATCTACAGCTAATTATTCTTATCTATTTCTACCAAACTACCAAATTTTATTGAAATCGGACTAATTTTACGAACGTATTTTACTAAGCGGTCCACAAGGCCAGAATTGGCCGTTGGCTAGTGGCGGCGCTACAGTGCTCGTGTGTTTGTAGAGTGAGCGAGATAGCACATAGTATGAAGCATGTAAAAACAATAGACATACATTTGGTTTTCGAAATTTAAAAAATTTGGTTTCACCTGGTGTATGGTACACCCAAGTCGACGAGTCGACTTACTTACTTTTTTTATTTTCTGAGCTGAGCTGAAATTCAAAATTGGTGAGTTTATTACATCTTTAAACAATTGTGCCATTTTGATCAAGACGGATGCCTATATCATATAGCTTCCATAGGAACCATCGGTGGAAAACACTGACTTTTGTCAATAACTTCGTTACTTTTGACGCAATTCTCATAAAAATGTATATTTCCCAATTTAATATATTTGTTTATAACTGTGCTAAGTTTGATCACGATATGGTGACTTATATTGAGGTGACCAAATACGACGGACGCTCTCATAGGAACGATCGGTCAAAAACAGTAAATTTTGTCAATAACTTCGTTACTTTCTACGCGATTGCTTTCAAGTTTTATGTGTCTGTTAATGACTGTGCCAAATTTGATAAAGATCGGGCGACTATATCTTATAGCTCCCATAGGAAGAATCTGCGAAAAACAGTGACTCTGATTAATAACTTCGTTTTTTCGTATGTAAGCCGTTTCGCAAATATAGACTTTAAAGAAACCCTTTAAAACGTTTTTCCACTTTGAAGACCATAGGTAAGGAAAGGAAAAAATTTTTTTTTGTTCAAGTAAACAACAGTACCCTAGACTAATAAAATTATTTTGTTTTTTTTTTTTTATTTTCATGCATAGAAAGATACTTCACTACAATTATTTAACTCGCTCTAAATTTGGCAATTAAGCTTAAAAATAGAGTAGCAAAAAAGTTAAGTCATCAAGTCAGGTTACAATGTAATGGACAAGTGTTAGATATTGCTGATATCGGTACTAAGTGGTGTTAAACTGTATGTCATACGAAGAGGAATTGGTGCAGACACTCAACAACAAAAGAAACAAAAAATAGCGCGGACAGCGTTGTCTTTAAAGATAAAAGAGCACAAGCCAATTAACAACATAAATGCAATAGATCGTACAATACTAGATACAGTGGGAAGAACGAGAAATTTTCCAAAGAAAAATTACGAAATATTAATTCTAACATCGGACAAAAAAATAAAACGGGTTTAAGAGAAATAACAACCAGACTACAAAATAAAAACCAGAGGGCCGGGGCTAACTTCGACCGCGCCAAAGTTTGTATACCCTTGCAACTTTTTTGGTAACTCTTTCCTTACCTATTAGCCATCAATGTGGAAGAACGTTTTATCTTTTGTTTGCGAAAGAATCGCCTACAGTCATAGGAAATATTGTCACCCGATCTTTATCAAATTCGGTACAGTCATTAACAGACTAAACTATCGCGTTAAAAGTAACGAAGTTATTTACAAAAGTCACTGATTTAGACCGATAGTTCTTATGGGAGCCATAAGATATAGTCGCCCGATCTTGATCAAATTTGGCACAGTCATAAACAGATATATTAAACTAACAAATGTTTAATTTGAAAGCAATCGCAAGTCACTGTTTTCGACCGATAGTTTCTATGGGAGCTATGTATATGATGTAGTCACCCGATTTTGATTAAATTTGGCACAGTAGTTTATAGGCGTAATAAACTCATTAATATTAAGTTTCACGATAATAACGAGGCGAAGCGGAATTCGCTTCTTAGGACTAGCATGCATTCGGCTCGCAAAAAACTAACAATACACATAGCGCTTAACTGCGCTGACACCTGCCCTTTTTGGGGGTTATAAAGTATTCGAAAAATTGGCAAGGGTGCCAACTTGTGAATCGCTCCCTTAAAGTTAGACGCTTCTTATGTCTTTGCGCCGTCTGGCCCGACGCTTGTGGATACCACTCAAGCCGTCATCGCGTTTGAAGCCCTAGCAGATACTCC
Organism: Drosophila tropicalis; assembly: GCF_018151085.1. NCBI lineage: Eukaryota > Metazoa > Arthropoda > Insecta > Diptera > Drosophilidae > Drosophila > Drosophila tropicalis. Next base: position 578,611 of record NW_027172360.1, on the reverse strand, counting down.
CGGGACCATAGCAGAACGCCCGATTGAGTGACGAGACAGAACTTCAGCGCCTCAAGCAGCCGCTGAGACTGAGTGCAGTAGTGTTCGGGTCCTGGCTCATTGCCCCGAGTGGCCTGGAGTTTAACGTGGCCTCGACTGCCATAAGCACCGGCTCTTTCGCCTTTGTTGGCTTTGCCTAACGTCTGTAGGAGTAGGGGCTTTGCAGATTTGACACCTGACTCCCATAAACCCCCGAAGTGAGGCGCTCTTGGCGGTATGAACGCAAATTCGCATCCGCTTCTTGATGCAAATTCCTGAACTGCGTCCACTTCGCCTTCGATCTTGCGACGAAGATCCAGCAGCTTCCTGCTCCGACCGATGTCGTCTCCGGCTGATAAACCTTTCTAAAGCCATCAGAAATGTGTTAGTAGTACTAATTTAGTACTTAAATCAGACACTAATTCCAAATGAACCGCTTTAGAAGAAAAGCAAACGAAGAGTGCAATATAAGCTTATAGAATTTCAATGCTATATTTACTGGGTAACCAAAATCTACGCCGCAAATGCTCGGCCGGGGTTGTTTAACTCTGTCTGCCGGCCAATTTCCTATTATTAATGTCAGAAGACTTGGAAACATAAGACACAAGACCTCACTGTCTGACGGCAGACTTCTAGACCGTGAATAACCCACAGCTATTCACGCAGGGTGCTCATTTAAGCTCTTTTAATATCTTCTCGAAATTCTTTATTTTGCAATATTTTAATCTTTTCGCTCTGATGGTGATGGAATCACACCATCAAACGCGTTATTACATCTACGGATGAAACGGAACACATAGCCAACGTTTAAGGATGTGACTGTATCCAATGTAGTTATTTTCGAATCCGACCAAAGGATTGTACGCTTAATTCGTACCTTTAAGATATTACTGATTAGGTGATCTGCGAAAAAGTAAGCGGCACACAGCTCAAGTCAAGGCAATGTTTTTGTCTTGAGGGGCGCTACTTTAGCTTTCGCTGTTTTGATTCCACTGAGATACGACAACCAAATGCTCTCATTGAGGCATCGGCAAATCCATGAATCTCTATCGTTAATTGAGTTTCTGTTTGGACGAATCGTAGAATATTCATTTTCTTGACATTCAATATAGATGCTTTTAATTCATTCCTTGCTGTCTCCAAATTAATTGGAATTGATTAGTCCCACTCAAGTCCCTTGAGCCACAACTCTTGCTTTAAGATTTTTCCTTCAATAACAATGTGATAGTTTTTTTCAAAAAAAAAAAAGACATGGCAAAATTCGATGATTTAACCCTATTTCGGGTGCTGCGAATCGAACTGCATCATTAGTTTTTTAAGTTATCACGATGGTTTCATACAAAATTTGTTGCTGAAGTTTTTCATCAAAGTTGCCATTTTTTCGAAAATGGTTTTTTTCATTAGCTTCTAACTTCTAAAATAATCCTTTTTTCTACAAACTTTCTTCATCAAAGAATTGAAAGTGCTACAAATGTTGGATAGACATCTAGCCTCTAAATCCGTTCGTTCCCGAGCTTTGTGACGAAATGTAAATAAAATAGAATCGTGATCCAATTTTTTTTAGGTTTTCTTTCTCGCATTTTGCTAAAATTGAAATTTTTCCATTCGAAGCTTGATCATAGTATGAGAATTTATTTTGCTCAATGGCAGCAGAAGAGACACCAGAACTACATATCTAATTTACGAATTATAATATAACCATTTAATTAAGCTGAATTTTTTTTTTAGATATGTTAACAAAATTAAACTAACTGTATTTCTTTAGTTTTTGAAAAATATTTATTTACCATGACTTGATAATCAATTTTCTTGACGCCAGCGGAATGAAGTAGTGTGTGGATGATTGGAAATTTTACTGTCGGTTTCTGACATGTATGTATATCCGAATGAAAGATATTCATCCATTAATACTAAGTACATGTTTCTTAATTTGACATTTTTCGACAATCTTTTTCGAGCGACATAATTTAGCAACTTGAAATGAAAGCCCTAATGCATTGGGGCTCGATTAAAACGGCAGCTTCACCTGAAAACGACCAGACGGTAAAATTTTCATATTATCAGCAGAATGTTTTGGCACAGCTTGAGCTCGAGCTCTCGAGCAAAGCTCAAAAATCACGTTCCTCGGAGCCGTCACATGTATAACATGTGAGGTGAAAGGTCGGTCGTCTTGTCAAGGTGGTGGTAACTGTCGACCACTGTTGACTGTGTATATGTGCAGCAACGTATGATGCGAATTGTTGCATACACGACACTTTTGCGTTGCACTTAGCAACAGTGTGCCACTTCCGAAAACATATTATTCGTTGTTTGAAATATTTTTTGCTCTTTTGCCAAGAAAGATTCAAGTTCAAGCAGACTTCCATTTAAAAATAGGTTTAATAGTTGACAAGTCGAAGTGGGGAGATTGTGGAACTTCAAACAATGGAAATTCAGCAAGTGATTTTTTTAGCAATACCAAATTGTTTGCTGAAATAACGGAGTTGGATGAAAAGGTTTCGATCAGGTGTTCAAAACTTCTGCAGAACATGGCTTCTGGGTATAAAACTAATGTATAAAATTTTAAAAATATCCACTTGACACCGCAAAAGACTTTGTATACCTGTTACTACTTCCACCGTCTATCCATAAAGTTTTAATTCATGCTCCGAACATAATTAAATATGCTCTAGTTTAAATAGGAGAATTGTCAGAAGAAGCTTCGGAGTCCAAAAAGAAAGATATTAAGGGGGGGGTTCCTACATTGTTGGTCCGAAAAAACGCTGTTAAGTAATATTATATATATTATGTCCGGAGCATGAATTAAAACTTTATGACTTAAAACGGTAGGACTTCCATGAGGACGAAATGGGAATGCCATTGTTGAATACCTCCGCCCTCCCCGTTTTCAGAAATCGGCAAACTTGGCGAAAATAGTAGTCCGATTTTAATGAAACTTGGGGTGTGTGTTAAATATGTTATTTAACATGTTTTCTGTGAAGTTGGTTGAAATTGTCTAACGAGATTTTTGAATTAAAACTCTTTTTCAACCCACCTTTTTCTCAAAGTATTTATGAAAAAATTATACTATTTAATTGTTATTCTTAGTAGTATTTAACACTAACTGGAAATAATAATTTATTTTAAGGAACCACACGCACTCGCAGTCGGAACTTAACTAACTTCGCAAATGTATACTGACGCTCACACAAGCGACAAAGTTGAAACAGAGCATTTTCGTGAAAGTCCCGTTTTCAGTATCGAATTCAGATTTATACATACACATGTGACTTTTGCGTGTGCATATGTATGTATGAAAGTATTTACATTTTCAACACGTCACCTTAAAAGTTACATTAAAATTCTAAAAAATATTAATATATTCACTGACGAGCTTGTGCAATTCCCGTTTTACACCCTTGCAGAGGGTCAGATGGGGTGGAAAGCTATTGAAATTTTTTTTTTTTTTTTAAATTTTTAGCACTTGAAGAATGTTGTGTACAGGCAAAGATATAGATCTTCACCTTATTGGTCTTCAATAAAGCTGTTCGAGTAAGAAACTTAAGTTGTTTTTCTGACAAAATGCATTTTCCAAGTCGTTTTCAAATTTTTCACGAAAATTTACACGTACATATATAAGCACGTCAGAACAAAGCGTTTTAATTTTTAATATTTTTTTAATTAACAATTAGTCCAAAAACCCAGATAAAAATAAAACATGAAGGTTGCAGCTTCGACCTCGTCAAAGTTTGTATACCCTTGCAAGTTTTTGTTCCTCATTTCTTACCTGTAGCCGTCAAAGCGGATAAACGTTTTATCTAAAAAGCACAATGTTTGAGAAAGAACGGCCTACACTCTTAGCATATCAAATAACGAAGTTATTGATCAAAGTTACTGTTTTCCATCGATCGTTTCTATCGGAGCTATATCATATAGTCACCCGATCTTTATCAAATTTGGCACAGTCGCTTGTCTCGTCGTGCTGATCAAGAATATATATACTTTATATGGTCGGAGATGCTTCCTTCAATACGATGCACACTTCTGACCAAAACTAAAATCCTCTTTGCAAGGGTAAAAAAAATTTTTCCCGAAAAAAAGGATGTTTTTTAGCTTTTAGAATCATGTTCAGCAGATGCGCTGCCACGGAACGAAACATATATGTATGTACAGTATTTAAAATAATAGATTATTCATATCTTCACAAAAAATGGTTTGTTTTCTATAATGTTATATCCCAATTTATTTCGGTCACTCATCGTGTCCGCACTCTGGGACGTGGATCTTCACACTCACAATTTTCAAAATAATTGTTTTTCTTTTATTAGCTGCCTCTTTTGCTTCAGCAACAATCAGTACATCATAAATGTAGATGACAGCATATGAGTATGCCAGCTCTAATAGTGCTCTTACAATTGCTCGCTGGAAAACAAACAACAGCAAAGAATTCATATTGGCCTTCAATGGATTCAACCTCATTAGGGACTTGATCAAATCCAGTGGCTATTAACTAGAAATGTATCTTCCACAACGTAGCTTAGCAATTTGATAGGAAATATAGGTACAATATGTACTTTTTCTTTACTAACATTATTGGACTTGCGAATACTGCTTAGCGAGAACTGCTTAGACAAATTATATGTGATTCTATCATCTGTTGTATTTTAATTCTTACAGTTTGCTTTTTGCCTTTACTTAGTTTATATGGACGCCTTTCTAATATTTTTTTGTTTAATAAACGAATCTTTAATGCACCGTAGTACTAAGCGTATTTCGCATTTCATATATGAAGCTACCTGAGAAGTCATTAAAAATATTTTTATTATTTTTATATCACCGGTAGAGCACAAACATCCACACGCTTATCTTCGTTGCCAATGGACGTAGTTGAACCCTTCGTACGATGTGGCCAAAATTACCACACCTGGAGCAATTAACACTTGGTCGACCAGCTGTAGTTTTTCCAAAAGAAGGATTTGCCCTTGGTTTTTTATTGGCATCTGATTTTCGCTTACGGCACTTCTCTATTTTATTCCCGAGCTTGCCCCAATAATGGCATTTATGGTCTAGGCCATTGTCTGATCTAAAACACTCGGTTCGCTTTCCAAATGCGTATGCCTTTAGCTGCTGCTGCGTTTCAGTGCGCGTCGTTATCGTTGTAGTATAAAGAAGGCGCTGCAGAGTAAGCAAGGCAGACGTGTGTCGATCTCCTCTGTGTGGAGCCATCACTAACGGTACCACTATTTCCTCGGTGAACATAGATTTCCATTTCGTCATCAACGAGGTCCCAAGCCGGTTGCAGTACACAGACAACTATTTTATTTAGTTTTAAAGCGTGCAGCAGTTTTCTTTTCTCTTTAATATCTTAACGATTAATGATTCAATTGAAAATTTAATGAGATATAGGCAATCTCCGGCGGGACCTCGAAAAAAAGTGGTTTGCGATGAACATCATAACTGGTCACAAAATCATCGGAAATGAAAAAATCAAAATGCATTAGTTAAAGGACAAAAATCCCCAGGTAACGCTGTCGAGTTTTTATTTTTTTAAAATTTTTTTCGATTGTTACAGGCACTTAAAAACCCCGAATTTCGCCCAAAGAACCGAGTTATTTGTTGTAGTAAAAATAATAAATATTAAAAAAAAACTTGACAGCGTTGCCTGAAGAATTTAGTGAAGAAGTACTGAGCTAAATTTCAAAACAATTTGTTCAGTAGATTTTGCAGGATCGTGTTCACCAACTTTGAAAATAGCAAATTATAGGAGAACGCTTTAAAGTTTGGGACACCCAAAAATCTAGTACAAAACGGTCGGCCGACCTGCGTTCAACTGCCCATAACTTCAGATGTTTTACTTGGATCGATCTAAAATTTCAACACACTATTCTTAAGATGTTGTGCATTCAAAAAAAAAAAAAAAAAATTTTTTTATACTATACCCTCCCCTTAACATTGAGTACTCTAAAGATAATGTTATTTACATAAATTTCTGACATAAACCTTAGTGAAAGAAGTAAATGATGTGCATTGTAATTATACCCTTGCAAAAAGGGTATATTAATTTTGGTCAGAAGTGTGCAACGCGTAGAAGGAAGCATCTCCGGCCATATACAGTATATATATTCTTGGTCATCACGACGAGACGAGTTCATACAGCCGTGTCCGTCCGTCTGGATCAACGGAAACTCCTCCTAGTCCGTAAGAGCTAAATATGTAGAATTTTACATGTAGGCTTTTATATATTGCACAGTTTGCATATCTCGGATTCCGCTGGATAGGACCACTATATCATATGGCTCCTACACAAACGGCAAAGTCACGAGCAGTGACGTTTCTCAACAACTTTTTATTTTCTTAGTTATTTTCGTAAAATTGAATATTGAATAAAAGACTGTGCCAAATTTGATCAAGATCGGATGACTATATCACATAGCTCCCATAGAAAAGATCGGTCGAAAACAGTGACTTTTGTAAATAACTTTTTTACTTTATACGTAAGTGTCATAAAAATTTATATATCTCAATTTGACATAGCTATTAATGACTGCGCTGTTTGATCAATACCGGATAACTATATCAAAAAGCCCCCATAGAAACAATTAATGAAATTGAATTGTGACTTTGATCAGTAATTTCGTTATTTGTCATGCTAAGATTGTAGGACGTTCTTTCGCAAACATTATACTTTTTAGATAAAACGATTTTCCACTTTAAATATGTTAGGTATGGAAAGAGTAGCAAAAAACTTGCAAGGGTATACAAGCTTTGACACGGCCGAAGTTAGCCCTGGCACTATAGTTTTTTTTTTTTAGAAGTTCTGTAGGCACATAATATTAGTCAGTAACACTAACGTTTTTTTTTTAGGTGAATTTTCGGAAACGTCGGATTCGGAATTTTCTGATGAAAATGTTGCTGAAGACGTTGATAAGATTGGGAATCGATCCTCTGTTATTGACTTCGAACTCAATTTGGAAATTTTTGGTGTTTTAGAAGAGCGAAAGCAATATTTAATAAGTAAAGTTAAACCATATTCAGCTTCAGGAGAAAATAGCCACACATCACACCAAATAAAGACTTACATAGATTATAATAACGCACAGCTAATTGCACAATATTTAGCCACTAAAAGACCATTCAGTCAGTCGTTTGATGGATGCTTAAAAAAGATAATTTTGGTCGTGAAGTAAGTATGAGTTTCTTTTTCAGTTATCTTAATAAATAAATATTTTAAACAACAGCGAGCCATCCATAGCTATACGAACACGTGCAATGAAATGCTTAGCCAATATAGTTGAAGTTGATCCGTTCGTGCTTAAACGAAAGGACATGCAAATGGGCGTTAATCAAAAATTTTTAGATACGGCAATTTCCGTACGAGAGGCTGCTGTGGATTTAGTTGGAAAGTTTGTACTTAGCAATCACGAATTAATTGATCAGTATTATGATATGCTGTCAACTCGAATATTGGTAAGTTTTGAATCCCACATGCCTTTTAAGCAATTATAGATAATTTATTTTAGGACACTGGTGTTTCTGTGAGGAAAAGAGTCATAAAAATATTGCGTGATATTTGTATCGAGTATCCAGATTTCGATAAAATTCCTGAAATATGTGTGAAAATGATACGTCGCGTCAACGACGAGGAAGGCATTCAAAAACTTGTCACTGAGGTCTTTATGAAAATGTGGTTTACACCGTGCATTAAGAATGATAAGGTAGGTGTAAGAAAAATACATATTCAAGTTAAATTGATTTATCTATGGGAATTTATCTCAAATCAGCTTGGAATTCAGCGAAAAATTAATCAAATAATAGACGTAGTAAACACAGCTCACGACACTGGCACAACATGGTTGGAGGGTCTTTTAATGAGTGTTTGTATACTTTTTTAGATTGTCTCTTATCAATTGAAAATAACTTTTTACAAACAATTGTCTTACCTTTTAATGTAGATTTTTAAACCAAAAGAAAGTGTGCTAAAACCAGATGGAAGTGTGCAAGATCCCATTAAAAAAAATACAGAGCCCCCTGCTGAAATTGTGTTAGCGTGCCAACAATTGGCAGATGGCCTTGTAGACCGGCTAATTGAGTTGGAGGACACAGATAACGTACGAATGCTCGGATGTATAACAACTCTTCATTTGTTGGCTAAAGTACGACCACAACTTTTAGTACGACACGCAATAACCATAGAGCCCTATTTAAACATAAAGTGCCATTCAGGAACTGCTGCGAAATTCATATGCGCAGTAGCGGATATTTTGGAAAAAGTTGTACCATTGGTTAACAATGCCAGCGAGTCATTTTTAGCGTCCTTAGAAGAACATTTAATGTTACTGGTGGTATCTCGGAATCAAGCCGAAGTAACTAGTTGTGTTTCCTGTTTGGGCGCCGTTGTTAATAAGATTACAAAAAACTTTAAGTTAATTCGTGATTGTTTTCAAAAGTATGATCCAGCCAGCTAGTGTTGAATTATTTTTAAAACTTACTTGTTTCCCTACAGGTTTTACAAAATTCTGGATGTGTCTCGAAATCAAGTGATCCTAAACAATTACAGTGTTGATAACATATACACTCCAAGTTTTCGAAGAAGTCTTTTCACAATTGGCATTCTGATGCGGTACTTTGACTTCAAAACGCCAATCGCTTTAGGTGAATAAACAAAAATATCGATTTTGAACTTTTATTAAGAATCTCCAACCATCAGGTGAAACTAATGCTGGACTTCCCTTATCGATATGTGATGACGTCTTTGAGTGTTTAATGTTTTTTTGTGGTTGTTCAAATCAGGAAATTCGAAAACAGTCCCTTATTTCTCTTGGGTCTTTCTGTGTTATGAATGACGATTATCTTAAAAGAAGCGAGTTAAAAAAGTTTTACTGTGACTTGTTGAGCTCAACTACAAATAATGCCGCGATAAAGATAATCTGTATGCGTAATATTTGGATTTATTTAACAGAGTCAGAAATGTTTATGCATAATAAGGAGAAAGAATGTTAGTGTGATAATTTGCATCTATCCTTCAGTGTATAAATTTCTGGATTATATTTCTAGGGGAAAAACAATCGAAGCATGAAGACCTAAAAGAAATGAACGATGTTTCGTCTGGCATGGCAAGTTGCATAATTCAACTCTACCTCGAAGAGATACTTGAATGTTTTCTTAATCGTGATGACTCAGTGCGGCTATGGGCTGTTAAGGTAGTTCAAATCGTGTTGCGTCAAGGTTTAGTACATCCTGTTAGAATGGTACCATTCTTAATATGTTTGAGTACCGATTCCAAGATTGAGGTACGTATTGTATACACTTTAATTATAAATATGTAGCTTGATAATCGAAAAATTAAATTTTCGAATCTTTGGCGAATAAGATGTAATCAAAACCGTTCATTTGAAATTGTCTAAATTACGAGAGCCCTCGATATTATAAGTGGTCTCATGACGTGTGACAGAAAGGACCTTTATTAATCTCGTCATCACTTTGGACGCGATTGCCTTAAAAAGTAATATTTGTATGTTAAATTTAGCTATTAACGGCTGTGACAAATTTGATCAAGATAAGAAACTATATTAAAAACCTATCATAAGAATGGTAGGTTGAAAAATAATTAATAACTAGGTTAATAACTTATATTATTCTATCATTGTTGCAATTTGGATCAAAATATGCTCTGCTCTCTCCCCCAGAATTAACGTAAAACTGAGTTTCTTTAATACTATAACAGCCAGCGCCATTTCGAATTAGATAAAACGTTGTTCCGCTTTAACTATTGGAGCGAAGGAAAGAGTAACAGAGAAATTCGCCAAGGTACACAAACTACGGTACCGCCAAAGATAGGTCTCGGCTCTCTGATTTTAAAGTCTTTTATGGGTGTAATGTAATGTTATGTTTAGTCTAGTCCAACTGTCGCGTGGACGAAGAATACACACACTTTCAATGGTCGGAGATGCTTTTTTCTATAAGTTGCGCACTTTTGACTGATTTTTTTGATACAATGGTTAAAAAAAACTATTTTGATATTTCTTTAGAGTGCTAATATCATCTCAAAGATCAGAATCGATCTGTCATTATACCTAGATTCCAATAATATTGAAGTTATTCCGTTATTGGATCACGGCGAGACACTGATAGAATTAACTTCGGACCTTCATGCACTTACCTGGCTTTCATTCAAAATGTGCAGAGCTCACATAGACGATAACCAAAACTGAATGCAAGACATTGACATTTGATTCAATGCAAGCAGCTGCAGCAACAATGTCTACGTGTCTGGAGTGCTAATATCATCTCAAAGATCAGAATCGATCTGTCATTATACCTAGATTCCAATAATATTGAAGTTATTCTTTGGAAATTTAAAATTATTCGTCATGTGTTACTAGTTAGCTATTTGAGTTAAATAATTTGGATATGGATTTACTACAATCGCTTAACATCTGAACTACGAACAGCACTCGATAGGGGTTCAGCCTGATCGGATCACTATTCAAACAATATGACTAATTTAATAGGTCCCTTAGGAACAATTTCATCAAAATCGGATAACTTAAATAATTAAGCTATATAAATAGCTGTTATGTAAACAAACGATACAATAGCATTTACAGTGGCGAGCACATGTGGATACATGTTTTGATACTGTTACTTTGAGTGGCTGTAAAACCCACATAAATGCATTAATCGAACCCAAATTTTCAACAAAAATTCATTAATAATATATAAAACGAAAAACAAGAATTTTTTTTAATTATCCTTTCTATTTTTTTCTTTTTCATCTGGGCAGCTGCCCATATACCTTGCGTGATCACGACATGTAAAACCATCCGCTTTGTTCGTGTTAACGTCAGACTAAAAAACAAAGGATGTGGTTTACCAAAGATCACTTCAATGAAACGTATAACGCTCCGATTCAGTATTCACTTTGGTTTCGCTTTCATTTCTTACTTAGAGAAATTCAACTAAATTACACTTCATATTCGTAATCAAAAATATCAAAGAAGATAACTTTTTATAAGCTAAGTTTTTATACCCTTGCAGTCCTTGGCAATGACATTTTTACTTTTTGATATTTCTTTCCCTGCACCTCAATTCATCAATACACAAACAAAACATTATTACTCTTTTTACTAAAATTTTTTTCTTCTTCCATCATTTCCTAAGCAAAGCACGGCACGCATACACATACAGTTTATGTACGTAGTAGGCAGCAAGCAGCGCTGCCGGCAGCGATTAAACCGATTTAAATAAATTGCCAAATTTTGAAATCTGAGTTTTTATAGCCAATACTCCAATTTTTATGAAAATGTTTCTTCCAGAGCTACAGCTGTAAAAGCTCTGAAAAAGTTCCGTTAATTTCACTAATTATTTGGTCGTTTTTCACATTTTTGTGCTTATCCCCACAAATTTGGCTGTTCACAAAAATAGCAGTGTTTCGATTAGTTAAAAGGGTACATATCTGCCAGTATTAAGCTTAATTTATTAGATAATTATGTTCTAGTACTGTTTGCGACAACTAACGCTAAAATGTTTATGATGGTAGGAAGAGGAACGCATTGCTATGCTGAGAAGACGTTGTGGATCCAAAACCTTGAAAAAACAAGGTAAAACTTTAAAAAAAATCCAAATTTTAGTTGGATGTTCTGCAAAGATGGTGTCTGCTGCCCTAGGCTTCCAAAAAAAATTCTCGGGCAGACGACCGTAGTGTAGTTTTGTTTGGTGGTGCAGGTTATAAACAGTGTACGTCGCCCAGAATATACAGAGTATACCACCCAAACCACACGCAAACAGCGGTTAGACTATAGGGAATGATGTGGACTTGTTTCTCAAATATTGGACTTAGTCCTATTCTTAAGATTGATGGGAGTACGGATCGAAATGTCTACATGAACATCATGAAGAAGGTTATATATCATATGGAATATGTCCATAATATGGACATATCACCGGTATTATGACCCAAAACATAGGAGCAATCTCAAATAAATTGTTTTTAATTCGAAAGAATAATGTAATACCAGGGCCAGCTCAGGTGCAGGATTGGTAACCCATTGAAAATGTATGGGGTAACATTCAGAGAAGTGTCACAAAACAAAAACCGTCCAATACAACTCAACTCTGTGAAGTTATCCAAGAAACATGGCAGCAGATCCCAGTTCAGCTTTGCAGGATTCGGTGCGGCGCAGGTGCCAAGTAAATATTGCCAATAAGTGGTTCACAACAAAGTATTAAATTCTAAGAACCAAAGGTGACCTGAATTTGAAGTTTCAAATAATTTGGAAACGAGAGATTTTAATTCTTATCTGTCACTGCAATTTTTATGAACAGCTCAAAATGCCCTTTTGTTTAATATTTTGCTCATTTCTAAAAATTGAGGCTTTTTGTTCAGTCCAAAATGGCAGTAATTTTGTTCTATATAAATAAAGATTATGAATTTAAAAAATATTGGTGCAATTATTGTCTTTTTAATATGATTTAACAACTTTGAAGTCAAAGCTTAAGGGCACTGCTATTTTCGTGAACACAGTTGTATATGATATAGTGGTCCAATCCTAACAAATTTTTATACTTACCAGGGTAATAAAAAGCCCCAAAATAAATTTCATCGCGATAGCTCTTAAGATGGCTTAGTAAAACGCATACGCACCGACGGACGGACGGACAGACGGACATGGCTATATCAACTCAGCTTCTCATGCTGATCACGAATATATATATTTTATGTTGTCGGAAACGTCTCATTCTGTGCGTTACAAGCATCTGACCAATTTTATAATACCCCCTGCAAGGGTATAGTGAATGCTGTAAAATGCAATACAAATTTTCCCTTTTAACTAAAAAACAAGAAAAAATTATTTTTATACCCTTGCAAAAAGGGTATATTAATTTTGGTCAGAAGTGTGCAACGCATAGAACGAAGCATCTCCGACCATACAAAGTATATATTTTCTTGATCAGCACGACGAGACGAGTTCAAATAGCCATGTCCGTCCGTCCGTCTGGATCAACGCAAACTCCTCCTAGACCGTAAGAGCTACAGAGCTGAAATTTTGCACGTAGGCTTGTATATACTGCAGGCGTTGTATATCTCGGATTCAGCCGGATCGAACCACTATATCATATAGCTCCCATACAAACGCCAAAGTCACGAACAGTGACTTTTCTCAATAACTTCGTTATTTTCTATGTTATTATCGAAACTTAATATTAGAGAGTTTATTACGCCTATAAATAACTGTGCCAAGTTTGATCAAGATCGGGTGACTATATCATATAGCTCCCATAGGAACGATCGGTCGAAAACAGTGACTTTTGTTAATAACTTCGTTACTTTTAACGCGATTGCTCTAAAATTAAACATGCTAGTTTAATATATCTGTTAATGACTGTGCCAAATTTGATCAAGATCGGGCGACTATATCATATAGCTCCCATAGGAACGATCGGGCGAAAACAGTGACTTTGATCAATATCTTCGTTATTTCCTATGATTGTAGGCGATTCTTTCGCAAACATAAGCCTTTTTAGATAAAACGTTCTTCCACATTGATGGCTAATAGGTAAGGAAGTAGTTACCAAAAAATTTGCAAGGATATACAAACTTTGACGCGGTCGAAGTTAGCCCCGGCCCTCTGGTTTTTTAGTAATTTTGCCTTCTCTATGGTAGTCAACGAGAAAAAATGTTTTAAATAAAAACATTTGCCCTCAGAAGATTAACCTGCCCTGCACTAACATTCAACAATAAAACAATTCCGAATGCTAGCCATACCACGTCACGATAGACAGAAGATTAAATTGGAAAAAAGCATGTTCAAAAAACCAATAAGCAAATGTACCAGAAAACTCAGAATGCTGGACTGGATGCTTAGAGTGTCCAACACGTTGTCACTCGCAAATAAAGTAAAAATTTACACGGCGATAGTGGTACCAACATTCACGAATGGCCTTCCTATTTGGGGCTCTGCAGCCACATCTACTGAACAATGCGCTTCGGCGCATTACAGGAGCAGAATGGTACGTGTGAAAGTAAATTCTCCACCACGACCTGGGCCTACCCACGGTGGTCCGATCCGGCTGAATCCGAGATATACAACCCCTGCAGTATATACAAGCCTATGTGCAATTTCAGCTCTGTAGCTCTTACGGTCTAGGAGTAGTTTGCGTTGGTCCAGACGGACGTACGGACGGACGGGCGGACATGGCTATTTGAACTCGTCTCGTCGTGCTGATCAAGAATATAAATACTTTGTATGGTCGGAGATGCTTCGTTCTATGCGTTGCACACTTCTGACCAAAATTAATATATGTACCCATTTGCAAGGGTATAAAAATATTAAAAAGCTAATTACGGCTGCCGAAGTTTATATACCCTTGCAGACCTTGGCCATAATATTTTTACAAGTTCCGAACTCTTTCTGTAACTCAATTCATCACTGCACAAAAAAAATATCATTTAAAATATCATGCTGAGACGGGCACGCATACACATACAGTTTTGCGTCTGTGTGTGTATGCGTGTGCTCGCTTAGCTACTCTGTGGATTTCAGGCAATGATGTAGCAGGCTGGCTGCAGCGCTGTCTATTTATATTGACTGTAATTTGTGTTCTATTTCTCCAATCTGAATGAAATTTCGGGATCTGATGTTTTATCTCCAAGACTATCATATTAGTAAATTTCATAGATATTCCAATTTTTTCACCTATGTTTTATTTAGAACTATATGATATAGTCGTCCGATCCTGTCAATTTTCATACTTTATCTGCTCCGGGCTATAAGTAGCTCAAATACCAAGTTTTATCTTGACACCTCTTAAGATAGCGGCTTCTCACTTTGGTGCTGATTTCCAACTCTAAAAAGCAGATGAGCTACGATTGTTTTATATGTAGATATCAAGCAGTTGCTCATAGGCGAACTCAACCATAGCTACAATATACGTGATTTATACACATCGAAGCAATGTGGAGCAAAAAAGCTTTTTAAAATTAGTTTATATACATTTTGCATTGTAATGACATACATCCAGCGACAAAAAAAAAAAGCCGCACTCTGCCGTTTGCCAAATTGGTGCGTTCTTTGCTCAAAAGTTCATCTAAATATCAATGCATTCATTAATTTAAACTTTTTTTCGATTAATCAATCAATTCCACATAAATTTTTTAAAATTTGATTTTTATACGTTTTTATCCAATTATAAAAAACAATTTTTCTGAAATCACACAAATTAATTGATTTTTCAGTAAGTTGAAAAAGGAAAAACATGTTTAAGTAAAATAACAAACAATTTTCAACAAAGGCAAATTTTTTCATATTAATTAAACTATCTGCTGTTAATATAAATTATAATATAATCCAAAATATTCCATTTTGAACTTTAAATTAATTAATGATGGCTTTTGCTTTCGTATTTTGGCACTCATAAGGGCCCAGAAATTTTTAATAGGATTGAGGTCAGGACTGTTCCCTGGTCAATCTAAGGACTAATACCTAATTCTTTCTTCAAAATTGTTATCTGTGGTTGGCGGATAGTTAAAGTTTATTAAAAAATGATCTGAATGACTAAGTCTTTAAAAACCACTTACACAGCCCGCCCGATGACAAGGTGCAGAATCGTCCTGGAATATGGGCTCTTTTTCTCGTTCAATAATGGACTCAATGCTAGGCACAAGTCCACTTAGAATGATTTCTTTGTACTTTTCTGCATTCACCATCGCTTGTAGCATAATAAGTGATTCTGTTTTGTATTTGGAAATGCATCCCCATATCATAACATAAGGCGAATGTTTAACAGTGGCAACACAGCAGTTATCCGAATATCGCTCTCCGTTTCTGCGCCGAACTTTCAAGTACACATCGGGTCCAATAAGATTATATTTGGACTCATCAGAAAATATAATCCGTGACCATTGAAATTGATCTCTATTTTCCTTATTTTTCGCCCAGTTTCAGCAAGCAGTCTTCATTTTCTGGTTGAGAAGAGGTTTTTTGGCTGGTGTCCTTGCTATTAAAGCCATCTCCTTGGGCCGACGTTGAATAGTCCGAGCCGAAATTTCTTTTCCAAATCGTTGATGCACTTCAGATGCAATTTCT
This sequence comes from Drosophila tropicalis, assembly GCF_018151085.1. Taxonomy (NCBI): domain Eukaryota; kingdom Metazoa; phylum Arthropoda; class Insecta; order Diptera; family Drosophilidae; genus Drosophila; species Drosophila tropicalis. The sequence continues at coordinate 562,529 of NW_027172360.1, read as the reverse complement.
ACATTTTTGAAGCGATTCTGGAGGCTCGTTCTCATAATAACGCGTTCATTTGTGCATTTTTTTTCTGCCTGATCCATTCGTCTTCTCCAATTCCTCCGTCTCAAGATATTTTTTCAAAAAGCGTCGCACTGAACTTTCATTAAAATTAGTTTTATCTGCTATTTCACGATTCGACACGTTTTGTTGAGCCAAAGCGATAATTTTGGCCTTTTTAGTGAGGGTCATCTGCTTTCCTTTAACCATAATGTTTAATGTTCACCAAGTTAAATCTCCGCAAAATGAAATTTAAGCAACCGACAAGTCCAAAATTATGCAAAAAGTGATGAAAACAATCGAGGGGACTCCCCAAAATAAAAGTTAAGCGAATAGAATACAATTTGGGGAAACGCCGAGCTAGTGAAGGCAAAAGTGGCAAAATGCTGGGTGTATAATTACTTTTTGGCACAACTTGGCACAAAATTAATTCTAATCCACAACAGACGGGTTAGCAGGTTAACTTTTTTCCACTTTAGAACAATACAATTAAACGAACACAAAAACCACATTAACAAACATGAACGAAATCTTTTTTAATACAAATATTCTACATACCTTGGGATTTCTTTTCCATAATTTTATTGTAAACTGTTTAAACCACAATGATTTTGGCACGCTCTCAAGTAACCAAACATTACTATTAAAATTTTATTATTAAAATAGGTTTACTTTCTATAAAAAGTTTGAATTTTCGTCGAAAAATCGGCTCGCTGGCCCAATGTGCATTGGCTAAAAAGTTAAACGAATTAGAAAAAAACGATTAAAGTATTGTATTTCATTTCGTGAGCAATCGAGATCAGTTACATACACGTAGAACAAGAAGTTTCTGCGGAACGAAACTTTCAAAAACAACCCGATGAATTAATGTTTTCGACAAACGAGTCAGCAATTGTAACACATATTATAAACGTGACTAAAACATCAAATCAGATATATGTGAATTTATTTCAGTTAACGGAAACGAAAAAACTCTGATTCGAAGATCCTGTGCCGAAAACGTAGGTGTTTTGCAACGATGTGCAATAAAACTAAACGGATTTGGGAGAGGAAAACTCTTCTGTAACCAGAAACTAAATGCAAAGATCGTCGTTGACAAGATAGGTCACGAAGTCGAAATTCTTGTAGTGGAAAATGACCTGGATTTATTGGGTAAGGATATACCATGTCGATATGGCAATAAACTAATAATTTACAAAAATAAGTGTTTTGATGAAAACACGCAAAATAGAAACGCCACAAAATCGAACAGATACCGAAAGCGGGAAAATGGAAGAATTAATGCTGTTTTTTTTCGCGCAGAAGACCAACGAATTAGGTAAATGCCCACTCAGACCTATTGTTACGAATATCATATCTGAGCTACTGGAAAACAACATAATTTGTATTTCATAAAATACTGCTACGTCTCAGCAGTACGGTAATGTGGCTATATCTCAGCAACTCGGTAACACTGCTTCGTCTCAGCAGTGCGGTAATGTTGCCATGTTTCAGCAACTCTGTAACACTGGTACGTAACATCTCGGTCAGCAGTACGATCAAGTCGATACTGTAACGTAGACGGCCTGAAGAAAAGAGACAAAAAAAAAAAGACGCAAAAAATCATGTTGACTCCTCAGACAAAGAAGAGAGTTGCGAAACCGGCAATAAAAAGAGAGATAACAGATATTAAATCTTAAACAATAAGTATGAGCGAGAAAGCTGAACACAACGCCGATTCCAATTCAAAGTGAGAAGACAGAAGAACTAAAAGTGTGTCCGAATGAATTTCATATGGAGAAAGCTGGACAGTCTGGACAGGCAAAAAAGGAACAAATAATACAGCTGCTGCGCATAAAAGTCCTTTTTGATGAAAATTTCTGCGGACAATTTTAGAAAAATTGTGGGCGAATATGATGAAAAATCTATTCAAGTGGAAAAGTGGCTGGAAATATTTAAAAGAAATGCCGAAGCTTATGATCTTAGATATTGAGATCTTGAGAAGCAGAAATATTGCTATACCAGAGCTAAAATGAGTGGTGCAGCCCAACTGTTTCTAGAATCTGAGAATATTTGCAATTATGAAGAACTTTAAAGCGCCCTAGTGGATGAATTTGCATGCAACTACAATAGTGCTGCCATTCATCAGCTGTTGCAAGAAAGAAAGAGAATGAACAGCAAAACACTGCATGAGTACTTACTTAAAAAGAAACAGCTAGCTACATTTCTTTATATTCAAGATACCGCTGTTATAAGCCACGTTGTCAATGGTCTGGATATAAAAAATGAGTATAAGTTTGCAATGTATCATTTATTTATTTATTTATTTATTTATTTATTTATTTATTTATTTATTTACGTCAACTAACACAGCAGTCGACGAGAAAGCTTAAGCTAAAGACAGATAGTAATTAAATGAAGAAGGTAGCTTAGCTTTATATACAACTAAACATCCCCAGCCCGGTGGAGGTGTTTTATTTGCACAAGGTGCCAGCTATGCCCCGATTCACAGCCAATGTGGCCAGGGATGAGTTGCAGCCAATCCAAGTCCAGAATATTTTCATTGGTTTCGCTGTAGATGATTAAAAAGTATAGCGCGAAGAGAAGTGACAGAAAGATGAGGAGAGATAAGGTGAGAAAGGTTGTTAAAAGATTGGCAAAGAACACGAAGAGGTTCGTGAAGAGAGTAGTTAGTCAGACATCTACTAAGGTGAATAGGAAAAAAGTTTCTGGTCCGACGTGAGGGAACACAAAAATACAGCGTATCTAGTAAATTCGTAGAAATGACTTCGCCGTTGACTAGTTTATGGAGAAAGAGAATGCCAAAAACAAGCCTACGGTTATAAAGTGAAGGAAGATTAATAAGAAGAAGTCTGTCAGAATAAGAAGGTAGGCGAAGACCCGGGTCCCAATTTAGACCGCGTAGCGCAAACTTAAGGAATTGCTTCTGTACCGATTCAATACTACGCTGGTGAACATCATATTGCGGGTTCCACACTGGCGAGCAATATTCTAGAGTAGGGCGAACTAACGAAGTGTATAAAACCTTTGTTACATAGGGATCATCAAATTCTTTGGCCCAACGTTTAATGAAGCCGAGAAGGCTGCTAGCTCTGTTGACAATTGAAGAAATATGAACATTAAATGAAAGTTTAGGGTCAAACATAACGCCTAAGTCTTTGAATGATGGAACACAATCTAACAGAACAGACTTAATAGAGTAATGAGCTAGGAGCGGAGACAAACGACTGAAAGTCATAAAAGAACATTTAGAGGCATTAAGGTGTAATTTATTAACGTGGCACCAATCACAGAACGCATCGAGATCTGATTGCAAGTACTGTTGGAAAGAAGGATCATTATAGGAATAACAAATCTTGACGTCATCCGCAAACATGAGCACGCGTGAATGAGCCAAGGCCAAAGGCAAATCATTTATAAACAATGTAAATAATAGTGGGCCCAGATGACTGCCTTGGGGTACACCTGACGTAACTCGAACAGTTTTAGATATCGAGGAACGAAAAGACACCTTTTGGGTTCTGCCAATAAGATACGACTTTAACCAACCCAATAATTTTGGTGAAAAACCCATGATGTTAAGTTTCGCGAGAAGCAAAGAATGATCAACCGTATCAAAAGCCTTACTGAAGTCAGTATAAATAACATCAGTTTGACACTTTTTACGGAAGCCATGGTGTACTAGGGTAGTCAATTCTAAAAGGTTGGTAAGCGACGAACGACCTTTCATGAAACCATGCTGGCAAGGAGAAATAGTGGATCTGGATAGATGTTGAAGGGAAGACGTAATAATTTTCTCAAACAGTTTAGGTATTGCCGAAAGTTTGGCAATGCCACGGTAGTTGGAAACATCCGATTTGCAACCCTTTTTAAAAAGCGGAATAATAAATGACTCCTTCCAAATATCAGGAAATCTACAAGTCTCACTCGATATAAAGAATAACCGAGCTAAAGGCTTAGATAGGGAAATCGAACACATTTTAAGGATGCAACTAGGTATATCATCAGGCCCGGGAACGAAGGAAGACTTCATAGATGACAAGCTAGAGAGAATACAGTCTTCAGTAATACTGGGAAAAAACATACAATTTAAATGTGGGATTGAAAAGGGATAGGGTGTGGGATCCGAAGCAGTAGTAGAATATGTCGACTGAAAAAATTTAGCAAACAGATCTGCAATATCTAAATCATTATTAGCAGACTGATCGTTAAGTCTGAAGGTGGAAGGTAGGACATTAGAGCGTCTTTTGGAATTGACAAAGTTGTAAAATCTTTTGGGGTTATTATAAAATTCAGCCTTACAGCGAACGAGATAATTGTTGTAGCATTGAGTATTTAAAAGACAAAATTGAGATTTAGCTATACAATAATTTGCATAGTCAAGTCGCGAACCAGTTTTTTTAAATCTTTTAAAATATCTCGATTTAATGTTGCGAAGATTAGAGAGCCTACGTGTGAACCAGACTGGCGAGCTGGAGACGGTAGAGACATTCACATAAGGAACGCATTTATCAATTAGAGAATTAAGAGCAGAATAGAAAAACTTCACTGCACAATCTATATCGCAGCACTCAAATAGAAACGACCAATCAAAAGAGAAAATAAGGCTGTTAAGAAGATTGAAATTTGTTTTACGAAAACATCTACGACGAGAATTTGAAATGTTTTTAAATAAATTAGTAACGGAATTGTAAGAAATAGTAACTTCAATGGTAGGATGATAAGGATCTTCAGGTTTCACTAGTGGCTGTGTTTGCGATACAGCACTAACAGTGGGATCAGAGACAAAAACAAGATCAAGGATTCTTTTAGAACAGTTAAGAAAAGAATTCAACTGATATAGTGGACATTCAAGTAGGCTATCAAGAAAAACATGTTGAGATGAAGGAATTAAGAAAGATAGATTATCATCAACAAGCCAAGAAATATTAGGCAAGTTAAAATCACCTAAAACTATAAGAACATCACGATCTTTAAGACGACCAAAAATAGTTCGTAAAGCATCAGCATGGTGCACGTAGATCATGATATCAGAAGCTGGAGGAATATATGAACAAGAGATATATAGGCTAAAGTTAGAACATGTAACTTCGACGCAAATAAACTCAACACCTAAGGGGAGATCAATCGGCACCACACTTGAAGACAGATTCGAGTTTACAGCAATGAGTACTCCACCGCCACGACGACCAACACGATCAAGCCTATAAGAAATAAAATTATTAGAAAGAATTTCATTATCTAAAACAGTGGAGTTAAGCCAAGTTTCAGAGAAAGCTAATATGTCAGCCGAAAAGGTTTGGCTATCACAGAAAAGGTTCGACAGCTTGGTAAGAAGTCCTCTTACATTTTGATAATGAATGCAAAGACTAGACGTTATTAGTTTTTTGAAGCAGAAGATAAAGTAGGAAGGTGGACAGGCAACGGACGAGAGCGCTTATTGGGCGCAAACTCGTGTACAACTAGGCCCTCTGGCCAAAAATTAGGGTCAACCATAGCTGAGAAGTACTCATTTGGTACTGTAATTTTAAAAGAGGAGATTTCGCGAGGCCTAGAAAACTTAAACTTTTGAATTAAAACCTTAGCAGGGCAAATATTACCAATGTAAGCTGCCACAGACGACTCAGAAGTATCTGGAGCAAGCCTAGAAATAAATAATTGTTTGCGATGAGGCACTACAGTTAGTGGAGGCGGAGGAGCATTGGGATCCGCAAGTGATTGAGAGCCGGCATGATCCTGTGATTGATCAGAGTTCCCGTGAGGGATAGATTGAGGTACACCAGGGCTTGTAATGGGTACTTCAATCTGAAAAGAAGAGCATAAAGAGGGACAAGAAGATGGTGTAGGCGAAAGTAAAATCGGAGAGGAAGTAATAGAGAGAGCTGGCGACTGCTTACGAGGCAACTCAAGGGTACATTTCTTGTGCAATTTCTCAGAAGGTGGAACAAATTTGAATTGCGACAATAATTGAACGCTAGAGTCACACTCGTTTGACAGCTGTTTGGCCAGTTTGTTTAAAGAAAGAAACCTTAAACGAAGATCCCTATACATACGGCTAAAATCAAGCTGCTGGCTAGCACAAGATGGGCAAGTCCAGCGCATTAAGCCAAGCTCAGGCTTAGAAACAGACAAACCAGAAAATTTGTCGTAGTCGCGGCCATTGAGGCCAGCACATTTTAAGTGAATAAGATTATCGCAGAGCCAACAAGATATTGCTCTGTACTGATCATCAAAACGATCAGAATGTTTGCAATTAGGTAGACAACAAGCCATTGAAAAGCCGAAAGAAAGGCAAAAAAATTATATATATATAAGAATATACATATAGAAAAATTAAATTCACAGCACAAAGATAATTATTGATAAAATAATCAATAATTACAAATAAAACAAAGAGACAGCTAGAGTGCACAGCACAACAGAGAGTGCAAGAACAGTTATAAGCCGAGCTTTGAGAGGCGGCCTTACAAAAGTGATTACGCGGGAGAGAAGCTAAGCACAAGCACAAAGCAGAGAGAACAACAAAGCCACTAGCACTGATGGTATGATGGGGGCGATGAGGGGAGCAACTGCAGAAGCAATGACGAAAGAAAAAGAAAAAAAAAAAATATGTAAATGCACCAAACACTAATCACGAAAAAGAAAAAAACTGTTTTAACTGATTAATTTGGCGAATTATGGAAATAAAACACAAGGGAGTCAAGCGAACAACACCAGCGGAAGTGTAAACAAACTAAGCACAATTAAAAATTGAGAAAAAACAATAAATATTAATAAAAACTCAGGAGCTATGCAAAAACACGACCGTCACGTCAGAGAGCAGAAAGCTTTTTTGTAAGTCTTTCAAGGCTGTAAAAAAGAGTTCGATATCTATGATCGCTTAAACATATCGGAAAAAAAGGTCAATAAAGAACAAAAAAAAACCCTTTTTCAAGAAGAAGAACGAACAAAAAGCTAAAAACAAGTGCAACCAAAACGGACATATATCCCATGACTGTCCTCAGAATGCTGATAAAGTTCGTGTTATTTCCAATGGCAGTCGTTTGAAGAAAATCCTTATAAATGGTGTAGAAGTTGAATGTCTGGTAGATACAGGATCAGACGTCTCAGTGATTAAGGATATACGTATGTTGCACGGTCTAGACAATGGCACAGCGAAGCCTATTGGACAATTTACTGCAGATGTGGTCGTGGATAAGTTGAACACAAACCAAAAGTTCATAGTACTTCCGAATAGCCAGATTGATTACATTAGTTACCATGGGTCTTCAGAGGTTGTAAAGCAGTTCCCGATTCACTTGAAGATTATCCCTGACGGAGTGATCAAGCCTTTTCATCACTCACCGAGTCGCCTAGCAGCAGATGAAGCCAGTGAGGTAAAGAAACAAGTCCAGCAATGGATCGAACAAGGGATCGTTTGAAAGTCATCTTCAAATGTCGCCAATAGAGATGGAACGCTTCGTGTTTGCGTGGACTATAAAAAGCTAAACAATATGGTATTTTTTATTGTTTTCCTGTGCCGATTATAGACGAGGTGTTGGAAACGCTACAACCGGCGAAATGGTTTACCATAATGGATCTGGAAAATGGATTTTTTCCTGCATTCGTCACGGAAGAGGAGTTGTTCAAGTTCAATCAAGCGCCTTTTGGTTTTAAAAACTCTCCAGCGGCATTTATAAGGTTAATCATATTTTTCAAGAACTAGTTAACTCTGGTGTAATGCAGCTCTACATGGATGACATAATTGTGTATGCCGAGACGTTTGTATGCGAAGGACAAAGATGGTACTCGAGAGAGTTCCCCAATTTGGCTTAAAGATGAAATGGAAGAAGTGCAGTTTCATGCAGCCACGCATAAGTTCTCTTTGTCATATTATTGAAAACGGATGAATTTGGCCTGGCAAAAAGAAAACAGCAGCCGTCAGTCGATTTGCCACGCCAAATGTACGCACAAATCGCACTTCCACTGACGAACTTACTCAAGAAGGAAGCTGTTTTTAATATTGGAGAAGCAGAGCAGCAATCGCTGCAAACACTAAAGAATTTACTGGTAATGGAGACGGTGTTGCACATCTACTCAAGGGAAGCGCTAACCGAACTCCACACGGATGCATCCAAAGATGGATTTGGAGCTGTTTTGCTGCAGCAGTTTGATTGCCATCTTCATCCAGTTTATTATTGGAGCAGAAAAAGCACAGAAGCAGAGTCCAAGTCACTGACTTTGCGGCGTTTAAGCACACAACTACTAAAAGCGATGTACCAAGAGAAGTCTCGCAATGGATTTTGTATATGGAAGACTTTACTTTTAAAGCAGTTCACCGGCCGGGTGATAAGATTGTTGGTGTCAGGCTGTTTTTCCTATTACGGTGTTGGTCCTATATGCTGCATAGAAGGCATCATGGACAAGCATGTTTACTTGAAATGCTGTATCAACAGCGTTTGAGCAGCCTACTATAGGATATATATCTCCATTTAGTCGGATCGGACCAGTGTAAAGTTTATTGAATATATATTTTATTGGTGTGAAATTGAATATTGGTGAGTTTATTACACCAACAAGTGTGCCAAATTTAATCAAGATCGAAAGACTATATCTTAAAGCTCCCATACGTGGAAAACAGTGACTTTTGTCGATAACTTTATTACTTATTACGCACTTTTTCTCAGTTTTACATAGATATTTATTAAGGACTGTTCCAAATATGATCAAGAGAGTCTGACTTTATCATATAGCTCCCATAAAAACGATCGGTGAAAATAGGAAATTTGATCACTAACTTCGTAATGTTAAGATTGTAGGCCGTTCTTTTTCAAACATTAGACTTGACGGCTAGAGGTATGAAAAGAGTAACAAAAAACTTGCAAGGGTTATACTTAAAACTTTTCCAAACTACTTTTGATTTATACAATTAAATAAATTAGTTGAGTAAACCACAAGTATGTGCATGTGTGCATGTGTTATGAACACAACACAAATAGAAGTAAGAAATATTTTGATTTTTCTTTTTTAAGCGTTAATACCCTTTTTAATTGCGAGGATTTGGTAAACTTAGATGTTTTATTATACATGGTTTAGCTTAAAGTTGTTTCCATAATTTGTAAATGTTCTTATATTTTTTTTTTCAGTCGGCCCACCGAGCTGACGCATTATTAAAAGATATTGATAAAACGTATTCGGGATTTGTTAACATGAAAGTGCAGTACGGACTACAACTTTGCTTTAGACTGCAGGAAATATTGCAAGGAAACAACCCAGGAAAGTTAGAAGTAATTCGTGGATATGCGTAAGTGCTTTAGTATGATATATTATTATTTGTTTATTATGGTATATTATTATATTTCGCTATTGTAATATAAAAACGTTCGCCGCTTTTAGAAAACGTGGACCCGACAATGCGACAACAGCTTTAAACGACTTTTTATATACACTTCTTCGGACAACTAAGCCCCAGAGACGAGCTTTGGTACAAACTGTTACCAAACAATTTGATGACCAAAAAACTTCTTTACAGCAGATGCTATATATTGCTGACAATCTAGCATATTTTCCATATGTTGTTCAAGACGAGCCACTTTACCTAATTCATCAAATTGATTTACTTATTTCAATGGCTGGCACACATTTTCTGGCCACGTTTAAGGAACATTTAAATCCAAATGAAAGGGAAGGGGACATACTAGAGGACGATGATGATGAAGAAGATCCAAAAGTTCTCTTTCATCGGTTGCCGCAAGATATGACTGAGATTAAAAAATGCATAACATCTGCTCAGGCGTGCATGCTTTTGTTAATATTAAAAGACCATTTAAAGGATATGTATGGTCTAACTGATGGAAAAATATCCCGATATTCACCCTCAGAACAAAAATTATATGAAAAGGCGATAGCACGTCGCATTGTTGTAGATTTTAATCCAAAGACCACAATTGATGTTATTCGTAAACAACAATGTCAACAGATAACAATTACTGAAAATGCTTGTGCTGTTACAGACGAAGAGAAATTAGATCTTGTTGTAAAATATTTGGACGTAAGTATTGTTTTAAACACTTAAAAATCAAAGAAGCTAACATCGGCTATGCCGAAGTTTGTATACCCTTGCAGTCCTTGGTAATAATAATTTTACATGTTCAAAATTTGTTTTCCGCAACTCAATTCATCAATATACAAACAAAACAATTTTACTTTCATATTATCACATATGTAAATTTCATAGCATACGCGATTTTTATGAAAATGTTTCTTCTAGTTCTTCTAGAGCTATATGATATAGTGGTCCGATCCTTATGGTTTTCATACTTTATTTTTCCCGGGTAATAAAAACCCCCCGAAAAAAATTTCAGCCCGATAGCTCTTAAGACGGCTGAGTAAAACGCGTACGCACAGACGGACGGACAGACAGACAGACGGACATGGCTATATCAACTCAGCTTCTCACGCTGATCAAGAATATATATACTTTATGGGGTCGGAAACGTCTCCTTCTGTGAGTTACAAACATCTGATCAATTTTATAATACCCTCTGCAAGGGTATAAAAAAGGAAAAATTATAAATATGTTGTTTTACTTATAGTTTAAGCAACTTATGTTAAAACTGGACCCTGAGGACGTAGACTCGGAAGCAGAAGAAATGCCTGACAAACCCCATTTAAATAATTCAGACACCGCAGTCTGCTTAGACAACTTCGCTACAGTAATACCAGAGTCAACGAACCACAGTACCAATATTAAATCAACAACAAATGTAAACAATGGCCAATCATCGCTAGTTTTTCAATCTTCAAGACCAGTGAGTTTTTAATATATTTTAATAAATAAACAAAATTTAAGGAATTCCAATCATCTCCGATACAGTTGCCTACCTTTTAAATAATAAACACAATGCAATACAATGTGTGTCACATAATTTTTGCAAACTTTTTCTAGATTGGTTTAAAATTAAAAGTATTTTGAACCCACAACTGCGCCCACATTGCGTCAAACTTTGACCAAAGCATCAGTGATCTAGGTATCAGGTCAATAAAGTTAGATAACTGTACTGATGCGATATTACAAGTTATGACCGAAAACTGCAAGAAAAGACTGGAAATTAAAAAGAGTTCATTGATTGATTCGATATTTAGCCTTTTACCGTTCCTTAACCTAACCTTTTAGTAATTCTATCGAATAACATTTTGTGACAACTGCGGTGAGTCTATTCGAAAGAAAAGAAGAGCATAGTTTTAACGTTAATTTAAGAGGAAGGGTCGTTAGAGCAAATATCAATAACTGTCAATATCGAAACATTTATTAGCAATCAAATATTATCTATCTTCCATCTATCTATATATAAATGTTGTGTGAGTACCTATAACCGCTATGCATTCAGAAACTACTGAACCGAATGCGTTAAAATTTTGACACACTGTGGAGTCACGTCAACTATGGTTTTTATCTACTTTTTATGTCGTGTACCAACCGCAGTTACATGTCAACCAATTGGTACGCGAGACGGAGGCAAAGGCGGATGATTATTATGTAACCAGCCGAAAGCCGTGCAGCCAGGCTTGAGCATGAACGTTTGCGAGACCGAGAGTCGCCTTCTGCAGCAACACAATTGCTTCGCTCGAAAAGAAGTGAACTGCATAGGGGAAGGGTAGCTGAATCCCTCGCACAGATAAGAGTAGAATGACATGAGCAATACCATCGTAGGGCATTGCGATATGACCCAGCCGCTGATTATGGCTCCAGCCGCTATGACGTCATTGGCCAGATGAGTCATGTCTGCACTTACTGTCAGGCTCTGAAGTTCAATAAGGAAACGAAAGGAACGTGTTGTGCTGGCGGCAAAATCAAATTAGCTCAACTTGAAGCACCACCAGAGCCTTAGCGAACCGTGGCAGGGTACATCTGGGTGCAGCTAGTAATAAAAAGAAATACAAAGGCAAAAATTAATTTTTTATGCACAGCAATTTAGCATTTACGTTTTTAATTGTATGTCGTGTACCTTGCGAGAGGGACTAATTTAACTCCTTGCACTCTCATGATCTTTGCTTCAAGATCCTTACTCAGCATGCAGACATATGGAAGACAAGACTGAGCTTGCCTGTTGTTCTTTCAAATACTTTAACCTTTAAAATCCAATCCATTTTGTTCATACGATCCACTGTCATCGATTTATAAGACGTTAGCGAATTAAAAATTACGGCAAATCATTTTATATGTAATAAGTGTGGAATATTGTAGTCAGGGTTAGTAATCCGCAAAAAAAGATGATCTGATAAGATCTGCATTTCCCGTACTTATTTCCTTTCTGGATGCTTTTTGCTTTTGTATGTTTTATAAAAACGTCAGCATTCATTTGTTTGCTTATGTCCAATAGTGTTTTGTGATATAAGCTGGCCTGGCTCTAGCTCATGTTACGCTTGTGCATACATTGTTTATGTGAATATATGTATGTGCGTATACAAATGTACATACATATATATATGATCATGCTTGTTTTGTCTACTTTTGGTACCTGGTAGTGACTTTCAGGATTTTTTTGTTCATGTCAATTAGATCGGATATTGTTATCTTTGATAGGGCGTCTGCCACAAAGTTATCTTTACCTCTCAAATACTCTACTGTAAAGTCGTAGTTTTGAACTCGGGTTGACCATGGAGAACAAATATGTTAATGGTCTATGGTCTATTCGCACTGTGAAATGTTTTCCATATATATATGGTCGAAAATATGTTATTGCCCAGTGTATTGCTGCTAGCTCTTGTTCTGTAGTACTCTTGTTGCTTTCACCTTTAGTGAATGCTCTTGATGCATATGAAACTGGAAGCTGGAGTCCATTATAGTTTTGTGTTAAAACTGCTCCACATGCTTGTTTGCTTGCATCTGTGATTATGCAAAATTCTTTGCTAAAATCCGGGTACTGCAATAGATTAGGTTGAACGAGCTTTTCTTTTAAGTATTGGAATGCATTTTCGCATTCTGCTGTCCATTCGAATGGAACATTCTTTTTACATAATCTTGTTATGTGCCGGGAATATTCGGCGAAATTTTTTATGAAACGTCTATAGTAATTGCAAAATGCAACGAAACGTCTAGCTTTATCTGCATCATATGGGACTGGATAATTCTTGATGACGTCAAATTTTGTGCCGTCTGGCAAGATTCCTTTGTCTGTGCATTTGTGACCTAGGAATGTCACCTCATGCATAAAAAATGAGCATTTTTCTGGATGCATTTTTAGATTGTTTTTTCTGCAAAGTCTAAACATCTACTAAATTTTTAATCATATGTTGTTCAGAACAACCAATAACGATTAAATCATCTATACAGAGGAACGCTTGACTTGGCTCAAGCCCCGAGAATGCTATTGTCATCATTCTCTGAAATGAATTAGGTGCTATTTTTAGACCGAAGGGTAATCGTGTGAAACGATATGAGCCATTGCTCGTTGAAAAAGACGTTATATCTCTTGATTTTTCTTCTAGTTCAATTTGATGAAAACCTGACATTAAGTCAAGGCAAGAAAAATATTTTGCTCTTCCCAATTGATCAAGAATATCATCAATTCTGGGAAGCGGAAACTTATCTGACAGCAATTTTTTGTTTATTTGACGATAGTCAATTACTAATCGCCAGTTTTTTTCTTTAGATCCCGAAAGTGTTTTCTTTGGGACTAGTAAGAGTGGGCTATTATAAGGCGAAACAGACGGTTCAACAATACCCCGTTCGATTATCTTTTCAACTTGTCGCTGGATCTCGTCTATTTGGCTATGCGGACTCCGGTAATTTTTCACATATAGCGGTTCATCATCCTTAAGTCTTAATTTTTGTTTATAAAAATTATTTGTTGTGATCGGTTCGGTGTCAAGTCCGAACACATCACTATACTCATATCTTTGTTATTTTGAACTATATGGTAGTTCCAAAGTGATTAAAATTGTATATTGTTAAAGCCTACTATTTGGCATTTATCTGTGGTATTTAAGAATCGGACAAAAGTACTTTGGGCTGTTGCAATAGTGTTTGCACAATTAAAATGTTATCTTCTGCTGAAGATAGTTCTATTTTGCGAACTACTTGGGATCTTACTGGTAGAAGTGTTGAGTTATTACCAGAATTGAATGTTATTGGAACATAAATTGGGTACGTTAATTTTTATGGTCTAAGTATAAACCAATCTTCTGAATTACTGTAATCTAATTTGCAAGTTTTTATGAAATCTAATCCTATTATTCCATCGCATGGGATTGCGAAATCTGAATGAAGCATGTGAAATTCGTATAGAATAATATATTTATCTGTCTGCAATTCTATTGAGACTAGGCCTTTGGAGTTTATTACTCCTTCTCCTATGCCTGGAATGTCTACAGTTTTGTTTACTTGGATGTCGTGAAATACATCAGAATTTTCTTTTATTATTGAAATGTCTGCAGCGGTATCAATTAAGAATGTTATTTTCTTATTTGTTTTAACATTCTTAAATGATACGAAATTATTAAGACTTAGGTTAATAGAATAGACTTTATTTTTTAATTTTGAGCATTTGGAGGATCTTGTCCGTTTCCCTGGTCGCTTTGGGTAATTCAAACATTTGTGATGTTGTAACCATTCTGTTGGTTATTTGTGTTTTGTCTATTATTATTGTGTTCACCTCCACGGCCGCCTCTTCGGTAGCGTGAATAATTTCGGCCTCGTTGGGCTCTGTGGGCATCGTTATTGCTCCAATTCGAGTTGTTATTGTTTCAATTGGAATTGTTTCTCCAGTTACCATTATTGTTATAGCGGCGTCTGCCGCGGTCATTATGCTGGGCATAAAAATAAATGTGTATCCTTGTATTTGTGATTTGTTTCACCTGATTGTATCAGGAAATCAAGGAAAGGTAAATATTTTTGGAGCTTTTTTGTTTCTGCTTTATCCATATTCTACACTAACTGCCACAGCCTATTTAACTGATTATGGATGTATTTAGTTCTTTACTGCTTTGGTTCCTCCATTAGGTAGAAACGCAGTGTGCCTGCTGCGTTTGAAAAACAGCATACATATGGTACCGTGAGAATGAAACTCATCTGTACCCTAGTGCCTCCTTTGACTGGGAAATCTTCGCCCGTTATGTCAAGGTAAGCTAACCTAATTTATACTAAGTTTTTGGAGCGTTGAGGTGAGGTCCTTCCCTCGCTCCTAAAAACCTCAATTAAGTCTTGGACTATGCTAGGGTTCCTGCTGTTTATTTTTTCAAAGTACCTTGAGGTTAGTGATCGCTTCCTTTAAGATCTTCGTCTGTAAACCAGTCTACATGGTGAAGGTGTTATGTGTTGAGTAGTGAGCGGAGTCCCCATTATTTCAAAGAATGAGGTTGCTATTTTGAATAAAGCGAGCGAGAACATTTCCTCATTGATTGCTTGATGGTGATCCCCAGATTAAATACCAGGCATTAAAATCTCCTAAAAAAATCTTGCTCAATAAAATTGTCTGTAGGTGAGAGATACATATTAATAATTATAAACGGGATTTTTGCTTGTATTTCTATGACTATGGCAAAATTGTTAGACTGGCACTTAATGATTTTGTGTTCAATGGTTTTAGATTTAGATATCCTCTGTTTGCTCTTGGGTCTAGAACATCTACATGTATCGTTATTGTGGTATAATGCTTTGTAACGATCCTTTCTCGTCCCTTGGGATATTTCCAATATCTCTTGAGCTAGGTTCAAAATTTATTTTGTGCCCTGGTGAAATTAGAACTCGTTTGTTTAATTAATTGTTTTAAGGCAGGTATTTATTTATAATCTTTTTGGGCTCGGCTGGGTATAACCAATTTCTCTGAAGAAGTCTCGAACTTGGGTAGCGTTGATTATGGTATGGGTTCCTTGCTGTTTGCTCCAGTCCTCTTGTTCCATGTGTCTCCGCTGGTTACTATTTCAGACTTGCAATGTAGCTATTTTGGCTTGTATCTCCCTCTTCAGAATGTCTCTGGAACGTTGATTGGCCTTAGGACAGATCCTTATGGCCTTTCACGTTTCCTGGCGTATCCTGATCTTCTAAGGATGTTATTTCCACCTCAGTACCTTCAGCTGTGTTTGTGTGATGGTCTTTGCGTGCTCGTTGCCTCTAGGACAAATCTCGTGGCTGTTTGCTATGCCGCAGGATTTTTCCTCAGCGATTGGTATTCGTCAGGATATATAGATCCTGGAATTTCGGTAGTAGGATATATCCTCGTGCCTTCCAATGTGCTGTGAATCGTCCTTGAGCCGCTTGACTTCTCTTCTTTTATCGCTTGGGCACGGTGTTCTGGTCCTATTCTAAAGACTTGTTGGTTGTCTGATAACTTGAGAGGTTACTCGTAAGGCCTTCTCAGTTATTGTACTTCTTCTCAATCCTTTTCACAGGATTTGTTTTCACTTGCATGAGCTTTTAAGGTTACTCGTAAGGCCTTAAAACTCCTTGGTTGATCACGACTTGTGGACTTGATAATTTCCTTGATGGGTGTTGCCTTTATATAGGCAGCTCCCACGGTCTCAGGAATTGATTAGTGTAGTACCGCTATACAGCTGGTACTTTTCCATCGGCCCTCTGCTTACACCCACACATTTCTTGTTGCTTTGCGTGGTGAAAGTCCCGCAAATCCTTGGCGCGGATATGTCCACTTTCTTTTCTCTCTCCCTTGCCCGCATAGCTTCTTAGTCGCTCTGCCGGCTTCTGTCCCTTTCTCTCTTTTGCGGCGCCTTCCCATTGGCTGCCTGATTATTGATATCGATGGGTCATCAGTCAAAAGTAGATCTGATATGATCAGCAGTTAACAATAAAGACCTAGTTAATTAGCTATTATCAATAAAGACGTATTTTGCTGACCTAACACTATATCGAACTATGCACTGGTGAGCTTTCTATTTTTACTATAAAAGAAATGCATTATTCTTAGTAAGATCAGATACCAATTGTAGTTACATCGGGTGTGCATCGCTGCATCTCTACCTTTGTAATCTCACTTCGAAGTCCACCCAATTTATGTGTTGGCTGCGACAACTTTGAGTCACTGGTTTATGTGCTAGTGCCTATTTATATATGCAAAAACAGATAAAGATTAATTTCATTCAAGAATTACTAACGTCTTTCATTGAATAGTTAACAAAGATAAACAGATGGAAATAGTCACCACAGAACACAACAGAGCTCATAGGGCAGCTCAAGAAAATGTGAAGCAAATACTGAGAGAGTATTTTTTTTCGAAAAATGGCAAGAATTGCAAACGAAATAGTTTTTATCTGCAAGGTCTGTAGAAAAGCAAAATATGATAGACATACAAAAAAAACACGGAATATCCGAAACTCCAATTTTTCAATGCCCGGGAGAAATATTACATGTCGACATTTTCTCCACTGATGGGAAACATTTTCTAACCTGTGTCGACAAATTCTCTAAATTTGCGGTAATGCAACTAATTCCTTCACGTGCAACGGTACCGATTAAGTCGCCACGCTGGTTTCACAGCACTCTTATTGAAATGGCAAGGTGCTTAAAGTTGGACAAAAAAATTGAAGACACAATAGATCTTAGGTTAATAGCTACGATTCAATATATCAAGAAAATACAATTGATTACGCCAATTGAACTAATAAGAGAAAAATCACCAATACTTCTTGGACAATATTAGATAAGGAAAAATAAGTTAAAACAAGAATTAAGAAATATCGTTTCATTTTACTTAAGGATTCTGCTAGTACTTCTCGTAACAGCGGTGACGGCCAAGTTAACCGATTTTACCAACTCGAACTACATATTTATAGAGGGAGGCTGTGTCTGGGTATGGGAAGAATTTGTGGCACTTGCGTCATACGACAAATCTTTCAGCATACACGGAAATTGAAAGAGAGACACTAGATTTGATAAAGATGTTCCCACATCTCATATGCAGAAAATATTAAAAGAAGACACGGAACAGATCGGCAATTTAATGTCCGAGCTGTCACCATAGGCATGCTGGGAGCCTTAACATCCTGGGTACCGCACTTAAGGTAGTTGCAGGAACGCCGGATTTCGACGATTGGCAACAGATAAGATTCCAGCAAAAAGAGCTCGTAGATTCGGAGAGAAAACAGGTAGAACTTAACACTAGTTGCACTATTGCAACACGCAGTTGCAAATTAATAAAATAACTGACACAGTCAACACACTAATAAAAGCGGCCAAAGGCACTCAAATTGACACAGGGGACCCTTTTGAAATTTTACTATCTAGAAATAGAACAATCATATCTGAATTACGGAATATTATACTTGCAATCTCACTGGCTTAAATCAATATTGTAAACCTAACCATCCTACGGCGGGCATGTCTATTTGAACTCATATTGTCGTGCTGATCAAAAATATATGCATACTTTATATGGACGGAGTTGATTACATTATGCACACTACTGACCAAAAATAATATACCCTTTTTGCAAAGGTTTAATAACACTAGAAACTAGGGCTGAATCGGGAAGTAATGGCTGGTCGAAGACGACTGCAAAGTAGAGCAACGTTGGACGAACGAAAGACGAAGCTTTTGTTTTTTAGATATAGCGAAAACTGATAACAGTTTTCAAAGGTAGAAAATAATACTAACATAGTATAAGAAGATTTGCGCGTAGAAAACAGAGACAACAGAATAAATGCGAAACTCTAAATGAATCTTTATTAAATACGCATTAGTGGAAATTGCGAAGCCCGTAAACTTAGATAAGAAGAGTCTAATAGATTACATCGTTAAAGGTATTGCGGATACAAAATCCAAGAAAATGATGTTATTCCAAGCTCGCAATATTGGAGAGTTTCGAAGTTTATAAGAGGGGACGTGACTTATACAAGGCAACAAACAAATTTGAAAGTAAGGTATATGGTTCAGGTGAAGCACAGGCAGTACATGCTCGAGAAAAGAAATGTTTTTGTTGCGGAGATGCGACTCATTTAAGAAAAGATTGTTTTAAGTTCGATCGAAAGTGTTTCAAGTGGGATCAGCCAGGTCATCGTGCAGCTCAGTGATTAAGTGAGAGAAGCAAGCAAATGTTGTTCAACATAACAAAGTTAAAGTTATTTTGAGTACGTTCGCTTCGTCTGGGTGTAACGAAGTAACGAAGGTTAGCTATGAGAACATTGAATTTAAAGGGCTTATAGATACAGAAGCAGATATGTGCTTGATTCGTCGAAGAGTTTATTGGAAGCTAGGAGTTAAACATCTAACAGGTCCTGGGAAGTGTTCGGTAGGAATAGGATATGCGAAAATTTCAACGGTGATCATCGACAAAATTGATGAGGACATAGTTTGACGCTATTTTAGTAATGTTGCGATTATAGAAAATTTAATTAAGAGATAATTCGAGATAGTTTTCCTATAGTATTGATGGACAGTGTAAATTATCAACTGCAAGGAGGAAACGTTTTTACTACACTGGACTTGAAAAATGGATATTTCCACATACCCTTAAACGCAAGTTCGCGAAAGTTTACTCATTTATTACCCAGTAACGACTTGGGGATATCAAACTCTCCAGCGGCCTTTACAAGATTCATCATGGCAGCAATGCAGGAGTTCATTCAGAAAGGTAAAGCGAAAGTGTATATGGATAATATGATCATTTCAAGCAAGGATATAGAAGAGGCAATGTCAATAATTAAATTACTTTTGGAGGCAGCGGAAAAGCTTAAGTGGAAAATGTGTCATATTCTACAAAATAAAGTCAATTTTCTAGGATACGTGATTAGTAAAAGGATAATAAGACCGAGGAGAAAATTTCAGCAATACATAATTTCCGAAAATCGCGTGATAAGAAAGCAGTGCAAAGGTTTCTTGGTTTAACATCGCATTTTCGAAAATTCATTGAGGGGTATGCTTTAAGGAAGGATAGTAAATTTGTGCGAGATCGAAGATGTAGCTTTTAAGAATTGAAGGCATCATTAACAAGTGATCTGTATTGAGGTTGTATAATCCGAAGGCGCAAACTGAGGTCCACGCTAAAGAATCGAAATATGGTTTCTGGGCAATTATAATGCAGAAAGATACTGAGGATAATTTGTTGTATCCAATTCAGTACATGAGTCGAAAAACAAAGGTATGTGAGCAAAATTATCATTTATACGAGCTAGAAGGTTTAGCTATAATTGAAGCTCTAAAGAAGTGGAGAGTTTACATTCTTGTCTTGCAGTTTACTATAGCCACAGACTGTAATACTTTTATTATGACCATAAAAAAACATAGAGTTTTCTTGAAATTAGCCCAATGGGCCATGTTTTGGCAGGATTTTAGTTACAGTCTAGAACATCACTCAGGATCAAAGGTGAGGCATGTAGATGCTTTGAGTCAAGTCGGCTGTTATTCAATAATAGACACTGTTATTCGTCGTCTAAAAGAAGCTAAGTTGGTCAATGATTGGACAAAAGCTGTAAGAAGTTAAGTTGAAGAGGGCGAGTATGAGGATTTCTATATTTTGAATCAGGTCTTGTTCAAAGATGCCAAAAAGCAGTTGATCGTTGTACCCGAGCAGATGGAGAATAAAATTCTCTTACTAAGCCATAAACAAGGACATTTCTCAGCAAACAAAACACAGTTATTGGTCGCAAAAACATTTTTCATTCCCAAACTGAAAGATAAAGTAACACGATTAGTTGAGAGTTACATTCAGTGTATCATAACAAATGCGAAAATGGGTAGAAAAGAAGGGTATCTGACATATACATATAACGATATGCATATAAGAGAATCAGAAGCGGTCATCGTTTCTGAAGCCAGTTCGTAGTGCTAAGCCAGCATAAAATAAGAAAAAGACGGCCACACATGACTTTTAAGTTTGGAACGACAGCGTTTCGGATCAGACCTGCAGTCATTTTTATTAAAGCCATTACATTAAATTGTAACATTAACATCATTGCCAATCAAGATACCGGAATATAATAAGGCTTTATGAGTAAACTTAGAAATACATCAAGTAAACCAAGATTTATAACAGGACGACCGGGTTCAAATCAATAGTCGTTTGGGAGCCAACAGAAAATATCGAACTCAGAATATTAAATGATATATCCTGAAGGACACCAAACTCTAAGGACTATCCGTGAACATATACCAACAGTTACAGGAGATATCCTTGTTACCGGTGGGTGCGATCAATAGCCTTGAGGGTCGAGATTAAGATACCTAAGGTTGTGAGAATATCTGAACAAATCAGGATTTATATTTCGACGCAAACAAAAGGCAACAGTAGGCATTCTAGAACCCAGCCCTGAAAAGACTTTAATCATATCTCGAAGGGCCAAGAATGTATCGTTACATATTTATAAACACAAATTATTTACCTACTAGTGCGGTTGAGGTAATACCAACCTAATGCACGCCTTTATGTCAACCATACGATGTGTATTTTATAAGGCAGGTTAAAAATATGATAAAGCGGTTGCAAAAATTCACAAATTTTCAGATGCCTTCCCTGAAAAGATGTATGGTGTGCATCAAAGTTGACAGACGAGAAAGAGTTTTTCAAACATTTTAAT
Source organism: Drosophila tropicalis (assembly GCF_018151085.1). Classification (NCBI taxonomy): domain Eukaryota; kingdom Metazoa; phylum Arthropoda; class Insecta; order Diptera; family Drosophilidae; genus Drosophila; species Drosophila tropicalis. The sequence goes on along the minus strand of NW_027172360.1, from coordinate 540,989 downwards.
TTTGTTTTTTTTTCCTAATTAAGTTGATGTGGTCAATTACCAGAGCAGCTGACCGCACACACACACATAAAGACGCAACGCTACATAGACTTAGTGAACCGAGCCGATCACTAACGTAAATACCCATGTACTAATGGTTTCCAATAGGGAAAGCGAAAAAGGAACATTTAAAATATTCTTGCTAAAAACTGCAAGGGTAATTAAACTTCGGCATAGTCGAAGCTAGCTTGCTTGATATTTTAAAGTTTATTTTGCACATGTTAACTGATTTTATTCCCATAACAATAATTTGTCGGTCATCATTTGACAATCACGATTCGAAGTGTTTCCGAAATCGTTGCCGAATCTACACGAGCGGTAACAATCTATGTGACGGGGCTTACAAACCGGCAAATAAAACAACTAGCAACAGAATACGACCTTTAAGGAGGGAATGGCAGAGCGCTCGAAAGTTGTTCAATGTATAATAACACTTGGCTCCTTCCCCACAGCATGAAAAGCTTCCAGTATCATTATCAAAGGTAAACCCCAGGAATTATTTTAAATACTAATTAGTCTGCTGCCGTGTCCTTCGTAACTCATTTCTGGCATTCCAAAACACAATCCTTTTACAGCAGTTCGGCTTCCGTAAAAAACATGGGATAATTGAATAAGTCAACCTAATAGCATACGAAATAAGAACAGCATTTTAATTAAAAGAATGCCATAGGGCTGCTTTTTTCTCGATGTTGCCAAAACTTCGATAGTTTGGCTGGAAAAATCAGGTGAAAACTCCCACAATACACCCACAAACTTCTGGAATTATACCTCTACAATAAAATTAGAAACAATGACTTCGTCTCAGTTGACATCGAAAGCAAAGCTAGTGTACTGCACGGCAGCGTGCTCGGTCCATTTCTCTACCTGATGTACACTGCAGATTACACTACATTCCACCGCAGATACAAATGTCCAACACAAGCCCGTGCAAAATTAGAGAAACACCTACCTACGGTAGAAGAGAAATGGCTTGCAAACTCACGTATCCAGCCAACGAGCAGAAATGTATACATGTAAATATGTCTCAGAAATCAATCGGTGGTATATTTTTGTCTCTTCTAATGTAAATAAAAATGAAAAACCATTTTCAAATAAAATATCAAAGAAGTTAAATTCGGCTATGCCGAAGTTTATATACCCTTGCAGTCCTTGACAATAATAATTTCACATGTTCAAAATTTGTTTTCTGCAACTCAATTCATTAATATACAAACAAAACAATTTTACTCTTCATACTATGTACAATTTGTTCTTCTTCTTCCCTCATTCCCTAAGCAAAGCAACGCACGCATACACATACAGTTTATGTAGCGTTGCGTCTGTGTGTGTATGCATGTGCTCTGTTGATTTGATGATGACGTAGTAGGCAGCAAGCAGAGCTGCCGGCAGCTATTGAACCGATTTATATAGACTGTAACTTGTGTTCTATTTATCCGATCAGGGTCAAATTTTGGGATCTGAGATTTTATATCAAATTCTATTATATTGGTAAATTTCATGGGGATACTCCAATTTTTGCAAAAATTTTTGTTCCAGAGTTATATGATATAGTAGTCCGATCCCAAAGATTTTCATACTTTATCTCACCCGGGTAAAAAAAAAGCTCCCAAAAAAAATTTCATCCCGATAGCTCTTAAGATGGCCGAGTAAAACGCGTACGCACCGACGGAAAGACGGACAGACGGTCAGACGGACAGACGGACATGGCTATATCGACTTAGCTTCTCATGCTGATCAAGAATATATATACTTTATGGGGTCGGAAACGTCTCCTTCTGTGCGTTACAAACATCTGACCAATTTTATAATACCCTCTGCAAGGGTATAAAAATTGGATATAATAAATTTTTAGAGTCCCTGCTTCAGTTTTCTTCAGACCCTAAACAATTTTATAATTTTTGTAATTCTAAACGTAAGACCTTTGTGCACCCATTTTTTCTGTCCTTTCGAAATAAAAAAGCAAGCACTGATCAGGCAATTGCCGATTTGTTTCCTTGTCATTTAAAACAGGCTAATTGCATTTTCAATCCAGTGATTGACGAAAGTTCTCTTAGCGAAATTAAACTAGTTAAACCTGTTTATTCTCGGGGGCCAGATGGCCTACCTGGATGTGTACTCAGGTTCTGTGCAAACGCATTATGTAAACTCATTTCTTAGCGGACGTTGACGATACTATGCGCAGTACGTTCAAGTGGCCCCTACGACACCAGGACATAGCCTGTTACGCGCGAGCCCAAGTAGATAACTGCCCACCTTCCACCCGACCGACCGAGGGGTGCAGCCGTATAACGCACGGCACGAATCGCATGGACACATACACAATAGAAAAAACAGACAAACAAATAATACTATAGCTATCTATTAACTAAATGGGATAGGATAGATGTTTTAAGCATATTAATGGAAAACTCTGAGCCGATTACAAGGAATAGAAGGTTGTAATCAGAGCAGAGGACCCTAAAAGGTTCATGCATAGCATAGTTAGAAGAACAGCGACTAAGGGATAGAGGTATCAAAGGATGTCTACTCCGTCTACATGGTACCGACAGATTCACCTGAGCTAATAACTCAGGCGAGTCGATATCACCAATTAGGAGCTTGTGCATGAAAATGTCACCAAGCATAATTCTACGGTTAGTTAGGGACGGAAGGTTAATCAAGAGAAGTCTACTAGAATACGAAGGCAAATTGACATTGCGATCCCAGCTTAAGCCACGAAGAGCAAATAGCAAGAACTGCTTTTGAACGGATTCAAGTCTAATCTGGTGCGACTCATATTGAGGTGACCAAATGCAAGATCCATCCTCTAAAATAGGACGGACAAGCGAAGTAAAAAGAACTTTAGTTGTATAGGGGTCATCAAATTCTTTTGACCATCTTTTAATGAAACCCAGGACACTCATGGCCTTTGCGACCGTGGTGGAAATATGGGTGTTAAAATTTAACTTATGGTCCATAAGTACGCCCAAATCATTCATATTATTTAGACGTTCTAGAGGGCTATTGTTTAGAAAATAAGTTACCAGTTGAGGAGAGTTACGGAAAAAAAGTCATTACCTTACATTTGGTAGTGTTAAGATTTAGTAGATTAAACTGGCACCAGGATTGAAAGTTTTAAGATCAGCTTGTGGCCACAGCGGTGGTCGTTCCTATTCCCAAACCACATAAGCCCAACCACGACATAAACAGCTTTACACCAATATCTCTTCTACCATGTTTGAGCAAATTATTCGAAAAACTTTTAGCCCGCCGACTGATGTCGTTCATAACCAGTAACAATATTATTTCACACAACCAATCGGCTTTTAAGCGGAAACACGGGACCATGGACGTTTGTTGCAAATACATAATTTCGTGTCAGATGCTGTTTCCTCGCGTAATCACGTCACGGCATCCCATAAGGTTCCCCACTTTCAGTAATTCTGTTCATAATAGCTTTTGATAAACTATACTCGATTGTACTTTACATAAAAATCTTCATGTATCTATGTATGCTGACGATGCAATAATCTACACGAAACTAAAAGACGCTAACACTGTAACAAACACATTTCTAAAAGACCTACAAGATATCAAGAACTGGGGGAATTCTTCAGGTGCCTTGCTGTCAATAGAAAAATGCAAAGTACTTCACATTTGTCGTAAACATAATGTAGAAGCTAGACCATACATAATTAAATTGCATTGTTCAAAATGTTCCCACATACACTTAAACGTCCTAATTAATATTACCAGAGCAATAATTCTCTCCAAGTTGGATTACGGTCTTCCAATCTATTAATGGAGTGCGAACGCGAACGCGAACTTAAGACAAGTTCAAGTTCCTTACCATTGCACTGTCCGACGAAGTATTAATGCATTTCATACATCGCCGATCTAATGTATCCTAGCGGAAGCAGGACTTTCATCGATAAAAGACAGATTGTACGAAACCACCGAAAATCGTATACCAAAACTATGCACAACATCCAACGTACTGCTAAACAAAAATTGTGTAAATGCAAGCAAGGCCAAAAGGAAGTACAAAGTCCTATCCACCATACGTCGGTGCGCCATTATGCTAAAAGAAATAAAAATTGAACTACCGATTTACTCAAACAATAATCTAGCGCTGCAAACGCACAAAAAAGAAATTACACAAAGCGTTATATACAGAAAACTATTCCTGGAAGAAAGCGAGAAACTAAGCGACTGGACCTGGTTGTTTACGGATGCCACCAAATCCGTAGCCGGGACTGCTTTTGCCGTAGTCGACAAAAAAAAATCCGTAATCTCAGGAGGCTTACTGCCCGAACAGTATACCATATTCACCGCCGAGGCCCTAGCTATCCTTAATGCTTGTATATTCGACCAAAACAATAAAGGGAAATTCGTAATTTTCTCCGACAGCCTATCCGAGATTTCTGCAGTAAAAAATCTAAACTGCCATAACAACCTTATAGAAGAAATTAGGAGTATGTGCACCACGAAAAAGATTATCCTTTTTTGGGTCCCCAGTCGTCAAGGAATAATGGGAAACGAAAACGCTGACGCAGCAGCAGATGCAGCAACTCGATCCCCACTCTTTTTATTCACACCCCCCGCTGAAAAAGACTTCAAGCAGTACATATCGCAATTTATAAAAAATTAAAAAAGATGCACACTGAACAACTTTTGACCACTAATATACACACTTCAACGCGACAGGATTAGCAACTATATATCCAGCAAACACGCCCAAACATAGATGGTCGTCCTTCATAAGCCTCCGAATCGGACACACCGCAATGACCCACGAACATCTGCTTGCCAACGAACCTCCCAATCGATGCACTTGCGGTGACAGATTCACCACCAGACACATGTTAGACCAATGCCCCAACATGGCAAGAATCAGAAGAATGATATTTAATCAACAACAACCAACAAAGTTCCTAAAAACAGTCAACGAAAGCAACATTAATATCATTTAGAAATTTGTAAAACAAGCTAGAATTATAAAGCAAATTTAAAATAGGCTAGAAAATATAAACTAAAAAAAATAGGCGTCGAAGGGCATAGCAGATAGTACGCTCTAAATTAGACATAATATTTCATATTGTTATCTAATTGTAATAACAAAAAAAGGAAAAATAAACCCAGTTATATTTCAGTTAAAATTTATATTCCGGTCGTGTGGCGTCGACCAAGCAACCTTTTGGCTTTCAAGCAGACTTGGATTTTTCCTTTTCTTTGGGACAATTTGTTTTATTGTACCCCAGCCTTTTTGTTGCACCACGGTAACACTGTATTATACTTTTTTTCCCCTTTTATTAACGTAAATTTTGCTGCTCTACAAGAAATTTAAATGAATTATTAGTTTAGGTAACGTAACGAAAATTTAGATATTATTATTAAAATTAAATTCTTTTTCGGTTAAGTAAAATCAATTTGTTGACTATTGTAATCAAATTTAGCAGTCTAATTAATGTTATTTATTTCTACCGTACGGACGTATCTAACTTGGCAGTTCATAAGGGCGGAGTTTATTTATTTATTTATTCAAATATTTATTTATTTACGTCAACTAAAACAACACACGACGAAAAAGCTTAAGCTAAAAGACAGATAATAATTAATTTCAGAAGGTAGCTTAGCTTTATACACAACTAAACATCACGGACCCGGTGGAGGTGTTTTATTTGCACAAGGAGCGAACTATGCCCCGATTCACAGACAATATAGTCAGGGCAGCCAATCCGAGTCCACAATATTTTTAGTGGTTTCGCTGTAGATGATTAAAAAGTATAAAGAAAGATGAGGAGAGATAAGGTGAGAAAGGTTGTTAAAAGATTGGCAAAGAACACGAAAAAGTTCGTAAAGAGAGTAGTTAGTCAGACAACTACTAAGGTGAATAGAAAAAAAGTTTCTAGTCCGACGTGAGGGAACACAAAAATATACAGTATCTAGTAAATTAGTAGAAATGACTTCGCCGTTGACTAGTTTATGGAGAAAGAGAATGCCAAATACGAGCCTACGGTTGTAAAGTGAAGAAAGATTAATAAGAAGAAGTCTGTCAGAATAAAAATATAGGCGATGACTCGGGTCCCAATTACCATCGCGTAAGGCGAACTTAAGGCGAGCAATATTCTAGAATAGGGCGAACTAACGAAGTGTATAAAACCTTTGTTACATAGGGGTTTTTGAAACCAAGAAGACTGCATGGACTGTTAACAATTGAAGATATATGAAAATTAAGCGAAAGTTTTGTTTCAAAAATTACACCTAAGTCTTGAAATGATGATACGCAATCTAGGAGATCAAACTTAATAGAGCATAGAGATTGAAACGGAGGCACACATCTGAATGTCATAAAAGAGCACTTTGAGGCATTAATGTGTAATTTATTAACGTGGCACCAATCACAAAACGCATCGAGATCTGATTGCAAATACTGTTGGAAAGAAGGATCGTTATAGGAATAACAAATCTTGCGCTTGAGGCCAATCTCGTTTATAAACAGGGTAAATAACAGTGGGCCCAGATGACTGCCTTGGGGGACACCTGAGGTAATTTTAACAGTTTTAGATAATAAAGAACGAAAAGACACCTTTTGGGTTTTGCCAATAAGATACGATTTTAACCGACCCAATAGTTAAGGATGCAAATAGGAATAGAGATAATATATTACTGAAAACTTCAGTAATACTAGACAAAAACATACAATTAAATGTGGGATGTAAAGCAGTAGTAGCATAAGTCGACTGAAAGAATTTAGCAAACAGATCTGCAATATATGAATCATTATTAGCTTCAGTAAGTCGGCAGGTAGTAGATTAGAGCTTCGTTTAGAATTAACAAAGTTGTAAAAGCATTTGGGGTTCTGATAGAATTCAACCCTGCAACGCACGATATATTTATTGTAGCATTGCGTATTTAAGATACAAAATTTAAAGAATTAAGAAAGATAGATTGTCGTCAACCAGTCAAGAAATATAAGGCAAGTTAAAATTACCTAAAAAAATCACGAGATGAGCCAAGTTTCATAAAAAACTAATATGCCAGCCGAAAAGATTTGGCTATCTTAGAACAGTTTCGAGAGCTTCGTAAGAAGTCCTCTTCCATTTTGATAAAGAATGCAAAGACTAAACGTTATTAGTTTTCTGAAGCAGACAACAAGGAAGACAAAATAGGAAGGTGTACAGGTAACAAAGGGGAGCGCTTATAGGGCGCAAATTCGTGTACAACTAAAGCCTCAGGCCAAAAATTAGGGTCTACCATTGCTGAAAAATACTCATATGGTATTGTTATTTTAAAAGAGGAAATTTCGCGAGATCTAGAAAACTGAAACTCTTGAATTAAAACCTTAGCAGGGCAAATAATACGAATGTAAGCTGCCTCAGACGTCACAGAAGTAATTTTAGCAACCCTACGAATAAACAATTGTTTGCGTTTAGGCACTACAGTTAGTGGAGTCGGATTAGCATTGGAATCCATGAGTAAATAAGACTAATTAGTGTGCTATTTCGATTTATTGCAATAGTCAAAAAAATGCTGGAGTCAAAAAAATAACGAAGTTATTGAGAAAAACACTGTTTGTGACTTTGCCATTTGTATGGGAGCTATATGATAAAGTGGTCAGATCCGACTCAATCCAAGATATACAAACTGAACTGTCATCAGTTCATACTGAGTATACTTTTTTGTTCCTTGAATGGCTAATCGATTATATATCTTCCGTCCGAGTTGCTGGTGTGCGTGCAAAGGAAGTGTGTCTCGATCCTTTCATCCTCTTCGTTTACAGCTGTGTTTAATGGAACTTTCTCTATTTCCCAATGTCTTTTTAGTAGGCCATCTATATCGATTGTAGTCAGCGGAGATGCAGATTGTGTTTGCCATCTTGAAGTATATACCGATGTGATTATCCATCCAAATATGGTGTTGACTGTAATCGGGTACCCTCGGCCATAGCAAGGGCGAACGTGCAACCCTCAAAGTTTGAATGCATGTTTTGAAATGAAGGACAAGCCCGAGACGCAATCCAGTAATATACAGCACGTAAGCAAAACTTCATGGGAATGCAGTTAGTAGAGTACTTCTAGTAGGTCTGGTAACATTGACCATTGCTACTGCTAATTCTGATGCTTCCTCAGAAGCCTGATTTGAATTGCATTGTCCTGCAATTTAAAATGCATATCCAGTCCTCAAATAATTAAAACACATTTTTTTCCTTCGCAAAGGTGAACGTTGCTTGACAAGTTCTGGAATTGAGGACAGGCCAGTATGTGGTCAGTATGGTTCATCTCTTGGTTTGATCGCTACATGCTGAGCAGCTTGAATGAGCTCAAGACGGTCGCATCCTAAATACAAAGATTTCACTGGCGAACTATCGTTGCCAGCCGTAATTTTCGGTAGAGCCCACATAACCCTCACCTGATTTGACGAACTTCTTCCACGCATTATACAATGTTTCCAATTTGGTGGCAATGGTTAAGACGTCTGCATCCTGTGCTGGATTCTCTTCATATCCATTTATACGGATAATGGTTGTCTTCAATATTCCTCTGGCCTTGATGAACGTTTTCATTTCCTCCATGATGAAAACCCAAGAAATTGCCACTGCTTGTGTGGACTAATGTTCAAGACGCTTGTCTTGCCTAGAGATGTGTTTCTCTAGATCTAGTCGATAACTGTGCCACCGTGTGAATTATCGCTTTTTTCCAAAAAGCACTCGATTGCCTATTCCATAGTAGGCCACAAGTAACAACTACTAAATTTAATGTTAATAATTAATTGCTTACTTCCTTTAATGTGTTCTTATGATAAACCCTTCACTGCACGCTGCGGTACACCATCAAGACATATTCAATTTATCCATAAGTACACACACGCGCAGTGTAGGATATTATCATATTCAATACAAGACGGCCAGATATGTCGGCCAGCACTCCGCCCCAATGCATAAGCTAAGATTGCAATGTAACATAACCTTGGCATATATTCAGGCCCAAACTTATTAATAAAGAATTCATTATTAGCCTGACCATCGGCTTACCAAAAGCTTTCGAATTTCATTAAATGGTAATCCTAACTTGCCCGAAGAACGGCACATGAATATATCATATAACTCCCATAGGAACGATGGGTGATAAACAGTGACTTTTATCAATAACTTCGTTATTTTCTAAGCTTCCGAATTTTATTATATGTATGGCGATCCTGCCTATAATTGGTAAAAAAAAAAAAAATTCGTGCCTATAAGGCAAAGTAATAATAACTGGCAAATAAATCCTGCCATCCAGAAAAAGATAAAAAATTACCGTCCGCAAGAACAACTTGCCAAAGTTGCGCTTTATTGGACGGTTTCGACTTGGCCACACTTCGTTTAACGTCCCCCACAAGTTTTCAACCGGGTTCAGATCTGGGGACGGTGCTGGCCATGGCATTACGTCAATCTTTTCCGTTGCAAACCACTGTTTGGCAAGTTTGCTGGAATGCTTTGGACCATTTTAGTGGCATTTCCCAAGAGGAATATGGAAGCATAACGTTTTGTAGTATATCCACGTATACTTTTGCATCCATAATCCCATTAATCATGTGGATAGGGCCTACTCCGCCAAAAGAAAATATTAATATATTTTTAATCCACCATGTTTTACTGTCTTTAGAGTGTGGTTAGGCTGATATTCTGTGTTTGGAAGACGACGGACATATTGTCTGGATCCAGTTCCACCGAACAACACAATTTTACTCTCGTCGGTCCAGAGTATGTTGCGCCACTTTGTTAAGGGCCATTTTAGGTGCTCTATAGCAAACTGTATTCGAGCTTTCATATGTTTTGAAGTTAGAAGTATGACCCTGCTGTGATATGAAATATCTGGATCAATTTCTTTTATAAACTTATTGTAAATGGACATTCAAAGTATTATTGTTAACATTTTGAATTCTAAAATTACTTATGTGTTTCGATAATGTCTATTTAAATAATAAATATAAAATGTACCTTAACATTACATCTGCTTTTCTTTTCACAGGAAACTCGTGGAACACCCGCATCTCTTATGGGTAAATCGTCCCTTAGCCTTTCTAAATCTGCGTCGCGGAAGCCAAACCAAAAACGTAATAAAAAGAAGTCTCTTAAAATCATGTCATCTGACGAAGACGATTGTGAATTTAGTGAAGATGATTATGCGTAAAATTTTAGGAACATCGGACCTAACCCTGAATTTTTAAGAAGATTATCAATAGAATAATGCAAATAGGTAAAAAAATTCAATGTTAGTTGTATACATAACTTATAATAATAAGTAGATAAAATCTATAATAATTATTGCAAAACAAGCAAACTTAAAATAAATAACAATTATTAAATTACAATTTGTAATTAATAAGAAGAAAACAATAAACGAAAGTTTCATGGTATATAAAAGTGTGTTTTTAATATTCTAAACAAAACACAAATTAAGGATTATTTTTAACTTCTTGTGTCACTTTCTGTTTGTGTAGGGGGTCGAATTCCCTTGTCGGTTGGGGCAGCTAAATTAATTTTTCGTTTACTTCTTTCTTCCTTCAGAAATTGTCAACGCGCAGAGATTCTTCTTTCCTTGTATATTTTGTATTCACAGGTATAATTTCAACTAACTCTAGCTTAAGTAAGAGCGGGGAACCAAGTCCCGCTTGGAGCGAAGTGTGGGGAGTTCTTTTTGTGGGGAGAGCGATGGGCATCATCGGACGAGCGGCGCGAGGTGAAAGATCCCGCCTCCCTTAACCCTTGTGTTGCCCGTTGGGCAAAAACATGCTCCCCCCTTGCAGTAGTGCAAGACCCAGGCAATCTAATGAAACGCTCCGGACAGGGTCCAGCCGAAGACTGTGCGCATCGCAATCGGGCGTCCGTCGGTGGAACGTGTCATCCGCCAGGACGATGCTCTCGACCTTCTTTGAAATTTGCGAGTCCACCGGATAGCTTGGAGTTCTGCAGCACAAGCCGTCGACCACCTTCAGGATCGCCTCCAGTCGCCCTCCTTCACTGATCGGGGACCAGATCACTGCTGCCACCGCTTTCTTCGCCCCAATATTGACGGCTGTCAATTTAAAGACCGTGGCCAGCGATGTCGGCATCGACGATACCGCCGAACAAGGGTCCACGAGGGAGTTCACGTCGCAGGTTTTCCCTCCCGTCTCGAGGCATACCATCGCCGTTGGCATCAAATGTGGATTGCGGTGCTGCAGCAGTGTGGCCAGTGCGGCACCCATCACCGCTCAAACAGCCTCCTTCGTAGTGTTGGTGGGCCTGGCAGTTGTCGCAGTACTTGTTGGCGAGCACTGCCCCTCGTTCAGCCACAGGAAGCGACGGCATCGCTTCAGAGGATGGATTCCGAGACAGACTCTGCAACGGAAGGACTCAGTTCCTCGCGAAAAATCTGCGCTCCTCCTTCGATGCCTGTACTGAACGTGGTCTCGGAGCCACAGAAACGGGATGTAGATTGATGGATATCAGGAAGCTGCCGGGACAAATAACGAAGAAAGCGGCTTAATTAAGGACTAAAGAATACACATATTACTACTGGCAGCTCGGCCCTTCTTATTTGGGAGGACGCTACTGTAATTTTACGTAATGAGTTTGAATTTTTTCTTCTGGATGAAGAAAGATCAGCTTTGCGACTGGACGCTTCACAACACCGCAAGCGGTAAGCAGATCGACGACGCGGACGTTGCCGTCACTGCCAGGGTACGTTTGGTGGATTCGCCCGAGACGCCATTCGTTAAATGAAAGATTGTCATCCTTAAGTACCACCAGATCGCCCACTTCAAGATTTTTAGAAGGGAATCGCCACTTATTGCGCTTATTTAGCTTCTTTAAATATTCCTCTTTCCACCGGGTGCAGAAATGCTGACTCAAAGCCTTCAGACGCTGCCACCGGTTAATAATAGACGGAACCTGATCCTTGATTTCAGGTTCCGTTACGGGTAGTGTTGGCTAACGGCTGCGCCCTTGCGGAGCCCCAAACTGCTCACTTTATATGATGCAGCCTTCGGATGATTTCCACCGAAGCGGCTTCGAGGCACTTGCGATTTGGAAGGAATGAGATGACCAGGATGACTTCAAATCATATGCTTTATTTTCTTAACCTAAATATAGTTCAATTGTCGGCGGGCACAGAAGGTTCAACCGCATCGAACGATAGTAATTTCAAGAGTAAAATCAAGTACAGCAAACCACGCTGTCTTTTACAAAATTCAAAGTTCTGGAAATTTCCATAGAAGAAATAAGAAAGAAAGAATTGAAGTAACGGATCTCCAAGTTTGTCACTTCAAAGTAACTTGTTCTGTTCTTGGTCTCTCTCTCTCTTCGGTCGTTTTCTCTTTTCAGCAAAGAGAGTCTTGCTTCAGTTGCAGCCCAAACATTCTCCCCCCTTTGATGATGAAGATCTTCATTATCAAATTCACGTCCGGAAGACTCCTGCGAAAAGAAAACTGAAACGAGAAAGTAACAATTCAACGCTTAGGTGTAGGGCTGGTGTCATTCTCTATCCAATTCTCCTGAATAGGCAACTGTTAGATTTTCCTTGGTCTGCAGCCATTTTGGTCTCCTTTGTAATCGTGATAAATATTCCGAGTTCCATCTTCTCCAAAACTGTTGTGCATAATATTGACAATTCTTCCATCGATCAATCAGAGTAACTTTAGCCAATTCCGGAGCAGGAGGTGCTAAAGGCGCTTCACCCATCAGAAAGTGAACGGGTGTTAATACCATTAAATCGTCAGGATCATTTGATAGGGGACATAACGGTCTTGAATTTAAAGAAGACTCAATCTGTGCCAACACAGTTGCCATTTCCTCGAATGTTAAAACTTTTTCTCCGAGAAAAAAACTTTCACTCGTTGCAGAGGACGGACGTGTTTTTTTGCGCTTATCAATTTTTATTTTTTTCTCGCGATTAAATACTTTTACAAATTTCTTAAATTCATTATCGGTTTAATTAATAATAATTTCAACATATGAATTTTATTTTCATTTCGCGAATTCTTGCTGTCGCTTTTGTTTAAATTTAAATAAAATCAAAACTTACAACAATACTTGCATTAGCGGTGTTGTTGTTTTGCTTATCTCTTTTGCGTTTGTGTCTTTACCGTTTTAACTAACTCTCGCGCTCTTGCGTACAAATTGTTGTTGCATGTGTTCAATTTGACGCGCTCTCCCGCTCTTTCCTATTCTTGATTGATTTGCGCTCTCGTCTTTTGCTTACCCGCGACTCTGTGATACGTGTTTTTGTTTTTTGTGCTTTCATCTCTTTTTATTCTCTAGTTGTGAAGGCTTACTCTGCACATTAACCCTTGTGTCAGAACTGGTCAGTATATTCTTATACACAGAATTTTAACCCTTAGAATTTTTATTTTTTATTTTTTGTAAGCTTCAGTTTTCTTCCGACCCTAAACAATTTTATAACTTTGTTAATTCTAAACGTAAGACCTCTGTGCACCCATCTTTTTTGTCTTTTCAAAATAAAAAAGCAAGCACTTATCAGGCAATTGCCGATATGTTTGCGAGTTTTTTCAAAACAACTTATTCCTCAACGGAATATCGAGCAAGTCCGTATCCTTATCATTTAAAAAAGGCTAATTGCATTTTCAATCCAGTGATTGATGAAAGTTCTATTCTTAGCGAACTTAAATTAGTTAAACCTGTTTATTCTCCGGGGCCAGATGGTCTTCCTGGATGCGTACTCAGGTTCTGTGCAAACGCATTATGTAAACCCATTTTAAAATTGTTTCTATTGTCTGTCGAATCTTCCTCTTTTCCATCTATTTGGAAGGAGTCGTATATCATTCCTCTGCATAAAAAAGGCAAAAAGTCCGAAGCCTCTAACTATAGGGGTATCTCAAAATTGTCCGCTATTCCGAAAGCTTTTGAGAAAATTATAACTTCTCAATTGCAACATTTTTGCAGCTCTATTATTTCGCCATCCCAACATGGGTTTGTGAAACGTAGATCTACAACCACTAACCTTTTAGAATTTACATCAGTAATTATCAAGGGGTTTAAAAATGGTAAACAAACTGATGTAATATATACTGACTTTAGCAAAGCCTTTGATTCCGTTAATCATACCCTATTACTTTCTAAGCTGAGCGACATTGGGTTTCCACCCCTTTTCCTTTCTTGGGTTCGTGAATATTTAACAAATAGAAAACAGAAGGTACTTTTTAAGTCTTCTGGTGTTCCTCAAGGTAGTCATCTTGGCCCTCTGCTCTTCACACTATTCATTAACGATCTTCCATCAGTCATTGTTCATTCGCGTGTGCTTATGTATGCTGACGATGTCAAGCTTTGTCTTACTCATAAAGATACAGATTCATTTAGTCGGCTACAAGCTGATCTTAAAAACTTTCAATCCTGGTGCCAGTTTAATCTACTAAATCTTAACACTACCAAATGTAAGGTAATGACTTTTTTTCCGTAACTCTCCTCAACTGGTCACTTATTTTCTAAACAATAGCCCTCTAGAACGTTTAAATAATATAAATGATTTGGGCGTACTTATGGACCATAAGTTAAATTTTAACACCCACATTTCCACCACGGTCGCAAAGGCCATGAGTGTCCTGGGTTTCATTAAAAGATGGTCAAAAGAATTTGATGACCCCTATACAACTAAAGTTCTTTTTACTTCGCTTGTCCGTCCTATTTTAGAGTATGGATCTTGCATTTGGTCACCTCAATATGAGTCGCACCAGATTAGACTTGAATCCGTTTAAAAGCAGTTTTTGCTATTTGCTCTTCGTGGCTTAAGCTGGGATCGCAATGTCAATTTGCCTTCGTATTCTAGTAGACTTCTCTTGATTAACCTTCCGTCCCTAACTAACCGTAGAATTATGCTTGGTGACATTTTCATGCACAAGCTCCTAATTGGTGATATCGACTCGCCTGAGTTATTAGCTCAGGTGAATCTGTCGGTACCATGTAGACGGAGTAGACATCCTTTGATACCTTTATCCCTTAGTCGTTGTTCTTCTAACTATGCTATGCATGAACCTTTTAGGGTCCTCTGCTCTGATTACAACCTTCTATTCCCTGTAATCAGCTCAGAGTTTTCTATTAATATGCTTAAAACATCTATCCTATCCCATTTAGTTAATAGATAGCTATAGTATTATTTGTTTGTCTGTTTTTTCTATTGTGTATTTGTCCACGCGATTCGTGCCGTGCGTTATACGGCTGCACCCCTCGGTCGGTCGGGTGGGAGGTGGGCAGTTATCTGCTTGGGCTCGCGCGTAACAGGCTATGTCCTGGTGTCGTAGGGGCCACTTGAACGTACTGCGCATAGTATCGTCAACGTCCGCTTAATAGTTCTCTTCAGATGATACTTCATGGACTTCACTCCAGCCTCCCACAATCCACCAAAGTGTGGCGCTGATGGTGGGTTGAAATGCCAGTTGATTCCTTTTCTCAATAATGTTGGCGCAAAATGTTTCGTAATGTACAAACAATATGCCAGTTTGTCCACTTGCAATTTTTTGTTGGCTCCAATAAAATTAGTACCGCAGTCACTATAAACGTCTGTGCATAGGCCACGTCTGCCAATGAAACGGTTAAATGCTCCTATAAACGCATCTGAGGTCAGATCTCCAACTGGTTCCAAATGAATGGCCTTCGTCACTAGACATACGAACACAGCAATATATCCCTTCTGGGATACACGTCCTCTTCCTTTGCAGGGCGAAATATTTACGGGTCCAGCGTAGTCCACTCCAACGGATGAGAATGCTCTAGAAGGACGTACCCGTACTGCTGGTAACATTCCCATTTTCTGACCTGCAAATTGAGGCTTCATGTTAAAACATGTGATACATTTATAAATTCCAAACCGAACTGCATTGCGTCCATTAACAATCCCGAATTTCTTCCTTATAAAATTCAGCGTTAGTGAGGTTCCACCATGCAAGGTGCAAATATGACTGTAAGATATGACCAGATCTGTGAAAGGATGTTTATACGGTAATATATAAGGATATTTTTCATTTATAAGTAACAGGGAATCTCGGAGCTTGCCTCCGAGACGTAAAACACGTACTTTGCTATTACCCTTCCTTCCGATAGCGCCTTCCATTCAGAGTTAAAACAATCCTTCTGCACCATCCTAATCAATTTACGTAGGCCCTCTTCTAATTCCACAATTGAGAGTCCTAATCCTCTTCGTTCTGCCACAGATGTACGACAATTATATACGAAACGTTTTATATATGATATAATCCACACGAGTCGTGTATACGATGAATACTTGCTGATAAATGCTACACTTGGCATTTCTTCCACTGATATCTTATGGCAGGTCACCTTTCTGACTTCAGTGTCAACAACCGATAGCGAATCCTGATCAATATTATTACAAGGCCATTTGATGTCCGATCCTTGTAACCATGATCGCCCATGCCACCATAATTCACACGATGCCAACTTGGTTGCACTCATGCCACGGCTTAGATAATTTGCAGGGTTATCTTTCGAGGCGACGTGTCTCCATTGCCTTTCGTCTGAGAGTTCCAGGATTTTGTTTATTCGATTATACTTTATACGAAATACTTTCCAGTTGGCAGCTCCACCTTGGATCCAACTGATGTTTATCATAGAATCTGACCAAAAAATAGTGTTCGAATAATTAATGTTAATTCTTAGATTCTCTTTTAGATACTTATACATTTTGGCTGCTTCAAGCGCAGCACATAACTCTGCCCTAGGTATGGTTACTTGTTGTTTAGTTGGCGATACTCTCCCCTTTGACAATAGCAACTCTGTGTGACACTTATCCTCTCCAATTGGGAAGCGCAAGTAAGCCGCAGCTCCATATGCTCGTGACGAGGCATCGCCAAACAGGTGCAATTCAGCCACACCACCCGGTAGCCCCCATGTAACATGCCGTGGTATTCGTATAGTTACTATGTTTGGTAACTCTTTCACGAATTTCTCCCATTTTCTCTTAATAGTGTCCGGTAGTGTGTTATTCCAGCCAATTTTTTCCTTCCATAGTTGCTGCATGAGAATTTTGGCAGTAATAATTATCGGACTAAGCCATCCCATGGGATCAAACAGTCGTGCAATTGCTGATAGTATTGTCCTCTTTGTAGGTGAGCTTATTGGCGGAACGACATGCAAAGCAAAACGGAACTCGTCTTCTTTGGGACTCTAGTATAGACCTAAAGTGCGAATAGTATCATTACCTTCCATGTGTAACAATCCGCTTGATTCTCGATGCTCAACTGGTATGTTCTCTAATAGCTTTGGGCAATTACTCGCTCACTTCCGTAGTTCGAATGTACCACTACGAAGCATTCCAATCACTTGGTTCTTGACATTCTCCGTTTCTGCAATACTGTCGCCACCAGACAGTATGTCATCTACATACATTTGATGATTTATAACATCCACTGCCAGTGGATACTTCTCGCATTCATCCATAGCTAATTGTTTCATAACTCTCATGGCTAAATAAGATGCGGAGCTCGTTCCAAACATCACCGTTGTGCAGGCATATTCTGCCACATAATCACTAGTGTCCGGATTCCATAGAATACGTTGGTACTGCGCGTCGTCGGTTATAATATTAATACATCTGTACATTTTTTCAACATCCGCCATAAATACCCACTTTAGCCCTCGCCAATTGAGCATGATTCCTTGAAGATGTACGTGCAATTTTGGACCTATTGCTAGAATCTCATTAAGTGATTTTCCATTACTCGTCTTGCTCGATCCATCGAAGACAACTCGTCCCTTCGTAGTTGATGACGATTCCTTTATGACTGGGTGATGCGGTGGGTAACAATGATCGACTCCCCCCAATGCAGGATTGCCCGTCTTGCTAGCCCGTGACGTTACACGTTCCATTTGACCCAGCTCCAGATACTCATTTATCGTGCCAACATAAGCGTTCTTCAAACTCGCATCGGTACGCAACCGTCTGTCCAGAGAATGTAAACGTTTTAGCGCGCCCTTATATGATTCTCCAATTACCATTGATTCGTCCAAGTAAGTAAGAAAAGGAAGACGAACAACATATTTCCCAGACGGCATTCGGCTATGTGTCTTAACTAAGCAATCTTCGCACCAGTTATCCTCTATTGAAACCCCACGTGGCTCCTCGTCGAATTGTTCTAGCTCCCAAAATTTACATAACAATTGTTTAAGTATCTCATCAGCTTCCTTCTTTCGTATTGTTATGGTGTAGGACGATCTCCTACCAGCTTCTTGATTCGTTTTTCCTGATACAATGTATCCCAAATGCGTATTTTGCGCCAGATGCATACCACGTATTCCTCGATGCACTTCTCCTAACATGAGCTCATCGTAGATGTCATTCCCCAGCAAAATATCAACTCCTTGTGGACTGAAGGATTTAGGGTCGGCCAACGGTAACCCCTTCAGATGAGTCCACTCTTCATATGGCAGTCGTTTGATTGGCATTCACCTCTGCTGCCGCATCTGTAATTTTTGTATCTGCTAATCCAGTAATCGTGATGTGAGCCTGTTTGCGCCGTAAACGTAGCTGCTGAGCTGCATTCTCTGAAATGAACGAAACTTGTGAACCTTGATCCAAAAACGCTCTAAACTGTAAGGGATAGCCGTCTATCGACTCTACCCACACCATTGCTGTTGGTAATAAAACCTCGTCCTTATGCCTTACCGCAGTTTCTGTTGTACTCTTTCCAATTAAAGCATTCGCAGATGCTGTTGGGATAACTCCCTTCCTTAGTGTGCCAAGCGACCTCTCGCATCCTGACTTGTCTACATGGAGTAGTGTATGATGCCGTCCTTGACATTTTTCACAATTTACCGCACTGTCACATGCGTCTATTCGGTGATTTGGTCTAAGGCATCTAAAACACTGTCGATGCCTCACTACACATGCCTTTCGTTCCGATAGCCTCATCTCCTGGAATATCCTACATACTCCGATAAGGTGTGCATCCCTTTGACACACAATGCATAGGTGTGTCTCTCGAGTAACAAATGAAGCCTTTGTGTAGTTCTGGTTAACTCGAAACCCATGTACACCTGGCTTTGCATTCCGATGTCTATCCCGTGATAGAGTTCCCTCGACATTACCTGCTTACGCCGTAATCATTGTTCTGTACTGTGTTTCAAGATACTGACTGAGCTCCTCAAAGCTCGCCAGATTCTGCTTTGAAGATATTGACCGCTCCCAATCCAGTTTTGATTGATTCGGTAATCTCTTCATCATGTAGTACACCTTTATTTCAGACTGTTGTCGCACATCCGCACCAGTCTTCTCCAATGAATTCACACATGAGCGGGAAGTTTGCACAAATCTTCTCAAACTTTCAGCATCTCCATATTTTATTGGTAATTGCTGATCGAACACATCCATGTAATGTAAAAATAACACTGGTTTGTTATCATACAAATTTATCAACATTCTCCAAGCCACTTCATAGCTCGCCGCTATTAGCGTTAGATGTTCAATATTCTTAGCTGCGTCTTCAACCAATGAATCCTTCAAATAATGAAAACGATATAAATCCATCAGCTTGTCACAGTGGTGTACTCTTGTTAAAAACACCTCCTTAAACGCTGGCCACTCAATAAATTTCCCGCTGAAGGTACGCAGTTTAACTGTTGGGAGTTTCACTTCCTCCAAATTTGGTCCCATTTGTTCATACACCGTCTGATGCAAACAAGACTCATTAAATGCAGTTGACGCCGGGATTCTCCGATCCTTATGTCTCTGCAACTCATTTCGAATCTCAGCTACTCCCATTATGTAGGTTTCTTCGAAACAGTCTCTGATGTCTTTGTCAAAATATCTGCCCTTTATCTCCTCATTATCTCTTTCTTGCACCAGTTGGTGATGATTGCGCTAGAAATCTGCGTGAAGGTGGGCCATCGAATCCAATCTGGCTTCCAGTTGACGCTCGGTATGTCCCGACTCCTCCGATTTATACCGCGCCAACGACTTCTCCAGCGAAGTGAGCAGTGTGATTTGCTTCGTAGTCAACGGTAATCGTTTTTCAGCCATAATGAACACCTACCCAGACACATCAACGTTAAATTGTACTCACCCGAATCAGTCTACCCACTGGCAATCACACTCCAAATCCAATCGCCAAGATCATTCCTCCCGGGTTTCGGCACCAAAAATTGGTTGGCTAACGGCTGCGCCCTTGCGGTGCCCCAAACTGCTCACTTTATATGATGCGGCCTTCGGAAGATTTCCACCGAGGCGGCTTCGAGGCACTTGCGATTTGGAAGGAATGAGATGACCAGGATGACTTCAATTCAGATGCTTTATTTTCTTAACCTAAATATAGTACAATTGTCGGCGGGCACAGAAGGTGCAACCGCGTCGAACGATAGTAATTTCAAGAGTAAAATCAAGTACAGCAAACCACGCTGTCTTTTACAAAATTCAAAGTTCTGGAAATTTCCATAGAAGAAATAAGATAGAAAGAATTGAAGTAACGGATCTCTAAGTTTGTCACTTCAAAGTAACTTGTTCTGTTCTTGGTCTCTCTCTCTCTTCGGTCGTTTTCTCTTTTCAGCAAAGAGAGTCTTGCTTCAGTTGCAGCCCAAACATTCTCCCCCCTTTGATGATGAAGATCTTCATTATCAAATTCACGTCCGGAAGACTCCTGCGAAAAGAAAACTGAAACGAGAAAGTAACAATTCAACGCTTAGGTGTAGGGCTGGTGTCATTCTCTATCCAATTCTCCTGAATAGGCAACTGTTAGATTTTCCTTGGTCTGCAGCCATTTTGGTCTCCTTTGTAATCGTGATAAATATTCCGAGTTCCATCTTCTCCAAAACTGTTGTGCATAATATTGACAATTCTTCCATCGATCAATCAGAGTAACTTTAGCCAATTCCGGAGCAGGAGGTGCTAAAGGCGCTTCACCCATCAGAAAGTGAACGGGTGTTAATACCATTAAATCGTCAGGATCATTTGATAGGGGACATAACGGTCTTGAATTTAAAGAAGACTCAATCTGTGCCAACACAGTTGCCATTTCCTCGAATGTTAAAACTTTTTCTCCGAGAAAAAAACTTTCACTCGTTGCAGAGGACGGACGTGTTTTTTTTGCGCTTATCAATTTTTATTTTTTTCTCGCGATTAAATACTTTTACAAATTTCTTAAATTCATTATCGGTTTAATTAATAATAATTTCAACATTTGAATTTTATTTTCATTTCGCGAATTCTTGCTGTCGCTTTTGTTTAAATTTAAATAAAATCAAAACTTACAACAATACTTGCATTAGCGGTGTTGTTGTTTTGCTTATCTCTTTTGCGTTTGTGTCTTTACCGTTTTAACTAACTCTCGCGCTCTTGCGTACAAATTGTTGTTGCATGTGTTCAATTTGACGCGCTCTCCCGCTCTTTCCTATTCTTGATTGATTTGCGCTCTCGTCTTTTGCCTACCCGCGACTCTGTGATACGTGTTTTTGTTTTTTGTGCTTTCATCTCTTTTTATTCTCTAGTTGTGAAGGCTTACTCTGCACATTAACCCTTGTGTCAGAACTGGTCAGTATATTCTTATACACAGAATTTTAACCCTTAGAATTTTTATTTTTTATTTTTTGTAAGCTTCAGTTTTCTTCCGACCCTAAACAATTTTATAACTTTGTTAATTCTAAACGTAAGACCTCTGTGCACCCATCTTTTTTGTCTTTTCAAAATAAAAAAGCAAGCACTGATCAGGCAATTGCCGATATGTTTGCGAGTTTTTTCAAAACAACTTATTCCTCAACGGAATATCGAGCAAGTCCGTATCCTTATCATTTAAAAAAGGCTAATTGCATTTTCAATCCAGTGATTGATGAAAGTTCTATTCTTAGCGAACTTAAATTAGTTAAACCTGTTTATTCTCCGGGGCCAGATGGTCTTCCTGGATGCGTACTCAGGTTCTGTGCAAACGCATTATGTAAACCCATTTTAAAATTGTTTCTATTGTCTGTCGAATCTTCCTCTTTTCCATCTATTTGGAAGGAGTCGTATATCATTCCTCTGCATAAAAATGGCAAAAAGTCCGAAGCCTCTAACTATAGGGGTATCTCAAAATTGTCCGCTATTCCGAAAGCTTTTGAGAAAATTATAACTTCTCAATTGCAACATTTTTGCAGCTCTATTATTTCGCCATCCCAACATGGGTTTGTGAAACGTAGATCTACAACCACTAACCTTTTAGAATTTACATCAGTAATTATCAAGGGGTTTAAAAATGGTAAACAAACTGATGTAATATATACTGACTTTAGCAAAGCCTTTGATTCCGTTAATCATACCCTATTACTTTCTAAGCTGAGCGACATTGGGTTTCCACCCTTTTTCCTTTCTTGGGTTCGTGAATATTTAACAAATAGAAAACAGAAGGTACTTTTTAAGTCTTCTGGTGTTCCTCAAGGTAGTCATCTTGGCCCTCTGCTCTTCACACTATTCATTAACGATCTTCCATCAGTCATTGTTCATTCGCGTGTGCTTATGTATGCTGACGATGTCAAGCTTTGTCTTACTCATAAAGATACAGATTCATTTAGTCGGCTACAAGCTGATCTTAAAAACTTTCAATCCTGGTGCCAGTTTAATCTACTAAATCTTAACACTACCAAATGTAAGGTAATGCCTTTTTTCCGTAACTGTCCCCAACTGGTCACTTATTTTCTAAACAATAGCCCTTTAGAACGTTTAAATAATATAAATGATTTGGGCGTACTTATGGACCATAAGTTAAATTTTAGCACCCACATTTCCACCACGGTCGCAAAGGCCATGAGTGTCCTGGGTTTCATTAAAAGATGGTCAAAAGAATTTGTTGACCCCTATACAACTAAAGTTCTTTTTACTTCGCTTGTCCGTCCTATTTTAGAGTATGGATCTTGCATTTGGTCACCTCAATATGAGTCGCACCAGATTAGACTTGAATCCGTTCAAAAGCAGTTTTTGCTATTTGCTCTTCGTGGCTTAAGCTGGGATCGCAATGTCAATTTGCCTTCGTATTCTAGTAGACTTCTCTTGATTAACCTTCCGTCCCTAACTAACCGTAGAATTATGCTTGGTGACATTTTCATGCACAAGCTCCTAATTGGTGATATCGACTCGCCTGAGTTATTAGCTCAGGTGAATCTGTCGGTACCATGTAGACGGAGTAGACATCCTTTGATACCTTTATCCCTTAGTCGTTGTTCTTCTAACTATGCTATGCATGAACCTTTTAGGGTCCTCTGCTCTGATTACAACCTTCTATTCCCTGTAATCAGCTCAGAGTTTTCTATTAATATGCTTAAAACATCTATCCTATCCCATTTAGTTAATAGATAGCTATAGTATTATTTGTTTGTCTGTTTTTTCTATTGTGTATTTGTCCACGCGATTCGTGCCGTGCGTTATACGGCTGCACCCCTCGGTCGGTCGGGTGGGAGGTGGGCAGTTATCTGCTTGGGCTCGCGCGTAACAGGCTATGTCCTGGTGTCGTAGGGGCCACTTGAACGTACTGCGCATAGTATCGTCAACGTCCGCTTAATAGTTCTCTTCAGATGATACTTCATGGACTTCACTCCAGCCTCCCACAATCCACCAAAGTGTGGCGCTGATGGTGGGTTGAAATGCCAGTTGATTCCTTTTCTCAATAATGTTGGCGCAAAATGTTTCGTAATGTACAAACAATATGCCAGTTTGTCAACTTGCAATTTTTTGTTGGCTCCAATAAAATTAGTACCGCAGTCACTATAAACGTCTGTGCATAGGCCACGTCTGCCAATGAAACGGTTAAATGCTCCTATAAACGCATCTGAGGTCAGATCTCCAACTGGTTCCAAATGAATGGCCTTCGTCACTAGACATACGAACACAGCAATATATCCCTTCTGAGATACACGTCCTCTTCCTTTGCAGGGCGAAATATTTACGGGTCCAGCGTAGTCCACTCCAACGGATGAGAATGCTCTAGAAGGACGTATCCGTACTGCTGGTAACATTCCCATTTTCTGACCTGCAAATTGAGGCTTCATCTTAAAACATGTGATACATTTATGAATTCCAAACCGAACTGCATTGCGTCCATTAACAATCCCGAATTTCTTCCTTATAAAATTCAGCGTTAGTGAGGTTCCACCATGCAAGGTGCAAATATGACTGTAAGATATGACCAGATCTGTGAAAGGATGTTTATACGGTAATATATAAGGATATTTTTCATTTATGGGTAACAGGGAATCTCGGAGCTTGCCGATACTTTGCTATTACCCTTCCTTCCGATAGCGCCTTCCATTCAGAGTTAAAACAATCCTTCTGCACCATCCTAATCAATTTACGTAGGCCCTCTTCTAATTCCACAATTGAGAGTCCTAATCCTCTTCGTTCTGCCACAGATGTACGACAATTATATACGAAACGTTTTATATATGATATAATCCAGACGAGTCGTGTATACGATGAATACTTGCTGATAAATGCTACACTTGGCATTTCTTCCACTGATATCTTATGGCAGGTCACCTTTCTGACTTCAGTGTCAACGACCGATAGCGAATCCTGATCAATATTATTACAAGGCCATTTGATGTCCGATCCTTGTAACCATGATCGCCCATGCCACCATAATTCACACGATGCCAACTTGGTTGCACTCATGCCACGGCTTAGATAATTTGCAGGGTTATCTTTCGAGGCGACGTGTCTCCATTGCCTTTCGTCTGAGAGTTCCAGGATTTTGTTTATTCGATTATACTTTATACGAAATACTTTCCAGTTGGCAGCTCCACCTTGGATCCAACTGATGGTTATCATAGAATCTGACCAAAAAATAGTGTTCGAATAATTAATGTTAATTCTTAGATTCTCTTTTAGATACTTATACATTTTGGCTGCTTCAAGCGCAGCACATAACTCTGCCCTAGGTATGGTTACTTGTTGTTTAGTTGGCGATACTCTCCCCTTTGACAATAGCAACTCTGTGTGACACTTATCCTCTCCAATTGGGAAGCGCAAGTAAGCCGCAGCTCCATATGCTCGTGACGAGGCATCGCCAAACAGGTGCAATTCAGCCACACCACCCGGTAGCCCCCATGTAACATGCCGTGGTATTCGTATAGTTACTATGTTTGGTAACTCTTTCACGAATTTCTCCCATTTTCTCTTAATAGTGTCCGGTAGTGTGTTATTCCAGCCAATTTTTTCCTTCCATAGTTGCTGCATGAGAATTTTGGCAGTAATAATTATCGGACTAAGCCATCCCATGGGATCAAACAGTCGTGCAATTGCTGATAGTATTGTCCTCTTTGTAGGTGAGCTTATTGGCGGAACGACATGCAAAGCAAAACGGAACTCGTCTTCTTTGGGACTCCAGTATAGACCTAAAGTGCGAATAGTATCATTACCTTCCATTTGTAACAATCCGCTTGATTCTCGATGCTCAACTGGTATGTTCTCTAATAGCTTTGGGCAATTACTCGCTCACTTCCGTAGTTCGAATGTACCACTACGAAGCATTCCAATCACTTGGTTCTTGACATTCTCCGTTTCTGCAATACTGTCGCCACCAGACAGTATGTCATCTACATACATTTGATGATTTATAACATCCACCGCCAGTGGATACTTCTCGCATTCATCCAAATCTAATTGTTTCATAATTCTCATGGCTAAATAAGATGCGGAGCTCGTTCCAAACATCACCGTTGTGCAGGCATATTCTGCCACATAATCACTAGTGTCCGGATTCCATAGAATACGTTGGTACTGCGCGTCGTCGGTTATAATATTAATACATCTGTACATTTTTTCAACATCCGCCATAAATACCCACTTTAGCCCTCGGCAATTGAGCATGATTCCTTGAAGATGTACGTGCAATTTTGGACCTATTGCTAGAATCTCATTAAGTGATTTTCCATTACCCGTCTTGCTCGATCCATCGAAGACAACTCGTACCTTCGTAGTTGATGACGATTCCTTTATGACTGGGTGATGCGGTAGGTAACAATGATCGACTCCCCCCAATGCAGGATTTCCCGTCTTGCTAGCCCGTGACGTTACACGTTCCATTTGACCCAGCTCCAGATACTCATTTATCGTGCCAACATAAGCGTTCTTCAAACTCGCATCGGTACGCAACCGTCTGTCCAGAGAATGTAAACGCTTTAGCGCGCCCTTATATGATTCTCCAATTACCATTGATTCGTCCAAGTAAGTAAGAAAAGGAAGACGAACAACATATTTCCCAGACGGCATTCGGCTATGTGTCTTAACGAAGCAATCTTCGCACCAGTTATTCTCTATTGAAACCCCACGTGGCTCCTCGTCGAATTGTTCTAGCTCCCAAAACTTACATAACAATTGTTCAAGTATCTCATCAGCTTCCTTCTTTCGTACCGTTATGGTGTAGGACGATCTCCTACCAGCTTCTTGATTCGTTTTTCCTGATACAATGCGTAATCCCAATGCTGATCCCAAATGCGTATTTTGCGCAAGAGGCATACCACGTATTCCTCGATGCACTTCTCCTAACATGAGCTCATCGTAGATGTCATTCCCCAGCAAAATATCAACTCCTTGTGGACTGAAGGATTTAGGGTCGGCCAACGGTAACCCCTTCAGATGAGTCCACTCTTCATATGGCAGTCGTTTGATTGGCATTCACCTCTGTTGCCGCATCTGTAATTTTTGTATCTGCTAATCCAGTAATCGTGATGTGAGCCTGTTTGCCCCGTAAACGTAGCTGCTGAGCTGCATTCTCTGAAATGAACGAAACTTGTGAACCTTGATCCAAAAGCGCTCTAAACTGTAAGGGATAGCCGTCTATCGACTCTACCCACACCATTGCTGTTGGTAATAAAACCTCGTCCTTATGCCTTACCGCAGTTTCTGTTGTACCTCGTCCTTATGCCTTACCGCAGTTTCTGTTGTACTCTTTCCAATTAAAGCATTCGCAGATAACTCCCTTTCTTAGTGTGCCAAGCGACCTCTCGCATCTTGACTTGTCTACATGGAGTAGTGTATGATGCCGTCCTTGACATTTTTCACAATTTACCGCACTGTCACATGCGTCTATTCGGTGATTTGGTCTAAGGCATCTAAAACACTGTCGATGCCTCACTACACATGCCTTTCGTTCCGATAGCCTCATCTCCTGGAATATCCTACATACTCCGATAAGGTGTGCATCCCTTTGACACACAATGCATAGGTGTGTCTCTCGAGTAACAAATGAAGCCTTTGTGTAGTTCGGTTAACTCGAAACCCATGTACACCTGGCTTTGCAACCGATGTCTATCCCGTGATAGAGTTCCCTCGACATTACCTGCTTACGCCGTAATCATTGTTCTGTACTGTGTTTCAAGATACTGACTGAGCTCCTCAAAGCTCGCCAGATTCTGCTTTGAAGATATTGACCGCTCCCAATCCACTTTTGATTGATTCGGTAATCTCTTCATCATTTAGTACACCTTTATTTCAGACTGTTGTCGCACATCCGCACCAGTCTTCTCCAATGAATTCACACATGAGCGGGAAGTTTGCACAAATCTTCTCAAACTTTCAGCATCTCCATATTTTATTGGTAATTGCTGATCGAACACATCCATGTAATGTAAAAATAACACTCGTTTGTTATCATACAAATTTATCAACATTCTCCAAGCCACTTCATAGTTCGCCGCTATTAGCGTTAGATGCTCAATATCCTTAGCTGCGTCTCCAACCAATGAATCCTTCAAATAATGAAAACGATATAAATCCGTCAGCTTGTTACAGTGGTGTACTCTTGTTAAAAACACCTCCTTAAACGCTGGCCACTCAATAAATTTCCCGCTGAAGGTACGCAGTTTAACTGTTGGGAGTTTCACTTCCTCCAAATTTGGTCCCATTTGTTCATACACCGTCTGATGCAAACAAGACTCATTAAATGCAGTTGACGCCGGGATTCTCCGATCCTTATGTCTCTGCAACTCATTTCGAATCTCAGCTACTCCCATTATGTAGGTTTCTTCGAAACAGTCTCTGATGTCTTTGTCAAAATATCTGCCCTTTATCTCCTCATTATCTCTTTCTTGCACCAGTTGGTGATGATTGCGCTGGAAATCTGCGTGAAGGTGGGCCATCGAATCCAATCTGGCTTCCAGTTGACACTCGGTATGTCCCGACTCCTCCGATTTATACCGCGCCAACGACTTCTCCAGCGAAGCGAGCAATGTGATTTGCTTCGTAGTCAACGGTAATCGTTTTTCAGCCATAATGAACACCTACCCAGACACATCAACGTTAAATTGTACTCACCCGAATCAGTCTACCCACTGGCAATCACACTCCAAATCCAATCGCCAAGATCATTCCTCCCGGGTTTCGGCACCAAAAATGTGTTGGCAAACGGCTGCGCCCTTGCGGTGCACCAAACTGCTCACTTTATATGATGCGGCCTTCGGAAGATTTCCACCGAGGCGGCTTCGAGGCACTTGCGATTTGGAAGGAATGAGATGACCAGGATGACTTCAATTCAGATGCTTTATTTTCTTAACCTAAATATAGTACAATTGTCGGCGGGCACAGAAGGTGCAACCGCATCGAACGAAAGTAATTTCAAGAGTAAAATCAAGTACAGCAAACCACGCTGTCTTTTACAAAATTCAAAGTTCTGGAAATTTCCATAGAAGAAATAAGAAAGAAAGAATTGAAGTAACGGATCTCCAAGTTTGTCACTTCAAAGTAACTTGTTCTGTTCTTGGTCTCTCTCTCTCTTCGGTCGTTTTCTCTTTTCAGCAAAGAGAGTCTTGCTTCAGTTGCAGCCCAAACATTCTCCCCCTTTGATGATGAAGATCTTCATTATCAAATTCACGTTCGGAAGACTCCTGCGAAAAGAAAACTGAAACGAGAAAGTAACAATTCAACGCTTAGGTGTAGGGCTGGTGTCATTCTCTATCCAATTCTCCTGAATAGGCAACTGTTAGATTTTCCTTGGTCTGCAGCCATTTTGGTCTCCTTTGTAATCGTGATAAATATTCCGAGTTCCATCTTCTCCAAAACTGTTGTGCATAATATTGACAATTCTTCCATCGATCAATCAGAGTAACTTTAGCCAATTCCGGAGCAGGAGGTGCTAAAGGCGCTTTACCCATCAGAAAGTGAACGGGTGTTAATACCATTAAATCGTCAGGATCATTTGATAGGGGACAAACCGGTCTTGAATTTAAAGAAGACTCAATCTGTGCCAACACAGTTGCCATTTCCTCGAATGTTAAAACTTTTTCTCCGAGAGTTCTCTTCAGATGATACTTCATGGACTTCACTCCAGCCTCCCACAATCCACCAAAGTGTGGCGCTGATGGTGGGTTGAAATGCCAGTTGATTCCTTTTCTCAATAATATTGGCGCAAAATGTTTCGTAATGTACAAACAATATGCCAGTTTGTCCACTTGCAATTTTTTGTTGTCTCCAATAAAATTAGTACCGCAGTCACTATAAACGTCTGTGCATAGGCCACGTCTGCCAATGAAACGGTTAAATGCTCCTATAAACGCATCTGAGGTCAGATCTCCAACTGGTTCCAAATGAATGGCCTTCGTCACTAGACATACGAACACAGCAATATATCCCTTCTGGGATACACGTCCTCTTCCTTTGCAGGGCGAAATATTTACGGGTCCAGCGTAGTCCACTCCAACGGATGAGAATGCTCTAGAAGGACGTACCCGTACTGCTTTTCTGACCTGCAAATTGAGGCTTTATCTTAAAACATGTGATACATTTATGAATTCCAAACCGAACTGCATTGCGTCCATTAACAATCCAGAATTTCTTCCTTATAAAATTCAGCGTTAGTGAGGTTCCACCATGCAAGGTGCAAATATGACTGTAAGATATGACCAGATCTGTGAAAGGATGTTTATACGGTAATATATAAGGATATTTTTCATTTATGGGTAACAGGGAATCTCGGAGCTTGCCTCCGAGACGTAAAACACGTACTTTGCTATTACCCTTCCTTCCGATAGCGCCTTCCATTCAGAGTTAAAACAATCCTTCTGCACCATCCTAATCAATTTACGTAGGCCCTCTTCTAATTCCACAATTGAGAGTCCTAATCCTCTTCGTTCTGCCACAGATGTACGACAATTATATACGAAACGTTTTATATATGATATAATCCAGACGAGTCGTGTATACGATGAATACTTGCTGATAAATGCTACACTTGGCATTTCTTCCACTGATATCTTATGGCAGGTCACCTTTCTGACTTCAGTGTCAACAACCGATAGCGAATCCTGATCAATATTATTACAAGGCCATTTGATGTCCGATCCTTGTAACCATGATCGCCCATGCCACCATAATTCACACGATGCCAACTTGGTTGCACTCATGCCACGGCTTAGATAATTTGCAGGGTTATCTTTCGAGGCGACGTGTCTCCATTGCCTTTCGTCTGAGAGTTCCAGGATTTTGTTTATTCGATTATACTTTATACGAAATACTTTCCAGTTGGCAGCTCCACCTTGGATCCAACTGATGGTTATCATAGAATCTGACCAAAAAATAGTGTTCGAATAATTAATGTTAATTCTTAGATTCTCTTTTAGATACTTATACATTTTGGCTGCTTCAAGCGCAGCACATAACTCTGCCCTAGGTATGGTTACTTGTTGTTTAGTTGGCGATACTCTCCCCTTTGACAATAGCAACTCTGTGTGACACTTATCCTCTCCAATTGGGAAGCGCAAGTAAGCCGCAGCTCCATATGCTCGTGACGAGGCATCGCCAAACAGGTGCAATTCAGCCACACCACCCGGTAGCCCCCATGTAACATGCCGTGGTATTCGTATAGTTACTATGTTTGGTAACTCTTTCACGAATTTCTCCCATTTTCTCTTAATAGTGTCCGGTAGTGTGTTATTCCAGCCAATTTTTTCCTTCCATAGTTGCTGCATGAGAATTTTGGCAGTAATAATTATCGGACTAAGCCATCCCATGGGATCACACAGTCGTGCAATTGCTGATAGTATTGTCCTCTTTGTAGGTGAGCTTATTGGCGGAACGACATGCAAAGCAAAACGGAACTCGTCTTCTTTGGGACTCCAGTATAGACCTAAAGTGCGAATAGTATCATTACCTTCCATGTGTAACAATCCGCTTGATTCTCGATGCTCAACTGGTATGTTCTCTAATAGCTTTGGGCAATTACTCGCTCACTTCCGTAGTTCGAATGTACCACTACGAAGCATTCCAATCACTTGGTTCTTGACATTCTCCGTTTCTGCAATACTGTCGCCACCAGACAGTATGTCATCTACATACATTTGATGATTTATAACATCCACCGCCAGTGGATACTTCTCGCATTCATCCATATCTAATTGTTTCATAACTCTCATGGCTAAATAAGGTGCGGAGCTCGTTCCAAACATCACCGTTGTGCAGGCATATTCTGCCACATAATCACTAGTGTCCGGATTCCATAGAATACGTTGGTACTGCGCGTCGTCGGTTGAAATATTAATATATCTGTACATTTTTTCAACATCCGCCATAAATACCTACTTTAGCCCTCGCCAATTGAGCATGATTCCTTGAAGATGTACGTGCAATTATGGACCTATTGCTAGAATCTCATTAAGTGTTTTTCCATTACTCGTCTTGCTCGATCCATCGAAGACAACTCGTACCTTCGTAGTTGATGACGATTCCTTTATGACTGGGTGATGCGGTAGGTAACAATGATCGACTCCCCCCAATGCAGGATTGCCCGTCTTGCTAGCCCGTGACGTTACACGTTCCATTTGACCTAGCACCAGACACTCATTTATCGTGCCAACATAAGCGTTCTTCAAACTCGCATCGGTACGCAACCGTCTGTCCAGAGAATGTAAACGTTTTAGCGCGCCCTTATATGATTCTCCAATTACCATTGATTCGTCCAAGTAAGTAAGAAAAGGAAGACGAACAACATATTTCCCAGACGGCATTCGGCTATGTGTCTTAACGAAGCAATCTCTACTGAAACCCCACGTGGCTCCTCGTCGAATTGTTCTAGCTCCCAAAACTTACATAACAATTGTTCACTTATCCTCTACTGAAACCCCACGTGGCGCCTCGTCGAATTGTTCTAGCTCCCAAAACTTACATAACAATTGTTCAAGTATCTCATCAGCTTCCTTCTTTCGTACCGTTATGGTGTAGGACGATCTCCTACCAGCTTCTTGATTCGTTTTTCCTGATACAATGTATCCCAAATGCGTATTTTGCATAGGCATACCACGTATTCCTCGATGCACTTCTCCTAACATGAGCTCATCGTAGATGTCATTTCCCAGCAAAATATCAACTCCTTGTGGACTGAAGAAGTTAGGGTCGGCCAACGGTAAGCCCTTCAGATGAGTCCACTCTTCATATGGCAGTCGTTTGATTGGCATTCACCTCTGCTGCCGCATCTGTAATTTTTGTATCTGCTAATCCAGTAATCGTGATGTGAGCCTGTTTGCGCCATAAACATAGCTGCTGAGCTGCATTCTCTGAAATGAACGAAACTTGTGAACCTTGATCCAAAACCGCTCTAAACTGTAAGGGATAGCCGTCTATTGAATCTACCCACACCATTGCTGTTGGTAATAAAACCTCGTCCTTATGCCTTACCGCAGTTTCTGTTGTACTCTTTCCAATTAAAGCATTCGTAGATGCTGTTGGGATAACTCCCTCCCTTAGTGTGCCAAGCGACCTCTCGCATCCTGACTTGTCTACATGGAGTAGTGTATGATGCCGTCCTTGACATTTTTCACAATTTACCGCACTGTCACATGCGTCTATTCGGTGATTTGGTCTAAGGCATCTAAAACACAGTCGATGCCTCACTACACATGCATTTCGTTCCGATAGCCTCATCTCCTGGAATATCCTACATACTCCGATAAGGTGTGCATCCCTTTGACACACAATGCATAGGTGTGTCTCTCGAGTAACAAATGAAGCCTTTGTGTAGTTATGGTTAACTCGAAACCCATGTACACCTGGCTTTGCATTCCGATGTCTATCCCGTGATAGAGTTCCCCCGACATTACCTGCTTACGCCGTAATCATTGTTCTGTACTGAGTTTCAAGATACTGACTGAGCTCCTCAAAGCTCGCCAGATTCTGCTTTGAAGATATTGACCGCTCCCAATCCACTTTTGATTGATTCGGTAATCTCTTCATCATGTAGTACACCTTTATTTCAGACTGTTGTCGCACATCCGCACCAGTCTTCTCTAATGAATTCACACATGAGCGGGAAGTTTGCACAAATCTTCTCAAACTTTCCGCATCTCCATATTTTATTGGTAATTGCTGATCGAACACATCCATGTAATGTAAAAATAACACTCGTTTGTTATCATACAAATTTATCAACATTCTCCAAGCCACTTCATACGCTGGCCACTCAATAAATTTCACGCTGAAGGTACGCAGTTTAACTGTTGGGAGTTTTACTTCCTCCAAATTTGTTCCCATTTGTTCATACACCGTCTGATGCAAACAAGACTCATTAAATGCAGTTGACGCCGGGATTCTCCGATCCTTATGTCTCTGCAACTCATTTCGAATCTCAGCTACTCCTGGCTTCCAGTTGACGCTAGGTATGTCCCGACTCCTCCGATTTATACCGCGCCAACGACTTCTCCAACGAAGTGAGCAATGTGATTTGCTTCGTAGTCAACGGTAATCGTTTTTCAGCCATAATGAACACCTACCCAGACACATCAACGTTAAATTGTACTCACCCGAATCAGTCTACCCACTGGCAATCACACTCCAAATCCAATCGCCAAGATCATTCCTCCCGGGTTTCGGCACCAAAAATGTGTTGGCTAACAGCTGCGCCCTTGCGGTGCCCCAAACTGCTCACTTTATATGATGCGGCCTTCGGATGATTTCCACCGAGGCGGCTTCGAGGCACTTGCGATTTGGAAGGAATGAGATGACCAGGATGACTTCAATTCAGATGCATTATTTTCTTAACCTAAATATAGTACAATTGTCGGCGGGCACAGAAGGTGCAACCGCATCGAACGAAAGTAATTTCAAGAGTAAAATCAAGTACAGCAAACCACGCTGTCTTTTACAAAATTCAAAGTTCTGGAAATTTCCATAGAAGAAATAAGAAAGAAAGAATTGAAGTAACGGATCTCCAAGTAAGTTACTTCAAAGTAACTTGTTCTGTTCTTGGTCTCTCTCTCTCTTCGGTCGTTTTCTCTTTTCAGCAAAGAGAGTCTTGCTTCAGTTGCAGCCCAAACATTCTCCCCCCTTTGATGATGAAGATCTTCATTATCAAATTCACGTCCGGAAGACTCCTGCGAAAAGAAAACTGAAACGAGAAAGTAACAATTCAACGCTTAGGTGTAGGGCTGGTGTCATTCTCTATCCAATTCTCCTGAATAGGCAACTGTTAGATTTTCCTTGGTCTGCAGCCATTTTGGTCTCCTTTGTAATCGTGATAAATATTCCGAGTTCCATCTTCTCCAAAACTGTTGTGCATAATATTGACAATTCTTCCATCGATCAATCAGAGTAACTTTAGCCAATTCCGGAGCAGGAGGTGCTAAAGGCGCTTCACCCATCAGAAAGTGAACGGGTGTTAATACCATTAAATCGTCAGGATCATTTGATAGGGGACAAAACGGTATTGAATTTAAAGAAGACTCAATCTGTGCCAACACAGTTGCCATTTCCTCGAATGTTAAAACTTTTTCTCCGAGAGTTCTCTTCAGATGATACTTCATGGACTTCACTCCAGCCTCCCACAATCCACCAAAGTGTGGCGCTGATGGTGGGTTGAAATGCCAGTTAATTCCTTTTCTCAATAATGTTGGCGCGAAATGTTTCGTAATGTACGAACAATATGCCAGTTTGTCCACTTGCAATTTTTTGTTGGCTCCAATAAAATTAGTACCGCAGTCACTATAAACGTCTGTGCATAGGCCACGTCTGCCAATGAAACGGTTAAATGCTCCTATAAACGCATCTGAGGTCAGATCTCCAACTGGTTCCAAATGAATGGCCTTCGTCACTAGACATACGAACACAGCAATATATCCCTTCTGGGATACACGTCCTCTTCCTTTGCAGGGCGAAATATTTACGGGTCCAGCGTAGTCCACTCCAACGGATGAGAATGCTCTAGAAGGACGTACCCGTACTGCTGGTAACATTCCCATTTTCTGACCTGCAAATTGAGGCTTCATCTTAAAACATGTGATACATTTATGAATTCCAAACCGAACTGCATTGCGTCCATTAACAATCCAGAATTTCTTCCTTATAAAATTCAGCGTTAGTGAGGTTCCACCATGCAAGGTGCAAATATGACTGTAAGATATGACCAGATCTGTGAAAGGATGTTTATACGGAAATATATAAGGATATTTTTCATTTATGGGTAACAGGGAATCTCGGAGCCTGCCTCCGAGACGTAAAACACGTACTTTGCTATTACCCTTCCTTCCGATAGCGCCTTCCATTCAGAGTTAAAACAATCCTTCTGCACCATCCTAATCAATTTACGTAGGCCCTCTTCTAATTCCACAATTGAGAGTCCTAATCCTCTTCGTTCTGCCACAGATGTATGACAATTATATACGAAACGTTTTATATATGATATAATCCAGACGAGTCGTGTATACGATGAATACTTGCTGATAAATGCTACACTTGGCATTTCTTCCACTGATATCTTATGGCAGGTCACCTTTCTGACTTCAGTGTCAACAACCGATAGCGAATCCTGATCAATATTATTACAAGGCCATTTGATGTCCGATCCTTGTAACCATGATCGCCCATGCCACCATAATTCACACGATGCCAACTTGGTTGCACTCATGCCACGGCTTAGATAATTTGCAGGGTTATCTTTCGAGGCGACGTGTCTCCATTGCCTTTCGTCTGAGAGTTCCAGGATTTTGTTTATTCGATTATACTTTATACGAAATACTTTCCAGTTGGCAGCTCCACCTTGGATCCAACTGATGGTTATCATAGAATCTGACCAAAAAATAGTGTTCGAATAATTAATGTTAATTCTTAGATTCTCTATTAGATACTTATACATTTTGGCTGCTTCAAGCGCAGCACATAACTCTGCCCTAGGTATGGTAAGTTGTTGTATAGTTGGCGATACTCTCCCCTTTGACAATTGCAACTCTGTGTGACACTTATCCTCTCCAATTGGGAAGCGCAAGTAAGCCGCAGCTCCATATGCTCGTGACGAGGCATCGCAAAACAGGTGCAATTCAGGCACACCACCCGGTAGCCCCCATGTAACATGCCGCGGTATTCGTATAGTTACTATGTTTGGTAACTCTTTCACGAATTTCTCCCATTCTCGCCAATTTTTTCCTTCCATAGTTGCTGCATGAGAATTTTGGCAGTAATAATTATCGGACTTAGCCATCCCATGGGATCAAACAGTCGTGCAATTGCTGATAGTATTGTCCTCTTTGTAGGTGAGCTTATTGGCGGAACGACATGCAAAGCAAAACGGAACTCGTCTTCTTTGGGACTCCAGTATAGACCTAAAGTGCGAATAGTATCATTACCTTCCATGTTTAACAATCCGCTTGATTCTCGATGCTCAACTGGTATTTTCTCTAATAGCTTTGGGCAATTACTCGCTCACTTCCGTAGTTCGAATGTACCAATCACTTGGTTCTTGACATTCTCCGTTTCTGCAATACTGTCGCCACCAGACAGTATGTCATCTACATACATTTGATGATTTATAACATCCACCGCCAGTGGATACTTCTCGCATTCATCCATAGCTAATTGTTTCATAACTCTCATGGCTAAATAAGGTGCGGAGCTCGTTCCAAACTCGCATCGGTACGCAACCGTCTGTCCAGAGAATGTAAACGTTTTAGCGCGCCCTTATATGATTCTCCAATTACCATTGATTCGTCCAAGTAAGTAAGAAAAGGAAGACGAACAACATAATTCCCAGACGGCATTCGGCTATGTGTCTTAACGAAGCAATCTCTACTGAAACCCCACGTGGCTCCTCGTCGAATTGTTCTAGCTCCCAAAACTTACATAACAATTGTCCACTTATCCTCTACTGAAACCCCACGTGGCTCCTCGTCGAATTGTTCTAGCTCCCAAAACTTACATAACAATTGTTCAAGTATCTCATCAGCTTCCTTCTTTCGTACCGTTATGGTGTAGGACGATCTCCTACCAGCTTCTTGATTCGTTTTTCCTGATACAATGTATCCCAAATGCGTATTTTGCATAGGCATACCACGTATTCCTCGATGCACTTCTCCTAACATGAGCTCATAGTAGATGTCATTTCCCAGCAAAATATCAACTCCTTGTGGACTGAAGAAGTTAGGGTCGGCCAACGGTAAGCCCTTCAGATGAGTCCACTCTTCATATGGCAGTCGTTTGATTGGCATTCACCTCTGCTGCCGCATCTGTAATTTTTGTATCTGCTAATCCAGTAATCGTGATGTGAGCCTGTTTGCGCAGTAAACGTAGCTGCTGAGCTGCATTCTCTGAAATGAACGAAACTTGTGAACCTTGATCCAAAACCGCTCTAAACTGTAAGGGATAGCCGTCTATCGACTCTACCCACACCATTGCTGTTGGTAACAAAACCTCGTCCTTATGCCTTACCGCAGTTTCTGTTGTACTCTTTCCAATTAAAGCATTCGTAGATGCTGTTGGGATAACTCCCTCCCTTAGTGTGCCAAGCGACCTCTCGCATCCTGACTTGTCTACATGGAGTAGTGTATGATGCCGTCCTTGACATTTTTCACAATTTACCGCACTGTCACATGCGTCTATTCGGTGATTTGGTCTAAGGCATCTAAAACACAGTCGATGCCTCACTACACATGCCTTTCGTTCCGATAGCCTCATCTCCTGGAATATCCTACATACTCCGATAAGGTGTGCATCACTTTGACACACAATGCATAGGTGTGTCTCTCGAGTAACAAATGAAGCCTTTGTGTAGTTCTGGTTAACTCGAAACCCATGTACTCCTGGCTTTGCATTCCGATGTCTATCCCGTGATAGAGTTCCCTCGACATTACCTGCTTACGCCGTAATCATTGTTCTGTACTGAGTTTCAAGATACTGACTGAGCTCCTCAAAGCTCGCCAGATTCTGCTTTGAAGATATTGACCGCTCCCAATCCACTTTTGATTGATTCGGTAATCTCTTCATCATGTAGTACACCTTTATTTCAGACTGTTGTCGCACATCCGCACCAGTCTTCTCTAATGAATTCACACATGAGCGGGAAGTTTGCACAAATCTTCTCAAACTTTCCGCATCTCCATATTTTATTGGTAATTGCTGATCGAACACATCCATGTAATGTAAAAATAACACTCGTTTGTTATCATACAAATTTATCAACATTCTCCAAGCCACTTCATACGCTGGCCACTCAATAAATTTCACGCTGAAGGTACGCAGTTTAACTGTTGGGAGTTTTACTTCCTCCAAATTTGTTCCCATTTGTTCATACACCGTCTGATGCAAACAAGACTCATTAAATGCAGTTGACGCCGGGATTCTCCGATCCTTATGTCTCTGCAACTCATTTCGAATCTCAGCTACTCCTGGCTTCCAGTTGACGCTAGGTATGTCCCGACTCCTCCGATTTATACCGCGCCAACGACTTCTCCAACGAAGTGAGCAATGTGATTTGCTTCGTAGTCAACGGTAATCGTTTTTCAGCCATAATGAACACCTACCCAGACACATCAACGTTAAATTGTACTCACCCGAATCAGTCTACCCACTGGCAATCACACTCCAAATCCAATCGCCAAGATCATTCCTCCCGGGTTTCGGCACCAAAAATGTGTTGGCTAACAGCTGCGCCCTTGCGGTGCCCCAAACTGCTCACTTTATATGATGCGGCCTTCGGATGATTTCCACCGAGGCGGCTTCGAGGCACTTGCGATTTGGAAGGAATGAGATGACCAGGATGACTTCAATTCAGATGCATTATTTTCTTAACCTAAATATAGTACAATTGTCGGCGGGCACAGAAGGTGCAACCGCATCGAACGAAAGTAATTTCAAGAGTAAAATCAAGTACAGCAAACCACGCTGTCTTTTACAAAATTCAAAGTTCTGGAAATTTCCATAGAAGAAATAAGAAAGAAAGAATTGAAGTAACGGATCTCCAAGTAAGTTACTTCAAAGTAACTTGTTCTGTTCTTGGTCTCTCTCTCTCTTCGGTCGTTTTCTCTTTTCAGCAAAGAGAGTCTTGCTTCAGTTGCAGCCCAAACATTCTCCCCCCTTTGATGATGAAGATCTTCATTATCAAATTTACGTCCGGAAGACTCCTGCGAAAAGAAAACTGAAACGAGAAAGTAACAATTCAACGCTTAGGTGTAGGGCTGGTGTCATTCTCTATCCAATTCTCCTGAATAGGCAACTGTTAGATTTTCCTTGGTCTGCAGCCATTTTGGTCTCCTTTGTAATCGTGATAAATATTCCGAGTTCCATCTTCTCCAAAACTGTTGTGCATAATATTGACAATTCTTCCATCGATCAATCAGAGTAACTTTAGCCAATTCCGGAGCAGGAGGTGCTAAAGGCGCTTCACCCATCAGAAAGTGAACGGGTGTTAATACCATTAAATCGTCAGGATCATTTGATAGGGGACAAAACGGTCTTGAATTTAAAGAAGACTCAATCTGTGCCAACACAGTTGCCATTTCCTCGAATGTTAAAACTTTTTCTCCGAGAGTTCTCTTCAGATGATACTTCATGGACTTCACTCCAGCCTCCCACAATCCACCAAAGTGTGGCGCTGATGGTGGGTTGAAATGCCAGTTAATTCCTTTTCTCAATAATGTTGGCGCGAAATGTTTCGTAATGTACGAACAATATGCCAGTTTGTCCACTTGCAATTTTTTGTTGGCTCCAATAAAATTAGTACCGCAGTCACTATAAACGTCTGTGCATAGGCCACGTCTGCCAATGAAACGGTTAAATGCTCCTATAAACGCATCTGAGTTCAGATCTCCAACTGGTTCCAAATGAATGGCCTTCGTCACTAGACATACGAACACAGCAATATATCCCTTCTGGGATACACGTCCTCTTCCTTTGCAGGGCGAAATATTTACTGGTCCAGCGTAGTCCACTCTAACCGATTAGAATGCTCTAGAAGGACGTACCCGTACTGCTGGTAACATTCCCATTTTCTGACCTGCAAATTGAGGCTTCATCTTAAAACATGTGATACATTTATGAATTCCAAACCGAACTTCATTGCGTCTATTAACAATCCAGAATTTCTTCCTTATAAAATTCAGCGTTAGTGAGGTTCCACCATGCAAGGTGCAAATATGACTGTAAGATATGACCAGATCTGTGAAAGGATGTTTATACGGTAATATATAAGGATATTTTTCATTTATGGGTAACAGGGAATCTCGGAGCCTGCCTCCGAGACGTAAAACACGTACTTTGCTATTACCCTTCCTTCCGATAGCGCCTTCCATTCAGAGTTAAAACAATCCTTCTGCACCATCCTAATCAATTTACGTAGGCCCTCTTCTAATTCCACAATTGAGAGTCCTAATCCTCTTCGTTCTGCCACAGATGTATGACAATTATATACGAAACGTTTTATATATAATATAATCCAGACGAGTCGTGTATACGATGAATACTTGCTGATAAATGCTACACTTGGCATTTCTTCCACTGATATCTTATGGCAGGTCACCTTTCTGACTTCAGTGTCAACAACCGATAGCGAATCCTGATCAATATTATTACAAGGCCATTTGATGTCCGATCCTTGTAACCATGATCGCCCATGCCACCATAATTCACACGATGCCAACTCATGCCACGGCTTAGATAATTTACAGGGTTATCTTTCGAGGCGACGTGTCTCCATTGCCTTTCGTCTGAGAGTTCCAGGATTTTGTTTATTCGATTATACTTTATACGAAATACTTTCCAGTTGGCAGCTCCACCTTGGATCCAACTGATGGTTATCATAGAATCTGACCAAAAAATAGTGTTCGAATAATTAATGTTAATTCTTAGATTCTCTTTTAGATACTTATACATTTTGGCTGCTTCAAGCACAGCACATAACTCTGCCCTAGGTATGGTTAGTTGTTGTATAGTTTGCGATACTCTCCCCTTTGACAATAGCAACTCTGTGTGACACTTATCCTCTCCAATTGGGAAGCGCAAGTAAGCCGCAGCTCCATATGCTCGTGACGAGGCATCGCCAAACAGGTGCAATTCAGCCACACCACCCGGCAGCCCCCATGTAACATGCCGTGGTATTCGTATAGTTACTATGTTTGGTAACTCTTTCACGAATTTCTTCTATTCTCTCTTAATAGTGTCCGGTAGTGTGCTATTCCAGCCAATTTTTTCCTTCCATAGTTGCTGCATGAGAATTTTGGCAGTAATAATTATCGGACTAAGCCATCCCATGGGATCAAACAATCGTGCAATTGCTGATAGTATTGTCCTCTTTGTAGGTGAGCTTATTGGCGGAACGACATGCAAAGCAAAACGGAACTCGTCTTCTTTGGGACTCCAGTATAGACCTAAAGTGCGAATAGTATCATTACCTTCCATGTGTAACAATCCGCTTGATTCTCGATGCTCAACTGGTATTTTCTCTAATAGCTTTGGGCAATTACTCGCTCACTTCCGTAGTTCGAATGTACCAATCACTTGGTTCTTGACATTCTCCGTTTCTGCAATACTGTCGCCACCAGACAGTATGTCATCTACATACATTTGATGATTTATAACATCCACCGCCAGTGGATACTTCTCGCATTCATCCAAATCTAATTGTTTCATAATTCTCATGGCTAAATAAGATGCGGAGCTCGTTCCAAACATCACCGTTGTGCAGGCATATTCTGCCACATAATCACTAGTGTCCGGATTCCATAAAATACGTTGGTACTGCGCGTCGTCGGTTATAATATTAATACATCTGTACATTTTTTCAACATCCGCCATAAATACCCACTTTAGCCCTCGGCAATTGAGCATGATTCCTTGAAGATGTACGTGCAATTTTGGACCTATTGCTAGAATCTCATTAAGTGATTTTCCATTACCCGTCTTGCTCGATCCATCGAAGACAACTCGTACCTTCGTAGTTGATGACGATTCCTTTATGACTGGGTGATGCGGTAGGTAACAATGATCGACTCCCCCCAATGCAGGATTTCCCGTCTTGCTAGCCCGTGACGTTACACGTTCCATTTGACCCAGCTCCAGATACTCATTTATCGTGCCAACATAAGCGTTCTTCAAACTCGCATCGGTACGCAACCGTCTGTCCAGAGAATGTAAACGCTTTAGCGCGCCCTTATATGATTCTCCAATTACCATTGATTCGTCCAAGTAAGTAAGAAAAGGAAGACGAACAACATATTTCCCAGACGGCATTCGGCTATGTGTCTTAACGAAGCAATCTTCGCACCAGTTATTCTCTATTGAAACCCCACGTGGCTCCTCGTCGAATTGTTCTAGCTCCCAAAACTTACATAACAATTGTTCAAGTATCTCATCAGCTTCCTTCTTTCGTATTGTTATGGTGTAGGACGATCTCCTACCAGCTTCTTGATTCGTTTTTCCTGATACAATGAATCCCAAATGCGTATTTTGCGCCAGAGGCATACCACGTATTCCTCGATGCACTTCTCCTAACATGAGCTCATCGTAGATGTCATTCCCCAGCTAAATATCAACTCCTTGTGGACTGAAGGATTTAGGGTCGGCCAACGGTAAGCCCTTCAGATGAGTCCACTCTTCATAGGGCAGTCGTTTGATTGGCATTCACCTCTGCTGCCGCATCTGTAATTTTTGTATCTGCTAATCCAGTAATCGTAATGTGAGCCTGTTTGCGCCGTAAACGTAGCTGCTGAGCTGCATTCTCTGAAATGAACGAAACTTGTGAACCTTGATCCAAAACCGCTCTAAACTGTAAGGGATAGCCGTCTATCGACTCTACCCACACCATTGCTGTTGGTAACAAAACCTCGTCCTTATGCCTTACCGCAGTTTCTGTTGTACTCTTTCCAATTAAAGCATTCGTAGATGCTGTTGGGATAACTCCCTCCCTTAGTGTGCCAAGCGACCTCTCGCATCCTGACTTGTCTACATGGAGTAGTGTATGATGCCGTCCTTGACATTTTTCACAATTTACCGCACTGTCACATGCGTCTATTCGGTGATTTGGTCTAAGGCATCTAAAACACAGTCGATGCCTCACTACACATGCCTTTCGTTCCGATAGCCTCATCTCCTGGAATATCCTACATACTCCGATAAGGTGTGCATCACTTTGACACACAATGCATAGGTGTGTCTCTCGAGTAACAAATGAAGCCTTTGTGTAGTTCTGGTTAACTCGAAACCCATGTACTCCTGGCTTTGCATTCCGATGTCTATCCCGTGATAGAGTTCCCTCGACATTACCTGCTTACGCCGTAATCATTGTTCTGTACTGAGTTTCAAGATACTGACTGAGCTCCTCAAAGCTCGCCAGATTCTGCTTTGAAGATATTGACCGCTCCCAATCCACTTTTGATTGATTCGGTAATCTCTTCATCATGTAGTACACCTTTATTTCAGACTGTTGTCGCACATCCGCACCAGTCTTCTCTAATGAATTCACACATGAGCGGGAAGTTTGCACAAATCTTCTCAAACTTTCCGCATCTCCATATTTTATTGGTAATTGCTGATCGAACACATCCATGTAATGTAAAAATAACACTCGTTTGTTATCATACAAATTTATCAACATTCTCCAAGCCACTTCATACGCTGGCCACTCAATAAATTTCACGCTGAAGGTACGCAGTTTAACTGTTGGGAGTTTTACTTCCTCCAAATTTGTTCCCATTTGTTCATACACCGTCTGATGCAAACAAGACTCATTAAATGCAGTTGACGCCGGGATTCTCCGATCCTTATGTCTCTGCAACTCATTTCGAATCTCAGCTACTCCTGGCTTCCAGTTGACGCTAGGTATGTCCCGACTCCTCCGATTTATACCGCGCCAACGACTTCTCCAACGAAGTGAGCAATGTGATTTGCTTCGTAGTCAACGGTAATCGTTTTTCAGCCATAATGAACACCTACCCAGACACATCAACGTTAAATTGTACTCACCCGAATCAGTCTACCCACTGGCAATCACACTCCAAATCCAATCGCCAAGATCATTCCTCCCGGGTTTCGGCACCAAAAATTGGTTGGCTAACGGCTGCGCCCTTGCGGTGCCCCAAACTGCTCACTTTATATGATGCGGCCTTCGGAAGATTTCCACCGAGGCGGCTTCGAGGCACTTGCGATTTGGAAGGAATGAGATGACCAGGATGACTTCAATTCAGATGCTTTATTTTCTTAACCTAAATATAGTACAATTGTCGGCGGGCACAGAAGGTGCAACCGCGTCGAACGATAGTAATTTCAAGAGTAAAATCAAGTACAGCAAACCACGCTGTCTTTTACAAAATTCAAAGTTCTGGAAATTTCCATAGAAGAAATAAGATAGAAAGAATTGAAGTAACGGATCTCTAAGTTTGTCACTTCAAAGTAACTTGTTCTGTTCTTGGTCTCTCTCTCTCTTCGGTCGTTTTCTCTTTTCAGCAAAGAGAGTCTTGCTTCAGTTGCAGCCCAAACATTCTCCCCCCTTTGATGATGAAGATCTTCATTATCAAATTCACGTCCGGAAGACTCCTGCGAAAAGAAAACTGAAACGAGAAAGTAACAATTCAACGCTTAGGTGTAGGGCTGGTGTCAT
Organism: Drosophila tropicalis; assembly: GCF_018151085.1. NCBI lineage: Eukaryota > Metazoa > Arthropoda > Insecta > Diptera > Drosophilidae > Drosophila > Drosophila tropicalis. The sequence continues at coordinate 496,187 of NW_027172360.1, read as the reverse complement.
TCTCTATCCAATTCTCCTGAATAGGCAACTGTTAGATTTTCCTTGGTCTGCAGCCATTTTGGTCTCCTTTGTAATCGTGATAAATATTCCGAGTTCCATCTTCTCCAAAACTGTTGTGCATAATATTGACAATTCTTCCATCGATCAATCAGAGTAACTTTAGCCAATTCCGGAGCAGGAGGTGCTAAAGGCGCTTCACCCATCAGAAAGTGAACGGGTGTTAATACCATTAAATCGTCAGGATCATTTGATAGGGGACAAAACGGTATTGAATTTAAAGAAGACTCAATCTGTGCCAACACAGTTGCCATTTCCTCGAATGTTAAAACTTTTTCTCCGAGAGTTCTCTTCAGATGATACTTCATGGACTTCACTCCAGCCTCCCACAATCCACCAAAGTGTGGCGCTGATGGTGGGTTGAAATGCCAGTTAATTCCTTTTCTCAATAATGTTGGCGCGAAATGTTTCGTAATGTACGAACAATATGCCAGTTTGTCCACTTGCAATTTTTTGTTGGCTCCAATAAAATTAGTACCGCAGTCACTATAAACGTCTGTGCATAGGCCACGTCTGCCAATGAAACGGTTAAATGCTCCTATAAACGCATCTGAGGTCAGATCTCCAACTGGTTCCAAATGAATGGCCTTCGTCACTAGACATACGAACACAGCAATATATCCCTTCTGGGATACACGTCCTCTTCCTTTGCAGGGCGAAATATTTACGGGTCCAGCGTAGTCCACTCCAACGGATGAGAATGCTCTAGAAGGACGTACCCGTACTGCTGGTAACATTCCCATTTTCTGACCTGCAAATTGAGGCTTTATCTTAAAACATGTGATACATTTATGAATTCCAAACCGAACTGCATTGCGTCCATTAACAATCCAGAATTTCTTCCTTATAAAATTCAGCGTTAGTGAGGTTCCACCATGCAAGGTGCAAATATGACTGTAAGATATGACCAGATCTGTGAAAGGATGTTTATACGGTAATATATAAGGATATTTTTCATTTATGGGTAACAGGGAATCTCGGAGCTTGCCGATACTTTGCTATTACCCTTCCTTCCGATAGCGCCTTCCATTCAGAGTTAAAACAATCCTTCTGCACCATCCTAATCAATTTACGTAGGCCCTCTTCTAATTCCACAATTGAGAGTCCTAATCCTCTTCGTTCTGCCACAGATGTACGACAATTATATACGAAACGTTTTATATATGATATAATCCAGACGAGTCGTGTATACGATGAATACTTGCTGATAAATGCTACACTTGGCATTTCTTCCACTGATATCTTATGGCAGGTCACCTTTCTGACTTCAGTGTCAACGACCGATAGCGAATCCTGATCAATATTATTACAAGGCCATTTGATGTCCGATCCTTGTAACCATGATCGCCCATGCCACCATAATTCACACGATGCCAACTTGGTTGCACTCATGCCACGGCTTAGATAATTTGCAGGGTTATCTTTCGAGGCGACGTGTCTCCATTGCCTTTCGTCTGAGAGTTCCAGGATTTTGTTTATTCGATTATACTTTATACGAAATACTTTCCAGTTGGCAGCTCCACCTTGGATCCAACTGATGGTTATCATAGAATCTGACCAAAAAATAGTGTTCGAATAATTAATGTTAATTCTTAGATTCTCTTTTAGATACTTATACATTTTGGCTGCTTCAAGCGCAGCACATAACTCTGCCCTAGGTATGGTTACTTGTTGTTTAGTTGGCGATACTCTCCCCTTTGACAATAGCAACTCTGTGTGACACTTATCCTCTCCAATTGGGAAGCGCAAGTAAGCCGCAGCTCCATATGCTCGTGACGAGGCATCGCCAAACAGGTGCAATTCAGCCACACCACCCGGTAGCCCCCATGTAACATGCCGTGGTATTCGTATAGTTACTATGTTTGGTAACTCTTTCACGAATTTCTCCCATTTTCTCTTAATAGTGTCCGGTAGTGTGTTATTCCAGCCAATTTTTTCCTTCCATAGTTGCTGCATGAGAATTTTGGCAGTAATAATTATCGGACTTAGCCATCCCATGGGATCAAACAGTCGTGCAATTGCTGATAGTATTGTCCTCTTTGTAGGTGAGCTTATTGGCGGAACGACATGCAAAGCAAAACGGAACTCGTCTTCTTTGGGACTCCAGTATAGACCTAAAGTGCGAATAGTATCATTACCTTCCATGTTTAACAATCCGCTTGATTCTCGATGCTCAACTGGTATTTTCTCTAATAGCTTTGGGCAATTACTCGCTCACTTCCGTAGTTCGAATGTACCAATCACTTGGTTCTTGACATTCTCCGTTTCTGCAATACTGTCGCCACCAGACAGTATGTCATCTACATACATTTGATGATTTATAACATCCACCGCCAGTGGATACTTCTCGCATTCATCCATAGCTAATTGTTTCATAACTCTCATGGCTAAATAAGGTGCGGAGCTCGTTCCAAACTCGCATCGGTACGCAACCGTCTGTCCAGAGAATGTAAACGTTTTAGCGCGCCCTTATATGATTCTCCAATTACCATTGATTCGTCCAAGTAAGTAAGAAAAGGAAGACGAACAACATAATTCCCAGACGGCATTCGGCTATGTGTCTTAACGAAGCAATCTCTACTGAAACCCCACGTGGCTCCTCGTCGAATTGTTCTAGCTCCCAAAACTTACATAACAATTGTCCACTTATCCTCTACTGAAACCCCACGTGGCTCCTCGTCGAATTGTTCTAGCTCCCAAAACTTACATAACAATTGTTCAAGTATCTCATCAGCTTCCTTCTTTCGTACCGTTATGGTGTAGGACGATCTCCTACCAGCTTCTTGATTCGTTTTTCCTGATACAATGTATCCCAAATGCGTATTTTGCATAGGCATACCACGTATTCCTCGATGCACTTCTCCTAACATGAGCTCATAGTAGATGTCATTTCCCAGCAAAATATCAACTCCTTGTGGACTGAAGAAGTTAGGGTCGGCCAACGGTAAGCCCTTCAGATGAGTCCACTCTTCATATGGCAGTCGTTTGATTGGCATTCACCTCTGCTGCCGCATCTGTAATTTTTGTATCTGCTAATCCAGTAATCGTGATGTGAGCCTGTTTGCGCCATAAACATAGCTGCTGAGCTGCATTCTCTGAAATGAACGAAACTTGTGAACTAAACTGTAAGGGATAGCCGTCTATCGACTCTACCCACACCATTGCTGTTGGTAATAAAACCTCGTCCTTATGCCTTACCGCAGTTTCTGTTGTACTCTTTCCAATTAAAGCATTGCAGATGCTGTTGGGATAACTCCCTCCCTTAGTGTGCCAAGCGACCTCTCGCATCCTGACTTGTCTACATGGAGTAGTGTATGATGCCGTCCTTGACATTTTTCACAATTTACCGCACTGTCACATGCGTCTATTCGGTGATTTGGTCTAAGGCATCTAAAACACAGTCGATGCCTCACTACACATGCCTTTCGTTCCGATAGCCTCATCTCCTGGAATATCTTACATACTCCGATAAGGTGTGCATCCCTTTGACACACAATGCATAGGTGTGTCTCTCGAGTAACAAATGAAGCCTTTGTGTAGTTCTGGTTAACTCGAAACACATGTACACCTGGTTTTGCATTCCGATGTCTATCCTGTGATAGAGTTCCCTCGACATTACCTGCTTACGCCGTAATCATTGTTCTGTACTGTGTTTCAAGATACTGACTGAGCTCCTCAAAGCTCGCCAGATTCTGCTTTGAAGATATTGACCGCTCCCAATTCACTTTTGATTGATTCGGTAATCTCTTCATCATGTAGTACACCTTTATTTCAGACTGTTGTCGCACATCCGCACCAGTCTTCTCCAATGAATTCACACATGAGCGGGAAGTTTGCACAAATCTTCTCAAACTTTCCGCATCTCCATATTTTATTGATAATTGCTGATCGAACACATCCATGTAATGTAAAAATAACACTCGTTTGTTATCATACAAATTTATCAACATTCTCCAAGCCACTTCATAGTTCGCCGTTGTTAGCGTTAGATGTTCAATATCCTTAGCTGCGTCTCCAACCAATGAATCCTTCAAATAATGAAAATTATGTAAATCCGTCAGCTTGTCACAGTGGTGTACTCTTGTTAAAAACACCTCCTTAAACGCTGGCCACTCAATAAATTTCCCGCTGAAGGTACGCAGTTTAACTGTTGGGAGTTTCACTTCCTACAAATTTGGCTCCATTTGTTCATACACCGTCTGATGCAAACAAGACTCATTAAATGCAGTTGACGCCGGGATTCTCCGATCCTTATGTCTCTGCAACTCATTTCGAATCTCAGCTACTCCCATTATGTAGGTTTCTTCGAAACAGTCTCTGATGTCTTTGTCAAAATATCTGCCCTTTATCTCCTCATTTTCTCGTTCTTGCACCAGTTGGTGATGATTGCGCTGGAAATCTGCGTGAAGGTGGGCCATCGAATCCAATCTGGCTTCCAGATGACACTCGGTATGTCCCGACTCCTCACCCGAATCAGTCTATCCACTGGCAATCACACTCCAAATCCAATCGCCAAGATCATTCCTCCCGGGTTTCGGCACCAAAAATGTGTTGGCTAACGGCTGCGCCCTTGCGGTGCCCTAAACTGCTCACTTTATATGATGCGGCCTTCGGATGATTTCCACCGAGGCTGCTTCGAGGCACTTGCGATTTGGAAGGAATGAGATGACCAGGATGACTTCAATTCAGATGCTTTATTTTCTTAACCTAAATATAGTACAATTGTCGGCGGGCACAGAAGGTGCAACCGCGTCGAACGATAGTAATTTCAAGAGTAAAATCAAGTACAGCAAACCACGCTGTCTTTTGCAAAATTCAAAGTTCTGGAAATTTCCATAGAAGAAATAAGAAAGAAAGAATTGAAGTAACGGATCTCCAAGTTTGTCACTTCAAAATAATTGCGCTGTTCCTGGTCTCTCTCTCTCTCTCTTCGTTCGTTTTCTCTTTTTAGCAAAGAGAGTCTGGCTTCAGTTGGAGCCCAAACAGGTAGCAATGGACCGCCCACTAGAATCGGTGGGGTCTTCAGACATAGGAGAAATCGGCCGCGAGTTTAAACAAGCCTCTACCTTAGCAAGCAGAGTATAGAAGGTATACTTTTGGTTGGAAGTGGCCTTGAATAACAGAGTTTTAACACTCTTAACTCCAGCCTCCCGCAACCCTCCCCGGGAGGGATGAAATGCCAGGATAGATTCTGATGGCTATAGTGGGATAAGATTTTCTGCTGGGTAGACTTTAGGAAATCTTTATCAGGCACTCTGAATGCACCTAGGAAGTTTTTACCGTTGTCGGACTGCACTTGCTGGGGACACCTTCGCCAAGATACAAAACGAGCGAATGCTGCCAGAAACGTTTCAGTACTTGAATCCGAAGTTGCCTCTGGCTTTGGTAGAGAAACACGCAAAGACACACACATGTCCCTTTTATATGCGACAGGCACGGCCGGTGAAACTTTTGATATCGAAAGGAGCTGCGAAATCTATCCCGGTGGTCGTGAAAGGACGTGCGAAAGTGGTTCGCTGGGACGGAAGGATGCCCATTAGCTGTGATTGCAGCCTTCTTTTGTAAATCATACAGACCTTGCATGAATGGACCACCGATTTGACTAGACGTGGGCAGAGATTTCTTCTGCTGTAGACACTGATGTTCCGTCGGGAAGTCGTCACGCTGAGTGACTTGGATCAACGCATGGAGTACTTGATTGTTCTCGTTAGAGGTCACCTCCCCGGAGTAATCGTTTGGAAGTTTACGACACTTTCTGCCAAAACGGACCACTCGTAAGGCAGACTGGAAAAACGAGACAGTATCTCGTTGGCTGGTTTAGCGATCACGACGTGGACCTTCACTACCCGCTTCTCCAAGGTAGTGTCTAGTGGGAGTGGTGTCGCTCGCCGCCAGGACTCTTGTGGTTCCCGTAGCCATGGTGGGCCATGCCACCACAAATCCTTGTGTACTAGGGAGATCTGCTGGATTGTCCTCTGAACGGACGTGCTTCCATGGGGCGCTTTTTGTTGCCGTCACAATTTTAGCTACCCGATTAGCGACAAATATTGTCCATGTGCAGAGTGGCTTATTCAACCACGACAGTACGTTGGTGGAATCTGACCAATAAAATGCTTCCGCATTATCAACTGGAAGTTGCGGAAGAACTTTTAACCGCGAGAAGGCAGCACGATATGCCTTGGTCATCGCTAACCCGCACGTAAATTGCGGCACCATAAGCCCGCTGTGACGCATCGCAAAAACAATGGAATTGAATGTCGGAATTCGGATCATAAAGAACCCACCGCGGAGTTCGGATCTGGTCAAGAAAGGAGTAGCTCTTTGTAAAATCCTGCCACTTGTGATGGAGTTCACTGGTCAATCATCCCACCCTAGCTCTTGTAGCCAAAGCTCTTGCATAAACACCTTGGCTTGAATTACAAAGGGAGTCAGCCAGCCAGCGGGATCGAATAACTTGGCGATCTGCCCGAAGACTTCTCGCTTAGTATAAGCTGACTTAATATTTTGGGGTGAGATGACAAAGTAAAACTCATCCGTAGTCGCTTTCCATCGGATTCCAAATGTTTTTGATGTGCTAGCCTCTTCGAGGAAATCAGCATTGAGCAAATGACACTTTGGGATGCAACTAAGCACGCTCTTCACTTCGGAAACGGGAATTTGGATTGTACATCACTTGCGAGTCGCTGAAGTACTCGGATGGATAAGAACGGGGCACAGTTAATGCCAAACGTGACGGTATTAAGCTCGTAATCACCAAGATGGCCCCCTTTGTTTCGGAATAGAATCCTCTGAAATGGCGTATGGATTGGATCGACCATAATTTGGCGGTACATTTTTGTGATGTCGGCATTGAAAACTACTCGGAAAAAACGCCATCTGAATAGTGAGGTCAGACTGAAGTACCGGACCAGGGTAAAATATGTCATTGAGACTTACTCCGTTTGTGGACTTGCTAGAGGCGTTAAAGACTACCCGTACTTTTGTTGTGGTACTGTCGGGCTTGGAAACTTCATGGTGTGTCGAATAAAAATTGTTATTACTGCCGTCAAATGGCACCTGACGCATATGGCCAAAGCCCAAATACTCTGGATGAAGGCGTCATACTCAGTTTTCGCCGGAATATTTTTTAGGAGACGGCTTTCGTTTTTTAGGAATTGAGCCATTACACCTGGTCTGGAGTGACCAAGGTTGATGTTGGTTGGGTCTCGAAATGGAAGTGAGACCATATATCTCCCAGAAACATCTCTCCCTGTGGTCTTCTAAAAATTGACCTCGCAAACAGAATCAGAATCTTCTACCGGTTTGAACAGTAGATCCTCCACCTCCCAACACCTTGTGAAAAGAGTTTCAGTGCTTCCTCTCTGCTGACAGCGACCCTCGTGGTGAACGCGGCACACGAACTAACGGGGACCCCTTGCAACGGGCCTGAAATGACCCAACCGAATCTCGTCTCTTGAGCCATTAAAGATCCGCACACTTCGGTCTGGATGCCGGAAAGGGTCACCGCTGGTACCAATACCAAGAAGCAGTTCTATCTTCGCCTTTAATCTAAAGAAGGTGTCGGCTAGCGGAATATTGGGCATTCCCCTCCGGCGTGGCTTGGGTTATCGTACATGACGGCAAATCATCAGCAACTTGGGACAGGACAAAAGCTTCTATCTCTATCTGAAAAATTATGGTATGACATCAATACCAAGAAGCTGATTGATCTTCGCCTTTAATCTAAAGGAGGGGTCGGCTAGCGGAATATTGGGCATTCCTTCCAGTGTGGCTTGGGATATCGTACATAACGTCAAATCATCAGCAACTTGGGACAAGACAAAAGCTTCTATCTCTATCTGGACTGGAGGTCCATGCGATGACCGAATGCTTATGTGACAGACCTTCAAGGTTCTATTTACCTTTCCGTTAATGCCTGTCACTTCGGCCCTGACAGTTTGGAATGGTAACTTCATAAGCCGGAACATTCTTTCGGTTATAAAATTGGCTTCCGAACCCTGGTCTAATAACGCCCGTGAAGGATAAGTAGTGTCCTTGTGCCAAAAATCCACGATGGCAGTAGTTAGCAACTTATCTCGTGAGGACCTTGCCTCAGAGGTAAAGTATGTCCGGACAATATTGTGAGAACTGGGCTGCGCTGGGACCGGCGTTGGAGTATTCTCCGGTTGGGCATCCTTGTGCATTCCACTCTGGAATGGCAGTCTTATCTCCAAGAGATTGTTCCCACAATAAATTAGCGAATCGCTTATATAGATGGCCTTAAACAAGTCACGGAACGTAGGCCATTTTAGGTAATCTTCCGTTAAGACTTCTGTGTCAATGGGTGGCAATCTACAGCCTCGTTCTTCAGGCTCGCTTAATCGAGCCGTGCATCGCTAGTAAACTTGATAGCATTTGTCATATTTACCTTGGATGGCTAAATTTTCAGAGCTACCGTCTTTAGTATCTAGTAGTGCCTCACATTTCTCATATTCCTGCTCGACCCTCTCCCACAACGCTCGAACTCGATCACGACGGACTTGGAGCGTAAAAACGCTGACCTCGGACAGTGAAGTGACTTTGGTGTCGACTTCAAATTAAATAAGTTTAACGCCGATCGAGATAAACTTTTGCAAAGCCATGGTGGAAGCAACCAAAGTCCTTTTGGATCCGGACCGAGTGACTCTTGGGCCGGTTACCAAAATCTGTAAAGGTAGTACCAGTGGCTTGACCTTTTTTTGGCCTGCTCGACGTGGCTCTGAGGTGGATTGCTGAGAAGTCGAACTTAATGGTGCGGACGGGAGAGTTAATGGACTGGAAAGGGTCGGAAACGCTTGTAAAGAAGGAGTAGTAGGGCTGATACTCCTCTGACGCGGACTTGGAGCAACAATTGAAGATTTGAGCGTGGACGCAGTGGTCTAAGCCTCTTTATGGTTCTTTGGCGGGCTTGTGCTCAGAACCCCACAGAATGGTGGTTATAATAGAAGTGAGCTGGCTTGGCACGGCTTGGAAATTAGCGAAAACACAAACTGAAACGTTTGGGAAAACTGGAACACTACCAAACCACTCAAGGAACGGCTTTGAAACGCCTTGAAATTGATTAAAAACCCACAAAACGAGGTGGTACGTTTGGGATACCTTGGAACGCTGCCAAAAAGCCTAGGAACGGCTTGGAACTCCTTGGAATTAAAATATATAAAACCCAAAGATACGACTTGGGAGACTTGGAACACTTTGGAGTACAAATATAACCTCAAAGATACCACTTGGAACGCGTGGAACACTTTGGAGTACAAATCTAACCTCAAAAATAGGACTTGGAACGCGTGGAACACTTTGGAACTCAAACAATAGAACCAAAGATACGACTTCGAACATTTGGAATACTTTGGAATTCAAATAATAGAACCAAAGATACGACTTGGAACGCTTGGAATAAGAATTTAGCAAAATTATGAAAAACTTAATTTTCCAGACGCATAGAAATATATTATGCTCTCTGAACCTAAACGGAATTCGAACGGAAACTCTAAAATTCGGAAATAAAAAAAAGGACGTGAACACAAACTTTTAATAATCAAATATTATTCGACCTTTCCCTCAACGTGACCCTTCAGCATATATATCACACAAAGTGCCTGCCAACCTATATAGGGTATACAGCACAGCTACTTTTGGTCGTTTGCTTTGTGCCGGTCCTTGGCACATGAGCTTGCAGCTGTGCTTGTATACTGCAGTTAAGCGGGACTTTGTTCGCGGTGATGGAAAAATATATATTTGTGTGCGAAAAAATTAAGTTTTTTGTGGAATTTGTATTGTGATATATGCCAAGACCGGGTTCCTTTTATAAAAATAATAATACAAGATGAACACGTTTTCAGATTCTTTATTCCAAATTATTATTTTGCTTAAGCTAAGTTTACATATATATTCTTATGCTGCGACTTATGCGACAGCTACAAAAGAGAGGGAGAGTGTCAGTACATACATACATATTGTTGGAGCGCTTGCATCAAAGTGCTTGGTCAGCGTTCACACGCTGGCCTGGCTCTAGCTCATGTTACGCTTGTGCATACATTGCTTATGTGAATATATGTATGTGCATATACAAATGTACATACATATATGATCATGCTTAGCTGTAGATTTATGTGAATATGTTTATGTACATACATCAATGTATATATATAAACATATTCAAGTGCACAATTATATTTCAATGCGTATATGTTTAATTGTTTATACTTGCAACAGAGTGTTATAAGATGAGCTCATTGTACTGAATAATTATTTGTATGAATATACTACACCTCCCCTTTTTAGAGAATAACGTAATATTATGGAGTTATTATTAATTATCATTAGATAATTAAGTAAAGGTAAAATAAGGGTAAGGTATATGTGTATATTAGGGAAAAAAAATTTGTTTTTTTTGTGTTTTAGTTTGTTTCTGCTCAGACAAATTTTCTTTCTCTCTTCTTTTCGAAATCATATGAATATATTTTCAATAATAGATGAATCCATACAAAATTTATATATATATATATATATTTTTTTTTTAATCACGTTTTGACATTATATATTTATTTTCTTTTTTTTTTGTACTTTTTGTATCCTACCTTTATTGTTTCTAATTTTTATATTGTTATTTTTACCTATTTCTACAACATCGAAGGGTCCTAAATACACTGAATCAAGCTTATGACCAGTTTCGTTTTTTAAGAAAACCTTGTCTCCTATTGCTATTTTAAAATCTGATACTTTTTTATCATTTATTTCTTTTTGCTTAATTTTATTGTTTTCTAAAAGTATTCTAGCTCTTTTATACGCGTTTTCTAATCTAAACTTAACTTCCTTAGAATAGTCTTCTATATTATATATTGGATCTATAGTATTAACCCTATTAAATTGAATTGGTAGGTTACTTTGTCTACCAAATACTAGTTCATATGGACAATAATTATGTTTTACTGATGGTGTTGTGTTAAAACAATACACGAAATACTGTAACCATATGTCCCAATCAGTTTTATCTACTGAAATATATGAACGAATGTACTCGTTGAAGGTCCTATGACTTCTTTCAACGGTACCTAATGTCTGGTGATGGTGTGCTGTAGATGTTATGTTATCTATTTTCAAATATTTGCACAGCTCAGTAATAATGGAATTTTTATATTCTGTTCCCATGTCCGTAATGAACGTCTTCATTGGACCGTACTTCAGAATAAAAGATTCGAATAGAGCTTTTGCTACAGTTGTTGCACTTTTGTTTGCAACAGGAATTGCTACTAAATACTTTGTCAGGTCACATATTAATGTGATTGCGTATTCATTCCCATTTTCTGAATGTGGTAGTGGACCGATCGTGTCTACTATCACTCTGTCATAAGCATATAGTGGTGTTTCGGTTATAATCATAGGTGATCTTGTATGTTTTGTCGTTTTCGAAGTCAGGCATTTTGGACATTTATTAATGTACTTTTTTACACATTTAGTCATGTTTTTCCAATAATATCGTCTCTTTATTTTTGTAATTGTTTTATTTATGCCTGTATGACCTCCTTGAATTGGATCGTCATGGAATGTAGACAATATAGCTTCTTTTTCTTTCTTATTATTTACTTGGATCACCGGGTTGAGTAGCGCTACTCTTAAAAATTGTAAAATTTTATTGCACATATTTTTGAAAGATTCTATTGAAATAGTTTCAAAGATCTTTTCGCTCGGTGCCACTTTGACTTTGGTGATACTAAGTATACCGGCTTCTTTTTCGAGCCTTTGAATAAACTGACCTAAGTCGAGGATTCTTTTGGTATACATATCGCAAATGTGGTCGAGGAATCAGTTATTCGCAAGGTCACTACTTTTCGTACTTCGTCATTTACAATAACGTCATATACGTTGGGCTTGGAAGCTTTTTTCAAGATTTTGCCTTAGCAATAGTTCTTGTTTATTTTCTGCGCAGAAATTGTTTTGTCTACTTTGGTACCTGGTAGTGACTTTCAGGACTTTTTTGTTTATGTCAATTAGATCGGATATTGTTATCCTTGATAGGGCGTCAGCCAGAAAGTTATCTTTACCTCTCAAATACTCTACTGTAAAGTCGTACTCTTCCAATTCTAGCCGCATGCGTGTTAGTTTTGAACTCGGGTTGACCATGGAGAACAAATATGTTAATGGTCTATGGTCTGTTCGCACTGTGAAATGTTTTCCATATATATATGGTCGAAAATATGTTATTGCCCAGTGTATTGCTGCTAGCTCTTGTTCTGTAGTACTCTTGTTGCTTTCACCTTTAGTGAATGCTCTTGATGCATATGAAACTGGAAGCTGGAGTCCATTATAGTTTTTTGTTAAAACTGCTCCACATGCTTGTTTGCTTGCATCTGTGATTATGCAAAATTCTTTGCTAAAATCCGGGTACTGCAATAGATTAGGTTGAACGAGCTTTTATTTTAAGTATTGGAATGCATTTTCGCATTCTGCTGTCCATTCGAATGGAACATTCTTTTTACATAATCTTGTTATGTGCCGGGAATATTCGGCGAAATTTTTTATGAAACGTCTATAGTAATTGCAAAATGCAACGAAACGTCTAGCACTATCTGCATCATGTGGGACTGGATAATTCTTGATGACGTCAAATTTTGTGCCGTCTGGCAAGATTCCTTTGTCTGTGCATTTGTGACCTAGGAATGTCACCTCATGCATAAAAAATGAGCATTTTTCTGGATGCAGTTTTAGATTATTTTTTTCGCAAAGTTTAAAAACATCTACTAAATTTTTAATCATATGTTGTTCAGAACAACCAATAACAATTAAATCATCCATATAGAGAAATGCTTGGCTAGGCTCAAGCCCTGCTACTGCTATTGTCATCGTTCTCTGAAATGAGGTAATCGCGTGAAGCGATATGAGCCATTGCTCGCTGAAAAAGACGTTATACATATCTCTTGATTTTTCTTCTAGTACAATTTGATGACAACCTGACATTAAGTCAAGGCAAGAAAAATATTAGGCTCTTCCCAATTGATCAAGAATATCATCAATTCTGGGGAGCGGAAACTTATCTGACAGCAATTTTTTGTTTATTTGACGATAGTCAATTACTAATCGCCAGTTTTTTTCTTTAGATCCCGAAAGTGTTTTCTTTGGGACTAGAAAGAGTGGGCTATTGTTAGGCGAAACAGACGGTTCAACAATACCCTGTTCGATTAACTTTCCAACTTGTCGCTGGATCTCGTTTATTTGACTATGCGGACTCCGGTAATTTTTCACATATACCGTTTCATCATCCTTAAGTCTTAATTTTTGTTTATAAAAATTATTTGTTGTGATCGGTTCGGTGTCAAGTCCGAACACATCACTATACTCAGTGCATAACTTTTCGAGTTTGTCTTTGAATAGTATTGGGAAATTTTTCTTCGATTTATGAATTACACATTCTTTTCTTATATCTTTGGTATTTTGAACTATATCGTAGTTCGAAAGTGATTTAAATTTTATATTATTAACGCCTACTATTTGGCATTTATCTGTGGTATTTAAGAATCGGACAAAAGTACTTTGGGCTGTTGCAATAGTGTTGCAACATAAACGCCCGGTTTGATTTCCTGATTCGGAATTAAAATGTTATCTTCTGCTGAAGATAGTTCTATTTTGCGTACCACTTGGGATCTTGCTGGTAGAAGTGTTGAGTTATTACCAGAATTGAATGTTATTGGAACATAAATTGGGTACGTTAATTTTTATGGTCTAAGTATAAACCAATCTTCTGAATTACTGTAATCTAATTTGCAAGTTTTTATGAAATCTAATCCTATTATTCCATCGCATGGGATTGCGAAATCTGAATGAAGCATGTGAAATTCGTATGGAATAATATATTTATCTGTCTGCAATTCTATTGAGACTAGGCCTTTGGAGTTTATTACTCCTTCTCCTATGCCTGGAATGTCTACAGTTTTGTTTACTTGGATGTCGTGAAATACATCAGAATTTTCTTTTATTATTGAAATGTCTGCAGCGGTATCAATTAAGAATGTTATTTTCTTATTTGTTTTAACATTCTTAAATGATACGAAATTATTAAGACTTAGGTTAATAGAATAGACTTTATTTTTTAATTTTGAGCATTTGGAGGATCTTGTCCGTTTCCCTGGTCGCTTTGGGTAATTCAGACATTTGTGTTGTTGTAACCATTCTGTTGGTTATTTGTGTTTTGTCTATTATTATTGTGTTCACCTCCACGGCCGCCTCTTCGGTAGCGTGAATAATTTCGGCCTCGTTGGGCTCTGTGGGCATCGTTATTGCTCCAATTCGAGTTGTTATTGTTCCAATTGGAGTTGTTTCTCCAGTTACCATTATTGTTATAGCGGCGTCTGCCGCGGTCATTATATTGGGCATAAAAAATGGTATTATTTTGGAAACTTTCTGTGGAGCCCGACTCTATTGAAAGAGTGGTGAATCTAGCAATGGCTTCTTTAGCCGAATCAAAGTTTCCTGATTCCATTAATAGCTGGACTCTTTGACTTTTGGTTTGGCTTACCATAGCATTTACTGCCACTTTGGTGGTGAATTTTATTGCTTGTTCAGTTGGAAGACCATCCGAAATATATGCGCCTTTAAGGGCGTCGGTCAACTCAGTAATCTTCTTTGTGTATGAAACACAGTTATTGGGGTTTCTTTGCAGATTTTTAATTTTTGCTGTTAAAAGATCCACTGATTCACCCTTGAAGATTGTTGATAGTTTTCGTATTACTTCATCAATCGTTGTTTCAGGACTTAGGGTATTACCCGCTTGACCTTTTAATTTTGATTTTATGATTTCGATAGCTACTGCTACTGCGTTTCTTTTATGCTGTTAAGTACGCGAAGCGCTCCAAGGAAACCCGGTAGATTTTTAATATCACCATCGAAGAATGGTAGCAGCCTGGTGGCTGTGTTTATGAATGCTACCACTGTTTGTGTCATTTTGTTGTTTTCTTTGGGAATTGTTGGTTTGTTAAGACTTATCATTGATGGTTCTTCTTGTCCTATTTCTTCATCAGCCATTAGTTGCGTTTATTCTTCCAGTACTATTGAAGTTTCCAAATCAGATGTTTGTTTAAATTCAATATTGTGTCTGTTTAGCACAGTTATTGCTTTTTGTTTGCAATCACTGTAGAACGCATTTGCGGCTGCTTTTTGCCATGTCTTTAGTTTGCTATAGTGTTCAGTTAATACTGCTCAAATATCTTGAAGATTCTCGGTTATTATTTTCGTGTGTTTGGTTACTGTGTCTTGGGATGTTTCTCTATTCTGCGAGAGGCACTTACAGTTAATTCTTGTGCGTGTATTCTAGCTTTTCCTATTATATCATCCCAAGTAACCATAGTTTGTTAAGATTAATTTCTAAGATTAATTTCTATTTCTATTTTGGATTCTTGAGAGCCCATTTTACTTAAAAAAAAGAAATTTGTCGTTTAGACCTGTTGTTAACTTAAGAAAAAATTTTGGAAATATGTAAGGTTTTACTATTCTATGTCTATTATTTCTACATCTGAGTCTGTTAAATCTATTGGTTCTGCACTCGATTCTGATATGTTTATCAGCCCAATTGAGTCCTTGAAAAGTTCGTGGACCCATCCGGGCACGTCTTTTCTTTAAAGGAGTCTTAGCTAACAATCTACTATAAGCTACTTTTATGGATTTTTTCATAAGATCTACAATATTTTTTTGAAATTTGTAGTTGTGGGCTATCAAATACCTTATTTCCTTGTATTTGTGATTTGTTTCACCTAATTGTATCAGGAAATCGAGGAAAGGTAAATATTTTTGGACCTTTTTTGTTTCTGCTTAACTAACTGCCTAAGCCTATTTAACTGATTATGGATGTATTTAGTTCTTTCCTCCATTAGGTAGAAACGCAGTGTGCCTGCTGCGTTTGAAAAACAGCATACATATGGTACCGTGAGAATGAAACTCATCTGTACCCTAGTGCCTCCTTTGACTGGGAAATCTTCGCCCGCTATGTCAAGGTATGCTAACCTAATTTGTACTAAGTTTATGGAGCGTTCAGGTGAAGTACTTCCCTCGCTCCTAAAAACCTCAATTAAGTCTTGGACTATGCTAGGGTGCCTGTTGTTTATTTTTCCAAAGTAGTCATGAGTCATTTTTTTTACATATATATTTATTCTTTTGTTAAAAATTGTCTTGATTTATAGTTGCTTGTGTGCATATGTATTTTTAGATCTTATCTAGATCATTAGCTTGGCTTAGAGCTCTTTTTGTTACACATTTATTGTGTAATAGGTAAGCCTTATATAATACATATGCGCACAATATTATGACAATTATTAATAGTAGTATGTTCGTTAATCTCATATCAGCATTTGATGATTTAATTTTATTTATGACATTTGCAGTGGAGTCCACTGATGTTGTTTCGATTAACCCCATTGTGGGATTTTTGTTTTTATTTATTACAAGTATACAAAAATATGAAATAATGTTCATAAAGACAGGTTAAAAACTTTTTTTAGCAATTACTTAAGTTTTTTTTTTTTCATAAATATGTTTTGACCGGTACATATTTGTCTGAATTTGATTTCTATTTGAAATATTAAAATTAAATTGTTATGGATTCATGCATATTATTTTTTTTTTTATTTAAATTATTCGTGAAGAGAAAAAAAAAAGTAAGAGAGAAATAAAATTTATCTCAACTGTGTCTTGCACAGCGAGCCAGAGACGTGGAAAAATTATAGAAAATGTGGTTGGCTCACAATTCAGGTATACATTTCATTTGTTTTATTGTTTTAAAAAAAATCTCCAACCACATTGTTAGTAAAAGCCTATCCGACAGTTAGTATGTCGCAAGTTGCACTTCGTGCTTCAACTTGCTATTAAGGTTATAATTATAATTATTAAATTAAAAGCAAGTTAAGGCTTGCGCATTTCTGCGGGCCCCTTGCGTTTCTTCGCTCTTTGGCGAAGTTCAGCTTTCAGGATGTCAATACGCTCTATGCAGCGTTGTCGGTCTTCCTCCGTCTTCAGAGTGGCCAGCCTCTTCTGCTGGAGTAGCTTGCGTACTTGGCCTCCTCTTTTGGTCTTCTTTGGCTCTGTTGATTTGGTGTTGCGGGCCCGGTACTCAGCTATTGTGAGTGGGCGCGGTCCATCGTTGGGATACAACTCTAACGCTTCTTCTAGCGTCGGTGCATCCCTTTGCTCGATAGGAGCAGATTCCGCAAAGGGAATATCTTCACTGTTCATTCGTGTTCCTTGTTGGTTGATTGGTTGATTTTCTTTTGGTTCGCTTGATTTATCAGATGGTTCCAACCGCTGCTTCTGCTTTCTTCTGGGCATTTATTCCAATTGATTTAAAATAAAATGTTCATTTAAATAAATCAAATGTTCATGTTTTGTGTTGTGGTTAATATTTGCAGTTGTTGTTCTTCTGACATTAACGTTGATTGATGGTTTGATTTTTGCATTTGGTTTTGATGGATTTGGCCTCTCATTGCTCTTCTGCCGTTGGTTGTTGCTTTTGTTAGCATATTGCAGGTTCGTACCCTGTCACGGACGCCAAGACCGGGTTCCTTTTGTAAAAATAATATATCCAAGATGAACACGTCAGTGTCCATGCATAGTCATTTTCAGAATGATTCTTTATTCCAAATTATTATTTTGCTCAAGCTAAGTTTACATAAATATTCTTATGCTGCGACTTATGCTGTAGTGCCCAGTTTCTGCCGTTAGTTTTATTTTTGAAAATTAAGACGTTAATTTGAATTTCAGTAAGGGTTGGGTAAGTGCGTCGATAATAATGATCAGCTGAGCTTAGAAGTTCGATAGTTCTACTAGTGCAACCCTAGCGAATAGGTATCATGCGCGATCGCATGCATTGGTCACACTCTTTTCTGGCGAACTTCCGCCCTGGCTAGACGCCTTAACCACGCCGCTCCTCAAGAAAAAATATATAAATTTAAATCTGAAATTTTTTTCTCAAAGACATAATTTAACTGCCGCCGTGTACAGACGTGTTTTTTAATGCACTCCGCAAAACTTGAGTGTAAAAAAAGACGGCGTTTGCAAAAATTTGTGTAGGGCTCTCAGTCGCCCCAGAGACGCCTATTTACAATCATATTGCTATTAGATTGCTCTAATAGCAATAAATACTAAGTTGCAACAACAAAGTGCGTAATCTTTACAAAAGCCATGTCCACCAATTCGGGCCCAAGCTCTCTCGATCCCCAACAGCAACAGCTACAAGAACTAATTGTACAACAACAACGTGAGCGTCGACTCTCGGTCCAACGCAACAACGCGTACTTTTCGGTGGTGTCGCCGACCCCACTGAATGCTAGCGTCAGCAATAACACCGAAAGTGCCAGCCACTCAGCAATCAAAAGCAACTTACCGTGGAGAGAGCAGTGTGCTTCTCCATCAATAACGATAACTGGGTCACCGATTGCACCGACCAGCACCGTCAGCTCGTTGACAGCAACTACTGCAGCGTCTGCCGAAGTATTGACCTGCCTCAAGCCGTCAACGACAAGTCGCCCTGAGTCAGCCACAATAGTAAACCCAACGACTTCTGTCCAAACTGGAATGGATAGATATATTAAAATAACTAAGCGGAAGCTAAGCCCGCAAAAGAAAAAAAGTGGCAATACGCCGAAAATAACCAAACCAAATGAACGAGTAGCACCCCTTAGCGGGAATCGTTTTAAAATTCTTGCCGATCAGCAAGATGATCAAGCCGGCGCGTAGATAAAGTTAAGTCAGCTAGACCACCCCATTTATACATCCGTGGAGCCAACTGCAGCACCCTGATTTCGAAGCTAGTAGAAACAGTGGGGGAAAAAACTTTGTTGTAACCCCTCTCAATAGGGGTAACATTAAAGAAATTAAATGCCAAACCCAAACTGAGGACAATTTCCGCATCATCGAAAAGTACCTCCGTAATGCTAACATCAACTTCTATACCTATACCATCAGTTTCACCAGATGCAAAGCGTTCGAAGCCAAATGAAGTGCACCCAATCTACAACCTACAGCTCCTATTGCACAGAAGAATCACCGTAGAGGAGCCCCATAAGAGACACCAACCACCGCAGTGTAAAAACTGCCAGGAATACAACCACACCTCTAACAACTGCAATCTCAGGTCAGTGTGTGTTGGCTGTGGCGAACATCATAAAGATGGCATTTGCACCAAGGACAGAAACAATGTCGCACTAAGATTATGCAGTAACTGTGGAGGGAACCACACGGCCAACTACAGAGGATGTCCTGTCTTCAAGGATCTTAAATCTCACCTAAACGGGCGCAAACCCCCAACTGGACCAAAAATCACCGTCAACGCCTCTAAAACTACACCGGAGGTATTCTTCGCCAAGGCTGTTAGATCATCTAACATGCCTGCTACATACAGTCCTAGTGTATCCTTCGCTAGTGTGCTCCGAACTGGACAGACGGAGCCCGCAAAAGAGACCCCGTCACTCCACCATCTACAGAATCCGCAACCTAGCGCACCAGAGCTTGGCCAGCAAACTCCAAGTGGCTTAGAAGCCCTATTGATCTCACTCATTCAAAACATGACCACTTTTATGACGTTCATGCAAAACTGTATGCAAGAACTGATGCGGAATCAAAACCTGCTTATCCAGAAGCTTATCGAGAATAAATAATGGCTTCCCTACGTCTATGTCTTTGGAATGCTAACGGCATCTCCAAGCACAAAAATGAACTGCAACTATTCCTAGACTCAAGTGAAATCGACGTTTTGCTGATTTCGGAAACACATTTAACATCAAAAAATAATTTTCAAATACCAAAATATACCTTCTATGCAACAAACCATCCAGACGGAAAAGCTCATGGCGGGACTGGTATCCTAATCAAAAACCGTATAAAACACTCGTTCCTCAACAGATTTGAAACACAGCACCTACAAGCAACTGCTATAACCGTCCAAACCAGCTGCGGCAACACTACATTGGTTGCCCTGTACTGCCCACCACGCTTCTCAATCTCTGAAAAGGAATTTACCGATTTCTTTAACACACTCGGAGATCGCTTCATTGCAGCAGGGGACTATAACGCCAAACATACGCACTGGGGATCTCGCCTGGTAAATCCTAAAGGCAAGCAGTTGTACAACACAATAGTCAACCCTCTCAATAAGATGGATTGCGTCTCACCGGGTAGGCCTACTTATTGGCCCACAGATCCACAGAAAGTGCCTGACTTGATTGATTTCGCAGTAACCAAGAGGATTCCACGTAATCGGATCACTGCGGATACACTGCTAGATCTAACTTCCGATCACTCTCCAGTACTATTCACACTATTAACAAGACCTCAAGTACTTGATCGCCCATATAGGCTTACAAACAACAAAACAAATTGGCTTAAATTTAAAATGTACATGAGTGCCCACATTGACTGTTCGCCGAAACTGAATGCTGCAGAGGACATTGATATGTGCGTCTCTGCACTTGAGTCTATGATGGCAGCTGCAGCAAAAGTATCTACTCCACCTGCCTCTTCTTACACTAAACCTGTTGACAGGCCTACGAACCGGCAGATAGAACAATTAGTAACGGAAAAACGACGTCTAAGAAGAGAATGGCAGATTACTCGCTCACCAGCAGCAAAACTTCGCCTAAGGCATGCTAATCGCAACCTCTCCAAGGCGTTAAGACAAGAGGAAAGCTGGGCTCAAAGAAAATACATAGAAAAGCTCAGCCCAACCAGCACTAAACATCCTCTGTGGAAAGCCCACCCAACTTTAAGCGCTCCTGCAGAGACAATTTCACCGATAAGGAGTCCAACCGGTGGATGGGCCCGCAGTGACGAAGAGAGGGCATCCGTATTTGCCACACATCTTAAAATGGTTTTCCAGCCAAATCCAACATCAAACTCATCTGTACTTCCCCCTTCGAGCACACTAACGGATAGTGAGTACTCGGAACTCCAATCGGACGAGATCACTGCAGTTATTAAAAACCACATAAAGCCAAAAAAAGCCCCTGGCCATGACCTAATCACACCGAAAATGATCCTGGAACTCCCTATCATTGCCATACAATACATCTGCAAACTGTTCAACGCTATAATAAGAATTGGCTACTTCCCAAGAACATGGAAAAGGTCCACTATCATCATGATTCCTAAAGTGGGAAAGGACAAAACTCAGCCATCATCCTATAGGCCAATTAGTTTGCTGCCATGTCTTTCGAAGCTTTTTGAAAAGGTGCTGCAGATCCGACTAAACTCATTTCTGGCATCGGAGAACACAATCCCTTCACACCAGTTCGGCTTCCGCGAAAAACATGGTACAATTGAACAAGTCAATTGCATAACATCCGAAATACGAACAGCATTCGAACTAAAAGAATACTGTGCGGCTGTCTTTCTCGACGTTGCCCAGGCTTTCGATAGAGTTTGGCTGGAGGGTCTGATGTTCAAAATCCGGCAAAAACTGCCACAGTACACCCACAAACTCATGGAATCTTATCTTTACAATAGGCAATTCGCTGTAAAATGTAATGGCTCCGTCTCGGCTGATTTTGAAATCAAAGCTGGTGTACCGCAAGGCAGTGTACTCGGCCCATTGCTCTACCTACTGTACACTGCAGACTTACCAACGAGTTTAGGACTTACAACGTCCACTTTTGCCGATGACACGGCAATCCTCAGCAGATCCAAATGCCCAACGAGCAGAAATGCAAACATGTTACATTTACGCTTAACAGAAGAAACTGTCCAGCTCTAATGCTAAACAACGTACCAGTTCCTCAAGCCGTGGATGTCACGTACCTTGGCATCCACCTAGACAGAAGACTAACTTGGCGCAAGCACATCGAAGCAAAAAAGTCACAGCTTAAACTGAAAGCGAGTAGCCTACATTGGATCATCAATGCTCGGTCCCCTCTACGTCTGGAATATAAAGTCCTCCTATACAACACCGTACTGAAACCCATCTGGACCATCTGGACGGAGCCGTACTATGGGGGAAGGCAAGTACCAGCAATGTCGATATTATACAAAGAGCGCAGTCGAAAATTTTAAGATCAATCACGGGGGCCCCGTGGTACATACGGAACGACAACATTCAAAATGATCTAAATATACCTAGCGTAAAATCTGAAATAGGTAGTCAACAACTAAAGTATTCTGCGAAACTGGATGCACACCCAAATGTTCTTGCCAATTCCCTTACGCGAACTAATAATAGAACTCGTCTTAAAAGAAATGACAGACCAACCCAATAACAAATGATTCGGGCCGCCTGCAATATCCCCAGGATTTATCTTAAGTACTAGATTAAGAAAAATATCTCAAACTTGTTGTTAGGCTCTAATTTAAGAGTAGATTCAACAAATATATATATTAAACGTTTAAAAAAAAAAAAAAAAAAAAAAAAAAAAATTTTCTTGGCCATCAAGCCTAATGATTATCTTTATACTAATTTGGAGCATCAAGGACAACTATTATTATAGAGTTTCGTGAATCTTATTATCGTAAGTTATATTTTTTGTGGATATTTGAATCATTGTAAATTTCTAACAAGTTCGTTTAAAAATTAGCCATTATTGATTTGTATTTTGGAAACCTGGAAAAAGGAATCAAAATCGGAATTCTGTAAATTTGCAAAAGATATTTTTCTGTTGAGACACCGCTCAAAAGCTGCACACCGTGAAGGGCACAGAGACTTTTCGAGGAAGTTGACTAGCTTGGAATAGCCGCCCGAATCGGATACGGGCAGAGAAAGTTTTTTCGTTGCGGATTAAGAGTCCCGTGGACCGAATTTGTTGCATAGAAATGCCAGTCGCTTGATTTAACCTAATATTTTATTCCTAAGCATCATCCAGCGGACGACGAAGGCTTTCGACGGACCGGACGGATGGGTAAGTCCTAAGTTCTAAACCATAAATCATGATCGATCTGGTTTTTTTTCCTGTTTTTTTTATGCAAAAAGAAAGAGAGTTCATTGTCAATTAATCTGCAAATAAGAAAAACCATCTCGAGTACAGTAAAGTTAAAAAAGTATTGGATGTATTGAAAAGAAAAGGAAATTGTCAATCATTGTGTTAAACTTAAATCGCTGTCGATAATCGCCTTTGACTGTGTGAGCAGAGTCGCCGTTTATATTTGAAATCATAATTTAAATTGAATATTTACAAATTTCAATTGTCATTTTTATTTTTGAATATCTATAATTTTATATACATATATCCACGTTACAATTAAGATTCAACAAAACAAAACATATTATTCCCAATTTGGCTTTTGGATGCCTGAAATGATCCAAATATTTAATTTGAGTATCGTTTATTATAATAATCATCATTTTAGTTTAGTTCACTCGGATTATGTTTCCGACTTATCGAAGTATTTTAGTATTCCGTAACCCTCGTGAATAAATATCGTTTATAATTATTGAGTAGAGAGTGTGTAATCTTCCTTGTGGCGAAATGTGAGCGGTGAGCTGATTATATTGGGATTTTCCAGAATCTTGCGATGGGAAAATCATTGGTTGGGTGGGTTAAGACGCGAAGCTACAATAACATCTTAGTAGCTTCCCTATTCGTGCGATACTAATATCCCTTTTTTTTCTATCTCTTAGTTCATTTCTTTCAATTGAGTAATTGTGTAATATTAGTGCAACAGGGACTTTGTTTTATTTTATGTAATACGGGTGTGTTGAGAACATGTTGGTCCAAAGAACCCCCCCAAAGACTGTTTGCTAGCCGACAGCCAGAAGTCCCAACCGGATCCAAACTTCTCAATATATTAAGCCCGTATGTGTTGGCTTCGGCCTGATTTGTGGTGCTCTTGCCTATCGTAACATCTGATGTACAGGGACTGCAAGAGAGAGGCCACCTATTTAGGCCGAACCCGACCTCCTCTTTGATCAAGATAGATTTATTTTTTTTTGACTAAGAGGGGATGTACATGATCTGGAATTATTTCCGGTTGTGTACATTACATAATTTTGGCGCCCAACTAAGAGGCCTGTTAGACTTGTTACAGTATTTCGGTTCAACCGTGTTTCTCTATAGGATTCAGGCTGAGCTGAGTTGTTCAAGAATTTCAGGTTCCTTTTTTTTCCTTCTCCTACTTCTTATTCTTTCTCTTAATGAAATCCCTAGTCTTCCTTTTCCTTTGCTATCAAATTTTTTATTTTCTTTTCATTTCGCTTTCTTTCTGTATTCATGGATGGTTGTTTGAGTAACTTATTTATAAGGAATGCAGATATTTGGAGAATCCGAGTTCTGACCAGTGATGAGGAGCTTGAACATGAATTGGTGAATATATTTAGAAACATATACAAACTCTACAATATAATGACAGACGTATATTATAGGCTGTGTTTTTTTATTGGAATTCGTCAATTTGATTGTTTCGAATTTACGACCAGTAAGGCATATTAAGCATGTAATGTCGGCGTTGGCATTGTAGTTTATTGATTTTGTCCATATATATGTAAAAACAATAGAACAAATATTTGAATTGACTGCTTAATCATCTGGAACTGCAGATATTTGGCGAGGTCCGAATTCTGACCGATGAAACAAAGCTAGTTCAGTTTAGGAGTTTGTTGAGATCAGTCTTTTCGTTTTGGATTTGATATAGATGATTAGGTCTAGGACGACAAGATTTTTCTATCCCTTCACAAAAATTTCTTGAGATTAAACTATCGATTAGTTCATTTCTCCCTCGATATTAGTACAGCACCTATAATTTTGCTCACCCTCACTTTCAAAATAAGGAAGATAATAATTATATGTTTAAATATATTAAAACTAATTAAATAAACTATCTAAAGTAATTTTTTTTTGTGGAAAAATAATCAAAATGCCAGTAATTCGAAGTAATGAAGAATTGAGTGTGCTACCAGAAGCAGAATGCACAATTTGTTCGAAAGTAATTTTTGAAACAGAAGAGCTTAGGATTACTAAATGTAATCATATTTTTCACCAAGAGTGTGTAGAAAGTTATATACAAGAACATCAGGAATGTCATTGCTGTAAGAAAGTATGCCACCAGAAAGATTTAGTCCAGTTCATAATGTCTGAGCAAGCGGAGGGTCACATAGATAATAGAAACAAGAAGACCCATAATACTAGAGCTCACTCACAGTCAAATAATGTAGCATCTCCGGCTTGTCCATTAAAATCAGGAGCTAGGGGAAGAAAACCAAAAGCTTCAACGGCACGTAAACAGGAGAACGCGAATCAACACAACCAGCGTTCAGCTCGGTCGCAGCAACAATCAACTTCAGGCAGAGCAGCTGAGGTAAATGTGAATGCAATTTTTGAGAATGGAATATTTAATTGATCAGAGACTAGGAAATTTGAATTTAAATAATTCAGTTGGACAATCTAGTAACCACGATCAGCATCGCGCTCTGACGCCAAGATCGAATTCAACATCTCACCATTACATTAATACTGGAAAAGATGCCCAACTAGTACAAAGTTGGGGTATTAAATTTGATGCGTCTCCTAAAGGTCCTACAGTTTCAGAATTTCTTTACAGAATAAAAGCGTTAACTGTAGATAACTTTCAGAGTGATTTTACACCGGTGTGCAGAAATTTGCACCTATTATTAACCGGAAGAACCAAGGAATGGTATTGGCGCTATCGAAAAGACCATGACGAAGTTATTTGGGAAGAATTCTGTCTGGATTTGAAACAGGAATATGACGATTTTAAGGATGATGATTTGATTCTTGAAGAAATCCGCAACCGAAAACAGAGGATTGGTGAAGCATTTGATGTTTACTACGAAGACGTAATGATTTTGGTATCGAGATTGACAATACCTATGGAGGAAAAACGACTCGTTCATCAGCTACAAAGAAACCTTATTTCTGAAGTACGAGAAGCGTTATTATACGTTCCCATAGAATCGATATCTAAACTTCGCCAATTGGTGCACCGCCGAGAGCAATTTCTCCGTGAAGAATCAGGAAAACGCATCACAAAATATACAAATGTTAGAAAGAATATCGCTTTACTTGAAGAGACAGATAAAGAGCCCGAGGAGGAAGATATTCAACCTGAGCTAAATGCAATTCACGTCAAGGAAAAGAAATACATTTGTTGGAATTGTGACATCGAAGGACACAGATGGGACATGTGCTTAGAAAAGCGCCGCATTTTCTGCTACGGATGTGGAAAGAAAAATGTTTATAAACCACAATGCGATGTATGTCTAGCTCGTTCGAAAAACTCCAATCAGGGCCCATCATTCCGTCGCAATCGAGTGGACCCTCAGTAGATGATAGCAATAATACAGCGACGAAGAACAAAACACCAGATTTGACAGATAATAACGAAACGAATCGGCGAGAAAATAAAATACAGCCATATCCCAGACTACCATACCATCAACGTCTGCAAAACTATTTAGCGATTCGAGACAAAATCTTTGCACAGGAAGTTGCAACTTCCCAGTTCATTAGAAGTCGCTCGAGCGAACGTCTGCGCCGCTTTTGGAAGAAAGTAAAAGATGCCCAAAAACTAATAATATCGTGTATGATTAATGAAGCCGCAGATGGCCGTTTCTACGCTCCAGTTAAATTTCTCGAATTTTCTGAGCTTGGTCTATTGGATACTGGAGCCAATATCAGTTGTATCGGATCAGATTTAGCAGCAAAAGACTGGACGAAATACCCTGGATTTTCAACTATTATATCAAGTGTGGCCACAGCTGATGGGAAAAGACATCCAGTTACCGGAATAGTAAGAACAGAGGTGCAATATGAAAGCAAGCGAAAACCTCTTTCTCTTTTTATTATCCCGTCATTAGCAAAACGACTTATTTTGGGAATCGATTTCTGGAAATCTTTTGAGTTATGTCCAGAATTTTCATTTCATTTCATTGTAAGACTCCCACTTTAGACAAAAATATTCACTCGATTGATGACGAAAAGAAATGTGTATTAACACCAGAGCAGGAGAAAAGATTAAGTGATGTTATTCAATTGTTTCCGGATTTTAAACAACAAGGATTAGGTCGAACTCCACTTATTGTTCATGACATAGAGATTAAAGAAGCAACTCCAATCAAGCAACGCTTTTATCCTGTGTCGCCAGCGGTTGAAAAGTTGATGTATAAAGAAATCGACCGAATGTTAGAAATGGGAGTGATCGAGAGAGCCAATAGTCCTTGGAGTTCTCCTATGCGTATGGTGGTAAAACCCGGAAAAGTACGATTATGTTTGGATGCACGAAAAATAAATGAAGTCACAAAAAAGGATGCATACCCTCTGCAAAGCATAGATGGAATTTTCGCGCGACTGCCAAAGGCCAATTTTATAACAAAAATCGATTTGAAAGATGCCTACTGGCAAATTGCTCTTTCAGAAAAATCCAAACCCATAACAGCTTTCACGATACCCGGCCGCCCCCTTTACCAATTCACCGTAATGCCGTTCGGATTATGCAACGCTTCGCAAACCATGGCGCGTTTGATAGACGATCTAATCCCAGCAGATCTGAAATATTGTGTGTTCGGATACCTAGACGATCTATGCGTTGTTTCAGAAGATTTTGATACTCACTTGGAGATTCTGATTCGTATGTCTCAGCAATTTAGAAAGGCAAATCTAACGTTAAATATAGAAAAGACCAAGTTTTGTGTTACAGAAGTGCCATATCTGGGCTATATTATAGGAAGAGGAGGAATATCAACAGATCCTGCCAAAATAGAAGCAATAAAAAATTGGCCGGTTCCGAAAACTATAAAACAGACAAGAGGTTTCTTGGGTGTTGTTGGTTGGTATTGTAGATTCATTAATAATTTTTCTGACATTACATTTCCGATTACCCAATTGCTAACTAAGAAAAAGAAATTTTCATGGACACAGGAAGCTCAAGTTGCCTTCGAAGAACTTAAGGAAAAGTTAACCTCGGCCCCGATCTTAATCAATCCAGACTTTAACAAGAAACATTCTATTCTATAACATTCTATTGGCCTGGCATGGTGATACAAGTGCGTGATTATATCCGGAATTGCGAGACGTGTAAGTCAACGAAAGCACCCAATCAAATCCTAAAGCCACCGATGGGTAAAGCTGTAGTATCAGAGAGACCTTTTCAGCGATTATATATTGATCTTTTGGGACCATATCCGAGAAGCAAACGTGGGCATTTCGGACTTCTGATAGTGGTTGATCATTTATCTAAGTATTATTGGCTTCAACCCCTTAAAGTATTTAAGAGCAATGTGATTCAAGAGTATCTGCAGGATAATATATTCTTTCGATATGGAGTTCCCGAGATATTAGTTACCGACAATGGTTCACAATTCAAGGCAAGCGAATTAAATGCATGGTTCACGACATTGGGCATAAAACATGTGTATACAGCAATTTATTCCCCACAGTCGAATGCCTCTGAGAGAGTGAACAGATCTATCATTGCAGCAATCCGCGCCTATCTCAAAGAGGACCAGCGCGAATGGGATCTACATATACCCGATATAAGCTGTGCACTAAGGAATTCGTATCATCAGAGTATAGGATGCTCTCCTTTCCATGCTTTGTTTGGCTTTGACATGGCCACACATGGTTCCCAATACACTCTTCTTGAAAGGATAAATATGCTAAATGAACCGAATAACGTATTACGAAAGGACGATCAGTTAGCACTACGGCGTAATTTACTCAAGAAAAATATAGCCCAGGCAGCAAAGCACAATGCAAAGGTATATAACCTGAGAACCAAGGAGGTTAATTTCAAGGTTGGACAAGAAGTCTTTAGACGTAATTTTGGTTAAAGCAACTTTCAAAAATGTGTTAATGCCAAATTGAACTTACTATGGCTAAAGTCTCGAGTAAGAGAGAGACTAGGAAACTGTTATTACGTGTTGGAAGATTTGAATGGCAAACTGCTAGGAACTTATCATGCTAAGGACATTAGGCAGTAACTGTCTTTTTCAGGTTAATACTCCGAAGCAAGCTCTAGTATTATCCTGTGGTTGTAGTGCCCAGTTTCTGCCGTTAGTTTTATTTTTGAAAATTAAGACGTTAATTTGAATTTCAGTAAGGGTTGGGTAAGTGCGTCGATAATAATGATCAGCTGAGCTTAAAAGTTCGATAGTTCTACTAGCGAATAGGTATCATGCGCGATCGCATGCATTGGTCACACTCTTTTCTGACGAACTTCCGCCCTGGCTAGGCGCCTTAACCACGCCGCTCCTCAAGAAAAAAATATATAAATTTAAATCTGAAATTTTCTCGGCCATCAAGCCTAATGATTATCTTTATACTAATTTGGAGCATCAAGGACAACTATTATTATAGAGTTTTGTGAATCTTATTATCGTAAGTTATATTTTTTGTGGATATTTGAATCATTGTAAATTTCTAACAAGTTCGTTTAAAAATTAGCCATAATTGATTTGTATTTTAGAAACCTGGAAAAAGGAATCACAATCGGAATTCTGTAAATTTGCAAAATATATTTTTCTGTTGAGACACCGCTCAAAAGCTGCACACCGTGAAGGGCACAGAGACTTTTCGAGGAAGTTGACTAGCTTGGAATAGCCGCCCGAATCGGATACGGGCAGAGAAAGTTTTTTTTCGTTGCGGATTAAGAGTCCCGTGGACCGAATTTGTTGCATAGGAATGCCAGTCGCTTGATTTAACCTAATATTTTATTCCTAAGCATCATCCAGCGGACGACGAAGGCCTTCGACGGACCGGACGGATGGGTAAGTCATAAGTTCTAAACCATAAATCATGATCGATCTGGTATTTCCCTGTTTTTTTTATGCAAAAAGAAAGAGAGTTCATTGTCAATTAATCTGCAAATAAGAAAAACCATCTCGAGTACAGTAAAGTTAAAAAAGTATTGGATGTATTGAAAAGAAAAGGAAATTGTCAATCCATGTGTTAAACTTAAATCGCTATCGATAATCGCCTTTGACTGTGTGAGCAGAGTCGCCGTTTATATTTGAAATCATAATTTAAATTGAATATTTACAAATTTCAATTGTCATTTTTATTTTTGAATATCAATAATTTTATATACATATATCCACGTTACAATTAAGATTCAACAAAACAAAACATATTATTCCCAATTTGGCTTTTGGATGCCTGAAATGATCCAAATATTTAATTTGAGTATCGTTTATTATAATAATCATCATTTTAGTTTAGTTCACTCGGATTATGTTTCCGACTTATCGAAGTATTTTAGTATTCCGTAACCCTCGTGAATAAATATCGTTTATAATGTTTGAGTAGAGAGTGTGTAATCTTCCTTGTGGCGAAATGTGAGCGGTGAGCTGATTATATTGGGATATTCCAGAATCTTGCGATGGGAAAATCATTGGTTGGGTGGGTTAAGACGCGAAGCTACAATAACATCTTAGTAGCTTCCCTATTCGTGCGATACTAATATCCCTTTTTTTTCTATCTCTTAGTTCATTTCTTTCAATTGAGTAATTGTGTAATATTAGTGCAACAGGGACTTTGTTTTATTTTATGTAATACGGGTGTGTTGAGAACATGTTGGTCCAAAGAACCCCCCCAAAGACTGTTTGCTAGCCGACAGCCAGAAGTCCCAACCGGATCCAAACTTCTCAATATATTAAGCCCGTATGTGTTGGCTTCGGCCTGATTTGTGGTGCTCTTGCCTATCGTAACATCTGATGTACAGGGACTGCAAGAGAGAGGCCACCTATTTAGGCCGAACCCGACCTCCTCTTTGATCAAGATAGATTTATTTTTTTTTTGACTAAGAGGGGATGTACATGATCTGGAATTATTTCCGGTTGTGTACATTACAATGCAACAGCTACAAAAGAGAGGGAGAGTGTCAGTACATACATACATATTGTTGGAGCGCTTGCATCAAAGTGCTTAGGCAGCGTTCACACGCTGGCCTGGCTCTAGCTCATGTTACGCTTGTGCATACATTGCTTATGTGAACATATGTATGTATGTATGTGCATATAAAAATGTACATACATATATGATCATGCTTAGCTGTAGATTTATGTGAATATGTTTATGTATGTACATACACATCAATGTATATATATAAACATATTCAAGTGCACAATTATATTTTAATGCGTATATGTTTAATTGTTTATACTTGCAACAGAGTGTTAGCGCCGCGTCATCGGAAATGGTCCGGAAGCCACGGCAAACACGCAGAGCGCCAAGACGGTATGTAGAGTCAAGTCCTCTTCTGTACGTTTTCCGCTGCATTGCTTCTGCCCATACCGGTGCACCATAGAGTATGGTCGATTTGACAACGTTCATAAGCAACATTCTCTGTGCTTGCCGTGGGCCCCTTGCATTCATCATTATGCGATTCAATGCTCTACATGTTTCTGCTGCCTTTGCGTTGACATGTTGCAGGTGCTCCTTAAAAGAAAGTCTTGTGTCCAGTAAGACACCAAGGTATCTTATCGATCTGCTAGATTGTATAGTACACGTTTCCAGTTCGATTTTGGCAACTTCCACCGTCTTTCGGCTGCTTACAAGAACAGCCTCTGTTCTGTGGTCCGCTAGTGTCAGCTCTGCATCAGAAAGCCACTGTTTTGCTGCGCCCATGGACACCACCGTTTTCTCCTCCGCCTCACGTAAATGTTTTGCGACGACCACTAGCGCTACATCGTCAGCAAATCCTACTATGTGGCATTCTGGGGGCAAATTTATGCGCAGTATGCCATCATACATGGCGTTCCACAGGAGCGGGCCAAGTACTGAGCCCTGCGGTACGGCTCCCCTGATTTCATAGGATCGTACTCCATTTCGGGTGTCGTAATTTAATACGCGATTCCGAAAGTAATCCTCTATGGTGAATATGAGGTTCTCCGGTACTTGGAATCTGCCAAGTGCATCAATTATTTTTGTCCAGTTGGCCGTATTAAAAGCGTTTTTAACGTCGAGTGTGGTTATAAGGCAGTATTTTTTCCCGCCACCTTTCCACCGTTGCCCTTCAATCGCCTTCTCCGCTATGTCGACTACTGTCGATAGTGCATCCAGCGTGGATTTGGCCTTTCTGAATCCAAATTGCATGGGCGAAAGGTCTCCAGCCTGTGAGATGGCTGCTTCCAGCCTTGTGCTGATGATTTTCTTTAGCATTTTCGCCGCAGCGTCAAGCATGCAGAGTGGTCGGTAGCCAGAAGGATCTTCAAGCGGCTTGTTCGGCTTCGGAATAAGCACCAGGTTCTGCTTTTTCCAAATTTCGGGAAACGTGCACTCTTTGAGACATTTAAAAAATACATCCGCAAATTTTTCCGGCTGCAAGCGGGCAGCTAGCTTAATTGCTTTGTTAGGAATTGCATCGGGGCCAGGGGCTTTGTTGTCTTGCAGGTGCCCTGCTGCCAATAGCACCTCCTCTGTAGTTACCGGGCTGTATTCGCTTAACGTGGGACTGTCGTTCCTTTGCAATACCGTTGACGTACTTGGGAACAGCGTTTTAACGATATGCTCCATATGTTGTTCTAACGGTGCTGCTGGCTTTATCGCCTTAAGCTTTTTCATGGCTAGCTTGTATGCCATACCCCAGATGTCAATTTCAGCCTCGTTGCACAGATCCAAAAAGCACTTACGCTTGCTATCCTTGATTAGCCTGTTGAGTAATCTGCGGCGATCAGCATATTCTTGCTGCAGGCTGGTGAAGTTTCCTTGTCCCCGGGCTCTCTGGTAACATCGCCTCGCCCTCAGGCATCTATTCCTGGCCTCAGCAATTCCAGCATTCCACCAGTAAACAGACCTTTTGTGCCTGCTATGGATCCTGCGTACGGCCATGCTGCTGTCGCATGCTGCAGTGATGGCGGCCATTAATTTCCTAGATAGATCATTAGCATCTCCTACCATGGTTGGAAAGCATAATGTCGATGCAAATGTTTCCGGATTAAGTGTGTCCACCCTGTACATTTTTGGTTTGTCCGGTGTAACTGCAGCTGCTGCTGGACTGTCGCCAATAGTGCACATGATTGCTGTATGGTCGCTGGCTGTATAATGGCTGCAAAGCTCCCACTTAACTGTGTTAAAAATTTGCCTGCTGGTGAAGGTCACGTCGATGGCAGAGCCGTAGCCCGCTCTGTTAAATGTGAACTCGCTGCCTGTGTTCAAGACTACCAGATCTGAGGTGGCGAATGCTTCGAGTACAGTGCGGCCCTTCGCGTTTGTTGAGCTGCTGCCCCATTCCTCAGACCAAGCATTAAAATCGCCGGCAACAACTACTTTGGTCTTTCCACGCACGTCTGCAGAAAGTTGATCGAGCACAGCCTCAAATTCACATATATTTAGGCTTGGTGCCAAATAACAACTGTAGAGCCATACATCATCTATTTTTGCCCGCACAAAACAGTTGTTTCGTTGCACAGACTGGATGAGCAGTGGGTTTTTGCCACAGGTCCAAATAGCCGCTTTGCCAGTTATATCCGCTGCCCACAGGCTGCTAGCCCCTACTCTGTATGGCTCACTAAGAATAGCGACATCTACATCCAATTCCCTTACCGTTTGCGCGAGCAAGCTTTTGCGCAGCTGCACAATGATTAAGATTCAACTGCATGAACTTAACCATTATAGAAAGGTTGGTTGCTCTCCTGTTTTGCCCAGGGGGCACTCTTTGCTACCAGCAATATGGTTTCTGGGGTCGCGATCTATCGCTGCGCAGTTAAAACAATTTGGGGCTTCGTTGCATGTCGCTGACTTATGGCCTGTCTGTCCACACTTAAAACACCAGTTTGTCCGATCTATGCTGCTGTTGCATTTAGCGGCAACGTGTCCAAAGTTTAGGCACTTATAACACCTTTGTGTGGCTGTTCTCTGTTTAACTTGGCATTTAAACAGGCCAACGACAAAGTCCTTTATCTTCAGGAGAATTGCCGCACTATTCTGTGGCAAGCAAACAATTGCCATCTGGGTTTCGTTGAATGTGGGTCTCAACGCCTTCACCATTATTTGGCTTGAGCCGGTGCCAGTTGCACTGGTTATAGCAGCAATAATATCTGCTTTTGTTACCAGGCAGTCCAGTTTGCGTAACTCGAGATGTGTCACATCAGTGACTGTGCGAATCTTGGCGCTTGTTCCCAGTACACTGCTACTGAGCAGTTCTTCTTGTAGCTTGTTGCCTCCATTCTTAGCTTTTAACTCCAACAACAGGTCGCCATTCTGAGTCTTTCTGGCCCTTGCAACGCTATCTTTAACGCAGCTTAGCCGCCCATCTTCACGCCTGGTGACCATCCTGAGCATATCCGCATAAGAAGTCCCCTTATCCGCCTTAATTATTATGGCATCAGGCCTGCCTCTGCGCATAGTTGGCTTGCGCTTTGCGCCTACCATTTGCCATTCTGCGCCAGAGTCATCTTTTCCTGCAGATTCTTGCACTGGTGCTATCGCATTCTCTGTGATGTGATTCCTCGCTGTGTTTGGCCGAGTCGCGCCTCCTCTTAGTTTGGATGCATACGTCTGCCCGCTGCTACGTTGCTTTTTTGGCGGAGTATTCCTCTGCGCCACTGCATCTTCTCTTTGCCGCTTGCGTGGCCATCTCAACCTTACATGCTGCTTGGCTTTTGTCACCGAGTAGTTTGTGGCAGATGATAATCTGCAGCTCTATCATCCGCCGTATATCCTGCATTGTGTTCTGATTTACATGCCGGACCTGCGGCTTACCATCATCCTTCTTCTGGAAGGTATTCTCCAACTGGCAGAGGAGGCTGCCAAGATCATCTAACTCCGGTATGCCCGATATCACAGTGGGACTTTTCGCCAGAGCCGCGCTGTTTTGGCTGTCAGGCACCTGCAAGGGGCGCCCAGCTGGCGATGACACTGGTGACCGCCACATCCTGTTGGACTTTCCGAAAATTGCCTCTTCGCCTACTGGGTCACTAGATGCACAGTCCAAGCGTGCTTGATCCATAGACGCTGCAATTTTGTCCATTTATTTTGGCGTTGATATTTAGTAACCCAGCTTGGATTTAAATAAAGCCCTGGGCACCGCCCAAAGCCTTTCTGCGTTATGCAACACTGGTCGCACAGCTGATCAGTGGCGCTTTACGGGGCAACTCTATTGTTTTTATTCGCTGCAACAAGTGGTAATGTGTCCAGGACAGAGAGGGCACTGGATAATGGAGAGGATTTTTACGCACCAATACAATGAAGGAGTCAGTGGTGGGCAGACAAAAGGCGCCAAATCCCCCCCCAAAAAAAAAATTATTCTTTATCCACAATCGTGTCCATTATCCATTGTTCCCCGGCAGGACCTCACTTTGGAGATGAAATAAAACCTGGGGAAGGAAAAGTATATATTCCAGAGCCAGCACAAAAGAGGACTGTTCAGATGGCAATGGATAAACTAAATAATGATTATCTAAAAAATATAGTGTCAAATTAGTTTCCGGTAACAAATTGTCAGAGGCTGTATTACAATTGCATCGGGGCCAGGGGCTTTGTTGTCTTGCAGGAGCCCTGCTGCCAATAGCACCTCCTCTGTAGTTACCGGGCTGTATTCGCTTAACGTGGGACTGTCGTTCCTTTGCAATACCGTTGACGTACTTGGGAACAGCGTTTTAACGATATGCTCCATATGTTGTTCTAACGGTGCTGCTGGCTTTATCGCCTTAAGCTTTTTCATGGCTAGCTTGTATGCCATACCCCAGATGTCAATTTCAGCCTCGTTGCACAGATCCAAAAAGCACTTACGCTTGCTATCCTTGATTAGCCTGTTGAGTAATCTGCGGCGATCAGCATATTCTTGCTGCAGGCTGGTGAAGTTTCCTTGTCCCCGGGCTCTCTGGTAACATCGCCTCGCCCTCAGGCATCTATTCCTGGCCTCAGCAATTCCAGCATTCCACCAGTAAACAGACCTTTTGTGCCTGCTATGGATCCTGCGTACGGCCATGCTGCTGTCGCATGCTGCAGTGATGGCGGCCATTAATTTCCTAGATAGATCATTAGCATCTCCTACCATGGTTGGAAAGCATAATGTCGATGCAAATGTTTCCGGATTAAGTGTGTCCACCCTGTACATTTTTGGTTTGTCCGGTGTAACTGCAGCTGCTGCTGGACTGTCGCCAATAGTGCACATGATTGCTGTATGGTCGCTGGCTGTATAATGGCTGCAAAGCTCCCACTTAACTGTGTTAAAAATTTGCCTGCTGGTGAAGGTCACGTCGATGACAGAGCCGTAGCCCGCTCTGTTAAATGTGAACTCGCTGCCTGTGTTCAAGACTACCAGATCTGAGGTGGCGAATGCTTCGAGTACAGTGCGGCCCTTCGCGTTTGTTGAGCTGCTGCCCCATTCCTCAGACCAAGCATTAAAATCGCCGGCAACAACTACTTTGGTCTTTCCACGCACGTCCGCAGAAAGTTGATCGATCACAGCCTCAAATTCACATATATTTAGGCTTGGTGCCAAATAACAACTGTAGAGCCATACATCATCTATTTTTGCCCGCACAAAACAGTTGTTTCGTTGCACAGACTGGATGAGCAGTGGGTTTGCCACAGGTCCAAATAGCCGCTTTGCCAGTTATATCCGCTGCCCACAGGCTGCTAGCCCCTACTCTGTATGGCTCACTAAGAATAGCGACATCTACATCCAATTCCCTTACCGTTTGCGCGAGCAAGCTTTGCGCAGCTGCACAATGATTAAGATTCAACTGCATGAACTTAACCATTATAGACAGGTTGGTTGCTCTCCTGTTTTGCCCAGGGGGGCACTCTTTGCTACCAGCAATATGGTTTCTGGGGTCGCGATCTATCGCTGCGCAGTTAAAACAATTTGGGGCTTCGTTGCATGTCGCTGACTTATGGCCTGTCTGTCCACACTTAAAACACCAGTTTGTCCGATCTATGCTGCTGTTGCATTTAGCGGCAACGTGTCCAAAGTTTAGGCACTTATAACACCTTTGTGTGGCTGTTCTCTGTTTAACTTGGCATTTAAACAGGCCAACGACAAAGTCCTTTATCTTCAGGAGAATTGCCGCACTATTCTGTGGCAAGCAAACAATTGCCATCTGGGTTTCGTTGAATGTGGGTCTCAACGCCTTCACCATTATTTGGCTTGAGCCGGTGCCAGTTGCACTGGTTATAGCAGCAATAATATCTGCTTTTGTTACCAGGCAGTCCAGTTTGCGTAACTCGAGATGTGTCACATCAGTGACTGTGCGAATCTTGGCGTTTGTTTCCAGTACACTGCTCAGTTCTTCTTGTAGCTTGTTGCCTCCATTCTTAGCTTTTAACTCCAACAACAGGTCGCCATTCTGAGTCTTTCTGGCCCTTGCAACGCTATCTTTAACGCAGCTTAGCCGCCCATCTTCACGCCTGGTGACCATCCTGAGCATATCCGCATAAGAAGTCCCCTTATCCGCCTTAATTATTATGGCATCAGGCCTGCCTCTGCGCATAGTTGGCTTGCGCTTTGCGCCTACCATTTGCCATTCTGCGCCAGAGTCATCTTTTCCTGCAGATTCTTGCACTGGTGCTATCGCATTCTCTGTGATGTGATTCCTCGCTGTGTTTGGCCGAGTCGCGCCTCCTCTTAGTTTGGATGCATACGTCTGCCCGCTGCTACGTTGCTTTTTTGGCGGAGTATTCCTCTGCGCCACTGCATCTTCTCTTTGCCGCTTTGGGCTGTCAGCATGGCTAACTTTGGCTCCAACGTACTGAGCGTTGACGGTGACCGGCAAAGTTTGCGTGGCCATCTCAACCTTACATGCTGCTTGGCTTTTGTCACCGAGTAGTTTGTGGCAGATGATAATCTGCAGCTCTATCATCCGCCGTATATCCTGCATTGTGTTCTGATTTACATGCCGGACCTGCGGCTTACCATCATCCTTCTTCTGGAAGGTATTCTCCAACTGGCAGAGGAGGCTGCCAAGATCATCTAACTCCGGTATGCCCGATATCACAGTGGGACTTTTCGCCAGAGCCGCGCTGTTTTGGCTGTCAGGCACCTGCAAGGGGCGCCCAGCTGGCGATGACACTGGTGACCGCCACATCCTGTTGGACTTTCCGAAAATTGCCTCTTCGCCTACTGGGTCACTAGATGCACAGTCCAAGCGTGCTTGATCCATAGACGCTGCAATTTTGTCCATTTATTTTGGCGTTGATATTTAGTAACCCAGCTTGGATTTAAATAAAGCCCTGGGCACCGCCCAAAGCCTTTCTGCGTTATGCAACACTGGTCGCACAGCTGATCAGTGGCGCTTTACGGGGCAACTCTATTGTTTTTATTCGCTGCAACAAGTGGTAATGTGTCCAGGACAGAGAGGGCACTGGATAATGGAGAGGATTTTTACGCACCAATACAATGAAGGAGTCAGTGGTGGGCAGACAAAAGGCGCCAAATCCCCCCCCAAAAAAAAAATATTCTTTATCCACAATCGTGTCCATTATCCATTGTTCCCCGGCAGGACCTCACTTTGGAGATGAAATAAAACCTGGGGAAGGAAAAGTATATATTCCAGAGCCAGCACAAAAGAGGACTGTTCAGATGGCAATGGATAAACTAAATAATGATTATCTAAAAAATAGTGTCAAATTAGTTTCCGGTAACAAATTGTCAGAGGCTGTATTATAAAAAGGGCACTCATTGACAAATTTATTTTTCATAAAGGGACAACATTTAAACTGAATACCCGCTCAAATTTAAGATACTAGCGAAATGTCAATCCGATGGAGGAAAAGCCACATTGGCTTATCCCGAAGGTAGAAAAAGTTGGTCTTCAAATTTTCTTTTAAATTTTTATAAAAAGGCTAGAAGTCAACACAGTAATACACATCAGGAGTGGGTACATATTCTGAAATGAAATTGTTAAGCATTCGACGATATTAGTAAACCATACGACAGAATTGGAAAGAATAGAAAGTCACTTAAAATTAGAAAGAATAGGAAGTCAGTTATAATTGTTAAAGCAACATAATATTGATTTGCCAGGGTTAACTTCCCTCATGTAGCTGATAGTGCTTCTTCTGCAACTTGTTTTAATGCGTATAATATACTAATCATAATATTAATTTAAATTTTTATAACACAACTATAAAAATAATAGTAACAAAATAAAGATTCTTATGACAAGAATTTCTTATAACCAAACAAAATATGCATCCACGCTCTGTGGAAAACACTTAAGATTGTAACAACGTCGCACTATCAAGAAACCATGAAATATAAACAATTTTCAACCCCCGAAAAACGTGGGTCATTAGAATAAGTATTTTTAAGAACAATTGTCGCCGCCTAGATTCTAAGATTTCATTTATATACACAACACTTTTGTAAATAAAATCAGTTCATATTTTAAGATCAACGAATGAAGACTGGGTTATATTCCTTCTCTCTAAAATCCCTATTCATAGATCTTGGTGGTTTTTGATATACATATGTAGCTATACAGAAAACCTGCCCACCTTTTGTGTGTGTTGCCTTTGAAATAATCGCAAAATTAAGTAAATAATTTCATCAAACGTTTTATTATTTTAATGCAGGATCATCAGTTATTAAAAAACTTGTCTTAAGACGATCATTTGATTAATAAAAGCTTTGTAAGTTCTCTGCAATACACCATTTATGTAGTACATTGGTGAGCAAATTGCAAAATTGATGAAATCAGGCTCATAACCGGGAACTCTCCTAAATTGTTTCGATAATTATATTTCTCTGTCTACGCCCATGTGCCAACATTGTAATAATCCGGTTTGTGGAGGCAAGTTTAGTGTGTGCATAAAGGCATATGTATGTATGTATGTATGCATGCATATGTACAAATGTACATATGTATATACATACATACATACGATGAGTGAAATTGATTTGTAAATTAGAAAGTAAAGATATTTGATGAGGAACGACTAAGCTTCAGTTCGTAGGCATTTTAAAGTTTGTACGCGTCCATTATGTTCAATTCTTCTAACTTAATTTTAAATTCGACTACTATTAAAATTTGTATTGTACTTATATTACTAGTGTTACTAGAAGAAATTGCGTGTCACAAAGAAAATCAAAATCATGTGCAAAAGGTTGACTTTGAAAATTCAAGACAACTTTTTCGTTTAGGAAAAGAAACGAACACGCCCAATTTCGTTAGACTTGTTTTAATGCGTCTAATATACGGCATTGCGTCTAGCATGGGAATTGAAGACAGGCTAGAAGATTCATTTAACGGTGCACTTATTCCTCCAAACCTGGATGGTGGTATTGGATTTGAAGATAGTGGAGATAACATTGGTGCAGAAATACTAGAAAACATTTTTAACGAAGATGAATATTTTATATGACATATGCAAGAAAAAAATGCTGTATATATTTTCAATTAAAGTAATATGACTGTTAAATGTTAATTAAAAAATATAAATTTGGTTTTTGCTTTAAATTTGTTTTTGTAGTAATCTGTAATTATTTAAAATTCTGTAAATTATTTCCCTTAACATAAAAACTATTTTAGCTACATGTACATATTAGGTGCTTTATTGTGCTACAGAAATCACTCAGTTTCTTTTCAAAAGAAGTAAGTGAGTCGTTTCGCTGACTTTGGTATACCATGCATTAAGTGAACAAATATTTCAAATTTCGATAACCATTATCTATGGCTATAAAATTGTTTTTACATGCCTCACGAGCACTGTAGTGCCGCTACTTCTCTACGGACAAAGCTTCTGCTCTCTGACGTGATGGTCGTGTTTTTGCATAGCTCCTGAGTTTTTCTTAATATTCATTGTTTTCTCTCAATTGTGCTTAGTTTGTTTACGCTTTCGCTGGTATTGTTTGCTTGACACCCTTGTGTTTTATTTCCATAATTCGCCAAATTAAAGAGTTTTTTCTTTTTCGTGATTAGTGTTTGGTGCATTTAATTTTTTTATTTTTCTTTCTCGTCATTGCTTTTGCAGTTGCTCCCCTCATCGCCCCTATCAAACCATCAGCGCTAGTGGTTTTGTGGTTCTCTCTGCTTTGTGCTTCTGCTCAGCTTCTCTCCCGCGTAATAACTTTTGTAATCATCTCAAAGCTCGGCTTATAACTGTTCTTGCGCTCTCTGTTGTGCTGTGCACTCTAGCTGTCTCTTTGTTTTATTTGTAATTTGTTGATTTTTTATCGATAATTATCTTTAAATTTTTTTATATATTCTTATATATAAATCTTTTTGCCTTGTGTTTCTTCTGATTCTGATCGTTTTGATGATCAGTATAGACCAATATCTTGTTGGCTCTGTGATAATCTTATTCACTTAAAATGTGCTGGCCTTAACGGCCGCGACTACGACAAATTTTCTGGTTTGTCTGTGTCTAAGCCTGAGCTTGGCTTAATGCGCTGGACCTGCCCATCTTGTGCCAGCCAGCAGCTTGATTTTAGCCGTATGTACACGGATCTTCGACAGGTCAAACAGCTGTCTAACGAGTGTCAGAAGTTGCCCAAGAAATGTACCCTTGAGTTGCCTTATAAACATTCGCCAGCACTCTCTATTACATCTTCTCCCATTTTACTTTTGCCTACACCATCTTCTTGTCCCTCTTTATGCTCTTCTTTTCAGATTGAGGGTCCCATTACAAGCCCTGGTGTACCTCAATCTATCCCTCACGGGAACTCTCATTAATCACAGGATCATGCTGGCTCTCAATCACTTGCGGATCCCAATGCTCCTCCACCTCCACTAACTGTAGTGCCTCATCGCAAACAATTATTTATCTCTAGGCTTGCTCCAGATACTTCTGAGTCGTCAGTGGCAGCTTACATTGGTAATATATTCCCTGCTAAGGTTTTAATTCAAAAGTTTAAGTTTTCTAGGCCTCGCGAAAACTCCTCTTTTAAAATAACAGTACCAAATGAGTACTTCTCAGCTATGGTTGACCCTAATTTTTGGCCAGAGGGCCTAGTTGTACACGAGTTTGCGCCCAATAAGCGCTCTCGTCCGTTGCCTGTCCACCTTCCGAATTTATCTTCTGCTTCAAAAAACTAATAACGTCTAGTCTTTGCATTCATTATCAAAATGTAAGAGGACTTCTTATCAAGCTGTCGAACCTTTTCTGTGATAGCCAAACCTTTTCGGCTGACATATTAGCTTTCTCTGAAACTTGGCTTAACTCCTCTGTTTTAGATAATGAAATTCTTTCTAATAATTTTATTTCTTATAGGCTTGATCGTGTTGGTCGTCGTGGCGGTGGAGTACTCATTGCTGTAAACTCGAATCTGTCTTCAAGTGTGGTGCCGATTGATCTCCCCTTAGGTGTTGAGTTTATTTGCGTCGAAGTTACATGTTCTAACTTTAGCCTATATATCTCTTGTTCATATATTCCTCCAGCTTCTGATATCATGATCTACGTGCACCATGCTGATGCTTTACGAACTATTTTTGGTCGTCTTAAAGATCGTGATTTTCTTATAGTTTTAGGTGATCTTAACTTGCCTAATATTTCTTGGCTTGTTTATGATAATCTATCTTTCTTAATTCCATCATCTCAACAT
The DNA here is from genome assembly GCF_018151085.1 of Drosophila tropicalis. Classification (NCBI taxonomy): domain Eukaryota; kingdom Metazoa; phylum Arthropoda; class Insecta; order Diptera; family Drosophilidae; genus Drosophila; species Drosophila tropicalis. The sequence goes on along the minus strand of NW_027172360.1, from coordinate 453,713 downwards.
GTTTTTCTTGATAGCCTACTTGAATGTCCACTATATCAGTTGAATTCTTTTCTTTTGTCTCGGATCCCACTGTTAGTACTGTATCACAAACACAGCCCCTAGTGAAGCCTGAAGATCCTTATCACCATACCATTGAAGTTACTATTTCTTACAATTCCGTTACTAATTTATTTAAAAACATTTCAAATTCTCGTCGTAGATGTTTTCGTAAAACAAATTTCAATCTTCTTAACAGCCTTATTTTCTCTTTTGATTGGTCATTTCTATTTGAGTGCTGCGATATAGATTGTGCAGTGAAGTTTTTCTATTCTGCTCTTAATTCTCTAATTGATAAATGCGTTCCTTATGTGAATGTCTCTACCGTCTCCAGCTCGCCAGTCTGGTTCACACGTAGGCTCTCTAATCTGCTTAACATTAAATCGAGATATTTTAAAAGATTTAAAAAAACTGGTTCGCGACTTGACTATGCAAATTATTGTATAGCCAAATCTCAATTTTGTCTTTTAAATACTCAATGCTACAACAATTATTCCGATACGGTTGATCATTCTATGCTTCTCACGAAACTTAACATCATGGGTTTTCCCCAAAACTATTGGCTTGGTTAAAGTCGTATCTTATTGGCAGAACCCAAAAGGCGGCTTTTCGTTCCTCAATTTGCTCATGTTTGCGGATGACGTCAAGATTTGTTATTCCTATTATGATCCTTCTTTTCAACAGTACTCGCAATCAGATCTCGATGCGTTCTGTGATTGGTGCCACGTTAATTAATTACACCTTAATTCCTCTAAGTGCTCTTTTATGACTTTCAGTTGTTTGTCTCCGTTCCTAGCTCATTAAGTCTGTTCTATTAGATTGTGTACCATCATTCAAAGACTTAGGCGTTATGTTTGAGCCAAAACTTTCATTTTATGTTCATATATCTTCAATTGTCAATAGAGCAGTCTTCTTGGCTTCATTAAACGTTGGGCCAAAGAATTTGATGATCCCTATGTAATAAAGGTTTTATACACTTCGTTAGTTCGTCCTACTCTAGAATATTGCTCGCCAGTGTGGAACCCTCAATATGATGTTCACCAGCGTAGTATTGACTCGGTACAGAAGCAATTCCTTAAGTTCGCGTTACACGTTCTTAATTGGGACCCGAGTCTTCGCCTACTTTTTTATTCTGACAGACTTCTTCTTATTAATCTTTCTTCACTTTACAACCGTAGGCTCGTATTTGGCATTCTCTTTCTCCATAAACTAGTCAACGGCGAAGTCATTTCTACTAATTTACTAGATACTGTATATTTTTGTGTTCCCTCACGTCGGACTAGAAACTTTTTTTCTATTCACCTTAGTAGTTGTCTGACTAACTACTCTCTTTACGAACTTTTTCGTGTTCTTTGCCAATCTTTTAACAACCTTTCTCACCTTATCTCTCCTCATCTTTCTTTATACTTTTTAATCATCTACAGCGAAACCACTAAAAATATTGTGGACTCGGATTGGCTGCCCTGACTATATTGTCTGTGAATCGGGGCATAGCTCGCACCTTGTGCAAATAAAACACCTCCACCGGGTCCGTGATGTTTAGTTGTGTATAAGGCTAAGCTACCTTCTGAAATTATTTATTATCTGTCTATTAGCTTAAGCTTTTTCGTCGTGTGCTGTTTTAGTTGACGTAAATAAATAAATATTTGAATAAATAAATAAATAAACTCCGCCCTTATGAACTGCCAAGTTAGATACGTCCGTACGGTAGAAATAAATAACATTAATTAGACTGCTAAATTTGATTACAATAGTCAACAAATTGATTTTACTTAACCGAAAAAGGATTTAATTTTAATAATAATATCTAAATTTTCGTTACGTTACCTAAACTAATAATTCATTTAAATTTCTTGTAGAGCAGCAAAATTTACGTTAATAAAAGGGGGAAAAAAGTATGATACAGTGTTACCGTGGTGCAACAAAAAGGCTGGGGTACAATAAAACAAATTGTCCCAAAGAAAAGGAAAAATCCAAGTCTGCTTGAAAGCCAAAAGGTTGCTTGGTCGACGCCACACGACCGGAATATAAATTTTAACTGAAATATAACTGGGTTTATTTTTTCTTTTTTTGTTATTACAATTAGATAACAATATGAAATATCATGTCTAATTTAAAGCGTACTATCTGCTATGGCTTCGACGCCTATTTTTTTTAGTTTATATTTTCTAGGCTATTTTAAATTTGCTTTATAATTCTAGCTTGTTTTACAAATTTCTAAATGATATTAATGTTGCTTTCGTTGACTGTTTTTAGGAAGTTTGTTGGTTGTTGTTGATTAAATATCATTCTTCTGATTCTTGCCATGTTGGGGCATTGGTCTAACATGTGTCTGGTGGTGAATCTGTCACCGCAAGTGCATCGATTGAGAGGTTCGTTGGCAAGCAGATGTTCGTGGGTCATTGCGGTGTGTCCGATTCGGAGGCTTATGAAGGACGACCATCTATGTTTGGGCGTGTTTGCTGGATATATAGTTGCTAATCCTGTCGCGTTGAAGTGTGTATATTAGTGGTCAAAAGTTGTCCAGTGTGCATCTTTTTAATTTTTTATAAATTGCGATATGTACTGCTTGAAGTCTTTTTCAGCGGGAGGTGTGAATAAAAAGTGTGGGGATCGAGTCTGCTGCTGCGTCAGCGTTTTTGTTTCCCATTATTCCTTGACGACTGGGGACCAAAAAAAAGGATAATCTTTTTCGTGGTGCACATACTCCTAATTTCTTTTATAAGGTTGTTATGGCAGTTTAGATTTTTTACTGCAGAAATTATTTGATGTTACCAAACACACTGTTATAAAGAAGTGTTTATTTCAATGCCGCAACCTTACAAAATACGTTCGAAAGTCTTCAAACGGCTACCGTGATTTATTTGAACTTAAAAATTTTAAATTACCTCAATTGGATTGTCCTACAAGATGGGGATCAACCTTCAACATGGTTGAAAAACTTAACAACGCAAAAACAATATTGGATCTAATCGAAACTGTAGAAAATCAGACAGAAGAAGAAAATTTTGAAACAAATGACGCTTTATGGGATTTTATGGAGTCCTATATTACTATTATGGCTCCACTACAAAAGGCAATAGTTCAGTTCCAAGCAGAGCAGCTACATTACGGAAATTTTTATGCTGTTTGGCTAACTTGCAAACTAGCCACTAATCAGATTTTATCGACAAACTCTTCAAGTAAGGATTCAATAATTTCTATAATTGCAAACAATCTTCTTCAAAGTATGGAAGCACGGACCAAAACATTAGTGTCAAATGTGGGCTTCGACGCTTGCCTTTATTTGGACCCCAGATTTCATCATATTATAGACAATTCACAAAAAGAAAGAGCAATTGATTTTTTAAAGACTTTGTGGGAAAAAAATTAAAATTTTCGGTCCCAATCCCAGTATGACACATACAACTAATTCATTGGATACGGACTCTGGACACACCAAATGTAGTATGGTTGTTCCAAATGAGTCAACTAATGTCTATGCAAAGATTGAAACATTAAAGTTACCAGTGATGAAAGCGAATACTTATGTTTTATGTTTCTGGAAATACAAAAAGACAACCGATCCCGAACTTTATGCCCTAAGCAAAGTATGTTTTGCTATACCGCCAACTCAAGTAAGTATTTGTGTTTTAATAAATACAAAATAAAGATAAAAATGAAGCAAGTAAGTCGACTCGTCGACTCGGGTTTACCATACACCAGGTGAAACAAATTTTTTTAAATTTCGAAAACCAAATGTACATATGTATGTCTATTAAATTGTTTTTACATGTTTCATAGTATGTGCTATCTCGCTCACTCTACGAACACACGAGCACTCTAGCGCCGCTACTAGCCAACGGCCAATTCTGGCCTTGTGGACCGCGTAGTAAAATACGTTCATACGCATATTTTGCATGTTTCTAGTCCGATTTCAATAAAATTTGGTAGTTTTGTAGAAATAGATAAGATTAGTTAGTCTGCAGAATTTGAATGCGATAGTCAAAAAACTACAGGAGAAAATCGGTTTTTTCTTAATTATGGAGGCGGAAGTGGGCGTGGCAAAATATGAAAATATATATACTCTGCGCGAATACTAAGCCAGTATACATACTAAATTTGGTGACTTTAGCTTTGTTTGTTTTTGATAAAATCAGTTTTGTTTGAAATGCGGGGGCGGAAGTGGGCGTGGCAAAATTTTTAAATAGCCAGTTTCTGCGCGTCTATTAAACTAGTCTGCATACCAAATTTGATGTCGGTAGCTGTCATAGTTTTTAAGAAAATCAGGGGGCGTGGCAAGAAGTTTAAACAATTAGTTTCTGCGCGCCAACTAAACGAGTATATAAACCAAATTTGATGTCTCTAGCTGTTATACTTTTTAAGAAAAACAGTTTTATGTGATTCCTGGGGGCGTAAGGGGGCGTGGCCGAAATTCCAATTAACTCTGAACATGTGCATACTACACGAGTATACATACCAAATTTGGTGGCTCTAGCTCTTATAGTCTCCGAGATCTGCGTGTTCATACAGACGGACGGACGGACAGACGGACATGGCTAGATCGACTCGGCTATTCATCCTGATCAAGAATATATATACTTTATAGGGTCGGAGAAGCTTCCTTCTGCCTGTTACATACATTTTGGCGACTTTAATATACCATTTCACCCTATGGGTGTATGGTATAACAATATATACATATGTACATTTCTTTACACTTGCAGGTTACAATAGAGAGAGCGTTTTCCTCGTTAAAACTGGTGCTGTCCGATAATCGAAATCGATTAAGTCATGAGACTTTGGAGAACATACTTTTAGTTAGGCTTAATTCGAATCATTTAGATAGTGCTATCGATAATTTAAGTTTATTTGAAAATAAAGATTAGTAGATGTTTATGTAGTAAAAGTTCGTCATAAGCTTTAATTTCTAATTTCGTGACTGAAGTGCTATCGATAATTTAAGTTTATTTGAAAATAAAGATTAGTAGATGTTTATGTAGTAAAAGTTCGTCATAAGCTTTAATTTCTAATTTCGTGACTGAAATAGTTTTTGTTTTATTTTTTTAATGTCTTTATTTGAAAATGAATATAAATAAACATTTCTAAGTTCATTACAATTTCTAATTTAGTAACTGAATAAAATGTTTTTTATTATTTGATTTCATTTCTGTAACTTCACAATTTGTGCCTACGTTAATATAACATCGACCAAAAATTGCTCTCGCACATTTGTTTTGCTCTCATCTCGCTCTGATATCATCTCGCTATGTTCTCATCCGGCTCTGTTCTCATCTTGCTATGATTTCATCTGCTCTCTGTTTTCAGCTATCGCTACCGCTATCTGTTTTCAGCTACCGCTACGGCAGAGCGTAGCGCATCATTTGTTTTTGTGCTTCTTGCTACAGCTGTAGTTTTTGACGCGACAAAACTGAGAGCATAGCAGATTATAAACTTTTTGTTGTTAGGCTACGGCTCTGCTACGGCTCTAGTCAAGAAGGAGAGCGGTAGCGAGAGCTCAACGAAATGCTACGAAATAGCAGAGCATTTTCGAACGCTGCTTTAAAATATCAAGCAAGCTAGCTTCGACTATGCCGAAGTTTAATTACCCTTGCAGTTTTTAGCAAGAATATTTTAAATGTTCCTTTTTCGCTTTCCCTATTGGAAACCATTAGTACATGGGTATTTACGTTAGTGATCGGCTCGGTTCACTAAGTCTGTGTAGCGTTGCGTCTTTATGTGTGTGTGCGCGCTCAGCTGCTCTGGTAATTGACCACATCAACTTAATTAGGAAGAAAAAACAAAATTAAAATGTCTGTCAACTTTGATGCACACCATACATATGTATTTTCAGGGAACGCATCTGAAAATTTTTGAAGTTTTGCAACCGCTTTATTTTATTCTTAACCTGCCTTATAAAATACACATCGTATGGTTGACATAAAGGCGTGCATTAGGTTGGTATTACCTCAACCGCACTAGTAGGTAAAAATTTTGTGTTTATAAATATGTAACGATACATTCTTGGCCCTTCGAGATATGATTAACGTCTTTTCAGGGCTGGGTTCTAGAATGCCTCCTGTTGCCTTTTGTTTGCGTTGAAATACAAATCCTGATTTGTTCAGATATTCTCACAACCTTAGGTATCTTAATCTCGACCCTCAAGGCTATTGATCGCACCCACAGGTAACAAGGATATCTCCTGTAACTGTTGGTATATGTTCACGGATAGTCCTTAGAGTTTTGGTGTCCTTCAGGATATATTCTGAGTAATATTCTCAGTTCGATATTTTCTGTTGGCTCCCAAACGTCTATTGATTTGAACCCGAGCAAAGCTTCTCTAATTTTGCTGCGAATATTAGATACGTTGTTTGGTCGTCCTGTTATAAATCTTGGTTTACTTGATGTATTTCTAAGTTTACTCATAAAGCCTTATTATATTCCGGTATCTTGATTGGCAATGATGTTAATGTTACAATTTAATGTAATGGCTTTAATAAAAATGACTGCAGGTCTGATCCGAAACGCTGCCGTTCCAAACTTAAAAGTCATGTGTGACCGTCTTTTTCTTATTTTATGCTGGCTTAGCACTACGAACTGGCTTCAGAAACGATGACCGCTTCTGTTTCTCTTATATGCATATCGTTATATGTATATGTCAGATACCCTTCTTTTCTACCCCTTTTCGCATTTGTTATGATACACTGAATGTAACTCTCAACTAATCGTGTTACTTTATCTTTCAGTTTGGGAATGAAAAATGTTTTTGCGACCAATAACTGTGTTTTGTTTGCTGAGAAATGTCCTTGTTTATGGCTTAGTAAGAGAATTTTATTCTCCATCTGCTCGGGTACAACGATCAACTGCTTTTTGGCATCTTTGAACAAGACCTGATTCAAAATATAGAAATCCTCATACTCGCCCTCTTCAACTTAACTTCTTACAGCTTTTGTCCAATCATTGACCAACTTAGCTTCTTTTAGACGACGAATAACAGTGTCTATTATTGAATAACAGCCGACTTGACTCAAAGCATCTACATGCCTCACCTTTGATATTGAGTGATGTTCTAGACTGTACCTAAAATCCTGCCAAAAACATGGCCCGTTGGGCTACTTTCAAGAAAACTCTATGTTTTTTTATGGTCATAATAAAAGTATTACAGTCTGTGGCTATAGTAAACTGCAAGACAAGAATGTAAACTCTCCACTTCTTTAGAGCCTCAATGATAATTTTGCTCACATACCTTTGTTTTTCGACTCATGTACTGAATTGGATACAACAAATTATCCTCAGTATCTTTCTGCATTATAATTGCCCAGAAACCATATTTCGATTCTTTAGCGTAGACCTCAGTTTGCGCCTTCGGATTATACAACCTCAATACAGATCACTTGTTAATGATGCCTTCAATTCTTAAACGCTACATCTTCGATCTCGCACAAATTTACTATCCTTCCTTAAAGCATACCCCTCAATGAATTTTCGAAAATGCGATGTTAAACCGAGAAACCTTTGCACTGCTTTTTTATCACGCGATTTTCGGAAATTATGTATTGCTGAAATTTTCTCCTCGGTCTTATTATCCTTTTACTAATCACGTATCCTAGAAAATTGACTTTATTTTGTAGAATATGACACATTTTCCACTTAAGCTTTTCCGCTGCCTCCAAAAGTAATTTAATTATTGACATTGCCTCTTCTATATCCTTGCTTGGAATGATCATATTATCCAAATACACTTTCGCTTTACCTTTCTGAATGAACTCCTGCATTGCTGCCATGATGAATCTTGTAAAGGCCGCTGGAGAGTTTGATATCCCCAAGTCGTTACTGGGTAATAAATGAGTAAACTTTCGCGAACATGCGTTTAAGGGTATGTGGAAATATCCATTTTTCAAGTCCAGTGTAGTAAAAATGTTTCCTCCTTGCAGTTGATAATTTACACTGTCCATCAATACTATAGGAAAACTATCTCGAATTATCTCTTAATTAAATTTTCTATAATCGCAACATTACTAAAATAGCGTCAAACTATGTCCTCATCAATTTTGTCGATGATCACCGTTGAAATTTTCGCATATCCTATTCCTACCGAACACTTCCCAGGACCTGTTAGATGTTTAACTCCTAGCTTCCAATAAACTCTTCGACGAATCAAGCACATATCTGCTTCTGTATCTATAAGCCCTTTAAATTCAATGTTCTCATAGCTAACCTTCGTTACTTCGTTACACCCAGACGAAGCGAACGTACTCAAAATAACTTCAACTTTGTTATGTTGAACAACATTTGCTTGCTTCTCTCACTTAATCACTGAGCTGCACGATGACCTGGCTGATCCCACTTGAAACACTTTCGATCGAACTTAAAACAATCTTTTCTTAAATGAGTCGCATCACCGCAACAAAAACATTTCTTTTCTCGAGCATGTACTGCCTGTGCTTCACCTGAACCATATACCTTACTTTCAAATTTGTTTGTTGCCTTGTATAAGTCACGTCCCCTCTTATAAACTTCGAAACTCTCAAATATTGCGAGCTTGGAATAACATCATTTTCTTGGATTTTGTATCCGCAATACCTTTAACGATGTAATCTATTAGACTCTTCTTATCTAAGTTTACGGGCTTCGCAATTTCCACTAATGCGTATTTAATAAAGATTCATTTAGAGTTTCGCATTTATTCTGTTGTCTCTGTTTTCTACGCGCAAATCTTCTTATACTATGTTAGTATTATTTTCTACCTTTGAAAACTGTTATCAGTTTTCGCTATATCTAAAAAACAAAAGCTTCGTCTTTCGTTCGTCCAACGTTGCTCTACTTTGTAGTCGTCTTCGACGTGTGTCAGCCCAATCGCCAAATTCCTCCAGAAGTTTTATTCCTGCACTATCCACTATCAAAACTCCTCGCCTTTAAGTTGTTGCCACTGCCAAAATTTTCTCACGCCGCCGTCACCATACGTTGATCATATCGCCGCCACCAACGCAGTTTGCTCCTAGAACTCAACGCTAGTCTTTGTAGAATTCCAAATTTCGTTTTCTCCAACCCTGGTTAACCAGTGTACATTTCTCCAGCAGCTTACACAGCTTCTGTTGTTAACGCCGTTACCCGCAAATGTTGCCCACCGCCATCATTAATGCAGTTCACTCCTACAAGTCAACTCTAGTCTGTGCAGAATTCAAGCTTAGTAGCGTACAGCCCTGACTAAGCGCTGTATACTTCTCTAGCAGTTAACACAGCCTTGAAAGGTTGTTGCCACCAACACTGGTAAACTACCGTACACTTCTCCAGCAATTTACACAGCCTCCGTTGTGGCAGCCTGGTATCGATCAACCGGAATCGTTGTTGTCACAAGCCTCTCTAGCACCGCATTGTGCACTTCGATCTGTACCTGCCTTGCCTTTTGATTGCAACACCTCTCTCGAATTTTCTGTAATGTGCTGCGTTTATTCCAGAACAACCTTTCTGATCAGCTTTCTCACTCCTTCGTAGTTGCTTTACGTCAGCTTCACTTGTTATCTCATCAGGGGAATTTCACAAGTTCTATCTTGCTAGCTATCTCGCTTCCTCTCACTTGAACGACGGTTTCCTCGAGGCAGCGCTGTCTCCATCCTTCTTAAAGTTTTACAATTTTTGACGAATTTGTAATGTTTAATTCCAGCCATTACTTCCCGATTCAGCCCTAGTTTCTAGTGTTATTAAACCTTTGCAAAAAGGGTATATTATTTTTGGTCAGTAGTGTGCATAATGTAATCAACTCCGTCCATATAAAGTATGCATATATTTTTGATCAGCACGACAATATGAGTTCAAATAGACATGCCCGCCGTAGGATGGTTAGGTTTACAATATTGATTTAAGCCAGTGAGATTGCAAGTATAATATTCTGTAATTCAGATATGATTGTTCTATTTCTAGATAGTAAAATTTCAAAAGGGTCCCCTGTGTCAATTTGAGTGCCTTTGGCCGCTTTTATTAGTGTGTTGACTGTGTCAGTTATTTTATTAATTTGCAACTGCGTGTTGCAATAGTGCAACTAGTGTTAAGTTCTACCTGTTTTCTCTCCGAATCTACGAGCTCTTTTTGCTGGAATCTTATCTGTTGCCAATCGTCGAAATCCGGCGTTCCTGCAACTACCTTAAGTGCGGTACCCAGGATGTTAAGGCTCCCAGCATGCCTATGGTGACAGCTCGGACAGTAAATTGCCGATCTGTTCCGTGTCTTCTTTTAATATTTTCTGCATATGAGATGTGGGAACATCTTTATCAAATCTAGTGTCTCTCTTTCAATTTCCGTGTATGCTGAAAGATTTGTCGTATGACGCAAGTGCCACAAATTCTTCCCATACCCAGACACAGCCTCCCTCTATAAATATGTAGTTCGAGTTGGTAAAATCGGTTAACTTGGCCGTCACCGCTGTTACGAGAAGTACTAGCAGAATCCTTAAGTAAAATGAAACGATATTTCTTAATTCTTGTTTTAACTTATTTTTCCTTATCTAATATTGTCCAAGAAGTATTGGTGATTTTTCTCTTATTAGTTCAATTGGCGTAATCAATTGTATTTTCTTGATATATTGAATCGTAGCTATTAACCTAAGATCTATTGTGTCTTCAATTTTTTTTGTCCAACTTTAAGCACCTTGCCATTTCAATAAGAGTGCTGTGAAACCAGCGTGGCGACTTAATCGGTACCGTTGCACGTGAAGGAATTAGTTGCATTACCGCAAATTTAGAGAATTTGTCGACACAGGTTAGAAAATGTTTCCCATCAGTGGAGAAAATGTCGACATGTAATATTTCTCCCGGGCATTGAAAAATTGGAGTTTCGGATATTCCGTGTTTTTTTTGTATGTCTATCATATTTTGCTTTTCTACAGACCTTGCAGATAAAAACTATTTCGTTTGCAATTCTTGCCATTTTTCGAAAAAAAATACTCTCTAGTATTAGTAATTCTTGAATGAAATTAATCTTTATCTGTTTTTGCATATATAAATAGGCACTAGCACATAAACCAGTGACTCAAAGTTGTCGCAGCCAACACATAAATTGGGTGGACTTCGAAGTGAGATTACAAAGGTAGAGATGCAGCGATGCACACCCGATGTAACTACAATTGGTATCTGATCTTACTAAGAATAATGCATTTTTTTAATAGTAAAAATAGAAAGCTCACCAGTGCATAGTTCGATATAGTGTTAGGTCAGCAAAATACGTCTTTATTGATAATAGCTAATTAACTAGGTCTTTATTGTTAACTGCTGATCATATCAGATCTACTTATGACTGATGACCCATCGATATCTATAATCGGGTTACATACTTATTTTGACATATATTTCCATTTGTTCCATATTATAATTGTCTTAATGTTATATTATTTTATATAATCTAAGCACCAACATACTACCGGCCGTTGAACAGTGTTCAACGTTATCCAGCAGGAGTCGGTATAGGATTGACGCTTGTCTCACGGTTGTCAGCTCTGGACCATTGTGCCTTGGGGGTTGGGAGCATCTCCTTATTCCGTATACCATCACGAGAACCAATGGTATTGTTAGCGCTACATAAGTAAAACGAAGACAGAGATAAGGAATCAAGGACTACACCTAAATAGGGATTTTTATGCAGAGGTGATGGGTGTTATTCGAAGGACCTAGATGTCATGGCCTTCTCTTTACCCACCCAACCTTGTAATACCTAATGAAACCCGGTATTACCCATATTGTGGCTGTTAAATCTCTTACGTCAGGTTATTTGGGCACCTCAGCAATTCATCATTTCATACATATATTCAATTCAAAGAAAGAAAAAAAAGGCATATGTCATTAAGATAAGAAGATAACATCGGATTTCGTATCCCACTTATATAATAGAAGCATTAACAATAATTTCAAATATAGATAATTCCTAACTAATTCGGTGAGAGGAATCGTACAATAATGTGGGTTGTTTTATAAGTATAAATTTGATCTAAACTAAATTTTACGTTAAGCATTTATTTCAATTTGAAAAAGTAAAAAAAAAACCAACCAACGCGGCAAGCGGTTATATTTCGCCAATAGATTTTATGCGGCTATGCCGTACTTACAGTTTGTAGAGTCCAATCCAGTCAGCAGGCCTGATGATGGGTGGAGCACTACAGGCTGTTAAAATTATTAAGAAGGGTACCAAAATATAACTTGCTTCTCGTTACCAATGTTATGACTTTCAGAACCTACTATATAGTAATTTCATTATAAATTTTATACTTATAAATTTGAACACATGTTTGTACGATACTTAAAGAAAAAGAAAAACGGCTGTTTGAGGGCCCACTACGTGCTGGGGGTGAGGTTGGGGTCATCAATGCTGGGTTTTTGAATCTGCTGCAACGTCTTCTCAGCAGTAATCTCCAGCCTTTGTTGCGAGGGCTATCCCGGGTCCTCAGGTGAAACATTCACTCCAACGAGGGTTCACCTAGGAATTAGGCTGGCTGGCTACGCCCCACACAGTAATATGTGTGCGCACTTATGGCCAAATCGCTCTCAAACAATTTATCCTATGGTCAGTTCATGGATCGGGTCGACATTTATTTGGTCGTAGTCCCCAGAAGTCCGACATGAAACCATGGATGGGGTCGTCTTCTGGCCTTATGGTGGCTAACACAATGGGTACGCGCTTGCATTTAACGGAGGCAAGACAGCGTTAGCAGTGGCATATTTTCGTGGATGTTCCTTAATTAAAATTGGAACTCGAAAAGAAAGAGGCGTGGACTTATGTAACGTCCACGAGGGTACCGGTGTGTTACGTCACAACACGTGCATTGCTTGCACTTGCAGTTTTTTTTCGCGTTCTCCCTCCTCTTATTCGCACAACTGCACTCTAGCTCAGACCATTCTAGACTCCCCGCACACTCTTCAAGCTCAATTTTTGGGCCCTTATCTTGCATGAGGTTTTCTATGGAAGTGGATCGTGTAAGCTCGGTTCCAAAAAAAAGCTCAAGGTCAATTCGCCGTAGAAATAGTGTATGCCAAATATATTCGTCTAGCTAGCAGATTTATAAAATTTAATGTTTGAAACAGCGCACCTTTACACCACAGTTTTGAATGACACGCCCTCATAAGTGGAGGCTCAAAGCTGAAAAAAAAAATCAAAGGGTGCCAAGCTGATTACCAAAGGTCCTTGGCATGGAAGGTGCCAAGATCTTTTCCTGAAAGGTTCTCAACTACATACAAATGATATCCGAGATTTTTCTTGATCTTGACTTTAACTCCGACTGGTGCTAATTTAGCATTAAAATTTTTGGTTAGGTTGCTGAGTTTAAAATTACGCTTAGTGACTGTTTGGCCCACCTCGAAGTTGCGTATTTTACTCCTCAAGTTATATATCCGTTAATTTGTATCATAAGCTTTGTCTAAATATTTTTGAATATCAGATCTAATACGTACGAAATTGTGTAGTCTATCTAGCCGAACCGTAGCTTTATTCAGTAGATTGAGGTTTGTCAACAATTTGTAGTCTTTTCCGTGGGTTATCATGTTTTGACCAAACACCGCCACATAGAGTGAAATTCCAATTGATTGATGAATATGATTTCGTAAGGCATTGTTTATACTACTGAGAAATTTATCCCAGTGACATTGATCCGAACGGAGATAGGATCGTAAGGCCGCATTAATTGATCGGTTTACTCTTTCAGCCACATTGGCCTGTGGAGAATACGCAGCGGTAAATACGTGCTGCACTCCGTAGTCCCTAATAAATGTTGTGAACTCCTGGCTTTTAAATTGAGTGCCATTATCACTGACTATATATTGTGGCACACCAAAGCAGCTAAAGATATTATCCCTTAAGATAGATATTATTACATGCGAGTTAAATTTCTTTACAGGTTTTAAGAAGGTAAATTTACTAAAGTGATCAGAATGATAAAAATTCCGATATTTCCCTGTTTTAAGCGAGGGAAGGGACCGATAAAATCCACATATAGTCTTTGGAATGGTCTTTCGCTTATGATTTGGTTTCCCATAGGCGGTTTTAGTTTACATGTTGGGTATTTGCAGGTTTGACATATCTCACACTGTTGAATGTATTTCCTCACGTCTACAACTAGTCTTGGCCAGAAAAAGTTACGCCGAATACGGTCTAAACATTTCGCTATGCCGCAATGGGCTGAGTTGGGAGGATCGTGGGCTGCTCTAATAACACTATCACGGAGTTCTTGGGGCACCAGCAATTTCCACATCTTATCGTTATCCGCTGAATTACCAGTCATGAAGTCAGTGCGATGATATATATATTGATTAATAACTTGAAAATCCGGAAGATTTGTCTTTACATATTTGTCACTCAGAGATCTATATTCTTCGGATTCAAATGCCAACGGGGACAAGTCGATTTCAGGAGATAATTCCATTTCCAGGGAAGCTATTTAATTTTCAAATGATCTCGACAAAGCGTCAGCAACAACATTTTTACTACCTTTCCGGTGTTCTATCTGGAAAATATACCCCTGCAGCTTCATTGACCAGCGGGCTAATCGACCGCTTAGTTCTTGTTGGTTCATAAGCCAACGCAAACTAGCGTGATCAGTCACGACTTTAAATTCATGGCCTTCGATATACATCCGAAATCTTTTAATCGCCAACACTACCGCAAGACATTCGAGTTCGGTGACCGAATAATTTCGTTGTGGTTTGTTAAGTTTTTTAGACATAAACATGATGGGTCGTTCGAATCCGAACTCATCAACTTGGTCTAAAAGCGCACCTACTCCAAGCATACTTGCATCACATTGCAATATAAACGGGTTCTTATAATTTGGGTGTGCTAAAAACGGAGCAGTGCTAAGTTTAGACTTGATGTTCTCAAAAGCACATTGCGCTTCTTCGTTCCACGAAAAAGAATTGCCACGCAATAATTCTGTTAACGCAAAGGTGATAGTTGCATATTGTGAGATAAATCGCTGGTACCATCCTGGCATTCCTACAAATCTCTTAAGCTGTCGCTTGGTTTTCGGCACTGTGAACTCGGAAATGGCTTTAACCTTGTCTGGGTTAACTCGTAACGTGCCCTCTCCGACTTTATATCCTAGGTACAGGTCGTCAAGGTAAACTGATACTTATGTTTTGAGCTGATACGGAATAACATGGTCCATTAAACGACACATCGTTTGGGGGGCATTACACAGTCCGACAGGCATTCTCCTAAATTGATAAAATTGGGAACTGTAAATGCTGTTTTTCCTTTCGATGATTCTTCCAGACCGATTTGCCAAAAGGCATCTTTAAGGTCAATCTTGGAAATACAATGTACAGGGGGAAGTCTACTTAATAGGCCTTCTAGATTAGGTAATGGATATGCGTCTTTTACTGTATGTTCTATCAGGCTCGTAAAACCTAAGCCATCTCTTTCTTAAGTTGGAAAGCCATTTATTACCGTTTGTAATTCACTATGCTGACTAGCTGTTAATGGAAATTTATCCTCTTCAAAGAAAACTTCAGAAATTTTAGGGTCTGATTGGATGTGAGAAATTGAAAGACCAAATGTTCTCCAAAAGTCCATGCCACATATTACATTTTGAGTAATAGTCGGTACTATGAAAAATTCTAAATTGGCGCTTTTCGAGTTATTAGTGAGATTGCTTGTAATCGTACCAACCACCTGTTGCGATTGCCCATCGGCTGTCCTAATGTTACCGCGCATTTTGGGGCAATATTGCTAGCTGTTCAACTACTGGTTCATCATGCAACAACGCATTCACCATACGTTTACTGCCTATTTGACGCGTTAGCTGTCTTGACCGAAAGCTGCGGAAAAATTCTTCATGCTTATGACATTCCTTACGTAAGGCAGGTAGGTTTGGGGTCTCTACATGCAAAATTTCATGAAATATGTCATTAAGATAAGAAGATAACATCGGATTTCGTATCCCACTTATATAATAGAAGCATTAACAATAATTTCAAATATAGATAATTCCTAACTAATTCGGTGAGAGGAATCGTACAATAATGTGGGTTGTTTTATAAGTATAAATTTGATCTAAACTAAATTTTACGTTAAGCATTTATTTCAATTTGAAAAAGTAAAAAAAAACCAACCAACGCGGCAAGCGGTTATATTTCGCCAATAGATTTTATGCGGCTATGCCGTACTTACAGTTTGTAGAGTCCAATCCAGTCAGCAGGCCTGATGATGGGTGGAGCACTACAGGCTGTTAAAATTATTAAGAAGGGTACCAAAATATAACTTGCTTCTCGTTACCAATGTTATGACTTTCAGAACCTACTATATAGTAATTTCATTATAAATTTTATACTTATAAATTTGAACACATGTTTGTACGATACTTAAAGAAAAAGAAAAACGGCTGTTTGAGGGCCCACTACGTGCTGGGGGTGAGGTTGGGGTCATCAATGCTGGGTTTTTGAATCTGCTGCAACGTCTTCTCAGCAGTAATCTCCAGCCTTTGTTGCGAGGGCTATCCCGGGTCCTCAGGTGAAACATTCACTCCAACGAGGGTTCACCTAGGAATTAGGCTGGCTGGCTACGCCCCACACAGTAATATGTGTGCGCACTTATGGCCAAATCGCTCTCAAACAATTTATCCTATGGTCAGTTCATGGATCGGGTCGACATTTATTTGGTCGTAGTCCCCAGAAGTCCGACATGAAACCATGGATGGGGTCGTCTTCTGGCCTTATGGTGGCTAACACAATGGGTACGCGCTTGCATTTAACGGAGGCAAGACAGCGTTAGCAGTGGCATATTTTCGTGGATGTTCCTTAATTAAAATTGGAACTCGAAAAGAAAGAGGCGTGGACTTATGTAACGTCCACGAGGGTACCGGTGTGTTACGTCACAACACGTGCATTGCTTGCACTTGCAGTTTTTTTTCGCGTTCTCCCTCCTCTTATTCGCACAACTGCACTCTAGCTCAGACCATTCTAGACTCCCCGCACACTCTTCAAGCTCAATTTTTGGGCCCTTATCTTGCATGAGGTTTTCTATGGAAGTGGATCGTGTAAGCTCGGTTCCAAAAAAAAGCTCAAGGTCAATTCGCCGTAGAAATAGTGTATGCCAAATATATTCGTCTAGCTAGCAGATTTATAAAATTTAATGTTTGAAACAGCGCACCTTTACACCACAGTTTTGAATGACACGCCCTCATAAGTGGAGGCTCAAAGCTGAAAAAAAATCAAAGGGTGCCAAGCTGATTACCAAAGGTCCTTGGCATGGAAGGTGCCAAGATCTTTTCCTGAAAGGTTCTCAACTACATACAAATGATATCCGAGATTTTTCTTGATCTTGACTTTAACTCCGACTGGTGCTAATTTAGCATTAAAATTTTTGGTTAGGTTGCTGAGTTTAAA
The DNA here is from genome assembly GCF_018151085.1 of Drosophila tropicalis. Taxonomy (NCBI): domain Eukaryota; kingdom Metazoa; phylum Arthropoda; class Insecta; order Diptera; family Drosophilidae; genus Drosophila; species Drosophila tropicalis. The sequence continues at coordinate 436,338 of NW_027172360.1, read as the reverse complement.
ATTACGCTTAGTGACTGTTTGGCCCACCTCGAAGTTGCGTATTTTACTCCTCAAGTTATATATCCGTTAATTTGTATCATAAGCTTTGTCTAAATATTTTTGAATATCAGATCTAATACGTACGAAATTGTGTAGTCTATCTAGCCGAACCGTAGCTTTATTCAGTAGATTGAGGTTTGTCAACAATTTGTAGTCTTTTCCGTGGGTTATCATGTTTTGACCAAACACCGCCACATAGAGTGAAATTCCAATTGATTGATGAATATGATTTCGTAAGGCATTGTTTATACTACTGAGAAATTTATCCCAGTGACATTGATCCGAACGGAGATAGGATCGTAAGGCCGCATTAATTGATCGGTTTACTCTTTCAGCCACATTGGCCTGTGGAGAATACGCAGCGGTAAATACGTGCTGCACTCCGTAGTCCCTAATAAATGTTGTGAACTCCTGGCTTTTAAATTGAGTGCCATTATCACTGACTATATATTGTGGCACACCAAAGCAGCTAAAGATATTATCCCTTAAGATAGATATTATTACATGCGAGTTAAATTTCTTTACAGGTTTTAAGAAGGTAAATTTACTAAAGTGATCAGAATGATAAAAATTCCGATATTTCCCTGTTTTAAGCGAGGGAAGGGACCGATAAAATCCACATATAGTCTTTGGAATGGTCTTTCGCTTATGATTTGGTTTCCCATAGGCGGTTTTAGTTTACATGTTGGGTATTTGCAGGTTTGACATATCTCACACTGTTGAATGTATTTCCTCACGTCTACAACTAGTCTTGGCCAGAAAAAGTTACGCCGAATACGGTCTAAACATTTCGCTATGCCGCAATGGGCTGAGTTGGGAGGATCGTGGGCTGCTCTAATAACACTATCACGGAGTTCTTGGGGCACCAGCAATTTCCACATCTTATCGTTATCCGCTGAATTACCAGTCATGAAGTCAGTGCGATGATATATATATTGATTAATAACTTGAAAATCCGGAAGATTTGTCTTTACATATTTGTCACTCAGAGATCTATATTCTTCGGATTCAAATGCCAACGGGGACAAGTCGATTTCAGGAGATAATTCCATTTCCAGGGAAGCTATTTAATTTTCAAATGATCTCGACAAAGCGTCAGCAACAACATTTTTACTACCTTTCCGGTGTTCTATCTGGAAAATATACCCCTGCAGCTTCATTGACCAGCGGGCTAATCGACCGCTTAGTTCTTGTTGGTTCATAAGCCAACGCAAACTAGCGTGATCAGTCACGACTTTAAATTCATGGCCTTCGATATACATCCGAAATCTTTTAATCGCCAACACTACCGCAAGACATTCGAGTTCGGTGACCGAATAATTTCGTTGTGGTTTGTTAAGTTTTTTAGACATAAACATGATGGGTCGTTCGAATCCGAACTCATCAACTTGGTCTAAAAGCGCACCTACTCCAAGCATACTTGCATCACATTGCAATATAAACGGGTTCTTATAATTTGGGTGTGCTAAAAACGGAGCAGTGCTAAGTTTAGACTTGATGTTCTCAAAAGCACATTGCGCTTCTTCGTTCCACGAAAAAGAATTGCCACGCAATAATTCTGTTAACGCAAAGGTGATAGTTGCATATTGTGAGATAAATCGCTGGTACCATCCTGGCATTCCTACAAATCTCTTAAGCTGTCGCTTGGTTTTCGGCACTGTGAACTCGGAAATGGCTTTAACCTTGTCTGGGTTAACTCGTAACGTGCCCTCTCCGACTTTATATCCTAGGTACAGGTCGTCAAGGTAAACTGATACTTATGTTTTGAGCTGATACGGAATAACATGGTCCATTAAACGACACATCGTTTGGGGGGCATTACACAGTCCGACAGGCATTCTCCTAAATTGATAAAATTGGGAACTGTAAATGCTGTTTTTCCTTTCGATGATTCTTCCAGACCGATTTGCCAAAAGGCATCTTTAAGGTCAATCTTGGAAATACAATGTACAGGGGGAAGTCTACTTAATAGGCCTTCTAGATTAGGTAATGGATATGCGTCTTTTACTGTATGTTCTATCAGGCTCGTAAAACCTAAGCCATCTCTTTCTTAAGTTGGAAAGCCATTTATTACCGTTTGTAATTCACTATGCTGACTAGCTGTTAATGGAAATTTATCCTCTTCAAAGAAAACTTCAGAAATTTTAGGGTCTGATTGGATGTGAGAAATTGAAAGACCAAATGTTCTCCAAAAGTCCATGCCACATATTACATTTTGAGTAATAGTCGGTACTATGAAAAATTCTAAATTGGCGCTTTTCGAGTTATTAGTGAGATTGCTTGTAATCGTACCAACCACCTGTTGCGATTGCCCATCGGCTGTCCTAATGTTACCGCGCATTTTGGGGCAATATTGCTAGCTGTTCAACTACTGGTTCATCATGCAACAACGCATTCACCATACGTTTACTGCCTATTTGACGCGTTAGCTGTCTTGACCGAAAGCTGCGGAAAAATTCTTCATGCTTATGACATTCCTTACGTAAGGCAGGTAGGTTTGGGGTCTCTACATGCAAAATTTCATGAAATAAGTCGGGTCTTAAATTGTTTCGCACTTCAGCTATGAATTCTGAATCGTTTAAAGGTTCTCGCAAAGCATCTGTCATAGCCAGCATAGAATCGAGAAATTCATCAAAATTTTCGTTGGAGGCCTGCTTGCGTCTGCAAAGGGCATCCATAATGTCTCTGTCTGATCTTTGATCTTTATACCTATCTCTTAAACGAATGCATAGATCGAACCAGTTCATTTCGTTCGATGTTCGATGACATAGCCAGAAAAATGTTAGGGCTGGTCCCGAGAAGAGCAGATTATCGAATTTATAAAGCAAGTTAAAGTCTCCATTCAAACTTTGGGTTGTTAAACAATTTACTCGATAAATGAAATCTTCTACAGTTATATCTTTGGAGGACCCTGTGAATCGTATATGCCAGTTAAAAATTATACTGGATACTCGATCGGGTCGTTCTGGTACTATCTCTTGGTCAATTGCATTTGGATTACTCCGAATAGTAAATGGTCGAGTTCTAACACTATTTTCAAAACTTCTTCGCGGAGCAACTGAGGGTGGTGGAAAGTCCCACTCTAATTGAGGTTCGTCAGTGGATTCCGCACGAACTCCCGTGATGCTTAAATTTCTCATGGCGTTACGAATTTCCTCGGTAATTACCGATGCCATATTAACTCGATAAGTTTCTAATAAATTGAAAATAAGTTGTTGAATACGTTCTTCTGACACTACTGGTGGCTGGTGTGCAACTGAATTTCGTTTGTATTGGCACGAGTATTTGCTCTTGTGTTTGGTCTTTTTGGTATTGCTCCTGTGGCTGCAGAGTTGTCTGCTCCAAGAGAAGCTCGTGGAGGTTGAACATTACTAGTCAATCTATCCTCGCTACCTAATAGACTTTTCGAACAAGGTTGCCTACAATTTGGACATGATTCATTGGTCTCGAGCCAAATCTTAAGACAATGTTTATGAAACGTGTGACGACATCGGGTCTCTACAATCTGGTCTCACTGGTATCATTGCAAATTACGCATACGAGTGCTGTTTCACTTGGCATAGCAGAAGCCAAAAAAAAACTTTGAAAATTAAACGTAAGTATCAATTTTTCGTAATCACGAAAGATACAAGACAACTAAAGATAATTTGACTATTCTATTTCGCAAACACGAATTATGGATTCAAATTTTTAAATATTAAAATAATTTCCTTACCAATTTGGAACTTCTCCTTCAATAAGAGTTCAACAGCATTAATACCCCCACCACTCTGCATTTTATTTGCATAAGCTGTATTTGAATGTGTATTTAGTTAAAAGAGGGACTTGCCAGTAAAGATTCCAGCAAGAACAGTTCTCAATTTCACCTCACTACAACAACTTTATTTAAGATCTAGAAAATTGTATGGCCTGGTAGGTATCCGAACTGTATCCAGACACATATTCCTAAGCTACATAATTTCCCATACTTTGTCTGTTCTATTTATTTAAAATGATTTGTTCAAAATTAAGAAAACATTATTGAAAGGGTATACAACTTCACTTGGTCCAGCTATAATCTGATACTCATACGCTGGCCTCTCCAAAGTGATATATTTTACCATCATATTGAACGGTAGAAGGTGTTGAGGGAAGTAAAGGAGTGGATTAAGGACACGTAGGGCAAAAAAAAAATCCTTGCTTCTTCGTGCCCCACGTTGGGCGCCATTTATTATGTAACGAACACGCGGGTGTCGGAGTGCACTCTCTGTCTTTCTAACAAGTGGCTCGGCTGAGCTCAGGGAAAATGGGGTGGTTCTTGTGCTCTCCCAAAACATGCGCTTCATAAGTTAAACGAAGACAGAGATAAGGAATAAAGGACTACACCTAAATAGGGATTTTTATGCAGAGGTGATGGGTGTTATTCGAAGGACCTAGATGTCATGGCCTTCTCTTTACCCACCCAACCTTGTAATACCTAATGAAACCCGGTATTACCCATATTGTGGCTGTTAAATCTCTTACGTCAGGTTATTTGGGCACCTCAGCAATTCATCATTTCATACATATATTCAATTCAAAGAAAGAAAAAAAAGGCATATGTCATTAAGATAAGAAGATAACATCGGATTTCGTATCCCACTTATATAATAGAAGCATTAACAATAATTTCAAATATAGATAATTCCTAACTAGTTCGGTGAGAGGAATCGTACAATAATGTGGGTTGTTTTATAAGTATAAATTTGATCTAAACTAAATTTTACGTTAAGCATCTATTTCAATTTGAAAACGTAAAAAAAAAAACCAACCAACGCGGCAAGCGGTTATATTTCGCCAATAGATTTTATGCGGCTATGCCGTACTTACAGTTTGTAGAGTCCAATCCAGTCAGCAGGCCTGATGATGGGTGGAGCACTACAGGCTGTTAAAATTATTAAGAAGGGTACCAAAATATAACTTGCTTCTCGTTACCAATGTTATGAAGTCATAACCTACTATATAGTAATTTCATTATAAATTTTATACTTATAAATTTGAACACATGTTTGTACGATACTTAAAGAAAAAGAAAAACGGCTGTTTGAGGGCCCACTACGTGCTGGGGGGTGAGGTTGTGGTCATCAATGCTGGGTTTTTGAATCTGCTGCAACGTCTTCTCAGCAGTAATCTCCAGTCTTTGTTGCGAGGGCTATCCCGGGTCCTCAGGTGAAACATTCACTCCAACGAGGGTTCACCTAAGAATTAGGCTGGCTGGCTATGCCCCACACAGTAATATATGTGCGCACTTATGGCCAAATCGCTCTCCAACAATTTATCCTATGGTCAGTTCATGGACCGGGTCGACATTTATTTGGTCGTAGTCCCCAGAAGTCCGACATGAAACCATGGATGGGGTCGTCTTCTGGCCTTATGGTGGCTAACACAATGGGTACGCGCTTGCATTTAACGGAGGCAAGACAGCGTTAGCAGTGGCATATTTTCGTGGATGTTCCTTAATTAAAATTGGAACTCGAAAAGAAAGAGGCGTGGACTTATGTAACGTCCACGAGGGTACCGGTGTGTTACGTCACACCACGTGCATTTCTTGCACTTGCAGTTTTTTTTTCGCGTTCTCCCTCTTCTTATTCGCACAACTGTACTCTAGCTCAGACCATTCTAGACTCCCCGCACACTCTTCAAGCTCAATTTTTGGGCCCTTATCTTGCATGAGCTTTTCTATGGAAGTGGATCGTGTAAGCTCGGTTCCAAAAAAAAAGCTCAAGGTCAATTCGCCGTAGAAATAGTGTATGCCAAATATATTCGTCTAGCTAGCAGATTTATATAATTTCATGTTTGAAACAGCGCACCTTTACAAGCTGCATCTTTGTGAATTGTATTGTTGTTGGCGCTGCTTTTGTTGGGCCAATGCTGAAGTTGCCGAATCGGACATATGTCATATACGGTAACCTGTTATTCGGATGGCAGAACTCCTTACTCCTTTGTGTTTTTGAATAGCTGGAACTCACAGTTGCTGTTAGCCGTAAACGTCTTTTGTTTATCAAAACAAATATATTGCTCGTTGTTGAGCTGATGGCATTGTTTCAAATCTGCTCTTCAGAGCCCAATATATTGATTCTGTTCTTTGTTGACAGCAATAATGGGAATTTTAATGTTCATGATTATAATCCCATGAGTTCCGATTGCTGGAATGGATGCCAGGTTATACAGTTGCACTGCCTGCGTTGCCACCAATGGAAACGTGACTTTAAATATCACATGATTGTTACCAATTGTGCCTTGTGCTTTCGTTAAGCCATATAATTGCAAGACGTCGTTATCTGGAACTGGCAAATCCAAACCAAACGTAAGATGTCTTTAAAGTTGGCTCAGATGTTCCGAAGCTGGCCTGGTGATAGTAGTAATGCGCTTATTTTGCTATGATGGGCATCTGTAAATACTGGGGAAATTTCGGTTTGAATTCGTTGCAAATTCCCTGCAGTCACTGTCATCTGAGTAGTTAGCGTGATATAACCATTGCAATGCTTTTACCGCATTATCCTGGACCTTGGTTATGTCGCTCAATTGTTGTTTCATTAGTTTCATCTAATTTTTAATTGTGGCTTCGTCTCGCTTAATGATATTTAGCGTTGACTCAGTTACGGATGTCTGGTTTTGCAGCAAATTCAATAAATAGTTTTCATTTGATTTAACCTTTCGTAGCATGCCTGCTCTCTGACGTGACGGTCGTGTTTTTGCATAGCTCCTGAGTTTTTATTAATATTTATTGTTTTTTCTCAATTTTTAATTGTGCTTAGTTTGTTTACACTTCCGCTGGTGTTGTTCGCTTGACTCCCTTGTGTTTTATTTCCATAATTCGCCAAATTAATCAGTTAAAACAGTTTTTTCTTTTTCGTGATTAGTGTTTGGTGCATTTACATATTTTTTTTATCTTTCGTCATTGCTTCTGCAGTTGCTCCCCTCATCGCCCCCATCATACCATCAGTGCTAGTGGCTTTGTTGTTGTCTCTGCTTTGTGCTTGTACTTAGCTTCTCTCCCGCGTAATCACTTTTGTAAGGCCGCCTCTCAAAGCTCGGCTTATAACTGTTCTTGCACTCTCTGTTGTGCTGTGCACTCTAGCTGTCTCTTTGTTTTATTTGTAATTTTTGATTATTTATCAATAATTATTTTTGTGCTGTGAATTTAATTTTTCTATATATTCTTATATATATATAATTTTTTTGCCTTTCTTTCGGCTTTTCAATGGCTTGTTGTCTACCTAATTGCAAACATTCTGATCGTTTTGATGATCAGTATAGAGCAATATCTTGTTGGCTCTGCGATAATCTTATTCACTTAAAATGTGCTGGCCTCAATGGCCGCGACTACGACAAATTTTCTGGTTTGTCTGTGTCTAAGCCTGAGCTTGGCTTAATGCGCTGGACTTGCCCATCTTGTGCCAGCCAGCAGCTTGATTTTATGTATGTATAGGGATCTTCGTTTAAGGTTTCTTTCTTTAAACAAACTGGCCAAACAGCTGTCGAACGAGTGTGACTCTAGCGTTCAATTATTGTCGCAATTCAAATTTGTTCCACCTTCTGAGAAATTGCACAAGAAATGTACCCTTGAGTTGCCTCGTAAGCAGTCGCCAGCTCTTTCTATTACTTCCTCTCCGATTTTACTTTCGCCTACACCATCTTCTTGTCCCTTTTTATGCTCTTCTTTTCATATTGAAGTACCCATTACAAGCCCTGGTGTACCTCAATCTATCCCTCACGGGAACTCTGATCAATCACAGGATCATGCCGGCTCTCAATCACTTGCGGATCCCAATGCTCCTCCGCCTCCACTAACTGTAGTGCCTCATCGCAAACAATTATTTATTTCTAGGCTTGCTCCAGATACTTCTGAGTCGTCTGTGGCAGCTTACATTGGTAACATTTGCCCTGCTAAGGTTTTAATTCAAAAGTTTAAGTTTTCTAGGCCTCGCGAAATCTCCTCTTTTAAAATTACAGTACCAAATGAGTACTTCTCAGCTATGGTTGACCCTAATTTTTGGCCAGAGGGCCTAGTTGTACACGAGTTTGCGCCCAATAAGCGCTCTCGTCCGTTGCCTGTCCACCTTCCTACTTTATCTTCTGCTTCAAAAAACTAATAACGTCTAGTCTTTGCATTCATTATCAAAATGTAAGAGGACTTCTTACCAAGCTGTCGAACCTTTTCTGTGATAGCCAAACCTTTTCAGCTGACATATTAGCTTTCTCTGAAACTTGGCTTAACTCCTCTGTTTTAGATAATGAAATTCTTTCTAATAATTTTATTTCTTATAGGCTTGATCGTGTTGGTCGACGTGGCGGTGGAGTACTCATTGCTGTAAACTCGAATCTGTCTTCAAGTGTGGTGCCGATTGATCTCCCCTTGGGTGTTGAGTTTATTTGCGTCGAAGTTACATGTTCTAACTTTAGCCTATATATCTCTTGTTCATATATTCCTCCAGCTTCTGATATCATGATCTACGTGCACCATGCTGATGCTTTGCGAACTATTTTTGGTCGTCTTAAAGATCGTGATGTTCTTATAGTTTTAGGTGATTTTAACTTGCCTAATATTTCTTGGCTTGGTGATGATAATCTATCTTTCTTAATTCCTTCATCTCAACATGTTTTTCTTGATAGCCTACTTGAATGTCCACTATATCAGTTGAATTCTTTCCTTAACTGTTCTAAAAGAATCCTTGATCTTGTTTTTGTCTCTGATCCCACTGTTAGTGCTGTATCGCAAACACAGCCACTAGTGAAACCTGAAGATCCTTATCATCCTACCATTGAAGCTACTATTTCTTACAATTCCGTTACTAATTTATTTAAAAACATCTCAAGTTCTCGTCGTAGATGTTTTCGTAAAACAAATTTCAATCTTCTTAACAGCCTTATTTTCTCTTTTGATTGGTCGTTTCTATTTGAGTGCTGCGATATAGATTGTGCAGTGAAGTTTTTCTATTCTGCTCTTAATTCTCTAATTGATAAATGCGTTCCTTATGTGAATGTCTCTACCGTCTCCAGCTCGCCAGTCTGGTTCACACGTAGGCTCTCTAATCTTCGTAACATTAAATCGAGATATTTTAAAAGATTTAAAAAAACTGGTTCGCGACGTGACTATGCAAATTATGTATTATATATAAATCTCAATTTTGTCTTTTAAATACTCAATGCTACAACAATTATCTCGTTCGCTGTAAGGCTGAATTTTATAATAACCCCAAAAGATTTTACAACTTTGTCAATTCCAAAAGACGCTCTAATGTCCTACCTTCCACCTTCAGACTTAACGACCAGTCTGCTAATAATGATTTAGATATTGCAGATCTGTTTGCTAAATTTTTTAAGTCGACATATTCTACTACTGTTTCGGATCCCACACCCTATCCCTTTTCAATCCCACATTTAAATTGTATGTTTTTTCCCAGTATTACTGAAGACTGTATTCTCTCTAGCTTGTCATCTATGAAGTCTTCCTTCGTTCCCGGGCCTGATGATATACCTAGTTGCATCCTTAAAATGTGTTCGATTTCCCTATCTAAGCCTTTAGCTCGGTTATTCTTTATATCGAGTGAGACTTGTAGATTTCCTGATATTTGGAAGGAGTCATTTATTATTCCGCTTTTTAAAAAGGGTAGCAAATCGGATGTTTCCAACTACCGTGGCATTGCCAAACTTTCGGCAATACCTAAACTGTTTGAGAAAATTATTACGTCTTCCCTTCAACATCTATCCAGATCCACTATTTCTCCTTGTCAGCATGGTTTCATGAAAGGTCGTTCGTCGCTTACCAACCTTTTAGAATTGACTACCCTTGTACACCATGGCTTCCGTAAAAAGTGTCAAACTGATGTTATTTATACTGACTTCAGTAAGGCTTTTGATACGGTTGATCATTCTTTGCTTCTCGCGAAACTTAACATCATGGGTTTTTCACCAAAATTATTGGGTTGGTTAAAGTCGTATCTTATTGGCAGAACCCAAAAGGTGTCTTTTCGTTCCTCGATATCTAAAACTGTTCGAGTTACGTCAGGTGTACCCCAAGGCAGTCATCTGGGCCCACTATTATTTACATTGTTTATAAATGATTTGCCTTTGGCCTTGGCTCATTCACGCGTGCTCATGTTTGCGGATGACGTCAAGATTTGTTATTCCTATAATGATCCTTCTTTCCAACAGTACTTGCAATCAGATCTCGATGCGTTCTGTGATTGGTGCCACGCTAATAAATTACACCTTAATGCCTCTAAGTGTTCTTTTATGACTTTCAGTCGTTTGTCTCCGCTCCTAGCTCATTACTCTATTAAGTCTGTTCTGTTAGATTGTGTTCCATCATTCAAAGACTTAGGCGTTATGTTTGACCCTAAACTTTCATTTAATGTTCATATTTCTTCAATTGTCAACAGAGCAAGCAGCCTTCTCGGCTTCATTAAACGTTGGGCCAAAGAATTTGATGATCCCTATGTAACAAAGGTTTTATACACTTCGTTAGTTCGCCCTACTCTAGAATATTGCTCGCCAGTGTGGAACCCGCAATATGATGTTCACCAGCGTAGTATTGAATCGGTACAGAAGCAATTCCTTAAGTTTGCGCTACGCGGTCTAAATTGGGACCCGGGTCTTCGCCTACCTTCTTATTCTGACAGACTTCTTCTTATTAATCTTCCTTCACTTTATAACCGTAGGCTTGTTTTTGGCATTCTCTTTCTCCATAAACTAGTCAACGGCGAAGTCATTTCTACGAATTTACTAGATACGCTGTATTTTTGTGTTCCCTCACGTCGGACCAGAAACTTTTTTCCTATTCACCTTAGTAGATGTCTGACTAACTACTCTCTTCACGAACCTCTTCGTGTTCTTTGCCAATCTTTTAACAACCTTTCTCACCTTATCTTTCCTCATCTTTCTGTCACTTCTCTTCGCGCTATACTTTTTAATCATCTACAGCGAAACCAATGAAAATATTCTGGACTTGCATTGGCTGCAACTCATCCCTGGCCACATTGGCTGTAAATCGGGGCATAGCTGGCACCTTGTGCAAATAAAACACCTCCACCGGGCTGGGGATGTTTAGTTGTGTATAAAGCTAAGCTACCTTCTTCATTTAATTACTATCTGTCTTTAGCTTAAGCTTTTTCGTCGACTGCTGTGTTAGTTGACGTAAATAAATAAATAAATAAATAAAAAATAAATGCCTGACATGTCTGTTGCTTACTTGGAGTCCAGAACATCAAATAAGCCGTTCGCAATGTTCCCAATTATATCTAATGGTGATCGTCGTTGGCGTTCTATGTGAAGGAAATCATTTCCTGTCCGTAGGTCTGAGTTGACACGCTCGACGTGTCTCTGCTTTGCGAAAGTTGCCTTTGGAACCTTCATTAACACGCATATTTCTTAAGGTTGGCCCAATATGGTTCGAGATCGTAAAATGACACAATAGTCCAGTCAGACGTTGCCATTCTTCCTGTGCCAATACATTTATAGTATATGTCTTGTTTGGCTTGAATCGAGTTATGTTAGTCCTTTGAGAGAATGCTATAAGAAGTAACAGTAGCATTAGGGGTTAAAGCTGTCAAGTCGTCTGAGTTTGGGGTTAACGGACGAGAGTTCAGCACTGCTTCAACATTGACAATGGTGGTAGACAGTTATTCAAATGTTAAGTTTGCTGTCGATACGTTTTTCAGTAAATGCTTAGCGGACGTTACCGGAGCTTTCCATAATCCTCTGAAATGTGGAGACCGTGGTGGTATGAACTTAAATTGCACTCCTTTTTGCTTGCAAAATTCCTTGATAGTACCTGCTGCCTTTTTTGAGTGTATTGCATCGGTCAGCTCCTTTCGTTGATTGTTTGCTCCAACAAAGTTTGTTGCATTTTCGCAGTATAATGTCTGGCATCTTCCTCTGCGTCCAATGAAGCGCTGAAGCGCACCCACAAATGAGGAGGTGGACAGGTCTCCGACCAACGCCTTGGTTGCAAAGCATACAAATACTGCAATGTAAGCTTTGTCGGGACGTTTTCCTTGAACTTTATGATGTATCCAGAATGGTCCACAATAGTCTACTTCGGCGATGAGAAAGGGTCTATTCTGAGATACCCGGAGGTCAGGTAAGTCGCACATGACTTGTTTAAAGAACTGAGGCCGGTACTTGGTGCATGCTACGCAGACCTGAATCACATTCGGATCATCGGTTCTACCTTAATGATGTGGTTCTGTTGCCGAGCTATCCCTCGTAGTGTCTCATGTCCACAATGAAGATTCTCTTCATAAAGTTTCCGTAGTATAATTTTACCACCGGATCATTATACGGCAAGAGATATGGATTCCGTTGATACTGGTGCTTGTTGTAGCCGAGTTGCTACTCGTATGATTGAATGTTCATCCAGAATTAGTGGCAATGTTGCCACAGTGCTTTTGCGATCCAGCGGTTGATCAGGTCGTTTCTTTAGGTATCGTAATTCATATGCAAATCCTGTTTCTTGAATTTGCTTGATGATTATTCTTCGTGCTTGGTCTAACTCTTCCAACTCTAACTGAGTCGTCGGTTTCTTATTCTGCTTGTGACAAAAGCGTAGCACATACGTCACTACTCGCTGTAGCCGGTAAAATGAATTTCCGTGATTTTCCGTATATATCCATTCACTCGTGTTGTTTGCAGTGGCAGCCACCATGCTGAATACCTTGGTTTTCTTCTCAGCGGTATGCATCGTGTGCTCTGTAGGCTTAAATGGTGCTGGCCCGCCACGTTGTGGTCCATGCAGCAGCTGAGCTGCTGATATGCCTCGAGACAGAACATCACAGCACATAATTCCAGCCGGGGTAGTGTCTGCTTTTCAAGGGGAGCCACTCTCGACTTGGCGCACAACAATCTGACTAATAGAGTTTTATAGAGTGATCGGATATAAACTGCCGCTCCATACGCCTTTTCTGATGCATTAACAAATGTATGCAGTTCCTTTGTAGTGGGGACCATGCCATCAAAAATATGCCTTGGAAATTTCATGTGTTTTAATAACTGTGCAACCACTCGGTAGGCTTCCCATTGATTCTCCTAATACGGCGGTAGGTCATCATCCATCTCAATTTGTTCGGTAGCAACATGTTGAAGAAATATTTTCTTTTACCACTACCGGTGCGAACAAGATTTGACCGACTTCAGTTAGCACCACTCGTCTGGTTATTCCTTTTGTATGCCTTTTGAGCCTTTCCACATAATTGATCTTCTTTGGGTGCCCATATGATTCCCAAAGTTTTCACACTTGTTTGTTCCAGTGTGTCACCGATATTGATGTCAGCAATCGTATGTTCCTTTGGAGTTTCCTTTAGAATTTGAGTGCTATTCGAACACTATTTTCGTAAGTTGAAACCCTTAGGCCTCAGGATTTCTAGAAGCTTTTGTCTTATTTATAAAACTGATAAAACTTTAGTTCTTGACTTGGATCCTCTCTCCACACAATCATCTGATTGAATTGATCGGCAGGGTTTATCCAAACATGTCGATACATTTTTTCAATATCGGCAGTGAACACAAATGTCCTGAACCGCAGAAGAATTGAGAAGAGTTGACTCTGTACAACTGGTCTAGGATATAAAATGTCGTTCAGTGATTTTAATTATGACGTTTTGCATGATGCATCAAATACCACTTTTAGCTTGGTGGTGGTACTTTCTGGCTTTAGTACACAGTGATGCGGTATAAAGTAATGGTTCTTGGGAATTCGTTTTACCATTACCTGCTTCATATGTCCAAGCTGTTTATATTCTGACATAAATTCCACATACTCCTTTTTTATGTCAGGGCTTATTCGCCGCTCTAGCTACATTAATCTTCTTATGGCTACTTCCCGAGATTCTCAAAGAGATGTAGCCTCTTAAGCAAATGGAAGCTTTACAATTAATCGATTGTCCGCCGCCGTGTGTAGGTTATCGAGGAAGAATTTTTCACAATACTTTTCCTCCGGACTCCTGTACCTTTTCATTGGCTCTAGTGTGTCTAGCTGCTAGAATCTTTCAAGAGATTCCTCTGGATTCGTCATGCCTACCATACATGTAATTGCAGCTGACGGCAACAATCCATCCGAACTCCAAATTTTGTAATGTTGGACGGTGTCGATTGCCCCGTCTTCTTTCCAGTAGCAGTATAGCATAATGATCATCAGCTCCCAACAGCATATCAATTTTTCCTGGTTTATCAAAAGTTGGGTCCGCTAATTGAATGTTGTCTGGTAATGTGACTTTCTGCGTTATTTGTTTTGTGGGTTGGTCACCTATTATATGTTGCAATACAAATGTCTCAACTAGCATTGTGTAGTCACACACGATGCTTGCTTTTTCAATGTCAGACTCAGAATGTTCTTTATTAATTCTCTTTTGTTCTAGCTTGCTTATAATTATGTATGTATATATCATGTGGATCATATGTATATTACTGTCTATTCCTTATTATACATGTATTACTTATTGTTATGTGTATTAGTAATTGCTACAAAAGTGACATCGAAACAATGACTACTCAGGTAGCCTTGGACAGGGAATACGTGAAGCAGGTTTCCTCCTCAGTCCCTGAATTCGATGGGAAAAAATTAACATTGAATCGCTTCATAACAGCATTGAAGCTTGTAGAAAGAACCAAAGGCGACCAGGAAGATATAGCGGTTGAAGTCATAAAGTCGAAATTAACCAGCACAATCTTGTACAAGGTACAAGACGAAACCACTATATCAGAAATAATAAACTAGCTCAGAGATAACGTAAAAAAGGCAAAACTGCTTCCCAGCATGCAACCAGAATAGATAATTTGCGGAAGCAATTGGAGGCAGCCTTTATTGATAACGGCCTAGACCCAATCAATGCAGAGAAATTCTCTACAAACGAGTCTATTTCTGCAATGATTAAAAATTGTGAGCACGAAAAGTTCAAAATAATACTTTCAATGATGTAATGGGTATTCATTGCAGCACAGAAATGACTGGAAGTGCAAGTACTGTATTATTTCAGCGAAGTCGCAATAGTAGAGGAGGTAGTTACTATTCCCAAAGAGGAAGAGGCAATGGCCGAGGTAACAACAACTCCTATAATACTAATAAGAAACTCACAAACTCCTCCAGATACACAGGCTTCAATAATAAAATAAATACTGTCAACTTAAGTCTTAACAATTTCGTATAATTCCGTACACAAATAAAAAGATAACATTTTTGGTTGATACAGGTGCAGATATCTCAATTATAAAAGAAAACACTGATGTCTTTCACGACCTCCAAATCAATAGAATTATAGACAATCGAGGAATATCAGAAGGAGTAATAAACTTCAAAGGACTAGTCTCAACCGAATTACAAACAGACAACTACATTGTTCCATACAAATTTCATTTACTACATTCAATTTTTGCAATCACCTGCAATGGAATAATAAGATTAGATTTCATAAAAAAGTTTAATTGCCAATTAGATTACAATAGTTCAGGGGATTGGTTTATTATTAGACCACAAAACTTAACGTATCCTATATATATAACATTTAGCTCTGGTACTAATTCCACACTTTTACCAGCAGAAGAAAACATTTTAATTCCAAAGCAGGAAATTATACCGGGTGCCTATGTTGCAAACACTATTGCAACAGCCCAAAATACTTTTGTCCGATTCTTGAATATTACAGATACATGACAAATAGTAGGCATTAATAACCTCAAATGTGAATCACTTTCGAACTACGATGTAGGTCAAAACCTAAAAGACAATAAAAGAGTCTTTAATTAGTAAGTTGAAAAAAAAAATTTCGAATTTTGTTTAAAAAAACAACTTTAAGAAATATGCACCGAGTATAGTGATGTGTTCGGACTTGAAACCGAACCAATCACAACAAACAATTTTTTTAAGCAAAAATTGAGACTTAATGATGATGAGCCAGTATATGTAAAAAATTATCGATGTCCGCATAGCCAAATCGAAGAAATACAGTTGGAAAGTTAATTGCTGAACCGTCTGTATCACTATATAATAGCCCACTTTTATTAGTCCCGAATAAAGCTCTTCCGGGCTCTAAAGTGAAAAAATGGCGATTAGTAATTGACTATCGCCAAATAAATAAGAAATAGCTGTCAGATAAATTCCCAATCCCCAAAATTGACGATATTCTTAATCAATTGGGTCGAGCTCAATATTTTTCATGCCTTGACTTAATGTCAAGTTTCCACCAAATTGAACTTAAGGAAAACTCAAGAAATATTACGATTACCATTTGGTTTAAAAAAAGGATTCTCAGGCCTTGAGCCTTTACAAGCCTTTCTTTATATGTGACATTTTTAGATCACAGGTGCACAGATAAAGAAATCTTACCAGATAACTAAAAATTTGACGTCATCAATAATTATCCTAAAGTTAATTTAACTGCCGCCGTGTACAGACGGGTTTCTTAATGCACTCCGCAAAAATTGAGTGTAAAAAAAGACCGCGTTTGCAAAAATTTGTGTAGGGCTCTCAGTCGCCCCAGAGACGCCTATTTACAATCATATTGCTATTAGATTGCTAAAATAGCAATTGCTAATAGCAATAAATACTAAGTTGCAACAACAAAGTGCGTAATCTTTACAAAAGACATGTCCACCAATTCGGGCCCAAGCTCTCTCGATCCCCAACAGCAACAGCTACAAGAACTAATTCTACAACAACAACGTGAGCGTCGACTCTCGGTCCAACGCAACAACGCGTACTTTTCGGTGGTGTCGCCGACCCCACTGAATGCTAGCGTAAGCAATAACACCGAAAGTGCCAGCCACTCAGCAATCAAAAGCAACTTACCGTGGAGAGAGCAGTGTGTTTCTCCATCAATAACGATAACTGGGTCACCGATTGCACCGACCAGCACCGTCAGCTCGTTGACAGCAACTACTGCAGCGTCTGCCGAAGTATTGACCTGCCTCAAGCCGTCAACGACAAGTCGCCCTGAGTCAGCCACAATAGTAAACCCAACGACTTCTGTCCAAACTGGAATGGATAGATATATTAAAATAACTAAGCGGAAGCTAAGCCCGCAAAAGAAAAAAAGTGGCAACACGCCGAAAATAACCAAACCAAATGAACGAGTAGCACCCCTTAGCGGGAATCGTTTTAAAATTCTTGCCGATCAGCAAGATGATCAAGCCGGCGCTGTAGATAAAGTTAAATCGGCTAGACCACCCCCCTTATACATCCGTGGAGCCAACTGCAGCGCCCTGATTTCGAAGCTAGTAAAAATAGTAGGGGCAAATAACTTTGTTGTAACCCCTCTCAATAGGGGTAACATTAAAGAAATTAAATGCCAAACCCAAACTGAGGACAATTTCCGCATCATCGAAAAGTACCTCCGTAATGCTAACATCAACTTCTATACCTACCAACTAAAAAGCAGTAAAGGGCTCCAGGTTGTGTTGAAGGGGATTGAGCCATCGGTCCCTACTCAAGAAATAGCAGACGCGTTGGTCGAAAAAGGGTTTGCGGTCAAATCCGTTGTCAACATCATCAACAGGAACAAAGTCGCACAGCCGCTCTTTAAAATCGAGCTCCAACCAGATGCAAAGCGGTCGAAGCCAAATGAAGTGCACCCAATCTACAACCTACAGCTCCTATTGCACAGAAGAATCACCGTAGAGGAGCCCCATAAGAGACACCAACCACCGCAGTGTAAAAACTGCCAGGAATACAACCACACCTCTAACAACTGCAATCTCAGGTCAGTGTGTGTTGGCTGTGGCGAACATCATAAAGATGGCATTTGCACCAAGGACAGAAACAATGTCGCACTAAGATTATGCAGTAACTCTGGAGGGAACCACACGGCCAACTACAGAGGATGTCCTGTCTTCAAGGATCTTAAATCTCACCTAAACGGGCGCAAACCCCCAGCTGGACCAAAAATCACCGTCAACGCCTCTAAAACTACACCGGAGGTATTCTTTGCCAAGGCTGTTAGATCATCTAACTTGCCTGCTACATACAGTCCTAGTGTATCCTTCGCTAGTGTGCTCCGAACTGGACAGACGGAGCCCGCAAAAGAGACCCCGTCACTCCACCATCTACAGAATCCGCAACCTAGCGCACCAGAGCTTGGCCAGCAAATTCCAAGTGGCTTAGAAGCCCTATTGATCTCACTCAATCAAAACATGACCACTTTTATGACGTTCATGCAAAACTGTATGCAAGAACTGATGCGGAATCAAAACCTGCTTATCCAGAAGCTTATCGAGAATAAATAATGGCTTCCCTACGTCTATGTCTTTGGAATGCTAACGGCATCTCCAAGCACAAAAATGAACTGCAACTATTCCTAGACTCAAGTGAAATCGACGTTTTGCTGATTTCGGAAACACATTTAACATCAAAAAATAATTTTCAAATACCAAAATATACCTTCTATGCAACAAACCATCCAGACGGAAAAGCTCATGGCGGGACTGGTATCCTAATCAAAAACCGTATAAAACACTCGTTCCTCAACAGATTTGAAACACAGCACCTACAAGCAACTGCTATAACCGTCCAAACCAGCTGCGGCAACACTACATTGGTTGCCCTGTACTGCCCACCACGCTTCTCAATCTCTGAAAAGGAATTTACCGATTTCTTTAACACACTCGGAGATCGCTTCATTGCAGCAGGGGACTATAACGCCAAACATACGCACTGGGGATCTCGCCTGGTAAATCCTAAAGGCAAGCAGTTGTACAACACAATAGTCAACCCTCTCAATAAGATGGATTGCGTCTCACCGGGTAGGCCTACTTATTGGCCCACAGATCCACAGAAAGTGCCTGACTTGATTGATTTCGCAGTAACCAAGAGGATTCCACGTAATCGGATCACTGCGGATACACTGCTAGATTTAAATTCCGATCACTCTCCAGTACTATTCACACTATTAACAAGACCTCAAGTACTTGATCGCCCATATAGGCTTACAAACAACAAAACAAATTGGCTTAAATTTAAAATGTACATGAGTGCCCACATTGACTGTTCGCCGAAACTGAATGCTGCAGAGGACATTGATATGTGCGTCTCTGCACTTGAGTCTATGATGGCAGCTGCAGCAAAAGTATCTACTCCACCTGCCTCTTCTTACACTAAACCTGTTGACAGGCCGACGAACCGGCAGATAGAACAATTAGTAACGGAAAAACGACGTCTAAGAAGAGAATGGCAGATTACTCGCTCACCAGCAGCAAAACTTCGCCTAAGGCATGCTAATCGCAACCTCTCCAAGGCGTTAAGACAAGAGGAAAGCTGGGCTCAAAGAAAATACATAGAAAAGCTCAGCCCAACCAGCACTAAACATCCTCTGTGGAAAGCCCACCCAACTTTAAGCGCTCCTGCAGAGACAATTTCACCGATAAGGAGTCCAACCGGTGGATGGGCCCGCAGCGACGAAGAGAGGGCATCCGTATTTGCCACACATCTTAAAATGGTTTTCCAGCCAAATCCAACATCAAACTCATCTGTACTTCCCCCTTCGAGCACACTAACGGATAGTGAGTACTCGGAACTCCAATCGGACGAGATCACTGCAGTTATTAAAAACCACATAAAGCCAAAAAAAGCCCCTGGCCATGACCTAATCACACCGAAAATGATCCTGGAACTCCCTATCATTGCCATACAATACATCTGCAAACTGTTCAACGCTATAATAAGAATTGGCTACTTCCCAAGAACATGGAAAAGGTCCACTATCATCATGATTCCTAAAGTGGGAAAGGACAAAACCCAGCCATCATCCTATAGGCCAATTAGTTTGCTGCCATGTCTTTCGAAGCTTTTTGAAAAGGTCCTGCAGATCCGACTAAACTCATTTCTGGCATCGGAGAACACAATCCCTTCACACCAGTTCGGCTTCCGCGAAAAACATGGTACAATTGAACAAGTCAATCGCATAACATCCGAAATACGAACAGCATTCGAACTAAAAGAATACTGTGCGGCTGTCTTTCTCGACGTTGCCCAGGCTTTCGATAGAGTTTGGCTGGAGGGTCTGATGTTCAAAATCCGGCAAAAACTGCCACAGTACACCCACAAACTCATGGAATCTTACCTTTACAATAGGCAATTCGCTGTAAGATGTAATGGCTCCGTCTCGGCTGATTTTGAAATCAAAGCTGGTGTACCGCAAGGCAGTGTACTCGGCCCATTGCTCTACCTACTGTACACTGCAGACTTACCAACGAGTTTAGGACTTACAACGTCCACTTTTGCCGATGACACGGCAATCCTCAGCAGATCCAAATGCCCAATACAAGCCTCTGCAAAATTAGAGGAACACCTCAAGGTGGTAGAGGAATGGCTAGCAACCTGGCGTATCCGGGTCAACGAGCAGAAATGCAAACATGTTACATTTACGCTTAACAAAAGAATCTGTCCAGCTCTAATGCTAAACAACGTACCAGTTCCTCAAGCCGAGGATGTCACTTACCTTGGCATCCACCTAGACAGAAGACTAACTTGGCGCAAGCACATCGAAGCAAAAAAGTCACAGCTTAAACTGAAAGCAAGTAGCCTACATTGGATCATCAATGCTCGGTCCCCTCTACGTCTGGAATATAAAGTCCTCCTATACAACACCGTACTGAAACCCATCTGGACTTACGGAGCGGTACTATGGGGGAAGGCAAGTACCAGCAATGTCGATATTATACAAAGAGCGCAGTCGAAAATTTTAAGATCAATCACGGGGGCCCCGTGGTACATACGGAACGACAACATTCAAAATGATCTAAATATACCTAGCGTAAAATCTGAAATAGGTAGTCAACAACTAAAGTATTCTGCGAAACTGGATGCACACCCAAATGTTCTTGCCAATTCCCTTACGCGAACTAATAATAGAACTCGTCTTAAAAGAAATGACAGACCAACCCAATAACAAGTGATTCGGGCCGCCTGCAATATCCCCAGGATTTATCTTAAGTACTAGATTAAGAAAAATATCTCAAACTTGTTGTTAGGCTCTAATTTAAGAGTAGATTCAACAAATATATATTAAACGTTAAAAAAAAAAAAAAAAAAAAAAAAATAATTATCCAGTCCCTACGGACAGCGCTAGACGATTCGTTGCATTTTGCAATTATTATAGAAATTTTATAAAAATAAACAAGAACTATTGCCAAGGCAAAGTCTTGAAAATCCTTTTAGGCCCGACGTATACGAAGTCATCACAAATGACGAGGTACGAAAAGTAGCGACCTTGCAAATAACAGATTCCGCATTTTTATTGAAACATGGCAAAACAGTTGTAGCAAGAATTAATGTTAGCGATTTATACTCCAATGGAATTCTCGACTTAGGTCAGTTTTTCCAAAGGCTAGAGTGGCAAGCCGGTGTATCTAAAACCAGCAAACTAAAAGTGGCACCGAGCGAAAAGATCTTTGAATCAATTTCAATACATACTTTTTAAAATATGGGCAATAAAAATTGTAAATAATTAAGAGTAGCGCTACTCAAGGCGGTGACCCTCATCCAAAACGTTGAAGAAAAAGGAGCTATATTGTCTACATTCCATGACGATCCAATACAAGAAGGTCATACAGTCATAAATAAAACAATTGCCAAAAAATAAAGAGACAATGTTATTGGAAAAACATGACTAAACAGTACATTAATAAATGTCCAAAATGCCCGACGTCGAAAACGACAAAACACACAAGATCACCTATGACAATAACCGAAACTCCACAATATGCTTTTGACAGAGTGATAATAGACACTATTGGTTTACTACCACGTTCGGAAAATGGGAATGAATGTGGTTATGGGAATGAATTTGATTTGACAAAGTATTTAGTAGCAATTCCCGTTGCAAATAAGAGTGCAACAACTGCCGCAAAAGCCATATTCGAATCATTTGTTCTGAAGTACGGTCCAATGAAGACGTTCATTACGGACATGGAAACCGAGTATAAAAATTCCATTATAAATGACTTGTGCAAATATTAAACCAGAGGGCCGGGGCTAACTTCGACCGCGTCAAAGTTTGTATACCCATGCAACTTTTTTCGTAAATCTTTCCTTACCTATTAGCCATCAATGTGGAAGAACGTTTTATCTAAAAAGGCTTATGTTTGCAAAAGAATGGCCTACAATCATAGCAAATAACGAAGATATTGATCATAGTCACTGTTTTCCACCGATAGTTCCTATGGGAGCTATATGATATAGTCAACCGATCTTTATTAAATTTGGCACAGTCATTAACATATATATTAAACTAACAAATGTTTAATTTGAAAGCAATCGCGTTAAAAATAACGAAGTTATTTACAAAAGTCTCTGTTTGCGACCGATCATTCCTATTGGAGCTATATAATATAGTCTCCCGATTTTGATCAAATTTGGCACAGTCATTAACATATATATTAAACTAACAAATGAATTTGAACTCGTCTCGTCGTGCTGATCAAGAATGATCGGAGATTCTTCGTTCTATGCGTTGCACACTTCTGACCAAAATTAATATACCCTTTTTGCAAGGGTATAAAAATAGACAACATAACGTCTACAGCACACCACCACCAGACATTAGGTACCGTTGAAAGTCATAGGGACATTCAATCAGTACATTCGTTCATACATTTCAGTAGATAAAACTGATTGGGACATATGGTTACAGTATTTCGTGTATTGTTTTAACACAACACCATCAGTAAGTCATAATTATTGTCCATAAGAACTAGTATTTGGTAGGCAAAATAACTTACCAATACAATTTAATATCATAAAAACTATAGAACCTATCTATAATATAATTAAATATCCGGTTTTCCCAAAGAGGAAAAAAGATATTGTGAGTTAAAAGCAACGTACTTTATTATTTGAATGAAAACTTAAAACTGAGTTACAAAAATGTCTTATGGTTATATGTATATTCTAAATTTGTGAGCCCTTTAGTGGCGTGATTGATATTGATGCGATTTGATTGGCCCGAATTTTATTGCTGAATTAGCGTTCTCACGCCTTTGGTTTTGCATTGAAAGTGTTTAATTGTTTATGTTAATTATGAGTTAGCGTTCACACGTTTCGATTTTGAGGGGGACAATTGTTATTTCAAGTGTCCAAGTGTTTACAAAACGGATGTTTACTTTAACGTTATGAATTTTAGGGGGGCGACAAATTTATGTGTTATTGGGTATTAGGGGATATATTGGATATATGTATGACTTCCCCATTCTAAAGAAAACAGCGAGGTGTTTTTCTCAGCTGTATAGATTGGAGTATCAATTTTGTTTATAATTTGGAACTCAATTTTTTCAACAATTGGGGTTTCAATTTTTTCTGTGGGAGCACGATTGTTATATGATCGAAATAGCTTAATTATTAATTCTTGTGGCATTGCCTTAAAGATTAAGTATAATATTATAGATTAAGTATGTAATCATCTTCTGCGGTGGTCACTTCGACCACTCGACCCTTTGTCCAGGTATTACGACGCTGATTTTCGTCCACTATAAGTACGATGTCGCCTACACCAATTGGTTTTACTTTTTTATGCCACTTGGACCTTCGTGTTATGTTTGGTAGCATCTCTTTGACCCAGCGTTTCCAAAATAGGTTAGCGAACATCTCACTCTGGCGGAGCGACCATTTATAGTCGATTTGTTCCGGATCGCAAATCGGTTTTTCTCCATTTGATGAGCCAAGCAACAGGTGATTTGGCATAAGAGCTTCTTGATCTTCGTCGTCCAGGGACTTGTATGTCAGGGGCCTGGAGTTGACCGTCATTTCCACCTCTGCCATTGCGGTAAGAAGACTTTCATCTGAGAATTTTTGATTTGGTGTTATACGGTATAACACGGTTTTAACGGAACGCACTAAGCGCTCCCAGGCTCCTCCCATGTGAGGAGCTGACGGTGGGTCGAAGCACCACGATATTTCCTGCTGCGACAATTCTCGGTGCATTTTCGCATCTTCCAGTTGAAGTTTGTCTCTAAGAAAAGCATCGGTCCCTCGAAAATTAGTCCCGTTATCGATATATATTTCCTTTGGTGTGCCTCGGCGCGATATATGGCGTCTTAAGCCCATTAGGCATGAGTTTGTGGTTAGACTATGCACGATCTCAATGCTTATTGTTCGCATTGTGAGGGAGGTTATCAGCATGCCCCATCTTTTCAATGACTTTCTTCCATCGATAACTGTTAGTGGCCCAAAATAATCAACTCCTACATACGTAAACGCTGGCTTGAATGCACCCAGTCTAGCCCTCGGTAGGAGCGCCATTTAGGGTGCCATGGGTCGAGCACTATTCAGCTTACATTGTTGGCAATTTCGACGAATCCCTTGAAGGAGAGGTCTTAGTTTTGGAATAAAATATTTTTGCCTCACCTCATTTACTGTTGTCTCATGATTCATGTGATAATATTTTTCATGGTAGTGCCGGACTATCAGCTTTGTAACCCAGTGTTGGGTGGGTAGAGCGATTCGTCCTTCAGAGATGCCAGCGAAGCGACTGGCTCTATCGCTTACACACAATACCCCATGGTCATTTAGAAAGAGTTGTAACCTCCATAGTGGACTGCTCCGTCAAACGTGGTGGCCGTTTTCGATGGCTGTGTAGTCTTCGTTGTAACATTCTTGTTGTATGTTCCGGTAAAGAAACATTCTGGCTTTATTAATTTGGGATGCCGGTCGGTTTGTATTCTCATTTGATTTACGTATTTTCTTGATCAATTTCCTCTTATAGGCAAGCCAACATGCAATTGCCCTTGTCAATCGATTCCATTTTGAAAAGTACTCGTAATTGATTCTTACTGATTCCCTTCGCATGTGAAGGGAACGAGGACGCAGTTCCTCAGTGACTGTCCTTTCATTGGTAGTTTCCGTCGGCCAATCTGCCGGCGGTAGTTTTAGGAATTTGGGTCCTTCGAACCATTGTGTATATGTTTCAAGCCTATGTTGTCGTTTGGTGGCGATGTCCGCAACATTTAGTTTGCTTGGTACCCATCTCCAGTTTCTGGCATCTGTGAGCTCAAATATCTCGGCTATTCATATTGTTGATATCGTCGTGGATCTCCATCGAGCCACGCTAGTACCGTTTTCGAGTCGGTCCATAAGTAACATTCCTCAAAGTCGATTTCATGTTGTGCTATTATATTTTTCATCAGTCGCGCTCCAGTTACTGCTGCCTGTAGCTCCAAGTGGGGTATCGAAAGGTTGCAACGGAGCTACCTTGGATTTGGCTGAAACGAGACTCAAATGTATTTGGTTATTTTGTTCGATACGGAAATATGCAACGGCAGAGTAGGCGTCTTCTCCCGCATCCACGAATACGTGAATTTGAACCCGGCAGTCTTGTGCCTGCCAATTTTTAAAATAGCATCTCGGAATTCGCACGTTCTCTATCAAGGGTAAGAAGGACAGCCATGATTGCCACATATCCTGCAGATTGGGTGGTATTTCCTCATCCCAATCAATCTTCGATCGCCAAACTTGTTGGAGCAGTATTTTGAGATACATCATTATACAGGATACAAAACCCATGGGGTCGAAAACTGACATCAAAACTTGTAAAATTTCCCTTTTGGTTGGTGCGACCTTTGTCGCTATTATGTTGCGCTTCAGGCGTACAAACTTTAGTGCATAGGTGAAGGCATCTTGATGTGGTCTCCACCGCATGCCCAATATTTTCTCATAAGAGTGTATCTATTCACTGTTAAAGAACTGTTTTTCGTCGTAGGTTGTTGTGTCGCAAAGTGCAGCGAGTACCCGTTTGGTGTTCGAACACCACTTGCACATATGAAATCCCCCGCGTGCGTGGACTTCTCTAACTTCCTTCGCTAATGTAATGACTTCTTCTTCTGAATGGCATGAATCGATGTAGTCGTCTACGTAGTGACTTGACTGAATAGCTGTAGCTGCCGCAGGAAACTCTTTTTTTAGCGTTCAGGTCGCGCACATAGTGGGCTATACAGGGTGAGCACCTGGCTCCAAATGTCAACTCATTTAATTGGAAAGTTTCTACGACTCCGGTTGTCTGATTTTGCCATAGGAATCGTTGTGCTTTAGCGTCTTCTTCTCGTACTGCTATTCGATGGAACATTTCGGCGATATCACCGCTCACGCCAATTGAGTTCATTCTAAAGTTGTACATAATCTGCAGCAAGGGCACGAGCAAATCGTGTCCCTTTAGAAGAAAGTCATTTAGGGCTACTCCTGATAATCGAGCTGCCGCGCTCCACACCAATCTGACCCTGTCAGGTTTATGTGGATTTCGTACAGTAAAAATGGGCAACTACCATGCGTTTTCGGGTTTCTCCCTCATTTCTTCCTCTGGCAACTTTCTGGCATAGCCTTTGGCTATCAAGTTTTGTATTTGATTATGTAACTCATTTGCAAAATTAGGGTCTGCTGTCATTTTCTTTTGCATGCTTCGTTTTGCTACCGGCAGGCTATTTGGAAATACATGGGGGCCATCTTTTCAAAGCAATCCCGTGGTGTACGTCCGCGAGCTGTAACTAACAGTGTCCACCGATGCAGGTTGAGTCCTCCCCCAGATCGTCCCAATCCGCCATATATAGTCCATCCTAGTCTCGTTTTTGCAGCTATTGGTTGCTGCCACTTCTCTTCGCGCACCTTTAGCAAAGCTATGAGATTCGGATTATTACTGCCGATTATCATTTGAGGCATTGCGTTAATGAAGCTCGGGATAGGCAGTTTTTTTAAATGCGGATATCTCTGTTTTATCCTATCTGCTATCATCGTCTCG
Organism: Drosophila tropicalis; assembly: GCF_018151085.1. Classification (NCBI taxonomy): domain Eukaryota; kingdom Metazoa; phylum Arthropoda; class Insecta; order Diptera; family Drosophilidae; genus Drosophila; species Drosophila tropicalis. Next base: position 409,573 of record NW_027172360.1, on the reverse strand, counting down.
GCTGAAAGACCAATGAACTTAACCGTACAGACTTCATTTACTTTAAATAATTTATTGCCCAGTCCTTGTTTTGAGATTCTCAAGTTCAGCTGCTTGGATTCCGGCTCCTGCCGACTAACATCGCCGGTCCATCTAATGCATAGGGGATTGGCGAAACCTTTTACTTCGAGCGCATCAGCCAATTTTTCTTCTACAAGTGTTAGAGTCGATCCGTCATCCATAAATGCGTAGGTATCGACGGATTTCGAATTGGAGTGCAAAGTGACGGGAACGATTCGAACATAACATTCTGGCTGGTTGGTTAGTGAACCATGATGATTGTGCAGAACGCTTTCCGTCACATCCTTGTGAAGGAGACGGTGATGTTTTGCTTTGCAGCCATTTATGTCGTAAGCTACGCGACTCCAGCAGGATTCCTTGTGGTTTTTGAGGCACTGAGCACATAGGTGATGGTTATTTATCGCGTTCCACCTTGCTTCGACTGACATCCGCAACAAGTTTTCGCAAGACACTGGTTTGTGGTGTTCTTTGCATATCGCACAGACTGTATTTTTAGGTATATCTGTAGGCGCTGCGGTATGTGTATGCATCACTCCTCTGTTGATTCTCTTCTTGTCGCTTTCTAGTAATATGTTGGGCGTAGATACGCGACTCGCCGCTTCCGCCAATTCAAACAACCAATCCGCTACGTGCTGTATGTTCGGGTAGGGTATGGATTTTGAATGTAGGGCCCAGTTAAGCATCATATCAGGTCCCGTCTTCTCGATAAGCTCTTGTAATAACGTAGGGTTGTTCAGGTGCGCATCTAGCTTGCTTGCCCTAATGGTAGCGCACATATTTTTCACCGCAAATGCAAACTCGATCAGCGGTTCTAGCTTGCCCTTTGGAGGAGGCAAATTTCGCACATTCTCCATCAACAGGTTTATTATGTGTTCCGGGCGTCCAAAGTACATTCTCAAAGTACTTATAACGCTCGGCAGCATTTCTGGGAACAGTAGGCTGTCTCGCACGGCTTCAAGGGCCCTACCTTTCAGACATCTCTGCAGACGCATAGCGTTCTCCTCGTTGCTGTATCCACCGATCCGGGTGCTAGTTTCATAGGTGCTTATGAAAAGTGGCCATTCTCTTGGATCTCCTTTGAAAACTGGTAATTCCCTTGGCATTGATTGTCGAGCAGCTACTTGTTGTGGTATTATGCCTTTGGTTTTGCACGGCATGCTCTGCGCTCTGGTACTCGTCGCCGTGGAGTATTGGTGGCACTATCATTCGTCATCATTATGTATCGATGTATTCCAGCAGCATGTTGTGGATGATCCTTCGCTTCTCCGTTTAATTGTACTCTCGGGTTGAGTAGGGCGTACTTACATTTCGTCCTCTAATTGTTGCAAAAGTATTTGCTGGTCTTCCGGAATTGCTTCATCATCCACGTGCTGATCTTTGTTGCCTGGGTGGTTAACCTTGAAATGTGATTCAGTTTCGAGGTTATGTTCACCTTCATCAGACACGTGGCGACATGTCTCGTACATCCAGGAACTCGAGGTGGCACTGTTTTTCGATCCGCAGCAGGTGCAGTGGAATTAAGATGCACACCTGGAGCATGTGAGCATTTCCTGGTTGGCCGGCTCCTGGCACAGACCACAGTTTCCAGTCGTTGCCATGTCTATGTATATGTACGTAATTTTACGCGTGGTAAAATTAATATTTGTTCGTTCCTTGGGATTTGTATTAGTTCCTTCTCTTAAGGTCTCCGTAGCTCTACTACACCGTAGGAATTAAAGAATTTGCTCAAAATTCTTTACAAAAGAGTAAATTTAATTTCACGTAGAAATTAAATTGAATTTCACCATAGAAATTAAAAAGAATTGTTGCTCGTTCGACTAGTTAATCTAGCTCCTCCAGTGCCTTTGAAATAAATTTAATCCATTTAATCCTCAAGTTAGGTCAGCGTAAGCTTTTTAATTCTGCAAGTAATTTCAGGTTATTTTACAAATTTCCTATAACTAATAATTATACAGTCTCATTCCACTTACTCTAGTCTTGGCCTCTTGGCTACGAAAAAACAACTGAACATGCGGTTCTTATGTAGGTACTTAGATCAATGCAGCTGCGTTCGGCAACAGTGTCTATTACGTAATTTAATTCGTTTGCTTGTATGCTATTGCTTTCAATATTATTTATTTTTTCTTCTAATTCATCTTTATCGTCCTGATCAAGAGTATCAAAAAGATATTTGTATATTGAACCAATTCCGTTAATTAATCCTGGTTTGTTGCGTTTTACAATTTGTATTCCATTAATTTCCCTACTTAGTTTTTCTGTTAAGTATTGAATATGGATTATGTTTTTAAATTCCTGTGCTTGTTGCAGTAAATTGTTATATGTAATGACTATCAGAGTTAAATTCACTTTTAAATAATGATATTCAAAGTTTGTCGGTAGATCCATGGTTCCTGTTTTAAATATTAAGTAACCGTTTGGTGCTTTTACTGGGTTTATGTCAATGGATTGGCTGCATGTTGTTTTTAATGTTAAAAGTAGCATAATGCACAAAAAAGTCATCTTGAGTTGTCGACCTGTAATTAATTAATTGTAGTACATTTTTGCTTTTATTAACTTTCTTTTTCTTCTTGAATTGTGATTTGTAGTGTGTGACTTTTTGTCCTCTATTTCTTTCTTCAAAATGTTTCTCGTCTAGTTAGAAATCGACACCATATTTAAACCAGCACCATTAGTAAAGTCAAAAACGACAAATCCATTCAAAAAGACAGGAGAAATAAATATGGTGTCGATTTCGAAGTCGTGTCTATCTTCATTTAAATTGTTTATTTGATGTATTTTTTTTTGTTTGGGTATTATGGTGGGGGGATCCTGCATAGATTATAATGTCCGCTGGTGTTCGTTTAATTGTTTTATGTCTCGTCTTATGGTTGTATACGTAGAGAATTTTTTCAAACTTAGTTAATTTATCTTCAATGTCATTTTCACTATTTATAATTCTGAGTTTTTCATTTACTGTTTTATGGAATCTTTCTACGTCTGAAATGCCGTTTTTACTTGATGTGATTTCTAACTTTACATTTTCTTCTTGTAGCTAATTTTGTAGAGCTATACACAGAAATGCTGAATCTTTGTCTGATTTTATTTCTATTGGATTGCCCATTTCAGTGAATACTTTCATAATTGCTCTCTTGGCTTCTAACCAATCTCTAGACTTTACTTCTACAAGTGTTGCAAATTTGGAGTAAACGTTAATGGATGAAAGGAATTGTAAATTGTCGATCATGTAAAAGTCCATGACGTATTTTTCTCTGATATTAAAAGTTTCTGGTGTTATTTCAAAAGTTAGTTTTGTATTTCTATTTTCTGTCTTTGCGATATTGCATACTGAGCATTCATTAATAATGTTTTGAACTAGGTTTTGAAAATGGGGAAAATAATATTTTTTTTAAACAAATTAATCGTTTTTTCGATTCCTGGATGTAATAATTCTTTATGTTGTTTTAGGATTATTTCTTTAAATTGTGCAAACGTTTGAAGGTCCTCTAACTTAATGCTAGATTTCGAGGTTTTTGTACTTGCATTCGATTGTATTATTTCAATAAAAGCTTGTTGGAATATGGGAAAATCTTGTTCATTATGAAAATATAGTACAGTGTTCTTATTGCAAAGATATCTTCTGATTATATCCCTTGGGTAAGCATTGGTCATTTCTTTGTATGTTATTTTTATGTTTGTTTTATAAAACTAAGTTGTTTTTTCTGCTTTGTCTTCTGAACCTCTAATGAATTCTATTTGCCTGTTGAAATAATTAATAAGTTTTTCTATTATTGGAATTTCATAATATAATAATATAATTTTCATTATCCTCATGAGCACTATGTATTGTAGCTGCTGTGCTTTTTGTTGATCCTAAAAAGTTTTCATCTATTATAATTCTGGAAAGGGCATCAGCTACGTGATTTTCTGTGCCATATTGCCATAAATATTTAATTTTGTAATCAAACTCATTTAGTTTTATTTTCCATCTTTGAAGTTTCATATTTGGTTCTTTTATATTGTTGAGCTATTCTACAGGTTTATGGTGGCTTGAATTTTGAACTTTCTACCGAAAAGGTATGGCCGAAAATATTTGGTTGCCCATACGATAGATATTAATTCTTTTTCTATGGCTGAATAATTAAGTTCGTGTTCGTTAAGTGTTCTACTGTCTATGGTCTTGTGAGAGGAACGCACCTAAAGCTATATTGCTAGCATCTGTAGTTAAAAAGAGGCGTTTTTTGAAATCGGGATATGCAAGTATGCGATCATTTAGAAAAAAATATTTTAATTTTTCAAAGGATGAAATATAATGTGGGTCATTTTCTTTTATTTTAGCTCCTTTCTTTAATCCTAGAGTTAAAGGTTTTGCAATATGTGCAAAGTTGGGTATGAATTTCCGAAAGAATCAGCATAGTCCTAAGAATGATTTTATTTCTTTTGGGGTTTTAAGGATCGGAAATTTTTGAATTGCTTTGACTTTATCTGGGTTAGGTTTTATGTATTTATTTATTTACGTCAACTAACACAGCAGTCGACGAAAAAGCTTAAGCTAAAGACAGATAGTAATTAAATGAAGAAGGTAGCTTAGCTTTATACACAACTAAACATCCCCGGCCCGGTGGAGGTGTTTTATTTGCACAAGGTGCCAGCTATGCCCCGATTCACAGCCAATGTGGCCAGGGATGAGTTGCAGCCAATCCAAGTCCAGAATATTTTCATTGGTTTCGCTGTAGATGATTAAAAAGTATAGCGCGAAGAGAAGTGACAGAAAGATGAAGAGAGATAAGGTGAGAAAGGTTGTTAAAAGATTGGCAAAGAACACGAAGAGGTTCGTGAAGAGAGTGGTTAGTCAGACATCTACTAAGGTGAATGGGAAAAAAGTTTCTGGTCCGACGTGAGGGAACACAAAAATATAGCGTATCTAGTGAATTGGTAGAAATGACTTCGCTCTTGACTAGGTTATGAAAAAGAGAATGCCAAAAACAAGCCTAAGGTTATAAAGTGAAGGAAGATTAATAAGAAGAAGTCTGTCAGAATAAGAAGGTAGGCGAAGACCCGGGTCCCAATTTAGACCGCGTAGCGCAAACTTAAGGAATTGCGAGCAATATTCTAGGGTAGGGCGAACTAACGAAGTGTATAAAACCTTTGTTTCATAGGGATCATCAAATTCTTTGGCCCAACGTTTAATGAAGCCGAGAAGGCTGCTTGCTCTGTTGACAATTGAAGAAATATGAACATTAAATGAAAGTTTAGGGTCAAACATAACGCCTAAGTCTTTGAGTGATGGAACACAATCTAACAGAACAGACTTAATAGAGTAATGAGCTAGGAGCGGGGACAAACGACTGAAAGTTATAAAAGAACACTAAGAGGCATTAAGGTGTAATTTATTAACGTGGCAGCAATCACAGAACGCATCGAGATCTGATTGCAAGTACTGTTGGAAAGAAGGATCATTATAGGAATAACAAATCTTGACGTCATCCGCAAACATGAGCACGCGTGAATAAGCCAAGGCCAAAGGCAAATCATTTATAAACAATGTAAATAATAGTGGGCCCAGATGACTGCCTTGGGGTACACCTGACGTAACTCGAACAGTTTTAGATATCGAGGAACGAAAAGACACCTTTTGGGTTCTGCCAATAAGATACGACTTTAACCAACCCAATAATTTTGGTGAAAAACCCATGATGTTAAGCGCGAGAAGCAAAGAATGATCAACCGTATCAAAAGCCTTACTGAAGTCAGTATAAATAACATCAGTTTGACACTTTTTACGGAAGCCATGGTGTACAAGGGTAGTCAATTCTAAAAGGTTGGTAAGCGACGAACGACCTTTCATGAAACCATGCTGACAAGGAGAAATAGTGGATCTGGATAGATGTTGAAGGAAAGACGTAATAATTTTCTCAAACAGTTTAGGTATTGCCGAAAGTTTGGCAATGCCACGGTAGTTGGAAACATCCGATTTGCTACCCTTTTTAAAAAGCGGAATAATAAATGACTCCTTCCAAATATCAGGAAATCTACAAGTCTCACTCGATATAAAGAATAACCGAGCTAAAGGCTTAGATAGGGAAATCGAAGACATTTTAAGGATGCAACTAGGTATATCATCAGGCCCGGGAACGAAGGAAGACTTCATAGATGACAAGCTAGAGAGAATACAGTCTTCAGTAATACTGGGAAAAAACATACAATTTAAATGTGGGATTGAAAAGGGATAGGGTGTGGGATCCGAAACAGTAGTAGAATATGTCGACTGAAAAAATTTAGCAAACAGATCTGCAATATCTATGCAATGAAGGTGGAAGGTAGTACATTAGAGCGTCTTTTGGAATTGACAAAGTTGTAAAATCTTTTGGGGTTCTTATAAAATTCAGCCTTACAGCGAACGAGATAATTGTTGTAGCATTGAGTATTTAAAAGACAAAATTGAGATTTGGCTATACAATAATTTGCATAGTCAAGTCGCGAACCAGTTTTTTTAAATCTTTTAAAATATCTCGATTTAATGTTACGAAGATTAGAGAGCCTACGTGTGAACCAGACTGGCGAGCTGGAGACGGTAGCGACATTCACATAAGGAACGCATTTATCAATTAGAAAATTAGCAGAATAGAAAAACTTCACTGCACAATCTATATCGCGGCACTCAAATAGAAACGACCAATCAAAAGAGAAAATAAGGCTGTTAAGAAGATTGAAATTTGTTTTACGAAAACATCTACGACGAGAATTTGAGATGTTTTTAAATAAATTAGTAACGGAATTGTAAGAAATAGTAACTTCAATGGTAGGATGATAAGGATCTTCAGGTTTCACTAGTGGCTGTGTTTGCGATACAGCACTAACAGTGGGATCAGAGACAAAAACAAGATCAAGGATTCTTTTAGAACAGTTAAGGAAAGAATTCAACTGATATAGTGGACATTCAAGTAGGCTATCAAGAAAAACATGTTGAGATGAAGGAATTAAGAAAGAATCTATGATAATCTTATCATCAACAAGCCACGAAATATTAGGCAAGTTAAAATCACCTAAAACTAAAAGAACATCTCGATCTTTAAGACGACCAAAAATAGTTCGTAAAGCATCAGCATGGTGCACGTAGATCATGATATCAGAAGCTGGAGGAATATATGAACAAGAGATATATAGGCTAAAGTTAGAACATGTAACTTCGACGCAAATAAACTCAACACCTAAGGGGAGATCAATCGGCACCACACTTGAAGATAGATTCGAGTTTACAGCAATGAGTACTCCACCGCCACGACGACCAACACGATCAAGCCTATAAGAAATAAAATTATTAGAAAGAATTTCATTATCTAAAACAGAGGAGTTAAGCCAAGTTTCAGAGAAAGCTAATATGTCAGCCGAAAAGGTTTGGCTATCACAGAAAAGGTTCGACAGCTTGATAAGAAGTCCTCTTACATTTTGATAATGAATGCAAAGACTAGACGTTATTAGTTTTTTGAAGCAGAAGATAAAGTAGGAAGGTGGACAGGCAACGGACGAGAGCGCTTATTGGGCGCAAACTCGTGTACAACTAGGCCCTCTGGCCAAAAATTAGGGTCAACCATAGCTGAGAAGTACTCATTTGGTACTGTTATTTTAAAAGAGGAGATTTCGCGAGGCCTAGAAAACTTAAACTTTTGAATTAAAACCTTAGCAGGGCAAATATTACCAATGTAGAGCTGCCACAGACGACTCAGAAGTATCTGGAGCAAGCCTAGAGATAAACAATTGTTTGCGATGAGGCACTACAGTTAGTGGAGGCGGAGGAGCATTGGGATCCGCAAGTGATTGAGAGCCGGCATGATCCTGTGATTGATCAGAGTTCCCGTGAGGGATAGATTGAGGTACACCAGGGCTTGTAATGGGTACTTCAATCTGAAAAGAAGAGCATAAAGAGGGACAAGAACATGGTGTAGGCGAAAGTAAAATCGGAGAGGATGTAATAGAGAGAGCTGCCGACTGCTTACGAGGCAACTCATGGGTACATTTCTTGTGCAATTTCTCAGAAGGTGGAACAAATTTGAATTGCGACAATAATTGAACGCTAGAGTCACACTCGTTTGACAGCTGTTTGGCCAGTTTGTTTAAAGAAAGAAACCTGAAACGAAGATCCCTATACATATGGCTAAAATCAAGTTGCTGGCTGGCACAAGATGGGCAAGTCCAGCGCATTAAGCCAAGCTCAGGCTTAGACACAGACAAACCAGAAAATTTGTCGTAGTCGCAGCCATTGAGGCCAGCACATTTTAAGCGAATAAGATTATCACAGAGCCAACAAGATATTGCTCTATACTGATCATCAAAACGATCAGAATGTTTGCAATTAGGTAGACAACAAGCCATTGAAAAGCCGAAAGAAAGGCAAAAAAAATTATATATATATAAGAATATATAGAAAAATTAAATTCACAGCACAAAGATAATTATTGATAAATAATCAATAATTACAAATAAAACAAAGAGACAGCTAGAGTGCACAGCACAACAGAGAGTGCAAGAACAGTTATAAGCCGAGCTTTGAGAGGCGGCCTTACAAAAGTGATTACGCGGGAGAGAAGCTAAGCACAAGCACAAAGCAGAGAGAACAACAAAGCCACTAGCACTGATGGTATGATGGGGGCGATGAGGGGAGCAACTGCAGAAGCAATGACGAAAGAAAAAAAAAAAAAAAAAATATGTAAATGCACCAAACACTAATCACGAAAAAGAAAAAACTGTTTAAACCGATTAATTTGGCGAATTATGGAAATAAAACACAAGGGAGTCAAGCGAACAACACCAGCGGAAGTGTAAACAAACTAAGCACAATTAAAAATTGAGAAAAAACAATAAATATTAATAAAAACTCAGGAGCTATGCAAAAACACGACCGTCACGTCAGAGAGCAGAAAGCTTTTTTTATACCTTCTGTTGTTATTATATGACCAAGGAATGCTGTTTCTTTTTTCGTAGATTCGCATTGGTCCAGTTGGAGTTTAAGATTAGCTTCGCTTAGTTTGTTAAATACCTTTCTATGTGTCCCTCCAATAAAGTGGAGTACACTATAATGTCATCCAGATAAACAAGGCAATCCTTATAAATAAGGTCTTCTAAAAGATTATTCATGCATCTTTGGAATGTTGCCGGGGCATTTTTAAGACCAAATGGCATAAGTGTGTATTCGTAATGGCCATGTTTAGTTGAGAAAGCTTTTTTTGCAATAGATTCAGGATCCATTTGAATTTGATAAAATCCCTTGGCTAAATCAATGGTGGTGGAGTAATAAGATTTTCCCAGTTTGTCGAGAAATTCATCCATGTCTGGAATTGGAATTTGTCATCTATTGTGAGTTCATTTAGATTTCGATAGTCAATGACTAATCTGAATTTTTATTGTTGGAAGCATCTCCAAATGGGTGAACAGTAGGGGAATTTCGATTTTCGAATGATACCCTGTTCAATCATTTCATTTATCCGTTTGTTGATTTCTATATCAAATATTTGGGGATATTTGTTTGGACGTTTATAAATTGGGTCCTCATGTTTTGTATGAATAGAGTGCTTTATTGTACTCGTGAAAGTCAAATTTTCACCTTCGCGGTACTGAATGTCACTGAATTCGTACAAGACTTTTTAAGTTTTTGTGTTTCTGCGTTGTTTAAATGGTCGAGTCTATACTCATTGCAAAATTTGTTTCTGGGTCCCTCTCTGTGGGTGGGTCCAAACATTCCATATTATGTTCTTCTTCTATTTCTTCAAAACTCTAAAATAAAATGTATAGTTTCCTAGTTTTACGTATTCTTCTTCATAATTTATTTGGGCTTTGCAGGCTTTTAGGAAAGTTCTGCCTATTAACATTTCGTATTTATTTGAAAATTTATGGATATAAAATTTTTGTTCTGTTGGACAAAGTTTGCTGGGTGCAAGGAAAATGATTTCTTTAATACTGCTCCTTCAATCATGCGAATTTTGGAATCTCCTAAATAGGTTTTGAAATTAAAAAAGTTTTCGGACATTATACTCATTGAAGAGCCTGAGTTGACTACACATTTCAAAGGTTTATTGTTCATCATTATTCTGATGTTCATTCATTATCCCTATCTCTTCTTCCGATTGATCCGAGGCATTCTGATGAAAATTTTCGGATGTGTCCATTTTGCTAATTCCACTATTACTTTCTCTTTGCCTTTTTGTAGGCTGGTTTGCTACTGTGATATAAGCCAAGACCGGGTTCCTTTTGTAAAAATAATATATCCAAGATGAGCACGTCAGTGTGCATGCATAGTCGTTTTCAGAATGATACTACACCTCCCCTTTTTAGAGAATAACGTAATATTATGGAGTTATTAAGAATCATTAGATAATTAAGTAAAGGTAAAATAAGGGTAAGGTAAATGTGTATATTAGGGGAAAAATTTTTTTTTTTTTTTTGTGTTTTAGTTTGTGTCTGCTCAGACAAATTTTTTTTTCTCTTTATTTTTTTCGAAATCAAATGAATATATTTTCAATAATAGATGAATCCATAAAAAATTTATATATATATATGTAAGGTTTAGATTAATTTAATGTTTATTATAATAGTTATTTAATAGGTTCATGATAATACAGAGTAAATATATATGATGCAAGTAATAGATTTAACTCGACTTTTTCACAACTTCGATACAACTTTTCACTTCGGCTGACGACCAACGAGAACAACGAGAACAACTTCCAACTCACGACCCTTTTTCCCAGCGAACACTTGCTTCCCAAACGTATTACCCAGCAAACAGCCTGGAATGGTACGTTGCCAGCTGTCTGGTAACTCTCTCTCTTACATTCGGCCCTCCTGTTCATCCTCATCTGTCCCAGATGATAACAGCTCGTCATTTTCAGAAATAAAACGCCATAACTTCATATTATCGCAACTCGTTGATGTGATATTTGGTCCTTCGACGCTTGCCGCTTTTCTCACGTCATAGCGGCCATTTCGTTTTATCTTCGTGACCTCATATGGGCCTAGATACTCGCTTGCCAGCTTGCGTCCTGCGACGAATTGTGTCCTCTTGACCGCTACCATATCTCCCACTCTATAGCCATACTCAGCTCGACGTCTCTTATCGAAGTTCTTTTTATAAGCTTGCTGAGCGTTTTCAATGTTTTCTTTTGCTCGACTACGCAACTCTTCTCGCTCGCTGTTAAACTGCGTAATGAGCTCTTCATTTAGGACCTCTAATAATCTTCCATCCGCGTTGCTATTCATTTTGGTCCCAAACATTACTTCAAACGGTGATAACTTCAACGATGCATGCACATGGGAATTAATCGCTTTCTGGACCTGTGGCACAAACTTGTACCATTTTGCCGAGTCATGAGCCGACAGTTTTGCGATGATACTCAGGATCGAACGGTTTACTCTTTCAACTTGGCCGTTACCTCTGGCAACACCTGTTGTTGTCCACACATGCTCCACTTTGTTTTCATTAAGAAACTCAGCAAAAGCATTAGATGTAAACGCTACTCCTCTGTCGCTGATTATACGCCTTGGGAAGCCAAACACAGCAGACCAGTCGGTGATCTTTTTAATCACTTCTTCATAGCCGGTTGACTTAGTAGGGAAAAGCCACACAAATTTAGAAAAAGCATCCACAGCCGTCAGAACATATTTGTATTGTTTCGCTGTCGCGTCCATCGGACCCAGATGATCTATGTGAAGCGTATGCAGTGGCGTGTCCCCTTTCTCTATGCAGTGAAGATAGCCCTCTTGTTTGCCCAACTTTTTACTGAAAATGATACAACTTATACAATTAGCAATCACATTAGCTACTTTCCTTTCAAGATGTGGGATCCAATATTGCTGCTGGATTGAGTGCATCGTCTTCGCCGTCGAAAAATGCCCCACTTCATGCGCCCCTTGAATCACGTCTCGTTCCATCAACTTTGGAACAGCCAACAAATCATTGCCATTTACGACTTTAAAAAGGAGACCACCTTTCAGCTTGAAATCTTGATATGATTGTTGTTTTAGAATTTCCAATACTGCCTTGATGAAGTTGTCTTCTAGCTGGGCCTTCCTTATACGAGTAGTTAATTCCGTTGTTACGACCATGCTTGTGAGCGGAAAACGGCTGAAGAAGTCCACGTGTCTCATCTTATCACCCGGCCGGTGAACTGCATTAAAAGTGAAGTCTTCCATATACAAAATCCATTGCGAGACTTCTCTTGGTACGTCGCTTTTAGTAGTAGTCTGCTTAAACGCCGCACAGTCAGTAACAAGATCAAATTTCAAGCCTAAGAGATAGTGTCGAAACTTCTTGAGAGCGAGGTAGGCTGCTTTAACCTCCAGATAATAGCTATGACGCTTGGACTCTGCTTCTGTGCTTTTTCTGCTCCAATAATAAACTGGATGAAGATAGCCACCAAAGTGCTGCAGCAACACTGCTCCAAATCCGTCTTTGGATGCATCCGTGTGGAGTTCGGTTGGCGCTTCCCTTGAGTAAATATGCAACACCGGATCCATTACCAGTAGATTCTTTAGTGTTTGCAGCGATTGCTGCTCTGCTTCTCCAATATAAAAAACAGCTTCCTTCCTGAGTAAGTTCGTCAGCGGACGTGCGATTTGTGCGTACCCAGGGATAAATTTTCGAAAAAACCCTGTAAGTCCCAGAAAAGCTTGAACTGATTTTATGTCCTTCGGCGTAGCAAATCGACTGACAGCTGCTGTTTTCTCCTTGCCAGGCCAGATTCGTCCGTTTTCAACAATATGACCAAGAAAACTTATGCGTGTCTGCATGAAACTGCACTTCTTCCATTTCATCTTTAAGCCGAATTGGGCTGCCGTCTCGAGTACCATCTTTGTCCTTCGCATACAGACATCGGGCGTCTCGGCATATACAATTATGTCATCCATGTAGAGCTGCATTACACCAGAGTTAATTAGTTCTTGAAAAATATGATTAACGAACCTTATAAACGCGGCTGGAGAGTTTTTAAAACCAAAAGGCGCTTGATTGAACTCGAACAACCCCTCTTTTGTGACAAATGATGTATACGGCTTGCTTTGCTCTTCAATAGGGACATGAAAAAATCCATTTTCCAGATCCATTATGGTAAACCATTTTGCCGGTTGTAGCTTTTCCAACACCTCCTCTATAATCGGCACGGGGAAACAATCAACCAATACCATTTTGTTCAGCTTTCTGTAGTCCACGCAAACTCGAAGTGTTCCATCTTTTTTCTTCACGACGACTACTCTGCTGGCGACATTTGAAAATGACTTTCGAACGATCCCTTGTTCGATCCATTGCTCGACTTGCTTCCTTACCTCACTGGCTTCATCTGCTGCTAGGCGACTCGGTGAGTGATGAAACGGTTTGATTACTCCATCAGGAATAATCTTCAATTGAATCGGGCACTGCTTTACAACCTCTGGTGACCCATGGTAACTGCTTTCAATCATCTGTTCAACCTCTTTGCGATATTCTGGCGGAGCTATAAAGGAAGATTCTTCTGTGACATTATATATAAGTGCAAACTCGTTCAATGGCATTTCATCTGAGTTCTCCTCCAGGAACGTATATCCTTCCTTACTGCCCACCAAACGGAACTTTTTGATCAAATCATCCCCCAGCAGTCCATCGTAATCAATCTGGTTATTCGGAAGTACTATGAACTTTTGGTTTGTGTTCAACTTATCCACGACCACATCTGCAGTGAAGTGTCCAATAGGCTTCGCTGTACCATTGCCTAGACCGTGCAACACACGTATATCTTCAATTAGCGCCACGTTTTTTAATCTTTTGAAAATACTCTCCTTGATCACTGAGACGTCTGATCCTGTATCTACCAGACATTCGACTTCAACACCATTTATACGGATTTTCTTCAAACGACTGCGATTGGAAATAACACGAACTTTATCAGCATTCTTAGGACAGTCACGGGAAATATGTCCGTTTTGGTTGCACTTGAAGCATTTCGTTTCGGCGTCACATTTATTGCGCTTATGGTTTCCCGATCCGCAGTTGAAGCAATACTCTTTTTTAGCCATTTGTCCGTTATTCTGCTTGAAAAATGATTTCTGTTGTTCTTTATTGACCTTCTTTTCCGATATGTTCAAACGATCATAGATATCGAACTCTTCTTTCAAAGCCTTAAAAGACTTGCAACGATACATTGCAACCTTATATTCATTTTTTATATCCAGACCATTGACTATGTGACTTATAACAGCTGTGTCTTCAACATAACCAAGTGAAGCTATCTTTTTCATTTGAAGTAAGTACTCATGCAGTGTTTCGCTGTTCTTTCTCTTTCTCTCTTGCAACAGCTGATGAATGTCAGCACTATTGTAGCTACATGTAAACTCCTCCACTAGGGCGCTTTTAAATTCTTCATAATTGCAAATATTTTCGGTTTCTAAAAACAGTTGGGCTGCACCGCTCATTTTAGCTCTGGCATAGCAATATTTCTGCTTCTCACTAAGGTCATAAACTTCGGCATTTCTTTCAAATATTTCCAACCACTTTTCCATTTGTATAGATTTTCCATCATATTCGCCCACAACTTTTCCAAAATTGTCCGCAGAAATCTTCATTTGACCATCACGCTTCTCATCAGAAACAATTTTTAGACTCAGCAGCTGTATTATTTGTTCCATTTTATCCTCTGCAGACTGTTCAGCTTCCTCCACATGATATTCGTTTGGACACACTTTGAGTTCATCTCCCATCTCGCTTTGAATTGGAATCGGCGTCGTGTGTTCTGCTTTCTCGCTCATACTTGTTGTTTTATGTTTAATATCTCCTATCTCTTTTTGACTTGCACGTTTTACTACCGGCTTTGCAACCGTTTTCTTCGTCTTAGGCGTCGACATAGTACTTCGCGCCTTTTTTCTTCTGTCTCTTTCTTTAGCCTAACTTCGAGAATTTTCTGGCGACGCTAGGGCGGCTTCGAATTTCACAACTTTATGCAACTGATTTTAAGACCACGTGGATGCAAAGAATGTTCTGTTTTGAATAGTACAACTTAATGTTTTTGGCTACTTGTAACAACTTTAACAACTTTTCAGCAGCATATAACAACTTAGCAACTTTTAACAAAACGACACTCGACTTTTCGCGATCACATATGCATTTTAAGTCTCTGTATTCGACACGGGCGAGCCCCCAAATGTAAGGTTTAGATTAATTTAATGTTTATTATAATAGTTATTTAATAGGTTCATGATAATACAGAGTAAATATATATGATGCAAGTAATAGATTTAACTCGACTTTTTCACAACTTCGATACAACTTTTCACTTCGGCTGACGACCAACGAGAACAACTTCCAACTCACGACCCTTTTTCCCAGCGAACACTTGCTTCCCAAACGTATTACCCAGCAAACAGCCTGGAATGGTACGTTGCCAGCTGTCTGGTAACTCTCTCTCTTACATATATATTTTTTTTTTTTTTTAAATACCTTTTGATATTATATGTATGTTTATTTTATTATTTTTTTTTAACCTATCCTTATGTACTTTTTGTATCCTACATTTATTGTTTCTAATTTTTATATTGTTATTTTTACCTATTTCTACAACATCGAAGGGTCCTAAATACACTGAATCAAGCTTATGACCAGTTTCGTTTTTTTAAGAAAACCTTGTCTCCTATTGCTATTTTAAAATCTGATACTTTTTTATCATTTATTTCTTTTTGCTTAATTTTATTGTTTTCTAAAAGTATTCTAGCTCTTTTATACGCGTTTTCTAGTCTAAACTTAATTTCCTTAGAATAGTCTTCTATATTATATATTGGATCTATAGTATTAACCCTATTAAATTAAATTGGTAGGTTACTTTGTCTACCAAATACTAGTTCATATGGACAATAATTATGTTTTACTGATGGTGTTGTGTTAAAACAATACACGAAATAATGTAACCATATGTCCCAATCAGTTTTATCTACTGAAATATATGAACGAATGTACTCGTTGAAGTTCCTATGACTTCTTTCAACGGTACCTAATGTCTGGTGATGGTGTGCTGTAGATGTTATGTTATCTATTTTCAAATATTTGCACAGCTCAGTAATAATGGAATTTTTATATTCTGTTCCCATGTCCGTAATGAACGTCTTCATTGGACCGTACTTCAGAATAAAAGATTCGAATAGAGCTTTTGCTACAGTTGTTGCACTTTTGTTTGCAACAGGAATTGCTACTAAATACTTTGTCAGGTCACATATTAATGTGATTGCGTATTCATTCCCATTTTCCGAATGTGGTAGTGGACCGATCGTGTCTACTATCACTCTGTCAAAAGCATATATGTATATCAAGAATTCCATATACATATCGCAAATGTCAATTCTTGCTATAACTTTCTTGCCATGTTTGAATGTGGTCGAGGAATCAGTTATTCGCAAGGTCACTACTTTTCGTACTTCGTCATTTACAATAACGTCATATACGTTGGGCTCGGAAGCTTTTTCAAGATTTTGCCTTGGCAATAGTTCTTGTTTATTTTCTGCGCAGAAATTGTTTTGTCTACTTTGGTACCTGGTAGTGACTTTCAGGATTTTTTTGTTAATGTCAATTAGATCGGACATTGTTATCCTTGATAGGGCGTCTGCCACAAAGTTATCTTTACCTCTCAAATACTCTACTGCAAAGTCGTACTCTTTCAATTCTAGCCGCATGCGTGTTAGTTTTGAACTCGGGTTGACCATGGAGAACAAATATGTTAATGGTCTATGGTCTGTTTGCCCTGTGAAATGTTTTCCATATATATATGGTCGAAAATATGTTTTGAACTCGGGTTGACCATGGAGAACAAATATGTTAATGGTCTATGGTCTGTTTGCACTGTGAAATGTTTTCCATATATATATGGTCGAAAATATGTTATTGCCCAGTGTATTGCTGCTAGCTCTTGTTCTGTAGTACTCTTGTTGCTTTCACCTTTAGTGAATGCTCTTGATGCATATGAAACTGGAAGCTGGAGTCCATTATAGTTTTTTGTTAAAACTGCTCCACATGCTTGTTTGCTTGCATCTGTGATTATGCAAAATTCTTTGCTAAAATCCGGGTACTGCAATAGATTAGGTTGAACGAGCTTTTATTTTAAGTATTGGAATGCATTTTCGCATTCTGCTGTCCATTCGAATGGAACATTCTTTTTACATAATCTTGTTATGTGCCGGGAATATTCGGCGAAATTTTTTATGAAACGTCTATAGTAATTGCAAAATGCAACGAAACGTCTAGCACTATCTGCATCATGTGGGACTGGATAATTCTTGATGACGTCAAATTTTGTGCCGTCTGGCAAGATTCCTTTGTCTGTGCATTTGTGACCTAGGAATGTCACCTCATGCATAAAAAATGAGCATTTTTCTGGATGCAGTTTTAGATTATTTTTTCTGCAGAGTTTAAAAACATCTACTAAATTTTTAATCATATGTTGTTCAGAACAACCAATAACGATTAAATCATCCATTAGAGAAAAGCTTGACTTGGTTCAAGCCCCGAGAATGCTATTGTCATCATTCTCTGAAATGAATTAGGTGCTATTTTCAGACCGAAAGGTAATCGTGTACAACGATATGAGCCATTGCTCGTTGAAAAAGACGTTATATCTCTTGATTTTTCTTCTAGTTCAATTTGATGAAAACCTGACATTAAGTCAAGGCAAGAAAAATATTTTGCTCTTCCCAATTGATCAAGAATATCATCAATTCTGGGGAACGGAAACTTATCTGACAGCAATTTTTTGTTTATTTGACGATAGTCAATTACTAATCGCCAGTTTTTTTCTTTAGATCCCGAAAGTGTTTGGGACTAGCAAGAGTGGGCTATTATAAGGCGAAACAGACGGTTCAACAATACCCTGTTCGATTAACTTTCCAACTTGTCGCTGGATCTCGTTTATTTGGCTATGCGGACTCCGGTAATTTTTCACATATACCGTTTCATCATCCTTAAGTCTTAATTTTTGTTTATAAAAATTATTTGTTGTGATCGGTTCGGTGTCAAGTCCGAACACATCACTATACTCAGTGCATAACTTTTCGAGTTTGTCTTTGAATAGTATTGGGAAATTTTTCTTCAATTTATGAATTACACATTCTTTTCTTATATCTTTGGTATTTTGAACTATATCGTAGTTCGAAAGTGATTCAAATTTTATATTGTTAACGCCTACTATTTGGCATTTATCTGTGGTATTTAAGAATCGGACAAAAGTACTTTGGGCTGTTGCAATAGTGTTTGCAACATAAACGCCCGGTTTGATTTCCTGATTCGGAATTAAAATGTTATCTTCTGCTGAAGATAGTTCTATTTTGCGTACCACTTGGGATCTTGCTGGTAGAAGTGTTGAGTTATTACCAGAATTGAATGTTATTGGAACATAAATTGGGTACGTTAATTTTCGTGGTCTAAGTATAAACCAATCTTCTGAATTGCTGTAATCTAATTTGCAATTAAAAGTTTTTATGAAATCTAATCCTATTATTCCATCGCATGGGATTGCGAAATCTGAATGAAGCATGTGAAATTCGTATGGAATAATATATTTATCTGTCTGCAATTCTATTGAGACTAGGCCTTTGGAGTTTATTACTCCTTCTCCTATGCCTGGAATGTATACAGTTTTGTTTACTTGGATGTCGTGAAATACATCAGAATTTTCTTTTATTATTGAAATGTCTGCAGCGGTATCAATTAAGAATGTTATTTTCTTATTTGTTTTAACATTCTTAAATGATACGAAATTATTAAGACTTAGGTTAATAGAATAGACTTTATTTTTTAATTTTGAGCATTTGGAGGATCTTGTCCGTTTCCCTGGTCGCTTTGGGTAATTCAAACATTTGTGATGTTGTAACCATTCTGTTGGTTATTTGTGTTTTGTCTATTATTATTGTGTTCACCTCCACGGCCGCCTCTTCGGTAGCGTGAATAATTTCGGCCTCGTTGGGCTCTGTGGGCATCGTTATTGCTCCAATTCGAGTTGTTATTGTTCCAATTGGAGTTGTTTCTCCAGTTACCATTATTGTTATAGCGGCGTCTGCCGCGGTCATTATATTGGGCATAAAAAATGGTATTATTTTGGAAACTTTCTGTGGAGCCCGACTCTACTGAAAGAGTGGTGAATCTAGCAATGGCTTCTTTAGTCGAATCAAAGTTTCCTGATTCCAGTAATAGCTGGACTCTTTGACTTTTAATATGGCTTACCATAGCATTTACTGCCACTTTGGTGGTGTATTTTATTGCTTGTTCAGTTGGAAGACCATCCGAAATATATGCGCCTTTAAGGGCGTCGGTCAACTCAGTAATCTCCTTTGTGTATGAAACACAGTTATTGGGGTTTCTTTGCAGATTTTTAATTTTTGCTGTTAAAAGATCCACTGATTCACCCATGAAGATTGTTGATAGTTTTCGTATTACTTCATCAATCGTTGTTCCAGAACTTAGGGTATTACCCGCTTGACCTTTTAATTTTGATTTTATGATTTCGATAGCTAATGCTTCGTGCGTTTCTTTTATGCTGTTAAGTACGCGAAGCGCTCCAAGGAAACCTGGTAGATTTTTAATATCACCATCGAAGAATGGTAGCAGCCTGGTGGCTGTGTTTATGAATGCTACCACTGTTTGTGTCACTTTGTTGTTTTCTTTGGGAATTGTTGGTTTGTTAAGACTTATCGCTGATGGTTCTTCTTGACTTATTTCTTCATCAGACATTAGTTGCTTTTTTTCTTCCAGTACTATTGAAGTTTCCAAATCAGATGTTTGTTTAAATTCAATATTGTGTCTGTTAAACACAGTTATTGCTTTTTGTTTGTAATCACTTTAGAACGCACTTCAGTTAATACTGCTCTAATAGCTTAAAGATTCTCGGTTATTATCTTCGTGTGTTTGGTTACTGTGCCTTGGGATGTTTCTCTATTCTGCGAGAGGCACTTACAAGATTTAGTTAATTCTTGTGCGTGTGTTCTAGATTTTCCTATTATATCATCCCAAGTAACAGTAGTTTGTTAAGATTAATTTCTAAGATTAATTTCTATTTCTATTTTGGATTCTTGAGAACCCATTTTACTAAAAAAAAGAAATTTGTCGTTTAGACCTGTTGTTAATTTAAGAAAAAATTTTGGAAATGTGCAAGGTTTTACTATTCTATGTCTATTATTTCTACATCTGAGTCTGTTAAATCTATTGGTTCTGCACTCGATTCTGATATGTTTATCAGCGCAATTGAGTCCTTGAAAAGTTCGTGGACCCATCCGGGCACGTCTTTTCTTAAAGGAGTCTTAGCTAACAATCTACTATAAGCTACCTTTATGGATTTTTCCATAAGATCTACAATATTTTTTTGAAATTTGTAGTTGTGGGCTATCCAATACCATATTTCCTTGTATTTGTGATTTGTTTCACCTGATTGTATCAGGAAATCAAGGAAAGGTAAATATTTTTGGAGCTTTTTTGTTTCTGCTTTATCCATATTCTACACTAACTGCCTAAGCCTATTTAACTGATTATGGATGTATTTAGTTCTTTACTGCTTTGGTTCCTCCATTAGGTAGAAACGCAGTGTGCCTGCTGCGTTTGAAAAACAGCATACATATGGTACCGTGAGAATGAAACTCATATGTAACCTAGTGCCTCCTTTGACTGGGAAATCTTCGCCCGTTATGTCAAGGTAAGCTAACCTAATTTGTACTAAGTTTATGGAGCGTTGAGGTGAGTTACTTTCCTCGCTCCTAAAAACCTCAATTAAGTCTTGGACTATGCTAGGGTGCCTGTTGTTTATTGTTTCAAAGTACCTGTCAACATGGGTCATTTTTTTTTTATACATATATATATTTTATCTTTTGTTAAAAAGGTTTTGATTTATAATTGCCTGTGTGCATATGTATTTTTAGATCTTATCTAGATCATTAGCTTGGCTTAGAGCTCTTTTTGTTACACATTTATTGTGTAATAGGTAAGCCTTATATAATACATATGCGCACAATATTATGACAATTATTAATAGTAGTATGTTCGTTAATCTCATATCAGCATTTGATGATTCAAATTTATTTATGACATTTGCAGTGGAGTCCACTGATTTTGTTTCGATAAACCCCATTGTGGGTATAACGGATATATCATCAAATTTACTTATGCTATTATCGAACATACGTATGGGATTTTTGTTTTTATTTATTACAAGTAAACAAAAATATGAAATAAAGTTCATAAAGACAGGTTAAAAACTTTTGTTTAGCAATTACTTAAAATTTTTTTTTTCATAAATATGTTTTGACCGGTACATATTTGTCTGAATTTGATTTCTATTTGAAATATTAAAATTAAATTGTTATGGATTCATGCATATTTTTTTTTTTTTTATTTAAATTATTCGTGAAGAGAAAAAAAAAAGTAAGAGAGAAATAAAATTTATCTCAACTGTGTCTTGCACAGTGTGTCATTAGTGCTGTTTTTGGTGTGTCTGAGTAATGTCTCATTTTATAGCCAGATTTGTGTTGGGCAATCCTAGTTTTTAATTTCGATTCGGTCGTCCCTTTGTATATCTTATTGCACGGGATGTTTCCTTGTCCATTACATGGAATTTTGTATATTACATTGCTTCTATTTGTCTTCTCTATCTTGGATTTTGTTTGGTTGAAAATATTTTTTAAGGGTATTGTCAGGTTTATGTGCTATTTTTATTCTATCTGTGTCATAACAATCCGAATGTGATATTATTTCTGATAATTTGGGTACATAAGCGACCGATATGTAGGTTTTTTCTTTCTTAGTTTTGTCAATGGGGAATTTATGTTTTTTGAATAATATTCTGATTACGTTATCGTTGTCCTTTAAAATTTTCATTATTTCCATCTTCGTTTCTTCATGGTATATTTTATCCGAAATGTTTAGCATCCGTTGGATACAGCTCCTTGCTGTATTTATTATCATCGTCTTAGGGTGTTTTGAGTTGAAATTGATGATTCGTCCTGATGCTGTTGGCTTCCTGTACCATTTTAGTTTTAATTCGTTTCCTCGTCTGATGACCATAGAGTCCAAATACGCCAGTTTTCCATTGTCTTCCAGTTCCATAGTGAATTTAATATTCCTATCAAATGAATTTAGGGTGTCCAGTTTTTTATCGATGTCATCTTAGTGTATTGTTGAAAAAATATCATCTACATCAGCATCAGGACGAATCATCGAATCACTATCCTATGGACTTTGTAAATACATTATAATTTCTTTTGACGTGGTATCATTATTTCCAAGCATACCAACGGATTAAGCATTGGACACAATCAGGAAAAAATGGACTAAAATACAGGAACACACAATGATACCAAAAGCTTTATTTATAAATTCTGCATCCAGGAGAATAGATATTTTACCTATTAGGACCAAACATTTATACAATTAAAAGGAATGCCGATGGGATCTCCGGCATCACCGGTCATTGCGGACATCGTTATGGAGAATCTTCTGGACACTACAATGGATAAACTAACCAGACCACCAAGATTATTGACGAAATATGTAGATGATATGGCTTGATTGATATTGATGCGATTTGATTGACCCGAATTTAAATGCTGAATTAGCGTTCTCACGCTTTTGGTTTTTAGGGGTACAATTATTATTGCAAGTATTTAATTGTTTATGTTAATTATGAGTTAGCGTTCACACGTTTCGATTTTGAGGGGGACAATTGTTATTTCAAGTGTCCAAGTGTTTACAAAACGGATGTTTACTTTAACGTTATGAATTTTAGGGGGGCGACAAATTTATATGTTATTGGGTATTAGGGGATATATTGGATATATGTATGACTTCCCCATTCTAAAGAAAACAGCGAGGTGTTTTTCTCAGCTGTATAGATTGGAGTATCAATTTTGTTTATAATTTGGAACTCAATTTTTTCAACAATTGGGGTTTCAATTTTTTCTGTGGGAGCACGATTGTTATATGATCGAAATAGCTTAATTATTAATTCTTGTGGCATTGCCTTAAAGATTAAGTATAATATTATAGATTAAGTATGTAATCATCTTCTGCGGTGGTCACTTCGACCACTCGACCCTTTGTCCAGGTATTACGACGCTGATTTTCGTCCACTATAAGTACGATGTCGCCTACACCAATTGGTTTTACTTTTTTATGCCACTTGGACCTTCGTGTTATGTTTGGTAGCATCTCTTTGACCCAGCGTTTCCAAAATAGGTTAGCGAACATCTCACTCTGGCGGAGCGACCATTTATAGTCGATTTGTTCCGGATCGCAAATCGGTTTTTCTCCATTTGATGAGCCAAGCAACAGGTGATTTGGCATAAGAGCTTCTTGATCTTCGTCGTCCAGGGACTTGTATGTCAGGGGCCTGGAGTTGACCGTCATTTCCACCTCTGCCATTGCGGTAAGAAGACTTTCATCTGAGAATTTTTGATTTGGTGTTATACGGTATAACACGGTTTTAACGGAACGCACTAAGCGCTCCCAGGCTCCTCCCATGTGAGGAGCTGACGGTGGGTCGAAGCACCACGATATTTCCTGCTGCGACAATTCTCGGTGCATTTTCGCATCTTCCAGTTGAAGTTTGTCTCTAAGAAAAGCATCGGTCCCTCGAAAATTAGTCCCGTTATCGATATATATTTCCTTTGGTGTGCCTCGGCGCGATATATGGCGTCTTAAGCCCATTAGGCATGAGTTTGTGGTTAGACTATGCACGATCTCAATGCTTATTGTTCGCATTGTGAGGGAGGTTATCAGCATGCCCCATCTTTTCAATGACTTTCTTCCATCGATAACTGTTAATGGCCCAAAATAATCAACTCCTACATACGTAAACGCTGGCTTGAATGCACCCAGTCTAGCCCTCGGTAGGAGCGCCATTTAGGGTGCCATGGGTCGAGCACTATTCAGCTTACATTGTTGGCAATTTCGACGAATCCCTTGAAGGAGAGGTCTTAGTTTTGGAATAAAATATTTTTGCCTCACCTCATTTACTGTTGTCTCATGATTCATGTGATAATATTTTTCATGGTAGTGCCGGACTATCAGCTTTGTAACCCAGTGTTGGGTGGGTAGAGCGATTCGTCCTTCAGAGATGCCAGCGAAGCGACTGGCTCTATCGCTTACACACAATACCCCATGGTCATTTAGAAAGAGTTGTAACCTCCATAGTGGACTGCTCCGTCAAACGTGGTGGCCGTTTTCGATGGCTGTGTAGTCTTCGTTGTAACATTCTTGTTGTATGTTCCGGTAAAGAAACATTCTGGCTTTATTAATTTGGGATGCCGGTCGGTTTGTATTCTCATTTGATTTACGTATTTTCTTGATCAATTTCCTCTTATAGGCAAGCCAACATGCAATTGCCCTTGTCAATCGATTCCATTTTGAAAAGTACTCGTAATTGATTCTTACTGATTCCCTTCGCATGTGAAGGGAACGAGGACGCAGTTCCTCAGTGACTGTCCTTTCATTGGTAGTTTCCGTCGGCCAATCTGCCGGCGGTAGTTTTAGGAATTTGGGTCCTTCGAACCATTGTGTATATGTTTCAAGCCTATGTTGTCGTTTGGTGGCGATGTCCGCAACATTTAGTTTGCTTGGTACCCATCTCCAGTTTCTGGCATCTGTGAGCTCAAATATCTCGGCTATTCATATTGTTGATATCGTCGTGGATCTCCATCGAGCCACGCTAGTACCGTTTTCGAGTCGGTCCATAAGTAACATTCCTCAAAGTCGATTTCATGTTGTGCTATTATATTTTTCATCAGTCGCGCTCCAGTTACTGCTGCCTGTAGCTCCAAGTGGGGTATCGAAAGGTTGCAACGGAGCTACCTTGGATTTGGCTGAAACGAGACTCAAATGTATTTGGTTATTTTGTTCGATACGGTCTACACTCAGCTTCAGTAACGTTTCAACGAGCACTAGACCAAGTGATTGCCCCAGAGATGATGCCGAACGCATTTGCATACCAAGACGACATAATAATCGTGAGCAAAACAATAGAAGATCACAAACAACACCTGCAAGAAGTAATCAGAAGACTAAAAGAGGCAAACCTAAGAATCAACTCAGAGAAGTGCCAGTTCTTCCGAAAGGAGTTAAAGTTCCTGGGGCACGTAGTGACAGAAAATGGTATAGCCACGAACCCAGACAAAGTAGCAGCAATAACCCAGCTAAAACCACCAACATGCGTGAAAGAACTACGCCAATACCTGGGTGTAGCGTCATGGTACAGAAGATTCGTACCAGGATTTGCAACCCTAACGCATCCACTACACGCACTACTGAAAAAAAACAAGGTGGCACTGGAATGAAGAACATCAGGAAGCATTCAACGCAGTAAAAGAAAAGCTAACAAATGGACCAGTGTTAGCATGCCCGGACTTCACGAAACTATTTGTTCTTCAAACAGACGCAAGCAACATGGGACTAGGAGCAATCCTCATACAGAACACCGAAGAAGGTGTTCATATCTGTCCAGAGAACTAAATTCGTTGGAGAAAAATTATTCGGCAACCGAAAAAGAGTGTCTGGCGATAGTATGGGCCGTACGAAAACTGAGGCCATACCTGGAAGTATACCATTTCAAGGTAGTGACCGATCACATGGCACTAAAATGGCTGAACAGCATAGATAGTCCCACAGGCAGAATAGCAAGATGGGCATTGGAACTACAGCAGTACGACTTTGAAATATCATATCGGAAAGGCAAGCTGAACATAGTAGCAGACGCCCTGTCGAGGCAACCAATGGAGAGATGCAATCGAATAACAGACAACGGCGCTAGACTACGACAAGCCAATAAGGAGTGTGAATGGATTCAGGAGATGATGACAAAAATCAAGCAACAGCCACAGAAATATGCAGACTATGTGATGGAAAACAGCCAACTATACAGAAACATACCACACAGAGCTGGACAAGAGGAAGTGGTGGCCTGGAAAATGTGTGTGCCAAAGAGCCTGCGACAACAAATAATAGAAGAAAACCACACGTCAGCGACGGCCGGGCATATGGGCAGTCGGCGAACAATTGCTAGGACCGCCGCAAGATACCACTGGCCGGGAATGCAAAGAGACATCAGAATATTCGTCGGGAAATGCATGACATGTCTACAATTCAAACCCAATCAACAACAAGCGGCAGAAAATTACTAACGCAAGTACCGGAGGAACCATGGGCAACAGTATGCGCGGACTTCGTTGGACCATTGCCCAGATCAAAACACGGAAATTCGATGCTGCTGGTGATTATAGACCGTTTCTCGAAATGGACAGAAATCATACCCATGCGCAAGGCAACGGCGGAGAACTTAGTAAAGGCCTTCAGAGAAAGGATTTTATCAAGATTCGGGACACCAAAAATAGTGATAACGGATAATGGAGTCCAATTCACGAGCAGGATCTTCAAAAAATGCTAGAAGGATGGGGAACAGCCACCAATTAACAGCGCCATATACGCCTCAGGAAAACCCAACCGAACGAGTAAATAGAACTGTCAAAACAATGATTGCCCAATATGCAGGAGACAACCAACGGAATTGGGACGAGTGCTGGCCAGAAATTATAATGGCGATAAATACAAGACAATCTCAAGCAACTGGATTTACGCCAGCATATGTGGTGCAAGGCCGAGAACCTAGAATGCCGTGAGCCATATATGACAGTGTCACAAATGGCACAGGAAAGGAGCAGGCAACAACAGAGGAAAAAGCTAACCAGATGAAAGAACTTTTCGAACTCATCAGAAGGAACATGGAGACTGCGGCACAAGATCAGGCAAGTCATTATAATCTGAGACGGCGCGAATGGAGACCGGCGATTGGATCTACGGTATGGGCAAAGGAGAATCACCTGTCAAACGCAGCAGAACGATTTGCTGCAAAATTAGCACCCAAATTTGGAGGGCCATACAAGGTTCAAGGGTTCATATCCCCAGTCATATGCAAGCTACGACATGAAGGCACAGGAAAAACTAGACAAGCACACATTAGCCAACTAAAACAACAAACAGAGGATTTAAATACAGAACAGCAGGCAACAGGTGCCCAGCAACAAGAAATATATCCAAGCAACAATGTTGCAAACAACACGCAACATAGAATGTCGACTAAACACAATATCGTAAACAACGATATTCAATCAACATATCGTTTTTTAGAGGAAACGATAAAGGAAAGAGCGAGGACAAAACAACGGGATCAAGGATCTCCAAATACAACAACAAATGGACAGCATGATAGTGGTAGTGAGTTGACCACCAAGACTCTCTCGCTACCGAACACAAAGAGCAATACATGGAAGCAAGTGGGGAAATCAGAAATCAGAGCCAGGATAACGGTACTAGGAAAGTGCACCAAAAATACGAGGTTCCCATGGACTCTAACAGCGCCGGCACAATCACTCAGATTGGAACTGTCAAACCGTAAACGTCGAGTAACAAAATAAAAATTTTAATAATCAAAATGAACCCAATTGATATGAACAATGTCCAGGATGAAGGCGTAGGTCGAGGTGCGGCACCACGAGTGGCACGTGGTGGCCGGCACTGTGGCTACGGCTACGTGTCCGAGGAGGAGTCCGATGACGAGGGCCGGTAGAGCTGGAGCCGGTCATAGTCATCTCCTCGGATGAAGATGAGGATGAGGACGAGTGGAGCATGGCAGACAGCGGCTACAGCAGCGAGGAGAGTGCCACTGACTCGGTTATGGAAAACCGAGAGCAGGGGGCACTCGTACGAGCTGCTGTGGCGAGAAGTGGACGATGTACTAGAGCAGGCAGAACGAGAAGCAAGGTACGGTTGGCGCGATGGGGCTATGCCCGACTTTAATGCCAGGATGTTGAGAGCAGTGGCAAATGACCTAGAAGTGCAGCGGCAGGCGAGAGAGCTGGAGATGCTGGGCAGCATGGTACCACCGCGAGATGGAGGAGCAGATGCGGTGGGACCACAATTAGAAAATAAGAGGGAAAAAGGGAGAAATAAAAGATGCGGAACGGGCCAAAGGGAAAAATACAGAAGAAAAGATGCCCTAATCCGGCAAAAAAATATAGAAAAGATACTCAGTAATCGCCAACATGAAAAAAGGCCAACAAAAAGATGCGACCTGAGTCTAAACTATAACTAACAAAAAAAAAAAACACCAATAGAAAAAGAAACCATAAGACACAAAAAAAAAAAGGTGGCAATTCGCTCCAGAAGAAGGGGGAAGTGTGAGGAACATATATTTGACAATAATGTCCCACACAACAACATTTCAAACCAATGCAATGTAAAACCAAGGATGCATGATGCCCGGCAACATGTTGCCAAAGATCATGCTTCGCAACATGCAATTAACACTCGCAACATTTCGTTACGATACAACAAGTTCGATCGGACCACACACGACCAAACCAGCAATTTCGTCACAGCGGGAAGACGCGTGGGAGGCAGAAAGCACAAAAATCAACGTCTGGAGAGCATACGCACAAGAGAGCGGGCCTCGATGCTACAATCACAAGAGGGCATGGACCGATTAAGAGAGGGTATGCATGGAGAGCTGAGAATGCAGCAATACAGTCGCAGCACACCGACACTATGCGTGTGCTAATTGAGAGCGGGTACCGGTGGATGGAGCGCGCTCTATGAGACTGAACAAGTAGAGAGACACAGAAGAGCCAAAGTGAGGGCGAAGACGGTTCAACGGGGGATAGTGGGGGGGGGCTGTTGCTCGCCTAGCAACGAGAGAGGACATGCGACCAGAGCAGAGGAACTAAACTAGAAAAGGATGGAAGCCCGCATAGCAACAGAGGCGCTATTTGCGCAAAGCGGAGGAACAAGGACAGGAATTTAATGGGCGCGCAGCAGCCAGAAAGTGGATGCGGCTGCGCAAAGGACTTGTACGGGACTTTCACCACGCATAGCAACAGTCTGGATGAAAACGATGGGCCGATGGAAAATCACCGGCTGTATAGCGGTATCACACCAAGTGATTCTGGAGACCCAGGAGGCCTATATAAGGCGAGCAGCAAGTCAGGACATTTATCAAGTCGTCGAGTCGAGATCAATCAATCAAGTCATCGAGTCCTGATCAGCAAGCGAAGCAACAAATATCTTTTGGCCTTACGAGTAACCTTAAGAATATTTGGCGCCTAGCAATCAACAAGTGCGAGCAAGTCATCGAGTTATAAGGCTTTACGCTTAACCTTATGGACTCTTTAAAACAACAACAAAAATCTGAATACAATTACAACAAGTACACAGTCAATACGAGTATCAACCCGAATCAGTGTAAAATCGCGTCTAAACGTTCAACCAAAAGTCTGAAGCAGTTATATATATGAATTATTGTGTCATGATTTATATAAACATTTAACCAAAACCCAGAAACATAGAAATAAATTCCAACATACATTTATATATACATTAATTATTGTGTCGTGATTTCACTGGGGCACAAATTAAAATTTGTTGTGCCGAACCTCGCCCTAAAGATTGAAATTATTCTGAAGGACGAAAAAGGATCGTTACAATATTTAAATAAATTCATTTTATGAATGTTATATAACCCAAAATTACTTTTTCAGCTACAGTTCTAGAAAAACTTACAATTAAGCCCTTTTTTAGAGTAGTTTTGGAAGTATTTTTAATTTATAACTATTTTTCGATAGAACAATATCAAGATTTATTTAAAACAACAACAAATATATTTTGAAATATGGAAAATTAGAAACGAGTTCTTTTTGGTTGTGGTTCATTTCCTTTATCAAGATCAAAGTAATCCGATTCGTCAGTGGAGATCTCCATTCCGTCGGGTTCATCTTTCTGCACTTCTCATTTGATTTTCATCTTCTTCAAATTGAAATTTTTGCTTAGTCCACCAACATATTTCGGCCAGTATAGCATCTGGAGCCTTTTCAAGTGTTCGTGGCGATTTCGATACGCTGTGACTCTTGTACCTGTTGCTAACAAGTAATGGGATTTTACAAAAGATGCAAACATTTCTGATTTTCTCTGCGTTAGCTCTAATTTTGCAAACATTTGATCCAATTTGCTTTGTGTTATAATAACTCGGTGATTTGATACTGACGGTTCGGGGATATACTCGGAGTAATCATCAAATTCCATCAAATGGAATATTTTCGGCATGGTCCATGGGCAGTTGCGCACTCAGAACGGAGACGTAGACTTTGTTTTTCGTCTATCTTTTGTTAAGTCCAGTCACATTGTTGGCACAAGCATAAACATTTTTTGGGTCACGTTCTCCTGGACCATATGTACTATATCATTGGTACACCAAATGGCATTTTTTTTTTTTTTTTTTTATGCATCCAGTTAACTAACCCGACATAACAAGCTCTGCAAACTGTATGTCACATTTAAAGTTATGTCGAAATGCCGTAACAAAATTTTCACTAACTGTATATTTTACTATGCGATCCATAAGGGCAGAATTGGCCGTTGGCTAGTGGCGAATCGGATTACTTTGATCTTGATAAAGGAAATGAACCACAAGCAAAAAGAACTCGTTTCTAATTTTCCATATTTCAAAATATATTTGTTGTTGTTTTAAATAAATCTTGATATTGTTCTATCGAAAAATAGTTATAAATTAAAAATACTTTCAAAAGTACTCTAAAAGAAGGGCTTAATTGTAAGTTTATCTAGAACTGTAGCTGAAAAAGTAATTTTGGGTTATATAACATTCATAAAATGAATTTATTTAACCATAAACAATATTTCTACAATAAATGGGGATGATTTAGGTCGTATGCATAAAGAAGAAATCCATATATAAGTCATATTTAGCTCATAGGACAAACTAAAAAAATACCCCCAAAATTAAAAATTTCAACTCGCTTTAAGAAAAAAACGAGCTAACTTTGAAAAACCCAAATAGGGTTTTGCTATTCAATACATGAACTTTCAGAAAAAAAATGTCCGGTGCGGTTGGATCTTACAAACCTTCATTTTGTTGCATAGTGTAATATATAGATATCTTTCAAACTTCAAAATTTTGTTTTCTCCTTAAACAACATAATGTATAAAATATATAAAAATATTATATTATATATATGTTATATATTTGTATATTAAATAACTTCAATATATTAAGTTATTTTTTTTTTAAGGGAGGTGTAGTATGTTGTATGCCAAATGAGCATATGCCTACTGAATTGTAGAGTATACAATATAACAAGTGATCATATGCCCAACTCATAACATAACATTTGTTGCTATGTTTATACAATAACAAATATACATACATAAGTGCAGTAATAGGATCCGCCTTATGCGGACTGTTACCTTTTAACTTAATATTCATTGTCGGCGTATAAACGTCTCATGTATCTGTATCTTCATAAGTAAGACAAAGCTTGACATCGTCAGCAGACATAAGCACACGCAAATGAGCAATGACTGATAGAAGATCGTTAATGAATTATGTAAAAAGCAGAGGGCCGAGATGACTACCTTGAGGTACATCAGATGACACAGGAATGGAATTGGCAAAAGAAGACTTAAAAAATACCTTCTGTTTTCTATTTGTTAAATATTCTCAAACTCAAAAAAGGAAAAGAGGTGCAAACCCAATGTCGTTCAGTTTAGAAAGTAATAGAGTATGATCATTTATTTATTTATTTAGAGCTAACTTATAATTGAAATTATATGTTAGCGTGTATTTTTATGTCTATGGCAGCGTTGGCCTTCAGCTCGTGCTGGTCTAGGTCTAAATATGTACAAAGATATTTACAAAGATTGTTTTCTTAGTTTTCATTTAGTGTTAACTTATTGTATGTGTGAGTAATGTTAATGTTTTACATGTTTTATATGTTGTCGTACAGGTTTGTGTTTTTTAGGTATTGTAGAATTTTTAGCGTGTTTGTGGGTGTGAGGTTTGAGAGGCATTCATGTGGGTTGGTGTTATTAAATATTGCAAGTCTTTGTGTTTCGAAGGAGTTGCAGGATGCGAGTATGTGTTCTATTGAGATGTTTTGGTTGCAAAATGGGCACGTTCTGGGTGTACTGTCAATGTAGTATTTGTGGGTAATCTTTGTGTGTCCGAGTCTAAGTCTTGTTATTTTCATTTGGTCGTTGCGTGTAAGAGAAAGTGGATTGTTTTTGAACAGGTGGTAGCTGTTGTGTTTGCTGTGATTTGTATTTTTGTACCAGGTGGAGGTTTCTGATAAATAGCTGTGTAGTTTAGAGTGGTGTGTTTTTTTTAATGTATTTCAGTATGTCTTTTACGTTATAGGTGTTTTTAATTATTAGAGGTTCTTTGGCTGCATTTTTGGCGGCGGTATCTGCCTGTTCGTTTCCTAGTATTCCTACGTGTCCGGGTACCCATAGCAGTTTGAATTTTGGGAATGTTGCTTGTAAGGTGTTGCGTATGAGTGAGCTGTAGTAATCGCAGTTATTTGCGTTGTATATTGCGTTTATGGCGGATAAAGGATCTGAGCATATAACCAGATAGGTACGGCCGCGTGTCGTTCTATCTCGCTCACTAGGTACTACACGATTGCCATGAATATGCCCACCTGACACTTCATTTCCTACAATCGGCTGTCCTAACAAGTCATTCGACCCGAATGATACAACCAAGGTTTCATGAACTCAGCCACTGTTGAGGTCTTACAAGGTCCTTCACCGTCGCCAACCTTCTCAACGTCGTATCGACCGTGCCTATTCACCGTCATGACTTTATATGGTCCTAAGTATTTACCTCTTAACTTTAGACCTGTCCCATACTGCGTACGTTTAATCGCCACTAACTCGTTTTAATTGTATTTTCTTTCACATTTCCTGTTTTTGTCGAACGTTCTTTTCATTTCCTGCTGTATTTCATCGATATTCTTTCGAGCCTCCCCTCTAATCTCATCATGACCACAGTCTAATTCTTCTATTAACGAATCGGTTATCAGCTTTCTCATTTTGGGATCATCAGGACTACGCATCTCTATTCCTGTCAAAATATTAAAAGTAGTCTTGTACTTCTTGGAGCAGTATTATTAACAAATTGTGGCACAAGACCTACATACTTGTACCAGTTCCCCACATTCTCTTAGCTTAACTTTGAAATCATTGGAACTATTATTTTATGCATCCTTTCAACTTGGCCGTTTATACGGGGTACAACTGTTGCCATCAGTAAATGCTGTATATCCTGTCTATTACAATATTCCTTAAACGATTTGGACGTGAATGCTGCTCCCCTGTCAGAAATTATTCTCACCGGGTTACCAAAAATTATGGCCTGCCTTTCAAGACAACTAAGTACTTCATCGACTCCTGTTCCACGAGTCGGATACAACCATACAAACTTAGAGAACCCATCAACAATAACAAGTATATGATTGTTGTGACCTCCAACGGGCCAACTTGATCAATGTGATATGTCATCAATGGTTGATCTTCTTTGCTTATTGGCATCAAATATCCTTCCTTTTTACCGGTTTTGGCATTAACAATAAGACATTCCATACAACACTCAACAACACGGGCTACCTTTTCTTTTAATTTTGGAATACAATACGATTTTTCTACGATATCCTGAGTCTTTCTAGCTCCAAAATGTCCTTGTTTGTGTGCAATCTGTATTATTTCCTTTTCCATCTGCAAGGGAACGACAATAAGTTATCGATTGGGGTCCTTTAACAATAGTTCATTTTCAATGTAAAAATCTTCATATCCCGTCTGCTGAACTAAGCTCTGATCAATTTAGTCCAATCATCTGACAACTGTGCTTCCCTTCATGGGTTATGGTGTCAGTTAGCAGAAAACAAGATAAACGGCTCAAGGCATCCACATGCCGCATCTTTGAACCTGAACGATGTTCAAACTGATAATCGAAATCTTGTAGGTACATTGCCCAACGTGCTACACGCAACGGAACCTCTTTCTTTTTTATTGTCATCGTGAACGCATTACAATCTGTGATAATCTTAAGTCTCAATCCTAACACATAAATACGCCGCTTTATTAATGCTCCAATAACCGGTAAAACCTTCAGTTCATATGAATCATACTTCTCTTCGCAAGGTTTAGTTTTCCGACTCGTGTACTGTACCGGATGAAATAAACCATCTTCTGAATCTTTCTGTAAAAGCGCAGCTCCGAAACCGTGTTTCGAGGCATCAGTGTGAATCTTAGTCTCTAGCTTAGGATTGTGTAACATTAAAACGGGACCTTTGATCAATGCTAACTTCAATTGCTCAAACTCTACCATTTGCAATTCTTTAAACTCAAACTTGTTGTCTTTTCGCAAAATGTCAGTCAAGGGCTTAGCTGTTACTGCATATCCTCCGATAAATTTGCGGAAATACGATGTTAACCCTAAAAATCGTTGAACTGACTTCTTATCATGTGGGATCGGAAATCTTGAAACGGCATCAGTCTTCTCCTTACTTGGCTTAATACTTCCATTTTCAACTATATAGCCCAAAAAATTTACTTTACTCTGCAGTATCTGACATTTCTCCCAGTTTATTCTCAACCCATTTTTCGAAGCTATCTTCAACACCCTTTTAAGTTTAATTAGACCATCATTCACGCTAACACTTGGTATAATTATATCGTCCATATACACCACTGCATCTCCATTCTTCACTGATTCTCTCATTACTGCCATTATAAGTCCTGTAAAAACTGCTGGAGAGTTGGAAATTCCGAATGGTACATATAGGAATTCATACTGACCATTCTGAGTTACGAATGCTGTGTACTTCTGAGATTTTTCCTCAACAGGAACATGGAAAAACCCGTTTGTTAGATCTAAAGTAGTGTAAACCAACGCACTTTGAAGTTTTTCTAATACAGTGTCCATCTGTGGCATAGGAAAATTATCTCGGACCACTTTCTCATTTAGCTTTCTGTAATCGCATCACAGACGCTTTTTTCCCATTCTTCTTTGTTGGCCTTATTATCTTCTCCTCCAACCATTCTTGTACTGTACTATCACAATTTTCTGATCAGACTCTGCTAGACGCCTTGGATGCTGATAAACTGGCAACTCATCTGTTAGTACAATCTTCATTTCTATAGGAGTGTTTGTATTTCTAATAGGTTTCTAACTTTTAATCAACTTCTTGACTTTACCGATTTCTGCACTGATATATGACAAGTCACTCTTGATTTCCACTTTATTCTGTTCTGCACTGTGCATACACATACTTTCAAATTCCTTTAACAATTTAGCACAAGATTTATTCGCGTTACACAGTGATTCTTTTCTGTTGATGCTCACAAACTTTGTACCTTTCTTGGTAACAACCAAATCGACGTGATCTAATATGGTTCTTCCCAAAATTGCCTCATATACCATGTCTTCATCAGGAACGATATGAAACTCGACTTCCATCTCAATGCCATCTATCTTGACAGTTATGCTAAAACTACCAAAGGTCATCACATGACTTCCACCAATGCCTGTAAGGGTCTTCGAATATCTAGTTAATGACTTCATTCCGAGTTTAACAAACACGCTTTTACGTATGAGACTCAAATTTGCTCCTGTATCAATTAGACCGTTGAACTTAATCGATTTATAAGTTACTTCTTTCAACTCCAAACCCGAATCAGTAAATTTACCTGATTCTTTAATTAAATTTTCATCTACAATATTGGTGCTTTTAACTTTGGTGGTATCTTTTCCCTTACATTCACATGAGCGATGGCCTGTTTTGCCACATTTAAAACAAGTAAACGTTTTCTTGTTACAGTCTCTCATCATGTGTGAAGGATCACCATACTTAAAACACTTGCGTTCTCCTTTTGTTATCGAATTTTTCTCTCTATCATCTCCACCTTGCTTGTGCAAAGATGACTCGAATGTTGTTTTCTTTGACGACCTTCTAAGATCATAGGATTTTAAGTAGGTCTCTATTTGAACTTTCAACGCATCCACCACGCATTCTGGCCTGATACAATAATGCCTTATTTGCTCTCATGTCTGGTATACCTTCTACGAAATACTCGATTAAACTTTCGTCAGCCAAATCGATCGGCTTTGCGATTCCCATTAACGAATACAAAAACTCATACAAGTTCTCACCCCTCTTTAACTGTCGATTGCCCAGTCTTCTATGAACTTCTGCTGATGAAACCTTTACTATAAATTCGTTTTTCAAAGCTATTTTTAGGGACTCCCAACTACAAATATCTCTTTTACTACGTATAAACGATAATGCAGCTCCCTTTAAGAATTGTTTTGCATGCACAAAAAGCTGTAACTGACTCCACTGTACGGTTAAAGCGCATTCTTCTAGCTCCCTAATCCATTGTACAACATCAATCGAACCTAAACCGCAAAACTCTGAAACGCTTCCCCATCTTTTTAGTGTGAACCATGACCTTTGCCCATCTGTGTTCGGGACTTCTCGAATTGTTCTAGCCGAGGCGAAATCTGCCTCCTGCCCGTTATTCTCAATTTCTATTAGATCGTAGTAAGCGAGTATACGCGTTTGCAGCTCTGCTTTAAGGCCTGTCTCTAGCAACGTTAGAATCTCACCTCGATCCATTTCACTCAATTACAGTTATATTGCTTAACAAGATTGGGATATTAATATATAGTTAGTATCAATCAATCAATGTAGGTCAAATTGTGTTAGGTTATGGTTTAATTCAGACGATTCTTAGAAATGTGCTCTCTGCAGCTCGCATCAATTTCGTCAATATTTTTGCGACCAGTCTGGTATCGTTGTGCAAGCAAAGTAACTCACACTCAAGACAATAATTAAACAGCTCACCCAACTATAGTCGTCCTGCTCTATGGAGCCACTCAGTATCTCTGTAGCAACTGTTTGGTTCGCTCTCTGTTGCCACTCACTCTGTTGTCGCTACTCACTCGGCTGTTTTCCACTGTTTTCCGCCTGTCTGCTT
The DNA here is from genome assembly GCF_018151085.1 of Drosophila tropicalis. Taxonomy (NCBI): domain Eukaryota; kingdom Metazoa; phylum Arthropoda; class Insecta; order Diptera; family Drosophilidae; genus Drosophila; species Drosophila tropicalis. The sequence continues at coordinate 372,684 of NW_027172360.1, read as the reverse complement.
CCACAGTGAACACTGGTTATCATCAACTTCGTGTCCGCTGTCTGCTTTCTCCGTCTGTCCGCTTCCACAGTGACCACTAATTATCATCAATTTCGTGTCCGCTGTCTGCTCTCTCCGTCTGTCTGCTTACACAGTGAACACTGGTTATCATCAACTTCGTGTCCGCTGTCTGCTCTCTCCGTCTGTCCGCTTCCACAGTGACCACTAATTATCATCAATTTCGTGTCCGCTGTCTGCTTTCTCTTTTCCTCTCGAGTCACCACCCTTCTCGAGCTGCTCTCAACTTCAGCCGCCGACACTTGCCTAAACGGCGCCAAAATTCTGGGTGACGCTCCGTCTCACCGTCCACTCGTCGCCTCTCGTACAGTCACGCCAGCTTCCACTAGTTTTTGGACTTGTAGTGGTTGCGTCTTTTGAAATTCGTTCGCCAACAACCTTGACTTTGCATATATATTACACGTTAATGCATGCAATTTTAACAATTATTTGTTATTAGAGACAAACCACCACAGTCGCTTTACTATTATTTTGTCCACGATTTTTGATAGGCATGGGTTGAGTGATATGGGACGGTAGGAGTCTAGTGAAGTTTTATCTGAATTGGGTTTTGGTATTGGAATAGTTATGCTGTTATTGTAGGCTTGGGGAATGAAGTTATTTAGTATAGCGTTCTGCAGGTCTATGATTCTTTTTATTGTTTTTTTTGTCGAGATTTTTTATCATTGTGTAGTTTATTCTGTCCAATTCAGGTGTGCTTCTCTAAATTCGATAAGGGTTATTGGCTTTTCTATTTTTAATGCTCTTTTTTTGGGGGTATAGGTGGGATTGTGTGTGTTGTTAAGTGATGTTTGTTTTGAGTTTGTGAATTTGGTTGTGAAGTTAAGATCGGACGCTGCTTCTGATAGGTGTTTGCCAAAAAGTTCTGCAATTTCTTGCTTGTTGGTGGAGTATATGTCTGTGTTAGGTTTGAGAATGCAGTGGATATGTGTTTGGGGGTTAAGCCCGCAAAAACTTCTAATATTGTTCCAAATTTTTTGGTGGTGTGTCAGGGGCTATTTGTTCTGTAAATTGTTTAGTGCAATTTGTTTTTGCTTTTGTCAGCGTTAGTCTAAAAAGAGCATTAGCTCTTTTAAATTGCAAGATGTTTTCTGTTGTAATTTCTCTTTTTAGTCTGTGCCATTTTCTTCTTTTTTCATTTTTTAGTGTTTGTAACTCCTTATTCCACCAGGAGACATTGAGATTTCGAATTACAGGGTGTGTGTGGGGAATTGTTTTGTGTGCGCTTGATATAAATATTTTGTGTATTGTGACAACTTCTTTGTTTATGTTTGTGCTTGTTGGTATCTTTGAGGAGTATTCCTCTGTTAATTTAGAGAATTGTGTCCAGTTTGCTTTGTCCAAAGTTAGGTTTGCCTGTGGTGTATTCTGTGTTTGTTGTTGTAGAGGTGAAAAGGGATATTATTATTGGGAAGTGGTGGCTTCCATAAATATCGTCTTCTGTTCGCCATGAGCTGTCAATTTTAAGTATAGGGCTGCTAAAGATTAGGTTGATGTTTGTTAGTGTGTTGTGGGTCCTGAGATGTGTTAGTGATCCGTCGTTTAGTGGGATGTAGTTTGATTGGACGATGAATTTTTCTATAAGTTTTCCCCTAGCATTGTTGGCGTTTGAGCCCCAGTTTGTATGCCAGCTGTTAAAGTCACCAGTGACTAACGTAGGTGTGAGTGAAGTTTCTAAAACGGCTTGGAGGTTATTTAAAGAAAATCTTTGATTTGTTGCAATGTATGCAGATATAACTCTAAATTTTTGTTTAGATGTGCAAATTGTGTCAAAGTCATCGTTGAGAACTATTTTTGTGTTTGTAGGGGATTAGTGGATTAGTAATGCTACGCCTCCATAGGAGGGAGCGGTGTTTTTTGTTAACAATTGGTAGTTGATAGGTATGGGTGTGTGGTGGCTATTTATTTTATGGGTTTCTTGTAAAGATATGATGTGTGTTTAGTTATTAATATTTGGAGTTCGCTGTAGTTGTTAAGATATTCGTTTATGTTCCATTGGACGATTTTAATGGTCATTTAGGTGGGTGTTGCTTTTTTTTCTGAAATAAGAAAGGTTGTTACCGTGTTTGTAGTAACTACAGTATATAAGACCGGTTTTTCTTAGTACTAAATGTTGTCGCTATCGCTATTACTTTCGTGCTTCTTCTTATTTAGGTTTTTTGTTTTTAATATGTTGTGTTTCGAGGGCTTAAGGTTAGTTGCTAGGGTGTTGCTTTTGTCAAAGGATGTCTACTCCGTCTACATGGTATCGACAGATTTACCTCAGCTAATAACTCAGGCGAGTCGATATCACCAATAAGGAGCTTGTGCATAAAAATAACACCAAGCATAAACTCATGGCCCATGCGACCGTGTGGCTGGTAAAATTTAACTTATGGTCCATAAATACGCCCAAATCATCCATATTATTTAGAAGTTCTAAAGGACTATTGTTTAGAAAATAATTGACAGTTGAGGAGAGTAACGAAAAAATATCATTACCTTACATTTGGTAGTGTAAGGATTTAATAGATTAAACTGGCATCGGGATTGAAAATTTTTAAGATCAGCTTGTAGCCGACTAAATGAATCTATATCTTTATAAGTAAGACAAAGCATACATAAGCACACGCGAATGAACAATGACTGATGGAAGATCGTTAATAAATAATGTGAAAAGGAGAGGGCGAAGATGACTACCTTGAGGTACCACAGAAGTCACAGGAATGGAATCGGAAAAAGAAGACTTAAAAAGTACCTTCTGTTTTCTATTTATTAAAAATTCTCGAACCCAAGAAAGGAAAAGAATTGGAGACCCAATGTAGTTCAGTTTAGAAAGTAAAAAAGTATGATTAACAGAATCAAAGTCTTTGCTGAAGTCAGTGTATATGACATCAGTTTGTTTAGCATTTTTGAACCCCTTGATAATTAAAGAGGTAAATTCTAAAAGGTTAGTCGTTGTAGATCTACGTTTCACAAACCCACGTTGGGATTGCGAAATAATAGAGCTGCACAATGTTGCAATTGCAAAGTTATAATTTTCTCAACAGCTTTCGAAATAGCGGACAATTTAAAGGCTTTGGACTTTTTAATGGGTTTACATAATGCGTTTGCACAGAACCTCAGTACACATCCAGGTAGACCATCTGGCCCCGGAGAATAAACAGGTTTAACTAGTTTAAATTCGCTAAGAAGAAAGCTTTCATCAATCATTGGATTAAAAATTCAATTAGACTTTTCAACTGATAAGGATACGGATTTGCTCTATACTCTGTTGAGGAAGAATTTGTTTTGAAAAAAATCGCAAACATATTGGCAATTGTCTGATCAGTGCTCGCTTTTTTATTTTGAAAAGACAAAAAAGATGGGTGCGCAGAGGTCTTACGTTTAGAATTAAACAATTTAAAAAATTGTTTAGGGTCAGAAGAAAACTAGTTAGAGGTAACTTATTTGAACCAAGTAATAATGATAGCAAGCGCAGAACAATTTTTAAATTTAATGTAGGATGAAATTTGTGTTCGGGGGAAAACAAACGGTTCGATCCTAGAAACATCGCAATAAGAATCCAATACAAAAATAACATCTAACAATTTTTCATTACAATTTAAGACAGGATTGACTTGGGATAAGGATAAGCCTAAAAGGCCATCAATAAAGTCATGAGACATAGAAGGCATCAACATGGTAGATTCATCTGTTAGTGACCATGCCAAAGCGGGTAAATTAAAATCACCTACAACTATGAGCTTGTCTTGACTAGAAACTAAAGAGGAAACAAACTGAATTGTCTCTAAATGATTTAAATAGACCACAATGTCTGACGATGGTGGAATATAGGAACAAGTAATAAACACATTAAAAGATTTAAAATTTACTTTGATAGCGGCAAACTTCATCTCCTAGGTATTAGAAAATCTAATTATTTCAGATAATAAAGCAGCATCAACAGAGAAATGCGATCAATCCACTATCTACACAGAGATTAGGAAATTTAGATTTCAGTCCTCTAACGTTCTGGTAACCCAGGCTAAGGGACGAAACTAGTTTTTTTACACACCAGCAGATGCTGATGTCGCAGAAATGGTGTTAGTTGTTGTTGTTGGCAGGCGAATCGGTTGCCGGTTTTTCTTCTTTATATTCCTAAACTATTATATGTTTCGGCCAAAAATCTTCTCGTTATAATGTTAAAGATATTGGCAGAAACACTAATTTTAAAGGACGAAATGTCCCGAGATCATTCCGAGGTGATACCAGTAATACCTCAGCCGCACTCACCACCGGGCTTTTAAACGATATCAATTGCTGAAAATTGGGAAAGACCGGTTATTTATTTCGATATTATTTAAGTATGTGAGTTCCTTATTTAGTCTTATTTTATTAACAATGTTTCTTTATAATAAGAATACATATATTTATTATTATAATAATGGCCTTAGTGATAAATTTGGGTGTGCGATGTGATCGAGGCGAAAGTACGATTGCGAGTGCGTTTGGATCGACGCTTCTGCTTTATTTTTCAATGTGTGAAAAAAAAAGCAACCAGATAGGTACGGCCGCGTGTCGTTCTATCTCGCTCACTAGGTACTACACGATTGCCATGAATATGCCCACCTGACACTTCATTTCCTACAATCGGCTGTCCTAACAAGTCATTCGACCCGAATGATATAACCAAGGTTTCATGAACTCAGCCACTGTTGAGGTCTTACAAGGTCCTTCACCGTCGCCAACCTTCTCAACGTCGTATCGACCGTGCCTATTCACCGTCATGACTTTATATGGTCCTAAGTATTTACCTCTTAACTTTAGACCTGTCCCATACTGCGTACGTTTAATCGCCACTAACTCGTTTTAATTGTATTTTCTTTCACATTTCCTGTTTTTGTCGAACGTTCTTTTCATTTCCTGCTGTATTTCATCGATATTCTTTCGAGCCTCCCCCTCTAATCTCATCATGACCACAGTCTAATTCTTCTATTAACGAATCGGTTATCAGCTTTCTCATTTTGGGATCATCAGGACTACGCATCTCTATTCCTGTCAAAATATTAAAAGTAGTCTTGTACTTCTTGGAGCAGTATTATTAACAAATTGTGGCACAAGACCTACATACTTGTACCAGTTCCCCACATTCTCTTAGCTTAACTTTGAAATCATTGGAACTATTATTTTATGCATCCTTTCAACTTGGCCGTTTATACGGGGTACAACTGTTGCCATCAGTAAATGCTGTATATCCTGTCTATTACAATATTCCTTAAACGATTTGGACGTGAATGCTGCTCCCCTGTCAGAAATTATTCTCACCGGGTTACCAAAAATTATGGCCTGCCTTTCAAGACAACTAAGTACTTCATCGACTCCTGTTCCACGAGTCGGATACAACCATACAAACTTAGAGAACCCATCAACAATAACAAGTATATGATTGTTGTGACCTCCAACGGGCCAACTTGATCAATGTGATATGTCATCAATGGTTGATCTTCTTTGCTTATTGGCATCAAATATCCTTCCTTTTTACCGGTTTTGGCATTAACAATAAGACATTCCATACAACACTCAACAACACGGGCTACCTTTTCTTTTAATTTTGGAATACAATACGATTTTTCTACGATATCCTGAGTCTTTCTAGCTCCAAAATGTCCTTGTTTGTGTGCAATCTGTATTATTTCCTTTTCCATCTGCAAGGGAACGACAATAAGTTATCGATTGGGGTCCTTTAACAATAGTTCATTTTCAATGTAAAAATCTTCATATCCCGTCTGCTGAACTAAGCTCTGATCAATTTAGTCCAATCATCTGACAACTGTGCTTCCCTTCATGGGTTATGGTGTCAGTTAGCAGAAAACAAGATAAACGGCTCAAGGCATCCACATGCCGCATCTTTGAACCTGAACGATGTTCAAACTGATAATCGAAATCTTGTAGGTACATTGCCCAACGTGCTACACGCAACGGAACCTCTTTCTTTTTTATTGTCATCGTGAACGCATTACAATCTGTGATAATCTTAAGTCTCAATCCTAACACATAAATACGCCGCTTTATTAATGCTCCAATAACCGGTAAAACCTTCAGTTCATATGAATCATACTTCTCTTCGCAAGGTTTAGTTTTCCGACTCGTGTACTGTACCGGATGAAATAAACCATCTTCTGAATCTTTCTGTAAAAGCGCAGCTCCGAAACCGTGTTTCGAGGCATCAGTGTGAATCTCAGTCTCTAGCTTAGGATTGTGTAACATTAAAACGGGACCTTTGATCAATGCTAACTTCAATTGCTCAAACTCTACCATTTGCAATTCTTTAAACTCAAACTTGTTGTCTTTTCGCAAAATGTCAGTCAAGGGCTTAGCTGTTACTGCATATCCTCCGATAAATTTACGGAAATACGATGTTAACCATAAAAATCGTTGAACTGACTTCTTATCATGTGGGATCGGGAATCTTGAAACGGCATCAGTCTTCTCCTTACTTGGATTAATACTTCCATTTTCAACTATATAGCCCAAAAAATTTACTTTACTCTGCAGTATCTGACATTTCTCCCAGTTTATTCTCAACCCATTTTTCGAAGCTATCTTCAACACCCTTTTAAGTTTAATTAGACCACCATTCACGCTAACACTTGGTATAATTATATCGTCCATATACACCACTGCATCTCCATTCTTCACTGATTCTCTCATTACTGCCATTATAAGTCCTGTAAAAACTGCTGGAGAGTTGGAAATTCCGAATGGTACATATAGGAATTCATACTGACTATTCTGAGTTACGAATGCTGTGTACTTCTGAGATTTTTCCTCAACAGGAACATGGAAAACCCCGTTTGTTAGATCTAGAGTAGTGTAAACTAACGCACTTTGAAGTTTTTCTAATACGGTATCCATCTGTGACATAGGAAAATTAGGAACGATATGAAACTCGACTTTCATCTCAATGCTATCTATCTTGACAATTATGCTAAAACTACCAATGGTCATCACATGACTTCCACCAATGCCTGTAAAGCTCTTCGAATATCCTATTAATGACTTAATTCCAAGTTCGACAAACACGCTTTTACGTATGAGACTAAAATTTGCTCCTGTATCAATTAGACCGTTGAAGTTAATCGATTTATAAGTTACTTCTTTCAACTCCAAACCCGAATCAGTAAATTTACCTTATTCTTTAATTAATTTATCATCTACAACATTGGTGCTTTCAACTTTGGTGGTATCTTTTCCCTTACATTCACATGAGCGATGGCCTGTTTTGCCACATTTAAAACAAGTAAACGTTTTCTTGTTACAGTCTCTCATCATGTGTGAAGGATCACCATACTTAAAACACTTGCGTTCTCCTTTTGTTATCGATCTTTTCTCTCTATCATCTGAATGAAAAGATGATTCGAAAGTTGCTTGCTTTGACGACTTTCTAGGATCATAGGATTTTAAGTAGGTCTCTATTTGAACTTTTAACGCATCCACTATTCTCGCCTGATACAATAATGCCTTATTTGCTCTCATGTCTGGTGTATCTTCTACGAATTACTCGATTAAACTTTCGTCATCCAAATTGATTGGCTTTGCAATTTTCAATAACGAATACAAAAATTCGTACAAATTCAAAGCTACTTTTAGGGACTCCCAACTACAAATATCTCTCTTACTACGTATAAACGACAATGCAGCTCCTTTTAACAGTTGTTTTGCATACACAAAAAGCTGTCACTGACTCCACTGTACGGTTAAAGCGCATTCTTCTAGCTCACTAGTCCATTGTACAACATCAATCGAACCTAAACCGCATAACTCTGCAACGCTTCCCTCCACATCTTTTAGTGTGAGCCATGACCTTTGCCCATCTGTGTTAGGGACTTCTCGAATTGTTTTAGCCTAGGCGAAATCTGCCTCCTGCCCCTGTCATTCTCAATTTCTATTAGTGAGCGAGTAGACACGTTTGCAGCTCTGCTGTAAGGCAACTCCTCAATACGCAAATTTAGAATCTCACTCCGATCCATTTCATACAATTACAGTTATATTGCTTAACAAGATTGGGATATTAATATATAGTTAGTATCAATCAATCAATGTAGGTCAAATTGTATTAGGTTATGGTTTAATTCAGACGATTCTTAGAAATGTGCTCTCTGCTGCTCGCATCAATTTCGTCAATATTTTTGCGACCAGTCTGGTATCGTTGTGCAAGCAAAGTAACTCACACTCAAGACAATAATTAAACAGCTCACCCAACTATAGTCGTCCTGCTCTATGGAGCCACTCAATATCTCTGTAGCAACTGTTCGGTTCGCTCTCTGTTGCCACTCACTCTGTTGTCGCTACTCACTCGGCTGTTTTCCACTCGTTCTCGTGATCTCTCTTTGTCTGCTTCCACACTAATTGTCTCAACTTCGTGTCTGCTGCCTTCTCGTTTGGTCTTGTCGGCGACGTCTGCTTTTGTAACGGTTTTTGTTGTCCGCTTTCTGTTTTCCTTTGGTTTTCCGTTTCCACAGTGAACACTAGTTATCACCAACTTCGTGCTCTCTGTCTGCTCTCTCCGTCTGATTGCTTCCACAGTGAACACTGGTTATCATCAACTTTGTGCCCTCTGTCTGCTCTCACAGTAAACACTGGTTATCATCAACTTCGTGTCTGCTGTCTGCTCTCTCCGTCTGTCTGCTTCCACAGTGAACACTAATTATCATCAACTTCGTGTCCGCTGTCTGCTCGCTTTTTCTCTCGAGTCGCCACCTGCAATTTTAACAATTTTCTGTTCACTTGCGAACTTCACACACACACACGATTTTCACTAATTGTCTGTGGAATTGGATTTGTCCAGGTTATTTATCTCGATATTATTGAAGGATGTGTTTTCCTTATTTAGTCTTATTTTATTTACAATGTTTCTTTGTGATAAGAATACATATATTTATTATTATAATAATGGCCTTAGTGATAAATTTGGGTGTGCGCAGCAATTTTTTTTTCAGTTAATTGTTTATTCAAGGATAAAATTCAACTAACTCTATTAGCAGTCGCCAGCTCTCTCTATTACTTCCTCTCCGATTTTACTTTCGCCTACACCATCTTCTTGTCCCTCTTTATGCTCTTCTTTTCAGATTGAAGTACCCATTACAAGCCCTGGTGTACCTCAATCTATCCCTCACGGGAACTCTGATCAATCACAGGATCATGCCGGCTCTCAATCACTTGCGGATCCCAATGCTCCTCCGCCTCCACTAACTGTAGTGCCTCATCGCAAACAATTATTTATTTCTAGGCTTGCTCCAGATACTTCTGAGTCGTCTGTGGCAGCTTACATTGGTAATATTTGCCCTGCTAAGGTTTTAATTCAAAAGTTTAAGTTTTCTAGGCCTCGCGAAATCTCCTCTTTTAAAATTACAGTACCAAATGAGTACTTCTCAGCTATGGTTGACCCTAATTTTTGGCCAGAGGGCCTAGTTGTACACGAGTTTGCGCCCAATAAGCGCTCTCGTCCGTTGCCTGTCCACCTTCCTACTTTATCTTCTGCGTCAAAAAACTAATAACGTCTAGTCTTTGCATTCATTATCAAAATGTAAGAGGACTTCTTACCAAGCTGTCGAACCTTTTCTGTGATAGCCAAACCTTTTCGGCTGACATATTAGCTTTCTCTGTAACTTGGCTTAACTCCTCTGTTTTAGATAATGAAATTCTTTCTAATAATTTTATTTCTTATAGGCTTGATCGTGTTGGTCGTCGTGGCGGTGGAGTACTCATTGCTGTAAACTCGAATCTGTCTTCAAGTGTGGTGCCGATTGAGTTTATTTGCGTCGAAGTTACATGTTCTAACTTTAGCCTATATATCTCTTGTTCATATATTCCTCCAGCTTCTGATATCATGATCTACGTGCACCATGCTGATGCTTTACGAACTATTTTTGGTCGTCTTAAAGATCGTGATGTTCTTATAGTTTTAGGTGATTTTAACTTGCCTAATATTTCTTGGCTTGTTGATGATAATCTATCTTTCTTAATTCCTTCATCTCAACATGTTTTTCTTGATAGCATACTTGAATGTCCACTATATCAGTTGAATTCTTTCCTTAACTGTTCTAAAAGAATCCTTGATCTTGTTTTTGTCTCTGATCCCACTGTTAGTGCTGTATCGCAAACACAGCCACTAGTGAAACCTGAAGATCCTTATCATCCTACCATTGAAGTTACTATTTCTTACAATTCCGTTACTAATTTATTTAAAAACATTTCAAATTCTCGTCGTAGATGTTTTCGTAAAACAAATTTCAATCTTCTTAACAGCCTTATTTTCTCTTTTGATTGGTCGTTTCCATTTGAGTGCTGCGATATAGATTGTGCAGTGAAGTTTTTCTATTCTGCTCTTAATTCTCTAATTGATAAATGCGTTCCTTATATGAATGTCTCTACCGTCTCCAGCTCGCCAGTCTGGTTCACTCGTAGGCTCTCTAATCTTCGCAACATTAAATCGAGATATTTTAAAAGATTTAAAAAAACTGGTTCGCGACTTGACTATGCAAATTATTGTATAGCTAAATGTCAATTTTGTCTTTTAAATACTCAATGCTACAACAATTATCTCGTTCGCTGTAAGGCTGAATTTTATAATAACCCCAAAAGATTTTACAACTTTGTCAATTCCAAAAGACGCTCTAATGTCCTACCTTCCACCTTCAGACTTAACGATCAGTCTGCTAATAATGATTTAGATATTGCAGATCTGTTTGCTAAATTTTTTCAGTCGACATATTCTACTACTGTTTCGGATCCCACACCCTATCCCTTTTCAATCCCACATTTAAATTGTATGTTTTTTCCCCAGTATTACTGAAGACTGTATTCTCTCTAGCTTGTCATCTATGAAGTCTTCCTTCGTTCCCGGGCCTGATGATATACCTAGTTGCATCCTTAAAATGTCTTCGATTTCCCTATCTAAGCCTTTAGCTCGGTTATTCTTTATATCGAGTGAGACTTGTAGATTTCCTGATATTTGGAAGGAGTCATTTATTATTCCGCTTTTTAAAAAGGGTTGCAAATCGGATGTTTCCAACTACCGTGGCATTGCCAAACTTTCGGCAATACCTAAACTGTTTGAGAAAATTATTACGTCTTCCCTTCAACATCTATCCAGATCCACTATTTCTCCTTGCCAGCATGGTTTCATGAAAGGTCGTTCGTCGCTTACCAACCTTTTAGAATTGACTACCCTAGTACACCATGGCTTCCGTAAAAAGTGTCAAACTGATGTTATTTATACTGACTTCAGTAAGGCTTTTGATACGGTTGATCATTCTTTGCTTCTCGCGAAACTTAACATCATGGGTTTTTCACCAAAATTATTGGGTTGGTTAAAGTCGTATCTTATTGGCAGAACCCAAAAGGTGTCTTTTCGTTCCTCGATATCTAAAACTGTTCGAGTTACGTCAGGTGTACCCCAAGGCAGTCATCTGGGCCCACTATTATTTACATTGTTTATAAATGATTTGCCTTTGGCCTTGGCTCATTCACGCGTGCTCATGTTTGCGGATGACGTCAAGATTTGTTATTCCTATAATGATCCTTCTTTCCAACAGTACTTGCAATCAGATCTCGATGCGTTCTGTGATTGGTGCCACGTTAATAAATTACACCTTAATGCCTCTAAGTGTTCTTTTATGACTTTCAGTCGTTTGTCTCCGCTCCTAGCTCATTACTCTATTAAGTCTGTTCTGTTAGATTGTGTTCCATCATTCAAAGACTTAGGCGTTATGTTTGACCCTAAACTTTCATTTAATGTTCATATTTCTTCAATTGTCAACAGAGCTAGCAGCCTTCTCGGCTTCATTAAACGTTGGGCCAAAGAATTTGATGATCCCTATGTAACAAAGCTTTTATACACTTCGTTAGTTCGCCCTACTCTAGAATATTGCTCGCCAGTGTGGAATCCGCAATATGATGTTCACCAGCGTAGTATTGAATCGGTACAGAAGCAATTCCTTAAGTTTGCGCTACGCGGTCTAAATTGGGACCCGGGTCTTCGCCTACCTTCTTATTCTGACAGACTTCTTCTTATTAATCTTCCTTCACTTTATAACCGTAGGCTTGTTTTTGGCATTCTCTTTCTCCATAAACTAGTCAACGGCGAAGTCATTTCTACGAATTTACTAGATACGCTGTATTTTTGTGTTCCCTCACGTCGGACCAGAAACTTTTTTCCTATTCACCTTAGTAGATGTCTGACTAACTACTCTCTTCACGAACCTCTTCGTGTTCTTTGCCAATCTTTTAACAACCTTTCTCACCTTATCTCTCCTCATCTTTCTGTCACTTCTCTTCGCGCTATACTTTTTAATCATCTACAGCGAAACCAATGAAAATATTCTGGACTTGGGTTGGCTGCAACTCATCCCTGGCCACATTGGCTGTGAATCGGGGCATAGCTGGCACCTTGTGCAAATAAAACACCTCCACCGGGCTGGGGATGTTTAGTTGTATATAAAGCTAAGCTACCTTCTTCATTTAATTACTATCTGTCTTTAGCTTAAGCTTTTTCGTCGACTGCTGTGTTAGTTGACGTAAATAAATAAATAAATAAATAAATAAATAAAATAAATAAATAACTAAGAGGGGGAAACAAAACCCCGCTTGGAGCGAACTGTGGGGCGTTATTTTCGTGGGGGAGAGCGATGGGCATCATCGGGAGAGCGGCGCGAGGTGAAAGCTCCCGCATCCCTTAACCCTTGTGTTGCCCGTTGGACATAAACAAGTATTATGTTGAAGTAGGCTATTATAAATAAAATCACTGAGAGTGGCGAGTCCTGGGGGATGCCGTTGTGGATTGGATGGAAGGGGGAGAGGTTGGTGTTTATTCGTACTGTAATTTTTCGGTCAAGTATTGAGTGTACTCCAATTCTGTCAAAAGCTTTTTCAAAGTCTAGGGAAATCTTGTTAGTAGATGGTCCATCAGCAGTAAACTGTCTATAGCAGATTTCCCCTTCTTGAAACCAATTGTGGATTAATTTGAGGTTAGAAACAAACCAACACAGTCACTTTGCTATTATTTTGTCTAGGGTCTTTGATAGGCCCGAGTTCAGTGATATTGGTCGGTATAAGTTTAGTGTGGTTTTGTCTGTGTTGCGTTTTGAGATTGGGACTATTATACTATTCTTGTAGATTCTGGGGATATAATTGTTTAGTATAGAGTTTTGGAGGTTGATTATTCGACATTTTGTATTCCTGTCCAAATTTTTGATCATGGCGTAGTTTAATCTGTCGAGTCCAGGTGTTTTTCCTTTTAACGTGTTTAGAGCTGACATAAATTCGACTAGGGGTAAATCTTTTTCTATTTCTGTAGCTCTCTTTCTGGGGACATATGTGTGATTGAATGGGTTGTTCAGTGATGCTTGTTTTGTGTTTATAAATGTCGTAGAGAAATTGTGGTAAGATGACATGTCTGAGAAGTTTTTGCAGAAGAGCTCTGCTGTTTCTGCTTTCTTGGTGGAATTTTGGTTTGCTACTGGGTTTAGGATGCAATGAATGGGTTTTGGGATTTAGGCCGCAGAAGCGTCTGATGTTACTCCAAATTATTTTTGGAAGTGTGTGTCCGGTGCTATTTGTGTGAATTTTTGTAGACTATGCTTGTTGCCGCCGAAATCCACTGACTGCCCAGCAGACCCGACGCAGCCACCAATGGGTTAACGCATATAACTCATTCTCTTTCATTTTCATACTTATACTTACACTTATACTTGTTACTAAGCGGCGGACAGACAGTTTGGTTACAACCGCGAGTAAGGGCGATTAATTTATAGCGGCTCAACTACCGACTCGCTCGCTCACCATACACACACCCACTTTGCCTACCATTAGCATAAGAAAACACGTGGAAGAAATAAATGAAGTATCACGTGAAAAGTGAAGTGTTTCTTGTGGGCCCGCTAAAACATCGAACCTTAGCGCCAAACTCAACAACATGTCAACATGTTGTGCATTAAGAGGTGTTGGAGGTTGAGCTGTTTTTTGTTATTAAGGTGTAGTTGATTGGTATGGGGATGCAGTTGGTATGCATTTAATGTGTTTCTTATAGAGATAAAATATGGGGTTTTATTTATGTTTAAGGAGAGAAATGTAAGGGTATTGTGAGTATATTATTATGGTGGGCCATTCTTATTCTAAGTGTTAAAAACTGTCGTTGTCTTTATGTTTTGCTTTTTTTATAAGTTTTTGTATTTGGTAGATTGGGTTTTGTGGGCTTGAGATTTGTTGAAAGGGTGTTGTTTTTATTCTTAATATTAAGACGTCAGTTTTCTGGCTTACTAAATTTTGGGACTTAGCTAGGAAGTCTACGTCCATATTCATGTCTTCTTTGCTGTGGTGTTGGTGCGATGTACTTGGGTGTTCTAATAATTGTTCGTGGTAAGATGTGGGCAAAGACGAGGTGTTCGTTCGCTGGTCAGATTATGGTTTTGTGGTATAGGTCGGGGTCGATGTTGTTGTAGCCTTATTTGTGAGCATCATGATTTGTTGCAGCCTTTGTTAATGTTGATGCGTAGCTGTTGCTAAATTGTAGGTTGTGACGAGAGTAGTAAATTGATACGGCTGCTTTGTGGTCAACTTTTTGTTGTCTTTTTTGTTAATTACAATATACCTTGGGTTGTTTAGGTCTTGATATTTGTTGTAGAGTGGTGTTGTTGTTATGCTTATGTTAGATGGTTTCATCATTGTTGTTGTTTTACGGGCCCAAGACCGTTTGTTATACCCTTGCAAAGAGGGTATATTAATTTTGGTCAGAAGTGTGCAACGCATAGAACGAAGCATCTTCCACCATAAATGGCCATGTCCGTCTGTCTGTCCGACCGTCCGTCTGGATCAACGTAAACTCCTCCTAGACTGTAAGAGCTACAGAGCTGCATTTTTGCCGAATATGTCGGATTCAGCCGGTTTTCGACCTTTCGTTCCTATAGGAGCTATATGATATAGTCACCCGATCTTGATCAAATTTGTCTCAGTCATATATAAATATAATAAACTCTTTAATATTAAGTTTAACGACAATAGCTCAGAAAATAACGAAGTTATTGAGAACTCTGGCGTTTGTATGGGAGCCATATGATATAGTAGTCCGATCCGGCTGAATCGAGATATACAACCCCTGCAGTATATACAAGCCTACGTGCAAAAATTCAACTCTGTAGTTCTTACAGTCTAAGAGGAGTTTGGGTTGATCCAGACGGACGGTCGGCCGGACAGACGGACATGGCCATTTATGGTCGGAGATGCTTCGTTCTATGCGTTGCACACTTCTGACCTGCAAGAGTACAGAAGAAACATGCAAAAACTGCTCACAAATGATAGACACTGTTGAAAACGAAACTTGCACCAACGAAAAGTGTTGCCTAAATTGCAAAAACAACTCCGAATTTGACACTAAGCACAGGCCACTGGACCGCAAATGCTTAACATTCATAAAACAACAAGAACTGGTAGCAATCAAAACTACAGAAAAAGTTGACCACAAAACAGCCGTATCAATTTACTACTCTCGTCACAACCCACAACTTAGCAACAGCTACGTATCAACATTAACCAAAGTTGCAACAAATCATGATGCTCACCCATCAACATCAAAAACAAATACAGCTACAACAACATCGACCCCGACCTATACCACAAAACCATCATCTGCCCAGCGAACGAACATCTCGTCTTTGCCCACATTTTATTATTAGAACGAAACTCCTCCAAAACTGTATACTAAACAATTACATCCCCGAATCTACAAGAATAGTATAATAGTCCCAATCTCAAAACGCAACACAGACAAAAACCACACTAAACTCATACCGACCAATATCACTGAACTCGGGCCTATCAAAGACCCTAGACAAAATAATAGCAAAGTGACTGTGGTGGTTTGTTTCTAACGACAAATTAATCCACAACTGGTTTCAAGAAGGGGAAAGTCTGCTATAGACAGTTTACTGCTGATGGACCATCTACTAACAAGATCCATCTCCAGAAAAAAACATGCGTCCATAAAATCCCTAGACTTTGGAAAAGCTTTTGACAGGATCGGAGTACACTCAATACTCAATGCCCAACGGGCAACACAAGGGTTAAGGGAGGCGGGAGCTTTCACTGGGGGGCTCAACCAGGATTTCTGGCCCAAGACAATTAGTGAAAATCGTGTGTGTGTGTGAAGTTCGCAAGTGAACAGAAAATTGTTAAAATTGCATGCATTAACGTGTAATACATATACAAAATCAAGGTTGTTGGCATACGATTTTCACAAGAAGCAACCACTACAAGTTCAACAAACTAGTGGAAGTTGGCGTGACTGTACGAGAGGCGACGAGTGGACGGTGAGCGGTCGGACGACGCAAGAAGAGCGTCACCCAGAATTTCGGCGCCGTTTAGGCAAAAAGTCGGCGGCTGAAGTTGAGAGCAGCGGTGGTGACTCAAAAGAAAAAGAGAGAGCAGACAGCGGACACGATGTAGATGATAACTAGTGTTCACTGTGGAAGCGGACAGACGGAGAGAGCAGAGAGCGGACAGGTCATGGTTCACATTAAAAGATGTGGAGGGAAGCTGTTGTGAAGAAATGCCAAAAGCTGTTAGAGTTTGAATTGAAATGTAATTTGATAGTGATAGACTACACATAATTTAGCTTTAAGAACATATGATTGTTAGTGTTGTAAGACACAGTTTTGGAAGACACTAGAAGGGCTAGTGTAGAAAGCGATCACTTGATATCGAGCCGTGGAGAGAAAAGCGTGAGTAAAATGCGCTATTAGTTTTAAGTTGATTTATTTTGTAATATTTCTTAGGCAATAAAACTCACTCACTCTCTACTCATCAACTCCTCAACAATTTGGATGAAATTGGTACCAGGGGCGCTTGGAGAGGGTCGGGAGTTATTGTATGCGAAGGGGTCCACGGCGGCGTATGTCGAGTCAACCATTTTTATTTCGCGGTCCAGTTTTTTCGTGATCCAATCCACCTTTGGACATAGGCGAAGATGCTTCTGAGGAGGCTTGGATTGATGAATTAAAAGTTTATGAGAAGCACAAGGTAAGTGCCTATTAGAATGTTGATTTGGAGGGATTTTCTGTCGGATGGTGGTAACTAGAAAAATGGCGCTTTCGCTGAAAAGCTCGAGCACTATGGCAGACATGATGAAACAAAAGCAAAATTACAGTTAGAGGCGACACATACAAACGTCATCCAAATGCAGGCATTTCAAGCGGAAATGGTCAGGATGAATGAACTACAATTCAGGCTGGAATTGACAGAACGGGCTTACTGGTTGTTAGGGCATTTGAACGTCAGCAAGCTAGAGCGGCATCCCGTGGGGATGAGGTAGGAACTTTTGTATGCCAACAGGAAGTACAGCGGCCAGCAACGACAGCGAGTTGATGGCACGAGCATAACCGCCTAGAAAGTTGTATGATCTTCCGTCTTTCGATGGTACACCGGAATCATGGCCAATGTTCAAGGAGGCATTTGATATGACAGCAGTGGAATACGGTTATAATGACCGACAGAATTTATTGCGCCTACAAAAGGCGATTGTAGGCCGGGCTAGGGAAGTAGTTGAATGTCTACTTATCCACAGTCAGAATGTGCCTGACGTGATGGAAACTTTAAAGGATCGATTCGGAAGACCTGAACAACTGGTAAAGAGTCAAATTAATAATGTGAGATCATTTCCAAACATTTCAGAAGATAAACTAGAAAACTTCGTTGAGTTTGCTACGAAGGTGAGGAACTTGTCAGCTTTTTTGGATGCGGCCAATGCAGGTCATCACATGTCAAATCCAACACAAATGGACATTCTTATTGGGAAGCTACCGGTGCACCAAAGGCTCAGCTGGTTAAACTATGTTATATAGTTAAATCGCGAAGCGACAATCAAAGACTTGAGCGAATGGTTACAGACAATGGCGAAAGTTGTAAATGGGGCCTGTCTTAGTACTTTGGAATCAACGTCCAAAATAAAGAAGGAAAGAACGAGAATGTTTCATGCAGATCAGAGACTTCAAACATCTGATTATATGGAAGCAAGATGCATTATGTGTAACGGAAGTCACTGGCTGAGGAAGTGCAATGGGTTCGCAAACTTGAATCCCGATGAGAAATGGCACGTTGTACGGAAAAAGGGCTTATGTTTTCATTGCTTGCATGAAGGCCATCGCAGCGACAAGTGCAAAGTTCAAGTTAAATGCGAAGTGCCAAACTGCAACAGACGCCACAATACATTGCTGCATATGGAGAAAGAACCGATTGTCGTAGTAAAACCCAGCAGTTCCAAAGAGTTTTCTGGCACTGCAACAGAGAGCAAAGACTCAACGCTTCTCTTCAAGATACTACCGGTACGGCTACATGCCAAGGGTCACACAGTGGAATGTTTTGCTTCCCTTGACGAAGGGTCTGCAGTTTCTCTGATGAGAGCTTGGCTGCTGCACTCCACTTAAAGGGCCCAAAGGAAGATCTGACATTACAATGGTTTGGCAATAAGCAGGTAACCGAAAGCACAAGACGATTCGATATGGGCATATCGGGAACAAATGGCTACACAATTTATGATCTAAAGGGCGTTCGAACAGTCAAAAACATAAAGTTGCCCAAACAAACAATACATAGAAATGCCTTGTATTTTAAAAATCGACATCTCCAGAACATACCATTGCGTATAGTCGTATAGCAATGTAGAACCTGTAGTTGTTGATTGATAATGTGGACCTAGGCATACCCAGAAAGGTGAAGTCGTCTGGCTGGAATGGACCAGCTGTGGTAAAGACTAACCTAGGTTGGGTGGTAAGGTCGATAACCATCCTAATGTTGGTCCAAAAGGAATTTACATCATAAACGATCGCTCTGATATAGAGGAACTCGTTCGGAATTATATAGATGGGTCATTGTACAGTCAGAAGGTAGTTGGTATGCATTGGTATACGGCAGAGGATAAATTTGGGTTCATACTTTCGTTTAATAAAATCGATAAATCTCTGTTCTCTGATAAAAGAATTCCAACAAATCGAGAAGTACTACGGATCGTTATGTCAATCTTCGATCCCTTCGGAATATTAGTCGAGCACTCGTTAATGGCAAAACTCCTTCTTCAGTCTATTTGGAGGAAAAAGATAGAATGGGATCAATCCATACATCAAGAAGAGTACATCGAATGGAAAAGATGGCTTCGTTTTGTTAATGAAATAGCTATAATAAGGGTTCCAAGATGGTATGGCACAACTTTTAGTAATGAGTGCGTAGAGTTTCACATATTTGCAGATGCGAGTGAGATGGCGTATGCAGCAGTGGGCTATTGGCGAGTTGAAGATACTGAAGGATGGAAACTGTCTTTTATAATGGGAAAGACAAAATGCGCACAGGTAAAACTGTCTACTGTGCCAAGACTGGAGTTGCAGGCTGCGGTTATGGCGACTAGGCTCAGAAACTCGATATTAGAAGGACATGATATTCAACCAAAACGAGTTTGTATGTGGTCGGACTCATCAACTGTTCTAGCATGGATCCGTTCGGATCAGAGAAAGTACAAGCCATATGTCTCCCATCAAGTGAACGAAAGCTCTCGCGTCGAAGAATGGAAATGGGTTGCCGGCAAGGACAATCCAGCGGATTTTGGGACGAAGATTAAGAGAGACAGCAGACAGTCACTATGGTTAACCGGGCCAGATTTTCTATTGGATGATCTTGAGGAATCACCACAGCAGAGCAAAGGTAGTTTCAGTACTGACATGGAGCTGCGCCCAAAATACTGTATGGTCACCACGAAGCAGGAGGATGAACTCTTTGGGAGATTCTCATCGTACACGAGACTCGTAAGGGTTATGGCTTGGGTTACGGGCTACAATTTAAAATAAAAGAAGTTCGTGAAAATTACCTGACATGCTCAGAGATAGATTATGCTGAAGTAGTTCTGTTCAGAAGTGTACAAAAAGGTTCTTATCCAGATGAGTATAGTGAGCTCGCCAGGGATAAACTCATTGATAAGGGAAGTAGTCTTCTGAAACTAACACCGGAGATAGATAATGATGGCTTGTTACGTGTAAGCGGACGGATAGGTAAAGCATGTGCCGATGATATGGACACTAGACGCCCAAATTTTCTGCCACAGGGGAGCCAGTGGCTTTTTAACTGCCCATTGAATCCACATGCAGGCGGATGTTGGGAACGTTTAGTTCGAAGTGTATAACGAGCTATGGGACACGCGCTACTACAAGAAAATTTAAAGGAGGATACAATCTACAGCTTGATGTGCGAAACTGAAAATATTGTTAATTCACGGCCTTTGACGCATATTGCTTCAGATAGTCCGACCGGAGATCCTTTAACTCCAAATCACTTTCTTTAATTACAGCCAACTCCACTCAACAACTTCCGCAAGAAGAGGATTATCACCCTACCATGAAGGATTTACGGATTTAGCAACAGATGACTCATTCGTTTTGGCGCAAGTGGGTAAACGAATACCTGACCGATTTGTGTCGCTGCACCAAGTGGTATCATTCGGTACAGCCGCTAGCTCTGGAAGATATCGTCCTTATTTGCGAAAGCGCACAGCATCGAGTAAACTGGCAGAAGGGCAGAATCATCGACGTGACCACCGGACGAGATGGCCAAGTACGATCTGCGAAAGTGAAGACCAGCACTGGAGAGTTTCGTCGACCGGCATGCATGTTAGCCAAACTGGATTTCTGTGAATCTAAGATGGACTAGATTGTGAAGAAATGCCAAAATCTTTTAGAGTTTGAATTGAAATGTAATTTAATAGTGTTAGACTACACATAATTTAGCTATAAGAACATATGATTGTTAGTGTTGTAAGACACAGTTTTGGAAGACACTAGAAGGGCTAGTGTAGAAAGCGGTCACTTGATATCGAGCCGTGGAGAGAAAAGCGTGAGTAAAATGCGCTATTAGTTTTAAGTTGATTTATTTTGTAATATTTCTTAGACAATAAAACTCACTCAGTCTCTACTCATCAACTTCTCAACAATTTGGATGAAATTGGTACCAGGGGCGCTTGGAGAGGGTTAGGAGTTATTATATGCGAAGGGGTCCACGGCGGCGGAAGCGTTTCAGAGTTTTGCGGTTTAGGTTCGATTGATCGACAGTTAAAGAGAGGTGAGAATTTGTACGAATTTTTGTATTCGTTAATGGAAATCGCAAAGCCAATCGATTCGGATGACGAAAGTTTAATCGAGTATTTCTTAGAAGGTATACCAGACATGAGAGCAAATAAGGCATTACTGTATCAGGCGAGAACACTGGATGCGTTGAAAGTTCAAATAGAGACCTACTTGAAATCCTATGATCCTAGAAAGTCGTCAAAGAAAGCAACTTTCGAAGCAAGGTAAAGATGATATAGAGAAAAGATCGATAACAAAAGGAGAACGCAAGTGTTTTAAGTGTGGTGATCCTTTACACATGATAAGAGACTGTAACATTTTTTTGTTACAGTCTTACTTGTCGAACTTGGAATTAAGTCATTAATAGGATATTCGAAGAGCCTTACAGGCATTGGTGGAAGTCATGTGATGACCATTGGTAGTTTTAGCATAATTGTCAAGATAGATAGCATTGAGATGAAAGTCGAGTTTCATATCGTTCCTGGTGAAGACATAGTATATGAGGCAATTTTGGGTAGAACCATATTAGATCACGTCGATTTGGTTGTTACAAAGAAAGTTACAAAGTTTGTGAGCATCAACAGAAAAGAATCACTGTGTAACTCGAATAAATCTTGTGCTGAGTTGTTTAAGGAATTTGAAAGTATGTGTATGCACAGTGCAGAACAGAATAAAGTGGAAATCAAGAGTGACTTGTCACGTATCAGTGCAGAAATCGCTAGTGAAGTCAAGAAGTTGATTAAAAATTATAAACCTAGTAGAAATACAAACACTCCTATAGAAATGAAGATTGTACTAACGGATGGATTGGAGGAGAAGATAATAAGGCCAACAAAGAAGAATGGGAAAAAAGCGTCTGTGATGCGATTACAGAAAGTTAAATGAGAAAGTGGTCCGAGATAATTTTCCTATGCCACAGATGGACACTGTATTAGAAAAACTTCAAAGTGCGTTGGTTTACACTACTTTAGATCTAACAAACGGGTTTTTCCATGTTCCTGTTGAGGAAAAATCTCAGAAGTACACAGCATTCGTAACTCAGAATGGTCAGTATGAATTCCTATATGTACCATTCGGAATTTCCAACTCTCCAGCAGTTTTTACAGGACTTATAATGGCAGTAATGAGAGAATCAGTGAAGAATGGAGATGCAGTGGTGTATATGGACGATATAATTATACCAAGTGTTAGCGTGAATGATGGTCTAATTAAACTTAAAAGGGTGTTGAAGATAGCTTCGAAAAATGGGTTGAGAATAAACTGGGAGAAATGTCAGATACTGCAGAGTAAAGTAAATTTTTTGGGCTATATAGTTGAAAATGGAAGTATTAAGCCAAGTAAGGAGAAGACTGATGCCGTTTCAAGATTTCCGATCCCACATGATAAGAAGTCAGTTCAACGATTTTTAGGGTTAACATCGTATTTCCGCAAATTTATCGGAGGATATGCAGTAACAGCTAAGCCCTTGACTGACATTTTGCGAAAAGACAACAAGTTTGAGTTTAAAGAATTGCAAATGGTAGAGTTTGAGCAATTGAAGTTAGCATTGATCAAAGGTCCCGTTTTAATGTTACACAATCCTAAGCTAGAGACTGAGATTCACACTGATGCCTCGAAACACGGTTTCGGAGCTGCGCTTTTACAGAAAGATTCAGAAGATGGTTTATTTCATCCGGTACAGTACACGAGTCGGAAAACTAAACCTTGCGAAGAGAAGTATGATTCATATGAACTTGAGGTCTTAGCAGTTATTGGAGCATTAATGAAGTGGCGTATATATGTGTTAGGATTGAGATTTAAGATTGTCACAGATTGTAATGCGTTCACGATGACAATGAAAAAGAAAGAGGTTCCGTTGCGTGTAGCACGTTGGGCAATGTACCTACTATATTTCGATTATCAGATCGAACATCGTTCAGGTTCAAAGATGCGGCATGTGGATGCCTTGAGCCGTTTATCTTGTTTTCTGCTAACTGACACTATAACCCATAAATTAAGGGAAGCACAGTTGTCAGATGATTGGACTTAATTGTTTAGGAGCTTAGTTCAAGAGAAAGGATATGAAGATTTTTACATTGAAAACGAAATATTCTTAAAGGACCCCAATCGAGAACTTATTGTCGTTCCCTCGCAGATGGAAAAGGAAATAATACAGGTTGCACACAAACAAGGACATTTTGGAGCTAGAAAGACTCAGGATATCGTAGAAAAATCGTATTGTATTCCAAAATTAAAAGAAAAGGTAGCCCGTGTTGTTGAGTGTTGTATGGAATGTCTTATTGTTAATGCCCGTTGGAGGTCACAACAATCATATACTTGTTATTGTTGATGGGTTCTCTAAGTTTGTATGGTTGTATCCGACTCGTGGAACAGGAGTCGATGAAGTACTTAGTTGTCTTGAAAGGCAGGCCATAATTTTTGGTAACCCGGTGAGAATAATTTCTGACAGGGGAGCAGCATTCACGTCCAAATCGTTTAAGGAATATTGTAATAGACAGGATATACAGCATTTACGGATGGCAACAGTTGTACCCCGTGGCAACTGCCAAGTTGAAAGGATGCATAAGATAATAGTTCCAATGATTTCAAAGTTAAGCTAAGAGAATGAGGGGAACTGGTACAAGTATGTAGGTCGTGTGCAACAACATGTTAATAATACTGCTCCAAGAAGTACAAGAGTTACACGTTTTAATATTTTGACAGGAATAGAGATGCGTAGTCCTGATGATCGCGAAATAAGAAAGCTGATAACCGATTCGTTAATAGAAGAATTAGACTGTGGTCATGATGAGATTAGAGCGAAGGCTCGAAAGAATATTAATGAAATACAGCAGAAATGAAAAGGACGTTTGACAAAAACAGGAAATAGGAAAGGAAAGATAATTTAAACGAGTTAGTGGCGATTAAACAGTATGGGACAGGTCTAGAGTTAAGAGGTAAATACTTAGGACCATATAAAGTCACGAAGGTGAATAGGCACGGTCGATACGACGTTGAGAAGGTTGGCGAAGGTGAAGGACCTTGTAAGACCTCAACAGTGGCTGAGTTCAGGAAGCCTTGGCTGCATCATTCGGGTCGAATGACTTGTCAGGACAGCCGATTGTAGGAAATGAAGTGTCAGGCGGGCATAATCATGGCAATCGTGTAGTACCTAGTGAGCGAGATAGAACGACACGCGGCCGTACCTATCTGGTTGCTTTTTTTTCACACATTGAAAAATAAAGCAGAAGCGTCGATCCAAAAGCACTCGCAATCGTACTCTCGCCTCGATCACATCGCACACTCAAATTTATCATTTTAGTGAAACAAACCTACGAAATTCAAAGTGATCTCCTATATATGTACGCGAAAAACATGGGACAATTGAACAAGTCAATCGCATAACATCCGAAATGCGAACAGCATTCGAACTAAAGGAATACTGTGCGGCTGTATTTCTCGACGTTGCCCAGGCTTTCGATAGAGTTTGGCTGGAGGGTCTGATGTTCAAAATCCGGCAAAAACTCCCACAGTACACACACAAACTCATGGTATTTTACCTTTACAATAGGAAATTCGCTGTAAGATGTAATGGCTCCGTCTCGGCTGACTTCGAAATCAAAGCTGGTTTACCGCAAGGCAGTGTACTCGGTCCATTGCTCTACCTGCTGTACACTGCAGACTTACCAACGAGTTTAGGACTTAGAAGGTCCACTTTTGCCGATGACACGGCAATCCTCAGATCCAAATGCCCAATACAAGCCTCTGCAAAATTAGAAGAACACCTCAAGGTGGTAGAGGAATGGCTAGCAACCTGGCGTATCCGGGTCAACGAGCAGAAATGCAAACATGTCACATTTACGCTTAACAGAAGAAACTGTCCAGCTCTAATGGTAAACAATTTACCAATTCCTCAAGCCGTGGATGTCACTTACTATAGGGAAATGCAAGTACCAGCAATGTCGACATTATACAAAGGGCGCTGTCGAAGATTTTAAGATCAATCACGGGGGCTCCGTGGTACATACGGAACGACAACATTCAAAATGATCTAAATATACCTAGCGTAAAATCTGAGTTAGGTAGTCAACAACTGAAGTATTCTGCGAAACTGGATGCACACCCTTATGTTCTTGCCAATTCCCTTACGCGAACTAATAATAGAACTCGGAACAGGATTTATCTTAAGTACCAGATTCAAAAAAATATCTCAAACTTGTTGTAAGGCTCTAATTTAAGAGTAGATTCAACAAATATATATTAAACGTACAAAAAAAAAAAAAAAAAAATAAATAAATAGCGTCTCGGGCGAATCCACCAAAAGTAGTGGAATGACGGCAACGTCCGTGTCGTCGAACTGCTTACCGCTCGCGGTGTTGTGAAGCGTCCAGTCTCAAAGCTGATCTTTCTTCCTGCAGAAGAAAAATTCAAACTCATTACGTAAAGTTACAGTAGCGTCCAGCAGTTGGTCCTTCATCCAAATTAAGAAGGGCCGAGCTGCCAGTAATAATATGTGTATTGTATAGTCCTAAATTAATCCGCTTTCTTCGTTCTTTGTCCCGGCAGCCGAGCTGCCAGTAATAATATGTGTATTGTATAGTCCTAAATTAATCCGCTTTCTTCGTTCTTTGTCCCGGCAGCTTCCTGATATCCCGTTTCTATGGCTCCGAGACCACGTTCAGTACAGGCATCAATGGAGGAGCGCAGATGTTCGCGAGGAACTGAGTCTTTCCGTTGCCGAGTCTGTCGCGGAATCCATCCTCTAAAGCGATGCCGTCAAGGACCCACGTACTCCTTGCTCCGTTATACGCCGAGTCACCCCCGTGTCCTCCGGACGAAGAGTCGCACAAACGCCAGCGTCCGATCCTAAACTGACACTGGTCACACTGCTGCAGCACCGCAACCCACATGAAGGCCCTCGTGGACCCTTGCTCGGCGGTATCGATGGCGACTTCGCTGGCCACGCCCTTTAAACTGACAGCAGTCAATATTGGGGCGGAGAAAGCTGTAGCAGCAGTGATCCGGTCCCCGATCAGCGAAAGATGAAGCATGTTTATGCTTAGTTAGTTGAATTTTATCTGTGAATAAACCATAAACTAAAGAAGAATTGCTGTACATGTATGTTCCATCCATCAAGCAATGAATATAATAAAATGTCTTGCAAGTCCAAAATTTATCGGTAACACATCCACACTTATAAACGTTGCTGAGGCAACACTAAACTCCAAGGCAGACTACGGCCTTCCCATCTATAGGCACTGCCCCAAAACAACTTTGCGACCTTAAAAATCCAAGATTAACACAGGCCTCAGAATCTCTTTCTCACACCCTCACAAAACGTTTTATACGAATCAATAGTTTCCCCACTAGAAGACAGACAAGATCTACTAACAGCCACCCTTGTAAAAACCCTGATCACGTCAAAAATTCCCCACTACACAAAATACTAAAAACATACTTACCCCCTAGACTATAATTTAACAATAGACCTAATAATAAAATATAGCAGAAGCCACAATCTACCCTTTCAGCCCACAAAACTACCTACTCTGAATACTACTCCGTGGAATATAGCCCGAAAAATCACAGACACGACACTAAGAAACTTTAATAAAAAAAACACATGCCTACAACACTATCACTACCTTTGCCATAACAAATGAAACCGATACCATCAAAACATTTCTCTTACCCCACTACTCCTTCATTGCAATAGTCGAAGCTTTAGAAACTCTAAAAAATAAAAGAGGTAAATTCTACATACGCACCGACTCACTCTCTGCAATAGACTCAATTAAAAAAACAAATAACAAAAAACATTCTATTCTTGCAATATTATTTATTTACGTCAACTAACACAGCAGTCGACGAAAAAGCTTAAGCTATAAACAGATAGTAATTAAATGAAGAAGGTAGCTTAGCTTTATACACAACTAAACATCCCCGACCCGGTGGAGGTGTTTTATTTGCACAAGGTGCCATCTATGCCCCGATTCACAGCCAATGTGGTGAGGGATGAGTTGCAGCCAATCCAATGTGACCCATCTCTAAGAAGCTGTTGTCGTCGCACTGTTAAAAGGTCTGTTAACAGGTGTACTCTCAGTCGTTCTACTAATTACTTCGGAACAACATCGGACTCCCCTGCTACAACTACGAGGGACTACTATTAATACAACTACGAGGGACTACTACTACTACAACTATTACTACAACTACGAGGGACTTCTACTACTACAACTATTACTACAACTACGAGGGACTACTACCACTACAACTATTACTACAGCCACGAGGGAATTCTACTACTACAACTATTACTACAACTATGAGGGACTACTACTACTACAACTATTACTACAGCTACGAGGGACTACTACTACTACAACTATTACTACAGCCACGAGGGACTTCTACTACTACAACTACGAGGGACTACTACTACTACAACTATTACTACAGCCACGAGAGAATTCTACTACTACAACTATTACTACAACTACGAGGGACTACTACTACTACAACTATTACTACAGCTACGAGGGACTACTACTTCTACTACTACTAGAAATCCCAGAATTGTACTGTACCATTATCTTAATAATAAACAATATATATAAGTTTCCATATACATAAAATTGGCGCCGAGAATGGGATAATTGGTCAAACTCATTTATATGTGTATATGTCGTGTACAGTTACAATCGACCAAGCGAAAGCGAACAAAGAGAGGCGAAAACCGCATGCGTGCTAGCGCCAATTTTATTGGAATAAAGAAACGCTATTTTTCCAACACGCGCATTCGCAGACAGACCCACTACGACTACTGCAATTTGAATTGATGTTCACACACACACATACGATCGAATTCAACTTCTAATGTCTAATTTAAAATCACATGGGGAAAAGCTCGCCAAGGTGAATATTGCTGCAGAACGCAAAACAACAAATAAATCAGTGATAATGTCAGGAGTGGATCAGTTGAAACCATTTGACTAACATAAGTCACCCAAACAAATAGACAACTTACAAGCAGCGTTTTCATCTGTATCTTCTGGCCAACGACGTTACGGAGGAAGCACGGAAGAAGGCTGCATTGCTTACATTGGCCGGTGCTACCCTGTTCGAGCTTCTAACGTCATTGGCATCCCCTACTCTGGTGAGTGATTTGACTTTATCGGAAATATATGAAATACTCAACCAACATTTGTCTCCATGTCAATCGGAAATTGCGGCCTACTACCAATTTCACAAGCGAGACCAACTAATTGATGAATCGGCTGCACTTAGGACTCTCGCTGTCGACTGCAAATTCGGAGCTGCGTTGGATCGCATTCAAAGCGCGATGGAACGCGGCACATCTAGTGAGGCCGCTGCTCACAGCGCTCGAGCCATGCGAAATACAGCTGAGAGCACTGAGTCGATACACGAAGTGAGACCAACGCGATCCGGCCAAACCGAGCCAATCAGCACCACCAGCCATGCGATGGTTGCGGGGGTGCTCACTTGCGGAAACTGTGCCCACATCGGAACACTGTGTGCCATGCCTGTCACCGAGCAGGCCATCTTCTACCGGGCTGTAAGAGACCCGGGTCGTAAAGCGTTCGACACATCGAGTGGCCATGCCTCCTACCGAGGAACACACAAGCAAAAGCCGAATGAAGAATACAGTGTCCACAGCATACTACCGTTGATTTGCCAAAGGGAAATTGTTACACTAATATTAAATAATCAAAAATGCCAATTCGAAGTGGATTCGTGGTCTGCGATCACTATGATAGACGAAGCTACGTTTCGTTACATCTGGCCAACGGACAAACCGAATATCCAAGATTGTTCCCTGGATTTTACGGATTACCAGAAAAACCGAATTCCAGTTATTGGCATCGTGGATACATCTGTCCAGTACGATAATAAATACATTCCGAATCTTCCACTGGTTGTAACATCAAGCGGCGGATCGAATTTACTTGGTCGCAACTGGTTTATGCCCTTAGGCATTAGCATAGAAGGAATACATGCCATTAAGGTTAAACTACGCATCGAGGCAACTCTGGCGAAATGTAAGGATCTGTTTTCGTCTGAATTAGGCCGTTCTCTGGGACCACCTGTGTCATTACAAATCAATACTGATGCAACACCAGTCCGACTGCCAGCGAGACGCATTCCATTCGCAATTCAAGAATAATGTAAAGAAGAATTAGACCGTCTTTGCTCCCAAGGAATCCTAATACCCATTCAATACTCCGACTGGGCGACTCCTACAGTGCCAGTAATTAAAAAGGATGGTACTATTCGCATATGTGGCGACTACAAGTCTACAATTAATAGAGTGAGTAAGCAACACGGCCATCAAATTCCTGCAATGAATTCATTATTAGCATCAGTTGAAGGAGGATCTATATTTGCGAAAATCGACTAGTGGTGGATGAGCAGTCCGCGTTGTTGCAAACCATATGTACACACAAAGGTTATTTCAAAGTAACCAGAATCGAACGTATATTGCAGAACGTTTTCTGGTGTTTTACCCTATTTCGATGACATAATTGTTATGGGAAAATCAGAGGAAGAGCTAGCGGTGCGTCTTAATGAGGTGCTTTCAAGATTTGATAAGGCCGGACTACGCCTACGCAGAGACAAGTCTCAATTTGGTGTTCCGTAAGTGGAATATTTAGGTTTTAAAATCGATGCACTGGGTATAAGACCGTGTGCCAGTAAGGTCGAAACTATCAAGTGCGCTCCGGCTCCAAAAGATAAGAAACAATTACAAGCATTCTTGAGACTCATCAATTTTTACCACGCATTCCTGCCGCATAAGGCAACCGTTGCTGAACCGCTTCTCCGTCTGCTAGATAAAAATGCGCCATTGGTGTGGGCCCATAAGCACCAAGATGCCTTCATGAATCTAAAAAATCTTGTAACTTCACAAAATGTGCTAATGCACTTCGATGGCAAATTGCCAGTATTGTTAACCTGCGATGCATCTCCGTACGGAATTGGAGCGGTGCTGAGCCACAAACTTTAGAATGGATCAAATCGACAGAGAAGCCGTTGAGCATATATCAGGCGTTAAAAAATTTCACAATTATTTATATGGCCGTTCATTTACTCTCGTCACAGATCATCGCCAATTGCTCGGAAGTTTTACAACGGCCAAGGCAACTCCAAATGTAATTTCCACACAGATGCTTCGAAGAGCAATATTCTTGAATGCCTATGACTTTACACTAATTCACAGACCTGGATCAAAAATGGCAACGCCGACTTCCTAAGTCGTTGCCCTTTACCACAACAAGGCGAAGGCAACACTACAGAAGAAGTGTTAATGATTGAATATGCTGGAATACCACTTGTCAGCGCTCAATCTCTAGCATTACAGACTAAGAAAGACACGCATTTATCAAAGGTTCTGAACTGGGTGTTAAGGGGATGGTCCAATGGAAAAGTTGATCGTCCAGAGCAGCTCTACTCGTATTTTTCTCGCGGACATGAGCTTTCAGCAAACAAAGGAATTCTTTTATGGGGCAACCGGGCTGTGATTCCCGAACCATCTAGACCGGTTCTACTTCAAGCGTTGCATGCATCACACCCGGGGATTGTAAAAATGAAAGCCATGGCTCGAAGCTACATTTGGAGGCCTAATATTGATGCTGAAATAGAGTTACTTGTGAAACGTTGCAATCTCTGTCAGCAAAACCGAAACGAACAGCCTCATGCAACTACACACCATTGGGAATCTGCCAGACAACCTTGGTCACGCCTTCATATAGATTTCGCTGGCCCCTTTAATGGGAATACCTTTTTACTAGTCGTGGATTCATTTTCGAAATGGCTAGAAGTCTCTGTTGTGAAATCTACCTCATCTGCTGCTGCCATTAAATTCTTGACACAGCTTTTTGCAACGCACGGATTACCGGACAAAATAGTGTCAGATAATGGCACTGCATTCACGTCTGAAGAATTTAGGATCTTTATGAGGAACAACGTGATTCGACACAT
Organism: Drosophila tropicalis; assembly: GCF_018151085.1. NCBI lineage: Eukaryota > Metazoa > Arthropoda > Insecta > Diptera > Drosophilidae > Drosophila > Drosophila tropicalis. The sequence goes on along the minus strand of NW_027172360.1, from coordinate 341,536 downwards.
TCGATCGGCTCCATTTCATCCTGCCACAAATGGGCAAGCCGAGCGCATGGTACAAAGTACCAAGAATTAACAGAAAAAGTTTGACAGAAATCTTAGCATAGATCTCGCACTGGCGCGGTAACTATTTAGCCAACATACTACCCCTCACTCCACGACAAATCGTACCCTTGCACAACTTCTATATAACCGAGAGCTTAAGTCATATTTCGACAAAATTCAACCCAAGGAAATAACATACGGAAAGGTCTGCGACCCAACAAATGATAAGCAGTTTTCTTTTGGTGCTCCGGTTTGGGTCCGTATCTACGCCCCCCGGTCCGAAGTGGATAGAAGGCGAAATTGTGGAAAAGACAGGACCCATTTCGTACAATGTTTGTTTACATGATCGCCGCATTATTAAGCGTCACTTCGACCAACTTCGCCACCGGGTTCCGTCTGCCGAATGTACTTGTTCACGCCACCGGGTGAACAGCAGAGAGTGAGGGGTGGTGTTGTTTCCCAAAACCGAATTCGGTCATACTGATGAGGGTGACGAAGGGCTCTCCTGTAAATCGCCATATTCATTCTAGTACGAGATTTGCTTCCGAACACCCGTTCCTTAAGATTTTCTATTTCGCACTTTTGTATACTTCAACCCGAAAACATTTTCGTGTGTGTCGGGCTACCTGTGAATATTGAATAAACCACCATTAATTGCATTACTCACGCACCAGACCCCTGAAGAAATTGGCACCCGTTAACCACTTGTGGCTTATTTGGATCCTTCCGCCCCTCCACGAACATTGGTCCTTCGAGCCGGATATCCTTCCGCTATTCCAGCTTGCATCGGCGGAGTTCCTGATAAGTACAACATTTCTTATTAAAAATCTCATTCACATTATATTCCATTACAAACTTATAAAAGTGTGAGGTTTGCCGCTTTTCCATAGCGACCTACACACTTTTGTATACTTGTATGTACATACCTGACCTGTTCCAAGCGTTACATGTTACATGTAGGGCCAAATACATGCAATTTTGTAATAAAGCTTATTAGAGACTTTAATTTTTGTTTGAACACACGTGCTGTAATGTCATGACGATGTATTGCACTTTGTCCAGGTAATAATAACGATGTAATTTCCTGCCATTTTGGATTACATGTAAAAGTAATAAAAAAGCACGGTCGTCCATATTCACGTACGAAGGTCATAGCATCCTGTATGTATTGTTGCATGTGACGTGGACTACCTATGTACGATGATGGTAGGATGACAGAGTTACCGATTTCGGCAGTATCAGCGTTGCTGGCAATAGCATCTCGCAAGTGAATGTATTCTTCCGCACGCAGCTTCTGTTGGTTAAATCGCAAGTATCGTAGTCGTTCACTCTCTATCTTGACGTACATATCGACCATAAATTGTTGGCAAAGCTCACGACATCGTAGAATGATATTATCCTGACCACGTCTAATCATCAACCGAAACGAATAGAAATCCTTTGAGCTAATATTCTTGTTTGTTTCGGTTCCTATAATAGTATATCCATGTATTAATTGAAGAGTTTTCATATTCTTAATAAATGAATTACCTGTTACCGGATCTCGTTGCTTAAGGTTTATGCAATATCCGTCTTGTCCCTTCCAAAAAATGAGTGGATATTGGAGAGCATCATATAAACGATGGGTATCAGGAATGGACTGAAGAGAATTATTTCTTCTTCGAATCACGATTCGTCGCGTAGCTGTATGGTCGCCAACCATGATTCCAGCCACGTCGTCAACAACAGGTGCGTTGAATCGACATATATGCCCTCCAGCTGGTGTTCTATCAGGATTGATAAAAATAGCGTGATTGTCACTTTGTAGCTTATGCATATGTGATTTGAATAATTTCAACAATTCGTTGTGCTCATTTAACAGAGCGTCCAGCTCGCTGACAATGCGCGTTGCAAATGGTGAATTGAGGTGATTATAGTTGCAACGTGTATTCACGCGATTGGCGAGTGCCCGTTCGGAGTCCTCGCCACCCATAAAGTAAATTTGTAAAAATTTATAAGGTTCGTTTGGCATTGGTAGTAATGAGCCGACTTTGTGGTAAATTTGGCCTTTGATTTTGAATGTGGTGTTCACGCCACCGGGTGAACAGCAGAGAGTGAGGGGTAGGGTTTTTCCCAAAACCGAATTCGGTCATACTGAGGAGGGTGACGAAGGGTTCTCCTGTAAATCGCCATATGGATTCTAATCCGAGTTTTTCACCCGAACACCCGTTCCTTCTCTTCAGAATTTTCTATCTCGAAATTTGTATACTTTTTAACCCGAAACATTTCGTGTGTGTCGGCCACGTGTGCATTTAATAAAGCATAAGTTTTTTAACCGAAGTTATCGCGCGTTATTAATTCATCCCTCGCTCACCCAGAAGAAATTGGCACCAGCCAACCACTTGTAATTTATTGGGATCCTTCCGCCCCTCCACGAACATTGGTCCTTCGAGCCGGATATCCTTCCGCTATTCCAGCTTGCATCGGCGGAATTCCTGATAAGTACAACATTTCTTATTAAAAATCTCATTCACATTATATTCCATTACAAACTTATAAAAGTGTGAGGTTTCCCGCTCTTCCATACCGACCTACACACTTTTGTATACTTGTATGTACATACCTGACCTGTTGCAAGGGTTACATGGTATTTCCCGATCATTTTTGTGTTTATGAAGTGCATTTTTTTTTCATTCTTCGAAATTCGGATTGTCCAAAAGTCCAATTGCATAGCAATACATACATACATATGTATGTATATACACACATAAACATTCCTACATGTAAAAACAGCTGTTTTCTAACCTGCAAGTAGAGGTGCTTAATAATCGAGGGTTTATAAAGTACCACTTACCTTTACTTAAAGTGTACAGCACACTCCACGGGCTGATCATTAGTCCATCGGCATAAATTATTTATGTCAAATAATTTTTACATCCATACATATGTATGTACATACATAGGTACATACACATGTAATACTTTTGCCGCGATAAGCACACATTTACACACATACATATGTCCACATACAATTTGAATTCACCCACACAAAATTAATTGCAGCCACTCCGATTGGCTTTCCGCAATTTAATAATTCGAAACCTACATAATTAAAGTATGAAATCGTGATCCTCGTTAAACAATTTACAATTAATTAAACTCACAAAACATAAACAACGGCAGAACAGCTGACTCTCGATCAGTGCTGACACTCAAGTCTCATCAGTGCTGACACTTGAGCCAAGCCGTGACTCGGTCACGACATCCATTTTTTCCTTCGTGATTTTCTTATTGTGCAAACATATTTCAATCGACTGATTGAATTTAATTCGCAAAATATTTTCTAAAGAAAAATAAGTACAACTTTATTTATATGGAATTAATATTTTGGCTTGTCTTGGTGCATTTTGATCTTTTCCTCAGGGATCCATGAAATTGATCTTGTCCGTTTAATGAAAACTAATTCCGAGTTTTTTTTTTTTTTTCCTTATTGAAAAGTTATCGGCACTCCCAATCCTACTGGTCTCAATTTTTCCATACTTTTAAATACTCTTATAAATTTAAACATTTTTCCACATTGTATAAATTTTAATATCCAAGTGATTATATATCCTTATAATTATTCACACAACTGCGAGGAAAATTATAAATCCTTCTAATTTTATTTATGCTATCTATGCTTATTCATTGTGTTCATTAAAAAGAGGAGACATTTCTTCTTCTCACTCCTCCTCTATACTTAAATTATACAGTCCACTTACGGCTTCGTTTCGATCTCCTCGCTTGAGAGCTCTAATTCCACGAAGTTATTTGTTTCCATTCGATTCGTAATAGCTCAGAGAACACTCTACGATGTCTCTTTCCGACTTTGTTGCCGTGTGCGAGGCATTAACGGCGTTCGAGACTCGCGAGTCCCAGGCTTTAGCTGACGATGTGCCACTCGTCTCCGTTAAAATACACTTAGACCAGCTTAAGTCACTTTGGACAAAAGTCGAGGCAGAGTTTTCACGATGCTATAAAGCCTTGACGGCTCAAAAGAACGAAGATAGTCCGAAGCACATAGCTACAATTAAAGCTAAACATGAATATTGTTATATGGTATCTGTGCGAGGCGGGACTTTGTTTGGAGAGCGAATCGAGCAGTTGTCCGCGAAAATAGCTTCCCCACCAGTCAGGCTCTCCGTCGATTCCACCCACCAAAGCCACACAGTTCCCCCGTGCGAAGTCGAAATCTTCAACGGAGACAGCCTGGCTTGGCCTACATTCCGTGATTTGTTTACCGCGATTTTTATCCATAATCCAAGCCTAACACAAGTGGAGAAACTTTACCATTTAAGTTGCAAAACTCGCGGTGAAGCCAGAGCCATTGTTTCTAGGTCACCCTTGACCAATGAAGTGTTCCAGTCCGCGTGGGATAACCTCACTGCGCGATACGAAAATAATCGATTATTGATTATGAGCCAAGCCAAGCAGCTTCTACAGATCCCAGCTGTAACACAAGAGTCTGGCAAAGCGTTGAGAGAACTGCAGACGTCAATTCAAGGTTGCTTAACCGGTCTTGAGCTTTCCGGGGCTTGTACAGACAATTGGGATATCCTTCTCATGGCAATCTGTACGAGCAAAATGCCCAAATCCACCCTTCTGTTGTGGGAACAGTCCGTTCCAAATAAGACCGCTGTCTCATCCTGGGACGACCTGAATCGATTCCTAACTGATCGCCACCGTGTACTAGGGGCCACAGATGTCCATCAACCAAGCTCTAGCGGTCAGACCTTTCCATCCGTAAGGCAAAAACCTACGGCACGAGCTCAGGCCTTTTCCGCTCAAGTGCAAGAGAGCTCAGCACCTGTTGCTTGTATAATTCCGAATCCTGCGTCCTCCGATTCTTCCAGCAGCCCTCATGTAAACGTGGGAAGTTACTTCGCCTCCACTCGCAAACACGGGCCTCCTGGGTACTGCGAGTAACTATTCATCATCGTGGCAAGCTGTTTCAAATCCGCGCTTTGATTGATATGGGAGCGTCCTTTATTTCCCAAAGAATGTTTGAATTGATTAATCCTGCAAAGTACGACAAAGTGTGCCACTTACAGATTTCTCCTCCTGAGCAGTCGCCGTGGCGCTGCCTAGTGTAGCTGAAGCACTTCCGTCCCGCGCCGTCCCGAATAAGGTGAAGCAGGATTCGCTTGACCTTCCGCTCGCTGATCCGCAATTTCACCAAAGAGCTCCTGTGGATTTGGTGCTTGGAGCCGAGCTCCTTCCCACTATCCTTGGGGAACGAATCATCAAGAATGTTGGTGATTCTTTCGTGGGGATCGAGACGATGTTCGGATGGGTTCTCTGTGGATCCGTTACTGGAAAACCCAGAAGGTCTCGGTCCACCTCCTCCAACAGTCCGAAGATGTCTGTAAGGGCAGCAGCACCATCCGATTTAGAACGCAGTTCCAATTGCTTCAGGTGCCGCGTTTGTCAAGGGGCACACGCGCTCCGTCACTGCCGACAGTTTCGAGGACTACGAGCTGACGACAGGCTACGGGTAGTCTTGAGCAACGGATACTGCCCGAACTGTTTGGCTCATGAGCATTCCAATGGTTCCTGCAGGAGAACAGCAGGATGCCATCGATGTGGCAAGTAACACCACCCTTGCACATCGACAGCACTGTCACGTACATTCAACCCAAAGAGCAAAGATCCGAAAGGCACCGGCCTTTTATTCACGCTTCTATCCATAGGTCATCAGCCATCGTGCCGCCTACTCCATCTGCATCCAAAGTTCCCCCTCCATCTCCACCCGTGTCTTCACGATGCAGAACGCTGCCATCCCCCATCCTTAGACATGTCCAGCGAGGCAATTGCAACTTGTTGCAAGGGGGCGGTATGTTCACGCCACCGGGTGAACAGCAGAGAGTGAGGGGTGGGGTTTTTTCCCAAAACCGAATTCGGTCATACTAAGGAGGGTGACGAAGGGCTTTCCTGTAAATCGCCATATTTATTCTAGTACGAGATTTGCTTCCTAACACCCGTTCTTTTTTTCCTTAAGATTTTCTATTTCGCACTTTTGTATACTTCAACCCGAAAACATTTTCGTGTGTGTCGGGCTACCTGTGAATATTGAATAAACCACCATTAATTTTTAACGAAGTTCTCGCGCGTTTTAATTGCATTACTCACGCACTAGACCCCTGAAGAAATTGGCACCCGTTAACCACTTGTTGCTTGTTTGGATCCTTTCGCCCCTCCACGAACACTACTCAAGACACGGAATCAATCGAACTACCTGCTGAAGATGCAGTCTCGATACCTGAGGATATACACGACTGTCCTGAATCGTCTGAACCGGCACCATTGTCCCCAGCTTCAGTGACTCCCCGCAGATCAAGTAGGAAAAGACAACCCCCGGAATTCTTTAACCCATCTGGGTGTTAAGGGGTGTTATGTATGTGACCCATCTCTAAGAAGCTGTTATCGTCGCACTGTTAAAAGATCTGTTAACAGGTGTACTCGCAGTCGTTCTACTAATTACTTCGGAACAACATCGGACTCCCCTGCTACAACTACGAGGGACTTCTATTACTACAACTACGATGGACTACTACTACTACAACTATTACTACAGTCACGAGTGACTTCTACTACTACAACTACGAGGGACTACTACTACTGCAACTATTACTACAGCCACGAAGGACTTCTACTACTACAACTATTACTACAACTACGAGGGACTACTACTACTACAACTATTACTACAACTACGAGGGACTACTACTACTACAACTATTACTACAGCTACGAGGGACTACTACTTCTACTACTACTAGAAATCCCAGAATTGTCCTGTACCATTATCTTAATAATAAACCATATAAATAAGTTTGCACATATACAAAAGACATCTATTAAGGTGAATAGGACAAGTTTCTGGTCCGAAAGTAAATTGGTCGAAATGACTTCGCCGTTGACTAGTTAATGGAGAAAGAGAATGCCAAAAATGAAGGAAGATTAATAAGAAGAAGTCTGTCAGAATAAGAAGGAAGGCGAAGACCCGGGTCCCAATTTAGACCGCGTAGCGCAAACCTAAGGAATTGCTTCTGTACCGATTCAATACTACGCTAGTGAACATCATATTGCGGGTTCCACACTGGCGAGCAATATTGTAGAGTAGGGTGAACGAAGTGTATAAAACATTTGTTACATAGGGATCATGAAATTCTTTGGCCCAACGTTTAATGAAGCAAAGAAGGCTGTATACTCTATAGTAATAAAAGTAATAAAAAAGTAATAAAAAATCTTGACGTCATCCGCAAAAACTTGAGCACGCAGATGACTGCCTTGGGGTACATCTGACGTAACTCGAACAGTTTTAGATATCGAGGAACGAAAAGACACATTTTTTGTTCTGCCAATAAGATACGACTTTAAGCCAATAGTTTTGGGGAAAAACCCATGATGTTAAGTTTCGCGAGAAGCATAGCCATGGTGAACAAGGGTAGTCAATTGTAAAAGGTTGGTAAGCGACGAACGACCTTTCAAGAAGCCATGCTGACAAGGAGAAATAGTGGATCTGTATAGATGATAGATGTTGCGAAAGTTTGGCAATGCCACGGTAGTTAGAAACATCCGATTTGCTTCCCCTTTTTATTTATTTAATTATTTTTATTTATTTATTTATTTACGTCAACTAACACAGCAGTCGACGAAAAAGCTTAAGCTAAAGACAGATAGTAATTAAATGAAGAAGGAAGCTTAGCTTTATACACAACTAAACATCCCCGGCCCGGTGGAGGTGTTTTATTTGCACAAGGTGCCAGCTATGCCCCGATTCACAGCCAATGTGGTGAGGGGATGAGTTGCAGCCAATCCAAGTCCAGAATATTTTCATTGGTTTCGCTGTAGATGATTAAAAAGTATAGCGCGAAGAGAAGTGACAGAAAGATGAGGAGAGATAAGGCGAGAAAGGTTGTTAAAAGATTGGCAAAGAACACGAAGAGGTTCGTGAAGAGAGTGGTTAGTCAGAAATCTACTAAGGTGAATAGGAAAAAAGTTTCTGGTCCGACGTGAGGGAACACAAAAATATAGCGTATCTAGTGAATTGGTAGAAATGACTTCGCTGTTGACTAGGTTATGAAAAAGAGAATGCCAAAAACAAGCCTAAGGTTATAAAGTGAAGGAAGATTAATAAGAAGAAGTCTGTCAGAATAAGAAGGTAGGCGAAGACCCGGGTCCCAATTTAGACCGCGTAGCGCAAACTTAAGGAATTGCGAGCAATATTCTAGGGTAGGGCGAACTAACGAAGTGTATAAAACCTTTGTTTCATAGGGATCATCAAATTATTTGGCCCAACGTTTAATGAAGCCGAGAAGGCTGCTTGCTCTGTTGACAATTGAAGAAATATGAACATTAAATGAAAGTTTAGGGTCAAACATAACGCCTAAGTCTTTGAATGATGGAACACAATCTAACAGAACAGACTTAATAGAGTAATGAGCTAGGAGCGGAGACAAACGACTGAAAGTCATAAAAGAACATTTAGAGGCATTAAGGTGTAATTTATTAACGTGGCACCAATCACAGAACGCATCGAGATCTGATTGCAAGTACTGTTGGAAAGAAGGATCATTATAGGAATAACAAATCTTGACGTCATCCGCAAACATGAGCACGCGTGAATGAGCCAAGGCCAAAGGCAAATCATTTATAAACAATGTAAATAATAGTGGGCCCAGATGACTGCCTTGGGGTACACCTGACGTAACTCGAACAGTTTTAGATATTGAGGAACGAAAAGACACCTTTTGGGTTCTGCCAATAAGATACGACTTTAACCAACCCAATAATTTTGGTGAAAAACCCATGATGTTAAGCGCGAGAAGCAAAGAATGATCAACCGTATCAAAAGCCTTACTGAAGTCAGTATAAATAACATCAGTTTGACACTTTTTACGGAAGCCATGGTGTACAAGGGTAGTCAATTCTAAAAGGTTGGTAAGCGACGAACGACCTTTCATGAAACCATGCTGACAAGGAGAAATAGTGGATCTGGATAGATGTTGAAGGAAAGACGTAATAATTTTCTCAAACAGTTTAGGTATTGCCGAAAGTTTGGCAATGCCACGGTAGTTGGAAACATCCGATTTGCTACCCTTTTTAAAAAGCGGAATAATAAATAACTCCTTCCAAATATCAGGAAATCTACAAGTCTCACTCGATATAAAGAATAACCGAGCTAAAGGCTTAGATAGGGAAATCGAAGACATTTTAAGGATGCAACTAGGTATATCATCAGGCCCGGGAACGAAGGAAGACTTCATAGATGACAAGCTAGAGAGAATACAGTCTTCTTCCCTGAAAAGGGATAGGGTGTGGGATCCGAAACAGTAGTAGAATATGTCGACTGAAAAAATTTATCAAACAGATCTGCAATATCTATGCAATGAAGGTGGAAGGTAGTACATTAGAGCGTCTTTTAGAATTGACAAAGTTGTAAAATCTTTTGGGGTTCTTATAAAATTCAGCCTTACAGCGAACGAGATAATTGTTGTAGCATTGAGTATTTAAAAGACAAAATTGAGATTTGGCTATACAATAATTTGCATAGTCAAGTCGCGAACCAGTTTTTTTAAATCTTTTAAAATATCTCGATTTAATGTTACGAAGATTAGAGAGCCTACGTGTGAACCAGACTGGCGAGCTGGAGACGGTAGCGACATTCACATAAGGAACGCATTTATCAATTAGAAAATTAAGAGCAGAATAGAAAAACATCACTGCACAATCTATCGCAGCACTCAAATAGAAAAGACTAATCAAAAGAAAAAATAAGGCTGTTAAGATTGAAATTTGTTTTACGAAAACATCTACGACGAGAATTTGAGATGTTATTAAATGAATTAGTAACGGATTTGTAAGAAATAGTAGGGTGATAAGGATCTTCCGGTTTCACTAGTGGCTGTGTTTGTGATACAGCGCTAACAGTGGGATCAGAGACAAAAACAAGATCAAGGATTCTTTTAGAATAAATAAGAAAATAATTCAACTGATATGGTGGACATTTAAGTAGGCTATCAAGAAAAACATGTTAAGATGATCATAAACAAGCCAAGAAATATTAGGCCAGTTAAAATCACCTAAAACTATAAGAAAATCACGATCTTTAAGCATCATCATGCTGCACGTAGATCATGATATCAGAAGCTGGAGGAATATATGAACAAGAGATATATAGGCTAAAGTTAAAACATGTAACTTCGACGCAAATAAACTCAACACCTAAGGGGATATCAATCGGCACCACACTTGAACACAGATTCGAGTTGACAGCAATGAGTACTCCGCCGCCGCAACGACCAACACGATCAAGCCTATAAGAAATAAAGTTATTAGAAAGAATTTCATTATCCAAAACAGAGGAGTTAAGCCAAAGTTCAGAGAAAGCTAATATTGATGCTAATATTGATAATATAATATGATTGATTAGAGATCCCGTGAGGGATAGATTGAGGTACACCAGGACTTGTAATGGGTACTTCAATCTGAAAAGAAGATAGAGAGAGCTGGCGACTGCTTACGAGGCAACTCTTGGGCAATTTTTCAGAAGGTGGAACAAACTTGAATTGCGACAATAAATCAATGCTAGAGTCACACTCGTTAGACAGCTGTTTGGCCAGTTTGTTTAAAGAAAGAAACCTTAAACGAAGATCCCTATACATACGGCTAAAATCAAGCTGCTGGCTGGCACAAGATGGGAAAGTCCAGCGCATTAAGCCAAGCTCAGGCTTAGACGCAGACAAACCAGAAAATTTGTCGTAGTCGTGGCCATTGAGGCCAGCACATTTTAGGTGAGTAAGATTATCGCATAGCCAACAAGATATTTCTCTATACTGATCATCAAAACAATCAGAATGCTTGCAGCCTTACAAAAGATATTACGCGGGAGAGAAGCTGAGCACAAGCACAAAGCAGAGAGAACAACAAAGCCACTAGCACTGATGGTATGATGGGGGCGATGAGGGGAGCAACTGCAGAAGCAATGACGAGAGAGAAAAATAAAAAATAAATAAATGCACCAAACACTAATCACGAAAAAGAAAAAACTGTTTAAACTGATTAATTTGGCGAATTATGGAAATAAAACACAAGGGTATCAAGCGAACAACACCAGCAAAAGCGTAAACAAACTAAGCACAATTAAAAAATGAGAGAAAACAATAAATATTAATAAAAACTCAGGAGCTATGCAAAAACACGACCGTCACGTCAGAGAGCAGAAGCTTATCTTGCAAAAAACCTTCCCGAAATTCAAACTACTCTGGGTGCCCGGCATGTAGGAATAGCGGGAAACGAACTAGCAAATACCTCTGCTAAAAATTCAGCAAAACAGACTGTAATAACAAAGGAAAACTTCAACGTACAAGACATACAAAAATACCTAACGGTACTTGACAGTAATGCCACACTACTCAAAGCAAGATCTAAAGTAACCGAACAAATAAATATTCCAAACGAAACTACAAATATCGTCATCTTAAATTAAGAAGTCGAAAAGGGAATATTTATTGGGAATTCGATCTTTAGTCCGAATTAAACATTTGTGCGAATTTTAGATACAACTTAAAAATTGTAAATATGAAAAAAATCAAATATGAACCATTAAAGAATTATGAAATGGTACAGAAAACTAATGACGAAAGAAGTCAATCAGTAATGTAAAAACTGAAGCAAGACATCCCACCTATGTTCAAAAACTCACTAGAAGAGCTCTGCGCCAAGTATACAGATAAATTCGGTTTAGAAACCGAATCAATTACAACAATTGCATGAAAAATTACAGAATACCACACACTCATAAGGAAGAAATAAAAAAGACAAGTGAATAAACTCATTAAAGACAAAATATAGAATTAGAAGAAAAATCGCGAAGGATTACTTAGTTTTCCACTAGCAATGGATCTTACCAGTTTACAAGACTACCATATGGTCTGAAAATAGCATCAAATTCCTTTCAAAAAATGATGACAATTGCTTTCTCTGGATTAAATCCGTCACAAGCATTCCTTTACATGGATGATCTAATAGCCATCGGCTGTTCTGAGAAACACATGCTCAAAAACCTAAAGGATATTTTTGACATATGCAGAAAACACAACCTAAAACTGCATCCAGAAAAGTGTGCTATCTTCATGCACGAAGTGACATTCTTGGGTCACAAATATATTTACAAAGGAATATCGCCAGATGACACCAAATACAATGTCATTGAAAAATATCCAGTACCGAACCTCTTACAGACGTTTTATTAAAAACTTCGCAAAACAATCACGTCCGATAACACAAGTACATATGTAAGAACGTAGATTTTGTTTGGTCTGAAGAAAGCCAAAAAGGATTTCAGTATCTGAAACCAGTGTTTAATAGAACAAACACTGATGCAGTATCCAAATTTTAGCAAATAATTTTGTATAATAACAGATGCTAGCAAATATGAATGTGGAACAGCTTTGACCTTAACTTATGGTGATAAGCAGTTATCAGTAGCATACCCTTCCTGTTCATTCACTAAAGGTGAAAGTAATAAGAGCACTAGTGAACAAGAACTAGCTGCGATACACTGGGCTATTACACACTTCCGCCCATATATATATATATATATGGCAAACACTTCAAAGTCAGAACAGACCATAGACCACTAACATATTGTACTCTATGGTAAATCCAAATTTTAAAATTGACTAAAATGAGACTTGAACTAGAATATCTGAAGGCAAGAGATAATTTTGTTGCGGATGCACTATCCCGCATTATGATACTTGATCTAAAGAACACAAACGCACATGTCCTGAAAGTCCCGACCCGCAAACTAGACAAAATCATCACTGGCCAGAGGATAAAAATAAAAATATAATTAGGCACGTACATAATAACGCGTCTAAGCTCAAAATACATGAACTACTCTTCAATGATGAAGTTCAAAAAGTAGTGACCTTGCATATAACACATTATTCATATTTCCTTAAACATAGGGAAAAGGATATAGAAAGGATTGGGATTAGAGATCTGTACAACAATGGAAAGCTTGAAAAACAAGCCTGTGTACTCGAGATCAAACAACTCAAATTGGCACCGAGTGAAAATATCTTTGAAATAATATCTTCTAACGAAATGGGCAATAAAATATTGAAATCATTTAGAGTAGCCCTACTCCGACCGGTGACCATTATAGAAAAAGATAAAGAAACAATATTGTCTACATATCATGATGATCCTATACAGGGTGGCCATACAGGCATTACAAAAACTTTGGCCAAAGTAAGAGACACTATTTTTGGAAAAACATGAATTACGTCCGATGTTGTATCATTCGGGATGTAATGTTTTGAGTTTGCAAAGGAAAGACACAAACAGGTCTTTTCGGTTTGAGTATGGTTTATTGAATAAACCTTAATTCTGTTACAAATGTTTTCTATAGCTAAGGACGTGTAGCTGCGCTGCTGGCAATGCAGGCAGAGGAGCGGTATGCTTATGTATAAGCATATTTAAATGTATAAATGTTTACATAAGAGTATGTATGTACATTTGTCTCCGCGGCGGGAGAGTGAGGATGTATCATATTGCATATTGGGCCAGAGCGGCCGCGCGTGTTATATATGCCGACACAGCAATTGTCCAGCACCATGCACGCATGGGTGGTCATGTTACTAAAGAGGCAAATGCACTTGAATGTTGCGCACATAAATATTTTAACTAGTTGCTACAATATGTTTGTAATGTTATTACTATGTTATTCTAGAACATGCTACATCCTCCCTCTAATTTTTTCTAATTTTTATTATTATTTCTAATTTTATTTATGTATTATTGTTAAAAAAAATTTATTTTTCAGTTTGAATGTTTGATTGTTCGTTTAATGATATATGTGGTAAAAGTATTTTTGTATGTATGTATAGTGTCATTAAATGTAGATAATTTATTTGCTTTGTTTTTTTTTTTTTTTTATATGTATTAATTGATTAAAATTTTTAACCTATCTTTATGCACTAATTGTTTCTTATTCTTTGTATCTTTAATTAAAATGTTATCCCTATCCTTTATTTCTTCTATAATGTATGGGCATAAATACTTAGGTTTTAACTTAAGACCCGTATCATTACGTAATAAAACCTTATCTCTTATTTCTAATTCGATATTTTTTACTTTTCTATCATATATCTCCTTATTCTTTGCTTTATACTGTTCTAACATTATTCTGGCTCTTTTATATGCCTGTTCTAATCTAAATTTTGTTTCCTTAGCATAATCTTCTATGTTATATAGTGGGTTTATCTCATCAACACTATTAAAATGTTTGGGTATATTCGAAGTTTTACCGAATACCAACTCATATGGACAATAATCATGTGCCATAGAGGGTGTTGTATTAAAACAATATGCGAAGTATCGTATCTATACATCCCAGTCAGTTTTGTCAACTGAAATGCATGATCGTAAAAATTCATTGAGTGTTCGGTGGCTTCGCTCCACAGTGCCTACATTCTGGTGATGATGTGCAGTTGAAGTTATTTTTTTAATTTGCTAGTTTTTGCATAAATCTTCAATTATTGAATTTCTATATTCTGTTCCCATGTCCGAAATGAACGTCTTCATTGGACCGTACTGCAGAATCAAATCTTCAAATATAGCTTTCGCTACTGTTTTTGCACTTTTGTCTTTTATTGGTATTATTACAAGATATTTTGTTAGGTCGCAGATTAAAGTTACTGCGTATTCATTTCCGTGTTCTGATTTTGGGAGTGGACCGATCGTATCCACAATTACCAGTGGACCGATCGTATCAAAAGCCAGTTGTGGGGTTTCAGTTATAATTAATGGAGTTTTTGTGTGCTTTGTTATTTTTGCTTTTTGACAGTACATTTTTTTATATATTGAGATATATCTCGTGTCATATTCCTCCAATAGTAATGCCTTTTTATTTAGTTCTTAATATTCCAGTATGACCGCCTTGTATAGGTTCATCGTGGAACGTAAACAGTATTGCTTCTTTTTCTTTATCATTGTTTGATAATAGGGTCACCGGCTTGAGTAGCGCTACTCTTAAAAATTGTAAAACTTTATTGCCCATATTTTTGAAAAATTATATTGAAATAGTTTCAAAGATCTTTTCGCTCGGTGCCACTTTGACTTGACTGATATTAGGTATACCGGCTTCTTTTTCGAGCCTGTGAAAAAATTGACCTAAATCGAGTATTCCATTGGTATACATATCGCAAATGTCAATTCTTGCCATGTTTGAATGTGCTTAAAGAATCAGTTATTCGCAAGGTCACTACTTTTTGTACTTCGTCATTTACAATGACATTGGGCTTAGAAGCATTAAGAGATTGCTTTTGCAACTCTTTTATATTATTTTCTTTTTCTTTTCCTGCGCAGGAATTTGACTGTTTACTCTGATTTCTGGTAGTGACACTCAGAATTTTGTTGCTGGTTTGTATATTTTGTAAAATCTTTATTGTTATCCTCGATTGCGCGTCGGCTACGACATTATCTTTCCCTTTAGATATTCTACCGTAAAATTATATTCGTCGAGTTCAAGTCGTATTCTGGTTAGCTTAGAACTTGGATTTGTCAATGAAAACAAATAAGTTAACGCTCTGTGATCTGCTTTGACAGTGAAATGTCTACCAAAAATGTATGGTCTGAAGTGTGTGATTGCCCAGTGAATTGCAGCTAACTCTTGTTCAGTTGTACTCTTATTATTCTCACCTTTTGTGAAAGCTCTAGACGCGTATGCTACTGGAAGCTGTAGTCCATTTTTATTTTGTGTGAGGGCTGCTCCACTTGCATATTTACTTGCGTCTGTGATTATGCAAAATTCTTTGCTAAAATCTGGGTACTGTAACAGAGTTGGGTTCATTAATGGGGTTCAAAATGCTCAAACGCATTTTGACAATCACTTGTCCATTTGAATTTAACATTTTTCTTACATAATCTTGTTATGTGACGAGAATATTCAGCGAAGTTTTGTATAAATCTTCGATAATAGTTGCAAAATGCAATGAATCTTCTAGCGCTGTTCGCATCATGTGGGACTGGATAATTTTGAATGACATCATACTTTGTGTCATCAGGCAAGATTCCTTTATCCGTGCATTTATGTTCCAAAAAGGTGACTTCATGCATAAAAAATGAGCATTTTTCAGGATGTAACTTTAGGTTGTGTTGCCTGCACTTCTCAAAAACATCTGTTAGATTATTGAGCATAAGTTTTTTGGAACAACCTATGACTATTAAGTCATCCATGTAAAGGAATGCTTGCAAAGGTTCAATGCCAGTGAATGCTATAGTCATCATTCTCTGGAACGAATTTTACGCTATTTTTAAACCGAATGGTAATCGCGTGAGCGATTACACGTGGAAAAAGGATGTTATGTCTCGTGACTCTTCTTCGAGTTCAATTTGATGAAAACCTGACATTAGGTCGAGGCATGAAAAATACTTTGCTCTACTTAGTTGATCTAAAATTTCATCAATTCTAGGTAATGGAAATTTATCGGACAACAATTTTTTATTAATTTGACGATAGTCAATTACTAATCGCCATTTTTTATTTTCTGAACTTGGTAACGATTTTTTCGGTACTAATAAAAGTGGGCTATTGTAAGGAAATACAGAGGGCTCGACTATTTCGTCTTTTATAAGCTTTTGGACTTGTCTTTGTATTTCGTCTTTCTGACTATGAGGATTTCTATAATTTTTAATGTAAATTGGTTCATCGTCCACCAGTCTTAATTTTTGTTTATAAAAATTATTTGTTGTTATTGATTCGGTTTCTAGTTCGAATACATCTGTGGGGGAAATTTTTTTGATAACGTAGTTAGTACTGCGTTTTCACGCTGTTCATTATTTGCTTCGATTATTTTGTAGCAGGAAAGTGGTTCATACTTCAAACTTGATATGTTTACTATTTGATCTGTATTTGTAGTATTTAGCAATCGCATGACTGCGTTTTGGGGGTTAGTTATGGTTTTTGCTAAATAATTACCATGTTGAATTTCTTGATTTGGAATCAATACTCTGTCTTCTCGTGAACTTATTTCAATTTTTCGGACAACTTGGGATCTTGCTGGTAAAACTATTGAATTGTTACCAGAACTGTACGATATTGGTTCAAATATCGGATATTTTAGGTTATTTGGTCTAATTATTAACCAGTCTTCGGACGGATTGAAATCTAACTGACAGTTGTATTTTCATATGAACTCGATTGCTAGTATTCCATCACATGGAATAGCGAATTGGGTATTAACGATGTGAAATTCGTGTGGGATTATATATTTTGAAGATTGTATTTCAACAGAAGTAAACCCTATGGATTTAGTTACTTCTTGACTAATTCCTTGTATATTGATGATTTTATTGGTTTGGATACTATGAAAATTGTCGGAATTTTCTTTTACGATAGATATTTCCGATCCTGTGTCTATTAAGAATACTAACTTTCTTCCCGTTGCCACATTCGTAAAGGTAACAAACGTATTTTGGTTAAAACTGATGGCGTGAATCTTATTACTTTTTACTGCTGAATATCTAAAGGTTTTGGGACTTACCCGAAGCATTCTGTGCTACCCTAACATTATTGCCAGTATAACCGTTTTGTCGGTTATTTCCTCGGTAACCTCTGTTATTTCCTCTGTAGTTATTGTTTCTATTTTGTAGGACATTTTGGCCGTTATTGTGATTATTATAATTATTGTAATAACCACGACCATTGCCTCTACCACGATAATTATATGTGTTATTATAATTACCACGGTTTTTCTGGGCAAACATAACCGTATTTGGGTTTCCTTTTATCTCATTACTTTTTTGTAAGAATTTTCCTTTAGCTTCGTTCATGGTTTTGAAATTACCGTAGTCAAGTATAGTTTTAATTCTGTTTTGCTCGCAATTTTCAATCATTGCTTCTATAGCCTTTTTGTTCAAACGCACCTGTAAAAAAAAACGTCGAAAACTGGTATGACAATAATTACGTGTCATCATCTAAATACAATAACCAACAAATAACTGGAAAAATTTCTTCATTAAATTTCTTGGGAGCCGAAAAAATCAAATTGAAAATCAAAAAAAAAAAAAAAAAAAAGGGGCTAACCCGCTGACCACCACTGTATATGCCAAGTATATAAGGCGCCATTTATTTGCCTATTTCCAATATATATTTTGTATGTGTATGTATTGAAACGAACCTACGAAATTCAAAGTGATCTCCTACATATACATACATATATAGCAGAGTGTGTGAATGTGACATAACATAAATTACAAAAATTTATCCAGTGCTAAATTAAATCCTAAAAAAAGTTTTTGTGCAAATACAGTGCACTCCTGGGAAAAGTGTGTGCGCGAGTGAATGGTGGTTCCAACGAAGAAAAAAAATTGTCAATACAAATTAATAGAGATTTTTAAACAAAAATATCAAAGAAGTTAAATTCGGCTATGCCGAAGTTTATATACCCTTGCAGTCCTTGACAATAATAATTTCACATGTTCAAAATTTGTTTTCTGCAACTCAATTCATTAATATACAAACAAAAAAATTTTACTCTTCATACTATGTACAATTTGTTCTTCTTCTTCCCTCATTCCCTAAGCAAAGCAACGCACGCATACACATACAGTTTATGTAGCGTTGCGTCTGTGTGTGTATGCATGTGCTCTGTTGATTTGATGATGACGTAGTAGGCAGCAAGCAGAGCTGCCGGCAGCGATTGAACCGATTTATATAGACTGTAACTTGTGTTCTATTTATCCGATCAAGGTCAAATTTTGGGATCTGAGATTTTATATCAAATTCTATTATATTGGTAAATTTCATGGGGATACTCCAATTTTTGCAAAAATTTTTGTTCCAGAGTTATATCATATAGTAGTCCGATCCCAAAGATTTTCATACTTTATCTCACCCGGGTAAAAAAAAGCTCCCAAAAAAAATTTCATCCCGATAGCTCTTAAGATGGCTGAGTAAAACGCGTACGCACCGACGGACAGACGGACAGACGGACATGGCTATATCGACTTAGCTTCTCATGCTGATCAAGAATATATATACTTTATGGGGTCGGAAACGTCTCCTTCTGTGCGTTACAAACATCTGACCAATTTTATAATACCCTCTTCAAGGGTATAAAAAGAAAGTGAACCACCCTCTCACATATAAAGGCCACACTTAGAAGTCTAGGCATATCAGCTAGATATGTATGTATATCAAAAGAAATATAAAAATTATTAATTTGTATATAGAAATCCGATCCATTCACACCTCTGCATATTTCCATTCCATATTTTCATATTAAAAAAAAAAAAATAAATAAAAACATATATTATATATCAATACACATATACATATATATACATATGTATATGTATCTATACATATACTCCAACAAACATTTTACATATCCATACACATATGTACATACATATGTATATATGCATATTTTCCAAACATAAAATTTTACATATTCATATCCATATACATATACATATTCCACAAAAATTTTTATTTTTTCGCACCGCGAACAAAATCCCGCTACCCCTTGCAACCTATATACATACGTGCATACATAAGTCCCGGTTAACTTTGTGTTCCGCGCCCCTTTTTTATTTTCGAATTTTAGAATTTCTGTTCCAATTCCGTTTCGGTTCCGAGATCAAAATTTATTTCTATGCGTCTGGAAAATTAATTTTTCATAATTTTAGTAAATTCTTGTTCCCCGTGTTCCAGGTCATATCTTTGGGGTTATTTTTCAATTCCAAAGTGTTCCACGCGTTCCAAGTCGTATCTTTGGGGTTATATTTCAATTACATAGTGTTCCATGTGATCGAAGTCGTATCTTTGGGGTTATATTTTAATCGCAAAGTGTTCCACTCGTTCCAAGTCGTATCTTTGGGATTATATTTCAATTCCAAAGTGTTCCATGCGTTCCAAGTCGTTTCTTCGGGGTTATATTTCAATTCCAAAGTGGTCTACGCGTTCCAAGTCGTATCTTTGGGATTATATTTCAATTCCAAAGTGTTCTACGCGTTCCAAGTCGTATCTTTGGGGTTATATTTCAATTCCAAAGTGTTCCAAGTGTCCTTAGTCGTATCTTTTACATTTCAATTCAAAGGAGTTCCAAACCGTTCCTAGGGTTCTTTGGCAGCATTCTAAGTTATACAAACCGTACCAACCCGTTTTGTGGGTTTTTTAATCAATTTCAAGGCGTTTCAAAGCCGTTTCTTGAGTGGTTTGGTAGTGTTTCAGGTTTTCCCAAACGTTCTAGTGCATGATTTTCGCTCATTTTCAAGCCGTGCCAAGCCAGCTCACTACTTTATAACCTCCATTCTGAGAGGTTATGAGCCCGCCAAAAGACGATAAAGAGGCTAAGACCACCGCGGCCACGCGCAAATCTTCAATTGTTGCTCCAAATCCGCGTCAGAGGAGTATCAGCCCTACTATTCCTCCTTTACAAGCGTTTCCGACCCTTTCTAGTCCATTAACTCTCCCGTCCGCACCATTAAGTTCGACTTCTCAGCAATCCACCTCAGAGCCACGTGGAGCAGGCCCAAAAAACGTCAAGCCATTGGTACCACCTTCACAGATTTTGTTAACCGGCCCAAGAGCCACTCGGTCCGAATCCAAAAAGACTTTAGTTGCTTCCACCATGGCTTTGCAAAAGTTTATCTCGATCGGCGATAAACTGATTCAATTTGAAATCGACACACAAGTCACTTCACTGTCCGAGGTCAGCGTTTTTACGCTCCAAGTCCATCGTAATCGAGTACGAGCGTTGTGGAAGAGGGTCGAGCAGGAATATGAGAAATGTGAGGCACACCCATCTACCGTCTAACGACGGTAGCTCTGAAAATTTAGCCATCCAAGCTAAATATGACAAATGCTATCAAGTTTAAAGGCGATTCACGGCTCGATAAAGCGAGCCTATCCATGAAGCGTCTGCTCCTCCGAACCGTCATGGGTCTAGCTCTGGACCAGCAGAACGAGGCTGTCGACTGCCACCCATTGACACAGAAGTCTTTACGGGAGATTACCTAAAATGGCCCACGTTCTGTGATTTGTTTACGGCCATTTACATAAGCGATTCGCAAATTTCCCCCGTTGAAAAGCTGCACCATCTCCTACTGAAAAGCACTTCTTGATCTGCCTCAAATTTTCCATGAGTAAAGAAAGGCATTACGAGATCATCAGAATGCTCTGCAGGCATCCAATCGCGCTTTTGAGCACTGTGGCCTGCCAGTCACCACTTGGGGTGGCATGTTCGTATTTTTCTGTTTCATCAAATTGCCAGCTGAACTAAGAGCGTCTTGAAGTTCATTGACCATTGCGATTGCCGTTGCTTCATTGTGAGCCCCTGCCAGGATATCATCGACATACATATAGGACTTCACAATAACGCTAGCCAAGGGAAATTTGGATTGTACATCACTTGCGAGTTTCTGAAGTACTCGGATGGCTAAAAACGGAGCACAGTTAATGCCGAACGTGACTGTATTAAGCTCGTAATCACCAAGTTGCCTTTCTTTGTTTCGGACAGGATACTCTGAAATGGCGTATGGATTGGATCGACCATAGTTTGGCGGTACATTTTTGTGATGTCGGCATTGAAAACTACTCGGAAAAAACGCCACTTGAGAATCTGAGTAGTGAGATCAGACTGAAGTACCGGATCCGGGTAAAGTATGTCATTGAGACTTACTCCGTTTGTGGACTTGCTAGACGCGTTAAAGACTACCCGTACTTTTGTTGTGGTGCTGTCGGGCTTGAAAACTGCATGGTGTGGCAAATAAAAATTAATATTACTGCCGTCAAATGGCACCTGACTCATATTGCCCAAGTCAAAAACTCAGTTTTTGCCGGAAATTTTTTTAGGCGACGGCAACGGAAGTGAGACCGTATATCTCCCCGAAACATCTCAGTCGGCGAGAGGAATATTGGGCATTCCTTCCAGTGTGGCTTGGGCTATCGTACATGACCGCAAATCATCAGCAACTTGGGACAAGACAAAAGCTTCTATCTCTATCTGGACTGGAGGTCCATGCGATGACCGAATGCTTATGTGACAGACCTTAAAGGTTCTATTGACAATTCCGTTAATGCCTGTCACTTCGGCCCTGACAGTTTGTAATGGTAACTTCATGAGCCGGAACATTCTTTCGGATATAAAGTTTGCTTCAGAAGCTGGGTCTAATAATTCCCGAGAAGGATAGATAGTGCTCTTGTGCTAAAAGTCTGCTATATCTGTACCTAGCAACTTATCTCGTGAAGACCTTGCCTCAGAGGTAAAATATGTCCGGACAATACTGTGAGAACTGGGCTGCGCTGGGACAGGCGTTGGACTATTCTCCGGTCGGGCATCCTTGTGCAAGAGCGTATTGTGACGACCCTTGCACGTAAAGCAGTTGTGCTGACTCGCGCAATCTTTTACTTGATGCCCTCTTGCGAAACAGTTCAGACAAAGGGACTGTTGGTGTTTAGATTATATAAAATAAGCTAACATTAAGACAATTATAATATAAAACAAATGGAAATGTACGTCAATTGAGTATGTGACCCGATTATAGATATCGATGGCTCATCAGTCATGAGTAGAGCTGATATGGTCAGCAGTAAACAATTAAGACCTAGTTAATTAAGCTGCTATGGTTAGCTATTATCAATAAAGACGTATTTTGCTGACCTAACACTATGTCGAACTATGCACTGGTGAGCTCTCTATTTTGTACTATAAAAGAAATGCATTATTCTTAGTAAGATCAGATACCAATTGTAGCTACATCGGGTGTGCATCGCTGTGTCTTCGGCCCCCATCTCTACCTTTGTAATCTCACTCCGAGGTCCACCCAATTTATGTGTTGGTTGCAACAACCTTTAGTCACTGGTTTATGTGCTAGTGCCTATATATATATATATAAATAAATAAACATTTAATAACTTCAAGAAATACTAACGTCTTTCATTGAACATTTTTGTGACCCCGACATTGGCGGCTCCAAGTTAGAAAAGTAACAGACTTGGTGAAACCGTCATCAAGCGAGAATATTTGGTCAACCCAGGCGACCAATCTCTCAACAACAAGGAAACTGGTCAACTAGGCGACTACTTTCTTTGCACGCTTTGGACACAGAACAATCCTAAGCGAGGGCACAAATTGATAAACATTTCACATCAATCTGGGGTCCCGACGAAAAACATCGCAATTGATTAACTTGGCAATCATTGCGTAGCCATCTTGGCGAATAAAACAATTTATTGGAAAACTAGGAGTTGGTTTTCCGCAACGGGGTAGCAGAGCATACCCATTAAATAAAAGATGATCAACTAGGCGATCACTTTGTCAAAAATTATTTAACAACGATTTGAGTCAACGAGGCGACCAAGTCATAAAAAGTTATTTTTACATAAAATAAAGTTTGATCAACTCATAAACTCTGTTGCATTCCCTGGCGTCAGCAATATCTGACTTGGTTAACTAGGTCAGTAACCCAGGTAGTACGCACGAGTACATAGTTTGCATTGGTCAGCAATTTTTGAAACAAAGAAAAGAAACTCAAAAAATTGGTCACTGTCGTGGCATTTATCAGTGTAAAAGAATAGGTATATTGGAAATAAAAATAAACTATTGTTAAAACACTAACCAAAAGGCGACTTCGATTTATTTCTTATTCTTATTTGTGCCACACTTGACCAATTTTAGGAACGAGTAGGAGCGTTCCCTGTCTTTGACAAAATAAATAAACTCCCATCCGGTCAAGTACTAGTACAGATAAGCAATTACATAAGAATAAAAAAAAAAAACAACATTTAGGATTTTTATAAACAGCAGACAGAACGAGGAGAGGCAATCCAGGCCTTTATTCGGAATAGCAAAAAAGATTCTTTCGCCAGGAAAACGAAGCCATCTTATTTCGAGGAGAAACTTGAGCTCCTGGAATACCTGTGGGAGAACTTCGAGAAAAGTCATCAGGAGTTGATGGACAAATTAAATAACGTGCCAACTAAAGATGACTACTTTGTAACGGACTACTTCAACAAAATGAAGGCGGTTGTATCTAATATAGTGGAAGATTGGATGGACCATTTGGCAAAAATAAAACTAGAGAGACAAGCTCGCCAACGAGAGGAAGAGCGAGCCGTGATCAAATCACTGGTTCGCAAGCAAAGTGCTCTGCTGGATTCATTGTCCAGGACATTAAGCCAAATTGTGCCTGAAGAAAAAATGACTTACAAATCGGTAGTCGACAAATTATGGATGCAAATTGGAGAAATCCATTATGAGATTCATTGGCTAGCTGAAAATCCGACCGAAGCCGGATATAATCTAGCTACGTTTGTGGCCGCAGAAAATACAATTCTGAAATTCTGTGTGGCACCAGCAGAAAATGTAGTGATACAATTACCACCTGTATTGCAATCGATACAATCATTGCAACTACCCAAAATTCCCATTCCAAAATTTGATGGGGATTATCTGAAATGGCAACAATTTCATGACATCTATAAAAAGGTGGTTCATGAGTCAAATGTATCAACGATAGAGAAAATGTGGTACTTAAAATCAATCCTGTCTGGAAAAGCAGAGAGGTTGATACGGCACCTGGAATTAACAGAAGCCAATTACAACACTGCTTGGTCAGTGTTGCAGGAACGTTTTAATAACAAACGAGTTCTTAACAGCCATACTGGCAAAGCTGTTTGATCACCCAAATGTGGGAAATGAC
Organism: Drosophila tropicalis; assembly: GCF_018151085.1. Classification (NCBI taxonomy): domain Eukaryota; kingdom Metazoa; phylum Arthropoda; class Insecta; order Diptera; family Drosophilidae; genus Drosophila; species Drosophila tropicalis. The sequence goes on along the minus strand of NW_027172360.1, from coordinate 316,756 downwards.
GCAGCTTCGATAAAGAATTTGCATGATAACATTTTTGAATCATTGCAAGCTTAAAAAATTTAGGCGTCAATATGGAATCGTCAGATGCTGTCATAATGTTTCATATGACAAGAAAATTGGATAGATTCAACCACGCACTATATGAGCAATCTCTTTCCAACACAATTAATCTGCAGGAAGTAAAGGACTTCCTAACCTTCTTGGAACAGCGCTTCCTAACTGTTCGTGGAGGGGCGGAAGGATCCAAATAAATACAAGTAGTTGGCGGGTGCCAATTTCTTCTGGATATGGTGAGCGAGTGGTGAATTAATAACGCGCGATAACTTCGGTTAAACAAACTTATGCTTTATTAAATATTCACAGGGAGCCCGACACACACGAAATGGTTCGGGTTGAAAAAAGTGACAAATCGTAAAAGAAAAAGAATCAGGAAAAAGAACGGGTGTTCGGGTGAAAAGCTCGATTCAGAATAAATGGCGGTGCCCATTGGAAAAACCAAGTCACTCCTCCTGGTGTGACCGTAGATGCCGAGGATCAAAAAACCCTCCTCACTCCTCACCGCTCACTGCCCTTCGCCGCTGGGCTGCGCTGGGACAGGCGCCGAACTGGGCTGCGCTGGGACAGGCGTTGGACTATTCTCCGGTCGGGCATCCTTGTGCAAGAGCGTATTGTGACGACCCTTGCACGTAAAGCAGTTGTGCTGACTCGCGCAATCTTTTACTTGATGCCCTCTTGCGAAACAGTTCAGACAAAGGGACTGTTGGTGTTTAGATTATATAAAATAAGCTAACATTAAGACAATTATAATATAAAACAAATGGAAATGTACGTCAATTGAGTATGTGACCCGATTATAGATATCGATGGCTCATCAGTCATGAGTAGAGCTGATATGGTCAGTAGTTAACAATAAAGACCTAGTTAATTAAGCTGTTAGCTTTTATCAATTAAGACGTGGTTTGCTGACCGAACACGATGTCGAACTATGCACTGGTGAGCTCTCTATTTTGTACTATAAAAGAAATGCATTATTCTTAGTAAGATCAGATACCAATTGTAGCTACATCGGGTGTGCATCGCTGTGTCTTCGGCCCCCATCTCTACCTTTGTAATCTCACTCCGAGGTCCACCCAATTTATGTGTTGGTTGCAACAACCTTTAGTCACTGGTTTATGTGCTAGTGCCTATATATATATAAATAAATAAACATTTAATAACTTCAAGAAATACTAACGTCTTTCATTGAACATTTTTGTGACCCCGACATTGGCGGCTCCAAGTTAGAAAAGTAACAGACTTGGTGAAACCGTCATCAAGCGAGAATATTTGGTCAACCCAGGCGACCAATCTCTCAACAACAAGGAAACTGGTCAACTAGGCGACTACTTTCTTTGCACGCTTTGGACACAGAACAATCCTAAGCGAGGGCACAAATTGATAAACATTTCACATCAATCTGGGGTCCCGACGAAAAACATCGCAATTGATTAACTTGGCAATCATTGCGTAGCCATCTTGGCGAATAAAACAATTTATTGGAAAACTAGGAGTTGGTTTTCCGCAACGGGGTAGCAGAGCATACCCATTAAATAAAAGATGATCAACTAGGCGATCACTTTGTCAAAAATTATTTAACAACGATTTGAGTCAACGAGGCGACCAAGTCATAAAAAGTTATTTTTACATAAAATAAAGTTTGATCAACTCATAAACTCTGTTGCATTCCCTGGCGTCAGCAATATCTGACTTGGTTAACTAGGTCAGTAACCCAGGTAGTACGCACGAGTACATAGTTTGCATTGGTCAGCAATTTTTGAAACAAAGAAAAGAAACTCAAAAAATTGGTCACTGTCGTGGCATTTATCAGTGTAAAAGAATAGGTATATTGGAAATAAAAATAAACTATTGTTAAAACACTAACCAAAAGGCGACTTCGATTTATTTCTTATTCTTATTTGTGCTACACTTGACCAATTTTAGGAACGAGTAGGAGCGTTCCCTGTCTTTGACAAAATAAATAAACTCCCATCCGGTCAAGTACTAGTACAGATAAGCAATTACATAAGAATAAAAAAAAAAAACAACATTTAGGATTTTTATAAACAGCAGACAGAACGAGGAGAGGCAATCCAGGCCTTTATTCGGAATAGCAAAAAAGATTCTTTCGCCAGGAAAACGAAGCCATCTTATTTCGAGGAGAAACTTGAGCTCCTGGAATACCTGTGGGAGAACTTCGAGAAAAGTCATCAGGAGTTGATGGACAAATTAAATAACGTGCCAACTAAAGATGACTACTTTGTAACGGACTACTTCAGCAAAATGAAGGCGGTTGTATCTAATATAGTGGAAGATTGGATGGACCATTTGGCAAAAATAAAACTAGAGAGACAAGCTCGCCAACGAGAGGAAGAGCGAGCCGTGATCAAATCACTGGTTCGCAAGCAAAGTGCTCTGCTGGATTCATTGTCCAGGACATTAAGCCAAATTGTGCCTGAAGAAAAAATGACTTACAAATCGGTAGTCGACAAATTATGGATGCAAATTGGAGAAATCCATTATGAGATTCATTGGCTAGCTGAAAATCCGACCGAAGCCGGATATAATCTAGCTACGTTTGTGGCCGCAGAAAATACAATTCTGAAATTCTGTGTGGCACCAGCAGAAAATGTAGTGATACAATTACCACCTGTATTGCAATCGATACAATCATTGCAACTACCCAAAATTCCCATTCCAAAATTTGATGGGGATTATCTGAAATGGCAACAATTTCATGACATCTATAAAAAGGTGGTTCATGAGTCAAATGTATCAACGATAGAGAAAATGTGGTACTTAAAATCAATCCTGTCTGGAAAAGCAGAGAGGTTGATACGGCACCTGGAATTAACAGAAGCCAATTACAACACTGCTTGGTCAGTGTTGCAGGAACGTTTTAATAACAAACGAGTTCTTAACAGCCATACTGGCAAAGCTGTTTGATCACCCAAATGTGGGAAATGACGCAGCTTCGATAAAGAATTTGCATGATAACATTTTTGAATCATTGCAAGCCTTAAAAAATTTAGGCGTCAATATGGAATCGTCAGATGCTGTCATAATGTTTCGTATGACAAGAAAATTGGATAGATTCAACCACGCACTATATGAGCAATCTCTTTCCAACACAATTAATCTGCAGGAAGTAAAGGACTTCCTAACCTTCTTGGAACAGCGCTTCCTAACTGTTCGTGGAGGGGCGGAAGGATCCAAATAAATACAAGTAGTTGGCGGGTGCCAATTTCTTCTGGATATGGTGAGCGAGTGGTGAATTAATAACGCGCGATAACTTCGGTTAAACAAACTTATGCTTTATTAAATATTCACAGGGAGCCCGACACACACGAAATGGTTCGGGTTGAAAAAAGTGACAAATCGTAAAAGAAAAAGAATCAGGAAAAAGAACAGGTGTTCGGGTGAAAAGCTCGATTCAGAATAAATGGCGGTGCCCATTGGAAAAACCAAGTCACTCCTCCTGGTGTGACCGTAGATGCCGAGGATCAAAAAACCCTCCTCACTCCTCACCGCTCACTGCTCTTCGCCGCTGGGCTGCGCTGGGACAGGCGCCGAACTGGGCTGCGCTGGGACAGGCGTTGGACTATTCTCCGGTCGGGCATCCTTGTGCAAGAGCGTATTGTGACGACCCTTGCACGTAAAGCAGTTGTGCTGACTCGCGCAATCTTTTACTTGATGCCCTCTTGCGAAACAGTTCAGACAAAGGGACTGTTGGTGTTTAGATTATATAAAATAAGCTAACATTAAGACAATTATAATATAAAACAAATGGAAATGTACGTCAATTGAGTATGTGACCCGATTATAGATATCGATGGCTCATCAGTCATAAGTAGAGCTGATATGGTCAGCAGTAAACAATTAAGACCTAGTTAATTAAGCTGCTATGGTTAGCTATTATCAATAAAGACGTATTTTGCTGACCCAACACTATGTCGAACTATGCACTGGTGAGCTCTCTATTTTGTACTATAAAAGAAATGCATTATTCTTAGTAAGATCAGATACCAATTGTAGCTACATCGGGTGTGCATCGCTGTGTCTTCGGCCCCCATCTCTACCTTTGTAATCTCACTCCGAGGTCCACCCAATTTATGTGTTGGTTGCAACAACCTTTAGTCACTGGTTTATGTGCTAGTGCCTATATATATATAAATAAATAAACATTTAATAACTTCAAGAAATACTAACGTCTTTCATTGAACATTTTTGTGACCCCGACATTGGCGGCTCCAAGTTAGAAAAGTAACAGACTTGGTGAAACCGTCATCAAGCGAGAATATTTGGTCAACCCAGGCGACCAATCTCTCAACAACAAGGAAACTGGTCAACTAGGCGACTACTTTCTTTGCACGCTTTGGACACAGAACAATCCTAAGCGAGGGCACAAATTGATAAACATTTCACATCAATCTGGGGTCCCGACGAAAAACATCGCAATTGATTAACTTGGCAATCATTGCGTAGCCATCTTGGCGAATAAAACAATTTATTGGAAAACTAGGAGTTGGTTTTCCGCAACGGGGTAGCAGAGCATACCCATTAAATAAAAGATGATCAACTAGGCGATCACTTTGTCAAAAATTATTTAACAACGATTTGAGTCAACGAGGCGACCAAGTCATAAAAAGTTATTTTTACATAAAATAAAGTTTGATCAACTCATAAACTCTGTTGCATTCCCTGGCGTCAGCAATATCTGACTTGGTTAACTAGGTCAGTAACCCAGGTAGTACGCACGAGTACATAGTTTGCATTGGTCAGCAATTTTTGAAACAAAGAAAAGAAACTCAAAAAATTGGTCACTGTCGTGGCATTTATCAGTGTAAAAGAATAGGTATATTGGAAATAAAAATAAACTATTGTTAAAACACTAACCAAAAGGCGACTTCGATTTATTTCTTATTCTTATTTGTGCTACACTTGACCAATTTTAGGAACGAGTAGGAGCGTTCCCTGTCTTTGACAAAATAATTAAACTCCCATCCGGTCAAGTACTAGTACAGATAAGCAATTACATAAGAATAAAAAAAAAAAACAACATTTAGGATTTTTATAAACAGCAGACAGAACGAGGAGAGGCAATCCAGGCCTTTATTCGGAATAGCAAAAAAGATTCTTTCGCCAGGAAAACGAAGCCATCTTATTTCGAGGAGAAACTTGAGCTCCTGGAATACCTGTGGGAGAACTTCGAGAAAAGTCATCAGGAGTTGATGGACAAATTAAATAACGTGCCAACTAAAGATGACTACTTTGTAACGGACTACTTCAGCAAAATGAAGGCGGTTGTATCTAATATAGTGGAAGATTGGATGGACCATTTGGCAAAAATAGAACTAGAGAGACAAGCTCGCCAACGAGAGGAAGAGCGAGCCGTGATCAAATCACTGGTTCGCAAGCAAAGTGCTCTGCTGGATTCATTGTCCAGGACATTAAGCCAAATTGTGCCTGAAGAAAAAATGACTTACAAATCGGTAGTCGACAAATTATGGATGCAAATTGGAGAAATCCATTATGAGATTCATTGGCTAGCTGAAAATCCGACCGAAGCCGGATATAATCTAGCTACGTTTGTGGCCGCAGAAAATACAATTCTGAAATTCTGTGTGGCACCAGCAGAAAATGTAGTGATACAATCACCACCTGTATTGCAATCGATACAATCATTGCAACTACCCAAAATTCCCATTCCAAAATTTGATGGGGATTATCTGAAATGGCAACAATTTCATGACATCTATAAAAAGGTGCTTCATGAGTCAAATGTATCAACGATAGAGAAAATGTGGTACTTAAAATCAATCCTGTCTGGAAAAGCAGAGAGGTTGATACGGCACCTGGAATTAACAGAAGCCAATTACAACACTGCTTGGTCAGTGTTGCAGGAACGTTTTAATAACAAACGAGTTCTTAACAGCCATACTGGCAAAGCTGTTTGATCACCCAAATGTGGGAAATGACGCAGCTTCGATAAAGAATTTGCATGATAACATTTTTGAATCATTGCAAGCCTTAAAAAATTTAGGCGTCAATATGGAATCGTCAGATGCTGTCATAATGTTTCATATGACAAGAAAATTGGATAGATTCAACCACGCACTATATGAGCAATCTCTTTCCAACACAATTAATCTGCAGGAAGTAAAGGACTTCCTAACCTTCTTGGAACAGCGCTTCCTAACTGTTCGTGGAGGGGCGGAAGGATCCAAATAAATACAAGTAGTTGGCGGATGCCAATTTCTTCTGGATATGGTGAGCGAGTGGTGAATTAATAACGCGCGATAACTTCGGTTAAACAAACTTATGCTTTATTAAATATTCACAGGGAGCCCGACACACACGAAATGGTTCGGGTTGAAAAAAGTGACAAATCGTAAAAGAAAAAGAATCAGGAAAAAGAACGGGTGTTCGGGTGAAAAGCTCGATTCAGAATAAATGGCGGTGCCCATTGGAAAAACCAAGTCACTCCTCCTGGTGTGACCGTAGATGCCGAGGATCAAAAAACCCTCCTCACTCCTCACCGCTCACTGCTCTTCGCCGCTCACTGCTGTTCACCCGGTGGCGTGAACATACCGCCCCCCTTGCAACATGTTGCAATTGCCACCCTGGACATATAAAGGATGGGGGACGGCAACGTCCTGGAGCGCCTAGATCCTACAGGAGCCGGAGACGACCCATCCGAACACGGTGCTCTGGGTTGCGGGAGTGCCGCTATGAACGGGCACACAGCCTGGTTGGATGACCTTAGGATAGAGGTCTGCCCCGAGCACCACGGATACCGACGCCGGCCGATAGAAATAGGGGTCGGCCAGGATCAGGGTGGCGAACTTCTCCCGGACCGGCGCCGCCACTTCCCGGATGGGAGTGCGGATGAGCAAGTCCTCTTCGACCCGGAATATAGGGTCTCGAAGGATTTCGAGCCATTGCCCAACCGGAGGAGTGCGGTTGGCAGGACAGTCGTCGTCCTGGCGTGGAGCAGGGAGGATAGCGAAATCTCGGGTGCGCCTTCTGGGGAAGCGAAGCGGTCGGACGATGATCGGGAACGGGGTTGTAGCGGGGGTGCAGCACGCCCGGAGGGGGGTGATTGGCTGCCACGCCGGGCGGAGGCACGTTGTCTCGGCGGTTGGTCGGCCATGTGGAGCAGGGTATGGTGCCTTTGCCAGCATCGTCGGCAACCATGGCGAGTTCGGCACGCGTCGGATGAATGCTCGTGTGCCAAGCAATTGGGACAATAGTTATTGATGAGCACCGCCCGAAGCCGCTTTTCCCCTCGGAGGTTCAGGAAGCGCTGACACTGCCGGAGTGCATGAACCCCCCGACAGACCCGGCATCGGTACACGTTCGTGCCCTGTGGAGCTCGTTTGCTGCGGTGGTGCGGCAGACGCGTGGGGGCCATGTCGCTATGAAGAGGCGAGCTGAACGAACTGCAACGAAAGAAATTACGTAGGGGGGAGTGGATTAGTCTATGCACGGGAACGAGAAACATGCACGGAGACGAGGACATTCGGAGGAAACATAGAGGGATTGGGAGTCACGATAAGGTTTTAGACTCAGGACTCCTGCTGTCTTGCAACAGAATGAGCTTCGCTACGGGTCTTCGGATAGACCCACGCGCGGTGGTGACATCAGCCACTCGGACGAGACCGTCAGCCCCGGGCAGAGTGCGCTCAATTTGCCCTAAGCGCCACTCGTTGGAGGGGAGATGATCTTCGGACACGATCACGAGGTCGCCGGTCTGGATGCTGCGAGTCGGTGATTTCCACTTGTTCCGTTTGTGAAGCTCCTTGAGGTACTCACTCCTCCAGCGGCGGCAGAAAGCCTGCTGGATTGCCTTTAGTCGCTGCCATCGGTTGATCAGCGACATAGGCTCGACCAGAATTTCCGGTTCCGCAATGGATAAGAGTGGTCCTCCAATCAGGAAATGTCCCGGGCTTAGGGCCAGCAGATCCTCTGGGTCCTCGCTCATGGGAGAGATTGGCCTGGACTTTAGGCACGCTTCGATCCTACACAGGAGGGTGGAAAGTTCCTCGAAGGTGTATTTGACAGTGGACGAGGACTTGTAAAACAGGGTCTTAAAACTTTTGACCCCTGCTTACCACAGTCCTCCCATATGGGGCACGCTTGGCGGAATGAACTGCCAGGATAAAATGTGCTGGGGAAATGCCTTCATTATTTCAAGCTTGGTGGCGTTCAGGAAATCTTTTTCGAGCGCCTTTGAGGCCCCTACGAAGGTTTTGCCGTTGTCGGAGTAAATGCGCTGTGGGCATTGTCTCCGTGCGACAAACCGAGAGAAGGCTGCAAGAAATCTTTCAGTGGTGAGGTCGGAGGTAGCCTCGAGATGGATTGCCTTCGTGCTGAAACACACAAAGACGCAGACATAACCCTTAGTTATGAGACACGCACGCCCGGTGTAATTTTTGATCTCGAACGGCCCTGCGAAGTCAATGCCCGTGTGGGTGAACGGCCTGGAGTACGTGATGCGTTCTCGAGGGAGATCACCCATCATCTGGTTCTGTAGTCGTCGACGATGAACGATGCAGACTTTGCACCCCTTGATGTGGGACTTTACCATGTTCTTTATCCGTGGGATCCAGAATTTGGTGCGCAAATACCGCACCATCAGTTGATTGCCGCCATGCAACGTGATGCGGTGGGCGAATTCGACAAGCAGGCGAGTGATATGAGTACTATAGGGGAGGAGAATAGGGTGACGTTCATCATATTGGAGGGACTCAGCGGCCCGGAGTCGTCCGCAGTAGCGGAGTAACCCATGCTGGTCGAGAAATGGGTTCAGATTGAGTAGAGTGCTGGATGATGGCAGGGGTCGCCCTTCACCCAGGGCCCGTATCTCCGCGAGGTATTCCCGCCGCTGAGAGGTCCGAATCAAGGCGCGCTCGGCGGAAAGAAGTTCGTCATTGGTGAGGCGAACCGTGGAAGGCGTCGAAATCCTCTTGGTGGCGAAGCGTAGGATGTACGCGATGACTCGTAATGCCCTACCATAATTCGAGAAACGTTCGCTGACGTCCTCGAGTAGGGTGGTCGCGGTGGTGTGGCACTGGACCCGTTGCTCCAGCTGGGTGTCTGGGAGTTCGTTATGGGGAGTTGGCCAATACTCGGGGGGCTCGCTGGAGCCAGTCTGGCCCATGCCACCAGAGGCTGCTGGCCGATAACTCGGCCGCGGAAACTCCACGGCTCGCCAGATCAGCGGGGTTGTCCTCGGAGCGCACATGTGACCAGCTTTGGCCACTGGTGCTTTCGGAGATCCTGGATACCCGATTGGCCACGAAGGTGGACCAACTGCACGGGGGTTTATTGAGCCAAGCCAACACGATGGTAGAGTCGGTCCAAAACTGGGAGGTTGCAGGTGGGATTGGGAGTTCAGGAACGATCGACGCCCAGAGATCGGCTGGCAGAACCGCTCCGCACCACTCCAGCCGAGGCAGCGAGACTGTTTTGACTGGAGCTACACGGGTCTTAGCCGTTAATAAATGGACGTCTACTTGATCGCCGTACCGAACCCGCACATATAGGGCCGCTCCATTCGCTTTCTGTGACGCGTCACAGAAGCCATGAAGCTCCAACGAGAGCTTATCGCTGGTGTTTAGCCAACGGGGAATGCGGAGTCGACTGAGGCCTGGGTAATAATTCGTGCCATTGCTGCAGCAGGAGAGGCGGCAGAACATCATCCCAGCCCAGTTCGGTAAGCCAGATTTGCTGCATGAATATCTTCGCTCGGATGACAAATGGGGCTAGCCAACCAGCGGGGTCAAAGAGCTTAGCGATATGGGACAGAACCTGCCTCTTGGAGATCGACTCCTTCAAGGGGGGTCCGCTACGGTGAAGAAGAAGACGTCCTCAGCAGCTTGCCAGCGAATGCCCAAGGTTTTTGCAGTGCTCGCGTCTTCCAGCTCGAGAAAGTCCTCTCGCAGCAGGTGCTCTTTCGGAATGGCTTGAAGTACTTCCTTCTTATTGGAAGTCCACTTCCGAAGCGGGAAGCCCGCAGATTGGAGGGCCGCTTGAAGCTCTCGTATGGCGAGACGGGCGTCGGCTTCAGTGTGAGCGCCGGCAAGGACATCATCAACATACATGTAGTTCCGAAGGATTTCGCTCGCTTAAGGATACATCGCTTGCACGTCTTGTGCCAGTTGTAAAAGGACTCGGATCGCCAAGAATGGTGCGCAGTTAACCCCAAACGTGACAGTTTGTAACTCGTAATCCTGAATTTTGCCGCAGCGGTCTCGGTAGAGGATCCGCTGAAATGGGGTATGCCTGGGGTCGACTTGGATTTGTCGATACATCTGCGTTATGCGGCGTTGAAAACGAATTGAAAGAACCGCCATTTCAGTACCTGAAGCGTGAGGTCGGCCTGAAGAGTGGGACCGGTGTGCAAGACATCGTTGAGGCTGACGCCTTGTGTGGAGGGGCTCGACGCGTTAAATACCACGCGTACCTTAGTGGTGGTGCTATTGGGCTTAAACACCGCATGATGGGGGAGATAGAAGTTTTTCGCATCTTGAGGCGGCGTCACCCGAATCATATGACCCAATTCCTCGTACTCTTGAATAATGGCATAGTACTGCGTTTTTAGGACGGGATCCTTGAGAAGGCGTGCTTCATTCCGCAGGAATTGAGCTAGCGCGATCGGTTTTGAGTGGCCCAAGTCAACGCTATTCGGACCTTTGAACGGTAGGGACACAACATATCGGCCGTCCTTTCCCCTTTGGGTGGTCTCCTGGAAGTTCCGCTCGCAGAATGCGTCGAAATCACCAATATCCTTTTTGATCCGTTCTCCGAGGATGTTGGCAAACAGGTCTACACCGATAATCATGTCAATAGGCGCGGGCTTGTTGTAGTACGGGTCAGCCAGGGGGCGATCGAGGCACTGCGTCGGAACCGTATTAAGGAATGGAGCTGTTGGAATGGCCCCTGACAATTTGGATACGACCAGGGCGGAGACCTCAATCTTGTTCAATCTGTCACACGGGGGAGACAGCATTAGCAGACACACCTTGTCGGCGCAGCCTCCATCACTCTGGCCCATGCCAGTAACCGCGGCGTCGACTGGGTAGAAGGGGGGCTGGACCATGTTGAAGACACGCTCTTAGAGAAAAGTTGAATAGGTCCCAGAGCCGATTAACGCACGAATATGGTGCTCCAGACCGGGATGGTGCAGAGTGACAATCGCAGTGCCTAAGAGCCCTCTGCCTGGGGTAGATGCAAAATAACTTTGAGCATTTGTGAGCTGGTTGCTCGTGGACGGACACTCTGTGGCGCTGAATGGTGGGACTTGCGCAGCGGACGGCGAGGACACGGACACATCACTAGGATGCAACAGGGTATGATGACGTTCCTTGCAGGTATGGCAATTATGCGCACTGGAGCAGCCCTTCACTTGATGACCGCGGGCAAAACAGTTCAGACAAAGTCCCTGCTGTCTAATGGTTTCCAGCCGCCTCTGAACAGGCATATCAAGAAAACTAGGGCAGAGCCGTATTGGGTGATTCTCCCGATGGCACAGCTTGCAAGACACCGGTTTGAGCTGAGCTTTCGCTGGAAACGCTTGGACCTTCATCGTTGCAGAGGATTTGCGGGGACCAATGGGGATGGCTTGGACACTTGGGGCCGACTTATGTTCTTCGGTGGCATCCAGGACACGATACCGATCGGTAAGAAATTGGTTCAAATCGGACCACGTTGAGACGACAGTCTTATTGGGCACTGATTGCTCCCACAGGAGGATTGTGGCCTTCGGCAATTTACTAGTGCAGATGGCGATAAGTAAGACATCCCAATTCTCAGTACTAACACCCGAACGCTCAAGTGCGGTAAGACACCCTTGAAACGCGGTCTGCAGCTCTCGCAAGGATTTGCCCGACTCTTGTGCCACCGTGGGAATCTGAAGGAGTTGTCTGGCTTGAGTCATGACAAGCAGACGGCTATTTTCGTACCGTGCGGTGAGGTTCTCCCACGCGGCCTGGAAACCCTCGTCAGGGGGGACTTAGCCACGATGGTTCTCGCTTCCCCTCGCGTCTTGGCGTTCAAGTGATGGAGCTTCTCCACTTGTGACAAATACGGATTGGCGATATAAATGGCGGCGAACAAATCGCGGAATGTGGGCCATGCTAGGCTGTCGCCATCAAATGTCTCTACCTCACACGGAGGAACTCTATGCCCCGGTGGGCCCGACGGAGCGGTTGGCTGACGCCTATGAGTCGTCATCTGTGCCGAGAGCTGTTCGATGCGTTCTCCGAACAACGTCCCGCATCGCACATACGCCGCGTAAGCGGATTCGTGCTTCGCCTTGATGTGGCTTATGTTTGCCAAGCTTTCCTCGTCGGCTTGGATTGTCAAGGCCTTGTGACAACGGGAGTATTCCATCTCGACAGTTGACCAAAGGGATTCGAGCTGCTCTAAGTGCATTTTAATGGAAAACAAGGGCAATTCAGAAGTTAGAGCTTCACTCTCGCGAGCTTCAAACAGAGTCAATGCGTCGCACGCTAGAACGAAATCGGAGAGGGACATTCTGGAGTGTTCTCTACGCTGTTGTGATACGGATCGGGTGACGGGAGCGTCAGAACAGTGCGTCACAACAACGTGCGGAATCTGGGTCTGGGTTGAAAGCTTGGAACGACCTTTGTGTTCACTCGAGTCTTTAACAGAGAATCTGCGACCCTCAGGTAAGCTGGACGAAGACGGACGGGACCTTGGGGATTCGCTGCGGCTGCGAACTGACGAGAACTTGCGCGAAATATCCGTACGCTTCACGGTCACCGGAGTTGTCAGAGGCCGAACCTTCTCCGGAGTTGCAGAAGGAGACGAAAGACTGTTGGACTTCGGTGCAGTCTTGGACGGCTCCGTGGACATACTCAGGGGACGACCTTACCGACGAACACCGCGTTTGCGCGCGTCCCTTTTTTTTTTTTTTGTTTTGGAAGTGAGAAGTGGACTGTATGAGGACGCAAGAACTTCCTCACTGTGCACCGCAGGATTGCGGGAGAATTTTCTCGCGTGTGGCTCGGAAACGAAGCCCCTTTAATGGGGATAGATGCGGAATAATATACGAACGCACGAATGCGGATTGAAAATTACACGTAGACGAAGCGAAATGATTACAAAACAAGTTTATATGGATTCGTGAGTAACGATGGGAGTACGTATAAAACAAAACACGGATGAAATATATAAATAAAGATGTATAGGATAAAAAGAAAATACGTTTTTATATAAATCTGGATCTGGATATATATATGTGCGCAAAATAATGGCCGGAAAAAATTGTATATATAATTTATAAATATGGACGGATATATAAATATGGGCCCGATAGTGCTGGAAAAAATTTATATGTGTTTATTTATAAATATGGGCGGATATATATATGAGCGCAAAATACTGGCCGAAAAAAATTATATATATAATTTATAAATATGGACGGATATATAAATATGGGCCCGATAGTGCTGGAAAAATATACATGTATTCATTTATAAATATGGGCGGATATATAAATATGGACCCGATAGCGCTGGAAAAAATATATATGTATTTATTTATAAATATGGGCGGATATATATATGAGCGCAAAAAGTTGGCCGGAAAAATTATATAAATAATTTATAAATATGGACGGATATATAAATGTGGGCACGATAGTGCTGGAAAAAATATATATGTATTATTTTATAAATATGGGCGGATATATAATTAGGCGAAAAAGGAGAATCGGAAATAATGTGATTTGAATTTGGCGCGCTTGAGCCGCCTATCGATATCACGACTCGACTCACGTGTCACCACTACTCCTAAAACAGCTGTCGGCCGCTGTTTATATATTTGGTTTTTGATTTTGTTGTTTAATTATGTTAATAATTTTTTTGTGGTTGTGCGGAAAAACCAAGAACAAAAGAACGGTTTTACACACAGCGAGTGTTGTGCGCGAAGGCAAACAAAACAGCCGATCAATGCATATGGACAAATGCTTTGATCTATGTATGTACGTACATGCATAAGTACACAGGTGAGTATATAGATATGTATGCACACGCGTTGTTCACAACAACAAAAAAAACGTAAGTAATTGTAATTTAATTGGATGTGGTGTTGTGTTAAATCAATGCGCGACACCGAAATGTATTATGTGTTGTGGATATGTACATATGTATGTGCAATATATGACTATGTAAGAATATATGTATGTACGTATGTAAGCAAGTGCACCGGTATCCAAAGACGCGCGTGAGGAAATTAATTTCGCACCAAATTCGAACGCGCAAGAAATCGCGGTGCATACGTTAAGTGCTATTTTAAAAAGAATATTTTTTTTGCCTTTTGTGTCGTGGTAAATGTACGAAGGGATTATATGTATATGGATATGTACATATGCGCGTACATCAACAGGTGACGATGTATGTATGTACGTACTACGTAGATACGCGCGTGCGGAAATAAGTTTGGCATTAAAAATAATTATTCCAACACATAAGAAAACGCGGTGAACACTTTGATTATTATTTTTCCCTATTTTTTATAACACTTTAATAATTTTTTTTTGTTTTTTAAACTTTTACGCGGATTTGGCAAACAGCTGTGGAAATTACATGTACATGTGAATGCATATGTAAAAAAAAAGTGGATTTGGACAAGTGCAAGGAAAAAACATAAATAAAAATGGATAATCGTGGAATGTAAAACGAGAACGTTGGACAATCACGCTAAGGATTAGGAACTACCATGTAACCTTGGAACAGGTCAGGTATGTACATACAATATGTAAAAGTGTGTAGGTCGCTATGGAGAAGCGGGAAAACCTCACACTTTTAGTAGTATGTAAATGAAATGAGTAATGAAATTTTGTACTTATCAGGAATTCCGCCGATGCAAGCTGGAGGAGCGGAAGGATATCCGGCTCGAAGGACCAATGTTCGTGGAGGGGCGGAAGGATCCAAATAAATACAAGTAGTTGGCGGGTGCCATTGACACAGAAGTCTTTACGGGAGATTACCTAAAATGGCCCACGTTCTGTGATTTGTTTACGGCCATTTACATAAGCGATTCGCGAATTTCCCCCGTTGAAAAGCTGCACCATCTCCTACTGAAAACGAGGGGTGAAGCCAATCTCATTGTAGTAATATTCTTGCTTACAAATGATGGTTTTGAACGCACTTAAACAGCCAATTCCGAGCACTTCTTGATCTGCCTCAAATTTTCCATGAGTAAAGAAAGGCATTACGAGATCATCAGAATGCTCTGCAGGCATCCAATCGCGCTTTTGAGCACTGTGGCCTGCCAGTCACCACTTGGGGTGGCATGTTCGTATTTTTCTGTTCCATCAAATTGCCAGCTGAACTAAGAGCGTCTTGAAGTTCATTGACCATTGCGATTGCCGTTGCTTCATTGTGAGCCCCTGCCAGGATATCATCGACATACATATAGGACTTCACAATAACGCTAGCCAAGGGAAATTTGGATTGTACATCACTTGCGAGTTTCTGAAGTACTCGGATGGCTAAAAACGGAGCACAGTTAATGCCGAACGTGACTGTATTAAGCTCGTAATCACCAAGTTGCCTTTCTTTTTTTCGGACAGGATACTCTGAAATGGCGTATGGATTGGATCGACCATAGTTTGGCGGTACATTTTTGTGATGTCGGCATTGAAAACTACTCGGAAAAAACGCCACTTGAGAATCTGAGTAGTGAGATCAGACTGAAGTACCGGATCCGGGTAAAGTATGTCATTGAGACTTACTCCGTTTGTGGACTTGCTAGACGCGTTAAAGACTACCCGTACTTTTGTTGTGGTGCTGTCGGGCTTGAAAACTGCATGGTGTGGCAAATAAAAATTAATATTACTGCCGTCAAATGGCACCTGACTCATATTGCCCAAGTCCAAATATTCTTGGACGACGGCGTCATACTCAGTTTTTGCCGGAAATTTTTTTTAGGCGACGGCAACGGAAGTGAGACCGTATATCTCCCCGAAACATCTCAGTCGGCGAGAGGAATATTGGGCATTCCTTCCAGTGTGGCTTGGGCTATCGTACATAAACGCAAATCATCAGCAACTTGGGACAAGACAAAAGCTTCTATCTCTATCTGGACTGGAGGTCCATGCGATGACCGAATGCTTATGTGACAGACCTTAAAGGTTCTATTGACAATTCCGTTAATGCCTGTCACTTCGGCCCTGACAGTTTGTAATGGTAACTTCATGAGCCGGAACATTCTTTCGGATATAAAGTTTGCTTCAGAAGCTGGGTCTAATAATTCCCGAGAAGGATAGATAGTGCTCTTGTGCTAAAAGTCTGCTATATCTGTACCTAGCAACTTATCTCGTGAAGACCTTGCCTCAGAGGTAAAATATGTCCGGACAATACTGTGAGAACTGGGCTGCGCTGGGACAGGCGTTGGACTATTCTCCGGTCGGGCATCCTTGTGCAAGAGCGTATTGTGACGACCCTTGCACGTAAAGCAGTTGTGCTGACTCGCGCAATCTTTTACTTGATGCCCTCTTGCGAAACAGTTCAGACAAAGGGACTGTTGGTGTTTAGATTATATAAAATAAGCTAACATTAAGACAACTATAATATAGAACAAATGGAAATGTACGTCAATTGAGTATGTGACCCGATTATAAATATCGGGTTCATCAGTCATAAGTAGAGCTGATATGGTCAGCAGTAAACAATTAAGACCTAGTTAATTAAGCTGCTATGGTTAGCTATTATCAATAAAGACGTATTTTGCTGACCTAACACTATGTCGAACTATGCACTGGTGAGCTCTCTATTTTGTACTATAAAAGAAATGCATTATTCTTAGTAAGATCAGATACCAATTGTAGCTACATCGGGTGTGCATCGCTGTGTCTTTGGCCCCCATCGCTACCTTTGTAATCTCACTCCGAGGTCCACCCAATTTATGTGTTGGTTGCAACAACCTTTAGTCACTGGTTTATGTGCTAGTGCCTATATATATATAAATAAATAAACATTTAATAACTTCAAGAAATACTAACGTCTTTCATTGAACATTTTTGTGACCCCGACATTGGCGGCTCCAAGTTAGAAAAGTAACAGACTTGGTGAAACCGTCATCAAGCGAGAATATTTGGTCAACCCAGGCGACCAATCTCTCAACAACAAGGAAACTGGTCAACTAGGCGACTACTTTCTTTGCACGCTTTGGACACAGAACAATCCTAAGCGAGGGCACAAATTGATAAACATTTCACATCAATCTGGGGTCCCGACGAAAAACATCGCAATTGATTAACTTGGCAATCATTGCGTAGCCATCTTGGCGAATAAAACAATTTATTGAAAAACTAGGAGTTGGTTTTCCGCAACGGGGTAGCAGAGCATACCCATTAAATAAAAGATGATCAACTAGGCGATCACTTTGTCAAAAATTATTTAACAACGATTTGAGTCAACGAGGCGACCAAGTCATAAAAAGTTATTTTTACATAAAATAAAGTTTGATCAACTCATAAACTCTGTTGCATTCCCTGGCGTCAGCAATATCTGACTTGGTTAACTAGGTCAGTAACCCAGGTAGTACGCACGAGTACATAGTTTGCATTGGTCAGCAATTTTTGAAACAAAGAAAAGAAACTCAAAAGAAAATTGGTCACTGTCGTGGCATTTATCAGTGTAAAAGAATAGGTATATTGGAAATAAAAATAAACTATTGTTAAAACACTAACCAAAAGGCGACTTCGATTTATTTCTTATTCTTATTTGTGCTACACTTGACCAATTTTAGGAACGAGTAGGAGCGTTCCCTGTCTTTGACAAAATAAATAAACTCCCATCGGGTCAAGTACTAGTACAGATAAGCAATTACATAAGAATAAAAAAAAAAAACAACATTTAGGATTTTTATAAACAGCAGACAGAACGAGGAGAGGCAATCCAGGCCTTTATTCGGAATAGCAAAAAAGATTCTTTTGCCAGGAAAACGAAGCCATCTTATTTCGAGGAGAAACTTGAGCTCCTGGAATACCTGTGGGAGAACTTCGAGAAAAGTCATCAGGAGTTGATGGACAAATTAAATAACGTGCCAACTAAAGATGACTACTTTGTAGCGGACTATTTCAGCAAAATGAAGGCGGTTGTATCTAATATAGTGGAAGATTGGATGGACCATTTGGCAAAAATAAAACTAGAGAGACAAGCTCGCCAACGAGAGGAAGAGCGAGCCGTGATCAAACCACTGGTTCGCAAGCAAAGTGCTCTGCTGGATTCATTGTCCAGGACATTAAGCCAAATTGTGCCTGAAGAAAAAATGACTTACAAATCGGTAGTCGACAAATTATGGATGCAAATTGAAGAAATCCATTATGAGATTCATTGGCTAGCTGAAAATCCGACCGAAGCCGGATATAATCTAGCTACGTTTGTGGCCGCAGAAAATACAATGCTGAAATTCTGTGTGGCACCAGCAGAAAATGTAGTGATACAATCACCACCTGTATTGCAATCGATACAATCATTGCAACTACCCAAAATTCCCATTCCAAAATTTGATGGGGATTATCTGAAATGGCAACAATTTCATGACATCTATAAAAAGGTGGTTCATGAGTCAAATGTATCAACGATAGAGAAAATGTGGTACTTAAAATCAAACCTGTCTGGCGAAGCAGAGAGGTTGATACGGCACCTGGAATTAACAGAAGCCAATTACAACACTGCTTGGTCAGTGTTGCAGGAACGTTTTAATAACAAACGAGTTCTTAACAGCCATACTGGCAAAGCTGTTTGATCACCCAAATGTGGGAAATGACGCAGCTTCGATAAAGAATTTGCATGATAACATTTTTGAATCATTGCAAGCCTTAAAAAATTTAGGCGTCAATATGGAATCGTCAGATGCTGTCATAATGTTTCATATGACAAGAAAATTGGATAGATTCAACCACGCACTATATGAGCAATCTCTTTCCAACACAATTAATCTGCAGGAAGTAAAGGACTTCCTATCCTTCTTGGAACAGCGCTTCCTAACATTAGAGGCGATTGGGAAACCAAGAAACGAAAATCGCAGCATTGAAAACCCAAATCCAAGGAAGACATTCGCAACAGCATCTGGGACAAACAGTACCTTGTGTGCTTTCTGCGAAAGAGCAAAGCACAAACTCTTCCAATGTGAAAAGTTTAAAATCAAATCCGCAGCAGAGCGGCTTAATTGGGTGCAGAGACACAAATTGTGTGTCAATTGCTTCAAGCCGGACCATATGGCAAAAAATTGCTCTTGGGGTTGCTTTAAATTCAATAAAAAACATATCACTATGTTGCATTTAGAAACAGGCAACCAAGTTGCTACCTCTGCTTCTGCAGCTTCTGCGTATGGAATTGGCAGAAAATACACCCTGTTGGCAACGGTCAAGGTGGTGGTAAAAGGGATCAATGAAAATAGAGGAGAATTTCGAGCACTCCTGGGTAGCGGCTCACAAGAAATTATCGTTAAAAATTAACGAGACTCATGTGCACATAAATGGAGTGGGTGGTCAACCACAGATAAGCAAGGCGCGAGAAAGCTTGGTTGTAAGGTCAAGATACAACAGGTTCGCAATGCTAGTTGAGGCATTTGTATTGCCACACATAATAGGTGACCAACCCACAGAACAATTAATGCAGAAAGTCACATTACCAGACAACATTCAATTAGCGGACCCAACATTTGATAAACCCGGAAAAATTGATATGCTATTGGGAGCTGATGATCACTATGCTATACTGCTACCAGAAAGGAGACGGGGCAATCGAAACCGTCCTACATTACAAAATTCAGGATTTGGATGGATTGTTGCTGGCAGAATTTATATGGCAACGTCCGCCGCAATCACATGTATGGTAGGCATAACAAATCCAGAGGTATCTCTAGAAAGATTCTGGCAGCTAGAGAAGGAGGAAGAGTATTGTGAAAAATTCTTCCTCGATAACCTACACACTGCGGCGGACAATCGACTAATTGTAAAGCTTCCATTTGCTGAAGAGGCTTCATCTCTTGGAGAATCTCGGGAAGTAGCCATAAGAAGATTCATGTCAATAGAGCGGCGAATGAGCCCTGACATAAAAAAGGAGTATGTAAAATTTATGTCAGAATATGAACAGCTTGGACATAAGTAGCAGGTAATGGTAGAACAAATTCCTAAGAACCATTACTTTATACCGCATCACTGTGTACTAAAGCCAGATAGTACCACAACCAAGCTAAGAGTGGTGTTTGATCCATCATGCAAAACGTCCACAGGAAAATCACTGAATGACATTTTATATCCTGGACCAGTTGTACAAAGTCAACTTATCTCAATTCTTCTGAGGACAGACAAATATGTGTTCACTGCGGATATTGAAAAAATGTATCGACAAGTTTGGATAAACCCAGCCGATCAATTTAATCAGATGATTGTGTGGAGAGAGGATCCAAATCAAGAACTAAAGTTTTATCGTTTGAAAACGGTGACTTATGGATCCACATCAGCCCCATATTTAGCGATGAAGTGTCTGGAATATTTGTCACTAAAAAACATGGAAAAATTATCGGCTGAAGCATTAACATTAAAAAATTACTTTTATGTTGATGATTGTCTCACAGGAGCAGACAGTTTAGCAGAAGCCCTGCAAATAAGACAAGAGCTTCTAGAAAACCTGGGGCCTAAGGGTTTCAACTTACGAAAATGGTGTTCGAATAGCAGTCAAATTCTAAAGGAAATCCCAAAGGATGACACGATTGCTGACATCAATCTCGGTGACACACTGGAATAAACAAGTTTGAAAATATGGGAATAATATGGGCACACAAAGAAGATCAATTATGTGGAAAGGCTCAAAAGCATACAAAAGGAATAACCAGACGAGTGGTGCTATCTGAAGTCGGTCAAATCTTCGATCCTCTAGGGCTGTTCTCACCGGTAGTGGTAAGAGCGAAAATGTTTCTTCAACATGTGGCTACCGAACGAATTCAGATGGATGATGACCTGCCGCCGTATTTGGAGAAGCAATGGGAAGCGTACAGAGAGGATGTACATGCATTAAACCACATATTTTTGATGGTAAGGTCCCCACTACAAAGGAACTGCATACATTTGTTGATGCATCAGAAAAGGCGTATGAAGCGGAAGTTTATGTCCGATCAACGTATAAAAATGTCCAAATTTCGGTCCGATTGTTGTGCGCCAAGTCGGGAGTGGCTCCCCTTGAAAAGCAGACACTACCCCGGCTGGAACTATGTGCAGCTGTGCTAAAAGCTGAACTCACAGATAGAGTTCGACAGAATCTCCAATTAGGATCAGAAAGTGTTGAATCATTTCTCTGGTCAGACTCAACAGTAGTACTGCCTTTGATTAACTCATGGGCATCACATTTCCACACGTTTGTGGCTAATCGGTTGACCAAAATTCAGGCAGTATCACATCCAAGGCAATGGCGTCATGTGTCATCAGCGCTCAACGCAGCTGATGTTCTGTCTCGAGGCATATCAGCAGCACAGCTTAGCACACATACATTATCGTTGTATGGACCTCTATTTTTGCATGGACCACAACGTGCCTGGCCAGCACCATTTAAGCCTACAGAGCACCCGATGGACACCGCTGAGAAGAAAACCAAGGTATTCAGCATGGTGACTACCAAGGCAAACAACAAGAGTGAATGGATATATACGGTAAATCACAGAAATTCGTTTTACCGTCTACAGCGAATAGTGTCGTATGTGCTACGGTTTTGTCACAAGCAGAACAGGAAACCAACGGCACAGTTAGAGTTGGAAGAGTTGGACCAAGCGCGGAGAGTGATCATTAAGCAAATTCAAGAAACAGGATTTGCACATGAATTACGGCACTTAAAGAAACGACCTGATCAACCGCTAGATCGCAAAAACACGGTGGCAACATTGCCACTAATACTGGATGAACATTCAATCATACGAGCAGCAACTCGGCTACAACAAGCACCAGTATCATCCGGTGGTAAAATTATACTACGGAAACTTTATGAAGAGAATCTTCATTGTGGACATGAGACACTACGAGGGATAGCTCGACAACAGTACCACATCATTAAGGTGAAACCGATGGTCCGGAATGTGATCCAGGGCTGCGTAGTATGCACCAAGTACCGGCCTCAGTTCTTTAAACAAGTCATGGGCGACTTACCTGAGCATCGGGTATCTCAGAATAGACCCTTTCTTAATGCCGGAGTAGACTATTGTGGACCATTCTGGATCCACCATAAGGTTCGAGGAAAACGTCCCGACAAAGCGTACATTGCAGTATTTGTATGCTTTGCAACCAAGGCAGTACACTTGGAAATGGTCGGAGACCTGTCCACCTCCTCATTTGTCAGAGGAAGGTGCCAGACATTATACTGCGATAATGCAACAAACTTTGTTGGAGCAAACAATCAACTAAAGAAACTGACCTATACAATACACTCAGAAAAGGCAGCAGGTACTATCAAGGAATTTTGCAACCAAACAGGAGTGCAATTCAAGTTCATACCACCACGGTTTCCACATTTCGGAGGATTAAGGGAAGCTGCGGTAAAGTTCGCTAAGCATTTACTGTTGAAAAACGTATCGACAGCAAACTTAACGTTTGAACAACTGTCTACCATAATTGTCAATGTTGAAGCAGTGCTGAACTCTCGTCCGTTAACGCCAAACTCAGACGATCCCAACGACTTGACAGCTCTAACCCCAAACAATCAACTAAAGAAACTGACCTATACAATACACTCAGAAAAGGCAGCAGGTACTATCAAGGAATTTTGCAACCAAAAAGGAGTGCAATTTAAGTTCATACCACCACGGTTTCCACATTTCGGAGGATTAAGGGAAGCTGCGGTAAAGTTCGCTAAGCATTTACTGTTGAAAAACGTATCGACAGCAAACTTAACGTTTGAACAACTGTCTACCATCATTGTCAATGTTGAAGCAGTGCTGAACTCTCGTCCGTTAACGCCAAACTCAGACGATCCCAACGACTTGACAGCTCTAACCCCAGGCCATCTATTGATCGGAGAACCATTAGTAGCCCAACCAGATGCAGAGCCAGTAACACAGCGATCGATTCCAGAACAGTGGGAATAAGTGCAACGACTTAAGCACACATTCTAGACACAATGTTCTCAAGACTACCTACAAGAATTGCAGGGTACATCCAAGTGGAAAAAACCATATAACAATGTCAAAGAAGGCATGATGGTAATTCTAAAGGAGGATAATGTGCCAATTTTGTAATGGCCAATTAGACGAATTGTTAAATTATATCCAGGCCTGGATGGATACGTCCGTGTGGTGGACGTTAAAACAGCCAGAGCCACCTACAAGCGGCCTATCCATAAATTGGCTCCCTTGCTTAGAGAGACGGCGACAAAACGTAAAATCGAGGCAGATGACACAGAATCGAATTCCCAAGAAGACCCTGGTATCGAGGACACCGCAGAACCAGAGACAAAAAGACGTTTGTCGATCGGTCTGCCACCGTTGGCAATGACGATCTGCCTAATGCTGTTGTTGCTTCCTAAAGCATTGGCTCAAAGAACTAATATAACTCGATTCAACCCCAAACCCCATACTGTGAAAGTATTGGCACAGGAAGGATGGCAACGTCTGACTGGACTATTGTGGCATTTTACGATCTCGAACCATATTGGGCCGACCTGAAGACATTTTCAGACGGAGTAGTAAAGGTTGGAGAAATATGCGTGCTAATGAAGGGTCCAGAGGCATGCACCGCAATGCAGAGACATTTCGAGCATGTCAACTCAGAGCTACGGACAGGAAATGATCTCCTTCACATAGAACGCCAACGACGATCGCCTTTAGATATAATTGGGAACATTGCGAACGGCTTATTTGGTATGCTGGACTCAAAGTATGCAATTGAGATGTCAGGCACCATACGAAAAGTTAAATCAAATGAAGATTACTTATTGAACTTGCTGCAAAATCAGACATCTGTAATTGATTCAACGATAAATATCATTAAGCGAGACGAAGCCACGATTGAAAATCAGATGAAACTAATGAAACAACAAATGAACGACATGACCAAGGTCCAGGACAATGCGGTAAAGGCATTGCAATGGTATATCACGCTAACTACTCAGATGACAGTTATTGCAGGGAATTTGCAACGAATTCAAACCGAAATTTCCCGAGTATTTACAGATGCCCATCATAGCAAAATAAGCCCGTTACTACTATCACCAGGCCAGCTTCGGGAACATCTGAACCAACTGAAGAGACATCTTCCGTTTGGTTTGGATTTGCCAGTTCCAGATAATGACGTCTTGCAATTATATGGCTTAATGAAGGCACAAGGCACAATCGCAAACAATCATGTAATATTTAAGGTCACATTTCCATTAGTGGCAACGCAGGCAGTGCAACTGTATAACCTGGTACCCATACCAGCAATTGGAACTCATGGAATTGTAATCATGAACATTAAAATTCCTATCATTGCTGTCAACAAGGAACAGAATCAATATATTGGGCTCTCAAGAGCCGATTTGGATCAATGCCATCAGCTCAACAACGAGCAATATATTTGTTTTGATAAACAAACGACGTTTACGGCTAATAGCAACTGTGAGTTCCAGCTATTCAAAAATACAAAATCATCAACTTGTCAAATACAACACACAAACAGGTCATTCGTATGGTACGACATGGTACACAAAAATCAGTGGATTTTTGCCACCACTAGACCAATTGAACTCGCAGTGACCTGTGACGATAATATACAAAGTGTCACTATTAAGAAGACTGGATTGTTAACTCTAGACCCGACGTGCACAGCAAGGAGTTCTGCTATACGATCACCGTATAACTACGACAGACACAATAAAATTGTCATATGTCCGATTTGGCAACTTCAGCATTGGCCCAACAAAAGTAGCGCCAACACCAAAGTTCACAAAGACGCAGCTAAGCTACGACGAACTAAGCAACATTCAAGGAAATCTGGAAACAAAGCAAAACTGGAAATTACCAGAAGACCCCATCCAGCCGGCTCATCATGTTATCGTCTCCTACGTAGCGCTAACAATACCATTGGTTCTTGTGATGGTATATGGAATAAGAAGATGCTCACAACCTCCAAGACACAATGGTCCAGAGCAGACAACCGTGAGGATCGTCTATCCCATACCGACTCCTGCTGCGGTAAGCCCAGCCCCCATCAATTTTGCGGTCAACGTTTGATAACGTTGAACAGGTGTTCAACGGCCGGGAGTATGTTGGTGTTTAGATTATATAAAATAAGCTAACATTAAGACTATTATAATATAGAACAAATGGAAATGTATGTCAATTAAGTATGTAACCCGCTTATAGATATCGATGGCTCATCAGTCATAAGTAGAGCTGATATGGTCAGCAGTAAACAATTAAGACCTAGTTAATTAAGCTGCTATGGTTAGCTATTATCAATAAAGACGTATTTTGCTGACCTAACACTATGTCGAACTATGCACTGGTGAGCTCTCTATTTTTTACTATAAAAGAAATGCATTATTCTTAGTAAGATCAGATACCAATTGTAGCTACATCGGGTGTGCATCGCTGTGTCTTTGGCCCCCATCGCTACCTTTGTAATCTCACTCCGAGGTCCACCCAATTTATGTGTTGGTTGCAACAACCTTTAGTCACTGGCTTATGTGCTAGTGCCTATATATATATAAATAAATAAACATTTAATAACTTCAAGAAATACTAACGTCTTTCATTGAACATTTTTGTGACCCCGACATTGGCGGCTCCAAGTTAGAAAAGTAACAGACTTGGTGAAACCGTCATCAAGCGAGAATATTTGGTCAACCCAGGCGACCAATCTCTCAACAACAAGGAAACTGGTCAACTAGGCGACTACTTTCTTTGCACGCTTTGGACACAGAACAATCCTAAGCGAGGGCACAAATTGATAAACATTTCACATCAATCTGGGGTCCCGACGAAAAACATCGCAATTGATTAACTTGGCAATCATTGCGTAGCCATCTTGGCGAATAAAACAATTTATTGGAAAACTAGGAGTTGGTTTTCCGCAACGGGGTAGCAGAGCATACCCATTAAATAAAAGATGATCAACTAGGCGATCACTTTGTCAAAAATTATTTAACAACGATTTGAGTCAACGAGGCGACCAAGTCATAAAAAGTTATTTTTACATAAAATAAAGTTTGATCAACTCATAAACTCTGTTGCATTCCCTGGCGTCAGCAATATCTGACTTGGTTAACTAGGTCAGTAACCCAGGTAGTACGCACGAGTACATAGTTTGCATTGGTCAGCAATTTTTGAAACAAAAGAAAAGAAACTCAAAAAATTGGTGACTGTCGTGGCATTTATCAGTGTAAAAGAATAGGTATATTGGAAATAAAAATAAACTATTGTTAAAACACTAACCAAAAGGCGACTTCGATTTATTTCTTAGGAACGAGTAGGAGCGTTCCCTGTCTTTGACAAAATAAATAAACTCCCATCGGGTCAAGTACTAGTACAGATAAGCAATTACATAAGAATAAAAAAAAAAAACAACATTTAGGATTTTTATAAACAGCAGACAGAACGAGGAGAGGCAATCCAGGCCTTTATTCGGAATAGCAAAAAAGATTCTTTCGCCAGGAAAACGAAGCCATCTTATTTCGAGGAGAAACTTGAGCTCCTGGAATACCTGTGGGAGAACTTCGAGAAAAGTCATCAGGAGTTGATGGACAAATTAAATAACGTGCCAACTAAAGATGGCTACTTTGTAGCGGACTATTTCAGCAAAATGAAGGCGGTTGTATCTAATATAGTGGAAGATTGGATGGACCATTTGGCAAAAATAAGACTAGAGAGACAAGCTCGCCAACGAGAGGAAGAGCGAGCCGTGATCAAACCACTGGTTCGCAAGCAAAGTGCTCTGCTGGATTCATTGTCCAGGACATTAAGCCAAATTGTGCCTGAAGAAAAAATGACTTACAAATCGGTAGTCGACAAATTATGGATGCAAATTGAAGAAATCCATTATGAGATTCATTGGCTAGCTGAAAATCCGACCGAAGCCGGATATAATCTAGCTACGTTTGTGGCCGCAGAAAATACAATGCTGAAATTCTGTGTGGCACCAGCAGAAAATGTAGTGATACAATCACCACCTGTATTGCAATCGATACAATCATTGCAACTACCCAAAATTCCCATTCCAAAATTTGATGGGGATTATCTGAAATGGCAACAATTTCATGACATCTATAAAAAGGTGGTTCATGAGTCAAATGTATCAACGATAGAGAAAATGTGGTACTTAAAATCAAACCTGTCTGGAGAAGCAGAGAGGTTGATACGGCACCTGGAATGACCAGAAGCCAATTACAACACTGCTTGGTCAGTGTTGCAGGAACGTTTTAATAACAAACGAGTTCTTAACAGCCATACTGGCAAAGCTGTTTGATCACCCAAATGTGGGAAATGACGCAGCTTCGATAAAGAATTTGCATGATAACATTTTTGAATCATTGCAAGCCTTAAAAAATTTAGGCGTCAATATGGAATCGTCAGATGCTGTTATAATGTTTCATATGACAAGAAAATTGGATAGATTCAACCACGCACTATATGAGCAATCTCTTTCCAACACAATTAATCTGCAGGAAGTAAAGGACTTCCTATCCTTCTTGGAACAGCGCTTCCTAACATTAGAGGCGATTCGGAAACCAAGAAACGAAAATCGCAGCATTGAAAACCCAAATCCAAGGAAGACATTCGCAACAGCATCTGGGACAAACAGTACCTTGTGTGCTTTCTGCGAAAGAGCAAAGCACAAACTCTTCCAATGTGAAAAGTTTAAAATCAAATCCGCAGCAGAGCGGCTTAATTGGGTGCAGAGACACAAATTGTGTGTCAATTGCTTCAAGCCGGACCATATGGCAAAAAATTGCTCTTGGGGTTGCTTTAAATTCAATAAAAAACATATCACTATGTTGCATTTAGAAACAGGCAACCAAGTTGCTACCTCTGCTTCTGCAGCTTCTGCGTATGGAATTGGCAGAAAATACACCCTGTTGGCAACGGTCAAGGTGTTGGTAAAAGGGATCAATGAAATTAGAGGAGAATTTCGAGCACTCCTGGGTAGCGGCTCACAAGAAATTATCGTTAAAAATTAACGAGACTCATGTGCACATAAATGGAGTGGGTGGTCAACCACAGATAAGCAAGGCGCGAGAAAGCTTGGTTGTAAGGTCAAGATACAACAAGTTCGCAATGCTAGTTGAGGCATTTGTATTGCCACACATAATAGGTGACCAACCCACAGAACAATTAACGCAGAAAGTCACATTACCAGACAACATTCAATTAGCGGACCCAACATTTGATAAACCCGGAAAAATTGATATGCTATTGGGAGCTGATGATCACTATGCTATACTGCTACCAGAAAGGAGACGGGGCAATCGAAACCGTCCTACATTACAAAATTCAGGATTTGGATGGATTGTTGCTGGCAGAATTTATATGGCAACGTCCGCCGCAATCACATGTATGGTAGGCATAACAAATCCAGAGGTATCTCTAGAAAGATTCTGGCAGCTAGAGAAGGAGGAAGAGTATTGTGAAAAATTCTTCCTCGATAACCTACACACTGCGGCGGACAATCGACTAATTGTAAAGCTTCCATTTGCTGAAGAGGCTTCATCTCTTGGAGAATCTCGGGAAGTAGCCATAAGAAGATTCATGTCAATAGAGCGGCGAATGAGCCCTGACATAAAAAAGGAGTATGTAAAATTTATGTCAGAATATGAACAGCTTGGACATAAGAAGCAGGTAATGGTAGAACAAATTCCTAAGAACCATTACTTTATACCGCATCACTGTGTACTAAAGCCAGAAAGTACCACAACCAAGCTAAGAGTGGTGTTTGATCCATCATGCAAAACGTCCACAGGAAAATCACTGAATGACATTTTATATCCTGGACCAGTTGTACAAAGTCAACTTTTCTCAATTCTTCTGAGGACAGACAAATATGTGTTCACTGCGGATATTGAAAAAATGTATCGACAAGTTTGGATAAACCCAGCCGATCAATTTAATCAGATGATTGTGTGGAGAGAGGATCCAAATCAAGAACTAAAGTTTTATCGTTTAAAAACGGTGACTTATGGATCCACATCAGCCCCATATTTAGCGATGAAGTGTCTGGAAAATTTGTCACTAAAAAACATGGAAAAATTATCGGCTGAAGCATTAACATTAAAAAATTACTTTTATGTTGATGATTGTCTCACAGGAGCAGACAGTTTAGCAGAAGCCCTGCAAATAAGACAAGAGCTTCTAGAAAACCTGGGGCCTAAGGGTTTCAACTTACGAAAATGGTGTTCGAATAGCAGTCAAATTCTAAAGGAAATCCCAAAGGATGACACGATTGCTGACATCAATCTCGGTGACACACTGGAATAAACAAGTTTGAAAATATGGGAATAATATGGGCACACAAAGAAGATCAATTATGTGGAAAGGCTCAAAAGCATACAAAAGGAATAACCAGACGAGTGGTGCTATCTGAAGTCGGTGAAATCTTCGATCCTCTAGGGCTGTTCTCACCGGTAGTGGTAAGAGCGAAAATGTTTCTTCAACATGTGGCTACCGAACGAATTCAGATGGATGATGACCTGCCGCCGTATTTGGAGAAGCAATGGGAAGCGTACAGAGAGGATGTACATGCATTAAACCACATATTTTTGATGGTAAGGTCCCCACTACAAAGGAACTGCATACATTTGTTGATGCATCAGAAAAGGCGTATGAAGCGGAAGTTTATGTCCGATCAACGTATAAAAATGTCCAAATTTCGGTCAGATTGTTGTGCGCCAAGTCGGGAGTGGCTCCCCTTGAAAAGCAGACACTTCCCCGGCTGGAACTATGTGCAGCTGTGCTAAAAGCTGAACTCACAGATAGAGTTCGACAGAATCTCCAATTAGGATCAGAAAGTGTTGAATCATTTCTCTGGTCAGACTCAACAGTAGTACTGTCTTAGATTAACTCATGGGCATCACATTTCCACACGTTTGTGGCTAATCGGTTGACCAAAATTCAGGCAGTATCACATCCAAGGCAATGGCGTCATGTGTCATCAGCGCTCAACGCAGCTGATGTTCTGTCTCGAGGCATATCAGCAGCACAGCTTAGCACACATACATTATCGTTGTATGGACCTCTATTTTTGCATGGACCACAACGTGCCTGGCCAGCACCATTTAAGCCTACAGAGCACCCGATGGACACCGCTGAGAAGAAAACCAAGGTATTCAGAATGGTGACTACCAAGGCAAACAACAAGAGTGAATGGATATATACGGTAAATCACAGAAATTCGTTTTACCGTCTACAGCGAATAGTGGCGTATGTGCTACGGTTTTGTCACAAGCAGAACAGGAAACCAACGGCACAGTTAGAGTTGGAAGAGTTGGACCAAGCACGGAGAGTGATCATTAAGCAAATTCAAGAAACAGGATTTGCACATGAATTACGGCACTTAAAGAAACGACCTGATCAACCGCTAGATCGCAAAAACACGGTGGCAACATTGCCACTAATACTGGATGAACATTCAATCATACGAGCAGCAACTCGGCTACAACAAGCACCAGTATCATCCGGTGGTAAAATTATACTACGGAAACTTTATGAAGAGAATCTTCATTGTGGACATGAGACACTACGAGGGATAGCTCGACAACAGTACCACATCATTAAGGTGAAACCGATGGTCCGGAATGTGATCCAGGGCTGCGTAGTATGCACCAAGTACCGGCCTCAGTTCTTTAAACAAGTCATGGGCGACTTACCTGAGCATCGGGTATCTCAGAATAGACCCTTTCTTAATGCCGGAGTAGACTATTGTGGACCATTCTGGATCCACCATAAGGTTCGAGGAAAACGTCCCGACAAAGCGTACATTGCAGTATTTGTATGCTTTGCAACCAAGGCAGTACACTTGGAAATGGTCGGAGACCTGTCCACCTCCTCATTTGTCAGAGGAAGGTGCCAGACATTATACTGCGATAATGCAACAAACTTTGTTGGAGCAAACAATCAACTAAAGAAACTGACCTATACAATACACTCAGAAAAGGCAGCAGGTACTATCAAGGAATTTTGCAACCAAAAAGGAGTGCAATTTAAGTTCATACCACCACGGTTTCCACATTTCGGAGGATTAAGGGAAGCTGCGGTAAAGTTCGCTAAGCATTTACTGTTGAAAAACGTATCGACAGCAAACTTAACGTTTGAACAACTGTCTACCATCATTGTCAATGTTGAAGCAGTGCTGAACTCTCGTCCGTTAACGCCAAACTCAGACGATCCCAACGACTTGACAGCTCTAACCCCAGGCCATCTATTGATCGGAGAACCATTAGTAGCCCGACCAGATGCAGAGCCAGTAACACAGCGATCGATTCCAGAACAGTGGGAATAAGTGCAACGACTTAAGCACACATTCTAGACACAATGGTCTCAAGACTACCTACAAGAATTGCAGGGTACATCCAAGTGGAAAAAACCATATAACAATGTCAAAGAAGGCATGATGGTAATTCTAAAGGAGGATAATGTGCCAATTTTGCAATGGCCAATTGGACGAATTGTTAAATTATATCCAGGCCTGGATGGATACGTCCGTGTGGTGGACGTTAAAACAGCCAGAGCCACCTACAAGCGGCCTATCCATAAATTGGCTCCCTTGCTTAGAGAGACGGCGACAAAACGTAAAATCGAGGCAGATGACACAGAATCGAATTCCCAAGAAGACCCTGGTATCGAGGACACCGCAGAACCAGAGACAAAAAGACGTTTGTCGATCGGTCTGCCACCGTTGGCAATGACGATCTGCCTAATGCTGTTGAGGCTTCCTAAAGCATTGGCTCAAAGAACTAATATAACTCGATTCAACCCCAAACCCCATACTGTGAAAGTATTGGCACAGGAAGGATGGCAACGTCTGACTGGACTATTGTGGCATTTTACGATCTCGAACCATATTGGGCCGACCTGAAGACATTTTCAGACGGAGTAGTAAAGGTTGGAGAAATATGCGTGCTAATGAAGGGTCCAGAGGCTTGCACCGCAATGCAGAGACATTTCGAGCATGTCAACTCAGAGCTACGGACAGGAAATGATCTCCTTCACATAGAACGCCAACGACGATCGCCTTTAGATATAATTGGGAACATTGCGAACGGCTTATTTGGTATGCTGGACTCAAAGTATGCAATTGAGATGTCAGGCACCATACGAAAAGTTAAATCAAATGAAGATTACTTATTGAACTTGCTGCAAAATCAGACATCTGTAATTGATTCAACGATAAATATCATTAAGCGAGACGAAGCCACGATTGAAAATCAGATGAAACTAATGAAACAACAAATGAACGACATGACCAAGGTCCAGGACAATGCGGTAAAGGCATTGCAATGGTATATCACGCTAACTACTCAGATGACAGTTATTGCAGGGAATTTGCAACGAATTCAAACCGAAATTTCCCGAGTATTTACAGATGCCCATCATAGCAAAATAAGCCCGTTACTACTATCACCAGGCCAGCTTCGGGAACATCTGAACTAACTGAAGAGACATCTTCCGTTTGGTTTGGATTTGCCAGTTCCAGATAATGACGTCTTGCAATTATATGGCTTAATGAAGGCACAAGGCACAATCGCAAACAATCATGTAATATTTAAGGTCACATTTCCATTAGTGGCAACGCAGGCAGTGCAACTGTATAACCTGGTACCCATACCAGCAATTGGAACTCATGGAATTGTAATCATGAACATTAAAATTCCTATCATTGCTGTCAACAAGGAACAGAATCAATATATTGGGCTCTCAAGAGCCGATTTGGATCAATGCCATCAGCTCAACAACGAGCAATATATTTGTTTTGATAAACAAACGACGTTTACGGCTAATAGCAACTGTGAGTTCCAGCTATTCAAAAATACAAAATCATCAACTTGTCAAATACAACACACAAACAGGTCATTCGTATGGTACGACATGGTACACAAAAATCAGTGGATTTTTGCCACCACTAGACCAATTGAACTCGCAGTGACCTGTGACGATAATATACAAAGTGTCACTATTAAGAAGACTGGATTGTTAACTCTAGACCCGACGTGCACAGCAAGGAGTTCTGCTATACGATCACCGTATAACTACGACAGACACAATAAAATTGTCATATGTCCGATTTGGCAACTTCAGCATTGGCCCAACAAAAGTAGCGCCAACACCAAAGTTCACAAAGACGCAGCTAAGCTACGACGAACTAAGCAACATTCAAGGAAATCTGGAAACAAAGCAAAACTGGAAATTACCAGAAGACCCCATCCAGCCGGCTCATCATGTTATCGTCTCCTACGTAGCGCTAACAATACCATTGGTTCTTGTGATGGTATATGGAATAAGAAGATGCTCACAACCTCCAAGACACAATGGTCCAGAGCAGACAACCGTGAGGATCGTCTATCCCATACCGACTCCTGCTGCGGTAAGCCCAGCCCCCATCAATTTTGCGGTCAACGTTTGATAACGTTGAACAGGTGTTCAACGGCCGGGAGTATGTTGGTGTTTAGATTATATAAAATAAGCTAACATTAAGACTATTATAATATAGAACAAATGGAAATGTATGTCAATTAAGTATGTAACCCGCTTATAGATATCGATGGCTCATCAGTCATAAGTAGAGCTGATATGGTCAGCAGTAAACAATTAAGACCTAGTTAATTAAGCTGCTATGGTTAGCTATTATCAATAAAGACGTATTTTGCTGACCTAACACTATGTCGAACTATGCACTGGTGAGCTCTCTATTTTGTACTATAAAAGAAATGCATTATTCTTAGTAAGATCAGATACCAATTGTAGCTACATCGGGTGTGCATCGCTGTGTCTTTGGCCCCCATCTCTACCTTTATAATCACACTCCGAGGTCCACCCAATTTATGTGTTGGTTGCAACAACCTTTAGTCACTGGTTTATGTGCTAGTGCATATATATATATATATAAATAAATAAACATTTAATAACTTCAAGAAATACTAACGTCTTTCATTGAACAGTTACAATTGTGTACTCAGGTTCGTCCCGTTCTGAGTTGGATTAATAGTTACAATTGTGTGCTCATGGAATTGGCAATTGTGGTTTCGTGCAGTTCTGGAAAAATCGTTAGTGGAGAAGAGGTGTAAGGAGAACAAAAAGTGGACAAAGTTGAACCCGTAGGAAACAGACAAACTACCCAATGACAGAACGCACACCACCTTACAAGTCGAAGTCTCAGAAAACGCAAAGAAAAACGCGAAACGCAGTGGCTGTGGCGCCAGCGTCAGCAGAGAAAGCACCGTTATTGCCGCCAAAAAATCAGCGTCAGAAGCCGAAAGAAGAAAGAGAGAAACAGATAGATACAGTGCCCGAAACAGTGATCGAAACAGTGACCGATACAGTGATCGAAACAGCCAGCGAAGAATTCACAGAAGCAGAAACCGAAACAGCGCTTGACCTAATGAACAAAATTGAAACAGTGGAAACGGAACAATGGCTAACGCCGTGGAAATGCTAAGTCAATTGCAACAGATGATGCAATTACTGACGCTTAAAATTCAAGCCGACGAGCAGCGAGAAAGACAAGTTCATATGGCACCGAATTGCCTTGAAAACATTGTTGGAGAACTGGCAACTGGCCCAAGGAAATGGTTTGAAGTTTTCGAGTACAATGCGGATGCATTTGAGCTTAACGAAAAGCAAATGTACGCACAGGCGAGAGGCAAGATGAAAGGTGCTGCCAAACTGTTTCTGGAATCAGTAAGTGTTAACAATTATGCCAATTTGAAAGCTGTCTAATCGAAGAATTTGAGTGCGAATTAAATAGTGCGGAAGTCCACCAACTGTTGAGAGAACGGAAAAAGCATAAACAGGAGTCGTCTCCGATGGGGATGTAGAAGAGTCAGCTGTTTTGCGATACATCGTCGACAATCTGTTTCTTAAGAACGAATTCAAAGTTGGTCTATATGCATGTAAAACCTTTAAGGAGCTAAAGGAAGCCTATGAAATCGTGGATATACTCTCAAAGAACGATCCAAGGAGTATTTTTAAAACCACAACAGATGTAGGAAAGACACAGCTTCCCAAAAGGCAGTTTTGTTTTAAATGCGGATCAGCTGAACAGAAAAAAAAGATTGCTTGGGCGAAACAAAATGTTTTAAGTGCAATGAGAATGGACATTTTGCTAGTAATTGCCTTCTTAATGGTGGAAACGATAAAAAGGATACTCGTGGAGATTTTAAAGTCCGCAGTATAGTTAATCGTCGATGAGTTAAAAAAATGTCCGTAAATGGGGTTTTGCTTGACTTGCTTGTAGACACAGGATCGGATGTGTCAATCTTCTCGGAAAGTTCTGCGAAACAGTTGTCAAACATTCAAGTGCATAGGAACGAATCTACGTTGACTGGTCTAGGCAAAAAAGAAACAAAACCGATAGGCGCAGTTGTGGCCGATGTTGTTGTTGACGATCTGCATACAACTCAGAAATTTATCATTGTGCCTGATGAGGCAGTTGAGTGCGATGCCTTAATTGGATTCGACTTCGTTGAAAAGTTCACCGTCATATACGCCGATGAGGAATACACATTTTCGAAGGGTGACGCCGTTGGAGACTCAAATAAGGAAAGCATTGCAGGCTCATACAACGTATTTGAGGTTGCCAGTGTATACGAAGCACCAACAATCTATCAAAAAGCAGTTCACGAATTAATAGAAAGCATAGAAGAGCAGCCGAAACAAACACAGATGGAATGTCCAGTTAAACTTCAAATTATTCCGGATGCAACAACAATGAAGTCGTTTCACCAGTCGCCATCACGATTGTCTGCCTGCGAGGCAGAAGCAGTCAAAAATCAAGTAGACGAATGGCTGACCCAAGGGATAGTACGAAAATCAACATCGAGTGTGGCTAGTCGGGTAATTGTTGTTCAAAAGAAAGATAGTACACCAAGGATTTGCGTCGATTATCGAAAACTCAACAGTATGACCCTGTCTGATCGTTTTCCAGTCCCATTGATAAAAGAAGTTCTGCAAAAGCTTCAAGCGACCACATTCTTTTCAGTGCTGGATTTGGAAAATGGTTTTTTCCACGTGCCCGTGGAGGAATCCAGTAAGTACCTAACAGCATTTGTAACAAAAGAGGGTCTTTTCGAATTCAATAAGACGCCGTTTGGATTTAAAAATTCACCTGCCGCATTTATAACATTTGTCAATTATGTCTTTCAAAATTTAATCAACGATAATATAATGCAGTTGTACATGGATGATATAATCGTGTATGACCATTCCGCTGATGACTGCTTAGAGAAGACACAGAAGGTTCTGCAATTGGCTGCACAGTATAAGTTGAAAATCAAATGGAAAAAATGCAGTTTCTTACAGTCACGAATTAACTTTCTTGGACACATCGTTAGCGGTGGAAAGATTTGGCCAGGCAAAGAAAAAACGGATGCCGTCAATCGATTTGGAACGCCCAAAAATGTTAGAGCAGTTCAGTCTTTTCTTGGACCTACCGGATTTTTCCGAAAATTCATTTAAGACTACTCTTAAATCGCAAGACCATTAACAAATTCACTTCGAAAGGATGTAAAATTTCATATAGGTACAGCTGAACTACAATCTATGAAGAAGCTAAAGGAGTTGCTAACAAGCGAACCACACATCGAGAGATGTTCCCACCGAGTTGCACACAGACGCTTCAAAGCATGGTTTTGGAGCGATGCTACTCCAAAGTTTTAACGATAAACTTTACCCGATGTATTTTTGGAGTAAAAAAACTACCAAAGCCGAAGCTCAACGTCACAGCTACATATTAGAAGCCAAAGCTATGTATCTGGCTCTACGAAAGTTCCGGCACTACCTGATTGGGATTCACTTTAAATTAGTGACGGACTGTTCAGCGTTCAAGCAGACGACAAAGAAGGAAGACGTACCAAGAGAGGTGACATCGTCTGTGCTGTATTTGCAAGATTTCACCTGCGATATTATTCACAAAGGAAAAAGTATGCTGCACGTGGATCATCTGAGCCGCTATCCACAATCAATTTATAATATATCAACGGAGGTATCGGCACGCATCAAAAAGGCACAAAGTATTGATAACCACATTAAGGCTGTGATAACTATTCTCAATAAACAGTCGTACGAGAATTACAAGATCAAAGGAGGTGTACTGTACAAAGCAATAGATGGAAATGATTTAATCGTGGTGTCAAAACAGATGGAGAATAAAATAATGCGAGAAGCGCACGAAATTGGCCATTTTGCTACCTGCAAGACAATGCATGCGATTCGTAAGCAGTATTATTGTCTGGACGTTGACGCGTACAATGCGAAGTACGTTCAAGTGGCCCATACGACACCAGGACATAGCCTGTTTCGCGCGAGCCCAAGCAGAGCGCTGTCCACCTCCCGCCCGACCGACCGTGGGGCGCAGCCGCATATCGGACGGCACGATCGCGTGGACAAATACAAATAAAACGGACAAACAATTAAAAATATGATTAACTACAGCTAATTACGAGCTAAATGTGCTAAAATAGAAGTTTTCACAAGGGAAAGAGAGGCTTCTGATCTAATTACGGGATACAGAAGATTGTAATCAGAACATAGGACTCGAAAAGGTTCATGCAAAGAATAGTTAGAGCTACAGTGTTTTAAGGATAGAGGAATAAAATTTCTAGTAGGTCTACGGGGTACAGATAGGTTTAACTGGTTCAATAGCTCAGGAGAGTCTATTTCACCTATTAAAAGTTTATGAATAAAGATAGCACCAAGCATTACTCTACGATTAATTAAAGAAGGAAGATTGATTAAAAGAAGCCTACTGGAGTATGATGGCAAATTGACATTGCGATCCCAATTTAGACCGCGAAGAGCAAAAAGCAGAAATTGCTTTTGAACTGATTCAATTTTACTTTGGTGCATCTCATATTGAGGTGACCATATGCAAGATCCGTACTCTAAGATAGGACGGTATCTAGGACTAGAAGTATACAGAATTTTGGTATATTTTTGGAAATTTGGTATCTTTTGACCATCGTTTCACAAACCCAAGAACATTCATAGCTTTACTAACTGTAGCAGAAATATGAGGATTAAAAGTTAATTTATGGTCCATAAGAACACCAAAGTCATTGATAATATCTAACCGCTCTAAGGCAGTGTCGTTAAAATAATAAGTTGCTAAGTATGGAGTGCATCTATAAAAAGACATAACTCTTCATTTAGAGCCGTTAAGGTTTAATAGGTTTGCTTCACACCAACTCTGAAGATCATTAAGATCCGATTGAAGTAGGCTAGAAGATGATATGTCTTTAAAACTGAGGTAAAGCTTGACATCATCCGCGTACATAAGCACCCGAGAATGTGACACTACCAATGGAAGATCATTTATAAAAAGAGTGAATAGCAATGGACCCAAATGACTACCCTGAGGTACTCCAGAGGTCACTTGGATGGTCTTAGAAAATGAAGACTTAAAGAGGACCCTTTGTGTACGCTTAGAAAGATATTGAAGAATCCAATCTAGCAAAAGGCTGGGGATGCCAAGTGCGTTTAATTTATATAGAAGCAGAGTATGATTAACGGAGTCAAAGGCCTTGCTGAAGTCAGTATAAATGACGTCAGTTTGCACGGCAGTCTTGAACCCTTTGATTGAGTGAGATGTAAATTCTAATAGGTTAGTAGTTGTCGATCTACGTTTTTTAAACCCATGTTGGGATGACGAAATGATTGAACTACAAAAATGCTGCAATTGAGATGTTATTATTTTCTCAAATGCTTTGGGTATGGCAGACAATTTAGAAATACCCCTATAATTGGAGGCTTCGGACTTCTTTCCCTTTTTATGAAGAGGAATAATATATGATTCCTTCCAGATAGGCGGGAAGGCGGAAGATGTGACGGACAGTGTAAACAACTTAAGTATTGGCTTACATAGGGCCTCCGCGCAAAACCTTAATACGCAGCCTGGTATTCCATCAGGGCCAGGTGCATATATTGGTTTGACGGAACTGAGCACGCTAAGAACCGAACTTTCATCAAACACAGGGTCTAAAATGCAATTAGACGATTGCAAGTGATGAGGACCTACCTTGCCATGGTAGACGGATTTGCGAAATTTGTGTGGCTCTTTACCACGAAGTCAACAGGCCACGATGAAGTCATAAAAAAGCCGACAGAATGGTCTCACATATGTGGTTTCCCGAAACGTATTATAAGTGACCGAGGTTCTGCCTTTTTGTCGAACGCATTTGCAGAATTTGTCGCCGAGAATAAAGTCGAACACATCCTTACAACCATTGGAGTTGCTCGAGGCAACGGGCAAATAGAACGCGTGAATCGATCCATACTGGCCGTCATATCGAAGCTGTCTGCAGAAGAGTCGAGCAAATAGTACAAATATGTCCCACAGGTTCAAAAGGCTCTTAACCCACAGATCCACGCATCTACAAAAGTTTCACCATTCGAGCTGATGTTTGGAACGAAAACGTGTGCACAAGCAGGAGATCGAGTATTATATCTAATCAACGAAGAATTCATCAATAACTTTAATGCTGAGCGAGAGAGTTTGCGTGACGAAGCCAAGAAGAATATCTTAGAAGCACAGATGACTTACAAACGCAACTTTGTCAAAGGACGCAAAAAGGATCATGGGTACTTGTTGGGTGATCTCGTCGCAATCAAGCGAAACCAATTTGTCGCAGGACGGAAGTTGGCCAGTTGTTTTCTTGGCCCTTATGAGGTAACGAAGATAAAGAGAAACGGCCGCTATGATGTACGCAAAGCAGCCCAAATGGAAGGACATAATCAGACGAGCACAAGTTCCGACAATATGAAGCTGTGGAGGTATGTTGTTGACAATGACGATCCGGAATCATCTCGGACAGATGATGATGATGATCAGGAGGGCCGAATGTGAAGAGGTGTTGTGCAGATCAGAATGGTTATGCCCGTCCCTAGTAATTGAGAGAGCGTCTACAAGAACATTGAGAGAGCGAATTGGAGCGAGAGCCGTCAGTAGTCAGTTGCAGTTGAGAGTTGAAAGTCGTCAGTTGTCAGTCGAAAGTTGTCGCGAAGCTCAATTAAGTTGTTCTCAGTTGTGATTCACAAAACCAATGTATTGTAACCTAAACACTCAAAATCGTCTATACTACTTTAGTTAATAAACATAATCAATATAATAAACTTTACATACATACATACCTTTTTTTTATCCTTCATAGTATTGGTGCGTAGAATTCTCTCTGCTGTCCACTTCGTTCTAGACGCAGTTTCACTTGTTGCAGCGAAATAAAATTGTAGAGATGCCCCACAAAGCGAAACTGATCAGCTGTGCGACCAGTGTTGGATAACGCAAAAGGCTTTGGGCTGCGCCCCCGTCTGATAGCCACACGAGTGCGACGCCGGTACTAATCCCGCAGCTTGTCGATTTGGGGAATCTCCTACGCCAACTAGAGAACACGTTCAAGAAAAAGGATGACGGCAAACCGCAGGTTCGGATCGTAAACCAGAACTCGATGCAGGATATAAGTCGCATGATAGAGCTACAAACAGCGAACTGTCATTTCGTTTTGGGAACTCTGTAGCACACTCCGACAGCCCAAAGCGCCTGAGAGAGGAATCACTCATGCAGAGGAATACTCCGCCCAAAAGAGAGATGCAACAACTGCAAGAGCACAGTTGACTGAACCAGCTGGTGCTTAAGATGTGGCCAGCCTGGACATAAAGCTGCGGCTTGCGATAACGACCCAAACTGTTACAGCTGCGCAAACCGCGTCGACAGGAAGCATTTCGCCGGCAGCAAAGACTGCCCGTTGACAAGATCTGAGGCCAACCAACAAACAAATCGGGATGAAGTTTATTCAACTAAATCTCAGCCACTGTGCAGTTGCACAGGACCTGTTCGCGCAAACAGCGCGGGAAGTCGACGAGTCGATATAAAACAGGCGATGGCACCCTGTGGGCGGTGGACAGTTTACCAAAGGTGCCATTTAAATATGCGGATAGAACGTGCCGGCTATGCAATCGATTTATTCGACTCCCGGCTGCGTTCGCGAAAAAATCGGCGATATGTGTATTATAGTTGCTACCTAATCCCTAGACTGAGACTCACGGAATTCGAGAGAACTATTGACCCTGGCTCCAAGCATACGTTTTTTTTTTACACTGGTAGCGATCAACTGGCCATTATATGCTACACCAGTAGCAGCTCCCCCAAAGGCCCACCCACCCGCGAACAGATTAATGAGACCAATTTTTCCGCGTGGATACTTTTAATCCATCAAATTTTGCGTCGGCTTTTAGCATTCCGCAATTAGACGGCGATACATCAAGCCAGGCGGACACCATTTTGCATATGAAGGCCCGTCTACTGGTGGGACGAGAACATTGCGGAGGCAAGAAAAAAGTGTCTTCGTGCTAGAAGGCTCTATCAAAGATCGCGTGGCAAACCGGAGTTCCTGTTGCTGCAAGCTGAATTTGCAGCCAGAAAAAGGGATCTTAAAGAGCGTATTTAGTCAGACAACAAAAATTTTCCTCGAGTTTTGCGATTCAGTGGAAAATCACCCCTGCGGCTTGGTCTATAAAGTAGTCATGAAAAAGCTTAGCTATGTCCACTGTTGATGCCATTAAATCTGTGGTCGACACTTCTGCCAAGGCTATAGAGGGGCAACGATGGAAAGGAGGGCAAAAGCAGTATTGCCTCATCACCACGCCGGACGTTAAAAATGCTTTCAACACACCAAGTTGGAGCAACATTCTTGCATCCTTGCGCAACTTTGGAGTTCTATACTGCAGATTACACGGTGGGAAGCATGCTTATAATGTTAAAGGAGGCGTACCTCAAGGATCCGTTCTTGGCCCTCTACTATGGAATGCTATGTATGACGGCATCCTGCGCATCCAACTCCCAAGCGGAGCGCAACTGGTAGGGTTCGTTGATGATGTTGCCATAGTAGTGGTGGCTAAATATTTTTCACAAGCTGAGGAAAAAACGGCGCAATCCATCGGAATGGCTAAAGGACTGGCTCGCTTCTTCAGGTCTCGAGCTAGCAGTATAAAAAACGGAAGCGGTGCTAACAAGCAGTCGAAAAACGGTTGAGGTTGCTACAATCAACGTGGACGCCACCACGATCCTCTACACGGGTCATCAGGTATTTCGGTATACATCTGGACTCGCGCCTATAGTTCAAGAAGCATTCGGAGCTTGTTGGAGCCAGCATAGCTGGGACGGTCACTTAGTCGCATCATGCTCAACAGCTGAGGACCTAAACAGGGTCGGCGCATGCTAGCGATGAACCTCATGAAGTCCACTCTGCTATATGGGGCACCAGCCTGGGCTAATGCTATGATGGTCAAAACATAGAGGAGCACATATCGTCTTGCTCTGCTAAGACGTATGACGCCCACCGACCTGCTAGCACATTAAGCACAACGCATCTATGTCACTGCTTAAGAATAAACATCGT
This sequence comes from Drosophila tropicalis, assembly GCF_018151085.1. Lineage (NCBI taxonomy): Eukaryota > Metazoa > Arthropoda > Insecta > Diptera > Drosophilidae > Drosophila > Drosophila tropicalis. Next base: position 274,121 of record NW_027172360.1, on the reverse strand, counting down.
GTTCATCTGAAGCGGCTTCACCAGATTAGATGCACTAATATAACGGTTCTTTTGTCAGAAACAACTAATGTAGCATGTGACTAGAATCACAATCAGCCACACACATTGTAGAAAAACACTTGTAATTTTAAACTAACCCAAAAGATCACAACGGCAGGATGTCTAGTAACCGAAGCCGTGCCCAAAATAATAATAGTTTTCAATCCCCAAAAACGTGGGTGTGAGTCTAATTAGAATAAGATATTTTAAGAACAATTGTTACCTCCTAAAGCCTAAGATTCCTATATAACTCCATACTTTTGTTAATAAAAAAAGTTTATATTTTGAATTCAACGAATGAAGATTGGGTTATTTTCCTTCTTCCTGGAATCCCTATTCATTTTGGTCCTTAGAGAAAAAGGAACTCTAAAGTTTTTCCCCACCAGCGACAAGAGTCTCAGAAATTGAACCAGCTCCTTGAAGTCTGAATTCTTATGCAAGTATAAATGCTAAGATCAGCTAGGGTAGCAAAATAAAATAACTCTTGTTTTCCCCCACCAGTGGTAAGAGACAGAGTATAATATTAAAGCAAAATATTGCTTAAGAAATAAAAAAGTGCGTGCGACCGAGTTAAATAAAGGCAGTTTGGCTTGTCGAGCAATTGCAATAATTTCGGCGGCGGCAAAAAAAGATCAATATGAAAGGAGTTGGCTTGTGGCGTATTCGAAACACAGATATCGAAAGTGAAACAGTATAAAAATATATATATTTTTTTTTTTTGTGATTTAGTGTTCTTTATTTAAGATCTATCCGGAGGACAATTATTAAATTTGTTCAAACATTAACATATGGGAAAAAATACTAAATGTGATGATACATACAATTTACAGAAACAATTAATAAATTTGATTAGACGTTGACATTTGGAATACAATTAGTACGGACTGATTAGGACAATGTCGGTGTGGGTCTTGGGGCTGCTCAGCTCGGTCGGAAAGGTGGTCCAGTGGATGGTGACGTATAAGCCTTCTGGTGTGCAAGCTGTTGTCCAGCAGGTTGATCGCTAGGTTGTTTTCATGGTTGCTCAGCCTCTCTATGTGGTTCCTCGCTCTGCTCTGAATGGTCTCGAGTACCGTCTCCACCTCCAGTTCACGGTGTAGGATTCTGTTGGTCATAGTATAAAAATATAAAAATATATATACACACAAAAATAGTAGGCAACACAAAACATCAGCAAGCAACGACACCGGACGACCAACGCGACCAGAGGCGAGACGGAGTTAAGAGGAAGTCGAATCATCACCAAGCTATCGGCAGACTCTACCCATTGACGGACAAGCAGCAGCGAACAGGATCATCAGATAAGATTTAAATTAAAATAGTCATAAGTACATACATCAACCTACATATTTTATTATTATCATTATATAGTTATTTCGATATCTAAACATACACCATATAAATTGTTCCCTACCAAAACTGAAAGTAATGGACCTACAGAAGCAATGGATTAGTTACAATAGCGAAATGCTACAGAGTGGAGTAACCGAACACCTCTATTTTACAGAGGGATAATATGAAGACGGTTTAGATAAGATGGCCAATAGCCAAAGGAGAGGCAATCAGGCAGGGCACTGTTGATTCGGAAAACATTGAAGCAGATGCAACGATGTAAGGTTCGTCAGCTGCAGGAATATTTGGACATGGTGAGCAAAGATTTACGTACAATAGACAATAGAACAGGCGAAATGTATGTTAAAAAAATTCTTGTTCAGGAAGGTACAGATATGCCAAGCTTATCACTTGAGTTTATAGGTAATGATACGTTTAAAGAGCTCACAGAAGAATTAGAGTTCGACCTTCAGAATAGCTTAGTAGCGTTAGAAGAAAAAATAAACGATCAGTAAAATTTGAAAGTTGAGAATGTAACCGCGAGAGGCGAACTACCGGTGTTGCCAAAAATTCAGGTACCCACATTTTCTGGAGAACCTAGAGAATGGGACCTGTTTGTAAAATTATTTACAAGAGGAGAAGATTTAAGCCTTGCTCTTAAGTTTAATTATTTAACATCCGCGTTAGAAGGCGAAGCAAGGAGCATGGTAGCTCATCTATTGTCAGGTTCAGCTGACAATTATAGTGCCGCTTGGGAACTGTTTACCAAACGGTATGAAAATAGGTTCGTTGATTTACCGATGATCAACTATTAATCCGCAAAAAGTATAAAGGAAGTGATTGACATAGTTAATGAGTTAGTGCACTTAATCAAAATTAAAACAAATTTGTCCGATGAAGTTGACATAATATTGGCTCAACATATACTTCGGAAATTTGACAGAGAGGCTCTGCAATTATTCAAGAGTCACATTAGAAAAACAAGGCAGATACAATCGCTATCTGATGTCATGGAATACTTGGAGCAAAGATATTGCTCGCTAAGTGCCATGAGCAAAGAGGAAAAAAAAACCTATAGAAAAAACGTCGGCTGCGAGGTTTAAAGATAGTTGTTCGATCTGCAAAGGCCCCTGGCATAACGCACTTCTGTGCTATAAGTTTAAAGCGCTAACACCTCAAGAAATGCTGGAAATAGACAAAAAAGTACAATTGTGTACACGATGCTTGAAGCATTTGTCAAGATAGAAATAATACCAATTATATATATGTATATTGTGTTCTTCCAAAGACGTCCGATCGTCACCGCTTCTCCAACAAGACTCCTGTACTCTCCCTTTACGTTCTCTCTCTATACTCTCTCTCTGTCTCTGTGTGCTCTCTATCATTCTTGACACATTCAAGCAACAAGAGATGCAATAATGAAATAATCTGGTCATTTTGCAGCAGGAGAGCGTTAATACCTGTGTAACGGCACAACAAAAATTGTTGGCCACAGCCCGAATACAAATTAAGAAAATAAATGGAGGGTTTGAAACTTTAAGAGCTTTGGTTGATAGTGGTTCTCAGAGTACTAGATTATCTGAAGAAGCCGCTCAAATATTAAAATTACGTAAAATTAAACAATATACAGAAATAAGTGGCGTGTCCTTTATTAAAGCCAAAAAATCAAAATAAAAGGTAAAAATAGATGTGAAGACAATTGTGGCAATTGTGTTGCCAAAGTTAATGAAAGCACTTCCGTTAAATATAGCAAACTTGGATATGTCAAAATGGCAATCCCACGTACTTGCTGACCCCACCTTTAATAAACCTGGTAGGGTTGACATGATAATAGGGGTAGACGTATATACCCAAATCTTAAAAGGGGGAGTTAGAATGATAAATGGCCTAAAATATCCCAGAGACAGTACAAAATGAGAATACTTAGATGGCAATGGTTAAATTAAATAATGATCATATAAAAAAGAGTGTCATTACAAAAAAAAAAAAAAAAAAAAATAGTGTATCTTTACTAAGGTACAACATTTAAACCGAATAACCACTCAAAATTCAGATACCAGCAAAAGCCACATTGGCTTAAGACGAGAGGTAGAAGTAGTAGTCAAAGTCTCCACCATATAAAAAGGCTAGAAGTCAACACAGTAACACACATCAGGAGTGGGTAGATATTCCGAAACAAAAATGGTTAAGTATTGGGCGATATTAAACTAATTTGGTAAACTATACGACAGAACAGGAAGTCAGTTATAAGAAGGATAACATTGATTTGTAAGGGTTAACTTCTCTCATGTAGCTCGTCATGCTTCTTTAACAACAGTTATCTTACTAATTTTAATATTAATAATAATTTGTATAAGACATCTAACTATTAAAATCAAAAATCTTCGCGCCGTGTTGCCATCATTGGAATTTCCAGAACCGTTCGGACTTGGTTTGTTCACATTTTGTCCCATATCTGTATAGAGCTTCTCCTCTATATGCTTTTTCCGTATGAGCATTGCGTTTTTGTCTAAAGTATTGCAGACTCGCCATTTCTGAACACCAATTCTGTATGAAATGTTCAATACGAACTCTAATAAGCGAATCCATGCGTGTAGAGGACTAACTCCGAACTGCAAAATATTTGGTTTCGGCTTAAAAAACTTCGCTGTTAATATCGGTAACATTCAAGAAATCTTTCGGACTAGCACCGCAAATAGGACACGATTTGATTTGGTTGATTTTGTTCCGGTTAATATATTCAAAACTTTGCCATCTATAAGAGTCATGTGTAAGTCGTAAGCAATTTCTACCTTAATTTGTCCTTCCTCGTATAAAAATGACTTCAAGTTTTTTATTTGCAAATTTATAAGACTTTTCGAAATAAAATATGCTCCCGACTTTCCTTAATGAATTCGATCTTTAATGGCCTGCAATACTTAATGGATTGTGGCTTAGGGTGTTTCCAGACAATTCGTCCAATTTGATCAATCATTTGAAGAGGAATTATTGTCGTGACAAACAAAGACTGGTCGAGGTTTTTAGGTTCCTGTTCATTAAATCGTTGCTTATATACACTTTGTCCGGTTGAAACATCAAAGCCATAGCTTACGAATAGCCTTATTTTAGATACATTAGTAAATTGCTCAAAGACTGGCTTCTGATGTAAAATTATTCTTGAAGCAGTATGATCTAATAAGTTCTGCAGCGGCACTTCAGCAACAGTTTCCGATACATTTACTTCAAGAGGCCTGCTCTTTTTTTGAGCTTCTTTTACCTTTTCATAGCTTGAATAAATGTTGCAATTCTTTTTCATTCCCATTGATCTAATGTTAATATTTATATTGTTGCTTAAAGAAGGAATTCTCAATAATAAAAGATAATGCCTCATCTGCTGAGAGCAATACTGGTGAAAGATCTTCAGATGTAAAACCTTTTGGTTTTAATTTTCCTCTTAACATTTTTGATGTTTCCTTATCTCCCGAGTTCTCCGCTGACATAGCGGCAGCATGCATCAGGCTTTCTTTTGAATTTTTTCTAGAAAGCTTTGAAGCTAATTTTCTTTTTAATCTAGATCCTCCTTCTTCATAAGCTGCAATAGGACGTCAAGTCTTTTTTGTGCAATTATTCTCTTTTGTGAAAAATGATATTTCAGTTGCCAGCCAGCTTGCATTTTCATTTTTAAAGCGTTCAACATGTCTGTTACTTTTGGCTAGCAGCTTTTTGACATGGGAAGCGAAATTTTGTATTTTCTTTTTAATTTCAACTTCCGAGCTTTTAGACAAACTTTGTTTATTTATTTTTCAGCACAGCCAATCAAAAGTGGCGCTAGCACTTCGTCTTTTTCCCAGCCACACTTCCAGCAAGTCGCCTCGACGGATATCGAGTTGTTTTAGATCTATTGAAATATTATGAATTTGCGCAAGTATGCGCTCAAGTTGTTAACTTAATTGAAATTAAAATACAATAGCACATACTACCACATTAACACTTTACGCAATCCGCCCTAATCTTATTAGTTCTGCTCTGCGAAACACAATTATTTTCAGGTTAGCTTCGATTATAAACATGATTTATTAAATCTGCTAAATACAACACAATACAACAACAAACACAGTTTTGGCACTTAAATCTACATTCTACATACCTTGATTAGTATTTTGCATAGTTAAAACCACAGTTATTCCAAATAATTCGTGAACGAAAATATATCAAACTTTGCACACGTGTTAAGCAATCTTTTGGCGCACACAACTTAGCAAAGCATCAGCTGACTTTACAGAGCCGCCAGAAAGCCAGGGATGAACAAAAAATATTGTCAAAAATGATTTTATAATGGTTGGACATTTCTCTAATGGAACTAACAAAAAAAAGAAGAAAATATAACAAAATAATTTTAGACTTTATGCCGGTAAATCGGCATTTGCGCCCAATGTGCAGCGAAGCAAGAATATTCTGGGATTGTTTTATCACTGTTTTTGGCGGAGATTATTATATATTTTGGGTTAGCAATGTTGTTAGATGGCAGTTCGGGAAAGTCATTTAAAGTTTTTGAAGGTGGTTTACGTTTTTTTGTTGGGGGACTGTCGGCCAGAGTGCTGAACCGAAGTTGTCCCAGGTTTGGGGGCCCCGGGCCACCCTTGTTTTTTTTTTATCTGCCATCAAGCGCTTGAAACTAATATTTTGTACAAGTAACGGTTGATAGAAAGAGTGTGAGGAGAGAAGAGGACTGATAACAGCACGATTGGTTAGCAACGGACGTCTGCTCGCGATAAGTGTAAGTCGGCGACTGTCCGTCATATATATGTATATTCGAACCCATTGTATACATCAACCCGAAATATTTCGTGTTTCGGGCTATCTGTGAATAAATATGTACATACGCATTTACATATATAAAGACATTCGTCAATATGCACTGATGTGTTTGTAACGCACAGAAGGAGGCGTTTCCGACCCCATAAAGTATATATATTCTTGATCAGCATGAGAAGCTGAGTCGATATAGCCATGTCCGTCTGTCCGTCCGTCCGTCAGTGCTTATGCGTTTTACTCAGCCATCTTAAGAGCTATCGCGATGAAATTTTTTGGGGGCTTTTTATTACCCGGGTGAGATAAAGTATGAAAATTGTCAGGATCGGACGACTATATCATGTAGCTCCAGAACAAACATTTTCATAAAATTGGAGTATCCCCATGAAATTCACAACGATGATAGTATTGGATATAATAACTCAGATTCCAATTTCAATCCGATCGGATAAATAGAACACAAGTTACAGTCAATATTAATCGGTTCAATCGCTGCCGGCAGCGCTGCTTGCTGCCTACTACGTCCTCATCAAATCAACAGAGCACATGCATACACACACAGACGCAACGCTACATGAACTGTATGTGTATGCGTGCGTTGCTATACTTAGGGTATGAGGGAAGAAGAAAAACAAATTGTAGTATGAATAGTAAAATTGTTTTGTTTGTATATTGATGAATTTTTTTTTTAACATGTAATATTATTATTGTCAAGAACTGCAAGGGTATATAAACTTCGGCATAGCCGAATTTAACTTCTTTGATATTTTTTTCTTTTGGTCACACATTCGGTTTGCTCTTTCTTTCGCGCACAACACTCGCGGTGTATGAAAAGCGTCCGTTTTTATTTTTTTGGCTTTACGCACAACCACAAAAAAGTATTCAAAAACAATTAATCAACAAAAAAAAAATATATAAACATTGGCCGGCAGCTGTTTCGGAGTAGTGGTGACACGTGAGTCGAGTCGTGATGTCGATAGGCGGCTCGAGTTCGCCAATGTCAAATTACATGTTAATATCCTTCTATATTTAAAAAAAATATACACATATATTTTTTTCCAACCATTATTGAGCCCATATATACATATATATAGACATTTCTATCAATATTTATATAAAACTTTATATTCTTCTCCCATATATATATATATATATATATATTTCCAGCAATATTTTTTTAAAAATGTATATTCTTCTCCCTTTATATCTTTATTTTTACATTTTATGCCTACTCCCATCGATACTTATAAACTCATCTAAATTTTTTGTTATTAATCCGCTTTGTCTTTGTCGTACATTATATCCTCATATACCTTCAGTAAACGGGCTCCGATTCCGAGCCACGCGCGAGAAAATCCTCCCTTTCATCGTACGGTCCACAGTGAGAAAATTCTCTCGTATTCATACAGTCCACTGCTCTTTTTTGTTGTTTTTCCGAAACAAAGGGCGCGCAGACTCGGAAGTCGTTGATAAAGTCGTGCCCTGAGTATGTCCACGGAGCCGTCTAGTACTGCGCCGAAGTCTAACAGTCTCTCGTCTCCCTCTGGGACTCCGGAGAAAGTTCAGTCCCCGAAGACTTCGGTGACCGCGAAGCGTACGAACATTCCGCGCAAGTTCCCGTCTGCTCGCAGCCTCAGGGAATCTCCAATGTTTCGTCCGTCCTCGTCCAGCCTACCTAAGGTTGGCAGACTCTCGGTTAAAGGCTCGAGTGAACACAAGGCCGTTCCAAGCTTTCAATCCAAACTCAGGTCACTCACGTTATTGTGACGGACTGTTCCAACGTTCCCGGTGTATGTGCGATGCGGAACTTTGTTCGGACAACGCATCGAACAACTCTCGGCGCAGACGGCGAGTCTTATGCGTCAGCCATCCGCTCCGTCGAGGCCTCCGGGCCATCGAATTCCTCCGTGTGAGGTGGAAACGTTTGATACAGCCTACCATGGCCCACGTTCCTCAATTTGTTCGCTGCCATTTATATCACCAATCCGTTCTTGTCACAAGTGGAGAAGCTCTACCACTTGAACGCCAAGACGCGAGGGGAAGCGAGAACCATCGTGTCTAAGTCCCCCCTGACGAATTAGGGTTTCCAAGCCGCGTGGGGGAACCTCACCGCACGGTACGAAGATAGCCGTCTGCTTGTCATCACTCAAGCCAGACAACTACTCAGATTCCCGCGGTGGCACAAGAGTCGGGCCTTGAGAGAGCTGCAGACTACGTTTCAAGTGTGTCTGACCGCTCTCGAGCGTTCGGGTGTTAGCACTGAGAATTGGGATGTCTCACTTATCGCCATATACACTAGCAAATTGCCGAAGGCCACAACCTCCTGTGGGAACAATCAGTGCCAAATAAGACTGTCGTCTCCACTTGGTACGATTTGAACCAATTCCTCACCGATCGGTATCGTGTCCTGGATGCCACCGTAGAACATACCGTAGGCCCCAAGTGTCCAAGCCATCACTATTGGCCCCCGCAAAATTCTCTCCACGATGAAGGTCCAAGCGTTTCCCGCGAAAGCTCAGCTGAAACCTGCGTCTTGCAAGCTTTGCCATAGGGAGAATCTTAATGCCCTAGTTTTTTTGACCTGCCTGTTCAGAGGCGTTTGGAAACCATTAGACAGCAGGGACTCTGTTTGAATTGTTTTGCTCGCCGTCATCAAGTGAAGGGCTGCTCCAGTGCGCATAATTGCCATACATGCAAGGAACGTCATCAACCCTGTTGCATCCTAGTGATGTGACCGTGTCCTCGCCATCCGCTGATGGGCCGATTCCACCTTCCTATCCGAACGTGTCTTCAATATGGTCCAGCGCCCCCCTTTTATCCAGTTGACGCCACCGTTACTGGCATGGACCAGAGTGATGGAGGATGTGCCGACAAGGTGTGTCTGCTAATGCTGTCTCCTTCGTGTGACAGACTGAACAAGATTGAGGTCTCAGCTCTGGTCGTGTCCAAATTGTCGGGAACCATTCCAGCGTCTTCATTTCTTAACACGGTTTCGACACAGTGTCTCGATCGCCCCCTGGCTGACCCGTACTACAACAAGCCCGCTCCTTATGATATGATTATCGGTGTAGACCTCTTTCCCCACATCCTCGGAGAGCGGATCATTAAGGATATTGGTGATTTCGTCGGTTTAGAAACTATCTTTGGATGGGTTTTGTGTGGAGCTATTATGCCTGATCCTGCGGTGTCTCGATTAGGTTTCGCTACGCATTCGCGAGTCAGTCCGGAAGCAAAACTTGATGTACTCCTCAACAAAGTTTTGGGAGGTAGAAGACCTTCCCGCAAAGCCGGAAAAGGAGGATGACGTATTCTGCGAGCGGAATTTCCAATAGACCACCCGAAGAAGGACGGCCGATATGTTGAGACGCCGCCTCCAAATGGTAAAAATTTCTATCTCCCCCATCACGCGGTGTTTAAGCTCGACAGCACCACCACCAAGGTACGCGTGGTATTTAATGCGTCGAGCCCATCCACACGAGGGGTGAGCCTTAACGATCCCTTGCACACCGGGCCTACTCTCCAGGCCGATCTCTCACTTCAAGTACTAAAATGACGGTTTTTTCAGTTTGTTTTTAATGGCGACATCACGCAGATGTATCTACAAATCCGAGTCCACTGTCACGTTTGGAGCTAACTGCGCGCTGTTCCTGGCGATCCGAGTCCTGTTACAATTGGCACGAGATGTGCAATCGATGTATCCTCAGGCGAGCGAAATCCTTCAGAACCACATGCATGTTGATGATGTCCTAGCCGGCGCTCATACTGAAGACGGCGCCCGTCTCGCCATACAAGAGCTTCAGACAGCCCTTCAATCTGCGGGCCTCCCGCTTCGCCAACAAGAAGGAAGTACTTCAGGCTATCCCAAGAGAGCACCTACTGCGAGAGGTTTATTTCGAGTAGGAAGAAGCAGAACTGCGAAAACTTTGGGAATTCGCTGGCAAGCCGCCGAGGACGTCTTCTTCTTCGCCGTAGCGGGCCCACCATTGAAGGAGTCGATCTCCAAGAGGCAGGTTCTGCATTATGGGTTTGCTTTAACTCTTCGACCCCACTGGCTGGCAAGCCCCTTTTGGTATTCGAGCGAAGATATTCATGCAACGAATCTGGTTAACCGAACTTGGCTGGGATGACGCTCTGCCACCTCTCCCGCTGCAGCAATCGCACGAATTCCTGCAGGATTACCCAGGCCTCAGTTAACTCCGCATCTCAGTTGGCTAAACACCAGCGAGACTCTCTCGTGGGAGCTTCATGGCTTCTGTGCCGCGTCCCAGAAAGCGTACGGAGCAGCCCTTTATGTGCGAGTTACTTATCACGATCAAGTAAGCGTCTATTTACTAACGGCTAAGACCCGTGTAGCCCGAGTCAAAACAGTCTCGCTGCCTCGGCTGGAGTTGTGCGGAGCTGTTTTGATAGCCGATCTCTGGGCGTCGATCGCTCCTGAACTTCCAATTGTCACCAGACAGTTTATGAATATAATGATTCAGCCCTGGGCGAGCGACGTTATGCTCTACCCCTGGTGTTATCGAAAAATGAAGAAGAAGTAGTTGGCGAAGAAATGTTGAGAAATGTTGGAAAGGTGCGAACGAATAAGCTCCTACGGTCGGTGGTAACGACCGGCCATCACGAACGAGTCCAACGGCATCGCTTTACAAACGTCTCTATATTGTTAAGTCTTAATTAGTTAATAAATTTATATTAGTTATCTACCTAAACGTACGAGTCTCGCAATTCTATTGGTTCTGAAAGTCGCACTCCCCCGCCTAAACCGTCCTGACAGCTTCTCTATCTACAATCTACTGAGTACTGAGATTAAGAATCGAAATTCTCAGAAGTGGGTTTTAGGTGTGACAATTTTCAGACGTGGGATGGTATCCAATTTTCATAATTTGGATAGTGTGAAAAAATTAACTGATATATTTCATAAGTAGAAGTGTGTATTTCAGTGTGTGAAGAAAAAGGTAACGTGCAATTTACGCGGTAGAATAGCGTGGCATGAGAAACTCGAAAAGTGTAATAGTGTGTGTTCTGTGCATGAACGAACTCGTGGAAACGAGAACGAAAGACGAATAAGCGAAACGAAAAATCAACGAACATACAAGCGTGAAAAAGACAACAATAATGCCGCATAAAAACTACGTGTCAAAGAAAGCTTTGCAGCAAAAATGTAGACAAGCTGGATTGTCAACGTCAGGAAATCGAGAACAATTACACAGAAAATTAACGACGATCTGTAGTGACGACGAATACGCCAGTGCGGAAAATCATTCGATGGTTAAAAAGATAAACGGATTAGAAAAAACGATTAGAGTATTGCAGGAGCGTTCATTTCAACCTGCAATGTTTTCGTCACCAATCGAGGTCAGTGACGTGAATGTACAAGAAGTTTGTGGAGAAAGAAACGTGCTTTTGAGAAACGAACGAACAAACGTAACGTATGTGCCAAACGAAAACACTGCTACGTCTCAGCAGTACGACAATGTTCCTACATTTCGGCAACTCGGTAACACTGCTATGTCTCAGTAGTGCGACAATGTTGCTACGTTTCGGCAACTCGGTAACACTGCTACGTCTCAGCACCACGACAATGTTGCTACGTTTCAGCAACTCGGTAACAAAGCTACGTCTCAGCACCACGACAATGTTGCTACGTTTCAGCAACTTGGTAACACTGCTACGTCTCAGCAGTGCGACAATGTTGCTACGTTTCAGCAACTCGGTAACAAAGCTACGTCTCAGCAGTGCAACAATGTTGCTACGTTTCAGCAACTCGGTAACAAAGCTACGTCTCAGCAGTACGATCATGTAGATACTTCGCAACAACTCGGTTGTGCAGCTACGTCTCAGCAGCACGCTTACTTTGCTACTACTCAGTAACCCAATTACATTGTTACATCGCAACACGGCTATATAGTTACGCCTCACCAACACGTACCCTTCGCTTCGACTCATCAAAATGGTAACATTGCTACGATCCAGCAGTGCAATAACGTTACATCAAGCAAGATAATTATGTTCCAACGTCACGGAATTACGTAAGCAAAAGTGGGTCAAACACAAGTGTAGGTCAGTATTTGGAAAATTCTCCGAATTTCGCGACCCAACGACAACAACAACACAACGTCAACTGCGAGGAAAAATATAATAATTTTGGGCATTCATTTGGAAGCATGAACGAAATTGTAGCTCTTGTTCCGGAATTTAATCCATCGTCCGTAAAATCATTGAATTCGCATCAGTTTGTTAAACGTGTGGAAACTCTGAAAAACGCATATAGCTGGGACGACAGAAAGGTAATTTTTGCATTTCAACAAAAGATGCAAGGTGCAGCTCGTTACTGGGTGGATGCAACGGATGAAATATTTCAAACATGGCCAGAATTTGTTTCGAAATTAATGTAATATGTATTTCCCATGTATCAGCAACGCAGCTGATGTTCATTTAAAAATGCTGAAAACCAAACGGGAAACAACGGAATCTCCACAAGATTATTTTTATATAATGATAGCCATTGGTAAAAAGGGTGAGTTATCTGATTCAGCAATTGTAACACATATTATAAACGGCATCAACGATTACGATCTTAAGCGCAAGATATCAAACCACTACACCTCATGTAACGAACTTTTACGAGATATACATGCCTATACGGCTCATAACGAAATCAAATATAATCCACATTGTTTTCAAAATAAACGCGAGTTTAACGGTAATACGCAGAAGTCAAGTCAATCCGTAATAAAACGAACACTTAAAGAAAAGATAGAGCCGTGTCCTGATCCACAGCGTAAGCCTCGATGTACTCATTGTAATCGTACTAATCACGACTCTACCAACTGTCCTGAAAAATTTAAAAACGTTTCGAAAGTAAATAAAATTGACTCAAACATCAACTCAGATATCTGTAAATTTATTTCAGTTAACGGAAACGAGACAAACGCATTCGTCGATCCAGGTAGTACACATACTCTGATTCGAAAATCATTTGCAGAAAACGTAGTCGTTTTGCAACGATGGGCAATAACACTGAATGGATTTGGAGGAGGAAAATTCTTCTGTAACCAAAAACTAAATGCAAAGATCGTTGTTGACAAGATAGGTCACGAAGTCGAAATCCGTTTGGAACCAGGTTAGGTACTCGCATATTTAAATTACGTAATAATAAAAAATCAAAATTGAATTTGGTATGCAACGAATTAAAAAGTTTTTATCGATCTTACAATACAGTGGCTTAACCCTACGGTACGACAAATGTAAGTTTCTGCAATCCCAAATTACCTTCTTGGGTCACATAGTCAATAAAGATGGAATAAAACCTGCCGAATGTAAAGTAAGCGCAATTAAAAACTTTAAAATACCTACAAACGTAAGAAGATTCCTTGGTCTCACAGGTTTCTTCAGAAAATGTATTGAAAATTATTCATTAATATCACGTCCTTTAACAGAACTTCTACGTAAAACGGAGGCAAATACATTTATTTGGGGAGAAGCCCAACAACATGCATTTATCGAACTAAAATTATGTAGCGAACCTGTTCTTACTCTTTACGATTTTTCGGCTAAACACGAAGTACACACGGATGCTTTGCTTTAGGCCTAGCAGGAGTTTTACTGCAGTTACATAATGACAATGATTGGCGTCCCGTTTGTTATTTTAGTCGACACTGTACTAACGCTGAGAGTAAATACCACAGTTACGCATTGGAAACGCTTGCAGTAGTAGAAACACTCCAAAGGTTCAGAGTGTACCTTTTGGGAAAATCATTTCGTCTGATGACCGATTGCTCCGCTATTGCTTAGGTTAAAACGAACAAGGAACTCATTCCACAGGTGGCGCGCTGGTGGATGAAAATAATGGATTACGACTGTGAATTTGTTCATCGAGATGGAAGCAAAATGACTCATGTAGATGCGTTAAGTCGTGCTCCAAATTTACCCCCGGAAGGATCGCTAGATGAATTTGTTCGGATCATAATTTCGGAAATCGACGACTGGTTGTTAACAATGCAACTACAGGATAAAATACTTGCCGAGATAATCGCAGTACTGAAGGGAAATCGTCACAATGATCAACTGAAGCAGCTACGTACTGATTATGTCATCGAAAATCATCGCCTTTATCGAAAAACGGAAAACACTATGGCGTTTGTTGTACCAAAGGCAGTTAGATGGCGCGTTGTTAAAGAGAATTCAAAAACGATTTTGGTTTCCAAAAATGAGGAAGTACGTGAAGGACTATATCTCTACATGCATCCAATGCTGCTACCACAAGTCTAAAGGAGGAAAGCCTGAAGGTTGCATGCATTACAACGATGTTGAACCGGTCCCTTTTCGTCGACTTTACGCGGATCATTTGGGCCCTTTTGTTCGAAGCAAAATCGGAAATACTCATATACTGGCTATATCTGATTCATTCAGTAAATTCCTAATTGTAAAAGACGTTAAAAGTAGAAAAACATTACCCGTTCTATCAACGCAAAACGAAATTTCTAGTTACTACGGCTTGCCAAATTTTATTATAACAGACCGTGGAACAGCGTTACGTCAAAAATATTTGAGGATTACTGTAAGTGGAACGCGCTAATTAAATAATTCTGAATTATATACGAACGATGAACGAAAATCCAAAGGATTGGGATCTGACTCTTCATAACCTTCAATGGACTGTCAACTCGAAGAAAAACAGCACCACTGGATTCAGTCCAATTGATCTTGTATTTAATTTCAAGGCTGCAAAACAACCTTACTACAGCGATACACGCAGACCAGGATGAACCGTATTCCAACGAAACCGTCACCGAAAATCGAAGTCAAGCCGCAGCCAATATCGCATCAGAAAGAACTAAATGAAAGAAACGTCTCGCAATTCTATTGGTTCCGAAAGTCGCACTTCCCCGCCTAAGCCTTCCTGACAGCTTCCAATCTTCGACTGGGTAATGAGATTTACAATCGACCTTCTCAGAAGTGGGTTTTAGATGTGACAATTTTCAGAAGTGGGATGGTATCCAATTTTCATAATTTGGATAGTGTGAAAAAAGGAACTGATATTTTTCACATGTAGAAGTGTGTGAAGAAAAAGGGTTACCGCGCAATTGTGTGTTCTGTGCATAAACGAACTCGTGGAAACGAAAACGAAAGACGAATAAGCGAAACAAAAAATCAACGAACATACAAGCATGAAAGAGTGTCAAAGAAGGCTTTGCAGCAAAAATGTAGACAAGCTGTCTACATTCAACCTCAGGAAATCGAGAACAATTACAAAGAAACTAACGACGATCTGTAGTGACGACGAACACGCCAGTTCGGAAAATCATTCGATGGTTAAAAAGATAAACGGATTAGAAAAAACGATTAGAGTATTGCAGGAGCGTTCATTTCAACCTGCGATGATTTCGTCACCAATCGAGGTCAGTGACGTGAATGTACAAGAAGTTTGTGGAGAAAGAAACGTGCTTTTGAGAAACGAACGAACAAACGTAACGTATGTGCCAAACGAAAACACTGCTACGTCTCAGCAGTACGACAATGTTGCTACATTTCGGCAACTCGGTAACACTACTATGTCTCAGTAGTGCGACAATGTTGCTACGTTTCGGCAACTCGGTAACACTGCTACGTCTCAGCACCACGACAATGTTGCTACGTTTCAGCAACTCGGAAACACTGCTACGTCTCAGCAGTGCGACAATGTTGCTACGTTTCGGCAACTCGGTAACACTGCTACGTCTCAGCACCACGACAATGTTGCTACGTTTCAGCAACTCGGTAACAAAGCTACGTCTCAGCACCACGACAATGTTGCTACGTTTCAGCAACTTGGAAACACTGCTACGTCTCAGCAGTGCGACAATGTTGCTACGTTTCAGCAACTCGGTAACAAAGCTACGTCTCAGCAGTGCGACAATGTTGCTACGTTTCAGCAACTCGGTAACACTGCTACGTTTCAGCAGTACGACAATGTTGCTACGTTTCGGCAACTCGGTAACACTGCTACGTCTCAGCACCACGACAATGTTGCAACGTTTCAGCAACTCGGTAACAAAGCTGCGTCTCAGCACCACGACAATGTTGCTACGTTTCAGCAACTTGGAAACACTGCTACGTCTCAGCAGTGCGACAATGTTGCTACGTTTCAGCAACTCGGTAACAAAGCTACGTCTCAGCAGTGCGACAATGTTGCTACGTTTCAGCAACTCGGTAACAAAGCTACGTCTCAGCAGCACGACAATGTTGCTACGTTTCGGCAACTCGGTAACACTGCTACGTCTCAGCAGTACGATCATGTAGATACTTCGCAACAACTCGGTTGTGCAGCTACGTCTCAGCAGCACGCTTACTTTGCTACTACTCAGTAACCCAATTACATTGTTACATCGCAACACGGCTATATAGTTACGCCTTACCAACACGTACCCTTCGCTTCGACTCATCAAAATGGTAACATTGCTACGATCCAGCAGTGCAATAACGTTACATCAAGCAAGATAATTATGTTCCAACGTCACGGAATAACGTAAGCAAAAGTGGGTCAAACACAAGTGTAGGTCAGTATTTGGAAAATTCTGCGAATTTCGCGACCCAACGACAACAACAACACAACGTCAACTGCGAGGAAAAATATAATAATTTTGGGCATTCATTTGGAAGCATGAACGAAATTATAGCTCTTGTTCCGGAATTTAATCCATCGTCCGTAAAATCATTGAATTCGCATCAGTTTGTTAAACGTGTGGAAACTCTGAAAACCGCATATAGCTGGGACGACAGAAAGGTAATTTTTGCATTTCAACAAAAGATGCAAGGTGCAGCTCGTTACTGGGTGGATGCAACGGATGAAATATTTCAAACATGGCCAGAATTTGTTTCGAAATTAATGTAATATGTATTTCTCATGTATCAGCAACGCAGCTGATGTTCATTTAAAAATGCTGAAAACCAAACGGGAAACAACGGAATCTCCACAAGATTATTTTTATAAAATGATAGCCATTGGTAAAAAGGGTGAGTTATCTGATTCAGCAATTGTAACACATATTATAAACGGCATCAACGATTACGATCTTAAGCGCAAGATATCAAACCACTACACCTCATGTAACGAACTTTTACGAGATATACATGCCTATACGGCTCATAACGAAATCAAATATACTCCACATTGTTTTCAAAATAAACGCGAGTTTAACGGTAATTCGCAGAAGTCAAGTCAATCCGTAATAAAACGAACACTCAAAGAAAAGATAGAGCCGTGTCCTGATCCACAGCGTAAGCCTCGATGTACTCATTGTAATCGTACTAATCACGACTCTACCAACTGTCCTGAAAAATTTAAAAACGTTTCGAAAGTAAATAAAATTGACTCAAACATCAACTCAGATATCTGTAAATTTATTTCAGTTAACGGAAACGAGACAAACGCATTCGTCGATCCAGGTAGTACACATACTCTGATTCGAAAATCATTTGCAGAAAACGTAGTCGTTTTGCAACGATGTGCAATAACACTGAATGGATTTGGAGGAGGAAAATTCTTCTGTAACAAAAAACTAAATGCAAAGATCGTTGTTGACAAGATAGGTCACGAAGTCGAAATCCGTTTGGAACCAGATGAGGTACTCGCATATTTAAATTACGTAATAATAAAAAATCAAAATTGAATCTGGTATGCAACGAATTAAAAAGTTTTTATCGATCTTACAAGACAGTGGCTTAACCCTACGGTACGACAAATGTAAGTTTCTGCAATCCCAAATTACCTTCTTGGGTCACATAGTCAATAAAGATGGAATAAAACCTGGCGAATGTAAAGTAAGCGCAATTAAAAACTTTAAAATACCTACAAACGTAAGAAAATTCCTTGGTCTCACAGGTTTCTTCAGAAAATGTATTGAAAATTATTCATTAATATCACGTCCTTTAACAGAACTTCTACGTAAAACGGAGGCAAATACATTTATTTGGGGAGAAGCCCAACAACATGCATTTATCGAACTAAAATTATGTAGCGAACCTGTTCTTACTCTTTACGATTTTTCGGCTAAACACGAAGTACACACGGATGCTTGTGCTTTAGGCCTAGCAGGAGTTTTACTGCAGTTACATAATGACAATGATTGGCGTCCCGTTTGTTATTTTAGTCGACACTGTACTAACGCTGAGAGTAAATACCACAGTTACGCATTGGAAACGCTTGCAGTAGTAGAAACACTCCAAAGGTTCAGAGTGTACCTTTTGGGAAAATCATTTCGTCTGATGACCGATTGCTCCGCTATTGCTTAGGTTAAAACGAACCAGGAACTCATTCCACAGGTGGCGCGCTGGTGGATGAAAATAATGGATTACGACTGTGAATTTGTTCATCGAGATGGAAGCAAAATGACTCATGTAGATTCGTTAAGTCGTGCTCCAAATTTACCCCCGGAAAGATCGCTAGATGAATTTGTTCGGATCATAATTTCGGAAATCGACGACTGGTTGTTAACAATGCAACTACAGGATAAAATACTTGCCGAGATAATCGCAGTACTGAAGGGAAATCGTCACAATGATCAACTGAAGCAGCTACGTACTGATTATGTCATCGAAAATCATCGCCTATATCGAAAAACGGAAAACACTATTGCGTTTGTTGTACCAAAGGCAGTTAGATGGCGCGTTGTTAAAAGTTGCCATGATGATGTCGGACACTTTGGTCTTGATAAAACCATGGAGAGAATTCAAAAACGATTTTGGTTTCCAAAAATGAGGAAGTACGTGAAGGACTATATCTCTACATGCATCCAATGCTGCTACCACAAGTCTAAAGGAGGAAAGCCTGAAGGTTGCATGCATTACAACGATGTTGAACCGGTCCCTTTTCGTCGACTTTACGCGGATCATTTGGGCCCTTTTGTTCGAAGCAAAATCGGAAATACTCATATACTGGCTATATCTGATTCATTCAGTAAATTCCTAATTGTAAAAGACGTTAAAAGTAGAAAAACATTACCCGTTCTATCAACGCAAAACGAAATTTCTAGTTACTACGGCTTGCCAAATTTTATTATAACAGACCGTGGAACAGCGTTTCGTCAAAAATATTTGAGGATTACTGTAAGTGGAACGCGCTAATTAAATAATTCTGAATTATATACGAACGATGAACGAAAATCCAAAGGATTGGGATCTGACTCTTCATAACCTTCAATGGACTGTCAACTCGAAGAAAAACAGCACCACTGGATTCAGTCCAATTGATCTTGTATTTAATTTCAACGCTGCAAAACAACCTTACTACAGCGATACACGCAGACCAGGATGAACCGTATTCCAACGAAACCGTCACCGAAAATCGAAGTCAAGCCGCAGCCAATATCCCATCAGAAAGAACTAAATGAAAGAAACGTCTCGCAATTCTATTGGTTCCGAAAGTCGCACTTCCCCGCCTAAGCCTTCCTGACAGCTTCCAATCTTCGACTGGGTAATGAGATTTACAATCGACCTTCTCAGAAGTGGGTTTTAGATGTGACAATTTTCAGAAGTGGAATGGTATCCAATTTTCATAATTTGGATAGTGTGAAAAAAGGAACTGATATTTTTCACATGTAGAAGTGTGTGAAGAAAAAGGGTTACCGCGCAATTGTGTGTTCTGTGCATAAACGAACTCGTGGAAACGAAAACGAAAGACGAATAAGCGAAACGAAAAATCAACGAACATACAAGCATGAAAGAGTGTCAAAGAAGGCTTTGCAGCAAAAATGTAGACAAGCTGTCTACATTCAACCTCAGGAAATCGAGAACAATTACAAAGAAACTAACGACGATCTGTAGTGACGACGAATACGCCAGTTCGGAAAATCATTCGATGGTTAAAAAGATAAACGGATTAGAAAAAACGATTAGAGTATTGCAGGAGCGTTCATTTCAACCTGCGATGATTTCGTCACCAATCGAGGTCAGTGACGTGAATGTACAAGAAGTTTCTGGAGAAAGAAACGTGCTTTTGAGAAACGAACGAACAAACGTAACGTATGTGCCAAACGAAAACACTGCTACGTCTCAGCAGTACGACAATGTTGCTACATTTCGGCAACTCGGTAACACTGCTATGTCTCAGTAGTGCGACAATGTTGCTACGTTTCGGCAACTCGGTAACACTGCTACGTCTCAGCACCACGACAATATTGCTACGTTTCAGCAACTCGGAAACACTGCTACGTCTCAGCAGTGCGACAATGTTGCTACGTTTCAGCAACTCGGTAACAAAGCTACGTCTCAGCACAACGACAATGTTGCTACGTTTCAGCAACTCGGAAACACTGCTACGTTTCAGCAGTACGACAATGTTGCTACGTTTCGGCAACTCGGTAACACTGCTACGTCTCAGCAGTACGATCATGTAGATACTTCACAACAACTCGGTTGTGCAGCTATGCAGCTATTTCGCTACCCAACGACAACAACAACACAACATCAACTGCGATGAAAAATATAATAATTTTGGTCATTCATTTGGAAGCATGAACGAAATTATAGCTCTTGTTCCGGAATTTAATCCATCGTCCGTAAAATCATTGAATTCGCATCAGTTTGTTAAACGTGTGTAAACTCTGAAAAACGCATATAACTGGGACGACAGAAAGGTAATTTTTGCAGTTCAACAAAAGATGCAAGGTGCAGCTCGTTACTGGGTGGATGCAACGGATGAAATATTTCAAACATGGCCAGAATTTGCTTCGAAATTAATGTACGACTTCCCATGTATCAGCAACGCAGCTGATGTTCATTTAAAAATGCTGAAAACCAAACGGGAAACAACGGAATCACCACAAGACTATTTTTATAAAATGCTAGCCATTGGTAAAAAGGGTGAGTTATCTGATTCAGCAATTGTAACACATATTATAAACGGCATCAACGATTACGATCTTAAGCGCAAGATATCAAACCACTACACCTCATGTAACGAACTTTTACGAGATATACATGCCTATACGGCTCATAACGAAATCAAATATAATCCACATTGTTTTCAAAATAAACGCGAGTTTAACGGTAATACGCAGAAGTCAAGTCAATCCGTAATAAAACGAACACTTAAAGAAAAGATAGAGCCGTGTCCTGATCCACAGCGTAAGCCTCGATGTACTCATTGTAATCGTATTAGTCACGACTCTACCAACTGTCCTGAAAAATTTAAAAACGTTTCGAAAGTAAATAAAATTGACTCAAACATCAACTCAGATATCTGTAAATTTATTTCAGTTAACGGAAACGAGACAAACGCATTCGTCGATCCAGGTGGTACACATACTCTGATTCGAAAATCATTTGCAGAAAACGTAGTCGTTTTGCAACGATGTGCAATAACACTGAATGGATTTGGAGGAGGAAAATTCTTCTGTAACCAAAAACTAAATGCGAAGATCGTTGTTGACAAGATAGGTCACGAAGTCGAAATCCGTTTGAAACCAGGTGAGGTACTCGCATATTTAAATTACGTAACAATAAAAAATCAAAATTGAATCTGGTATGCAACGAATTAAAAAGTTTTTATCGATCTTACAAGACAGTGGCTTAACCCTACGGTACGACAAATGTAAGTTTCTGCAATCCCAAATTAGGTTCTTGGGTCACATAGTCAATAAAGATGGAATAAAACCTGCCGAATGTAAAGTAAGCGCAATTAAAAACTTTAAAATACCTACAAACGTAAGAAGATTCCTTGGTCTCACAGGTTTCTTCAGAAAATGTATTGAAAATTATTCATTAATATTACGTCCTTTAACAGAACTTCTACGTAAAACGGAGGCGAATACATTTATTTGGGGAGAAGCCCAACAACATGCATTTATCGAACTAAAATTATGTAGCGAACCTGTTCTTACTCTTTACGATTTTTCGGCTAAACACGAAGTACACACGGATGCTTGTGCTTTAGGCCTAGCAGGAGTTTTACTGCAGTTACATAATGACAATGATTGGCGTCCCGTTTGTTATTTTAGTCGACACTGTACTAACGCTGAGAGTAATTACCACAGTTACGCATTGGAAACGCTTGCAGTAGTAGAAACACTCCAAAGGTTCAGAGTGTACCTTTTGGGAAAATCATTTCGTCTGATGACCGATTGCTCCGCTATTGCTTAGGTTAAAACGAACAAGGAACTCATTCCACAGGTGGCGCGCTGGTGGATGAAAATAATGGATTACGACTGTGAATTTGTTCATCGAGATGGAAGCAAAATGACTCATATAGATGCGTTAAGTCGTGCTCCAAATTTACCCCCGGAAGGATCGCTAGATGAATTTGTTCGGATCATAATTTCGGAAATCGACGACTGGTTGTTAACAATGCAACTACAGGATAAAATACTTGCCGAGATAATCGCAGTACTGAAGGGAAATCGTCACAATGATCAACTGAAGCAGCTACGTACTGATTATGTCATCGAAAATCATCGCCTTTATCGAAAAACGGAAAACACTATTGCGTTTGTTGTACCAAAGGCAGTTAGATGGCGCGTTGTTAAAAGTTGCCATGATGATGTCGGACACTTTGGTCTTGATAAAACCATGGAGAGAATTCAAAAACGATTTTGGTTTCCAAAAATGAGGAAGTACGTGAAGGACTATATCTCTACATGCATCCAATGCTGCTACCACAAGTCTAAAGGAGGAAAGCCTGAAGGTTGCATGCATTACAACGATGTCCCTTTTCGTCGACTTTACGCGGATCATTTGGGCCCTTTTGTTCGAAGCAAACTCGGAAATACTCATATACTGGCTATATCTGATTCATTCAGTAAATTCCTAATTGTAAAAGACGTTAAAAGTAGAAAAACATTACCCGTTCTATCAACGCAAAACGAAATTTCTAGTTACTTCGGCTTGCCAAATTTTATTATAACAGACCGTGGAACAGCGTTTCGTCAAAAATACTTGAGGATTACTGTAAACAAACCCATATTCAACACATAAAGAACGCTGTACGAACACCCCGTGCAAATGGTCAAGTGGAACGCGCTAATCAAATAATTCTGAATTATATACGAACGATGAACGAAAATCCAAAGGATTGGGATCTGACTCTTCATAACCTTCAATGGACTGTCAACTCGAAGAAAAACAGCACCACTGGATTCAGTCCAATTGATCTTGTATTTAATTTCAACGCTGCAAAACAACCTTACTACAGCGATACACGCAGACCAGGATGAACCGTATTCCAACGAAGCCGTCACCGAAAATCGAAGTCAAGCCGCAGCCAATATCGCATCAGAAAGAGCTAAATGAAGCAAACGTTTTGATGCCAAGCACGCTAACCCTTGGCCCTGGGCGAGCGACGTTATGCTCTACCCCTGGCGTTATCGATTAATGAAGAAGAAGTAGTTGGCGATTAAACGTTGAGAAGGAAAGTTGCGAACGAATAAACTGCTACGATCGGTAGTAACGAACGCCCATCACGAACGAATACAACGGCATCGCTTTACTAACGTCTCTATATTGTTAAGTCTCAATTTATTAATAAATCTCTCTGGTGGCATGGCCGGACTGGCTTCGGCGGGATCGCGAGTACTGGCCAACGCTCAGTAGTGAACTTCCAGACAACCATCTGGAGCATCGAACGGTTCTGGGACTTGTTAGGTCATTGCGAGTCACCGCCTACATCCTACGCCGCCAAAAAGAGTTCGACGTTTTCCACGGTCCACCTCACCAATGAAGAATTGCTCTCCGCTGAGCGCGCCTTGATTCGGATTTCCCAGCGGCGATAATACGTCGCGGAGATACGGGCCCTTGGCGAAGGGTAACCCCTTCCATCATCCAGCACTCTACTCAATTTGAACCCATTTCTCGACCAACATGGGACACTCCGCTGCCGTGGACGACTCCGATCAGCTAAATCCCTCCGGTATGACGAACGTCGCCCTATTCTCCACCCCTACAGAACCCATTTTACGTGCCTGCTCGTCAGATTCGTCCATCACATCACGTTGCATGGCGGCAATCAACTAATGGTGCGGTATCTGCGAACCAAATGCTGGATTCCACGGATTAAAAATCTGGTGAAGTCCCACATCAAGGGGTGTAAAGTCTGCATCGTTCATCGTCGACGACTACAGACTCAAATGATGAGTGTTCTCCCTCGAGAGCGCATCCATTGCCTATGTCGCTAATCAACCGATGGCAGCGACTGACGGCAATACTTTCTGCTGCCGTTGGAAGAGCGAATATCCTAAGGAGCTCCACAAACGGAATAAGTGGAAATCATCGGATCGCAGTTTCCAGATAGGCTACCTCGTGATCGTGTCTGAAGACATCCTCCCCTCCAACGAGTGATGCTTAGGACGAGTTGAGCGCACTCTTCCCGGGGCTGATGGTCTCGTCCGAGTGGCTGATGTCAAAACAGCGCGTTGGTCTATCCGGAGACCCGTTGCAAAGCTCATCTTGTTGCAAGACAATAGCTGTACTGAGCCTCGAAAGCCATAATGGCCCTCCGTTCCTGTCTGTTCCTTCCAAATATCCTCGTCTCCGTGCACGTTGTTCGTTCCCTTGAATCGACTAATCCGCTTTCCCATCCGTAATTTCTTTCGTTACAGTCCTTCAGATCGTCTCTGCACAGTGACATAGGCCCCACGCGTTTGCCGCACCGCAGCAGCAATCGGTCTGCTCAGCATGGGATGAACTCCTACCGATGCCGTGTCTGTCGGGGAGTTCTGACACTGACTTCGGCAGCGTTTGTTGAACCTCCGGGGTGAAACGCGGCTCCGGGCGGTGCTTATTAAAAAGTACTGTCCCAATTGCTTGGCACACGAGCACTCGTCCGACGCGTGCCGGAGTCGTCGTGGATGCCGACGGTGAGGGCAAAAACACCACACACTGCTCCATATGTCCGACCAAATACCAAGACGACGCTCCCTATGATGTACCACCTCCACAACCCCGGTCCCGATCACCTTCCGACCGCTCCGCTTCGCCAGAAGGCGCCCCCATGATCACCTTGTCCTCATTGCGACGACGATCATACCAATGGTAGTCATCCGGTTAGGGAACGGCTCGAAATCCTTCGAGACCCGCGTCCTCCTGGATCGAAGAGGACCTGCTCATCCGCACTCCCATTCGGGAAGTGTCGGCGTCGGTCTATGGAAAATTATCCACTCTGATCCTGGCCGACTCTCTAATGAGTTCATCCAACCAGCAGCAGCAAAGCACCGTGTTCGGATGGGTCGTCTTTGGCTCCTGTGGTATCTAAGCGCTCTAGGACGCTGCCGTCCCCCGTCCTCTATATGTCCAGGGTGACAATTGCAACATGTTGCAAGGGGGGTGGTATGTTCACGCCACTGGGCAAACAGCAGTGAGCCGCGAAGAGCAGTGAGGAGTGAGGAGGGTTTTTTGATCCTCGGCGGATACGGTCACACTAGGGGGGGTGACATGAATTCTGATGGAAATCGCCGTCTTCACTCTGGTACGAGACTTTCATTTAAACACCCGTTTTTTTCTCTTTGAATATATTTAAAACATATTGTGACGAGTCACATTTTCATTGAAGTTTAAACTACGCCCATGTGGGGCCCCTCTTTATTGTTACTTCTATTTTTCATACGCCCATGGAGGGCACATTAAATACCTCAACATGAAAACTAACTGTAGTTCTTTTTTCTAATAGTCAATATCTACGATCGACGCCTCACTCTCTTTCTAGCTACCGTCTTAATGCGGCTGCAGCGTCGACGCGTTGCGGAGAGAACAACCTCCCGACAGCGGGCGCTGCGCTGCATGCCGACTCCAAAGAGCCCATGAGAAAATTGAAAGTGAGAGAGAGAGACGGCGATCGTGACGCGTGCCAAAGCACAAGACGCATCGAATGTTTTCACCGTTAGGACATAAGTAGGCAGAGCAAGGGTGGGTTTGAACAGAAAGCTAGAATTAGGAGAAAATCACTTCGCCAGTAACCACGAGAGTGAAAACTCGACAAGTGCAAGCAATAGCAGCGAAAAGTAATAGACGCAGTGCCCTAAGGAAATCATCCAGGACTAGCAGATGAGCTCATGTCCTTAGATCCCCCTTATTTCTACTTGAGTGCGGTATTGACCCAACTTACTAAAAATGTGTAGTATCAGTTAATCAACAATAAAATATACATTAACATTTAATACACCCGGCATTATTACTTTATATGTGACCAAATTGTGTATACCCTTTCCCTTCCCTTTTCCTTGACCACTTAACTACTTGAGTCGAGCCAAAGGCTCAGCGGACTTCGGCAGGATGAGTCATTCTCCTGCAGTCGAAGTCAGTCGCTGGTCTCTAGGCTCACTCAAGGTGAGTGTCATTTCTACTCCTCTTGGACTCTGCTCCAACTCCTTCCCCTTCCCTTTTCCCCCCCCTTCATGTGGTTCCAGTCCCCAATCCTAATACTCGTCAAGGTCTCCAGATCAAATAAATGTTCTGTAGACTGGACTCTGGGACTGAGAATTGTACCCCAGCCAGGGCTTCCTTACAATATATTAAAAATCGAACCATTTCATGTGTGTCGGGTTCTCTGTGAGTAAACTTAATATATTAAACAAAGTCCCGCGCGTTTTAATTATTCCATCAGCTCACCATACCACGAAGTAATTGGCACCCGCCAACTATTGTACTCTCATTGGATCCCTCCGCCCCTCCACGAACAGTTATTTATACTCGCTTAGTAAATGAGCAGATTGTGGATGTAAAAAATTTTTGTAACGCCCCTTTCCGACCCGGATCGGGGTTTTTCCAAATAATTTTCCCATCTATTTGCGTAACAAGCTGCAGAGGAACGTACGATGTTACAAACAAGCTGCTGTCGTCCAACGTTTGAAAACTTTTGCTTGTATTCGCTGTGCCCGGTACTTCCATCAAATCCCCATTTGCCGATTAAAAGTAAATATTTAATGGGGTCTTCAGTTGCAACGACATCAGCTTGAAGCTCTAATATGCTCGAGACTGTGTTATCCGATAAACTTTGAAGATCGACTTTTGCGGAGAATTCGTCCACAGATAGGATATCTAGCTTTATTGGAGCTTAAAATGCATTGATAGCTCGGAAAAAAATCCAATAACACTTTGCTCTTCACAAAATTCCGTATCAGCAGATATTGATGCTTTGTCATCCCGGTCTCCATTAAAAAAGAAATTAATTAATATTAATTAAATAATATTAAAAGGTACTGATACATATTGGACACCACAAGAAACGACAAAAACAAACACACGAAACAAATACAGAGGCTCCGGTGGTCAAGTTGGACCTTGAAAAAATAAGAAAATGTGTTAGATTGTTGAATATTTCACACACATCTGCAAGTTTCTGGAGCTGACTTAAACCCTTTTCTTAAGTAGAAATTTGGATTAAAACAATGAATATAGACTTAACCGGGGAATCGCGGGGGAACACAGCTAAAACTTTAAGTAAACATATAAGTCATGCACAAAAAAGAAACAAAAACTAAGGTTTCATAAAACATATATTTTAAAAAGGACAAAAACACAAAATAGTTTTTAGTTATTTACAAAAATAAAATAAACACCTTTAACTTCGAAATCCATTGATAAATTTTTAAATATTGACCACAACAGGAATATGCGAACCACTTCAAATTGACTTTCGCATTGAATGTTTTTGCGTTTCCTTAGCTTTATTCTAAAAATGAACACGTGTTCATGGGTTTCGTTCTATTTTTAGAAAGTCCCGTTATGTTTCCAGAAAAATCCGGGTTGCCATTGTGAAGTATGAACATTTTGAAGACAATTTGCATCAATTTTTTTTTTTTCTACGTTGTTGTGACTTTTTTCCCGGACGTTTATTGGATTGGAGCCATTAATGTGGCTGATGGTCAAATACACGGGTAAAGACAAAGGAATAAGATTACAAAGATGGCTCATTAACATAAGGGCATATAACTTCAATATAGAAAACATAAAAGGGAAGAATAATAACATTACTGATTTTTTAAGTAGAATCAGAGATGACAAAATAAACCCCATGAATACCAAATCGACTGACAAAGACGACAACAAGTCCTTAGTTGTTCAAACGGTCCACTTGAGAGAAGAGGATCAAGGCTTCGACACTCCATATCTAGAGACCGTAATGAACAGATTTAAAGTACTGTAATGTTGTTCCATATGCATTTGAATTTCTCCACAATGTTTTATCAATTAATAATTCAAAACGCAGGTCTGTTCTTTTTGAGTACAGTTTATTTATATTTGTCTTGTACAGCTAAAACCACGTAGCTACGCTTCCAGTGACGCCGGACGAAGAGTAGCCGCAGGAGAGAGACGACGTATCATGTTCACTTGGTGGCAGAGCCGTAACGCGTATTAGATATGCCAACTCAGCACTGTCCAGTCCCATACATTTATGTGTGGTCATGTGCATGGTACTTTTAATGTTTAGATAATGTATGTTTGTATATAAATATTGTAACTAAGTGCTAAAATATGTTTCACTGAGTACAGGAAGTTTTCACTGAGTACAGTAAGTTTTCAATATGTGAACATACTACATCTGCCTCCTTTAGAAAAATAACGTAAATATATGAAATTATTTTAAGTAATTTAATTGTGTAAAATAAAAAATCCTTTATTTTTGTTTTGATGATGTATATAATATATTTTAAAAGTTGTTTTAAAAATTTTTTTTTATTGATACAGTAAATTCTGATATATTGATATATATTGATATATGTATATATATATATGTATATATAGTAATATATCCGCCACTCCATCCACTCACACCACTCAATTTCCCACTCCAATCACCCACATAACTTGATCCCCCTTTAGTCTAGAAAACAGCGGATGTTTACTGCAACCGAGACTAAACAAAAATCCTATAAACAAATGTCCCCAAAAAATCTTCCAAGCGTGAGAACGCTTAGTTAGCAAAAATCAATAAGCCAATCCAAACCCAGATCCCTTGTCACCAGATAAAAAGGTCCCAATACTAATATCAAAAGCTTTTTAACCGAACTTTAATCATATCATAAGACGCTTTGTTTCAATAAAGATCGTTTTTGAGTCTCACCCATCCAAATTTTTTTTAATCAATAAAAGAATTGGATTTATAACTGGCGAAGTCGGTAGGATAAAACGAAATAATTTAGTGCGTGCAAAACTTTGTGTATAAGCGACCGTTACGGATATCGAATCTAAGGTTGCGTAATAAGCAAAACTTTTTTTGTATCATTAAATAAATTGTGCGAAACTTGTGTCAAGCCACCGCTACAGATATCAAATCTAAGGTTGGCCCGTGATCAAGACTTTTTGTGCTAAAAACAAGTAAAGGAGCTGTAAGCAACTAAAGCCCAAAGCCCTGGAAAATTTTTTTTTTCGTTTTATCCGCAAAAGAACCTTTCGTGCAGTCAAAAGCGCGACATCGAATCTTGAAGTTCTAAATATTTTCTAATTAAAGATGACACTGGAACTATCAGAAACACATCTGAACCAGGCACTTACCATGCTTAGACAGTTGCCCAATTTCGATGGTAACGCTTTGACCCTGAGCACATTCATACGGAGAGTTGACTACATTCTACAACTCTACCCGACGAGGGACATCCGTCAACATAGCTTAAAGTACGGAACTATAGAGATGCAGCTCACTGGAGATGCACAGCGGACATCACAACTAGCGCACTCCAACAATTGGAACGAGTTACGGGCCGCCTCATCAGCGAATATAAGGTGCAAACGCCTTATGAAGAGTTACTACGACGGCTATACTATACTTCCTTTGGAGGAAACCTTCGTAAGTTGATTGAAGATTTAGAACATAAGTCTTTCATTATAATTAATAAGTTAGAATTAGAAGACGATGCCGCCAATACCATTTTATACACAAATGCCAGGAATAACACAGTCAAAGAAGTCATTATTAAAAGATTACCAGACAAGCTTTATATGACATTAGCGAAGTTTGATATTTCAACAGTGTCTAATTTGAAACAAGTAGCCCAGAGAGAGGGTCAATATGAAAACAGCTCCACAGAGAAACTTAAAACTAACAATCAAAGTAATTCAGGAAATTCGAATTACAAAACAAACCAAAACCATTCAGGGCAGAACTATTATAAGCAAAACCACCAATACAATAATTCAAATCATACCAATTCCCAAAATAACCAACAGCTTGGAAAAGAATTTCAACAAAATCTTAATCAGGGCAGAAAAGAAAATCCCCTTAAATATCAGATTCAGAATCAAACTCAGAATCAAAATCCAGTGGTAAATCAACCCACTAAAAGGCAAAGAGAGAGTACCAGTGGTCAGAGTAAAATGGAATGGTCCGAAAATTTTCATCAATCAGCCTCGGATCAGATAGCAGATTAGCAGACAGAACAGTTGGATCAAATATATCCACCGAATACCTCCAATCAAGTCCCTATGTCCAACTAAAAATCAATAACATTCCTTTAAAGTGCGTTCTATGAAGATACAGGCTCTTCAATAAATATTATCAACGAAAATTATCTCAATTTTCCAGAAACATCAGAAAATTTAAATGTTCAAACAATAAAAGCAATAATTGAGCTTAACAAAAGCGTTTTGCACCAAGCAAACTTTGCCCCAACCATCAAAAATTTTATTGCCATAAATTTTCATCAACATACTATTAGGTAGAAAATATCTCAAAGCATGTCAGCCCGTTATTAATTACGAAGAAAATAGAGTAACATTATCAAATCACAAATTCTATTTCAAATACACCAATAAAGAAGAAAAAGAAGAA
Organism: Drosophila tropicalis; assembly: GCF_018151085.1. NCBI lineage: Eukaryota > Metazoa > Arthropoda > Insecta > Diptera > Drosophilidae > Drosophila > Drosophila tropicalis. The sequence continues at coordinate 243,226 of NW_027172360.1, read as the reverse complement.
TCAATACCTTATCCTCCCCCAGAGTTCGAATATGAAGCATTCGCACATGAAATAAATAACGGTATCGAGGAAAGAAACGAATTTAGACTTGATCATTTAAATTCAGAAGAAATAGAAATGTTAAAGAAAATATTGCATGAATTTAGCGATTTAGCGAATCCAGTATAGGAAAGGTGAAAATTTGACCTTTACCAGTACAATAAAACACAACATCAGAACTAAACACGAAGACCCAATTTACAAACACCCATACAAATACCCACAAATCTTTGACGAAGAAGTCGATAAACAATTTAATGAAATGATAGAACAGGGAATCATTCGGAAATCGAAATCGCCCTATTGTTTACCAATCTGGATCGTACCTAAAAAAGAGGACGCATCCAAGGAACAAAAGTTCCGCCTAGTAATCGACTATCGTAGTCTAAATGAGATTACTGTCGATGACAAGTTCCCAATACCAGTAATGGATGAAATATTAGACAAACTTGGAAAATGTCAATATTTTACAACCATTGACCTCGCCAAGGGATTCCATCAAATCCAAATGGACCCTAAATCAATCGAAAAAACCGCATTTTTAACTAAACATGGTCATTACGAGTACACACGAATGCCATTTGGGCTAAAAAATGCACCAGCAACATTCCAAAGATGTATGAACAATTTATTAGAAGATTTAATCGTTGATTTTTTGCGACCTTTTATTGTTTAATGTATGTTTTGCCGGCTCGAGGTCAAATTTTTTTTTTTGTGAATAAAACAAAATAATAATATTTTGTGTTGTTCTTTTCCGATATATTTCGACCACTCATCGGTGGTCGTCTTCAGGGCAACTATAAAAACATTTAATTGTGATTAACTTTAACATAACATAATATAACAACAAGAAACACCTACTTATTTTTACACGTCCGCACACTGTGACGTGGAGCTACACACTGACTTGTCCCTAATAAATGCCTGTATAAATGCGCGCAGTTGTCTGTATCTACCTTATAATTAAGTCTTATATTTGTCGGTGTATTTATTATGTGCAGCATCTCCAAAGTATAACGTTTGTTGTAATGTTGTTCTTGGTCTATTATGTTTACTTCGTCAAAATTTGGGGAATGTCCACTGGCAGCACAGTGGGCCATAAGTGCTGTTTTTTGTATATTGGAGTGTTGCCGAAGTTTATAGTCAGATCTATGTTGTGATAGTCTAGTTTTTAGCCTCGATTTGGTTGTCCCTATATACATTTTATCACAGCTTTCTTCGTTTGTCCCGTTGCACGGTATTTTATATACTACGTTACTCTTGTCCATTGTATCAATCTTGCTTTTTGTCCTGTTGAAAATACTCCGTAGCGTGTTGTTGGGTTTATGTGCTATCTGTATTTGTTCTGTGTCATAGCAATCCGAGTTTGCCAATCTTTCCGACAGTTGTGGGACATATGTGACAGACATAAAGCGTTTTGTCGAAACCTCTTTATTGGTTTTCTTATTGTTGGATTTTAGTAAAGTCCTTATGCTGTAGTTTGGAAAGTCATTAGCCTTTAAAATTCGTCGTATTTCTTTCTTCGTGTCTTGAAGAAAAATTGGGTCCGATATGTTGAGCATCAGTTGTATACAACCTCTTGCTGTATTCATTATCATCGACTTCGGATGTTTGGAGTTGAAGTTGATGATTCGTCCTGATGATGTTGGCTTTTTGTACCATTTTAATTTTAGCTCGTTTCCTCGTCTGTGTATTGATGCGTCTAGATATGTCAATTTGTTGTCATTTTCTAACTCTATTGTAAACTTTATGTTTCTGTCAAATGAATTTAGGTTGTCAAGTGTGTTTTGGATCTCGTCTTCTTTAATTATGGCAAAAAGGTCATCTACATATTTCGTCATAACTCTAGGTGGTCGCTGCAGTGTTCTCATCATTAAACATAAACCCAACAACACGCTACGGAGTATTTTCAACAGGACAAAAAGCAAGATTGATACAATGGACAAGAGTAACGTAGTATATAAAATACCGTGCAACGGGACAAACGAAGAAAGCTGTGATAAAATGTATATAGGGACAACCAAATCGAGGCTAAAAACTAGACTATCACAACATAGATCTGACTATAAACTTCGGCAACACTCCAATATACAAAAAACAGCACTTATGGCCCACTGTGCTGCCAGTGGACATTCCCCAAATTTTGACGAAGTAAACATAATAGACCAAGAACAACATTACAACAAACGTTATACTTTGGAGATGCTGCACATAATAAATACACCGACAAATATAAGACTTAATTATAAGGTAGATACAGACAACTGCGCGCATTTATACAGGCATTTATTAGGGACAAGTCAGTGTGTAGCTCCACGTCACAGTGTGCGGACGTGTAAAAATAAGTAGGTGTTTCTTGTTGTTATATTATGTTATGTTAAAGTTAATCACAATTAAATGTTTTTATAGTTGCCCTGAAGACGACCACCGATGAGTGGTCGAAATATATCGGAAAAGAACAACACAAAATATTATTATTTTGTTTTATTCACAAAAGAAAAAATTAGACCTCGAGCCGGCAAAACATACATTAGAAGATTTAATCTATAAAGATTGTTTAGTCTACTTAGACAATATTATTGTTTATTCCACCTCACTAGAAGAACATTTGGCATCACTAAAAAATGTCTTTGCTAAATTACGCAATGCTAATCTAAAACTACAATTAGATAAATGCGAGTTCTTGAAAAAGGAAACAGCATTTTTAGGTCACGTCATAACTACAGAAGCAATCAAACCAAACCCAGACAAAGTCAAAGCTATTCTAAAATTTCCAATCCCGAAAACCCCGAAAGAAATAAAATCATTCTTAGGCTTATGCGGATTCTTCCGTAAATTCATTCCAAATTTTGCACATATTGCAAAGCCTTTAACCCTTGGATTAAAGAAAGGAGCTAAGATTAACCTAAACGACCCACATTATATTTCATCCTTTGAAAAATTATAATGCCTCCTTATGAACGATCCCATACTTGCTGTTTAAGAATAAACATCGTGTTCCTACCTTCACGAGGTTGGAAAGTTGTAATCACAATGGAACGAAAAATTCACACACAAACATAATCACATTGAAACGTTACAGCTGTGCACTTATTTTTATAAACTTCTCTTTATTATACAATGCATGAATTTAATGTTTTTTCAAAGAAATAACGAATCGAAAATGCATTTATAAAACAATTATCACCAAATGTGTGAATAAAATTTTTATTTCTTAAAAAAAAGAAGTACCAGTGCATTATTTTTCAAAGTAATTGAAATCATTGACAAAGGCGAAAAATATTCAGGCCTGATCTCATTTATAAATTTATTTTAAGCATACATCGGACTAATATGCAGAACGTTTGAAAATGTAAAATTAAAGTTGTAATATGTGTTGGACGAAAAACGGTAAATAAGCAAATGATTTGACGAACCAATCGTGTTCATCTGAAGCGGCTTCACCAAATCAGATGCACTAAAAAAATTATAATACAACTGTACTTTTGTCACAAACAACAAATCCAGCATATGACTAAAATTACAATCAGCCACACACGTTGTAGAAAAAACATTTGTAATTCTAAACTAACCCAAAAGATCACAACGGCAGGAAGTCAAGTGGCCGACGCCGTGCCCAAAACAATACTAATTTTCAACCCCCGAAATCTTGGGTTTGAGTCTCATTAGAATAAGATATTTTAAGAACAATTGTTACCTCCTAGAGCCCAAGATTCCCTTTATAAACTCGATACTTTGGTTCATCATATTTTGAATTCAACGAATGAAGATTGGGTTATTTTCCTTCTCCGGGAATCCCTATTCACTTGCATATCCCGATTTTAAAAAACCATTTTTTCTAACTGCTGATGCTAGCAATATAGCTTTAGGTGCTTTCCTCTCACAAGACCATAGACCTATTTCTTATGGTTGTAGAACACTAAACCAACATGAACTTAATTATTCAGCCATAGAAAAGGCTGAAACAATATCAAAGAACCTAACATGAAATTACAGAGATGGAAAATAAAATTGAACGAATTTGATTACAAAATAAAATACTTACCAGGAAAAGAAAATTATGTGGCAGACGCCCTTTCCAGAGTAAAAATAGATGAAAATCTTTTAGGTGAAGAAATAAGTAGTTCTAGAGCTACAGTACATAGTGCTCAAGAAGATAACGAAAACCTAATAGCCATTTCAGAAAAGCTCCTGAATTTCTACAATCGTCAAATAGAATTCAATAAATGCAACGAAAATAAAGTCAACGCTACTCACTATTTTCACAAAACGAAGATAGAAATATCATAAGTAGAAATGACCAATCAGTTTGCTAAAGAAATTATTAAGGAATATTTATGCTCAAAAAAAAAAACGCACTTTATATTCAAAACGACACAGATTTTCAAATACTTCAAGAAGCTTATCTTGAAATAATTAGCCCAGACAGCCAAACAAAAATATTGAGAACCACTTACAAATTAAAAGACATTCCCACTTATGCAGAATTCAAAGAAATTATTCTTAAAAACCATAAAACATTACTTCATCCAGATATCACTAAAACTCAAAACTGGTTTAAAGAAAAATACTATTATCCAGACTATCAGAAATTAATTCAAAATTTTATTAATGAATGCCATATTTGCAAATTATCAAAATCAGAAAACCGAAATACCAAATTATCTTTTGAAACCACCCCAGAGATATTTAACGCTAGAGAAAAATACGTGATGGATTTCTATTTAATCGACAATCAACAATTTTTATCTTGTATAGATATTTATTCAAAGTACGCGACTTTAGTCGAAGTCAAAAGTCGAGATTGGCTTGAAACAAAAAGGGCAATCACAAAAATCTTTAACGATATGGGTAAACCCTTAGAAATCAAAGCAGATAAGGACTCAGCTTTCATTTGCATAGCACTTCAAAATTGGCTACAATCGGAAAACGTTAATATAAGTATAACATCGAGCAAAAATGGTGTTTCAGACGTGGAAAGATTCCACAGGACTGTAAACGAAAAGCTAAGAGTTATTAATGCAGAATCTAGTATAGAAGACAAACAAACTAAATTTGAAACTATCCTTTACACATATAACCATAAAACTAAACATCTACCGACAAACAGAACACCAGCAGATATCTTTATTTACGCAGGCACACCTTTTTATAATACACAAGCTAACAAAGCGAAACAAATTTATAAATTAAACGAAAATAGGAACGATTTTGAAATAAATACAAGCCCCTTTAGTTAGACCGAAAACGACAACACCCTTTAAGAAAACAGGTGAAATTACCCAAGTTGACGACAAACATTATATTGAAACAAACCGAGGTAGACAAACAACACACTACAAATCGAAATTCAAAAAGAAAAAGAAAACTCATCAAAGTAAATATTCTAATTTCTACTCTTATCAATGGTACACTCAACGCATAATCAAAGCATTGAAATTAATCCCATAAAGGCACCTAATAAATATCTTGTATTCAAAACAGGAACCATGGATTTACCCTCAGTTTTCGAATATCATTATTTAACTGTAAACTTAACCAACATACAAACCATTTACAACAACTTGGTTGAGCAGTCAGAACCATATAAAAACATAGTCCACATTCAGTATTTAGTCGAAAAATTAAATCGCGAAATGAACGGCATAAAAATAATAAAAAGAAATAAGCGAGGACTTATTAACATAATAGGCACAGAACATAAATATCTTTTCGGCACCTTAGACCAATACGATAAAGAAGAACTTGAAGAAAAAATTGATAATCTATCAGCAAATAGCGCCCAAAACAATGAAATTAATCATATCATTGAAGGAGTCAACAAAAATACAGAACTCCTAAATAATCTTACTATTCAACAGGATGCAGACAAAAAATTAAATATACTAATGTTCAACTTAGAGCATTTTACAGAATACATAGAAGACATGGAGTTAGGAATGCAGTTGACAAGACTAGGAATATTTAATGCAAAACTTTTAAACCATCAAGAAATATTTAACATAAATACAGAAAAACTTTTAAACATAAAAACATCTACTTGGTTAAAATCAAACACAAATGAAATATTAATCATTTCTCATATACCTAGACAAATATCTAAAACATCGCTATTCAAAATTATATCCTATCCAGATGAAAATAATAACACCTTTACAGAAAGCATTCAAGAAACTTACTATATTCAAAATAATAAAATTTATGCAAAATCAACCAAAAAACAAGAAGTAAATGAGTGTATAGTTGGCATTATTACACAAAAACCAGCAGAATGCAAATACACAAAGATGTTCAAAAACAATTCAATTAGTTATGTAGAACCCAATATTATCGTAACTTGGAACTTGCCCAAAACAAATTTAAAACAAAATTGTAACCAAAATAAAATATTCATAGAAGGAAATAATATAATAAAAATATACGACTGTGCTATGCAGTTAAATGAAATATCAATAGTAAATACATTACAAGATTATACCCAAAATATTTATGTAACCAACAATGTAACAAAACTAGAACCAATCTCTTATATCCAAGCTAAACCAATCATTTCCGAAAAAACTGCGTATAACAAAATATTTAATATCATAACTACCACAACATTTATAATTACACTAATAAGTTTAACCCTATATCTTATCTTTAAATTTAAGTCAATATCAAAAAAAATAATTATTATTTTCTACGTGTTGGGGGAGTAATATATCCGCCACTCCATCCACTCACACCACTCAATTTCCCACTCCAATCACCCACATAACTTGATTCCCCTTTAGTCTAGAAAACAGCGGATGTTTACTGCAACCGAGACTAAACAAAAATCCTATAAACAAATGTCCCCAAAAAATCTTCCAAGTGTGAGAACGCTTAGTTAGCAAAAATCAATAAGCCAATCCAAATCCAGATCCCTTGTCACCAGATAAAAAGCTCCCAATACTAATATCAAAAGCTTTTTAACCGAACTTTAATCATATCTGTATGAATAATCATAAGTTAGTTCTTAAGAACTTTGTTTCAATAAAGATCGTTTTTGAGTCTCACCAATACAAATTTTTTTTTTAATCAATGAAAGAATTGGATTTATAACTATATATATATATATATTGTAAACTCTCTATTATTTAATTAATTAATCCCTTAGGATTGTCTTATTATTTTCGGATTTTGTTATCTGTTTTTATTAATTGCACATGTGATCTTATTGCCTATATTTTTGAGAGAGTGTGCCCGTACCCCGCCTTAGTGTATTATACCCTTTTAGTGTGACCAAATTCGGCTATCGGCGAAATTCACTGAGCCTCATGTCCACAATGAAGATTATCTTCATGAAGTTTCCGTAGCATCATTTTTACCACCGGATCATTATACGGCAAGAGATATGGATTCCTTGTTTCCGTTGATACTGGTGCTTGTTGTAGCCTAGTTGCTACTTGTATCATTGAATCTTCATCCAGTATTAGTGGCAATGTTGCCACCGTGCTTTTGCGATCTAGCGGTTGATCAGGTCGTTTCTTTAAGTGCCGTAATTCATATGCAAATCCTGTTTCTTTAATTTGCTTAATGATCACTCTCCGTGCTTGGTCGAACTCTTCCAACTCTAACTGAGCCGTTGGTTTCCTGTTCTGCTTGTGACAAAACCGTAGCACATACGCCACTATTTGCTGTAGCCGGTAAAACGAATTTCTGTGATTTACCGTATATTCACTCTTGTTGTTTGCCGTGGCAGTCACCATGCTGAATACCTTGGTTTTCTTCTCAGCGGTATCCATCGTGTGCTCTGTAGGCTTAAATGGTGCTGGCCAGCCACGTTGTGGTCCATGCAGAAATAATGGTCCTTACAACCATAATGTATGTGTGCTAAGCTGAACTGCTGATATGCCTCGAGACAGAACATCAGCTGCGTTGAGCGCTGATGACACATGCCGCCATTGCCTTGGATGTGATACTGCGTGTATTTTTGTCAACCGATTAGCCACAAACGTGTGGAAATGTGATGCCCGTGAATTAATCCACGAGAGTACTACTGTTGAGTCTGACCAGAGGAATGATTCCACACTTTCTGATCCGAATTGGAGATCCTGTCGAACTCTATCCGTGAGTTCAGCTCCAAGTACAGCTGCACATGGTTCCAGCCGGGGCAGTGTCTGTTTTTCCAGGGGAGCCACTCTCGACTTGGCGCACAACAATCTGACCGAAATTTGTCCATTTTTATAGGTTGATCGGACATAAACTGCCGCACCATACGCCTTTTCTGATGCATCAACAAATGTATGCAATTCCTTTGTAGTGGGGACCTTGCCATCAAAAATATGCCTTGGAATTTTCATGTGGTTTAGTGCCTGTACATCCTCTCGGTAAGCTTCCCATTATTTTAAATATTCTTAATGTTTACATTCGGCCAATCCTGACATTTGATCGACCTCGATCATACAATATAACATACAACATACAATATACATATACTAATACTGCTTATCAAATACATATTACAAACAGAACGTCGCAGTTTTATCACACGCATGCATCCACGGCATGAGTCGGGCTGATTCTAAGATACCTTTGTAGGGCAATTGAGTAAGTTGACAATCGTCAATATCAGTGACTTTGTAACGGTCATTTGGAAGAACTCGATTTATCTTATAAGGACCACGGTACTTAGGAGCGGGAGTGATATCAACATTGCGAATGGCAACAAAATCGTTGATTCTATAGAATAAAGGTGCCTTATGCCTTAAGGCGTACCGCTTTTCATTGCGCTCCTGCGATAATTGAATTTTCGCACTTGCCTCTTGCGGTTTTCTGAACTAAATTTCTCGTCAAGATACTCGGTTAATTCGTCTACTAAGGGGCCTCGCTGATCGCAACCATACAACAACATTGACGGAGTTTTACCGGTACTACACTGCACTTAGCGAACTCCACACGATTAACTAATTTATACCAATCGGGTTGGGCGAAAGGTTCTGACAGCTTTCCAAACATTGGGGTCAACACACGGTTCACACGCTCGACCTCCCCATTGGCTTGGGGGGCAGCAGTCGCTACTTTAATGTGGTCAATATTTCGGTTTTCTACAAATTCAGCAAATTCAAACGATGTAAAACACGTACCTCTGTCGGATATAACTCTTCTTGGTCGGCTATAATAATCAAAATATTTTTCTAACGCGGCGGTAACTTCTTTGGTACTAGTGGAATTTACGGGATACAATTTTACTACCAAAAGGTGCTTTCATTTTAATGTAACACTCGGTAAAGGACCTAAGTGGTCAACATGAATAGTATCAAATGGAATCGGATTCTTCGGAATACTATGCAAGGTTCTATTATGTATAGTTTTTGGAACACTATCTAGAATACACGGCAGACAATCTTTTATAAATCCGGATCTCTTATTTGTTCTGACTGCAATAATAAATCAACATTTTGCGGAGACGCACCCACTACACCAACCAGGTTTGCCGACTCATTTCGATCGAGCTGGTCACTTCTTTCACTTTGGTTACTCAATCTCGGATCAACAGAACTTTCATTTAAAGAAACGCAAGGTTTATTCTTAACCAGTTTTAACCGACTTCTTTCTAGACATAGCTTACACGGCAAGAAACAACTCTTCGCTAAATGAACACACGGGCTTTTCTCAAACGATCCTAAATAATTCTTCCCTAAAGGAGCACATGATTTTATTTTACAAGGGTTTCTCTCACACGATTTTATCTCACACGGGTCTATCTCACACGGTTTTATCTCACACGGGTCTATCTCACACGGTTTTGTCTCAAACGGTTTTTTCTCACACGGGTTTATCTCACACGGTTTTATTGATTTTTTACTCAAGGCTTGGACCAATGAATTACAATCGGTAACGATCAAAAATGGTCTGTGTTCTAAATAAACGCGAAATCGGCGCACGGCATATATTATGGCCAAAGTTTCAAGTTCAAAACTGTGATAAGGGGACTCAGCGGCTGTCGCCTTTCGGGAATAATAAGAGACTGGATGCATTTTGCCATCAGTCTGTCTTTGCATCAAAGAGGCACCAAAGCCATTTGAACTGGCGTCAGTATGCAACTCAGTTTTGTAGTTAGGGTTAAAGATAGCTAATACGGGCGGACTGGATAACGCGGATCTTAACGTAAGAAATACGTTTTTTGCGGTTTTGTTCATCGGAAATGGACCACCTTGTTTAAGCAACTCAGTTAACGGTTTGGCTATGCGGGAGAAATTCGGAACAAATTTGCGAAAATAAGAGAATAAAGCTAAGCACGAGTGTAATGCTTTGCTGGTTCTGGGTATTCTTGAATAGCCATGCCTACATGGTAAAAACCACTTTTCAAATCTATGACGGAGAAAACGGTCTTGCCCACTAGGTATTCTAGGCAATCTTCTATCAAAGGCAACGGAAAATGATCCCTCACAGTCTTCTTATTTAAACCTCGATAATCAACGCACACTTGTATATTGCCATCCTCGGTCAATGTAATGCTCATGCACAATGTCTCGGCACTCACGCATCGCGCCTTAAGACCAATTTTATTCAAGGCGTCTCTACCAAGAAGTAGTTGGCATAATATTATCGGGAATAACTAAAAATTTAATTTAATAATATCTTTTGCAAAACAAAACTAAACATTTGACTGTTCCAAAAGTCACAATAGAGCCACCGCTCAGCCCATGAAAAGAATTTTTAAGTAATTTAACTTACTGGGCTTCCAGAATCTAATAGGGCAAAAATATTATTAACATCAGTGCATCCCCCTTTACAAGATATTCTTAAACTTACTAATTGAATAAATGACTTATCATCAATGGTGTCCGGGTCTTCACTAGCGCTCATGGCGGCGGTCTGGGTTCGCATTGGACAATTCCGGTACTGATGGCCCACTTTGAAGCACCGATAGCAGCTTCCTTTTGGTGTCTCCGGGCTAGGACAGTCAAGCATTAAGTGACCAATCTGGCGGCAATTGAAATATCTCTTCTCCATTGCAGCAGGTGTAATGTACTGCGCACGGTCTGAAGTCTGACGAGCCTGAGGAACGTAGTTTTTGGCTGGTGGCTGAACTGTCTGAAAACGCATCATCTTCTCTCGCAATTCGTTCAGAGAGGTACAATAATACAACGGAGAGGACAATCCGGTTCGATCTTGTAGTCCGTCAACAATGTATTTGACCACATCAGTGTCTGTAAAATTGGCCTGCAATATTTCGCATAATGATAAAATACTGCAAGAGTGACTCTCCTTTGCCAATCGGACGCTTCCTCATCTGGTTAGCAATCTCGTAGTTTGTCATTTGTAGCCAAATACCTTCACAAAGGCATCCTTCAGCTCGTTCCAGGTTGTAGTCTTTTCATATGTCATGTATGCTTTAGCAGATCCCTCCAGCAGTCGGATGCCCAACGACCAACATTGGGCATCAGTCAGTACATAGACTCTAGCCGCTTTCTCCAGCTCACGAATCCTCACGTGAATGGACAGATCACCATCACAAGAGAATTTAGGTACGGTAGATTCGACATCCTTCAAGTTAATGCGGCAATTATATTCAGGTCTGCTTAAGTTCTCCTCCACGTGTTTTTAGCTCCATTAGGTTTTCACGTGCTGTATACAATTTGATGCTACTAAGAACCGAAGCCAATTCGTCGGTTTCGCTCGCTTGTGCGCTTTCACGAACATGCACGATCGCGTCTGGCCCTACAGAGGTCTCACGAGACATCGTCGGCAACTAGTTAGCACCCACTTGATCCGGTGTACTTGGCTGCTCAATGTATCCCAAGCCGCGCTGCTCAATAAGATGCTCCGGACCAACATCCACAAGTTGTCCGGCAAGCACATTCGCAGACAATGCTGGTCTGACTGCCTGCTCTTCGGGTACATCACTCTCTCCTGACTGATTCTGTGACATGACTGCTTTTACCAATGGTCGCAATTGGTAAGTTGATGCTTCTCTGTCGCAAGGTACTTCCTTGGCCGCTAGCAACTCAAACAATGCGGTTTTGTTTAATTTAATGATCTCGGTGTATTTCATAAAAATACTTTCTTTAGGGCAAACCCCACACCTGATTTGTAAACTCCCTATTATTTCATTAATTAATCCCTTAGGATTGTCTTATTATTTTCGGATTTTGTTATCTGTTTTTATTAATTGCACATGTGATCTTATTGCCCATATTTTTGAGAGAGTGTGCCCGTACCCCGCCTTAGTGTATTATACCCTTTTAGTGTGACCAAATTCGGTTATCGGGGAAATTCACTGAGGCGAAGAGCGGGCTTATTTTAAATATTCTTAATGTTTACAATATATATATATATTTTTTTTTATATTTTATTGTATTTAATTTTATGTATGTATGTATTAAGGTAATTATTATATATGTAGTTTTATGAGGCCCTATATATTTAAAGTCTAGCTTAATACCTGTTTATTTTTTTAATAATACCTGATCTCCTATTTGAAAGTTAAAATTTAAAATATTCTTATCATAATGGGTTTTTGTTTTATTTTGTGTTCTTCTAACAATTATCTAGCTCTCTTATATGCCTATTCTAGTCAACATTTTGATTCCTCAGCATTATCTTCTACATTATAAAGTGGTTTAATGCTATCTCTGCTATAAAATTGTTTTGGCAAAAATAAAGTTCTACCAAATACTACCACCTATGGGCAACAGTTATGTGCCATAGAGGGTGTTGTTTTGAAGCAATATACGAAGTATTGTAGCCATGCATCCCAGTCTGTTTTATCGACTGATATGTATGAACGTATGAACTCATTAAGTGTTCGGTAGCTTCGCTCCACGGCACCTACAGTCTGGTGATGATGTGCGGTTGATGTTATATTATTTATATGCAGATTTTTACATAATTCTTCAATTATGGAATTTGTATATTCTATACCCATATCTGTAATGAACGTCATTGGACGTTCATTGGACCGTATTTGGCTATTGTTTTCGCAGCCGTCAAAGTTTTACATTTGCGTTAAAATTACCGAAGTTATTGACAAGTCACTGTTTTTGACCGATCGTGCCCATGGGAACTATATGATATAGTCACCCAATCTTTATGAAATGGCACAGTTATAGGTGTAATTAACTCACCAATATTAAATTTCATGACAATAGTTTAGAAGATAAAGAAGTTATTTAAAAAAGTCGCTGTTCGTGACATTGCCGTTTGTATAGGTGCTATATGATATAGTGGTCCGCTCCGGCTGAATCCGAGATATACAGCCTACATAAATATTACTCAGTAGCTCTGACCGTCTAGGAGGAGTTTTCGTTGATCCAGAGGGACGGAGAGACGGCAACTATGCGTTGCACACTTCTGACCAAAATTAATATACCCTTTTTGCAAGGGTATAAATGTGAAAAAACGTCGCACAGTTGGGCCTCTGCTCGGATAGCGTTGCAAAAATACGTTTTTTCATGATCGCGTTTGGCAAAAATGATATATGCAATCGATAGAAAATACTTCAGAGATTATGAATCCGAAAAATTTTTGAAATCGGTTGTGATTCATGGGTGCTAGAGGCGCCCAAAGTTGAGACATTTTTAGTGAAAAGGAAAAAATTATAATTTAAAAAAAAAATCGCAACTTTAAAACTGAATATTGGGCGATTTCAACAATCGATCTTGGATGTTCTTTAATAATAGCATGTTTCATAAATTTTAATAATTACTTAAATAGTTATTGAACTAGAAGCGTTTAAAAAATGTACTAAATATTGGCATTTTTTGAACTTTGATGGAATAAAACTAGCAAGACTCAACGAGTATCAATACCGGACTACATACACTAGTTAGGTGAAATATTTACCTATCAGATGTATATAGTCCCAATATGCGGAGACCTGCGACAGCGATGCGTAAGCCATAAAACTAAGGCAACCTCGCCTAAAAAATGCGCTGCTGGTTTAAGGAAGAAGAAGAGCGCATGCGTATTGGCCTGTAGCTTCTTTGTATTTAAATGATAACATTGCGTAATGCTGTTTTGCAAATACTACCTGTTTACATATATGCCTTTCTACAATGATAAATTGTTAATTACCTGCTTTGGAAAAAATGACAAGACAGGTAAATGTTATTTAAGTTGATGAAAAGTTTGTCCTATTTGTGGGTTGGTCGTTTTTATTTCCGTTTACCTAATTGGATGTAAATATTAAGTTGTTTACCTAATTAATGCAAAAAGGGTAATACCGATTTTTCGTTCTACCTAGATAATTAAAAAAATATAACATAAAGAGCTACTTATTCCTCTCGTTTGCGACAGTTTATTTTTAACTTCATAAGTGGAAACACCTTAAATCAGGACTGAATAGTATTTGTCAATATAATTCAAGACAGTTTTATTTAATTGTGCAAAAATGTTGTTAAAGAATGAAAGGATTTTGAAAGTTTTCAAAGAGTGTGAAAACTTAAACGATTTTGAAATGGGATTGCTAAAGGAGATGAGCATGATGATAAAACATCTCGTGAGGATATTCAGAGCAGGAAGGAGATTATACAAGCTGAATTCTCTCGCAAGCTGGGACTGAAAGTTGACTGCCCAAAGTACGGATACGGAAATACGAATGATGGAAATACTTCAAGGAGATTTTTTGAAAATGATGAAGTGACATCTTTTATAACAGGTGTTAGTCAAGAGATTATTAAAAGGTTGGCTGTTATCTTGAATATTATAAATTGCAAGGAAACGGTAAATGGTGACAAATTTGCCGAATATACTTCAAAGACTGCTCATCTTTTGAGTGAATTGTATCCGCAAAAAAAACTTACCCCAACGGTACATAGGATTTTGGCTCAAGGAAAGGAGTTAATAGAATATCAGTGTTTACCACTTGGAGAGCTATCCGAAGAAGCACAGGAATGTAAAAACAAGGACTACAAAAGGTTCAGATACACTAATACATTAAAAACTTCTCGTGTTAGACAAAATGAAGACCTTTTTAACATGCTAGCAGCCTCTTCGGACCCACTTATTGCATCACTGAGACACGTGCGATCACGATAGGATTTGGAAAATAGCAACTATAGTCCCGAAATGTTGAGTTTATTAGATACTGATGTAAATATTGAAAAATATTTTGAAGAAAATCAGCCATCAATAGCAAATTTTCAAAGTTAACCTAAAAAAAAATTAAAAAAAAATTTTTTTCTTTTTTTGTAATTATGTTAAAAAATCAAATTAAAACATTAAAAAATGTTACCTAGTCATCTAAAACAATGAAAAATTCCATTTGTGATTAAAAAAAACCTGGTTTCCATCCATTTTTAAAGGAAAAACATGCTTGGAATATTTGAATATTTCAGCACCACGAACACCCAGCACTTTTGACAAACATTCATTTTGAAGCTTAAGGTATTCTTTATCATATGCTTTTTAAATTTTTGAAATCGCTTTATTGGTTTAGACGCTATGATTTTTGCAATGCTAAATGCCAGAAGGCCCCACTGTGCGTCGTTGAGATCAGTAGGATTGGGATTGCCGATAACTTTTCAATGAAGAAAAACAATAACAGCTGGCTAATTTAAACATTTTTTGAGCACAATAGGAAAATCACGATGGAAAAATGGAATGACGTGAGTCACGACTTGGCTCAAGTGTCAGCACTGATGACTTCAGTGTCAGCACAGATCGGAATTCACCTCTTCTGCCGGTAATTATGTTTTACGAATTCAATTATTTTTAAATTGTTAATGGGTTACGCCACCCCTGAAAAAAAAAAATCGATTTTGGCTCTAAAAATCCTCTATAGTTTCAAGTTTCTACATTTTTACGCGTTACATCATATCGGTATTCGAATTAGTTCCGAAGTTACAGCGCTTAGAAGTGAGCATAAACGCGTTGCAATTTGTCGACCGCGTCGATTAGAAACGCCGTACAATTGCCAATCAGAGAGCCCAGCAGGAGACAAAAGAGGCCAGAAAACTACGAAGAGTAGCTCAAAAGGAGGCAGATGACAGAAACTTACTTTTGGACGACTTAATTTATTTTATTTATTTATATAATTGTAAAAAAGAATTAATTCTAGATTACAAATAAATGTGAGAAAACCAGAGCAACAAAGGCCTTCAGGCTTATGGTTTGTTCATTCTCTTATATTGATCTTATTTGTTAATTTTATAAAGTTTACTATATTACAGTGGTTAACATCTGATATTAGGGTGTTAGGAGTAGGATAATTGAGGGAACTGCAAAGATTTATTATGTGCTGACATTGACTTGTGAAGTGCTGAACTGTTAGCCTATTTCCGGTGCAGTATGGGCAATTGGGCGGAGGTGTTTTGTGTAAAATATGTTCGTGTGTGAGTTTTGTATGCCCAAGCCGGAATCGTGTATATGTTATTGCGTGTTTTCTTTCTATTTTAATTGTTAAGTGCGTTGGTTCTCTTTTTGGGTTTATGTTTTTGTAGAAATGTGTGTACTCGCCCCAAATTGTTTTCAGCGCTGCTTTGGAGTTTAATTTAACTAATTTGTTAATGTCCTTTTTGTTATTGGTGTTATGCAGATGTAACGGGGATATTGTGGCTAATTTTGCTGCTGTGTCCGCTTGTACGTTTCCTTTTATGCCCACATGTCCAGGTGTCCATAGGAGCTTTAACTTTTTAGGCTTTGAGCTGAGCTTATCCCTGATTTTAGTTATTGTCGGTTCTATGTTGTTTGGACTACTGACGGCCAAGAGGGTAGAGAGTGAGTCAGTGCATATTACGAATTTTGCTTTCTTCGTGTTAACTGCAACTTCCGTTGCACTGAGAATTGCTTCTGCTTCTGCAGTAAAAATTGATGTGTGTTCGGGTGTAACTGCCGTTTTTAGTATTTTGTTATCCTCGGTTACAACGCAGAATGCTGTAGTGTTATTTAACGTTGATGCATCAGTGAAGAGAAAGTTCCAAAGAGTGTGTTTAAGAATAAACATCGTGTTCATCTGAAATGGCTTCACCAAATCAGATGCACTAAAGAAAACATAATACAACTGTACTTTTGTCACAAACAAGTAATCTAGCATATGACTAGAATTACAATCAGCCACACACATTGTAGAAAAACACTTGTAATTCTAAACTAACCCAAAATATCACAACGGCAGGATGTCAAGTGGCCGAAGCCGTGCCCAAAATAATAATAATTTTCAACCCCCGAAATCTTGGGTTTGAGTCTCATTAGAATAAGATA
Source organism: Drosophila tropicalis (assembly GCF_018151085.1). Taxonomy (NCBI): domain Eukaryota; kingdom Metazoa; phylum Arthropoda; class Insecta; order Diptera; family Drosophilidae; genus Drosophila; species Drosophila tropicalis. The sequence continues at coordinate 226,015 of NW_027172360.1, read as the reverse complement.
TTTTAAGAACAATTGTTACCTCCTAGAGCCTAAGATTCCCTATATAAACTCCATACTTTTGTTAATAAAATCAGTTCATATTTTAAATTCAACGAATGAAGATTGGGTTATTTTCCTTCTCTCCGGAATTCCCTATTCAGAGTGTGTTCGTCTCTGATTTTGTCGTAGCTTTTATTGTATATTTCATTTGGTGTGTTGTCCTTTTTGTGTTTCGCTAGGTCTAACAAAATAGAGTTGCTTTTTATTGTCCACGGTGGGAGTTTTTCTTTGTATTTTTTATTTGGTGAGCAGATTATATTTAGTTCTGCAGCTTTGTTGGTTATCATTTCCAGGCTTGAAGGGTTCTTGGTTGGCTTCTTTCTTTTAAGTTGTTTGTTGAGTGTGTCATTTAGTGAAGATCCTTTAGTATTTATAATGTTTTTTATGAGTCTAATAATGCTCAACTGAAACCTAGACATAAGGTCAGGGAGCCCACTTTCTGCAAGCATATTGTTAATGGGAGTAGTGCGAGTCGTATAGAGGAGTGATATGGAGTGGCTAACTTTTTTAAATTCGTTTTGGTGGTTTTGCCATAAATGGAGAAGCCATAGTCAATCTTAGCAAGGATAATGGATTTTAAAATATTTATAAGGGATGAGGTATTACTTCTAAGCTTATAATTACTTAAGCATTTAATTATGTTTAGTCTATTATTTAAGGCATTAATAAAAGTTTTTACATGTTCATTCCAACTATACTTATTGTCAAATGTCAGACCTAGAATTTTGAGATGGTTGGTTTTTGGTATGTTAACATTATTAATTGTAATTTTTATGTTTGTGCATTTATGTTTTTTGCATATGTGTAGGTGGGTGGATTTTTCAGCTGATATTTTGGTGCCAGTAACATCGCACCATTTTTTTATTTTAGAAAAACTGTTGTTTATTTCAGTATTGTAACCGGCTTTGGGCTTAAAAAAGTGGCAAAGATCATCCGCGTACATAGTATGAGTGAAAAATTTGTTTTCGTTTATAAGCTGGTTTAATTTATTAAAAGCAATTAGAAAAAGTGTGACTGACAGCGGAGAACCTTGTGGGATCCCATTTTCTAGATTCATTATTTTTGAGAGACTATTATTAACTTTGACTCGTATTTTTCGGTTTTTGAGATAGCTGCGTACAAAGTTAATTATTTTTGGGCCGAGTTTCCATTCATGTAATTGTTTTAAGATGCAGTGTGCACCCACTCTGTCAAAAGCTTTTTCCATATCGATCGAAAGAACAGATATGTGATTTCTTGTGGAAAGATTATTACAAATGTAATTGTCTATTACTAGTAGAGGATCTATGGTAGATGTGTTTTGTTTGTAAGCGTATTGGTTGGGAGATAAAAGGTTTTCTTGGTTAAGCATCCACATGATGCGTTTTGAAATTATTTTTTTCATGATTTTGGAGAAACAGGACAGCAAAGATATAGGACGATAACCATTTATTAGGTGTTTGGGTTTATTGGGTTTGTTGATTGGTATTATTGTTGCTATTTTCCATTGCTGGGGGATGATGCTAGTGTCTAGTATTTTGTTAAATAGTTGTAGTAGTTTGATAGTTGCAGATGACGGAAATTTTTGTATTATTTGATAGTTAATATTATCAAACCCAGGAGTGGATCCTTTTAATGTGTTCAGACAAGATTGGAGTTCTGTATTTGTTATGGGACTTTCGATGATTTTAGCTCTATTTTTGGGATTGTACAGGATTGGTGTTTGGGCTATGTAGTTATTTTTATTTTGCTTGAATGAATTAGAGAAGTTGGAGTCTTGTGAGAAGTCGGACCAGGATTTGCAAAATGCATTGGCTATTGTTTCTGAGTCGCATGTGTTACCCATCTCTGTTTCAATGGTATGTATATAAGTGTTTCTCCTGATGCCCGTAATGAAATGAACTTTGTCCCATAGTGATTTTGTTGTTGAGCTAGGGTTAATATCCTGTGTAAATTTAACAAATGAGTTTCTTTGTGCATTTTTTGCTACATATTTAAACTTAGCGTTTGCTTTTTTATATCTTAACATATTTTCGGTGCTCAAATGTTTCCTAAGCATGTTAAGACTTTTAACCTTTTCTCTTTTTAGTTCCTTTAGTTCTGGGGTCCACCAATAAATGCTATTGTTTTTGTTTCTATTGGGATTGGAGGTGGGGATGGATTTGTTAGCAGATGATTTGACAATTTTAAGCAGCTTCGCCGCTGAATGATTTGTGTTATTTGTTATAGTCAATGCCTGGGCACCTTGATTTAAATCTTTCTGAAATAATTCCCAGTTTGCTGAGTGAAGTTTATATCTGTGCGTTTTGTATACTTTGTGCATGTTTGTTGTCGGAAAAAGTTGAATGCGTATGGGGTAGTGGTCGCTGCAATAGAGATCATCGCATGTAGACCAAGATGAGTTAAGGTTTAAGGGTGGAGAGCATAAGGCTAAGTCGACATGTGTAAAGGTGTTATGTGTAGAGTAATGAGTGTGGTCTCCATTATTAAGGAGAATAAGATTGCTGTTTTGAATGAAACGTGCAACAACGTTTCCTCTTTGGTTACTTGAGGGTGATCCCCATGTTGGATGCCAGGCGTTAAAGTCACCTACTAACATCACTGGTTTATTAAAGTTGCTTACTAGGTCATGAAGATCCTGCTCAGTAAATTTGTCGGTGGTGAGAGATATATATTTATTATGATAAAGGGGATTTTTGCTTTATTTCTGCAGCTATGGCTAAAATGTTTGAATGGCAATTAACTATTTTGTGTTCAATAGCTTTAGATATTAAAAGCGCTACTCCTCTGTTTGCTTTTGGGGCTAGAATATCAATGTCGTTTTTGTGGTATATCGAATATTGTTTGGGAGTTTGAATATTAGAATCAGAATTGGTTAGATGGGTTTCCTGTAGAGCTATTATGTGTGGTTTGAAGTTTTTTATTAAGAGAGAAAGGTTATGGAATTTGTCTTTATAGCCATTAATATTCCATTGAATAGTTTTGAGAATCATATTGATGAAAAATAAGGAACTTTTAACTTATATTGGTTTTGGCTTGGCTTTAAAATCAAATATTTCTTCCCTTTTCTGCAGTCCCTACCCTCGCTTATGCGATTTGATCTTCAATGCATTTAATCATTGACGATTATCGCCGGGAGCGGTGAGAGACGCTAAGTGGAGGTTTGTGTTTATTTTAACTCAACATCTTCTCTGATGCTGTCCGTATCAGAGAGCGTTGAATTGTTTTGTTGGCGTGGGTTGTCTATTTTTCTAATGTGTTTTACATCGGTCTCTAGTTCAGAGTCGCTTGTCGTATTCATGTCTTCGGGTGTGGTATGTTTTGATATTTTCGGTGATTGATATGTCGTTTTGCTTGTGCCATTATTAAGCTTTGGTTTTGCGTAGTCAATGTTAGTGACGGGTGGTTGGGTCGATGTATTATAGATTCTTGTTTTTTCTTTAGAGTTGTTTTCTTTTAATGAGATGTGTGGTGCTGCTTGTGTAGCGGTTGCTTCTGCATATGTTTGTTTGTTAGTGGTTGGTGTTTGCGAGAGCTGTTTGTAGAATTTAGTTTTGGCTTCGTACATTGTGCATCTATCAATTGTTTTTATTTTTATTATTGCTTGTGCTTCTTTATATTTTGGGCAGTCGCGGTTGCTAGCAGCGTGCTCTCTGGTGCAATTTACACAGTAAGTACGAGTGCAGTTTGTGGGTTGGTGTATAGGAAGACCACATGGATCGCAAATTGTTTTTCCGTTGCACCTTTTGGCTGTGTGTCCAATAACTTGGCATTTTTTTGCATCGCATGGGATTTGGAATATATTCCTTTACCCGTGCAGTGTTCCATGATATTTGTATTTTTTGTGGTAGGGTGTATAAATTGAAAGTCAGCTGAATAACGCCTGTTGGGGTTAGTTTGCCATCTATTTGTTTAGAATATTTATATACATCTACAACTCCTTGAGCCTTAAGTTCCTGTACTATTTCTTCATTAGTGACGTTGTTGAGGTAGGGTGCGTATACTGTGCCTTTGCAGAAATTGAGGTTCTTGTGATATTCAGTGCGTATTTTACAAAGACCATGGAGCTCTCTGGCAGCCAAGAATTTTTCTGCAATTGCAACGCTTTCGACAAAGATCAGAAGGTTTCCATCTCGCATTTGGTTAATTTTTAATATTTTGTTGCTGATGATTTTAATAGCTCGCTCGACTGCAAAACATGAGTACGATGAGAGTGGTTTTTCAGTGTCCGAGCTTTAGTCGACTACTGGACGACTTAATATACGGCCCATTAATCGCAGGTTGGTTATTAAAAAAAAAAAAATTTTTTTCTCAAAATATTCTTGAAAGTATCCTCAATCTGTGTATAATAAAAGTTTTTTTCTACATTGTATACTGGCCGCACAGGAAAAATTCTTGTTTTCACCTGTTTTTTGGACCTCAGGGGTGGCGTAACCCCTTAAAAGAATATTACGATTGGTATGCATTCGTAAAGTGATCAAATTTCTAAACGCCCCTCTCCGCCCCCCGCAATTTAAAAAAAGTGTTATTATCAAAGACTATTATAGCTAGAGATACCATATTTGGTATGTATACTCGCTTAGTAAATGCGCAGATTGTGTATGTAAACAATTTTTGCCACGCCCTTTTCCGCCCCTCAATTAAAAAAAAAAGGTTTATCTTAAAGACTATTCTGTCTAGAGACTCCTTATTTGGTTTGAATATTTGTTTAGTAAATGCGCACATTTTGTATGTGTAAAGATTTTTCCCACGCCCCTGAAATTTTAAAAAACTCGACTATTTCCGGTAATTTTCTACCTCGTGCACTCAAATTCGGCACACCTGAATTTGATACTAGATGCATTTTTTATTATAAATTTGAAATATTAGTTTTACTGGTGTATGGCATACCTAAGTCGGCGAGACGACTTACTTACTTCAATATTTTGTTTTAGGTTTTCAAGTAAAAATAACCATTTAAATAAAATGTTATGTACAGTTTATTGATAACTTTCTGTTGACATATAATACAACATCATAATACAACATGCATTTTACAATTTAAGAAACTATATTTAAGTATAAAGTGTTTGTTTCATTTCCATGGCATTAAGTGTACCTATTGATTCATCCACGTGTTTTATACTTTCATTCTTATCATCTGTAAATGGTTTTGTTACATTCCAGGGTTGTATTTCTGCTGTAGCAAATATTTGATATACTACGTAGGTAAAAATAGAAATAATTGCAGCTAACTCAAACACGTTACGCCACTGTTCAATAGAATCCTAAAATGAAATAAATTAAAGAAAAAATGTAATTTTATAAGTTCTTACAATTTGGTAAATTTTAGATTAATAAGGTTATTTACAACTCCAAACTAACAATGCACAGTGCAGCCGATGGTCATATATGTATATATGTATACATATATGCTTATTTAAGCTAAAATGCCCCTTGATTGTGTCACCTCTATTCTTAATGACTCTGACATTTCAACCTGTTTGCCAAGTTTAGAGTAAGTATGTATTTTAAACCTGTTTACTTTTCTTCAACGAATATGTACTTTTTTTTCGCAAATGAATTTTGTGTTTTTCTTCCATTGCGCTCTTAAAATTTGTCCCATTTCCCTGTCTGAATGTTTTTCCATGCATCTTTCAGTAATATATATTCTTGCTTTAGTTTTTCCAATGCGTCTGTATAAGTGTGCGCAATTATTACTGTCGGTTTTATATATGCAGCACTTTTTATCGTAAATCGTTTACTATTGTACCGCTCTTCTCTTATGATAATCGTGTGCTCATTATCAGAAGAAATTCCACTATTGGCACAGTGTATAGTAAATATACCCTATAAATATATAGAGCATTAACTCGCATTGTGACACTTTGTCATAATTAATATACAATTCAACCAGTCACACCTCAGCCTCCAGATAAGACGTGTCACAGTTGCGGATCTTTGTGCTGCTAAGTATGTTTTGCAAAATAGCATCACAGTGGTCATTGCAGTCATCTACATTTCACCAAATCGAAATATTTTAGATTTTCAACTATTGATTAACATAGTACTAGTAGAATATACCAAATATACTCCTCTAATTTTAGCAGGTGATTTGTATATCAAATTTGGGATAAAAAATCGGAGCCAATGAAACAGTTTCTTTTTGTAGAATTTAATTTAAAAATGAATCAATATCAACAAAATTCAATTCACTATTAATGCAGATTTTCTGAGATTCTTGGACAAAATTGAATCTGAGACATTTGTATCTTACTTTAGTTACCATAAGCCTTTTGGTCCCATTATTAAAAAAAATGATTAGATTTATATACCCACAACAAATAAAGAGCAATTTTCTTTATTTCACCACCTTCTCATTACTGACCTCTGTCTGAAATAAGCAGTACACCTGCATAAGGTGTTAACTCTTAACTCTTTGCATACACAAATTCGGCACACACACTTCGCTTAAGGCGCAACACCACCGACGCAACACTCTCCAGACTGGACCCCACAGACTGACTGACTCTTTTCTACTCATGCTTCGTATATAGCTTCGTTTCATAGCGATACTTTATCGATACCGATTCTTACGTAAAGTCACCACTACTACTGCCCATACTGCAGTCCTACATTCGGCCATACGACCTCCACATTGTCCCCGAATGATAGACACCATTTTTTTACATTACATTTGTATTTAGTACATTTTGGACCTTCTCCGTCTCTTATTTTCTCAATCGTATAGCGATTATGCATAATTTTCCGAACAACCCCAAAAGGACCTAAATAATTCCCTTAAGCTGAAGGCCAGAAGCAAACTTCGTTCGCTTGACAGCCAACAGCGGTTTTTTTCTTGCATCTTGTTAACCTTCTGATTCGCTGCCTTCCGTATCTCAGATTTATTATTTTCCAACTCGACCAGTAATTCTTCTTGCAACATATCTTTCGAGATATGAGGACTTACACGACCTTACTACTACCTGTACTTTGCTTTCACATCAGAACTCAAGGGAACTGGATATTTCCGTTTGTATGCACTTTCACTTATAGTCGAGACATCACTACCTGTATCGGAAAACGTTGATATAATATTTTTGAAAACACGATTTCCCAATTTCTGGATGAGTTGCTGGACATTTTGATTGTTATTCTTAAACTGATTTCCCTTATGACTTTTAATTACGCTCTCCTCGCAGTTTATCAATATGTGATTTTCTTCTCCGCAATTGCAAAATCTAGACTCATTTATAGCAATATCCTGCTGCGTCTTCTCCGATCTTTTAAATTTTAGACCATTTTGACTATTTCTGAGTAGTGATTTTCTCGTATTGATATTACATGTAAATGTGTGATATAACTCACTCTTGTTCTGCGTCGAATCTGGTATACCCTCTTTTATATACTCTTTAACACTTTCTTTATCTAATATGCTCTTTTTCGTCAAACTCTTCATTTTAGAAAAATATTCGATCAAAGTCTCATTCTTTTTTTTTTTTTTGTATTTTCGGGTAGCTTATGTACTTGTTTTGCAGCCAACTTCTCTGAAAATTTCTGTAAATCGTTTCATTTGACTGTCTCTGCTTAGTTCTCAAGGTCTGCAAGCCAATTGCTGACATCTTGGTTCTGGCTGCCATCCAATACAGTTAACGAATCTTGGATATCTCTTAGTGTGAACGCTATTTTATTTGTACCTCTTGTTGATCGATTACCTTCTATTCGTAGAAGGAGGCTTCTTTAACTCCTGACTCGAAATAAAGATTTAAGCCTTCTATGTATGTAACTCTGCTTTGTTTCCCTTAACACTCAAATTATTCTCTATCCACTTTGCTATAAACTCTGCTACCGTGAGTTGCAAGATTTCGTTCTGTGGCATAATTTAAATACAAACAAATCATAAAACAAGTTTTGAATATGTTCTTAAGCTACTGTTAGTGGGTTAATTTAATTAATATCAATAACTATATTGTTATATAAATGTATTCGGTTATTCCTTTTTTGTCTCATCAAATACTAAAAAAACTTTCACTCGTTGCAGAGGACGGACGTGTTTTTTTTTTTGCGCTTATCAACTTTTTTTTCTCGCGATTAAATACTTTTCCATAACTCTTAAATTCATTATCGGTTTAATTAATAATAATTTCAGCATCCGAATTTTATTTTTATTTCGCGAATTCTTGCTGTCGCTTTTGTGTTTTTATTTAAATTTAAATAAAATCAAAACTTACAACAATACTTGCATTAGCGGTGTTGTTGTTTTGCTTATCTCTTTTGCTTATCTCTTTTGCTTTTGCGTTTTTACCGTTTTAACTAACTCTCGCGCTCTTGAGTACAAATTGTTGTTGCATGTGTTCAATTTAACGCGCTATCCCGCTCTTTTCTATTCTTTTTTGATTTGCGGTCTCGTTTTTTGCCCACCCGCGACTCTGTGATACGTGTTTTTTGTTTTTGTGCATTCTTGCTATTTTAATTCTTTAGTTGTGCAGGCTTACTCTGCACATTAACCCTTGTGTCAGAACTGGTCAGTATATTCTTATACACAGATTTTATACCCTTACAATTTTTATTTTTTATTTTTTTATTCCTTTTTATACCCTTGCAGAGGGTATTATAAAATTGATCAGATGTTTGTAACGCACAGAAGGAGACGTTTCCGACCCCATAAAGTATATATATTCTTGATCAGCGTGAGAAGCTGAGTCGATATAGCCATATCCGTCTGTCCGTCCGTCTGTGCGTACGCGTTTTACTCAGCCGTTTTAAGAGCTATCGGGCTGAAATTTTTTTTCGTGGGTTTTTATTACCCGGGAAAAATAAAGTATGAAAACCATAAGGATCGGACCACTATATCATTTAGCTCTAGAAGAACTAGAAGAAACATTTTTATAAAAATCGAGTATGCTATGAAATTTACATATGTGATAATATGAGAGTAAAATTGTTTTGTTTGTATATTAATGAATTGAGTTGCAGAAAACAAATTTTGAACATGTAAAATTATTATTACCAAGGACTGCAAGAGTATACAAACTTCGGCATAGCCGATGTTAGCTACTTTGATTTTTTAAAATAAATTTAACTTTTTAATAAAATAGTGGTCTGCTCAAAAAATAATTGCATAGTTGCCACTAATGCGGTTGACTCCCATGATTATATTCTTTGTTGGTTGTGTGACAATGCGGTTCACCTTAAGTGTGCAGGTTACACAGGCAGAATCAAGGAGTCTTTTGCTAAAGGTGGTGGCTTAAAATATGGATGTGATGCTTGCCGGCAGGTCGAGAATGAGATGCGCTCTTTCATGAGGCGGACTAGAGATAGTTTTGACACTTTAAGGGCAGGTTTTAATAAACTCCAAACGGAGTTTACTGCTTGGAGACTCAGTTCAGAAGTTTATCGCTTATGAATGAGTCTCCGAAACGAATCTGCATCTGTAGATCCGCCAGCGTCTCTTATCATCCCCGACCGGTCTCATGCACCGTCCACTTCTAATGTACAGCAATTGATATCGTTTCAGAGCCCGGTTGTGAATGCTATTAGTAAGGAATTACCGGTATCACCTGGGAATTATCTCTTAAAAACGATGCCTATTGTAGTGTCCGATGTGTCCGGGCAATTACCCATTCCAATTTATATTGCCGATAGTTCTAACAATATCGAGGGCCCCGTAAACAAGTTGACGGCTGCAGTGGGTGACTTGTCCAACGTTACTGCTGCGGCTGACGCTTCGGGACCGCGGCCTCTCGTTGGCATACCACCAAAGAAACATATATTTGTTTCTAGGCTAGACCCTGTTGTCACATCTGATGATGTAATAGCCTATATTCGAAAGAAAGTTAACGTCTCGAATATTGCGGTGGAGAAGTTTAAATTTTCTTATTCTCGGGACATCTCGTCCTTTAAAATTAGTGTTTCTGCCAATATCTTCGATACTATATGTCGAGAAGATTTTTGGCCAAAACATATAATAGTTAAGGAAAATACTGTAAAAAAGAAAAATCGGCAACCGATTCGCTTGCCAACAACAACAATTAATACTATTCTTGCCACCTCAGCATCTGCTGGTGTGTAGAAAAACTAGCTTCGTCACTTAACCTGGGTTACCAGAACGTTAGAGGACTGAAATCTAAACTTAATAATCTCTATGTAGATAGTCTTTCTTTTGAGCATAACATTCTAGCTTTTACAGAGACGTGGCTAAAACCTGATATTGCTGATGCATCGGTTTTTTCCACAAACTTTTCTATATTCAGACGTGACCGGATTTCTCGTATAGGTGGTGGCGTTCTGATAGCTGTTGATGCTGCTTTATCATCTGAAATGATTCAATTTTCTAGTACCCAGGAGATTGAGTTTGTCGGTGTTAAAGTAAATTTTAAATCTTTTAATGCTTTCATTACTTGTTCCTATATTCCACCATTATCAGACATGGTGGTATATTTAAATCATTTAGAGGCAATTCAGTTTGTCTCCTCTTTAGTTTCCAGTCAAGACTTGCTCATAGTTGTAGGTGATTTTAATTTACCCGCTTTAGCATGGTCACTAACAGATGAATCTACCACGTTGCTGCCCTCTTTGTCACATGACTTTATTGATGGCCTCCTAGGCTTACCTTTATCCCAAGTCAATCCTGTCTTAAATTCTAATAGAAAATCGTTAGATCTTATTTTTGTATTGCATTCTTCTTATTGTGACGTTTTTAGGATCGAACCATTTGTTCTTCCAGAAGACAAATTTCATCCTACAATAAATTTAAAAATTGATTTGCCTTTGCTTTCACCATTACTTGGCTCAAATGAGTTACCTCTAACTAGGTGCTTTCGTAAGACTGACTTTGCCAGCCTTAATGAAAACATTACTACTACCGATTGGTCTTATCTGTACAATTGTAGAGATATGAACTCAGCTGTTAATTTTTTCTATGATACTCTGAATTCACTCTTTGATGTTTGTGTGCCTCTTGGTAGGCTGGAGCGGCTTAACAAACCTCCCTGGTTCTCTCGTGAGCTATCCAATTGGAAAAATGTGAAGACACGATATTATAAGAAGTTTCAAAAACACGTCGTTCATCAGATTATGCTCTGTATACAGTCGCTCGTTCAAAATTCATGATGCTTAATACACAATGCTATAAGAATTATCTTCAGCGGTGTAAGCGTCAGTTTTCTTCTGACCCTAGACAATTTTATAATTTTGTTAATTCTAAACGTAAGACCTCTGTGCACCCATCTTTTTTGTCTTTTCAAAATAAAAAAGCGAGCACTGATCCGGCAATTGCCGATATGTTTCCGAATTTTTTCAAAACAACCTATTCCTCAACGGAATATCGAGCAAGTCCGTATCCTTATCATTTAGAAAAGGCTAATTGCATTTTCAATCCGGTGATTGATGAAAGTTCTCTTCTTAGCGAACTTAAACTAGTTAAACCTAATTATTCTCCGGGGACAGATGGTCTACCTGGATGTGTACTCAGGTTCTGGGCAAACGCATTATGTAAACCCATTTTAAAATTGTTTCTATTGTCTGTCGAATCTTCCTCTTTTCCATCTATTTGGAAAGAGTCGTATATCATTCCTCTGCATAAAAATGGCAAAAAGTCCGAAGCCTCTAACTACAGGGGTATCTCGCCCGCTATTCCGAAAGCTTTTGAGAAAATTATAACATTTTTGCAGCTCTATTATTTCGCCATCCCAACATGGGTTTGTGAAACGTAGGTCTACAACCACTAACCTTTTAGAATTTACCTCTATAATTATCAGGGGGTTCAAAAATGCTGAACAAACTGATGTCATATACACTGACTTCAGCAAAGCCTTTGATTCCGTTAATCATACCCTATTACTTTCTAAGCTGAGCGACATTGGGTTTCCACCCCTTTTCCTTTCTTGGGTTAGAGAATATTTAACAAATAGAAAACAGAGGGTACTTTTTAAGTCTTCTTTTTCCGATTCCATTCCTGTGACTTCTGGTGTACCTCAAGGTAGTCATCTTGGCCCTCTGCTTTTCACTTTATTCATTAACGATCTTCCATCAGTCATTGTTCTTTCGCGTGTGCTTATGTATGCTGACGATGTCAAGCTTTGTCTTACTTATAATGATACAAATTCATTTAGTCGGATACAAGCTGATATTAAAAACTTTCAATCCTGGTGCCAGTTTAATCTACCAAATCTGAACACTTCCAAATGCAAGGTAATGATTTTTTTCGTAACTCTCCTCAACTGGTCACTTATTTTCTGAACAATAGCCCTTCAGAACGTCTAAATAATATGAATGATTTGGGCGTACTTATGGACCATAGGTTAAATTTTAACACCCATATTTCCACCACGGTCCTAAAGGCCATGAGTGCCCTGCGTTTCATTAAAAGATGGTCAAAAGAATTTGATGACCCCTATACAACTAAAGTTATTTTTACTTCGCTTGTCCGTCCTATTTTAGAGTATGGATCTTGCATTTGGTCACCTCAATATGAGTCGCACCAGATTAGACATGAATCCGTTCAAAAGCAGTTCTTGCTAATTGCTCTTCGTGGCTTGAGCTGTCAATTTGCCTTCGTATTCTATTAGACTTCTCTTGATTAACCTTCCGTCCCTAACTAACCGTAGAATTATTCTTGGTGTCATTTTTATGCACAAGCTCCTAATTGGTGATATCGACTCGCCTGAGTTATTAGCTCAGGTTAATCTGTCGGTACCATGTAGACGGAGTAGACATCCTTTGATACCTTTATCCCTTAGTCGTTGTTCTTCTAACTATGCCTTGCATGAACCTTTTATGGTCCTCTGCTCTGATTACACCTTCTATTCCCTGTAATCGGCTCAGAGTTTTCTATTAATATGCTTAAAACATCTATCCTATCTCATTTAGTTAATAGATAGCTATAGTATTATTTGTTTGTCTGTTTTTTCTATTGTGTATATGTCCACGCGATTCGTGCCGTGCGTTATACGGCTGCACCCCTCGGTCGGTCGGGTGGGAAATGGGCAGTTATCTGCTTGGGCTCGCGCGTAACAGGCTTTGTCCTGGTGTCGTAGGCGCCACTGGAACGTACTGCGCATAGTATCATCAACGTCCGCTAAATACTTGCTCTTATGTACTGGTTACTATCCCTCGGTAAGCCAAAATTGTTGGGTTGATGCCGCCGTCGGTGGGAATGTTGCCTTCTGGATACTCTTTGTGTCTTGCTGCCTCGTCACTGCTCTGCTCTCTACGTCACGTTAGACAGACTTTTGGGTTTAATGCCGCCGTCGGTGTGAGTGTTGCTCTCTGAAAATTCTTTGTGGTCTTGTCTTGTCGGCCTCAATACCGCACTCTGGATTCCCTCTACGTTTTACTTCACCCACTTGCGATGGTTGCTGCCGTCGTCTGTGTGAATGTTGCTCTCTTCGTGTAACGTCTGTCTGATTGCCGTTCTCGGGATACTCTGTACGTCTTGCCAATCACACTCACGCAATGGTTTTTTTTCCTTTTTTTTTCATTAATTCATTAAATATAGAAGCAAAATAGGAAATAGCTCTCTTTGGCTCTCGAAGTTTTCTTAGCGTTGCTGCAGCATATGTCTTTGTCTTTGCACACTCAGTGCCTCGTAGCCTACTTTTTAGGTCTTCGTCTTTATGCTGCCCCGCTCAGCTTCGCACGATCAAGTTGATGTCTCTCTGGTTCGTTACCATTTTGCTGTCTCTGTCGCTCTTGTGGATTTAGTTTTTTTCTAAGGACTGGCGCCAAAAATTTTCTATTCTTGCATTGGTTCTGCTTTATTTTTTGTATTGTACTGTGGTAGACTTAATAACCTTTTAACAATGGGGGTTAATTATTACCTAATTTCATAACGTTAATTTTGGTCAGAAGTCTCCGGCCATATAAAGAAAATATGTTCTTGATTAGCACGACGAGACAAGTTCAAATAGCCATGTCCGTCCGTCCGTCGATCCGTTCGTCTGCATCCACGCAAACTCCTCCTAGACCGTAAGAGCTACAGAGGTGAAATTTAGGCACGTAGGCTTGTATATACTGCAGGGGTTGTATATATATATATAAATATATATATATTTCTTGTATTATTAAACTGCCTAAATATTTAATATAAATGCAAAAAAAAGAATGAAAAACCAAAACTACCTAGTCCATCCAAATCGGTGATTCGCATATCTGAAATTCCCCTTGTGAGTAGTGATTTTCTCGTATTGAGGTAAATGTTTACTATTACTACTCGGGCCCAAAACGCGCTTAAACTACATAATTTTGGTATCAAACGAAAGAGAAAAATTGCACGAGCACGACCTCAGGTGCGCCTTGGCGATTTATTTCGTAGTTTTTAAGTAATTAACAAAAGAAAATTAATATTTTTAGCGGGACTATGGCTAAAAGTAGCTTTTTCCGGCTAAAAAAAGCTGTTCAATTTTGAGATGGTGTTGCCAAATGCCGAATTTTGGATCCTGGAATACGCGGGCTTTTTGAATCTTTTGTTCGCACTATTCTCAACAAACGAAAATATTGTTGAATTTACAATATTTCTTGATTTTATAGAACAAATATAGTTTAGAATACAATATTCGGCTGCCAGAGCAGCCGAATATTCCTCGACTTTTGAGATTAGATAAAAGTATTTGGCTACCAGGGCAGTCAAACAGCGCGCCAAATAAAAAATAGCGTTTGACAACACTGAAATCTAGCTTTACCCGATTTTTCCACTTTTCAACACTGAAATCTCGAGTAGTAATAGTAAACATTTACCAAATATTCGATCAAAGTCTCATTCTCTATTTTTTTGTATTTTCGGGTAGCTTAAGTGCTTGTTTTGCGGCCAACTTTTCTGAAAATTTCTGTATATCGTTTCATTTGACTGTCTCTGCACAGTTCTCAAGGTCTACAAGCCAATTGCTAACATCTTGGTGCCGGCTGCCATCGAATACAGTTAACGAATCTTGGATACCTTGGATTAGTGTGAACGCTAATTTATTTGTACCTCTTGTTAGTGCCAAATATTTTCTATTCACGCATTGGTTCTGCTTTATTTTTTTTATTGTACTATTGTAGACTTAATAACCTATTAACAATGGGGGTTAATTGTTACCTAATTTCATAAATTTTGGTCAGAAGTATGCAACGCATAGGAGGAGGCATCTCCGGCCATATAAAGAAAATATGTTCTTGATTAGCACGACGAGACGAGTTCAAATCCCAGACAGTGAATTTTCTCAATTATTTTGTTATTTTCTGAGCTATTATCGTGAAATATTGGTGAGTTTATTATACCTATAAACGATTCTGCCAAATTTGATGAAGATCGGGTGACTATATCATTTAGCTCCCATAGAAGCGATCGGTCGAAAAACGTGACAGCGACTCTGATTAATAACTTAATAATAACTTTTTTCCTATGTAAGCCGTTCTATTGCAAACATAAGACTTTAAAGAAACCCTTTAAAACGTTTTTCCACTTTAAAGACCATAGGTAAGGAAGAGTAACCAAAAACTTGCAAGAGTACTCAAACTTTGACGCGGTCGAAGATAGCCTGGCCCCTCTGGTTTTACTGTTCTGTGATAGCCAAACCTTTTCGGCTGACATATTAGCTTTTTCTGAAACTCTGTTTTGGATTTTTGGAATTTTTTCTAATAACTTTTTTTTATATAGGCTTGAGCGTGATGGTCGACGTGGCGATGGAGTATTATTGCTGTTCAAGTGTTGTGCCGATTGATCTGCCCTTAGGTGTTGAGTTTATTTTCGTCGAAGTTACATTTTCCAACTTTAGCTTCTGATATCATGACCTTCATGCACCATGCTGATGCTTTACAAACTATCTTTAGTCGCCTTAAAGATAGTGATAACCTCATAGTCTCAGGTGATTTTATCTTGCCTAATATTTCTTAGCTGGTTGATGATAATCTCTCTTTCTTAATTCCTTAGTCTTAACACGTTTTTCTTGATAGCCTACCTGAAAGTCCGCTATATCAGCTGATTTCTATACTTAACTCTTCCAAAAGAATCCTTGATCTTGTTTTTGCCTCGGATCCCACTGTTAGTTCTATATATCAAACAAAGCTTCTTGGGAACCCTGAAGATCCTTATCACCATACCATTGAAGTTATTATTTCTTACAATTCCGTTACTAATTCAATTAAAAACATCTCAAAATCTCGTCGTAGATGTTTTCGTAAAACAAATTTTAATCTTCTTAACAACCTCATTTTCTCTTTTGATTGGTCATTTCTATTTAAGTGCTGTGATATAGATTGTGCAGGGAATTTTTTCTACTCTGCTCTTAATTCTCTAATTGAATTCTAATGCGTTCCTTTTGTGAATGTCTCTACCGTCTCCAGTGCGCCAGTCTGGTTCACACGTAGGCTGTCTAATGTCTGTAACATTAAATAATATATTATAGGGTTTCACAAAACTGGTTCGGGACTTGACTATGCTATTTATTGTGTAGCGAAATCTCAATTTTGTCTCTTAAATACTCAATGCTACAATAATTATATTGTGCGCTGTAAGGTTGAATTTTATAAGAACCGCAAAAGATTTTACAACTTTGTTAATTGAAAACGACGCTCTAATTTACTACCTTCCACCTTCAGACTTAATTGCCAGACAGCTAATAATGATTCAGATATTGCTAAATTCTTTCAGCCGACTTATTCTACTACTTCTGCTTCCAATCCCACATTCTATCCCTTCTCAATCCCACATTTAAAATTGTATGGTTTTTCCTAGTATTACTGAAGACAGTGTTATCTCTTGCTAATCAAATATTATTATATTATTATTTTATTATTCCGCTTTTTGAAAAGGTCAACAAATCGGATATTTCTAACTACCATGGCATTGTCAAACTTCCCGCAGTACCTAAGCTACAACTTAATGCCTCAAAGTGCTATTTTATGACATTCAGTCATTTGTCTCCGTTCCTAGATCATTACTCTATTGAGTCTGTTCTGTTATATTGTGTACCATAATTCAAAGGCTTAGGCGAAACCGTTTCGCTTTTAAAACATTGACGTGAATTCTTGTTATACCATGTATAAATAGCATATTAAAGTCCCCAGAATGTTTGTAACAGGCAGCAGAAAGCATTTCCGACCCCATAAAGTACATACATATATTCTTGGTTAGGATCAACAGCAGAGTCGATCTAGTAATGTCCGTCTGTATGTATGAACGCCTAGATCTCGGAGACTATAGGAGCTAGAGTCACCAAATTTGGTACTTAAAGATGCTGTAATACTTTCTGTGTTCAAGTTTATTTAGTTTATTAATAAAATTTTTGACACCGCCCCTTACGGCGCCTCAAATTGGATAAAACCGAAATTCTCAAGAACTATACTAGCTATAGACATCAAATTTGGAAGTTGTATTGGCTTAATACGCGCGCAGATTAAGCTTTTTCAAAATTTTGCCATCTGCGCCACCGAAAATTATATAAAACTGTTTATTTCAAAAACTAACAAAACAAAAACACCAAATTTGGAATGAAGATTCGTTTAGAATGCGTGCAGATAAATAATTTGCAACTTTTGGACTATCGAACCCAAATTCAGCACACTAATTGGCCCAAATAATATACGTATAAACGAGTTTTAATATGCGGTCCATAACGGCTGAGTTGACCGTAGGCTAGTGGCGGCGCTAGTGAGCGAGAGCATATGCTATGAGGCATGTAAAACGATTTTAATAGACATACATTTGGTGTTCGAAATTTAAAAAATATGTTCCCCTGGTGCATTTTATTCTTCATTTTTATTTAGAGAAGCAATTCTTTCCTTCGAATTTGATTAACTTCTTTTTTGTCCGTTATGCTCCAACGTTCTGCTAAGGCACTGCATTCCTGTTACAAGGCTGTACACAAAACTGCGGACAGGAACGCTCGAGATATCAAATCACCTGGTCGATCAAGGTATTGAATAATTATAAAGTTGAATTAATATTATATTGCGTAATGAAAAACTAGACTGTACAGGGTATAAGTGTATATTTGTACAAATTAATCATATTATATTACGTGTTTTTATTACGATACAAATATTGTGCAAATAAAAGGTTATAAGACGGAAAGTTACAACACTGCATGTCTGTTTGTTTCCAATGTGACTGCGTCGAGTATTCGATTTCCAATCCCTTCATGGTTTCGTATGCCAAAGAAGACTAAAATAATAATGTAAAGCTTATCTTGCAGTAATTAATCTTGTTAGTGCACAACATACCTTATTTGCAAATATGGTTACTATGAACTTCCCCGGCTTAAATGTTTGTACAACTTGATTTATTAGCATCCGATAATTATTTAGTGCCACATTACTTTCGAAGCTGACATAGGAAAAGTTCTCTTCTGGTGTTATATGTATCGTCATGTATTCGCCCTTGAATTGATGTTAGAAAACAAGAATTTGCTATTAGCGTCAAATAATTTTTTTAGTATAGGCAATGAAGTTTGGCGGTATTAAACAACAACAAGGCGGTGGTCGTCTTCAAGGCAACTATCAATAACACTTACATACATCGCATCGGTGGTCGTCTTCAGGGTTTAGGCTGCCAAAGTCCTAACACAAAAATATCAAAAGCATGAGGGTTGATTTAGTTTCCCTCAGCATTTCGACGCAAGCAGATCTCTTTGTTGAGAGAACACACATGAAAATATTGATCGCTGCTTTGTTTTTTCTAATTTTGCCAATTTTCATTTTGCTTAGTGTAAAGCAACATACGCACAGAAATCTAGTACACGCATACAACTACATTTTTCTAGCGCTCTCTTTGTGCCGGGCCCTAAATTAGACAACAAAAAATAACGACCTAATTTTACACGAACGCTTTCTGGACTTGGAGATTCACACTGATTAGTCCCTAATAGATGCCTATATAAATGAGCGAGTTACCAACCCAACACCCTGGTTACTAAATTTGGGAACGAGACCCAGGAAAGAAGACGTGGCATCGACTCTTTCCTATTCCCAGAAATCATCATACATACATACATAAAACATACATACACACATGCATTAATTCGATTGTAACAGACACACAAAGACAGACAAAATGTAGAGACCCAAAAACATTATTAATAAACTTCACTTCTGTTTTAACATTTGAATCGAACAGACGTTTGAGTTACTCTGGCAAAAATAAAATATACACACATCTCACACACCCCCATTTAAACCATCTAGCTCCCGATGGTAATTACCGCAATTGTCGGTATCTATCTTATAATTAGGGTAATAATAATAATAGTTAGATAGCAAAATAGTCGGTTGAAAAAAAATTTTTTTCTTACTACCGAGGATGCCACATTGTCGCACCGCATCCAGGGCTGCCATCTCTCAACACATATGTATCCATATGACACTACATTCGAGTTTATAGTACGTTGTATCTGTGCGGTGTACCTGTACCACTTCTGAGGCTCTGCAGCTGACATCTTGGCTAAGACAGAAAGTATGACTCTTTTGACCGAAAATTCCTTAAAATATTTAGACGTAAATGCTGCACCTCTACCGGTGATGATACGACCCGGATTTCCAAAAATTGTGACCCAATCAGTTAAGTGTTTAACAACTTCCGAGGCATCTGTCGATTTTGCAGGATATAGCCATGTATATTTACAGAACCCATCTACGACTGCGAATATGTACTTGTAATTCTTCGAAGTTGGATCCAATGATCCTAAATGATCAACGTGTAGCCTCTCCAATGAAACTTCTCCTTTATCAATGCAATGTGAAAAATCCTCCTGCTTGCCCAACTTTCTGTTGTGTGTAATGCACTGAACACAGTTTGCGATAAACTGACCAACTTTTTTGTCCGAATTGCGAAATATAATAATCTTGTTGATTAGCATGCTTTGTTTTTTAAACAATTATGTGCCCAAAGTAGTGTGTATTCTTTATTATCTCCTTTTCCATGCTTTTCAGAACTGCTTACAAATCCAACCCATCGACCTGCTTATATAAAAGTTTATTTTTAATTTTAAAATCGGCATACGGCTTGTGTTGTAAAATTTCGAATACTGCTGCGAACTTTTCATCATTACTTTGTGCTCTTAGCATCTGCGCGTGCACTTCTGTTGTGACAATCATTACTGGAAAGCGACTTAAGCTATCGACATGCTTCTTCATATCGCCGGCACGATGTTCTATTTTACAGGAAAAATCTTCCAAGTGCATCAACCATTGTACGACTTGTCGGGTCATATCCTTCTTCGCTGCTGTCATTTTGAAAGCTGCACAATCTGTGACCAGAACAAACTCGATTCCCATCAAATAATGGCGCAACTTCTTTGTAGCTAGATATGCTGCCTTGACCTCTAGAAAATAATTGAGTAACTTTTCCTCCTGATAAAAGCGTATCACCAAATCCGTCTTGTGATGCATCTATGTGTAATTGCGTTTCAGCTGTGTTTGAAAATTTTCAAAACTAGTTCATTCATCAGACTTTCTCTTAACTTTTCGATTGCTTTTATTTAAGTACTTTCCACTCTAATCTCTGCATCTTTTTTAAGCAACTTTGTTATTAATGCATAATTACGACTGCATTTTCTATAGTAGCCTGTTAGTCCTAAAAATGCCTAAACACCTTTGATATTTTTCGGCAATTGGAAATTTTTGACTCCCTTAACTATCTCTTTACCCGGACATACTTCTCCATATTCTATTTCGTGGCCCAGAAAATTGATTCTTCCTTTTAAAAACTGGCATTTCGACCATTTAAAAAGCTTACTGCTCTCTGACGTGACTGTCGTGTTTTTGCATAGCTCCTGAGTTTTTATTAATATTTATTGTTTTCTCTCAATTTTTAATTGTGCTTAGTTTGTTTACGCTTTCGCTGGTGTTGTTTGCTTGACTCCCTTGTGTTTTATTTCCATAATTCGCCAAATTAATCAGTTTAAACAGTTTTTTCTTTTTTCGTGATTAGTGTTTGGTGCATTTATATATTTTTTTTTATTTTTCTTTCGTCATTGCTTCTGCAGTTGCTCCCCTCACCACCCCCATCATACCATCAGTGCTAGTGGCTTTGTTGTTATCTCTGCTTTGTGCTTGTGCTCAGCTTCCCTCCCGCGTAATCACTTTTCTAAGGCCGCCTCTCAAGCTCGGCTTGTAACTGTTCTTGCACTCTCTGTTGTGCTGTGCACTCTAGCTGTCTCTTTGTTTTATTTGTAATTATTGATTTTTTATCAATAATTATCTTTGTGCTGTGTACTTAAATTTTTCTATATATCCTTATATATATATGTTTTTTTTTGCCTTGTGTTCCTTTCGGCTTTTCAATGGCTTGTTGTCTACCTAATTGCAAACATTCTGATCGTTTTGATGATCAGTATAGAGCAATATCTTGTTGGCTCTGCGATAATCATATTCACTTAAAATGTGCTGGCCTCAATGGCCGCGACTACGACAAATTTTCTGGTTTGTCTGTGTCTAAGCCTGAGCTTGGCTTAATGCGCTGGACTTGCCCATCTTGTGCCAGCCAGCAGTTTGATTTTAGCCGTATGTATAGGGATCTTCGTTTAAAGTTTCTTTCTTTAAACAAACTGGTCAAACAGCTGTCTAACGAGTGTGACTCTAGCGTTCAATTATTGTCGCAATTTAAGTTTGTTCCACCTTCTGAGAAATTGCACAAGAAATGTACCCTTGAGTTGCCACGTAAGCAGTCGCCAGCTCTCTCTATTACTTCGTCTCCCATTTTACTTTCGTCTACACCATCTTCCTGTCCCGCTTTATGCTCTTTTTTCAGATACTTCAACCCTTTACAAGCCCTGGTGTACCTCAATCTATCCCTCACGGGAACTCTGATCAATCACAGGATCATGCTGTCTCTCAATCACTTGCGGATCCCAATGCTCCTCCGCCTTCACTAACTGTAGTGCCTCATCGCAAACAATTATTTATTTCTAGCCTTGCTCCAGATACTTCTGAGTCGTCTGTGGCAGCTTACATTGGTAATATTTGCCCTGCTAATGTTTTAATATAAAAGCTTAAGTTTTCTAGGCCTCGCGAAATCTCCCCTATTAAAATTACAGTACCAAATGAGTACTTCTCAGCTATGGTTGACCCTAATTTTTGGCCAGAGGGCCTAGTTGTACACGAGTTTGCCCCCAATAAGCGCTCTCGTCCGTTGCCTGTCCACCTTCCTAATTTATCTTTTGCTTCAAAAAACTAATAACGTCTAGTCTTTGCATTCATTATCAAAATGTAAGAGGACTTCTTACCAAGCTCTCGAACCTGTTTTGTGATAGCCAAACCTTTTCGGCTGACATATTAGCTTTCTCTGAAACTTGGCTTAACTCCTCTGTTTTGGATAATGAAATTCTTTCTAATAACTTTATTATAGTACTCATTGCTGTCAACTCGAATCTGTCTTCAAGTGTGGCGCCGATGCTTTACGAACTATTTTTGGTCGTCTTAAAGATCGTGATTTTCTTATAGTTTTAGGTGATTTTAACTTGCTTAATATTTCTTGGCTTGTTGATGATAATCTATCTTTCTTAATTCCTTCATCTCAACATGTTTTTCTTGATAGCCTACTTAAATGTCCACTATATCAGTTGAATTCTTTCCTGAACTCTTCTAAAAGAATCCTTGATCTTGTTTTTGTCTCTGATCCCACTATTAGTGCTCTATCACAAACACAGCCACTAGTGAAACCTGAAGATCCTTATCACCCTACTATTGAAGTTACTATTTCTTACAATTCCATTACTAATTCATTTAATAACATCTCAAATTCTCGTCATAGATGTTTTCGTAAAACAAATTTCAATCTTCTTAACAGCCTTATTTTCTCTTTTGATTGGTCATTTCTATTTGAGTGCTGCGATATAGATTGTGCAGTGAAGTTTTTCTACTCTGCTCTTAATATTCTAATTGAATTCTAATGCGTACCTTATGTGAATGTCTTTACCGTCTCCAGTGCGCCGGTCTGGTTCACACGTAGGCTCTCTAATCTTCAAAACATTAAATCGAGATATTTTAAAAGATTTAAAAAAACTGGTTCGCGACTTGAGCATGCAAATTATTGTATAGCCAAATCTCAATTTTGTCTTTTTAATACTCAATGCTACAACAATTATCTCTTTCGCTGTAAGGTTGAATTTTATAAGAACCCCAAAAGATTTTACAACTTTGTCAATTCCAAAAGACGCTCTAATGTACTACCTTCCACCTTCAGACTTAACGACCAGACTGCTAATAATGATTCATATATTGCAGATCTGTTTGCTAAATTCTTTCAGTCGACTTTTTCTACTACTGTTTCGGATCCCACACCCTATCCCTTTTCAATCCCACATTTGAATTGTATGTTTTTTCCCAGTATTACTGAAGACTGTATTATTTCCAGCTTGTCATCTATGACGTCTTCCTTCGTTATATACCCGATTTCCCTATCTAAGCCTTTAGCTCGGTTATTCTTTATATCGAGTGAGACTTGTAGATTTCCTGATATTTGGAAGGAGTCATTTATTATTCCGCTTTTTAAAAAGGGTAGCAAATCGGATGTTTCTAACTACCGTGGCATTGCCAAACTTTCGGCAATACCTAAACTGTTTGAGAAAATTATTACGTCTTCCCTTCAACATCTATCCAGATCCACTATTTCTTCTTGTCAGCATGGCTTCATGAAAGGTCGTTCGTCGCTTACCAACCTTTTGGAATTGACTACTCTTGTACACCATGGCTTCCGTAAAAAGTGTCAAACTGATGTTATTTATACTGACTTTAGTAAGGCTTACGACACGGTTGATCATTCTATGCTTCTCGCGAAACTTAACATCGTGGGTTTTTCCCCAAAACTATTGGCTTGGTTAAAGTCGTATCTTATTGGCAGAACCCAAAAGGTGTCTTTTCGTTCCTCGATATCTAAAACTGTTCGAGTTACGTCAGGTGTACCCCAAGGCAGTCATCTGGGCCCACTATTATTTACATTGTTTATAAATGATTTGCCTTTGGCCTTGGCTAATTCACGCGTGCTCATGTTTGCGGATGACGTCAAGATTTGTTATTCCTATAATGATCCTTCTTTCCAACAGTATTTGCAATCAGATCTCGATGCGTTTTGTGATTGGTGCCACGTTAATAAATTACACCTTAATGCCTCTAAGTGTTCTTTTATGACTTTCAGTCGTTTGTCTCCGCTCCTAGCTCATTACTCTATTAAGTCTGTTCTGTTAGATTGTGTACCATCATTCAAAGACTTAGGCGTTATGTTTGACCCTAAACTTTCATTTAATGTTCATATTTCTTCAATTGTCAATAGAGCATGCAGACTTTTTGGCTTCATTAAACGTTGGGCCAAAGAATTTGATGATCCCTATGAAACAAAGGTTTTATACACTTCGTTAGTTCGCCCTACCCTAGAATATTGCTCGCCAGTGTGGAACCCGCAATATGATGAACCGGGTCTTCGCCTACCTTCTTATTCTGACAGACTTCTTCTGTTTTTGGCATTCTCTTTCTCCATAAACTAGTCAGCGGCGAAGTCACTTCTACCAATTTACTAGATACGCTAGTAGACCAGAAACTTTTTTCCTATTCAGCTTAGTAGATGTCTGACTAACTACTCTCTTCACGAACCTTTTCTTGTTCTTTGCCAATCTTTTAACCACCTTTCTCACCTTATCTCTCCTCATCTTTCTGTCACTTCTCTTCGCGCTATACTTTCTAATCATCTACAGCGAAACCAATGAAAATATTCTGGACTTGGATTGGCTGCAACTCATCCCTGACCACATTGGCTGTGAATCGGGGCATAGCTGGCAAATAAAACACCTCCACCGGGTCGGGGATGTTTAGTTGTGTATAAAGCTAAGCTAGCTTCTTCATTTAATTACTATCTGTCTTTAGCTTAAGCTTTTTCGTCGACTGCTGTGTTAGTTGACGTGAATAAATAAATAAATAAATAAATAAATCTGTAAACTATATTGTCGTGCTTCTTCTAAAACAGTCCTAACATTATCCAAACATTTTTCTGCCGTAGATTCGAATACCACTATATCGCAAGAATGAATTTCCATAATTCCTCCTGTAATAAATGAATCTTACAAAAACTATGTTAAATTCAAAAAGCTCTTGCTTTGTCATGAATGCTGTATATTTACGACTTTCTTCTTTTATGTCACTTGAAGCATTTAGTACCCACATTGCAATCAGCTTTTTTATGATCTGTGACTCCACAGTTGAACCAATGCAACTGTTTACCTTTATAGTTTGAATCAGCTTGAACAATCTGGCGACGTTTGTTTTGGGCGTTTCTGGTAGTCGTTTCTACTAGATCGTATCACTTTCTTAGCTGCTTAAAAGAAGTTGAATTGTATAATGGGTAATTCAAATCCTCCCGTACCTCTAACCCGTCAACGATATATGTAATAATCGATTCGTCCTCGATTTCACCAAGAGCAGCAACTTTACACATCTGTAATACATAATTATGAACATTTTCTGACTGCAACTTTTTGCGACTCCTCAACTGTTTATCTCTGCGCTAATTAATTTTTGGTCAAACTCGTCCACCAGGGCTAAACACAATTCTTCATAATTGACAACTATAATCGTTTCCAAAAATAGCTTTGCAGTCCCCATCATTTTACTATGTGCAATAACATACTCTTCTTTCTCGCTCAGCTGATATGCCTCCGCATTTTCTTCAAAATTCTTTAGCCACTGTCCAATTGGAATTGATGTCCCATCGAAATCAGGCACCACCTTTGCAAACCTATCGACTGTTACGTTTGAAAATTTATCGTTACGTTGCGAACCACTGTCTTCAAATTTAACTGCCTACATTCTGATCAGCGTCTCCAACTCGCTGCTGCGCACACTCGTGTGCATGTTTTCACCGTTTCCATAGTCACTCTTCGTTTCTTCGGCGCCAGTCTGCCGCGTTTCGTCTGCGTCGTTTCTGGAAGCACATGGGTATATATCTGTCTCTCTTGCGCTTACCACTTTTAAGTCGGTTCGTCCGTTATTTCACTATTCGACGATAATGTGCTGTTGAGGGCATCGAGAACAAGTTTTGCGGCAGTGACTTGCGGCTTGCGGCTTGGTTTGTTCCCGGGACATTTCGTCCTTTAAATTAAAATATAACAAAATCATCCGCTTCTAACTACGCTAGTAGTTCCAAAAATAAATCAATGTAGTCGTCTATGCATAAATTATGATTTTTCACCATGATTTAAAAATCTGCAATTTTTATTTAATTGATTAATATTTTAATCATTGATTTTGAGAAAAATATATCCTTTGGCATATTTTTTTCATGAAAGCAACGAGCCGTCGAAGAGATCTCCAGGTTCTTTAGTTTTAGGCTCTGAGACATTGTGTTGACTTTGACCAAGATAATAATACGAAATATATTTCGGATAATCTACAATATGCAGCATTCTTCTTTTAACTTTATAAGGCGTCTTGCTAGTTTTTATACCCTTGCAGAGGGTTTTATAAAATTGGTCAGATGTTTGTAACGCACAGAAGGAAACGTTTCCGACCCCATAAAGTATATATGTCCTTGATCAGCATTAGAAGCTGAGTCGATATAGTCATGTCCGTCTTTCCGTGCGTATGCGCTTTACTAAGCCATCTTAAGAGCTATTGGGATAAAACTTGGTATCGGATGGTATTAGGATCGGACCACTTTATCATATATTTCTAAAAGGAACATAGGTGAAGCAGTTGAAGTATCGCTATTAAATTTACATTTGTGATAATAATGGATATAAACTGTATGTGTATGCGCGCGTTGCTTTGCTTAGGGAATGAGGGAAGGAGAAGAACAAATTGTAGTATAAAGAGTAAAATTGTTTTGTTTGTATATTGAATTGAGTTGCAGAAAACAAATTTAGAACATGTATAAATATTATTGCCAAGGACTGCAAAGCTATATAAACTTCGGCATAGCCGATGTTAGCTTCTTTGATATTTTATAACTAGAAGTGTGTGCAAAAAGAGACGCGCAATTTTCCAGCGGTAGAATAGCTTGGCATAAGAAATTGACATGACGAATAAGAGAAACGAAAAACCAGCGAATATTCATATATTTACTGCAAAAATGAAGACACGCTGGATTGTAAATGTCGGGAAGTCGAGAACAATTAGAATATTTAGAAAATTTGCACAATTTTGTGACCCCACAGCAACAACAACACGAAGTCAACTGCAAAAAACAAATATAATGACTTCAAACAATATTTAGGGAAAATTCATGACATTATAACCTGGTTGCAACACATATTATCAACGGCATCAACTTTATCGCATCAACGTAATCTTAAGAGAAACAGATCAAACAACACCCTTATGCACATTGGCAACGCAGCAGCAGTCGTGAGGTTTCGTGTGAAGTCACCAGTCGAAACCAGTAGTCTGTGTTCAGCAGTAAAAAGAGAAGCCGATAAATCAGCAGTACATAGAACACGATATTTAAATTGCATATAGTAATCATTATTCGCCCGACCAAGACTTATAATACTAAAATCAAAATGTCAAAATAAAATCTTACATACGGTTCATAACAAAATCATATATGTATAATAAACATAGCTTTCAGATTAAAAGTGAGTGCAATAGTCAAGTGAATCTGCAATTAAGCGGCCATTAAAAAAAACAATAGAACCGTCAATTAAACGCTTTAATTGTTAACGAATGGGACTTTATTTCTTTGATTAGTTTTACACCTCGATGTACTCAGTGTTTTATTTATTTATTTATTTATTTACGTCAACTAACACAGCAGTCGACGAAAAAGCTTAAGCTAAAGACAGATAGTAATTAAATGAAATAGGTAGCTTAGCTTTATACACAACTAAACATCCCCGACCCGGTGGAGGTGTTTTATTTGCCAGCTATGCCCCGATTCACAGCCAATGTGGTCAGGGATGAGTTGCAGCCAATCCAAGTTCAGAATATTTTCATTGGTTTCGCTGTAGATGATTAAAAAGTAAAGCGACAAAAAGATGAGGAGAGATAAGGTGAAAAAGGTTGTTAAAAGATTGGCAAAGAACACGAAAAGGTTCGTGAAGAGATTAGTTAGTCACACATCTACTAAGGTGAATAGGAAAAAAGTTTCTGGTCTACTAGCGTATCTAGTAAATTGGTAGAAATGACTTCGCCGTTGACTAGTTTATGGAGAAAGAGAATGCCAAAAACAGAAGAAGTCTGTCAGAATAAGAAGTTAGGCGAAGACCCGGTTCCCAATTTAGACCGCGTAGCGCAAACTTAAGGAATTGCTTCTATACCGATTCAATACTACGCTGGTGAACATCATATTGCGGGTTCCACACTGGCGAGCAATATTCTAGGGTAGGGCGAACTAACGAAGTGTATAAAACCTTTGTTTCATAGGGATCATCAAATTCTTTGGCCCAACGTTTAATGAAGCCAAAAAGTCTGCATGCTCTATTGACAATTGAAGAAATATGAACATTAAATGAAAGTTTAGGGTCAAACATAACGCCTAAGTCTTTGAATGATGGTACACAATCTAACAGAACAGACTTAATAGAGTAATGAGCTAGGAGCGGAGACAAACGACTGAAAGTCATAAAAGAACACTTAGAGGCATTAAGGTGTAATTTATTAACGTGGCACCAATCACAAAACGCATCGAGATCTGATTGCAAGTACTGTTGGAAAGAAGGATCATTATAGGAATAACAAATCTTGACGTCATCCGCAAACATGAGCTCGCGTGAATTAGCCAAGGCCAAAGGCAAATCATTAACGAACAATGTAAGCAATAGTGGGCCCAGATGACTGCCTTGGGGTACACCTGACGTAACTCGAACAGTTTTAGATATCGAGGAACGAAAAGATTCCTTTTGGGTTCTGCCAATAAGACACAACTTTAACAAAGCCAATAGTTTTGGGGAAAAACCCATGATGTTAAGTTTCGCGAGAAGCATAGAATGATCAACCGTATCGAAAGCCTTACTAAAGTCAGTATAAATTTTTTTTTTTTTTTATAACGTTTAATATATATTTGTTGAATCTACTCTTAAATTAGAGCCTAACAACAAGTTTGAGATATTTTTCTTAGTCTAGTACTTAAGATAAATCCTGGGGATATTGCAGGCGGCCCGAATCACTTGTTATTGGGTTGGTCTGTCATTTCTTTTAAGACGAGTTCTATTATTAGTTCGCGTAAGGGAATTGGCAAGAACATTTGGGTGTGCATCCAGTTTCGCAGAATACTTTAGTTGTTGACTACCTATTTCAGATTTTACGCTAGGTATATTTAGATCGTTTTGAATGTTGTCGTTCCGTATATACCACGGGGCCCCCGTGATTGATCTTAAAATCTTCGACTGCGCTCTTTGTATAATATCGACACTGCTGGTACTTGCATTTCCCCATAGTACGGCTCCGTAAGTCCAGATGGGTTTCAGTACGGAGTTGTATAGGAGGACTTTATATTCCAGACGTAGAGGGGACCGAGCATTGATGATCCAATGTAGGCTACTTGCTTTCAGTTTAAGCTGTGACTTTTTTGCTTCGATGTGCTTGCGCCAAGTTAGTCTTCTGTCTAGGTGGATGCCAAGGTAAGTGACATCCTCGGCTTGAGGAACTGGTACGTTGTTTAGCATTAAAGCTGGACAGTTTCTTCTGTTAAGCGTAAATGTAACATGTTTGCATTTCTGCTCGTTGACCCGGATACCCCAGGTTGCTAGCCATTCCTCTACCACCTTGAGGTGTTCCTCTAATTTTGCAGAGGCTTGTATTGGGCATTTGGATCTGCTGAGGATTGCCGTGTCATCGGCAAAAGTGGACGTTGTAAGTCCTAAACTCGTTGGTAAGTCTGCAGTGTACAGTAGGTAGAGCAATGGGCCGAGTACACTGCCTTGCGGTACACCAGCTTTGATTTCAAAATCAGCAGAGACGGAGCCATTACATCTTACAGCGAATTGCCTATTGTAAAGGTAAGATTCCATGAGTTTGTGGGTGTACTGTGGCAGTTTTTGCCGGATTTTGAACATCAGACCCTCCAGCCAAACTCTATCGAAAGCCTGGGCAACGTCGAGAATGACAGCCGCACAGTATTCTTTTAGTTCGAATGCTGTTCGTATTTCGGATGTTATGCGATTGACTTGTTCAATTGTACCATGTTTTTCGCGGAAGCCGAACTGGCCTGAAGGGATTGTGTTCTCCGATGCCAGAAATGAGTTTAGCCGGATCTGCAGGGCCTTTTCAAAAAGCTTCAAAAGACATGGCAGCAAACTAATTGGCCTATAGGATGATGGCTGGGTTTTGTCCTTTCCCACTTTAGGAATCATGATGATAGTGGATCTTTTCCATGTTCCACATTATAGCATTGAACAGTTTGCAGATGTATTGTATGGCAATGATAGGGAGTTCCAGGATCATTTTCGGTGTGATTAGGTCATGGCCAGGGGCTTTTTTTGGCTTTATGTGGTTTTTAATAACTGCAGTGATCTCGTCCGATTGGAGCTCCGAGTACTCACTATCCGTTAGTGTGCTCGAAGGGGGAAGTACAGATGAGTTTGATGTTGGATTTGGCTGGAAAACCATTTTAAGATGTGTGGCAAATACGGATGCCCTCTCTTCGTCACTGCGGGCCCATCCACCGGTTGGACTCCTTATCGGTGAAATTGTCTCTGTAGGAGCGCTTAAAGTGGGGTGGACTTTCCATAGAGGATGTTTAGTGCTGGTTGGACTCAGCTTTTCTATGTATTTCCTTTGAGCCCAGCTTTCCTCTTGTCTTAACGCCTTGGAGAGGTTGCGATTAGCATGCCTTAGGCGAAGTTTTGCTGCTGGTGATCGAGTAATCTGACATTCTCTTCTTAGACGTCGTTTTTCCGTTACTAATTGTTCTATCCGCCGGTGCGTAGGCCTGTAAGAAGAGGCAGGTGGAGTAGATACTCTTGCTGCAGCTCCCATCATAGACTCAAGTGCAGAGACGCACATATCAAAGTCCTCTGCAGCTTCCAGTTTCGGCGAACAGTCAATGTGGGCACTCATGTACATTTTAAATTTAAGCCAATTTGTTTTGTTGTTTCTAAGCCTATATGGGCGATCTTGAGGTCTTGTTAATAGTGTGAATAGCACTGGAGAGTGATCGGAAGTTAAATCTAGCAGTGTATCCGCGGTGATCCGATTTCGTGGAATCCTCTTGGTTACTGCGAAATCAATCACGTCAGGCACTTTCTGTGGATCTGTGGGCCAATAAGTAGGCCTACCCGGTGAGACGCAATCCATCTTATTGAGAGGGTTGACAATTGTGCTTATGTTTGGCGTTATAGTCCCCTGCTGCAATGAAGCGATCTCCGAGTGTGTTAAAGAAATCGGTAATTCCTTTTCAGAGATTGAGAAGCGTGGTGGGCAGTACAGGGCAACCAATGTAGTGTTGCCGCAGCTGGTTTGGACGGTTATAGCAGTTGCTTGTAGGTGCTGTGTTTCAAATCTGTTGAGGAACGAGTGTTTTATACGGTTTTTGATTAGGATACCAGTCCCGCCATGAGCTTTTCCGTCTGGATGGTTTGTTGCATAGAAGGTATATTTTGGTATTTGAAAATTATTTTTTGATGTTAAATGTGTTTCCGAAATCAGCAAGACGTCGATTTCACTTGAGTCTAGGAATAGTTGCAGTTCATTTTTGTGCTTGGAGATGCCGTTAGCATTCCAAAGACTTAGACGTAGGGAAGCCATTATTTATTCTCGACAAGCTTCTGGATAAGCAGATTTTGATTCCGCATCAGTTCGTCCATACAGTTTTGCATGAACGTCATAAAAGTGGTCATGTTTTGATTGAGTGAGATCAATAGGGCTTCTAAGCCACTTGGAGTTTGCTGGCCAAGCTCTGGTGCGCTAGGTTGCGGATTCTGTAGATGGTGGAGTGACGGGGTCTCTTTTGCGGGCTCCGTCTGTCCAGTTCGGAGCACACTAGCGAAGGATACACTAGGACTGTATGTAGCAGGCATGATAGATGATCTAACAGCCTTGGCGAAGAATACCTCGGGTGTAGTTTTAGAGGCGTTGACGGTGATTTTTTACATCCTCTGTAGTTGGCCGTGTGGTTCCCTCCACAGTTACGGCATAATCTTAGTGCGACATTGTTTCTGTCCTTGGTGCAAATGCCATCTTTATGATGTTCGCCACAGCCAACACACACTGACCTGAGATTGCAGTTGTTAGAGGTGTGGTTGTATTCCTGGCGGTTTTTACACTGCGGTGGTTGGTGTCTCTTATGGGGCTCCTCTACGGTGATTCTTCTGTGCAATAGTAGCTGTAGGTTGTAGATTGGGTGCACTTCATTTGGCTTCGACCGCTTTGCATCTGGTTGGAGCTCGATTTTAAAGAGCGGCTGTGCGACTTTGTTCTTGTTGATGATGTTGACAACGGATTTGACCGCAAACCCTTTTTCGACCAACGCGTCTGCTATTTCTTGAGTAGGGACCGATGGCTCAATCCCCTTCAACACAACCTGGAGCCCTTTACTGCTTTTTAGTTGGTAGGTATAGAAGTTGATGTTAGCATTACGGAGGTACTTTTCGATGATGCGGAAATTGTCCTCAGTTTGGGTTTGACATTTAATTTCTTTAATGTTACCCCTATTGAGAGGGGTGACAACAAAGTTATTTGCCCCTACTGTTTCTACTGGCTTCGAAATCAGGGCGCTGCAGTTGGCTCCACGGATGTATAAGGGGGGTGGTCTAGCCGATTTAACTTTATCTACAGCGCCGGCTTGATCATCTTGCTGATCGGCAAGAATTTTAAAACGATTCCCGCTAAGGGGTGCTACTCGTTCATTTGGTTTGGTTATTTTCGGCGTGTTGCCACTTTTTTTCTCTTGCGGGCTTAGCTTCCGCTTAGTTATTTTAATATATCTATCCATTCCAGTTTGGACAGAAGTCGTTGGGTTTACTATTGTGGCTGACTCAGGGCGACTTGTCGTTGACGGCTTGAGGCAGGTCAATACTTCGGCAGACGCTGCAGTAGTTGCCGTCAACGAGCTGACGGTGCTGGTCGGTGCAATCGGTGACCCAGTTATCGTTATTGATGGAGAAGCACACTGCTCTCTCCACGGTAAGTTGCTTTTGATTGCTGAGTGGCTGGCACTTTCGGTGTTATTGCTTACGTTAGCATTCAGTGGGGTCGGCGACACCAACGAAAAGTACGCGTTGTTGCGTTGGACCGAGAGTCGACGCTCACGTTGTTGTTGTACAATTAGTTCTTGTAGCTGTTGCTGTTGGGGATCGAGAGAGCTTGGGCCCGAATTGGTGGACATGGCTTTTGTAAAAATTACGCACATTGTTGTTGCAACTTAGTATTTATTGCTATTAGAGCAATCTAATAGCAATATGATTGTAAATAGGCGTCTCTGGGGCGACTGAGAGCCCTACACAAATTTTTGCAAACGCGGTCTTTTTTTACACTCAATTTTTGCGGCGTGCATTAAAAAACACGTCTGTACACGGCGGCAGTTAAATTATTATGTCAGTATAAATAACATCAGTTTGACACTTTTTACGGAAGCCATGGTGTACAAGAGTAGTCAATTCTAAAAGGTTGGTAATCGACGAACGACCTTTCATGAAGCCATGCTGACAAGGAGAAATAGTGGATCTGGATAGATGTTGAAGGGAAGACGTAATAATTTTCTCAAACAGTTTAGGTATTGCCGAAAGTTTGGCAATGCCACGGTAGTTAGAAACATCCGATTTGCTACCCATTTTAAAAAGCGGAATAATAAAAGACTCCTTCCAAATATCAGGAAATCTACAAGTCTCACTCGATATAAAGAATAACCGAGCTAAAGGCTTAGATAGGGAAATCGAACACATTTTAAGGATGCAACTAGGTATATTATAAGGCCCGGGAACGAAGGAAGACGTCATAGAGGACAAGCTAGAGATAATACAGTCTTCAGTAATACTGGGAAAAAACATACAATTTAAATGTGGAATTGAAAAGGGATAGGGTATGGGATCCGAAACAGTAGTAGAATAAGTCGACTGAAAGAATTTAGCAAACAGATCTGCAATATCTGAATCATTATTAGCAGTCTGGTCGTTAAGTCTGAAGGTGGAAGGTAGTACATTAGAGCGTCTTTTGGAATTGACAAAGTTGTAAAACCTTACAACCTTACAGCGAACGAGATAATTGTTGTAGCATTGAGTATTTAAATGACAAAATTGAGATTTGGCTATACAATAATTTGCATGCTCAAGTCGCGAACCAGTTTTATTAAATCTTTTAAAATATCTCGATTTAATGTTACGGAGATAAGAGAGTCTACGTGTGAACCAGACTGGCGAACTGGAGACGGTAGAGGCATTTACATAAGGAACGCATTTATCAATTAGAGAATTAAAAGCAGAGTAGAAAAACTTCACTGGACAATCTATATCGCAGAACTCAAATAGAAATGACCAATCAAAAGAGAAAATAAGGCTGTTAAGAAGATTGAAATCAACATCTTCAAGAACCGATTCTGCAACAACGCGTACTTTTCGTTGGTGTCGCCGACCTCATGCTACCGTATACACTAATATCGAAAATGCCAGCCACTCATTAACCAACAGCAATTTACCATGGAGAGAGCAGTGTGTTTCTTCACCAATTGCACCGACCAGCACCGTCAGCTCGCTTGCATCCGCAACAACGAAGACAGCAACGTCTAAAGAAGTATTGACTCCAGATAAGCCGACAACGCCAAGAAACCCTAAGTCAGCCACATTAATAATTTCAACGCCTCCTGTCCAAACTTGAAACGAATAGAAACATTAAAAAACCTAAGCGGTAGCTAAGGAGCAAAAGAAAAAAATTGGCACCACGGCCAAAGTAACAAAACTAAATGAACGCGTAGCATCCCTATCCGGGAATCGGTTTAAAATTCTTGCCGATCAGCAAAACATTCAATCTGGCGCTGTAGAAAAAGTTCAATCGGATAGACCACCCCTAAAATACATCCGTGGAGCCAACTGCAGCGTCCTGATTTCGAAGTAGTCGATATACTAGGGGCAAATAACTTTGTTGTACCCTCTCAATTGAGGAAACATAAAAATTAAACTCCGCATCATCGAAAAGTACCTCCGCAATGCTAATATCAACTTTTATACCTACCAATTAAAAAGCAGTAAAGGGCTTCAGGTTGTGGTAATAGGGATTGAGTCTTCGGTTCCAGCAGAAGAAATATCAGACGTGTTGGCCGAGAAAGAGTTTGCGGTTAAGTCCGCTGTCAGTATCATCAATAGAAACAAAGTCAAAGCCACATGCAGTGCACTCCATCTACAACCTTCAGCTCCTATTGCACAGAAGAATCACCGTAGAGTTGCCCCATTAAAGATACCAACCACCGAACATGTGGCGAACATCATAAAGATGGCATTTAAACCAAGGGCAGAAATAACGCCGCACTAAGACTATGCAATAACCTACAACTATGTCTATGGAACGCAAACGACATCTTCAAGCACAAGAATGAACTGCTACTACTCTGCAATCAGTGATAAATTTTACGGTGCACTTAATCCTTTGTATTGAGTGATTGGGCTGCATCGGCTTGAATCTAACGGTCACGAACGCTAACAAAAGTGTTGCTTGTACTTTATTCTGTATGACCGCATATTTTCATTCAGCCTGATTGAGCGGATCAAATCTTTTGCTTCGGAAAATGGGATTGACCGATGATTTTTGTTTGGTCCGAAGGAGTTGTCGTCTCTTCGCTCACAATCAGACTTTTTGATTGTATGTGATTGAGTGGTTATATTTATCGAATTTTTTTCATCACCAAAACAAAAAATATAATTTTTCTAAGTTCTTGTGAGAAATGGATGAAAATAATTCAAAATTTATAACAGAGCAAATTGAAAATGGCACCTTTACCTTGTCTAGCACACGTAAAGGACGCAATGCGATTTGGTAATCATATTGCCAAATTTCGTATTTCCGCACTTGCTGCAGTGTTTTCAAATTATTTCTCTTTTTCTAATTGAACTATATTCATAAATAAATGTTTAGTAAAAAAGATTTCTTTCTTTATATACATATAAATGTTGGTGATTAAGGGGTTATATACCTTCTTTGTCGAAGAAAAAATAGAAAAGTTTGGATATTTTTAGGGATGCATCAATTTTTTCATTACCCGAATGTTTTTATTTTTTGATAGTCCACTTTATTAACAAAGTTTGTGCAAAATTTCGTGGAAAAATATTGAATAGCTTTTAAGGCGTGGCTTGATCCCTAAGAGGCCTTTTTTTGGAGGAGCCTTGCGGTGATAATTTCCCAGGTCCAACAGGTCAATTGAAACCATAAAAATAAACAAATTTCATTAGTTATGTGTATTTCCTTGTGCTTGAACGATCGATTTTATAATTTTTTTTTTTGTGCATACGGTAACGTTTTATGCTCAAAAAAAATCAAAGATGCTAACATCGGCTATGCCGAAGTTTATATACCCTTGCAGTCCTTGGTAATAATAATTTTACATGTTCAAAATTTGTTTTCTGCAACACAATTCATCAATATACAAACAAAACAATTTTACTCTCTATTTTACAATTTTTTCTTCTTCTTCCCTCATTCCCAAAGCAAAGCAACGCACGCATACACATACAGTTTATGTAGCGTTGCGTATGTGTGTGTATGCATGTACTCTGTTGATGACGAAAGACGTAGTAGACAGCAAGCAGCACTAACGGCAGAGCTGGGAGCAGAGCCGATTATTATATTGACTATAACTTGTGTTATATTTATCCGATCACATTCAAATTTTGGGATCTGGGGTTTTATATCCAATATTATCACATATGTAAATTTAATAGCATACTCGATTTTTATGAAAGTGTTTCTTCTAGTTCTTTTAGAACTATATGATATAGTGGTCCGATCCTGATGGTTTTCATACTTTATTTTTCCCGTGAATAAAAACCCCCGAAAAAAATTTCAGCCCGATAGCTCTTAAGTCAGCTGAGTAAAACGCGTACGCGCAGACGGACAGACAGACGGTCAGACGGACAGACGGACATGGCTATATCAACTCAGCTTCTCATTCTGATCAAGAATATATATACTTTATGGGGTCGGAAACGTCTCCTTCTGTGCGTTACAAACATCTGATCAATTTTATAATACCCTCTGCAAGGGTATAAAAATTGAAAATTCTGACAGATGGAAATTAATTCAGAAAATGAAGAAAGATTTCTGAGTGAAATGAAAAGACAAAAATTTATATACTCTCCAGCACAGGAATAAGTGGCTATGAACCACAGAAAATTTAGACTCCTTGATATAAACCAACAACTAGGTATTTTTTTGTGTGTTTTTCGTAGCCGAGGTACAGTTCTCAGTCTACCCAGGGCTTCCCTGCAAAATAATTTATAAAGATGCGGAGATACGCGAATGGAAATTAATATGACTATTGGATAATTGCAGTCTGGTTTTTTTTTTTTAATTTCAGATATTCAATTAGTACACATGGGGAAATGATTGCTTAAATTCAAAGGATACCTTAGGTAGACTACGAAAATCAAATTAAACTAAAGTAAGTAACTAGGGACTTTGCCGCAGTTTGTTTATCCTGGCAAGGTACACCTTAATTATAAGAATGGGTATAGCTTATAAGGCATTTTACCAGCAGACTGGCCACACCATCACAATAATATTAGGTATGGTAATTACGCCGTCTGCGTCGCTGGCCGTAGAAGGTTATGATGACTCTCCCGTTTTGCAACGCCGCCTCTCAAAGGTACCACTATAACTGTTTTTGCACTCTTGATTGAGCTGTGAGCTCTGAGATATTTCTTTCATTATTTTTTAATACTGGTTTTGTCTCGGCATTTATTATTTAGAAGGGCGGCAGATCTTCCTTCTTAAATTAGGGGGCAGCTTAATGATTTTCTTTATTCTAAATTTCCCACAAAAAATGATGGTCACACAATATCAAATTGCTTTTTGCTTCTAGATTCCTAGACTAGATTTCGCAGTTTTGGAATCCAGTGTCTTTGACGGATGAGACAGACTACAAGCTGACTTCCTCCATGCAGAGAGATCTGATGAGAGAAAAGCAGTAGCAGACGGGTCTTGCGACTGGCCGCAGAATGGGGTTACGCTAGGTGTAACTGAGTGACGCTGCTTGTTGCACTCGCCCACATGGTCGGATCACACCTGTTGCGTCAGAGAATGGATTCAAATTGAGCAATGCACTAGACACGGGTAGAGATTTCTTCTGCTGTAGACACTGATATTCACCACGGAAATATATACTCTGAGTGACTTGGATTAACACATGGAGTACTTACTGATCTCACTAGAGGTCACCTCTCCGCAGGTAATGTCTAGTGGGAGTGCCTTAGCCAGGGTGGACCATGCCTCCACAAACCCTTGTATACCACTTTTTGCGAACTAAGGTCTCGACTAGGGAGGTCTATCTATATATGTATGTATATGTAGATATAGGGAAACCATGTATTTAGGCTAAGTGCCTTGAACAATAAATCGATGGATTCATTCCAAATTCTGACTCCAATAAACTAAGTCTTATTCGTTGATAAACAAAGATAACTTTGTATAAGAATAAACTAAAAGAATATTAAATTACAGAAGTGTGGGGAGTTATTTTTGTGAGGAGAGCGGTTGTCATGGTGAGAGAGAGCGGTGCAAGTTAAAGCTCCCATCCCTCCCCTTACCTTACCCCAGGTGTTGCCTGTTGGGCATAAACATCCTTCCGCCTTGCAGGAGTTTAAGAGCAGGAGTGGTAATAGCACGCTCCGGACATTGTCCTACTAAACTCGTCTCCAGCATCACCGACATCATCATCTCTGGTCCAATTTTGACGGCTGTCAACTTAAATCCAGTGGTCAGAGTCGCCGTCAACGCCGAGACTGCCGAGCACGTTTTAATGAGGACCTTCACGTTGAAAGTTCTCCACCCTGACTCGATGGGTACCATTGCCGTTGGCATTTTGTTGGGATTGCAGTGCTTCAGCAGTGCTGCTCCCTGTGAATACTGGTGTGCCAGGCAATTGGCGCAGTACTTATTATCTAGAGGTGTCCTCAGAGGTGAAGTATGCACGGAAAATACTGTGAGAGCTGGGCTCCGCTGGGACCGGGGGTTGGACTATTCTCCGTTCGGGCATCCTATTATGACGACTCTTGCATGTGAAGCAGTTATGCTTGGGCAATCTGTTAACTAATGCTCTCTTGCAAAACAGTTTGGACACGGGGACTTTTATTATATATGCCGACCTCTCAGCCACCGGCATCTGAAGCAGTCGGAAACATCGACGCACCGATTCTTCTTCAATCAGAGATCGCAGGACTTGGGTTTGGTGATCTTGGCTTCAAAGGTATATGCCTTTCGGGTGACTGGAAGGGGGTTTCGCGGAGGTTGTATTTTCAACCGCCACAATGAAATTGTGATTTCTTGCAATTCAGAAGAATTTGAATATGACACCCCACGTGGTGACTGGCAGGCCACAGTGCTCAAAAGTACGAATGGATGCCTGCAGGTCATTCTGGTGATCCTGCCTTTCCGGACTTTTGGGATATTTGAGACAAGTCAAAAAGTGCTCTGAATTGGCTCTTCATAGTAATGCGCTTGTTTTTGAAACTCTGTTTGAGGGCGTTCCATGATGTTTTAAACCCATCATTTATAAGCGGGAACTTTGCCACAATGATGTTGACTTTGCTAATAGATGGTACAGTTTTTCAACGGGGAAAATTCGGGATCCGCTGATGTAGATGGCCGTAAACGAATCACGCAATGTAGGCCATTAAAGGTAATCTCCCGTAAAGACCTCAATGGCTGGAAGTCGACAGCCTCGTTCTGCTAGCGCAGAGGTGGACCCATGACGGATTGGAGGAGTGGGCGTAGAAGCTTCAAGGATAAGCTCGCTTAATCGACCCGTGCACCGCTCTAAACTTGGTAGCACTTGTCATATTTAGTAGGGATGTCTAGATTTTCAGAGCTTACAAGCAACCAACACGCGACACCGACAGAATATAATTTTTTCGCCTTCTCCTCAACCTAACTCTTCAGCGTATATACCCCACAAAGTGCCTACCAACTCAGGGTATACAGCACATCTACTTTTGATCATTTGCTTTGTGCCGGTCTTTTGGTACATGAGCTTACAGCTGTGCCTGTATGCAGCGGTTAAGGTGAACTTATGTATGCACGTATGTATACAGGCTGCAAGGATGGTGGTTTGCGATTATGGAAAAAATAGGTTTTTTTATTGTATATAGAGATATGTATATGAAATTTGAAATTTGATGGAATAATTGTATAATATTCATTGTATATATGTGTAGCAGAAAATACCATTTTATTTGTATTTAAGCTATATTACCGAAAAACACAATTTCTAGTACATACATATATACAGT
This sequence comes from Drosophila tropicalis, assembly GCF_018151085.1. Classification (NCBI taxonomy): domain Eukaryota; kingdom Metazoa; phylum Arthropoda; class Insecta; order Diptera; family Drosophilidae; genus Drosophila; species Drosophila tropicalis. The sequence goes on along the minus strand of NW_027172360.1, from coordinate 185,693 downwards.
AGCGAGCACATGTGGATACATGTTTTTAAAGTGTGACTTTGAGTGGCTGTAAAACTCAGCTGTAAATTTCCCTGTAAACGATTCAATCTAGTCAAGCTGCAAAATGAAGAAAATTAGTAAATGTATAGAAAACCAGGTGGTTAAAATGACCAGAAATAATTTGTCAGCTCGTGAAATTGGAAAGCAATTGCGAATTTGCCATCGATCCGTGCTTCAGGTGAGGTGATTGTGTCGATTGCAACATAGGTGGTGATTGTTTCACTCCATTTTCTGCTGGTGCCACACAGAATTTCAGCATTGTTTTATCTGTCAACTTGTTCACGGGGCCCTCGATACTTTTAGAACTATCGGCAATATCCATTGGAATGGGTAATTGCCCGGACACTTCGGACACTACAATATTTAATAGATCATTCGCAGGTGATCCCGGTAATTCCTTAATAATCGCATTCACAACCGGGCTCTTAAACGATGTCAATTGCTGTGCATTGGGAGTGGAAGAAGGAGAAACGCCACAAGGACTGGTTTTTTTACTTTTTCGAGATTTATTCATAAGCGATAAGCTCCTAAACTGAGTCTCTTTGTTAAAACCTGCCCTTAAAGTGTCAAAACTATGTCTAGTCCGCCTCATGAATGAGCGCATCTCATTCTCGACCTGCCGGCAAGCATCACATGCATATTTTAACGACCAAATTTAGCAATACACTCCTTGATTCTGTCTGTGTAACCTGCACACTTAACGTAAACCGCATTGTCACACAACCAACATAGAATATAATCATGGGAGTCAACCGCATTAGTGGCAACTATGTAATTATTTTTTGAGCAGACAACCATTTTATCAAAAAGTTTAATTTAATTACAAAAGGAAATAAAAAAAATAAATAATAAAAAACCTAAAGGTAATAAATGTGTGTATAAGAATATACTGACCAGTACTGACACAAGGGTTAATGTGCAGAGTAAGCCTTCACAACTAGCGAATTAAAAAGCAAGAATACACAAAAACAAAAACACGTATCACGGAGTCTCGGGTAGGCAAAAGACGAGAGCGCAAATCAAACAAGAATGGGAAAGAGCGGGAGAGCGCGTCAAATTGAACACATGCAATAACAATTTGTACGCAAGAGCACGAGGGTTAGTTACAACGGTAAAGACAAAAGCAAAAGAGATAAACAAAACAACAAAACCGCTAATGCAAGTTTTGTTGTTCGTTTTAATTTATGTTAAAATTGTACATGATTTTGTTTTCCAAATGCACAAAAATAAGTGTAATCAATCGCGAAACGAAAAGAAAATTCGAATGAAAAAAATAATAAACTAAACCGTTGATGGGTTTATTAATGTTGAGTGGGGAGGGGACACACAACCCGAATAACGCAGGCAGAACAAAAAGAATAGTAACACGTCCGTACAACTCAGAAGTTTATTAGAGACTAACGTAATGCGCGTGCCAGTAATTCAATTGGGCAAGCGCAGTATTCAAATACAAAAGAGATATATAAATGTATGTATTCAAATACATACGCAGATAGAATACATGTGTGCATGCTCTGGAAAGTTCTTGTACGGTACTATTTTAATACCCTTCCTCAATGCAACCATCTCTTACAAAGTTAATTCAAATTTAACATATTCACAAAGTCATTATTCTTTTGCTTTGGCAAATTAGTTATTATTAGTCGAAACATACTTCAACTCAACAAAACCTTCAGATACAGTTTGTCGTACAAAATGTTATCGTATATCTATATGTTTTGTCCTAGAATGATGAGCTGGATTCTTCGCCAACTGTTGGGCACTCAAGTTATCTCCATATACAACTGTTGGGGTCTCGGCATTTCCACATCCAAGTTCAATGATTAAGCGTCGCAAAACGATAGCTTCTTTGCATGCGGTCGACAAAGCTATATACTCAGCTTCAGTACTACTTAGCGCCACATTGCGCTGTTTCTCAGATTTCCAAGATATTGGACCTTCGGCCAAAAAGAAAGCATAGCCGGTATAGGACTTCCGGTCAGTTTTGTCACCACCCCAGTCGGCATCTACATATCCAGAAAAAGCTTGGTCCTTTTATAGCGTAGCATTTTATTCATCGTTGACGCCAAATACCGCAGGGTGTGCGTCACACCTGCTTCATTCTCTGAATGCGGATTGTCGCAGAAAATACCATTTTATTTGTATTTAAGCTATATTATCGAAAAATACCATTTCTGTTCTTGAATCTAGTATATAAGGCAATTATCATTTTGTTGTGAGAAAGGAGATGTTCACACTCTATATAAAAACGATGACGAAGAAAAACGTGCCTAAAAGAACAAAACAATAAAGCTCTCTAAAAAATTAATAATAATAAAAAACCACGGCCAATTTCACCACATAAAATTGGTCCTTTGAGCCGGATCTTTAACGCGGATAATACAGTCCAAAATAGTTAATAAAAATGTGGAGTTGGCCTAAAGTGGTAGAAAAGAAATTGGAGGCGTTGAAGTCGCAAGAATTGCGCGACGTTCATTTCGCCATATATACAAAATTTGTTAGAGATAATTTCGTGAAGCGCAATCTATGAAAATTCAAGGGTTTACCTTACGATTCCAAAAAGAAGCTGGGACACATCGACTGCATCTCGAAAGGGCTGGGCGCAAACGCTTTGCCACGAGTATGCGAATTCCTAGAAATTTCGCCGCAAGGAGGGATAGACTGTACCGACATGGCATCAAAAATTTATGAAGTCATTTCGTGCGAAACTTCTGGCAAATCAAGCGGGAACGCCATACAAGCATCAAACGCGAACCAGTCCGACAACTAGTTCGAAAACATGAACCAGTTGGAAGTACTAAGTGGAATAGAAACCATTGATGTAGAAAACGTGGAACTTTAGCACGAAATCTTAAAAAAGGAAAGACAAAATCTGTAAAAAGACAGCTAAGCAAAGCCCAAATGGGGTGCGATTCTGCTGACGTCATCGAAGAGCATGAATATGAAATACAACAGCTGTCATTAGAGATGAAAGTTCTGAATGCTCGCGTGGAAGCTTGGGTGAGCAAAAAACATACTTTCAAGACTACTGTAGCACTAATTCGTTCGTCTTCCTCCTCACAACAATCTGTAATGTCTGATGGAGACCACCCGATAAATGAATCTCTATCAATCTCCAACAGGGACAAGAAATCAGGGAGCGAGTGTCAGTATTCTGGAAAAGAGAATGTATATCGTCTCGATAAGTCACTGAAAAGGGCAGTGCGTAAGAAGATTGACATTTTGTTGATGTCGGCCAAGGAGCCATCGAAAGCAAGAAATAAAATATGTAAAGGAAATTGGAGATTTTCAAGAGCTCAACTGCTCATCGATACACAAAAGTTGCTTGCAACCCTAATCCTCAGCCTCATCTCCTCATTGGACAACGATATGCAACCCTCCTTACAACATGAACCATACTTAATGTAGATCCAAAGGGTCCGATTATGGCAAAAACCAAACTCGGATGGGTCATACACGGTCCGATAAAAGCAAAAGTAAAAGAAGCAGATTTCGTATGCTGCCACATCGAAGATGAACAACTGGGCTATATGCTTAAAATCCAATTTAGCATAGGAGGATTTGGTGTCTATAAAACAGCAACGGACAAGACTAAATCGACAGAAGAAAAATTGGCTATTAGCAAGAATAAAGACTAAAATGTTTAGAAAGAAAGCTGAACAGAAACCGTGAACTAGCGCGAGCAAACCAAAAGGAAGTGGAGAAGCTACTGAAGAACGGTTAAGCTAAAATAGTCACTAATGTCAACATGATATTCGGAGCTACCTCCGCAACATTTATAGCATGATTTGAAAAAAAAAAACAATTCGGCGATACATAAAAGTGACGCACCAGAAGCAACTCAAGCCATCATTGAAAACCATTACGTCGACGACTATCTGGCTTCAAAGCTGCTGAGATAATTCATGCAGTAATTAAAATATACGCAGCGGGACATTTTCAAATTCGAAATTGTATTTGTAATAATCATGATGTCTTACAGGGAATACCCGAAGATCTACGTGGTTCGTTCACAAGGATTCGATTAGGCGAAAAAGGAGACATATCTCAAAAGGTTCTCGGCATGATTCGGTGACGCACAATGAGACATATTTATTTTCTCAACAAATACAATGCACAGCATAAGCGAGGACATATTGAATGGAACAAGGATGCCTACAAATAGAAAAGTGCTTGCAGCAGTCAACTCTATGATCCCTTGGGAATGGTGACTCCAGTAACAATAAAAGGTTGGATCTTGATGCGTAGTATTTGGCAACTTGGTATTGGATGGGATGATGTCATTAAAGGCGTATACCAAGATGTTAGTCCCAACATATATCGATTGCTACGAAAGTCAAACTACTTAATTTTTGCGACGCTAGGGCAAAGCATACGCTGCAGCAGCATAAGTTACAAGGGTGCAAAGCCGCAATAAAATATGCAATAGCATCTTGGGCTCGAGTCTCACCTTTAAAACATGCTGCGATTCCAAAACTTGAAACATTGGCAGCTGTGACGGGATGTAGACTGGCGGAAACTATTGAAAACTTAATGCATCTAAAATTTGATGAAAGGTTTTTCTGGACAGACTCCCAAACAGTGATTTCATGGATAAACAGTAACGATAGGCTGCAAGTTTTCGTAGCCAACAGAATAAGTGAAATATGCGAAAAGTCCAAGAGGGCAGAATGGAATTGGGTTCCAACCTTGAAAAACATTGTTGATATCATAACAAGAGATTATCCAATAAAAGTTGCCACAGACAGATGGCAACAAGGTCCAGCCTTTCTTGGATTGGACAAAAAGATGTGGCCACAGCCAAAATTAAAGGCACCAACCGAACAAGGGCTTATGATGCTGGTTCACCAATAAGACCACCCATTTAAAATTCTGGAAAATGGAATCTCGAAGTTCACAAAACGTTATAAGATGGAACTCCGTCGGGGCGATATCGTCGTTCAGGAGTATAATTGGTCTCTACTAAAATGGTATCTTCATGTCCAAGCGGAACGTTTTTACAATGACATAATCTATGCTAAAACTGGCAAGATAACAGGGGGTTTACGATCATTAAATATTGTCTTTCTATGAGTGAATGGTACAACATTTTCACAACGAAGTTCAGCATACCGGAATACAAGTAGTCGTACATAAATTTACGTCGCAGTACTGGATGCCGCAGATGAATACCAAATCAGAAGAATTATCAACGAATGTATATGGTGTAGACGAGGCAAAGCCAAACCGGTTAATGTGCAAATGGGTCTATTACCCAAGGAGAGGTTCTCTACATTTCAAAAACCCTTCACATCCGTTGGCATGGATTATTTCGGCCCGTTCTATACGAAAGATGGTCGGGGCTCCAGCGGCAGATACAATAAATGCCTGCAAAAGCGATATGGCGTTCTCTTTACATGCTTAATATCTAAACCAATACATGTGGATATCGCACACTCTCTAGTCAGAGTCTGTAGTCATAGACTCGTGCATTTTGGCAATCCATCGAATTATGGCAATGCGAGGCGAAATTAAAACACTATGGTCTGATAATGGTACTAATCTTAGAGGCGCTTCAAGACAACAAAAAGATATGCAAGCAGCGCGCGGAGAACTAACAAAAAGGGAATCGAATCGAAATTTATACCAGCGAACTCACCAAATTTTGGAGGCTGCTGGGAAAGGCTAATTGCATGCTTTAAAAGAACAATAGAGCCCGTACGATCAGCCGAAAGTAATCCCACTGACGAAGTGCTGCAAACTCTTTTTTGTGAAGCGGAGCATTTGGTAAATAGTCGACCGTATATTCTCGAATCGGATGATCCAGATGACGGCTTAGGATTATGCCCCAATGATATAATCATACAACAAAGTGGATCTATTGAAGCACCATGCAAATTTAACGAACCCAGTGAGAAGAAGGCATGGAGGATCACGCAAATGTTAGTGAAAGCCTTCTGGAGACGATTCATTAAGGAATATATCCCAAGTTTAGTTAACAGATCGGAATGGGAAAAGACTTGCGACAACCTGAAAGAGGCTGAACTCGTCGTAGTGAAATGCATGTCACCAAGAGGTGAATGGCCAATTGGAATAGTACTCAAAACACACCCAGAAGATGGAATAGAGAGAGTAGCAGACATAGAAACAACGAAAAATAGTTATCGTTGACCAGTAAGAAACCTATGCAGATTAGGACTGGAATCCCGCGACATAAAGGATCGTGCTGAAGACTTGGTTCAACATTAGGGAGCGGAAATATGTCGCAGAAAATAGCATTTGATTTGTATTTAAGCTATATTATCGAAAATATTTCGGAAATGTGTGGATATATGTATGTAAATGTGTCTCCTCTTGTTCGGAAACTGAGAATGATTAAATATATTTGTCTTAACTTTATTATGCAGAGGTGTGAATTTGTATAAAATTTATAATTTTTTTTTTTTAAACCTTACAATTTAGACGGCTTGAGGTTAATCTTTCAAAAGAAGATTTTTTTAAAGGCAACACACAAAAAGGTGAGATGGTTGTCTGTATAGCTATTTCGAGAATCAACAAGTTCTATCAAAGGACTCCAGAATCGCAATAGCCATACCATGTCTTCAACGCTAAAACTAGTTGGGAATTGCAATTAAACGAAGCGAAAAAAGTTGTCAAAGCCTACAATACCGAAGACCACCTTTTGTGCATACACTTAGGGGCTATGACAAATTAGTGTAAGAGCCTCGCCCTTCACAAACTAAATTCACGACCTATTATTTTATTCACGGTATACTGTACCATATTGAAAAATTTCGAAAGTGACGGCGTGCCTTCTGTTAGTGTATATTAAAATTTAGCCGGCTCGAGGTCAATCTTCTAGAATAAGATTATTTCAAAGGCAACACAAATATACGGACAACCTGCTCACCTTTTTGTGTGTTGTCTTTTGGAAGATTGGATTGGTCGTTATCTAACGAGAACCTCCTTCTTGAATTCAGGATCAGCTAAAAGAATTTCGTCCTTTTTAATTTCCCACGAACTATGAAGAGCACGCACAATATCAAATTGCTTTTCGCTTCTTTATTTCACTTTAGTGGCGAACTAACTAGCTTAAATCTAAGATCGAAAACTAAGACACGCTTGGAAAGTAAAGTGGTAAGTTGTTTCTGTGATGAAAGCAGTTGGCATGTTCGAAAGAGCATTGTGAGGTGAAAGCTCGCCTCCCTCAGCACCAGCATTGAATTTCTAGGTTTAAACTTCCATCATGTAACCGGTGTAACGATCCAATCTCGTCCCTTGGGATATTTCCAAAATCTCTTGGGCTAGGTTCGGCACAACAAAATTTATTTTGTGCCCTGGTGAAATTAGAACTCGTTTGTTGGGTTAATGGTCCTGGTGAAATTAGAACTCGTTTGTTGGGTTAATGGTTTTAAATCCCACTTTTATTTACAATATTTTGGACTCGGTTGGGTATGACAAATTTCTCTTAGCAAGTCCCGACTTGGGCAATATTGATTGTGGTTTGGGTCCTTCGCTGCTCGCTCCAGTCCTTCTCTTGTTCCTTGGTCTCCGCTGGTTGTTATTTCAGACTCGTGATATCGATACGTTGGCTTGTATTTCCCTCTTCAGAATGTGTCTGGAAACGTTGATTCCCCTTAGGATAGATCCTATAGCCTTTATTTCACGTTTCCTGACGTATCCTGATCTTCTAGGGATATTATTCCCACCTCGATTCAGCTGTGTTTTTAAGAATGGTCTTTGTGTGCTCGTTGCTTCTAGGACAAATCCCGTGGCCGCTTACTATGAAATAGGATCTTTTCCAGCGATTGGTATTCGTCAGAATGTATAGATCCTGGTATTTCGGCAGTAGGATATATCCTCGTGCCTTCCAATGCGCTGTGAATGGTCCTTGAGCCGTTTGACTTATCTTCTTGTATTGCTTGGGCACGGTGTTTTAGTCCTATTTTGAGGACTTGCTGATTGTTTGATAACTTGAGAGGTTACTCGTAAGGCCTTCTCAGTTATTGTATTTCATTCATACAGCACTTGTTTCACTTGCTTGAGCTTTTAAGGTTATTCGTAAGGCCTTAGAACTCCTTTGTTGATCACGACTTGTTGACTTCATGCCCTCCTTGATGGGTGTTGCCTTTATATAGGCCGCTCCCATGGCCTCAGGAATTGACTGGTGTAGTACCGCTGTACAGCTGGTACTTTTCCATCGGCCCTCTGCTTTCACCCACACATTTCTTGTTGCTACGCGTGGTGAAAGTCCCGCAACTCCTTGGCGCATATGTGTCCACTTTCTATGTGGCTGCGCGCTCACCCGTTTCCTTGTCCTTGTCTTTCTCCCTTGCCTGCATAACATTTCGGTTGCTATGCTGCCTTCAATCACTTTCTCGTATTGGCGTCGCTTTCCTATTGGCCGCCCATCTCATCCCGTTGACTTTCGCTGCTTTCCTTTCTCTGGAGGCGCTGCCGCCGGCCGTCGCTTCCCTCGATACACTTATCATACCCAACTTCGCCCAAATTCCCCCCACACTAGAACTAAATATCTCATGCTTATTAGCCTGTTTATTTTAATACCTATTGGTGGCTAATATTAATTGTATCGCAATCTAATGCGCGTATCTTATCCATTGGATAGAGGACTTCCCCATTGCTCATCCCTCCCCCTTCGGCTTGCATAATCCCCTCACAAATCCACAAGCCATTATAGTTTCTCGCATCTATGCTTTCCCCCTACTCCCCGATTCACAAGCATAGCCCTCACTTGGTCTCGTTTCGGTACCATGCGTCCCCCGCACCCGTCTCTCGGGCTTGCTTGGCCCTCACTTTTGCTCTCTTTTGTTCGCATGATTTCGGCTGCTCGCGATCTAAATGCTTTCAGTTCTGCATGCGTGACGTAGGCAGAGAGTGCCTGCATTGGGCACCGGTACCCTCTCTCGCGGTCGTACACGCATAGTATACGTGTAATGCAGGGCCCGGCACAAAGAGAGCGCTAGAAAAATGTAGTTGTATGTGTGCACTTGCTTGTGTGTGTGTGTTGCTTTACACTTCGCAAAATGAAAGTTGACAAAATTTTCCTCAAATCAAGAAAACGAGTACAGCAGATAATCTGTTGCAAGAGAAAGATAGAAAAAACAAAGCAGCGATCAATTTTTTCATGTGTGTTCTCTCAACAAAGCGCCATAGGTCTGCTTGCGTCGTAATGCTGAGGAAAACTAAATCCACCCTCATGCACTTGATATTTTTCTGTTAGGACTTCGGCAGCCGTTCGGTTACACGCATACGACGAGCCGAACGTGTTCGTCCCCCGGGGGATATGAGTGCCTGGCTCTGAATTATGCCCTCAAGCCTGGTTTTATTTGCTCTTATACAGCCGAAACTTACGCATCTTCCCGCTTGTACGAAATCCCCAGCGGTTGCGCGTGGTTTGATCGGCCATGTTTGATTTACTCTTATACAGCCGAACTTATTGTGCTATGTTTCCCACGCATCTTCCCGCTTGTATGAAATCGTCAGCGGTTGCGTGTGGCTCGATCGGCCATGTTTGATCGGCCTCGTTTCATTGGCTCTTATACGGCCGAACTTATTGTGCTATGTTTCCCACGCATCTTTCCGCTTGTACGAAATCGCCAGCGGTTGCGTGTGGCTCGATCGGTCATGTTCGACCGGCCTTGTTTCATTTGTTCGTATACAGCCGATTTTATTCCTATACAGCCAATGCTATGCTTGGTGGTATCGTATCTTTGGTTTGTGTCTCGGCTGGGTTTTGTATCTGGCCGATCGATGCAGCGTTGGATTGTATTGCAGCTTGTTTGTTGTGTGGGACATTATTCTTGTCTATAATGTTCCTCACACCGGTCATGCTTCCTTAATATTAATTATCTTAGTAATTTTAATATTAAAAATCAAAGAAGCTAACATCGGCTATGCCGAAGTTTGTATACCCTTGCAGTCCTTGGTAATAATAATTTTACATGTTCAAAATTTGTTTTTTGCAACTCAATTCATCAATATACAAACAAAACAATTTTACTCTCATATATGTAAATTTCATAGCATACTCGATTTTTATGAAAATGTTTCTTCTAGTTCTTCTAGAGCTATATTATATAGTGGTCCGATCCTTATGGTTTTCATACTTTATTTTTGCCGGGTAATAAAAACCCACGAAAAAAATTTCAGCCCGATAGCTCTTAAGACGGCTGAGTATAACGCGTACGCACAGACGGACGGACAGACGGACAGACGGACATGGCTATATCGACTCAGCTTCTCACGCTGATCAAGAATATATATACTTTATGGGGTCGGAAACGTCTCCTTCTGTGCGTTACAAACATCTGATCAATTTTATAATACCCTCTGCAAGGGTATAAAAATAATTTGTATAAGACAACTTAAATTAGAGGAAATTCACAAAGGCACGCAATGCAAATGGCAAAGATCGGAGGATTGCGAATATTGGTGCAGTGTATAATTCGAAGCGGAGACTGCAAACATTGGTGAAGTACAAAATCCAAAACGCATAAAGGAAGTGGACATAAAAGTTTGCAACATTAACGCTTTGGTTGACACAGGAGCGGATGTGTCTTTGGTGTCCAGAAGCGCTGCTGCCATTGAGCAAAATAAATTCTCATATAATGATCAAGCTTCAAATGGAAAAATATCAATTTTAGCAAAATGCGAGAAAGAAAACATAAAAAAAATAATGTCACGGTTCTATTTTTTTTACATTTTGTCCCAAATCTCGGGAACGGACGGTTTTAGAGGCTAGATGTTTCCAGGATTTGTAGCCCTTTCAATTCTAAAAAACTTTGCTGAAGAAAGTTTTTTTAAAAAATGAATATTTTAGAAGTTAGAAGCAAATAAAAAAAAGATGCTTTTCGAAAAAATGGCAACTGATAAAAAAAACTTTAGGAAAAAATTTTGTATAAAACCATCCTGATAACTTAAAACTAATGATGCAGTTCGATTTGCAGGACCCGAAATAAGGTGAAACCATTGAATTTTGCCATGTCTTCTTTCTCGACTATCACAGTGTAATCAGTTAAGTATTTTTAATGTAACAGAAATCGATTCTGATATAGATGTACCCTCAGATTTTGAAAATGATGTGCGAGCAATGATCGGTAACTACAAATCTGTTGAACCGCTGAAGCGAGAACCCAGAGTGCTGCAGCGCTAGTAACAGAATCAACTGATTCAGCATTTAATCTACAGATTGTCCCAGAAAAAGAAAGATGGCTGCTATCGAATCTGCGCAGATTTTCGAAAGCTAAACAGTATAGTGTTGAAAGATGGGTTTCCGGTTCCGATAATTGACGATGTCCTAGAGAAGCTGCAGACCGCAAAGTTTTTTACGATTGAAGAAACAAGTAAAAAATACACGGCATTTGTGACCAAGGAGGGATTATTCGAATTCAACAGAGCTCCGTTTGGATTCTGTAATTCACCTGCAGTATTTATCCGATATCTGACAAATGTTTTTCAACCATTGTTAAATGCTGACGTGCTGGATCTGTATATGGATGATATTATAACAAATGCAACAAGAGCAGAATAAGATGAAGAAAGTTTTTGAAACAGCAGCAGCGTTTGGACTTAAAATTAAATGAAGGAAGTGTCACTTTCTGAAGAACTCTGTCGATTTTTTGGGCCATACGATCTACGATGGACAAATTAGGCCAGGCCAAGAGAAGACCAAAGCTGTCAGCAAGTTCAAAGTACCAGAAAATATAAAGGCAGTTCAAGCATTTCTGGGCTTGACTGGATTTTTCCGCAAGTTTATTAAGGGGTATTCAATTATTGCCTGACCATTGACTGATCTGTTCGTAAAGACATTGCTTTTAGGATGGATGCAGTTGCACTCAAGGCTTTTGAAGAATTAAAAAGAGCTCTCACCGTCGAACCAGTACTGAAACTGTATGATCGCAATGCCAACACAAAAATTCACACAGACGCGTCAAAAATGGGATTTTAAGCAGCAGTGTTGCAATGGAAAGATGGCCAGTTGCATCCAGTATGTTTTTGGAGAAAGTCCTCGGAAAATGAGACCCGACAGCATAGCTACATTTTGGAAGCGAAAGCAGTATATATATATGTATATATCCCTGCCAAAAGTTTAGACAATGCGGGATTTTATCTTCGATGTGGAGCATAAAGCTAGAGAGAGACTAAAAAATGAGGATTGCCTCAGTCGCTATCCACCAGGAATTATGATTATACGATCGGAAACGTCGGCACAATTTAGAAAAGCACAGCAGGAGGATACAATGTCAAAGGCTCTGATTAAATTGTTGCGAAATCAATTCTATGAAGATTTTTAATAAAAAGGCGGTCTGTTATACAAAATGGTTGGCGGTAATGAACTTTCGATTAAGATTTAAGATTTCGAGGAATATGTCAAGTCGAACGGACCAAAGTGGCTCAGTGAGGCAAAAGACAAATGGCCGAAACAAAAAACAGATGATGACAAGGTTATGGTAAATTCCGTAATATTAAATACAGACAGTAGTATTATGCAGAAGCTAATTGAGAAGTATTCTTTTATGGATAATCCTGTATGAATAACGATGGAATATTGAAGATGCTCATAAAGAAACTTTACACGGAGGAATTATTCTTAAGAGAAACTAAACTCAAAGGAAATTTTGGATTTTCGGTTTAACAAACGCTCTTAAAAATACCTAAGGGAATGCGTCACTTGTGCCAGATACCACCAAGTAACCATATTATATAAGATGCTCAAAAAACCGGGCACAAAAAACATTCAAAGGGTACATAGAAGTATTTGTTTGTTTGTCAACTAAGGAAACTTATTTATAAGTTGTTATTGACTTAACTGATGCAACAAGATTTGTTGCAGACGGGGTAAATTCGCTAACATATATTCTGATAATGGTACAAATTTTGTGGGGACAGCTAGGAGGCTTGATGAAGAAATCAAAAAAGCAGTTCAAGATAACGTTCAGGTTGCCCCTGTTCTAGATCAAGGACAGATTAGCTGGCATTTTATCCCCCTGGCAGACCTCACTTCGGAGGAAGCTGGGAAGCTGCGGTCAAGTCGGTTAAGTATCATCTGAAAAGAGTCATAGGAGACAGTAACCTCACATATGAGGAACTTGCAGCATTACTGTGCCAAATAGAAGCCCAACATAAGAAGCAGCCGAGTCTATATCAGAGGAAAATATCAAAGAAACTAACATCGGCTATGCCGAAGCTTATATACCCTTGCAGTCCTTGGCAATAATATTTTTACCTTTTGAAATTTCTTTCTCTGCAACTCAATTCATTAAAATACAAACAAAACAATTTTACTCTTATTTGTTCTTCTTCTTCCCTCATTCCCTAAGCAAAGCAACGCACGCATACACATAGGTACAGTTCATGTAGCGTTGCGCGTGTGTGTGTATGCATGTGCTCTGTTGATGACGTATGACGTAGTAGACAGCAAGCAGCGCTGCCGGCAGAGCTGGGAGCAGAGCACAGATTATTATATTAACTGTCACTTGTGTTATATTTATCCGATCCGATTAAAATTTTGGGATCTGGGGTTTTATATAATATTATCACATATGTAAATTTCATAGCGATACTCCAATTTTTATGAAAATGTTTGTTCTGGAGCTATATGATATAGTAGTCCGATCCTGATAATTCTCATACTCCGTCAGACCAGAACTGATCAAAGATGCAAATTGTCACCCAGCTAGGTGGCCTTGGCTAGGCAAGGTTGAGAAAATTCACAAAGGCAGGGACGATAATAGTGGTCAAAGTCAAATTGCAAGAAGGGTCAATTACAAGACCTATAAATTAAATCTGTCCACTTGTTGGCGTGAAATCATCCGAAGAAGTTGAGGAGAATCGATATCGGAAAAGTACCAGATTCGGTCATCTGTCCAAAGCAGGAACCGTAATGATGTTAGCAATGTTGATGCTGCTTTGTCAACTTTCAAATGCAGCAAGCATTACAGATAATCGACCAAAAATTACATTAAAAGATAGTTCATAATTTAGTAATGCAACAGGCGCATTGTACTTAGATCCAATGGGTGAAGTTGAAGTAATAGCTTCCTCATGTGATCTAGTAGTGTGCTATGACATGTCGGCATATTTTGAAATGCTTAATAAAGGCGACAGGTTGATTCCTAAAATGAGGTTCAATTATTAATTTTGGAGACCAGTGTCATTTCGTACTAGACAACACGATAAAACGAATTAATAAATAGAAGAAAATAATAGATTGTTTATGAGTCAAAATAAGCCAAGAAGCAAGCGAGCACCGTTTAAATTCATGGGTTCACTGTACCATATATTATTCGGCATCATGGATGCAGATGATAGAGTACAGATGGAAGAGAACATGAGAAGTTTACTGACAAATCAGCAAAATTTGAAACACCTAGAAGAAAAGCAGACATCAATAGTAGACTCCACGACAAACATTCTTGAGACAACTATAGACGAAATAAATGTTAACTTCCGCAGCATGAACAACCGGATTGAAATATGACGAAACATTTTAAAACCAAGATGAAGTTGGAAATAACAAAAATAAAGGACAAGTTGTTCGAAAAATTAGTATTACCAGGTTTTTGAACAGCCACTGAGTTAAGGGGTTACATCCCTTTTTTATTTTCTAAAAAATCGAAAATTTGTTTATTGCTTTATCCTAAAGAACACAACTTCTTAAGAATATTTTTCAAGCACAAGGAAATACACATAACTAATGAAATTTGTTTACTTTTATGGTTTCAATTGACCTGTTCGACCTGGGAAATTATCACCGCAAGGCTCCTCCAAAAAAAGGCCTCTTAGGGATCAAGCCACGCCTTAAAAGCTATTCAATATTTTTCCACGAAATTTTGCACAAACTTTGTTAATAAAGTGGAAAAAAACAAAAACATTCGGGTAATGAAAAAATTGATGCATCCCTAAAAATATCCAAACTTTTCTTTTTTTTCTTCGACAAAGAAGGTATATAACCCCTTAATCACCAACATTTATATGCAGATTTCTTTACTAAACATTTATTTATGAATATAGTTCAATTAGAAAAAGAGAAATAATTTAAAAATACAGCAGCAAGTGCGGAAATCAAAATTTGGCAATATGATTATCGACCAAATCGCATTGCGTCCTTTACGTGTGCTAGACAAGGTAAAGATTTTTTTTTTTTTTTTTTTTTTTTTTTTTTTTTTTTTTTTTAGCGGACGTTGACGGTACCATGCGCAGTACGTTCAAGTGGCCCCTACGACACCAGGCTGTTACGCGCGAGCCCAAGCAGATAACTGTCCACCTCCCACCCGTCCGACCGAGGGGTGCAGCCGTATATCGCACGGCACGAATCGCGTGGACAAATACACAATAGATAAAACAGAAACAAATAATACTATAGCTGGCTATTAACTAAATGGGATAGGAAAGATGTTTTAAGTGTATTAATAGAAAACTCTGAGCCGATTACAGGGAATAGATGGTGGTAATTAGAGCAGAGGACCCTAAAAGGTTCATGCATGGCATAGTTAGAAGAACAACGACTAAGGGATAAAGGTATCAAAGGATGTCTACTCCGTCTACATGGTACCGACAGATTCACCTGAGCTAATAACTCAGGCGAGTCGAAATCACCAATTAGGAGCTTGTGCATAAAAATGACACCAAGCATAATTCTACGGTTAGTTAGGGACGGAAGGTTAATCAAGAGAAGTCTACTAGAATACGAAGACAAATTGACATTGCGATCCCAGCTTAAGCCACGAAGAGCAAATAGCAAGAACTGCTTTTGAACGGATTAAAGTCTAATCTGGTGCGACTCATATTGAGGTGACTAAATGCAAGATCCATACTCTAAAATAGGACGGACAAGCGAAGTAAAAAGAACTTAAGTTGTAAAGGGGTCATCAAATTCTTTTGACCATCTTTTAATGAAACCCAGGACACTCATGGCCTTTGCGACCATGGTGGAAATATGGGTGTTAAAATTTAACTTATGGTCCATAAGTACGCCCAAATCATTCATATTATTTAGACGTTCTAGAGGGCTATTGTTTAGAAAATAAGTGACCAGTTGAGGAGAGTTACGGAAAAAAGTCATTACCTCGCATTTGGTAGTGTTAACATTTAGTAGATTAAACTGGTTGAAAGTTTTTAAGATCAGCTTGTAGCCCACTGAATGAATATGTATCTTTATAAGTAAGACAAAGCTTGACATCGTCAGCATACATAAGCACACGCGAATGAACAATGACTGATGGAAGATCGTGAACAAATAGTGTGAAGAGCAGAGGGCCAAGATGACTACCTTGAGGTACACCAGAAGTCACAGGAATGGAATCGGAAAAAGAAGACTTAAAAAGTACCCTCTGTTTTCTATTTGTTAAATATTCTCTAACCCAAGAAAGGAAAAGGGGTGGAAACCCAATGTCGCTCAGCTTAGAAAGTAATAGGGTATGATTAACGGAATCAAAGGCTTTGCTGAAGTCGGTGTATATGACATCAGTTTGTTCAGCATTTTTGAACCCCCTGATAATTATAGAGGTAAATTCTAAAAGGTTAGTGGTTGAAGACCTACGTTTCACAAACCCATGTTGGGATGGCGAAATAATAGAGCTGCAAAAATGTTATAATTTTCTCAAAAAGCTTTCGGAATAGCGGACGATTTTGAGATACTCCTGTAGTTAGAGGCTTCGGACTTTTTGCCATTTTTATGCAGAGGAATGATATACGACTCTTTCCAAATAGATGGAAAAGAGAAAGATTCGACAGACAATAGAAACAATTTTAAAATGGGTTTACATAATGCGATTGCCCAGAACCTGAGTACACATCCAGGTAGACCATCTGTCCCCGGAGAATAATTAGGTTTAACTAGTTTAAGTTCGCTAAGAAGAGAACTTTCATCAATCACCGGATTGAAAATGCAATTAGCCTTTTCTAAATGATAAGGATACGGACTTGCTCGATATTCCGTTGAGGAATAGGTTGTTTTGAAAAAATTCGCAAACATATCGTCGATTGCCGGATCAGTGCTCGCTTTTTTATTTTGAAAAGACAACAGAGGTCTTAGAATTAACAAAATTATAAAATTGTCTAGGGTCAGAAGAAAACTGACGCTTACACCGCTGAAGATAATTCTTATAGCATTGTGTATTAAGCATCATGAATTTTGAACGAGCGACTGTATACAGAGCATAATCTGATGATGAACGACGTGTTTTTGAAACTTCTTATAATATCGTGTCTTCACATTTTTCCAATGGGATAGCTCACGAGAGAACCAGGGAGGTTTGTTAAGCCGCTCCAGCCTACCAAGAGGCACACAAACATCAAAGAGTGAATTCAGAGTATCACAGAAAAAATTAACAGCTGAGTTCATATCTCTACAATTGTACAGATAAGACCAATCGGTAGTAGTAATGTTTTCATTAAGGCTGGCAAAGTCAGTCTTACGAAAGCACCTAGTTAGAGGTAACTCATTTAAACCAAGTAATGGTGAAAGCAAGGGCAGATCAATTTTTAAATTTAATGTAGGATGAAATTTGTCTTCTGGAAGAACAAATGGTTCGATCCTAGAAACCTCACAATAAGAAGAATCCAATTCAAAAATAAGATCTAACGATTTTCCCTTAGAATTTAAGACAGGATTGACTTGGGATAAAGATAAGCCTAAAGGCCATCAATAAATTCATGTGACAAAGAGGGCAGCAACATGGTACATTCATCTGTTGGTGACCATGCTAAAGCGGGTAAATTAAAATCACCTACAACTATGAGCATGTCTTGACTAGAAACTAAAGAGGAGACAAACTGAATTGCCTCTAAATGATTTAAATATACCACCATGTCTGACAATGGTTGAATATAGGAAAAAGTAATGAAAGCATTCAAAGATTTAAATTTTACTTTAACACCGACAAACTCAATCTCCTGGGTACTAGAAAATTGAATCATTTCAGATGATAAAGCAGCATCAACAGCTATCAGAACGCCACCGCCTATGCGGGAAATCTGGTCACGTCTGAATATAGAAAAGTTTGTGGAAAAAACCGATGCATCAGCAATATCAGGTTTTAGCCACGTCTCTGTAAAACCTAGAATGTTATGCTCAAAAGAAAGACTATCTACATAGAGATTAGGAAGTTTAGATTTCAGTCCTCTAACGTTCTGGTAACCCAGGTTAACACACCAGCAGATGCTGATGTAGCAGGAATATTATTAGTTGTTGTTGTTGGCAAGTGAATCGGTTTCCGATTTTTCTTTCTTACAGTATATTCCTTAACTATTATATGTTTTGGCCAAAAATCTTCTCGACATATAGTGTCGAAGATATTGGCAGAAACACTAATTTTAAAGGACGAAAAGTCCCGAGAATAAGAAAATTTAAACTTCTCCACCGCAATATTCGAGACGTTAACTTTCTTCCGAATATAGGCTATTACATCAGATGTGACAACAGGGTCTAGCCCAGAAACAAATATATGTTTCTTTGGTGGTATGCCAACGAGAGGCCGGGGTCCCGAAGCGTCAGCCGCAGCAGTAACGTTGGACAAGTCACCCACTGTAGCAGTTAACTTGTTTACGGGGCCCTCGATACTTTTAATTTTTTTAATTCAATTTCTGTACATTGGGAGTGGAGGGTGCATGAGACCGGTCGGGGACGATAAGAGACGCTGGCGGATCTACAGATACAGAAACACCCCAGAGACTGGTCCTTTTACGTTTCGGAGACTCATTCATAAACGATAAACTTCTGAACTGAGTCTCCACCGCAGTAAACTCCGTTTTGAGTTTATTAAAACCTGCCCTTAAAGTTTCAAAACTATCTCTAGTCCGCCTCATGAAAGAGCGCATCTCATTCTCGACCTCCCGACAAGCATCACATCCATATTTTAAGACACCACCTTTAGCAATAGACTCCGCGATTCTGCCTGTGTAACGTGCACACTTAACGTGAATAACTATTTTTGGATAGAATTATATCATGATTAATTTAAAACAACAAATATATTTTTTAATATGGAAAATTAGAAACGAGTTATTTTTGGTTGTGGTTCATTTCCTTCATCAAATAGAGGCATCATTGCTTAGGGTCAAAACTCTAGGATATATCCTAAAGGAAACCAAATGCTAAGGAAGATAACAGGAAGCATCCTTGTGACCTGTGGGAGCGAATAATAGCCTCGAAAGGTGCATTAAAGATACTGATGGTAGCAAACACAGTTAAACGAATCAGAATTTTTATTTGAATGCAAACGAAAGGTTACGGGAGGTATCTTAGAAACAATCAACGTTCAGGAGTAATCCTCCAACAGATTCAGAAGAAATTGCAGGAGTATTCCTCGCGATTGAGAGCCACCAAATGCGCAAGGGAGGATACATCCTTCATAAATAAAGCAGAAACACACTAAGGGCAAGAGAGCAGGTGAAGCGTTTATCGAGAGACCAGCAACAGACGCACAGCGTAGCCGAAGGCCTAAACTCCTAACGAAAAGCTAATTACACGCAGCCAAGTCCAACTAACAACATATGAAATGATTTGGGTATACCATACACCAGGTAAAACAAATATTTCAAATTTCGAAAACCAAATTTATGCCTATTAAATTGTTTTTACATGCTTCATACTATGTGCTCACTCTACAAGCGCACGAGCACTCTAGCGGCGCCACAAGCCAACGGCCAATTCTGGCCTTGTGGACCGCTTAGTAAAATACGTTTATATGCATATTTTGCATGTTTCTGGTCCGATTTTAATAAAATTTGGTAGTTTGGTAGAAATTGTTTAATTAAATTAGTCTGCCAAATTTGATTGCGATGGTCAAAAAAACTACAGAAGGAAATCGTTTTTTTCTAAATTATGGAGGCGGAAGTGGGCGTGACAAAATATGAAAAGATGTCTACTCCGCGCGCATACTAAGCCAGTGTACATACATACGGGCTGGACAAAAAGTTTGAACAATTAGTTTCTGCGCGCTAACTAACCGATTACACAAAGCAAATTTGATGTCTCTAGCTGTTATAGTTTTTAAGAAAAACAGTTTTATGTAAATTCTGGAGGCGTAAGAGGGCGTGGCCAAAATTCAAAAAATCAAAATTCAAATTGGTCTGATCTTTGTTCACGTAAGACTTGATTGCAGCCAACGCCGAACTATTTCCCCGTTTGATTGGGTTCGTGGGGGCATACGCTGCGGTAACGGAATACTGAACTTTATACTTCTCTAACAGTGCATTAAACTGATGAGATAAAAACTGAGGTCCGTTTTCTGATTTAACTACTTCCGGTATGCCAAAGCATTAAAACAATTCTGAAAATTTAGTAAAGTGATTGAGCACTACATTTGGAAATTTGCTCCTATTTTTGATTTGGCCATTGGAGGATGCAAGTATGTATTCGCATGCTTAGTACTCTTACAAATGGAACAGTTAGTAATAAATTCCTTTACAACCCATATTACGTTGGGCCAATAAAAATAGCGTCGGATCCGCTCCAGTGTTTTAATTATTGCACTGTGCGCCGCTAAGGGACCTTTGTGATTTTTTTGTATCACATCTCGAACTAATGATTCGGTAATCCAAAGCTTCCTGGCCACGTGATCGGCCAGACGATCACCTGATGCGTGTTCTGTTCGCCGATAAATGTATTCGCCTATAACATGGACATCTAGTAACTGTAACTGTCAAATCTGTATACTCGACAGAGTCGAAAACTTATGAGGACAGATCGAAACCCTTTGAAAAATCGTTGTGTTTTAATATATTCCATTGACCGGGTTCCCATCTATCACATATGTATGTAAGGTTTAGATTAATTTAATGTTTATTATAATGGTTATTTAATAGGTTCATGTAAATACAGTGTCAATATATATGATGCATGTAATAGTTTTAAATCGACTTTTTACACAACTTCGAGACAACTTCGTACTTCGGCTGACGACCAACTGGTATCTCTATCTCTTACATGTATATGTACAGTGCCGCTGGCTTTGATGTCAATGATTCATTTTATTCTTTAAAGTTTTGGTTACGCTAGCCTATGGTTACAAATACATAATACATGCAAATACATACATAAATACAAATACATGCTAATAGGCAGCCACAAACGAAAGTGAGAGCTCTTGTACATACATATGTATATTTGGGAGCTTGTACTTTGGGCGCCCAAAGCGGTCTCACGCTGGCTTATTGTAAGTTGAAAGATTCTCTACTTCGAATTGAATGTTCTCTTCTTAGCGAACTTAAACTAGTTAACCCTAATTATTCTCCGGGGCCAGATGGTCTTCCTGGATGTGTACTCAGGTTCTGTGCAAACGCATTATGTAAACCCATTTTAAAATTGTTTCTATTGTCTGTCGAATCTTCCTCTTTTCCACATATTTGGAAGGAGTCGTATATCATTCATCTGCATAAAAATGGCAAAAAGTCCGAAGCCTCTAACTATAGGGGTATCTCAAAATTGTCCGCTATTCCGAAAGCTTTTGAGAAAATTATAACTTCTTAAATGCAACATTTTTGCAGCTCTATTATTTCGCCATCCCAACATGGGTTTGTGAAACGTAGATCTACAACCACTAACCTTTTAGAATTTACATCAATAATTATCAAGGGGTTCAAAAATGGTAAGCAAACTGATGTAATATATACTGACTTTAGCAAAGCCTTTGATTCCGTTAATCATACCCTATTACTTTCTAAGCTGAGCGACATTGGGTTTCCACCGCTTTTCCTTTCTTGGGTTCGAGAATATTTAACAAATAGAAAACAGAAGGTACTTTTTAAGTCTTCTTTTTCCGCTTCCATTCCTGTGACTTCTGGTGTACCTCAAGGTAGTCATCTTGGCCCTCTGCTCTTTACACTATTTATTAACGATCTTCCATCAGTCATTGTTCATTTGCGCGTGCTTATGTATGCTGACGATGTCAAACTTTGTCTTACTCATAAAGATACAGATTCATTTAGTCGGCTACAAGCTGATCTTAAAAACTTTCAATCCTGGTGCCAGTTTAATCTACTAAATCTTAACACTACCAAATGTAAGGTAATGACTTTTTTCCGTAACTCTCCTCAACTGGTCACTTATTTTCTAAACAATAGCCCTCTAGAACGTCTAAATAATATGAATGATTTGGGCGTACTTATGGACCATAAGTTAAATTTTAACACCCATATTTCCACCACGGTCGCAAAGGCCATGAGTGTCCTGGGTTTCATTAAAAGATGGTCAAAAGAATTTGATGACCCCTTTACAAGTAAAATTCTTTTTACTTCGCTTGTCCGTCCTATTTAAGAGTATGGATCTTTCATTTGGTCACCTTAATATGAGTCGCACCAGATTAGACTTGAATCCGTTCAAAAGCAGTTCTTGTTATTTGCTCTTCGTGGCTTAAGCTGGGATCGCAATGTCAGTTTGCCTTCGTATTCTAGTAGACTTCTCTTGATTAACCTTCCATCCCTAACTAACCGTAGAATTATGCTTGGTGTCATTTTTATGCACAAGCTCCTAATTGGTGATATCGACTCGCCTGAGTTATTAGCTCAGGTGAATCTGTCGGTACCATGTAGACGGAGTAGACATCCTTTGATACCTTTATCCCTTAGTCGTTGTTCTTCTAACTATGCTATGCATGAACCTTTTAGGGTCCTCTGCTCTGATTACAACCTTCTATTCCCTGTAATCGGCTCAGAGTTTTCTATTAATATGCTTAAAACATCTATCCTATCCCATTTAGTTAACAGATAGCTGTAGTATTATTTGTTTGTCTGTTTTTTCTATTATGTATTTGTCTACGCGATTCGTGCCGTGCGTTATACGGCTGCACCCCTCGGTCGGTCGGGTTATCTGCTTGGGCTCGCGCGTAACAGGCTATGTCCTGGTGTCGTAGGGGCCACTTGAACTTACTGCGCATAGTATCGTCAACGTCCGCTAAGAATTTCGTTCACTGTTGCCATGTATCCAAGCTATGAGCACTTAACGACTCAAGTAATCCTCAATATTAAAGCACCTAGATAGATAAAACGGTGCCCAGACTCTTAAAGCGTAGCATCGGTGCCACTGGGACATACGTAGTATTTATAGAGAATTTTCTTACCTTGCAATTTATTCCGTTCATGGAATAACCGCATGGGTCAAATAGGAAATCATCAACAAGCATATCCGGTAAAATTTTATCGATTCCAGAATTCTGGAAATATATATATTATAACAGTTTTTAAACAAGTTAAATGTATAGTTACCAAAGTTGCATCACACGCTTTTGAAAATTTATGTTTGCAAAATAGTGACATCACTTTCGGATCAAGATTTTGCATAAGTATTTCAATCGTTTGGTCCGGATTTAAATTATCGTCGTTTTTGTCTGATTTAATTTTAAATTGATTTTTTATGTCTGATTTACTAAATGTGTACAGATACCAGCATTCCAAGTTAATTGAACCCAAGCAATATGATCGTCCATTAGGGAAAAATGTGTCTAAAAAGCAAACCTCTTCGCAGAATCCTTTATGTGGCGCGATCTTTAAAGATATACGGTAAAAAAAGATTAAACAGACATAGAACCGTAATATAAGCTAGGGGGAGAAACGTCATTTCTTTCTGGGGACACTAATGCTAAACTCCAAAGTTGTCCTAACTGATTTGTGAGAGGGAAAATACTTTTCAATATATTTTTATTCCTGGTATATACAGCGAGAAAGGATCACCATGTGTACATATACTTTATATTGCAATGTGTTATTTATATTGTAGCATAACTACCCTCACATTATCATATTTTAAAGGGTACAACATTAACTCAATATCTTGTGACATATTGTCATAATAAATACAAATAGATAAATACCCAAAGTATGGTAAAAGACCACATAGAAATATATATAAGTTATCATAAAAAGCTTTAAACCTTTAGAGCTCGCGCAGTCATAGGTGATGTCAAGCTTGAAAGTTTTTACTCGAGGCTTTGGTCCCACAAAGCTAGAATTTCGCAGCTGATAGCAGCTTAAGCTTGATAGGTTTGAAGCCCGCATACACGTGGCCCGATCAGTGTCAAAAAGAACTCAAAAGGCACAACACGCAAAGAAAGCGGTTGATGCGAAAACCAAACGAATGTAAAAATAACCTAACCAATGAATAAATGAAAACGAAACCAAACGAGACGGAATCATTAACTTATACATTCCGGCGCAAAAGTAATCCGAGTACCGCTTATATACAAGCCGATTGCAACGCGTGGGAAACGCTGAGCATACACTATTTAGCTCTACTGTTAAGCCCATACATATCATATGCATGGCAATTAAAAAAAATTTGCGAGGGTAAAGTTTTTAAACACACAAAATCTTTTAAGAGATCGGTTTGATTTAATTTGTTTGTTTGTTTGTTTTTCAAGGTTTTAAATTCACTAAGTTTTTCTCAGCATAGCATTGCGTTACTCTTTTAATTTCCATGAAAATTTTAGCGGTATTTGTCGCAAACAGTAGTAGAACATAATTTTCTAATAAATTAAGCTTAATACTGGCAGATATAAACCAAAAATACCATATAAATACCAAAAAACTAGTCAAATAAACGGAACTTTTTCGTTTTTCCCGAGGTGTATATTCTATTTTACATAAACAAAGCCAAAAATCTGAACGTATAATAAAGGAATATGCGAAAATTATTAGAATCTCTTATTTTTTTGAACACAGCTGTACATATACATTAGAGTGTCCCAAAAAAAAATTAAAATGTTTTTTTTTAACGCATACCCTGTTATTTTGTTTGAATGGTCTAAAAACATCTAAAAATAAAGTTTCGACTATATAGAATAACGGCCACCCCGTGCCAAGTTGATCGCAAACATGTATGTATTGTATGTATAGTATGGCGCAGGCACCCTGTCGCTTTAATTGTGTGTAATTACTTGTTTGTTTTATTAGTCGTCGCGTTGTTTTCGTGTAGTGAACATGTCAATGGAGTTACGAAGTTCTAAAACGGAAATATTTTTAGTAGGGGACGTAAAACATCAAATCACGGGTTCTAAACTTCCCTCTAACAGGCAGGTACTGGCAGTTTTGTTTTATAATATTCGTGAAGTGAACTTAAATGTCAGTGAAAGTGCAAATCTCACAATTTGTGAGTGTATTATTTATTGGGAAAAGGCACGTATACCGACAAGATCAACACCCAACTGTGTTAAAAAACTAGTTAACTTATACCAAGTTTGGAGAGAATTACAAAAAAAAAAAACGAAAAAACTCAAGAAGTGTTTAAAAAGCGTCGAAATGAATTTGTTTCAAACTTAAGCAATTTGTTTGACATCGCACTCTTCAATCGATTAAAATAAATGAAGATAAGATCTTCTTGCAGCGCCAAAGAGAACCAGGTCGGCCCGGTCAATTAGCCGGAGTGGACAAAAAAGTACCAGACAAAGAGGAAAGGACGCGGCTTAGAATCATCGAAGAGGAAAAGCGAAGTGCTAAATATTTTTCATCCTTCGATCAATCAACATCATCTTGGGAAGCACCTCTAGAAAAGTCATCATCTGATTCTGAAATAATAGAATTAAAAGAAAATATGTCCAGCGCAACAGAAGCCCCCTCTCAGCCCGATCAAATTTGTATCCGGAAAAATATATTAACTGCCAAGTTGGTTGCTGTGTTATGGCAGTTCCTAAGTTGGATAGCTCGACAGGAAGGGAACAGGCAGATGCAGTTTGGAATGCTATTACGAACTGGAACCTTGAAGACTAAGTGGAGATTCTCTGTTGTGATACTACTACTTCTAACACAGGCCCCATAAATGGAGCATGTGTGCTTCTCGAACAAAAACTGGGTAAAGAAGTGCTTGTTTTTCCTTGCCGCCATCATGTTTATGAATTAGTACTCAAAGGCGTGTTTGAAGCGAAAATCAGTCAAGTAACTACAAGCCCAGACATCCCATTATTCAAGAAATTTAGAGAAAACTGGAAAAACATCGATCCCGAGAAAATCCAAAGCTGTACAGAAAAGCTATCTTGTTTAAGTGTTTCCGAAATTGACAAACTGCTAGCATTATACAGAACTGAATTAACCAAAGATATCGTTAGAGATGTCTATCGCGAATTAATTGAGCTTTCAATTATATTTCTTGGGGGAGATTCAGAGAAGAAATTTAAGATTCGGCCTCCAGGTGCTATGCACCAGGCTCGATGAATGGCGAAAGCCACTTGTTCATTGAAAATATCGTTACTTAGCTCTCAATTCAGAATTTCAAACAAGAATAAGGCATCTCTGTTGGACGTATGTCTGTTCATCGTGACATCCTACGTTAAACACTGGCTCCAATGTATTTTAGCAGTAAAGGCGCCGTATCAGGATTTGTGTTTTTTAAAGGCTATGAAAAATTACGAAACAATAGACAAAATCATTTCAAAAGCAGCATTGCAGAAGTTTTGCCAGCATTTGTGGTATTTGACAGATGAAGTATCTATTCTGGCTTTATTTGATGATGATGTCAATCTAGAAACTAAAGTAAGAATGATTTCTAACTTAACTAGAGAAAACCCAACTGCCCACAATACATTACATCCAACAAAGAACTCTGTAGCCCACTTTTTGGTACGTTAATTAATCTTTGAATTTGTTCTTTTCCAAAGTTTGCTAATAGGTATAATAATAACTGATCAATTTTTTTTTAATTTTAGAGAAAAAACATTGATGACTTCGTCTCTGTCAAAAGCAAGTTTTTGTTTTATCGACTCCATATTGAGGACAGTTTTTTGAACAAGTGTCCTTCGTCGTGGTCAAATGATGATTCGTTTCTACAGGCTAAAAAGAAGCTGCTAGAACTGAAAGCAGTCAATGACACGGCGGAAAGAGCGGTTAACTTAATGCAAGATTTCCATGGTTTGATCACTGTTCAAAAGGAGCAAAAACAGGTGTATCCCGAGAAAATTGGATGATTGATGTCTCTTTTATAATAAAAAGAAAATAAATGAGAACTATGCATATTGAGATTTCAAAAAAAAAAAAATTCCCCTTGTAGCCTGGGACAGCCTAATATACATACATACATAGCTTATTTACATTTGAAGTAACATTGGGTAAAACTTGTTCTCCAAATATGTATGTGTGTATATATATTTCGATCCGTGGCAGGCAATGTGCTTTCGTTTTCGGACAAATTTTTGACTAAATTTTAATTTTTAAACAAAAAAAAATATATATAAAAAAAAAAACGCTTATTCACATATTGAGTTTTTGTGAAAAATTTAGAAATTATCGGTCAAGTGCTAGAATGCTCACCGATTTGGAAAATGCTGTTTGTCAGAAAATCGACTTAAAGGTTTTTATACTCGAACAACTTAACTGAAGGCAGTCAGTTGACGCGCTATATCTTTGTCTGTTTATTTCAAATACTAACGAATAAAAAAATTTTTTTAAGGTAATCAAAACAGGGCTTAAGCCGGCTTGAAGTCAATAAATCTTACTAATTTCTTAGATTTTAAATCATAGTCAGCACAAAAGGTGAGCAGGTTGTCAGCTTGCAACTGCAGATTCTATACTACTACTATTTCTTAGATTTTAAATCATAGTCAGCACAAAAGGTGAGCAGGTTGTCAGCTTGCAACTGCAGATTCTATATTTATGTGTATACACTTGGGCGCCATCAGAATTAGTAAAGGCCTTTCGCCTTAAACCATACAAATTGGGTTGCAACGCGTAAATGTCAAAATCGTTTGGGGCCAAGAAATAAAAAAAAAAATGTATGTAGACCTAAAAATTAAAAAGGGAGGAAGCGTCACAAGGAGCAACAGACCAGGCTTAAGTTCTAATACATAGGCAATACTACTATGTTCCCAAAAATTTTACAACACTGTAACGACTAAAATCAGACCGGGCTGGAGTAGTTCTCCACCATCTCTGAATGAAGTGTAGTATACTTTCAGGGATAGAGTTAGGCCACATACTTTTAGGGATAGATAATAAGCAACTAGTACTTACACTTAATGTTTAGCTTTATGTACCGCTTAGGACCCTAGCCATAAGACACAGGTATTCTTCTCCCTATAACTACCGAGCTTGCGGCCCCAATAAATAACTTCAAGTCAAACCTTGTCTTCGCCTATTTCATGGATGGACCAAGGACTCTCACAATAAAGGAATACCAGGCCAACCTGCTGTAAGGGCAGAGCTGGCAAGACGTCACCACAACCACTAGCCGCCCTGCTGGCTCAGGTGAACTGCGACCCACCACCACCAAGGAAACAGGCGTGCAGCAGCCAAAACAGCAACAGCTGCAGAATATGTATATGTATATGTATATGTATATGTATATGTATATGTATATGTATATGTATATGTATATGTATATGTATATGTATATGTATATGTATATGTATATGTATATGTATATGTATATGTATATGTATATGTATATGTATATGTATATGTATATGTATATGTATATGTATATGTATATGTATATGTATATGTATATGTATATGTATATGTATATGTATATGTATATGTATATGTATATGTATATGTATATGTATATGTATATGTATATGTATATGTATATGTATATGTATATGTATATGTATATGTATATGTATATGTATATGTATATGTATATGTATATGTATATGTATATGTATATGTATATGTATATGTATATGTATATGTATATGTATATGTATATGTATATGTATATGTATATGTATATGTATATGTATATGTATATGTATATGTATATGTATATGTATATGTATATGTATATGTATATGTATATGTATATGTATATGTATATGTATATGTATATGTATATGTATATGTATATGTATATGTATATGTATATGTATATGTATATGTATATGTATATGTATATGTATATGTATATGTATATGTATATGTATATGTATATGTATATGTATATGTATATGTATATGTATATGTATATGTATATGTATATGTATATGTATATGTATATGTATATGTATATGTATATGTATATGTATATGTATATGTATATGTATATGTATATGTATATGTATATGTATATGTATATGTATATGTATATGTATATGTATATGTATATGTATATGTATATGTATATGTATATGTATATGTATATGTATATGTATATGTATATGTATATGTATATGTATATATATATGTATATGTATATGTATATGTATATGTATATGTATATGTATATGTATATGTATATGTATATGTATATGTATATGTATATGTATATGTATATGTATATGTATATGTATATATATATATATATTTATATATATATATATATATAACGGTAGGGAAAGTCCATGGAGGAGTTATTGTTCTGTTTGGGAGCGGGAGGTAGGGGATGTGGTTCTTTGCATGACAGTGTGATTTTTTCTAATATCGATGATATTTCGTATATTTTACTTTTGTTACTTTGCTTAATATGTCTGTAGAGTGGTGAATTTGAACTTTTAAGTAGTGTTTTGTATGTTTTGGACGTAATGAGGTCTCTCTGTTGTTCTATTGTGGGTATATTTGATTCGAAAAGTAAGTTTGACATATGTAGGTGTTGATCGTAGGGCGCCAAGTGATGTGCGTATTACTGCGTTAAACAAAAGATTTCAGATTGTTGAGCGTTGATTTTGGTGCGTGCCCGTAAATAAATATTGCGTAGTCTATTTTAGATATCAATACAGATTTTGTTATGTTGATCAGTATGTGTATGTTGCAGTTGAATTATGGACTTGCTAGGCATTTTATGATATTGAGTTTATTATGTAGTGTTGGTAGGATATGCTTTATGTGTGAGTCCCATCTGTATTTGTTGTTAATTGTTAATCCTAAGATTTTAAGTTCGAAGACTAGAGGGATTCGGATGCGGTTGCATGATATGCTGCAGACACAGTTTTCTTTACGCCAAATATGAAGGTGCTGGCATTTTTCTAGTAATAATACTGCTCCTGAGTATAAGCACCATTCCTGAATATTTAAGAAGAGGTTGTCCAGGTTGAGAGTTAAGTTTTTTTGTTTATTGAGGGGAATAATTAGGAAATCATCTGCATAGGCACTGAATTATATTTCTTGCTGCAAACTGATGGTGTTTGCTAGTTTTTTGTAAGCATTAAGGATAAGGATGACCGAAATTGGTGATCCTTGGGGAACGCAGTTAAAGAGTGGGTAAGGACAACTAATTACGTTTCTAATTTTGATTAGAATTTTCCTCTTGGACATGAAGTTACGGACGAAGTTTATGATTTTTGGGCCTACTTTCCAGTTAATTAGCTGGTCGACAATAGTGTGCACTCCTACTCTATCGAAAGCCTTTGAAAAATGATGATGATAGAGGTGTGCTTTTTGGTTCTCAAGGATTTGGTTATCAAATGATCTGCAAGAAGCAGAACGTCTGAAACCGATTTGCCCTGTTTAAACCCTGGTTGGTTGGGGTGAATGAGATTGTTTTTTGATACAAACCACCAAAGACGTTTGGCTATGATTTCTTCCAATGTTTTTGATAAACAGAAGTTCAGTGAGATTGGTATATAACTGGCTATTACTGTTTTGTTTGAGTTAGGTTTACGAATAGGGATGACTAGGCTAGTTTTCTAAGATTGAGGAATAAAGTTGTTGAAAATATTGTTGAAAAGGTCTGTGATTCTGGTTTTTACTGAGGAAGAGGTGTTTTTATTCATAGGGTAAGATATACGGTTTAGGCCTGGCGTTGTTCCTTTGAGGGAGTGTAGTGCAGATAGAAGTTCTATCTGTGTAATTTCTGATTCAATTGTTTATGCTGAAGGGATGGGTGTGTAGTTTATTGGTTTTTCTGAATATTTATTTCGAGTAAAGTTTACGTTAAAGCTTTCGTCCTTCGATTCGTTGGACCAATATTCAGCGAAGACGTGGGCAATAGAGGTTGTATCTGTCGTTAAGATGTTTGTGTCTGCGATGCTGTAAAGACTTTACATTTAAGTGAAAAGGTCTTATTAGGAGGGATATATATTGATGAAATGTTAATCTTTTTATACCCTTGCAAAAAGGGTATATTATTTTGGTCAGAAGTGTGCAACGCATAGAACGAAGCATCTCCGACCATACAAAGTGTTTATATTCTTGATCAGCACGACGAGACGAGTTCAACTAGCCATGTCCGTCCGTCCGTCCGTCCGTCTGGATCAACGCAAACTCCTCCTAGACCGTAAGAGCTACAGAGCTGAAATTTTGCACGTAGGCTTGTATATACTGCAGGCGTCGTATATCTCGGATTCAGCCGGATCGGACCACTATATCATATACCTCCCATACAAACCCCAAAGTCACGAACAGTGACTTTTCCCAATAACTTCTTTATTTTCTGTGCTATTATCGTGAAACTTAATATTAGAGAGATTATTACTATAAACTACTGTGCCAAATTTGATCAAGATCGGGTGACTATATCATATAGCTCCCATAGGAACGATCGGTCGAAAACAGTGACTTTTGTAAATAACTTCGTTACTTTTAACGCGATTGCTTTTAAATTAAACATTTCTTAATTTAATGATATATCTAACAGATATGTTAATGGATGTGCCGAATTTGATAAAGATCGGGTGACTATATCATATAGCTCCCATAGGAACGATCGGTGGAAAACAGTGACTATGATCAATATCTTCGTTATTTCCTATGATTGTAGGCCATTCTTTTGCAAACATAAGCCTTTTTAGATAAACCGTTCTTCCACATTGATGGCTAATAGGTAAGGAAAGAGTTACCAAAAAAAGTTGCAAGGGTATACAAAATTTGACGCGGTCGAAGTTAGCCCCGGCCCTCTCTTTTTTTTTTTTTTTTTTTGATGTGATTTCTACCGCAAGTGTTTCAAAATGGGCGGCTTGGTTTAATGTGTTAGATGGATTTGTGAATCAGTATGGCTACACCCCCAAATCGGTTATGAACTAAATTGGTATAAATTTGGTAATTTATTGGGACGGGAATTGGGATGTATGTTGATTATTATAATGTGTTTCTTGGAGGCATATGATTTGTGGGGAATGTTTTTTAATTATAATAAAAAGTTACAATTATTTTGGCTGCTTCATCTCCAACTGAGTTTTGTTAAAGAAATCGTTCGCATTTGGCTAACGATATTTTGCACAGAGTACGCCAAGAAAATTCCGACATGACCATGGAATTGACAGAAGACATTTACAATGAAACGTTAATAGACATTGAAGACAAGTAAGCTAAGCAGCTATGACAAATAAAGTGCTAAGTCAATTGGGAATGCCAACACCCACCCGTATTCCGGCTGATTCGGTTGCTGCGGATTTGCGCCGTGAGCAGACTTACAACAGCGATGATTTTCAGTTAAATGTCCAAACAAACATTACCAAATTAAACCGTTAACAGAAGGGCGCTTATGATCATGTTGTGCAAAAGATAAATAGTGGAGGTGGGGCATCTTCATAGATGCTCCAGGGGGATCTAGGAAAATATGGCCACGGTTCAAGCAAAAAAGGACAAAGCTTTAGCTCTTGCTTCATCTGGAATAGCTGCGACATTATCACCTGGTTGAAGGACTGCTAATTCAGCGCTGAAGTTGCCATTGAACATGCAAATCATCGAGACTCCTATGTGCAAAATTTCCAGAGGATCAGGTATGGGAAAAGTATGGCAGAAATGTAAACGCATTGTTTGGGATAAATGCACGATGGCACAAAAAAAAAATCGCTGGAGGAAATATTGCAAAATAAAAAATTTCAAGAAGATATTGAAAGGACTCGTAGCAGCGCCAAAGTGGGTCAGAAGCTTCAAATTTTGAGTCCCTTTGTACGCGAGTACACTGATTGTGTTGCTCATTTTCCTTGTTGAGAGTTGGGGGATTGGATTGTAAACGTTCCTATTGCATACAATGCGAAATTTCCGCTCATTTTATCAAAACGCTTGAAATTCGTTCGAAGCTATGTCCGTCATCTCTATTCATCGAATTGTTATGGCCCAAGAGCTTTGGAAGGCACACTGCGTGAACAGCCGTGGGTTGTTAACGCTTTAGAAGTCTGCCGTCAGACAGTGTGGTCTTGTGTACTCTGTTTTAAATACAAACCACGTCATACAAGCTGCAGACAGAGTTACAGACCTCCGCCCATTCAGTATTTGCGGCGTGGATTTTGTACGCCAGTACATTTAACATTGAGAATTCGAGGAAGTCCTCCATACAGAGCTTATTATCGCACTTTTCGTTTTCTTCTCTTCTAAAGCGGTTTATTTGGAACTAACACCTGATTTAAGTACTAAGACCTTTCTTATGGCTTTCATAAGGTTCATCGGGCGGA
This sequence comes from Drosophila tropicalis, assembly GCF_018151085.1. Lineage (NCBI taxonomy): Eukaryota > Metazoa > Arthropoda > Insecta > Diptera > Drosophilidae > Drosophila > Drosophila tropicalis. The sequence goes on along the minus strand of NW_027172360.1, from coordinate 152,400 downwards.
AAGAGCAGGGGGCTGCTGGATCCTCTACGCAAGATCGAAGGCGAGGTGGACGCATTTCGAGAATTCGCATCAAGATGCGGATGCGAATTTGCGTTCATACCGTTAAGAGAGCCGCACTTTGGGGGGTCTATGGGAGGCAGGTGTAAAATCTACAAAGCACCTAAAGAACGACGGCGAGGCCATAGACCCGGGTATCTATTTGTCGGAGGAAAACATCGAAAGGGTCTACCTATAAGCGAGCGTTCCACAAATTGGCATCCTTGCCCTTATCCTGGTGCTAGCGCAGATGAGCGCTATGTGTATTGTTTGTGTCGTCGCTTAAAGTTTGATGTTGGAGTTGGGTGCGAGTCGAGAGCGTGCGAGTCGCATTCGCCCGCTCCGTTTCTTTAGTTATATGCTTGAAAAAATAAATATAGTCGAAAATTACCTATTAAAGGGCATTCTATTATGTCATTTTCGAAATCACGTCAATAAACGGTACAGTTATACGCGATACTCCTGGGTGACCCCAGATGCGACCATCGTGATATCTACGCATTATTGGAAGCTGTTCTTAGTAAACTTAATAATGGTTTGCAATCTGGGAGTGAATGCTATACTTGAATTTTTTATTTTGGATTCTTTAATTTTGAAGTCTATAATGCTGCAGCTGTTAAATAAATTGTCGTCTAGCGACAATTGGTACCTTCCCAAATTTAACTACTTTTACAAGCTGTGAAAAATTGATCTTAATCGATTCTTTTATTAATTAGCATGGAAAAACGAGTTAATTATTTTTTTTCTCACAAAAATTTTTAATTATTGAATTTTGAAAAATTTCTTGACTTCTTTTGACTGAGACGTCTCAGTGATAACTAACTCTTTACTATGTGACGGATTTTTATTTTTGCACGTTGAAACTGGTTGCTTGATTTGTTCTTTACTTTGTAATCATGTGGTTTACTCGTAGCATATTTTGAGCCTGATGGTGGATTGATTTTATATCCTTGAAATGTGCACGAGACAATGCATCGGCTGCGTGGTTTTCTTTTCCCGTCAGATACTCTACAGTGAAGTCATATTCCTCTAAATCTAGCCGCATTCTCGTTATACCATACACCCATAGGGTGAAATGGTATATTAAAGTCGCCAAAATGTATGTAACAGGCAGAAGGAAGCTTTTTCGACCCTGTAAAGTATATATATTCTTGATCAGGATCAACAGCCGAGTCGATCTAGCCATGTCCGTCTGTCCGTCCGTCTGTATGAACAAGCAGATCTCGGAGGCTATAAGAGCTAGAGGCACCAAATTTGGTATGTATACTCGTGTAATCTATACAGTTACGCCTCCAGAATTCACAGAAAACTGTTTTTCATAAAAAGTATAACAGCTAGAGACATCAAATTTGGTTAATATACTCGTTTAGTTAGCGCGCAGAAACTAATTGTTCAAACTTTTTGCCACGCCCCCTGTCACCACCGGAATTCACATAAAACTGATTTTCTCAAAAACTCTGACAGCTACCGACATCAAATTTGGTATGTAGACTAGCTTAATAGACGCACAGATATTGGCTACTTACAAATTTTGCCACGCCCTTTTCCGCCCCCGCAAATTGAACAAGACTGATTTTATCAAAAACTAACAAAGCTAAAGTCATCAAATTTAGTATGTACACTGGCTTAGTATCCGCGCAGACTATATATATTTTCATATTTAGCAACGCCCACTTCCGCCTCCATAATATAGAAAAACCGATTTCCTCCTGTAGTTTTTTGACTATCGCAATCAAATTCGGCAGACTCATTAATCTTATCTATTTCTACCAAACTACCAACTGAAATCGAACTAAAAACATGCAAAATATGCGTATGAACGTATTTTACTACGCGATCCATAAGGCCTAAGCATGACTAAGCATTAGTGCTGTTTTTAGATGTTGGAATGCAATAGCACATTCATACATCCAATTCGATATTCTTGTACCTTTGCAAAGGGTATTATAAATATGATCAGATGTTTGTGACGCACAGAAGGAGACGTTTCCGACCCTATAAAGTATATATATTCTTGATCAACATGAGAAGATGCGTTTTGCTCAGCCTTCTTAAGAGCTATTGGGATGAAACTTGGTATTTGAGCTACTTATAACCTGAGTGAGATAAAGTATGAAAATTACCAATATCGGAACACTATTTTATATAGTTCTAGAAAAAATATAGGTGACAAAATTTGAGTATCCCTATGAAATTAACTAATATAATAATAAATTTGCAGGAAAATTACTTAAATTTACTTAAATTCAAAAAAAAGTTTCTTATCTACCTTCAAAGAGAACGGTCGTGTCGCGCTTCATTAAAGTTATTTTGTAAACTCCGCTTTACGCGTGTACTCGCTTTTGTGCTAAACAACATAGCACGCACCGGTACTTTCGGGCGCTGCTTAGTGCAGTGTCGGCAACTTGTACAAAAACAAAAGCACTGATAGTAGTACTGTTTGTAATCATCAACTGCCCGTTGGGCAAGACATTCTGTGCGTCGGTACACAAGAAGGGCAATAAAACCCTTTTTGCTCTGTATGTTTCTTTTTTCTTTTTTCTCGTTATATATTTTTTTTACCGTACAGTGTAAAATATATATAATTATACTATGTCAGAGAACTATGAATATGACCCTCCGCTTAGAAATAAGCTGATTGATCATAACAGAATGTTTTCAATATCAGGAAAAACTCCATCTGATATTCGGGCTGAGTGCCGCTCACAATTGCAAGAAGCTAGCCAAATCAACACGACAACCATCTGTACAAAAACAACAACTAGCACTGATCGACAAGATTGTTTACCCAATGGTAATAAAGCTGAAACTCTTAGCGAAGCTGCGGGAAAATTGCTCGATGCCCAAAAACAGAGAGGGGCTAAGAGAAAAAATGACAAAACTCTTTCACCCATTTCCGAATCGAAGAGGGCGAGTGGACGCCTTATGGTCTCCACCGCTACTACAAGTCAAGAAGCAATCTCCGCTAACAGATATGCCATTCTTGACACAGATATTGACAGCGCTGAGGAAGACAGCCCGATGAATACAGAAGACGACGATGAAAACAACCCCATCGACGAAGGAACTATTAGTGGCCAGAAGTCGCAAAATGAGAGCTTTTGAGGTTCTCCACATACATTGCCCAAGTTCTAGAACCAATAAAGATGAAAAACTTAATTTATTTTTTATCAACATAAAGCCGAGTGCCAAAATAAATGACGTCTATCAAGTTAAATACCTTTGCGGTCAAAAAGTTAGGATTGAAAGGATGCGGAAAGCCACTGAAATCGCCCAATGCCGGCGATGCCAAGACTACTGTCACACAGCTAAGTACTGCCACCGACATCCCAATTGTGCAAGATGTGGTGAAGATCATTTCACCTCACAGTGTATGCTGCCCCCTGATGCACAACCAACCTGCTACCACTGCTCTGGAGCCCACATGGCAAGCTACAAAGGTTGCCAGAGGTATGAGGAATTTCTTCGCAGATCAACCGGATCCACAAAAAATAAGAAGAATAACCCAAACAGGCTGGGTCAAGCTTCGTTAGGTACCCAGATGATTTCTGCCCCTCCATTCAGGCTTAATAACATGGAACAACAACAGTTTCCCACGTTACGATCGAACAGCAGAACTACAAGATCAACCATACAGCAACAGCAGCAACTACATCAAACCCAGCGTAACAACACAGGTGTGTCTTATGCTGATATAACAAAACGCAATTTAAATGCAAGTACAAGCAAAGATGGGCCTGCACAGCAACGTGTGGACTACCTGGGACACAACAAACATCAGCAACATGACCAGCGTAACCAACATCAGAGCTTTTCCCAAGTTCAGGCTCTACTTCAACAACAGCAGAATCAGTTTATGCAATGGCAACAACAGCTCTAACAACAGCAGCAACAGCAGTTTCTTTCATGGCTACAGCAGCAACAGCAACAACAACAGCAGCTCTACAGTCAAAACAACCAACGCATTCAAAAGCTGGAAAATATGGTACTGGAATTAGCTAACATAATTAAGCAACGGACGGAGGACGGACCTAATCCTCAGTTCCAAAACAACGCTTCAGCCCTACAATGATCCCGCTGAAGGTTCTTATCTGGAATGCTAATGGCATTTCAGGGAAGGCAAAAGAAGTAGAACTCTTCGTACACAACAACAGCGTTGACATTCTTCTTTTGTCGGAGATTAGGATGTAAAGGAGTGATATAGTAAAAATATTTGGCTACGCCTTCTACCCTGCTTACAAACCATCGCGGAACAATAACAGCGTTGGAGGGGCAGCAGTACTTGTGAAGAATTCTCTTCGCCATTTCCCACAAAAAGTTATTGAGACACGTAGCATACAAGTGTCCACCAGTTAAAGTGGCCACAGAGATGGGTGATATAGAATTCAGTGCTATCTACTGCCCCACAAACATTAGGATTCTGGAACAGCACTTTCTTAACATACTAAGAGCCGGTGGCCAAAGATATTTCGTGGGTGGTGACTGGAACGCCCGACATTGGTTGTGGGGAGACACATACAACTCACCCAGGGGTCGTGAACTAGCAGAGGCCATATCTGCAACTAGTGCCAAGATCCTTGCTACTGGGTCACCAACCAGGTACCCATATGTGCCTCATCATACGCCCTCCTGTATTGACTTTGCAGTCTACCACGGAATACCGAACTGTCAAGTAAACATAACCCAGAGTTGGGATCTGGAATCGGACCATCTGGCTCTAATCGCCAGTAAACACACAGACTGCTATAATGCCAATGTAAGCCCTCGCCTTATTACCAAAAACACCGACTTGCGAGCCTTCGGACAGCATTTGGAAAACTCAATCCAGCTAAACACTACATTTAATTCTGGGGAAGATATCTAAATGGCTGTAGATCACATAACAGAGTGTATACACAGGTCTGCTGCCGCTTCAACGCCTATTGACACTAATGTTAGAGGCAATAAATATGGTGTTGCACTAACCATAGAAAAGGAGGCTCAGAAGGCGCGCAATTAGAACCCAAGACCCTTGGGACCGTATCCTGTGGAATCGAGCTGCAAAACAATTGCGAATCGTAATAAGGGATCTGCGTAGCAAATTCTTTGAGCAGAAACTGGCTTCCATGGATTATACAGTGGATGCTAATTATTCACTATGGAAGTGCACAAAATCACTCAAGAGGCAACCATTTAGACAAGTTCCTATCCGATGTCCCAGCGGTGAGCTTGTTAAAAGCGAAGATGAGCAGGCCAATTCGTTTGCGCAACATTTAGAAGCTCGGTTCACGCACTACCAATATACCACAGACGACCAGTTTAGCGAGACTAGTGAAAGCCTGCAGACACCACTGCAAATGTCTTTACCCATCAAGCCTGCAAGAACGGAAGAGATTGCTGAAGTCATCAAGGACCTTCCGAGAATCAAAGCTCCTGGCATAGACCGGATGTGCAATGCCACTCTAAAAGCCCTGCCAACACGGGCTCTTATCTACATAGCACTAATATTTAACGCTATTTTAAGAGTGCAGCACTTTCCTAAGCAGTGGAAAATGGCAGCAATCATAATGATCCATAAGCCTGGTAAACCAGAAAACGATCCTGAATCGTATTGGCCAATAAGTCTCCTGCCCTCACTCTCTAAAGTATGGGAAAGGGTTATTGCGAACCGACTGAAAGACATCAATAATGAACGCCATATCTTGCCGGATCACCAGTTTGGCTTTCGCGAGGGACACGGCACTGTGGAACAAGTTCATAGATTGGCGAAACACATACTACAAGCACATACTACATGACAAGGAATATTGCAACGCAGTCTTCATTGATATGCAGCAAGCTTTTGATAGAGTTTGGCATATGGGTTTGCTGAGCAAAATAAAGAAATTATTCCCAGCACCACACTATAGTGTTCTTTGATCCTACTTAGAAGGCCGGCAGTATATGATTAAGGTCAGGAACACATTCTCCAATGCTTACTTTATGAAAGCTGGAGTCCCACAGGGCAGCGTACTGGGCCCACTACTCTACTCAGTGTATACTGCAGACATACCGAGTCCTAACGAAAATCAAATGGTTTCCCCTAGCAAAGCTCTCCTTGCCACTTATGCGGACGAAATCGCCCTTCTATACAGCTCAAAATGTCGCTCCGAGGCAGCATCTGGTATGCAGGAGTATCTCAACACGTTCTCAGCTTGGTGTAAGCGATGGAACTTAAAAATCAACGCACAGAAGACTATAAATCCCTGCTACACACTAAAAACGCTCAGAAACAACACACCGGCCATACAACTAGAAGGCGTAACTCTCGAACAGCCCTCGCAAGCTAGGTATCTTGGTATCACGCTCGATAAACGCCTTACCGATGCCGAGGACCATTCCCCAAATAAAGCGTCAAGGTGGCCATCTCGTTCGATTAAGGAAGCAGCGAGCGGCCCTGCTGGCCAAGCAGAGGCGTGCCAAATTTGGATTGGAATCTGCCGACTATAAGAACAGCAGAAACACCAAAACAAAAGCAAAGCAGCAGAGCCAATAGCAGCAGAACCGACACCAGCAGATGCAAATAAACATAATAAAAAAAAAATGCTAATAAAGGCACTAGGGGTGTTCTTATATTCAAAAATATCAAAGAAGCTAACATCGGCTATGCCGAAGTTTATATACCCTTGCAGTCCTTGGTAATAATAATTTTACATGTTCAAAATTTGTTTTCTGCAACTCAATATACATCATCAATATACAAACAAAACAATTTTACTCTCTATTTTACAATTTGTTCTTCTTCTTTCCTCATTACCAAAGCAAAGCAACGTACACATACATATACACTTTATGTAGCGTACACGCATACAAAGTGTTAAAGTGGTGCGGTCCTATACTCGCGGGCGCTCCCTTTCAAGATCGTTTTTCTGCGCATCCAGAGGGCCTGAAATTTAAACTTCGACGTCAAGAAGGGTCTCCTTAGGACTGTCTACGTACCTCGTTGCGAGGACTCCTCTGCCGCCTGTGTGCTGGCCCCGAAACTTGTTAGCTAAACCTCCACTTGGCTGGACCATTGGAGCCGGCGAGGGGGAGGCTGCAGATCGCCTCTCTTTGCTTTTTTCCCGCCTCTCTCATCGCTTGCTCCTGTCTTTGCTGGTGTGGGTGAGAAGTATCTTTTTTATCCACCTTTCTCCAAACTTTCCTTGTTGTTGCACGACGTGTTCTTAGCCGTCACACCGCCACGTACCAGCTGATTGTACCAGTGTTAGAAAACGAGGAAAGACATAGGGGAGCCCCTAGCCATAAATCGGCAGGTGGCGCCTCTGGCCAACCGTTTTGAAGCTTCTTCTTCCTCCGGATTTAAATTCAAATTTAAATTCACAAACTGCAACCGATACTCTCCAGCCAGCCATATGAACAAATCTGTGGTATCCATCGACCACCAAGCCCGATGCGGAATGGCAGACGTGCAGAATACCCAATGGGAAGAGTCTGCTTTCGGCAGTCGTCCACGGCTCTTGCGGTCACCGCCCCTGAGCACAGACACGCCCTTAAATGTAAATGTTGCAAAGAACCCAGATGTACGAGCTATATAGGTGCAATCATTAAATAACATTGATGCTCCATTAGTAACTTCACAAATAGAAGAGCTAAACGAACTGCGAAATCTGATCTGGCAGCTGGACAGTATGTTCAACACAGCTAACGATGGGAGGAAGCCAGTTCGCCACGTAAATCTGAGTACTAAGAACTCAATAGTGCGTAGGATGGAGCTGCATGAAACACTGTGCCGAAAAATGACCGATAGCCACCCCGCAAGAATGGTCCAAAAGGGCGTCATCGCCACGCAAACAACACCGGTGATGAATAACCATCTGGGTCTTCCCATAAGTCTGGGCCAGCCAGCTAAAACAGCTACGCCCAAACGCCAGAGAGAGGATGCCGCCATTCAGCGGAAAACTCCACCGTGGAAAAACGACGCAGTGTTCTCGATCAGAACAACTGGAAACCAACTTGGCGAATACAAACACATCGTGGGCCAATTCAGTCAATGCAGCCGAAGCGGGTGCGGAATGGCAAACGGTGTCTCGAAAGCGGCCTAACAAGCAACCAGCTCGAAGGGACAAGCCTGCGGCCATCGTGAACCAGGCCCAAGAGGGTTTCTCTTACGCCCAAATTCTTGGTATGGTTACAAGGCGGTTCGCCTTGGCAAACTCGATGGAGTCAAAAACAACGTAAAGCGCACAAAAAAGACCGCCAAGGGCGAGCTGCTTCTAGAACTCAAGCGAGACGGCGATCCGGACTGCCAAAAACTGAGGAACGAGCTTAGCCAAGTTCTAGGCCAGCAAGCGTTAGTAAGGGCAGTAGGAACCGAAGCTTGGATCGAGATACGCAAACTCGAAACCCTGGTATCTGCAGACCATATTATAGAAGCATTAACGAAAATTATTGGCGATGCCATACTTTTGGTGATACACAGTTGGCTGTCTTATCAATGCCGCGCTCAACTGCTGATTCCTTGCTTAAGACGGGATCAATTGCAATAGGATGAACGCTCTGCCCGATTCGGGAACGGCAATCAAAGCAAAGATGCTACAAATGTTTAAACTTCGGCCACACGGCGGCAAAGTGCAGTAGCTCAATCGATCGCACAAATTGGTGTCTCAAATGTGGGACGACAGACCACAAGGCATCCTCATGCAACAACTTTCCTGTCTGCTTCAACTGCATAGACGCCAAACGACATCAGGTGGGGCATTACACTGGCAGCCGACGTTGCCCAATGGCGAGTGCAAAAGCGAACCAGCAGCAAAATCTATGAAACTACTACAACTAAATTTGAATCATTGTGCGGCGGCGCATGATTTACTAGCGCAATCAGTAAGGGAACTGAATATAGACGTGGCGATTCTGAGCGAGCCAAATAAAACCCGGCCTGGCAGCTCATGAGCAACAGACTCTTCGGGAAAAGCTGCAATCTGGTTGTGCGGAAATCGTACTCCGCCTATGCAGCACATCTACGCACATAGAGGTTTTGTCAGAGCATACATAGGTGACATATGGGTGTACAGCTGCTACTTGGCACCAAGTCTTACTCCCCAAGAATTCGAGTCGGTAATGGACCAACTTGCTCTGGATGCCAGAGGAAAGGGCAAAACAATAGTAGCAGGCGATTTTAACTCGTGGTTTAAAGAATGGGGCAGCGTCCGAACAAACTCCAGGGGCCGCACAATTATTGAGAGCCTCGCCTCACTCGAACTTGTCGTGCTAAACACGGGCAACAGGCACACGTTCTGCAGAGCTGGCTACGGATCAGTCATAGACGTCACATTTGCAAGCCGGCAACAAGCAGCACAGACCAACTGGCAATTGTATAGCCATTGCACGGCTAGCGACCATTTAGCCATTTTGTGCACAAACGCCTCGCTGAAAACGCAACCACTGACCAAAACGTTAAAATGTTTAGAGTGGATACTTTAAATATCGCAACATTCGAGGAATCCCTCAGAATCCCACCCCTCACTGGCCACGCAAACAAGTTTGCTAAAACGCTTGTAGATGCCGTACTAGCAGCTTGTGATGCCAGCATGGTAGCCCGTAGATGCCACAACAAACAAAAGGCCCCTGTCTATTGGTGGAATGCATCTATAAATGAGGAGAGGAGGAGGTGCCTCCAATGCAGACGTCAATACCAGAGGACGCGTGGAATGCCAGAGTTCTTTAGCCTTCAGGCCCAATGCAAGCTTAGGCGATGAGAACAAAAACTGGCCATTAAGGAGAGTAAACGCAAATGCTTCTTAGAAATGTGCAATGCCGCCGAGAACGATATTTGGGGGGCTGCTTACAAATTGGCCATGAAGAAGCTCAACGCAAACAAGCCCGCGACTCCTAACGAATCGCAAATGAAACTCATTGTAGAGACTCTGTTCCCGATCACCTCAGTCATATCGCCAAGACCCACTTGGATCGCTAATACACCAGACGTCCACGATATTAGCCCCGAAGAAATTCTTGCAGTCGCCGCAAGGTTGCACGACCAAAAGGCCCCAGGCCCAGATGCAATACCAAACAAGGCGCTAAAACTGGCGGCACGCCTCCAGCCTGAAAAATTTGCAGAAGTCTTCAATAAATGCATGCACGATGGCATTTTCCCAGACAGTTGGAAATTGCAAAATCGAGTGCTTCTGCCCAAGCCGAACAAGCCAGCCGAGGACCCATCGGCATACAGGCCAATCTGCCTTCTAGATTCGGTCTCGAAACTGTTCGAAAAACTACTGGCGCAAAGAGTTGAGTCCGCCATCAAGAACTCTGGCGACCTCTCACCGATGCAGTTTGGATTTAGACGCGCAAAGTCCACAATCGACGCGCTACAAACGGTAGTTGACAAAGCTAGTAATGCCATCGAGGGCCAGCGATGGAAGGGTGGCAAGAAAGAATACTGCTTGGTCACCACTCTAGATGTGAGAAACGCCTTCAACACCGCAAACTGGAGTCGGATCCTAAGCTCTCTTCGGGAGTTTCGGGTACCAGAGTACCTAGTCCTCATGGTGGAAGACTATTTCCGAAATCGCATCCTGCGCTACAACACCCAAAGTGGCTGGCGCACACATGTCGTCAAAGGAGGTGTCCCGCAAGGCTCCGTGATGTATGATGGCGTGCTTAGGCTTTCTCTCCCACCTGGAACCCAGATTGTCGGCTTTGCAGATGACGTGGCGATAGTGGTGGTAGCGAAGCATCTACATGAGACGGAGAGCAAAACGGCCGTGGCAGTCGACATAGTCAAAGGATGGCTAAACAATGTAGGCTTGCGGCTTGCAGTCCAAAAAACTGAAGCTGTCTTGATCAGCAGTCGCAAAGTCGTGGAGGTGGCTGAAATTTCTCTAGATACATGCAAAATAACGTCATCCAGGGCAATATTTAGGCATTTTATTAGACACCCGCCTTAGCTTCAAGGAACACCTGGAGCACGCAAACACAAAAGCTGCAGAATTAGGCCGCTGCATTACACGGTTTTTGCTCAACTCCAGAGGCCCAAGCCAACGGCAACGGGTACTATTGGTAAATGTCATGAGATCGATAATGCTCTACGGAGCTCCTATTCGGGCAACGGCTATGCGGCAGAAATCATATCGCCAAGGGCTCGAATATCCGACGAGGCTGCGCTAGTCATAGCTGGACTGACGCCTATCGATCTCCTGGCGAAGGAGTCCCAGTACATCTACAATAGAAGGCAAACTATCGAATGGACGCCACCGGCAAAACAAGAGGCCAAAAGAGCAGCCAGAAGAGCAAGCTTAGAAGACTGGCAAGCAAGATGGACATCCTCAACCAAAGGCAGATGGACGTTTAGGTTGATCCAGAACCTGGAGCCCTGGCTCTCGAGAAGTCACGGCGAAGTAACGTTCGAGTTAACCCAATTGTTAAGTGGCCATGGGTGTTTCAACGCATACCTGCACCGATTTGGGCAGGAAAGCAGTCCAGAATGCATGCTATCCCAAAACGGCGTAGTGGAGGATGCCGAGCATGTGCTTTTCTGCTGCCCAAGATTCCAGAGTGAACGCCATGAGCTCGAGGAAGCGTTTGGGGAACTACCTACGGTCGAGAACAATGCCAACATAATGTGTGCTAGCCAGGGAAAATGGTCCGCCGCCTGCACATTTGCAAAAAAATTTATGGACGCTCTTCGCCGCCTGGAGAGCGAAACGCCTGAGGGGCATGAGGCCCGCCTTTCTAGCCTGCGAAGCAATACCCCCCGGCAGTCCCGCAGGTTAAATTGGCACCCAAAACATCTATTTCTTCAATGTATTTTCGCATTTCTACCTTTTCTATACTCTTCCATCTTTCTCTAACTTGTTACATTTTTTTTTGTGAAATAAATGAATTAAAAAAAAAAAAAACACTTTATGTGGCGTTGCGTCTGTGTGTGTATGCATGTACTCTGTTGATGACGAAAGACGTAGTAGACAGCAAGCAGCGCTGCCAGCAGAGCTGGGAGCAGAGCCGATTATTATATTGACTGTAACTTGTGTTATATTTATTCGATCACATTCAAATTTTGGGATCTGGGGTCTTATATCCAATATTATCACATATGTAAATTTCATAGCATACTCGATTTTTATGAAAATGTTTCTTCTAGTTCTTCTAGAGCTATATGATATAGTGGTCCGATCCTGATGGTTTTCATACTTTATTTTTCCCGGGTAATGAAAACCCCCGAAAAAAAATTTCAGCCCGATAGCTCTTAAGACGGCTGTGTAAAACGCATACGCACAGACGGACGGACAGACGGACAGACGGACATGGCTATATCAACTCAGCTTCACCTAAAGTTAACAGTGTGATGCTCCCATATAAGCATACTGTAGTATATTCATACAAATATGTAATACATTTGGATTGGATTTGGATATGCACATTTGGATTTGGATATGCACATAGCACATAAGCACTGTATGCACAAGCGTAACAATAGCTAGAGCCAGGCCAGCGTATGACCGCTGACCAAGCACGTTGATGCAAGCGTTCCAACAGTATGTATGTATGTATGTACTGCCACTCTCCCTCTCTTTTGTAAGCAAAAGAACATTTTCTGAATAAAAATCAATTGGAATATTAGCACAAAGCGACACTGACGTGTTCGACTACTCAATTTATTAACCAAGTGGAACCTGGTGAGTGAGAGAGTGAGCGAGATGGCATGCTACAAAATAAAATGTCAGTACATTGTGAACACTATTGATGTTATATTACAAAAAAAAAAAAGAATAGAATCAAATGTTTCTTAATTAATGGTTTTAACTTAAATTTTTATTATTATCACTGACTAGATCACTTTTTTTTACAGAGGGGTATTTCTTTTTATAAGCTTCAACAACTTGAAGCAATGATTGTTTTTCCTCCTCGTTGTTTGTGAGATCTCTGTTGTACTCCTGCATAAATTTGACTCCTCTTTAGGCCATATCATTTACCACAAAAAGATCACGGCAGTATGTTAAACCTTAATCAAATTCAACTGTTTGCTTCCAGTTAAACAAATGTTAGTGGTAGGCTTAGCTTTCTCAAAAAAATTCTTTGTTTTTGATGACACAAAGTCAGACAAGGGGTATTTTTGGAAGTCTACCAAATTAGAGTAATCTCTATTTTTTATCAGTTGAACATTTGGTTCCTTTGAGTTAAGATTGCTAACAATACAAACTTTTTCTTCGGAGGAGACATTCGAATCAAAAAACGCCAGAGCTATTAAGTTTTCGGCATGGTACCATAAATGATTGCTAATTTTTTTCAAAACTATAAACAATGTTTCAGCGTCACTACTTGCATATTTAAAAAAAAAATTTACATGGTTAAGGTCATGGAAAGGAAAAAATATCTTAAAGGAATACATACATATATGGCTTTTGACATCCAGCGGGCATGGCTAGTTGGTCCAGGAGTACGAAAAGTGTATTGCTTTACATCAAGAAAGATTGAAGCTAGCTGAAGCAATTCTTTATAATCTTCTCGGCTTTGACATTTCTATAGTTCACCAAGACAAAATTTCGTGAAGTCCTTGCGTTTGTTCCACAAATTTGGACACGAATTTTTTTATTTGCAGCGCCACTTTCAAATTTCTCTTTCTTCAAATTTGGCCATGATTTTGAAAACCTTTTAAATATCGGAACTTCTACTGCAGATGTGGAGCATAGCTTTAGTTCGAATACGCTTCGCAATATGATTTCGTACATATGGTGGCGGCACGGTAGTTTTATTGGACTGCGTCCAAACTTTTTTTCTAATAGAACTGCTGCTCCTGAGAAAATGCCTGTATTTGCTGCCTTGGTGTCATAGGATAAACCATGGTCAACTACATTCCATTTAACTAACCTGTCAAAGCAACATTTTTGCCAGTTGAAGACTTCACTTTTGGTGCACCTAGGAACTTTGAAGTACCATTGTAGCTAACTAGAACTGCTATGTGTTCAATCTTACTAAAACCGACTAAATCTGTCATAAACTTTCCGTCAAAATGTACTACCAGGGCACCAGTTTTATCCATCTGTAAGTTATGATAGGATTATTGATTTAAAATGACCGAAAAAATTTGTAAACCACTCTATTAAAAATTTAGTAAAAAAGATCACTTGCAGCACTAATTGTAAATGGCGCGAAACACATGCCATCTCGCTCACTCTTATGATATTTGTATAGTGCTAAGTATGCTTACATGGGAGCATCACACTGAAAACTTTAGGTGATTTCGAGATATTTTTTAGACTAAAAGGAAAAAAAATGCCCGGCACGTAAAAAAATATTAATATTTTATATTTTTTTATTATATATTTTCCCCCATACAACTAAGAACACCTTTGTGACAAGAGGCGAACTTTAAACTAATGTATATACAAACAAAAAATGTTTAAACTGAACAAATAATATGTAAAAAAAAATTGTATGTAACAAAAATAGCACTATCCAGTCACAATGGCGTAAACAACAAATTAACTTAAAAATGTAAAACAAAAATATATGTAATTTAAAACTATGATATTTAACTAGTGTGTTAATATTTCGTTGAGTATCTTTTATTCGCTATTACGGGCGCACAGCGCCTTGGCATGATATCCACTAAGTCCTGGCATCTAGAAATAGGAATTCTTTCCCAACTTTCTTTAATAACCCTCCAAAGTGCTTCGTTTGATGTTGGGTTGCAGGTGTGAACTGCCTTTTTGACATCAGTCCAGAAATTTTCAATTGGATTGAGATCCAGGGACTGTGGAGGCCATTCCATGACGTCGATGGTATTGTCTGCAAACCACTTTTTCGCTTTCTTGCTCGTGTATTTGAGGTCATTGTCCTGCTGGATGACCCAAACTAATGGCATTTCATCCTCTACATATGGTAGCATTACATTTTGCTGGATATCAACGTAGACGTGCTGATCCATGATCGTCTTAATCCAATGAATCGGACCCACTCCATAATACAAAAAGCACGCCCAAATCATTATATTGGAACCCCGTTTTTTTTGTGTACATTGTCTGTACTCCTTATTTGGTGGTCTCCAAACGATAGTACGAGATCCTGTCCCTCCATATAACACGATTTAGCTCTCGTCTGTCCACAATATATTCGTCCACTTCTCCACTGGCCATATGGAGTGCTGCTTGGCAAACTTCATGCGTTTACTGGTCAACAGTGGCACTTTTCTCGGACCACGAGCATTTAAATTATTTTCCCGTAGCCTAGTACGTATAGTTTCAACAGATGCGGAAATTTGTAAGTCGTTTTTAAGCTCTGTTGCTGGCTTAAACGACTCTTTCTTGCCACAGCAGACACACTTACCAGACGCTTGACGAGTAATGGCGATATTACGCATTTTCGCCCACGAGACTCCACTTTTGGGACATATTTCTTGTCGTTACTGATCGTTTTGTTGCAACACCCCAGAATACGACCTATTTCGGCGAATGTTTTGCCTTCTTTTATCATTTTTTGGATAACTTTCCTTTTTTCATCACTACAATGCTTTCCGCGACCATATTAAAAAATATAGCTAATAATTTTCTTTTTAAACTATGTTTTCTTTTAAAAAATAACCTTTTCTAGTAAACACGAGGGTTTGGCCATGAGAATTTTCGCGCAAATGCTTTTTTTCTATGACAACATGGGCTTAGTGCTATTTTTTTCACCGCGCTATTTTGCATTATCCTTTTGATTTTGCTTTTCTGAGAAAAACCGTTCTAATTTTTGTTCTTTTTCTTGCTCTCCCAAATCAGAGAGACTGTCAGTAAGGCATGAGAATAGAAACTGCAAGCCAAAATTCTTTTAGTCAAGTTTTACTGTAAAACAAAGTGACCTGGTTCTTTTGGTGCTATTATTTTCACCGGCACTGTATATTGTCTATAAATTTGTAATAAGTCTATCGTAGCAGGAAAACCATAAAAAAAAAGCAAAAACACAAAATTCATATTTTATATAGCCCGATGTACTAAAATTAAAAATACACACAAAAAAATATGTATATGTATATGTATATGTATATATAATTAAATAATAAATTCCACCCGGCCCAATATACCACAACATCCCCTCACGAAGAGCACATGTCAAACATGTGCACTCAAAAGTGCACAAACAACATAATCACACTTGTAAAGCTTGCAGCAATCAAAGCAAGCTTTTGAAAAGAAATTGAAAAAGCTCACAAAGCATACATAAAGCTTTCCGATCGTAACAAGCTTCACAAGATGAAAGTTGCCCAATAACAAAAAAAATTTTTTTGAAAACTATTAACTATAAAAAAATTGAACAAAATAAATCTGAAACATATAGAAAAAAAAATTATTATTGTATAATCATTAACGTTTAAAAAGAAAAAAAAACAATGAAAAACTTAAAGAACGAAATTTTTTTTTTTTTACGATATTATTTAGTAATATTAGGTATGGCATCGAAAGTAACAGATATCATAAGAATTTCAAATGGATCAGGCCATTAATAAGCACCTAGAAATCTTTGAGAGTTACAATAAAATAAAGAATATCAATATATGTAGACACAAACAATAAATCAAATAATATAACTTTCACTGACCTAATATACACTTTATATAAACAACTAATAAGTATAGCTAAAAAAAATAATACACAAAACCGGTAGATTCGAATCTAGAAGCAACTTTTGAACCTCTAGTAGCAAAAGACGCCGAAGAGCCAGGTGTAGAAAATAACCCAGAAGACATTCAAGATACATATACTGTTTAAGAATAAACATCGTGTTCATCTAAAATGGCTTCACCAAACCAGATGGACCAACGAAATGTACAAAGCATAAGACAAAAACAAGGTATAAAGATTCATATGACAATTATTGCTTAACTCCAAACAAAACATGCGTCCACACTCTGTGGAAAAGCACTTAAGATTATAACAACGGCGCAATATCAAGTCGCCAACGCTGTGCATGAAATATTAACATTAGAATAAACATTTTGAAGAACAAATGTCGCCTCTTAGAGTCTAAGAATTCATTTATATACACAAGACGTTTGTTAATAAAATCAGTTCATATTTTGAATTCAAGAGATGAAGATCGTGTTTTAGTTTGCGGTGCTAAAATCCTCTTCATATACAAAACCAAAGATGGTCCAAACAAAGATTAAATTTCTTTATACAGCTTCTAAGCTGATTCAAGAGTATGATGGTGGAGTAGAAACACTTCAAAGTTTCATAGATTCATTGAAACAAAACTAAAAGGGGACGTTAGACTGCCATTAACAAATGAAAACACAATAACAGGTATAATCCAAACATTAAAAAAGCAAATTAAGGGTAAAACAGTACAGGTAGCAGAGGCGAAATTAATGAATTCAAAACAAAATGGCAAGAACGCAAGTTTACTTGAGTCAGAAATCGAAAATCTCACTAAATCATTAAAAAGCGCGTTCATAACAGAGTTGTCTGTTGTCCCTGAAAAAAAACTATGCAACCCAGATAGCAGTAAATTCAATTATAAAGAGCTGCGAAAATAAACAGGTCAGAACAATAATAGAAGCAGGCAATTTCACTGAAATTAATGATGTTGTAGCTAAATTTGTAAATACATCTACAAATATGGAACAGGATTAAAGTAACTTCTATACCAAAAAAAAAAAAAAACAACTACACGAATAGAAACTCATGTAATAATAATAGAAATTATAATAATAATTATCAAAATAGAAACCCAAATCGTAATACTAACCATAACAATACTAGGAACTACAATAACTATAGTAATAATTATAATCGAAGAAATTATAGCAATAATAATACAAGAACTAATTACCCTACTAAAACACAACAAAATAATAATGTTAGACTTACAAACATAGAAGAAAGTTCGAAAAACTATGAAAGTCCTCTGATGTAAATAATCGAAGAAATAAAATATATGGTTTATATGGAACCTTAATAGCTACATAGCTCTAAACTTTGACAATTTATGGACAATAAAATTACTATTAGACACAGGAGTTGATTTATCAGTTGACATACACAAACGGACAAAACTTACTGAAATAAGCAAAGACGTTCTATTTACAATAGGTGAAACCAAACTCAAGGTCAGCAACCTCTCAGCGAAACACACCTTCCAAGTAATAGAAAATGATTTTCCCATCCCATGTGACGGAGTTCTGAGGCTTAACATTATAAAACAATTCAATTGCACACTCAATTATTCCACCAACAAATTGATGATAGATCCGTATAAATCACAATATACAATTATTATAAACATAGGGATCAGTCAAAACATATATGTGTTCCATATTCCATCTGAAACAGCCAATAATAACACCTTTATCCCTAATTAAGAATTGCACCCAGAGGAATTCGTCGCGAGCACAATTGCTTCTGAGACTAACCCATATGTCCGCATATTAAATACTAATAACACAGACGGCCAAATTGCAAACACAAGCCTATTAAATAAAAATTTGTTCGATTATTAAATCCTAAAAATAGACAAACCATGATTCAAAACATAAAACCACCATAATTAACAAACTAGCGCCCCATTTTCCCGACTTCGTGAAGGAACCTCTACATTAATTATGCTCAGAATTTGATGATGTATTCGCAATAGAATCTGAACAAATCTCCTCTAATAATTTTTATAAACAAAAATTAAGACTCAAAGACACAACACCAGTCTACACTAACTACAGAATAGCGTACAGCCAAAAAAAAAAAAACGAAATCAATAAACAAGTAGACAAATTGATCAATGATGATATTATTGAACCATCAATGTCTGAGTTCAATAGTCCAATTTTATTGGTTCCTAAAAAGTCGCTAACTGGCAGCAATGAAAAAAGATGAAGATTGGAGTTGATTATAGAAAAATTAGTAAACAACTAGTAGCGGATACATTCCCACTAACTAGGATTATCCTCGACCAACTAGGTCGCGCCAAATACTTTTCTTATTTAGACTGAATGTCAGGATTTCATCAAGTAGAATGTCCCTTGCAATCACGGGTCTAACACCATCCCAAACATTCCTATATATGGATGAAAGTCACATGATTAGAAACTTAAAATTGCAAATGCTCTTCCTTCAGACATGAAGTTACGTTTTTAGAGTAACCAGAGGGCGGGGGCTAACTTCGACCGCGTCAAAGTTTGTATACCCTTGCAACTTTTTTGATACCTCTTTCCTTACCTATTAGCCATCAATGTGGAAGAACGTTTTATCTAAAAAGGCTTATGTTTGCAAAAGAATGGCCTACAATCATAGAAAATAACGAAGATATTGATCATAGTCACTGTTTTCCACCGATCGTTCCTATGGGAGCTATATGATATAGTCACCCGATCTTTATCAAATTCGGCATATCCATTAACATATCTGTTAGATATATCATTAAATTAAGAAATGTTTAATTTGAAAGCAATCGCGTTAAAAGTAACGAAGTTATTTACAAAAGTCACTGTTCGTGACTTTGGGGTTAGTATGGGAGATATATGATATAGTGGTCCGATCCGGCTGAATCCGAGATATACAACCCCTGCAGTATATACAAGCCTATGTGCAATTTCAGCTCTATAGCTCTTACGGTCTAGGAGGAGTTTGCGTTGATCCAGACGGACGGACATGGCTTTTTGAACTCGTCTCGTCGTGCTGATCAAGAATATATATACTTTGTATGGTCGGAGATGCTTCTTTCTATGCGTTGCACACTTCTGACCAAAATTAATATACCCTTTTTGCAAGGGCATAAAGGGAATTTTACCAGACGGAAGTTCAAAACGATCCAAGATTACCCGACTCCCAAGAGTGGCGACGAAGCCAAAAGATTCGTAGCATTTTGTAATTACTACCGCAGATTCATTCCAAACTTTGCATATCAGACACAATTTATCAATAAAGGAAAAATTTAGAATTTAACTGGGACGCAACTGTCAATCAGCTTTCGAATACTTAAAAAACCAATTATTAAGTCCGCAAATACTCCAATACCCAGACTTCAACAAACAATTTTGTATTTCAACTGATGCAGGTAAGATCGCATGTGGAGCCGTTCTCAGCCAAAAATATGATAGACTCCTATTACCCGTATCATACTCATATAAAGCATTTAAAAAGGACGAAAGCAATAAGTCAACAATTGAGAAAGAATTAACAACAATACATACAAAAAATGCTTCTGCTCTCTGACGTGACGGTCGTTAATTTTTTGTTATCTCTCAATTTTTAATTGTGCTTATTTTTTTTACGCTTTCGCTGGTGTTGTTCGCTTGACTCCCTTGTGTTTTATTTCCATAATTCGCCAAATTAATCAGTTTAAACAGAATTTTATTTTTCGTGATTAGTGCTTGGTGCATTTACTTATTTTTTATTTTTTTCTCTCGTTGCTCCCCTCATCGCCCCATCATACCATCAGTGCTAGTGGCTTTGTTGTTCTCTTTGCTTTGTGCTTGTGCTCAGCTTCTATCCCGCGGAAGGCCGCCTCTCTAAGCTCGGCTTATAACTGTTCTTGTACTCTCTGTTGTGCTGTGCACTCTAGCTGTCTCTTTGTTTTTTGTTTATTTGTAATTATTGATTTTTTATCAATAATTATCTTTCTGCTGTGTATTTAAATTTTTCTATATATTCCTATATATATATATTTTTTTTTTGCCTTGTGTTTCTTTTGGCTTTTTAATGGATTGTTGTCTACCTACTTGCAAGCATTCTGATCGTTTTGATGATATCTTGTTGGCTCTGCGATAATCTTATTCACTTAAAATGTGCTGGCCTCAATGGCCACGACTACGACATGTTTTTTGGTTTGTCTAAGCCTGAGCTTGGCTTAACGCGCTGGACTTGCCCATATTGTGCCAGCCAGCAGTTTGATTTTAGCCGTATGTATAGGGATCTTCGTTTAAAGTTTCTTTCTTTAAACAAACTGGCCAAACAGCTGTCTAACGAATGTGACTCTAGCGTACGTTTATGGTCGCAATTCAAGTTTGTTCCACCTTCTTGCCCAAAATATGTACCCTTGAGTTGCTTTAAGCAGTCGCCAGCTATCTCTATTACTTCGTCTCCCATTTTACTTTCGCCTACACCATCTTCTTGTCCCTCTTTATGCTCTTCTTTTCAGATTGAAGTACCCATTACAAGCCCTGGTGTACCTCAATCTCTCCCTTATGGGAACTCTGATCAATCACAGGATCATGCTGGCTCTCAATCACTTGCGGATCCCAATGCTCCTTCGCCTCCACTAACTGTAGTGTCTCATCGTAAACAATTATTTATTATTCTATAGGCTTGCTTCAGATACTTCTGAGTCGTATGTGGCAGCTTACATTGGTAACATATGCCCTGCTAAAGTTTTAATATAAAAGTTTAAGTTTTCTAGGCCTCGGAAAATCTCCTCTTTTAAAATTACAGTACCAAATGAGTACTTCTCAGCTATGGTTGACCCTAAGTTTTGGCCAGAGGTCCTAGTTGTACACGAGTTTGCCCCCAATAAGCGCTCTCGTCCGTTGCCTGTCCACCTTCCTAATTTATCTTCTGATTCAAAATACTAGTAACGTATGGTTTTTGCATTCATTATCAAAATGTAAGAGGACTTCTTACCAAGCTCTCGAACCTGTTCTGTGATAGCCAAACCTTTTCGGCTGACATATTAGCTTTCTCTGAAACTTGGCTTAACTCCTCTGTTTTGGATAATGAAATTCTTTCTAATAACTTTATTTCTACTAGGCTTGATCGTGTTGGTCGTCATGGCGGTGGAGTACTCATTGCTGTCAACTCGAATCTGTGTTCAAGTAATGCGCCGATTGATTTCCCCTTAGGTGTTGAGTTTATTTGCGTCGAAGTTACATGTTCTAACTATAGCTTATATATCTCTTGTTCCTTTATTCCTCCAGCTTCTGATATCATGCTCTACATGCACCATGCTGATGCTTTGCGAACTATTTGAAGTCGTCTTAAAGATCGTGATTTTCTTATAGTTTTAGGTGATTTTAACTTGGCCAATATTTCTTGGCCTGTTTATGATAATCTAACTTTCTTAATTCCTTCATCTCAACATGTTTTTCTTGATAGCATACTTGAATGTCCTTACTTACAATTCCGTTACTAATTCATTTAATAACATGTCCACTTCTCGTCGTAGATGTTTTCGTAAAACAAATTTCAATCTTCTTAACAGACTTATTTTCTCTTTTGATTGGTCGTTTTTATTTGAGTGCTGCGATATAGATTGTGCAGTGAAGTTTTTCTACTCTGCTCTTAATTCTCTAATTGATAAATGCGTTCCTTATGCGAATGTCTCTACCGTTTCCAGTCTGCTTCACACATAGGCTCTCTAATCTCCGTAACATTAAATCGAGATATTTTAAAAGATTTAAAAAAAACTGGTTCGCGACTTGACTATGCAAATTATTGTATAGCCAAATCTCAAATTTGTCTTTTAAAGACTCAATGCTACAACAACTATATCGTTCGCTATAAGGTTGAATTTTATAAGAACCCCTAAAGATTTTACATCTTTGTCAAATCCAAAAGACGCTCTAATGTACTACCTTCCACCTTCAGACTTAAGGACCAGACTGCTAATAATGATTCAGATATTGCTAAATTCTTGCAGTCGACTTATTCAACTACTAATGCTTCGCATCCCACTTTCTATCCCTTTTCAATCCCACATTTAAATTGTATGTTTTTTCCTAGTATTACTGAGGACTGTGTTTTCTCTTGCTTATCAAATATGACTTCTTCCTTCGTACACGGGCTTAATAATAATCCTAGTTGCATCCTTAAAATATGTTCGATTACCCTATCCATGCCTTTATCTCGGTTATTCTTTGTAGCTTTCCTGATATTTGGAAGGAGTCTTTTATTATTCCGCTTTTTGAAAAGGTCAACAAATCGGATATTTCTAACTACCGTGGCATTGCCAAACTTTCGGCAATACCTAAGCTGTTTGAGAAAATTATTACGTCTTCCCTTCAACACCTAAAAGTGTCAAACTGATGTTATTTATACTGATTTTAGTAAGGCTTTCGATACGGTTGATGCTTCTCACGAAACTTAAAATCACGAAACTTTCCCCGAAACTATTGGCTTGGTCGTATCTTATTGGCAGAACCCAAAAGGTGTCTTTTCGTTCCTCGATATCTAAAACTGTTCGAGTTACGTCAGGTGTACCCCAAGGCAGTCATCTGGGCCCACTGTTATTTACCTTGTTTATAAATGATTTGCCTTTGGCCTTGGCTTATTCACGCGTGCTCATGTTTGCGGATGACGTCAAGATTTGTTATTCCTATAATGATCCTTCTTTCCAACAGTACTTGCAATCAGATCTCGATGCGTTTTGTGATTGGTGCCACGTTAATAAATTACACCTTAATGCCTCTATCAGATCTCGATGCAGTCTGTGATTGGTGTCACGTTAATAATGCCTCTAAGTGCTCTTTTATGATTTTCAGTCGTTTGTCTCCGTTCCTAGCTCATTACTCTATTAAGTCTGTTCTATTAGATTGTGTACCATCATTCAAGGACTTAGGCGTTATGTTTGAGCCAAAATTGGGTCAAAGAATTTGATGATCCCTATGAAACAAAGGTTTTATACACTTCGTTAGTTCGCCCTAATCTAGAATATTGCTCGCCAATGTGGAACCCTCAATATGAAGTATACCTGCGTATTGGGAATTGTGACCCGAGACTTCGCCTACCTTTTCTGTTGTGACAGACTTCTTCTTATTAATCTTCCTTCACTTTACAAGGAAGGATGGCTTCTCTTTCTCCAAAAATCAGTCAAAAGTGAAGTCAATTCTACTAAGTTACTAGATACTCTATATTTTTGTTTGCTTGAACAATTGTATATCTACTCGATGAGTCCAGCTGCTAGCAAGTACGTCTTTTCTGAGACGAAAGGTCAGGTCAGGTCAGTTCAAGGCGGAGGTGCAGATCGATGGGATTCGCATAAGACACACACGTTCCTGCTAGTAGATCATTGCAAAATCGGAATTGAATTACTCTTGGGATATGAATTTATCTCGAAGTTTTAAGCTATTTGAGGAAGATGCTGTCATCCAAAAGCAGGTAAGTGTTTACAATGTAGCCGAAACAAACAATGACTCTGTCGTACCTTCACAGCATACTCGTGAAGCGAGAAGGCAGCTGATTGCTCGATCACGTTGAGGATAGTGCCTGAAGACAACATTAAGCCTGAGTACGGGCTAAAAATAAAATGGTGGAACCATCAAAGCTGTTCATATTTTTCTTGCATTAACTGGCTTTTTCGAAAAGATGTCGAACTTAAAATATATCTGAAAGAATAACACGCTGTTGCAGTCTTGGAAAAGGCCTTAGTGGAATGTTTTTAAATTATATCGAAGGGATTCCAGAACAGGAATACACACTGTCATATCTAAACACGGTGCTGCATTGTTACGGTGGCAAAAGGGTCAACTTTATCCCGTTCTGTTTTGGTGCAAAAAACCTCAGAGTCTGAAAGAAGCTAAGGCTATATTTCTAGCGTGCAAAAAATATCGGCAGTATATTTTTAAGCCTTTGCAAAAAGGGTATATTAATTTTGGTCAGAAGTGTTTAACGCTAGAACGAAGCATCTCCGACTATACAAAGTATTTATATTCTTGATCAGCACGACGAGACGAGTTCAAATAGCCATGTCCGTCCATCCGTCCGTCTGGATCAACGCACACTCATCCTAGACCGTAAGAGCTACAGATCTGAAATGTTGCATGTAGGCTTGTATATACTGCAGGGGTTGTATATCTCGGATCCAGCCGGATCGGACCACTTTATCATATAGCTCCCATACAAACGCCAAAGTTACCAACAGTGACTTTTCTCAATAACTTCCTTATTTTCTGAGCTATTGTCGAAAACTTAATATTAGAGTTTATTATGCCTATAAACGACTGTGCCAAGTTCGATCAAGATCGGGTGACTATATCATATAGCTCCCATAGGAACGATCTGTCGAAAACAGTGATTTTTGTAAATAACTTCGTTACATTTAAATTTAACAAATTAAACATTTGTTAGTTTAATATATCTGTTAATGACTATGCCGAATTTGATAAAGATCGCGTGACTATATCATATAACTCCCATAGGAACGATCGGTGGAAAACAGTGACTTTGATCAATATCTTAGTTATTTCCTATGCTAAGATTGTAGGCCGTTCTTTCGCAAGTTTAGCCTTTTAGAAAAAACGTTTCTTCACTATGATAGCTATAGGTAAGAAATCAGTTACAAAAAAAATGCAGTGGTATACAAACTTTGACGCGATCGCAGTTAGCCCCAGGCCTCTGGTTGAAATTAGTTTTAAGCTTGTAACCGATTGCGGCCCCGGGAGGTTGCCCAATGGGTTCTGTTGGAGTAGAAGTCCTGAATTTAAACTCATTCATTTAATTATTCTGAAATATTAACCATTATGTTAAATAGGTAAACTATCGATATATCGCAAGCTTAAAGAGAAATCCATCTTGCATCACTAATTGCTCTCTTCTTGCCCTTCACTTTTCATTATATTTTGAATATCTATCTCTCGTAGCACATTACTTTAAGATTAACTGTACCAAGAGAACACGAATGCGACGGACGCAAATAAATGTACAAACTCTATAACGTCACTTAATCTTTTCGGAAACATTGTGAAGCAACATAGGCAAAGGAAGTTATGAGGCATCGAATCTCCTAACGAACAAGCAATTTGTTAACTGGCTTAGAAATTTTACAACATTTACAACATAAGAAAAAAAGATGACATCTTAAATTCATGGGACCGTTTCAACTCTCCACATACTTCAGTAAAGTCATTGGAATAAAACATTACATATATGTACAAGAACAAAAGATTGAGTGCCTGCGCCAACTGTACATTAAGTACAGTTAAATTTGCGAACATACATATAAATTTACTCAATATTCGCGTTGGTTCTGCTACTTTGATGTGTTCCTGGAGTTTATTGAGGCATTATGGGCAAAGACTGTTCAAATTTTCCAGTAAGCTCAAAGGGAACAGACAAACTAACAAATATTATATCTCAGCGAAATCGCTTTAAAAATCATATTCAAAATTTACATGAAAAGATCATCGCTACTGGCGACCAGGAAGACGCCGATACCCTAGACTGCAGACTTTAAATACTTGAATCTCATTATCGGCAAATTACTCATATTCATACAGAAATTGAATATTTGCAGTAATTTGAATGAAACGTACATAAAAGTCAAGGTACATTTATTGTCTCTTCTACAGAGAAAATGTTCAACGGAACCAGTAATCGCATCGGATATGAGTTTCATAATTTCTGCAATGTGTCCTACAGTGGTTCACAGTCAACGATTGCCTACACTAAAATTTCCCAGTTTCGATGGCAAATATTCATCGTTTAAGAGATTCAAATCGTCTTTCCTGAATCTAATTCACAACGATCACCACATGCCAACAATTGACAAGTTCAATTATCTTCTCGAATGTTTATCAGGACCTGCACTTGAACTCGTGCAGTCGTTCCAAGTCACCGAACAAAACTACAGTCAAGTCTGGCCGCCGTGTACAGACGTGTTTCTTAATGCACTCCGCAAAAATTGAGTGTAAAAAAAGACCGCGTTTGCAAAAATTTGTGTAGGGCTCTCAGTCGCCCCAGAGACGCCTATTTACAATCATATTGCTATTAGATTGCTAAAATAGCAATTGCTAATAGCAATAAATACTAAGTTGCAACAACAAAGTGCGTAATCTTTACAAAAGACATGTCCACCAATTCGGGCCCAAGCTCTCTCGATCCCCAACAGCAACAGCTACAAGAACTAATTCTACAACAACAACGTGAGCGTCGACTCTCGGTCCAACGCAACAACGCGTACTTTTCGGTGGTGTCGCCGACCCCACTGAATGCTAGCGTAAGCAATAACACCGAAAGTGCCAGCCACTCAGCAATCAAAAGCAACTTACCGTGGAGAGAGCAGTGTGCTTCTCCATCAATAACGATAACTGGGTCACCGATTGCACCGACCAGCACCGTCAGCTCGTTGACAGCAACTACTGCAGCGTCTGCCGAAGTATTGACCTGCCTCAAGCCGTCAACGACAAGTCGCCCTGAGTCAGCCACAATAGTAAACCCAACGACTTCTGTCCAAACTGGAATGGATAGATATATTAAAATAACTAAGCGGAAGCTAAGCCCGCAAAAGAAAAAAAGTGGCAACACGCCGAAAATAACCAAACCAAATGAACGAGTAGCACCCCTTAGCGGGAATCGTTTTAAAATTCTTGACGATCAGCAAGATGATCAAGCCGGCGCTGTAGATAAAGTTAAATCGGCTAGACCACCCCCCTTATACATCCGTGGAGCCAACTGCAGCGCCCTGATTTCGAAGCTAGTAGAAATAGTAGGGGCAAATAACTTTGTTGTAACCCCTCTCAATAGGGGTAACATTAAAGAAATTAAATGCCAAACCCAAACTGAGGACAATTTCCGCATCATCGAAAAGTACCTCCGTAATGCTAACATCAACTTCTATACCTACCAACTAAAAAGCAGTAAAGGGCTCCAGGTTGTGTTGAAGGGGATTGAGCCATCGGTCCCTACTCAAGAAATAGCAGACGCGTTGGTCGAAAAAGGGTTTGCGGTCAAATCCGTTGTCAACATCATCAACAGGAACAAAGTCGCACAGCCGCTCTTTAAAATCGAGCTCCAACCAGATGCAAAGCGGTCGAAGCCAAATGAAGTGCACCCAATCTACAACCTACAGCTCCTATTGCACAGAAGAATCACCGTAGAGGAGCCCCATAAGAGACACCAACCACCGCAGTGTAAAAACTGCCAGGAATACAACCACACCTCTAACAACTGCAATCTCAGGTCAGTGTGTGTTGGCTGTGGCGAACATCATAAAGATGGCATTTGCACCAAGGACAGAAACAATGTCGCACTAAGATTATGCAGTAACTGTGGAGGGAACCACACGGCCAACTACAGAGGATGTCCTGTCTTCAAGGATCTTAAATCTCACCTAAACGGGCGCAAACCCCCAGCTGGACCAAAAATCACCGTCAACGCCTCTAAAACTACACCGGAGGTATTCTTTGCCAAGGCTGTTAGATCATCTAACTTGCCTGCTACATACAGTCCTAGTGTATCCTTCGCTAGTGTGCTCCGAACTGGACAGACGGAGCCCGCAAAAGAGACCCCGTCACTCCACCATCTACAGAATCCGCAACCTAGCGCACCAGAGCTTGGCCAGCAAATTCCAAGTGGCTTAGAAGCCCTATTGATCTCACTCAATCAAAACATGACCACTTTTATGACGTTCATGCAAAACTGTATGCAAGAACTGATGCGGAATCAAAACCTGCTTATCCAGAAGCTTATCGAGAATAAATAATGGCTTCCCTACGTCTATGTCTTTGGAATGCTAACGGCATCTCCAAGCACAAAAATGAACTGCAACTATTCCTAGACTCAAGTGAAATCGACGTCTTGCTGATTTCGGAAACACATTTAACATCAAAAAATAATTTTCAAATACCAAAATATACCTTCTATGCAACAAACCATCCAGACGGAAAAGCTCATGGCGGGGCTGGTATCCTAATCAAAAACCGTATAAAACACTCGTTCCTCAACAGATTTGAAACACAGCACCTACAAGCAACTGCTATAACCGTCCAAACCAGCTGCGGCAACACTACATTGGTTGCCCTGTACTGCCCACCACGCTTCTCAATCTCTGAAAAGGAATTTACCGATTTCTTTAACACACTCGGAGATCGCTTCATTGCAGCAGGGGACTATAACGCCAAACATACGCACTGGGGATCTCGCCTGGTAAATCCTAAAGGCAAGCAGTTGTACAACACAATAGTCAACCCTCTCAATAAGATGGATTGCGTCTCACCGGGTAGGCCTACTTATTGGCCCACAGATCCACAGAAAGTGCCTGACTTGATTGATTTCGCAGTAACCAAGAGGATTCCACGTAATCGGATCACTGCGGATACACTGCTAGATCTAACTTCCGATCACTCTCCAGTACTATTCACACTATTAACAAGACCTCAAGTACTTGATCGCCCATATAGGCTTACAAACAACAAAACAAATTGGCTTAAATTTAAAATGTACATGAGTGCCCACATTGACTGTTCGCCGAAACTGAATGCTGCAGAGGACATTGATATGTGCGTCTCTGCACTTGAGTCTATGATGGCAGCTGCAGCAAAAGTATCTACTCCACCTGCCTCTTCTTACACTAAACCTGTTGACAGGCCTACGAACCGGCGGATAGAACAATTAGTAACGGAAAAACGACGTCTAAGAAGAGAATGGCAGATTACTCGCTCACCAGCAGCAAAACTTCGCCTAAGGCATGCTAATCGCAACCTCTCCAAGGCGTTAAGACAAGAGGAAAGCTGGGCTCAAAGAAAATATATAGAAAAGCTCAGCCCAACCAGCACTAAACATCCTCTGTGGAAAGCCCACCCCACTTTAAGCGCTCCTGCAGAGACAATTTCACCGATAAGGAGTCCAACCGGTGGATGGGCCCGCAGCGACGAAGAGAGGGCATCCGTATTTGCCACACATCTTAAAATGGTTTTCCAGCCAAATCCAACATCAAACTCATCTGTACTTCCCCCTTCGAGCACACTAACGGATAGTGAGTACTCGGAACTCCAATCGGACGAGATCACTGCAGTTATTAAAAACCACATAAAGCCAAAAAAAGCCCCTGGCCATGACCTAATCACACCGAAAATGATCCTGGAACTCCCTATCATTGCCATACAATACATCTGCAAACTGTTCAACGCTATAATAAGAATTGGCTACTTCCCAAGAACATGGAAAAGGTCCACTATCATCATGATTCCTAAAGTGGGAAAGGACAAAACCCAGCCATCATCCTATAGGCCAATTAGTTTGCTGCCATGTCTTTCGAAGCTTTTTGAAAAGGTCCTGCAGATCCGACTAAACTCATTTCTGGCATCGGAGAACACAATCCCTTCACACCAGTTCGGCTTCCGCGAAAAACATGGTACAATTGAACAAGTCAATCGCATAACATCCGAAATACGAACAGCATTCGAACTAAAAGAATACTGTGCGGCTGTCTTTCTCGACGTTGCCCAGGCTTTCGATAGAGTTTGGCTGGAGGGTCTGATGTTCAAAATCCGGCAAAAACTGCCACAGTACACCCACAAACTCATGGAATCTTACCTTTACAATAGGCAATTCGCTGTAAGATGTAATGGCTCCGTCTCGGCTGATTTTGAAATCAAAGCTGGTGTACCGCAAGGCAGTGTACTCGGCCCATTGCTCTACCTACTGTACACTGCAGACTTACCAACGAGTTTAGGACTTACAACGTCCACTTTTGCCGATGACACGGCAATCCTCAGCAGATCCAAATGCCCAATACAAGCCTCTGCAAAATTAGAGGAACACCTCAAGGTGGTAGAGGAATGGCTAGCAACCTGGCGTATCCGGGTCAACGAGCAGAAATGCAAACATGTTACATTTACGCTTAACAAAAGAATCTGTCCAGCTCTAATGCTAAACAACGTACCAGTTCCTCAAGCCGAGGATGTCACTTACCTTGGCATCCACCTAGACAGAAGACTAACTTGGCGCAAGCACATCGAAGCAAAAAAGTCACAGCTTAAACTGAAAGCAAGTAGCCTACATTGGATCATCAATGCTCGGTCCCCTCTACGTCTGGAATATAAAGTCCTCCTATACAACACCGTACTGAAACCCATCTGGACTTACGGAGCCGTACTATGGGGGAAGGCAAGTACCAGCAATGTCGATATTATACAAAGAGCGCAGTCGAAAATTTTAAGATCAATCACGGGGGCCCCGTGGTACATACGGAACGACAACATTCAAAATGATCTAAATATACCTAGCGTAAAATCTGAAATAGGTAGTCAACAACTAAAGTATTCTGCGAAACTGGATGCACACCCAAATGTTCTTGCCAATTCCCTTACGCGAACTAATAATAGAACTCGTCTTAAAAGAAATGACAGACCAACCCAATAACAAGTGATTCGGGCCGCCTGCAATATCCCCAGGATTTATCTTAAGTACTAGATTAAGAAAAATATCTCAAACTTGTTGTTAGGCTCTAATTTAAGAGTAGATTCAACAAATATATATTAATCGTTAAAAAAAAAAAAAAAAAAAAGTCTGGTCAAGATTAGACGCTACGGCAACGACGTTCTAATTTTCATAATTGTATATCGTTTACCATTAGTCAAGCAAACAGAGGCAAGACTTCTGCAGAAGCTTATCGATAATGCTTCCGCTATACGCGGATCACTTCTTACACTAGGATCAACTGAGGAAATAATGAATAACATCATGATTCACTTACTTCCTACAAAGGTGGATGCTGAGACCAAAGGCGTTTACGACAAAAAGCAATGTTTCGTTATGCTTTCAACGTGGTAGGAATTCTGCACAATTTTCCATCGCCGCTGCCAGTTCATCCAGCATTACTTCCAATTTAGACCGCGAAGACCAAAAGGCAGAAATTACACTTGAACTGATTTAATTTTGCTTTATGCAAGATCCGTACTCGAAGATAGGACGGACTAATGAAGTAAACAGAATTTTGGTTGTGTACGGATCGTCACATTCTTTTGAGCATCCTCTCACAAACCCAAGAACACTCATAGCTTTTCTAACAGTAGTGGAAATATGAGGATTAAAAGTTAATTTATGGTCCATAAATACGCCTAAGTAGCTGAAAAACAGAAACTAACTTTTAGAGCCAGTTAGGTACAATAAGTTGATTTCACTCTGGAGGTTAATAAGATCGGATTGAAGCAGGCAAGAAGACGATAGGTCTTTATAACTGAGACATATCTTAAGATCATCAGTATACATAAGCGCTCGTAAAAGTGAAGCCAAGTTTCAGCGAAAGGAAGAGTATAAAAGTCAAAAGCTAAACTACCAACATCGAGTTTATAAAATTTAAACTTTTCACTCGTTGCAGAGGACGGACGTTTTTTTTGCGCTTATCAAATTTTATTTTTTTCTCGCCATTAAATACTTTTCTATAACTTTTAATCTCGTTATAGGTTTAATAATAATTTCAGCATCCGAATTTTATTTTCATTTCGCGAATTCTTGCAATCGACTTTGTGTTTTTGTTTAAATTTACATAAATTAAAACATACAACAATACTTGCATTAGCGGTGTTGTTGTTTTGCTTATCTCTTTTGCCTTTTTGTCTTTACCGTTTTAACTAACTCTCGCGCTCTTGAGTACAAATTGTTGCTGCATGTGTTCAATTTAACGCGCTCTCCCGCTCTTTCCTATTCTCTTGCTCTCGTCTTTTGCCCACCCGCGACTCTGTGATACGTGTTTTTTGTTTTTGCGCATTCTTGCTCTTTTAATTCTTTAGTTGTGAAGGCTTACTCTGCACATTAACCCTTTTGTCAGAACTGGTCAGTATATTCTTATACACAGATTTTTTACCTTTAGAATTTGTATTTTTTTTTTTTTTTTATTCCTTTTTTAATTAAATTAATCTTTTTGATAAAATGGTGGTCTGCTCAAAAAATAATTGCATAGTTGCCACTAATGCGGTTGACTCCCATGATTATATTCTTTGTTGTTTGTGTGACAATGCGGTTAACGTTAAGTATGCAGGTTATACAGCCAGAATCAAGGAGTCTATTGCTAAAGGTGGTGGCTTAAAATATGGATGTGATGATTGCCGGGAGGTTAAGAATGAGATGCGTTCTTTCATGAGGCGGACTAGAGATAGTTTTGACTCTTTAGGGCAGGTTTTAATAAACTCCAAGCGGAGTTTACTGCGGTGCAGACTCAGTTCAGAAGCTTATCGCTTATGAATGAGTCTCCGAAACGTAAAAGAACCAGTCCTTGGGGTGTTTCTTTATCTGTTGACCGGCCTCATGCACCGTCCACTCCTAATGTACAGCAATTGATATCGTTTAAGAGCTCGGTTGTGAATGCTATTAGTAAGGAATAACCTATACCACCTGGGAATGATCTCTTAAATACGATGCCTATTGTGTGTCCGATGTGTCCGGGCAATTACCCATTTCAATGGAAATTGCCGATAGTTCTAAAAGTATCGAGGGCCCCGTAACAAGTTGACTGCTGCAATGGGTGACTTGTCTAACGTTGCTGCTGCGGCTGAAGCTTCGGGACCGCGGCCTATCGTTGGCACACACGAAAGAAACGTATATTTGTTTCTAGGCTAGACCCTGTTGTCACTTCTGATGATGTAATAGCCTATATTCGGAAGAAAGTTAACGTCTCGAATATTTATTTTATTTATTTATTTATTTATTTACGTCAACTAACACAGCAGTCGACGAAAAAGCTTAAGCTTAAGACAGATAGTAATTAAATGAAGAAGGTAGCTTAGCTTTATACACAACTAAGCATCCCCGACCCGGTGGAGGTGTTTTATTTGCACAAGGTGCCAGCTATGCCCCGATTCACAGCCAATGTGATCAGGAATGAGTTGTAGTCAATCCAAGTCCAGAATATTTTTATTGGTTTCGCTGTAGATGATTAAAAAGTATAGCGCGAAGAGAAGTGACAAAAAGATGAGGAGAGATAAAGTAAGAAAGGTTGTTAAAAGATTGGCAAAGAACACGAAAATGTTCGTGAAGAGAGTAGTTAGTCAGACATCTACTAAGGTGAATGGGAAAAAAGTTTCTGGTCCGAGGTGAGGGAACACAAAAATATAGCGTATATAGTAAATTGGTAGAAATGACTTCGCCGTTGACTAGTTTATGGAGAAAGAGAATGCCAAAAACAAGCCTACGGTTATAAAGTGAAGGAAGATTAATAAGAAGAAGTCTGTCAGAATAAGAAGGTAGGCGAAGACGAAGCGCAAACTTAAGGAATTGCTTCTGTACCGATTCAATACTACGCTGGTGAACATCATATTGCGGGTTCCACACTGGCGAGCAATATTCTAGAGTAGGGCGAACTAACGAAGTGTATAAAACCTTTGTTACATAGGGATCATCAAATTTTTTGGCCCAACGTTTAATGAAGCCAAGAAGGCTGCATGCTCTATTCACAATAGAAGAAATATGAACATCAAATAAAAGTTTTCGGTCAAACATAATGCCTAAGTCTTTGAATGATGGTACACAATCTAACAGAACAGACTTAATAGAGTAATGAGCTAGGAGCGGAGACAAACGACTGAAAGTCATAAAAGAACACTTAGAGGCATTAAGGTGTAATTTATTAACGTGGCACCAATCACAGAACGCATCAAGATCTGATTGCAAGTACTGTTGAAAAGAAGGATCATTATAGGAATAACAAATCTTGACGTCATCCGCTTTATGAGCACGCGTGAATGAGCCAAGGCCAAAGGCAAATCATTTATAAACAATGTAAATAACAGTGGGCCCAGATGACTGCCTTGGGGTACACCTGACGTAACTCGAACAGTTTTAGATATCGAGGAACGAAAAGACACCTTTTGGGTTCTGCCAATAAGATGCGACCAAGCCAATAGTTTCGGGGGAAAACCCATGATTTTAAGTTTCGCGAGAAGTATAGAATGATCAATCATATCGAAAGCCTTACTAAAGTCAATAACATCAGTTTGACACTTTTTACGGAAGCCATGGTGTACAAGGGTAGTCAATTCTAAAAGGTCGGTAAGCGACGAACCACAGGGAAGACGTATCAATTTTCTCAAACAGCTTAGGTATTGCCGAAAGTTTGGCAATGCCACGGTAGTTAGAAACATCCGATTTGCCACCCTTTTTACAAAGTGGAATAATAAAAGACTCCTTCCAAATATCAGGAAAGCTACAAGTCTCACTCGATATAAAGAATAACCGAGCTAAAGGCTTAGATAGGGAAATCGAACACATTTTAAGGATGCAACTAGGTATATTATCAGGCCCGGAAACGAAGGAAGACGTCATAGATGACAAGCTAGAGATAATACAGTCTTCAGTAATACTGGGAAAAAACATACAATTTAAATGTGGGATTGAAAAGGGATAGGGTGTGGGAACCGAAACAGTAGTAGAATAAGTCGACTGAAAGAATTTAGCAAACAGATCTGCAATATCTGAATCATTATCTGGTCGTTAAGTCTGAAGGTGGAAGGTAGTACATTAGATCGTCTTTTGTATTTAACAAAGTTGTAAAATCTTTTGGGGTTCTTATAAAATTCAACCTTACAGCGAACGATATAGTTGTGGTATCATTGAGTCTTCAAAAGACAAATTTGATATTTGGCTATACAATAATTTGCATAGTCAAGTCGCGAACCAGTTTTTTTTAAATCTTTTAAAATATCTCGATTTAATGTTAAGGAGATTAGAGAGCCTATGTGTGAACCAGACTGAAAACGGTAGAGACATTCGCATAAGGAACGCATTTATCAATTAGAGAATTAAGAGCAGAATAGAAAAACTTCACTGTACAATCTATATCGCAGCACTCAAATAGAAATGACCAATCAAAAGAGAAAATAAGTCTGTTAAGAAGATTGAAATTTGTTTTACGAAAACATCAACGACGAGAAGTGGACATGTTATTAAATGAATTAGTAGTGGAATTGTAAGAAATAGTAACTTCAATGGTAGGGTGATAAGGATCTTCAGGTTTCACTAGGGCCTGTGTTTGTGATACAGCACTAACAGTGGGATCCGTGTCAAAAACAAGATAAAGGATTTTTTTAGAAGAGCTAAGAAAAGAATTCAACTGATATAGCGGACATTCAAGTATGCTATCATAAAAACATGTTGAGATGTAGGAATTAAGGAAGATAGATTATCATGAACTGTCCAAGAAATATTAGGCAAGTTAAAATCACCTAAAACTATAAGAAAATCACGATCTTTAAGACGACTTAAAATAGTTCGTAAAACATCAGCATAGTGCACGTAGATCATGATATCAGAGGCTGGAGGAATATATGAACAAGAGATATATAGGCTATAGTTAGAACATGTAACTTCGACGCAAATAAACTCAACACCTAAGGGTAGATCAATCGGCACCACACTTGAACACAGATTCGAGTTGACACCACCGCCACGACGACCAACACGATTAAGCCTATAAGAAATTAAGTTAATAGAAAGAATTTCATTATCCAAAACAGAGAATTTAAGCAAAGTTTCAAAGAAATGTCAGCCGAGAAGGTTTGGCTATCACAGAACAGGTTCGAGAGCTTGGTAAGAAGTCCTCTTACATTTTGATAATGAATGCAAAGACTAGACGTTATTAGATTTTTGAAGCAGAAGATAAATTAGGACGAGAGCGCTTATTGGGCGCAAACTCGTGTACAACTAGGCCCTCTGGCCAAAAATTAGGGTCAACCATAGCTGAGAAGTACTCATTTGGTACTGTAATTTTAAAAGGGGAGATTTCGCGAGGCCTAGAAAACTTAAGCTTTTATATTAAAACATTAGCAGGGCAAATATTACCAATGTAAGCTGCCACAGACGACCCAGAAGTATCTGGAGCAAGCCTATAGATAAATAATTTTTTGCGATGAGGCACAACAGTTAGTGGAGGCGGAGGAGCATTGGGATCCACAAGTGATTGAGAGCCAGCATGATCCTGTGATTGATCAGAGTTCCCGTGAGGGATAGATTCAGGTACACCAGGGCTTGTAATGGGTACTTCAATCTGAAAAGAAGAGCATAAAGAGGGACAAGAAGATGGTGTAGGCGAAAAAAAATGGGAGACGAAGTAGAGAGCTAGCGACTGCTTACGAGGCAACTCAAGGGTACATTTCTTGTGCAATTTCTCAGAAGGTGGAACAAACTTGATATGCGACAATAAATGAACGCTAGAGTCACACTCGTTAGACAGCTGTTTGGCCAGTTTGTTTAAAGAAAGAAACTTTAAACGAAGATCCCTATACATACGGCTATAATCAAGCTGCTCAGGCTTAGACACAGACAAACCAGAAAATTTGTCGTAGTCGTGGCCATTGGGGCCAGCACATTTTAAGTGAATAAGATTATCGCAGAGCCAACAAGATATTGCTCTATACTGATCATCAAAACGATCAGAATGCTTGCAATTAGGTAGACAACAAGCCATTGAAAAGCCGAAAGAAACACAAGGCAAAAAAAATATATATATATAAGAATATATAGAAAAATTTAAATACACAGCACAAAGATAATTATTGTTAAAAAATCAATAATTACAAATAAAACAAAGAGACAGCTAGAGTGCACAGCACAACAGAGAGTGCAAGAACAGTTACAAGCCGAGCTTTGAGAGGCGGCCTTACAAAAGTGATTACGCGGGAGAGAAGCTAAGCACAAGCACAAAGCAGAGAGAACAACAAAGCCACTAACACTGATGGTATAATGGGGTCGATGAGGGGAGCAACTGCAGAAGCAGTGACGAAAGAAAAAAAATAAGTAAATGCACCAAAAACTAATCACGAAATAGAAAAAACTGTTTAAACTGATTAATTTGGCGAATTATGGAAATAAAACACAAGGGAGTCAAGCGAACAACACCAGCGAAAGCGTAAACAAACTAAGCACAATTAAAAATTGGGAGAAAACAATAAATATTAATAAAAACTCAGGAGCTATGCAAAAACACGACCGTCACGTCATCCTATCCCATTTAGTTAATAGATAGCTATAGTATTATTTGTTTGTCTGTTTTTTCTATTGTGCATTTGTCCACGAGATTCGTGCCGTGCGGTATACGGCTGCACCCCTCGCTCGGTCGGGTGGGAGGTGGGCAGTTATCTGCTTGGGCTCGCGCGTAACAGGCTTTGTCCTGGTGTCGTAGGGGCCACTTGAACGTACTGCTCATAGTATCGTCAACGTCCGCTAATAAACCGTTAGTTCTGATATTCCAGATTTAGGGACGAAATTTGTTCTTTGACTTGCCAGCAGATGTTGACTAGCCAAAAGGAACGTTTTTAGAAGATGATGAAGCGAAAGCAGTCTAATCCTGGGCTAATTTTTCTTTTTTGATAAAATTTTTTTTATATAATAAATTGTTTAAGAGCTTTACATCGATCGAGTTGCCGACGGACTAAAAGAAATAGTTCATAAATTTTCGCATATCAAAGCCACAACACGAATTACAGCCCCATTTAAGACCACAATCTTATGCAATACAATCCCGGACTTTGACTGCACAACCGGCTCATTTAAAGTGCAGTAAAGAAAGTCTTCACTGGTCTGAATGGATTATTGAATGGATTATATTTGCAGCGGACAGACATATATAAAAAATTTTAAATCAAAATGTAAATAAGGAAAAATATATATAAAACCCAAAGAAAAGGCTAACTGCAATATCAAATGTCAAAGAAGCTAACTTCGGTTGGGCAAAAGATTGCAGTCATTGGCAATAATATTTTTACATGTTTGAAATTTCTATTCTTCTTTCCCCAGGCCCTCTGCAAACCAATTGTATGTGTGCATGCCACGTGAAATAGACCATGACAAAAACATAAATTTTCTATATTAAGGCAACAAATAGCCAAGTATTGGTTCGAGAAATAATCAGCAGATAGATAGTTCATCAATGCAACTCTCATATTTACAGACAGTTGAAGTTTCTTTATATATCGCCACAGATTTGATGCTTTGAGGCAAGCGTTTATTTCGTCGGCAGCAGAAGATCTTGGAATGACTGGTAGGGTTTGAGGTATATCGTTAGATAATAAAATCATTGCACCACCAAAACAACTCGAATTATTACGCAGATCTTTCAATGGTCGGTCTAGTGCTTTTAATGCGCGTTTGTGCGCCATTGTTCACTCATTGTTCATTGTTCATTAGATGATTTTTGATGCTTCTAAAACGTTGGTCATTGCAAAGTGTTTCGAAATGTTGCATGTCGGTTGTTAAGTAGTTTGGCCGAAATTAACGATATAAGGAATATCTTCCCAGTTCCACCGGCTCCAAAAAAAAAAAAAAAAGCCACAATTTCCATCATCAATTGTATGTATCATAGACTTACCTCAGCTTAGGATTCAGCAATGTCACATTCGATTGAACTGAATGGATTAATTCATGTGGATCATATTCACGTTCACGTTCCAATATATATTTATATATAAAAAAAAATCGGTTTTGAATAACACGATATTACAACTTGTACTATGTCACTGCACAAAACACAATATTCGAATTTTTAGTATGTCACTGTAAAAAATGCGATAGTTTTCACAAAATATATGGTATATTACAGAGCACTATAATGACATTAAAACAACAGTGACCTTTTTTCAAATTAGAAAACGTTTGTTTTAAAGCGTTTTCCGGGAATTATTTATTGTTTTTATACACTTGCAAAAAGGGTATACTTATTTTGGTCATAGAAGGAAGCATTTCCGACCATATAAAGTATATAAAAGTTCGTGTGTTTAAAAATACGTGACGTGCCGAAAATTTGTAAGAAACTTGATTACCGCCCATAACACACAAGTCTATATGAGTTCAAGCCTCAAGAATATATATACATGGTTTATGGGGTCGGCAAAGGGCCGTTCTTACACTTTTTATAAAATCACTCGCAAAAATTAACATTTCCTCTGCCCTGCCAAGGGAGACAAAAGATGCACTACGTGATCCATATACCCTTGTTTGCAAAAGTAAGT
Organism: Drosophila tropicalis; assembly: GCF_018151085.1. Taxonomy (NCBI): domain Eukaryota; kingdom Metazoa; phylum Arthropoda; class Insecta; order Diptera; family Drosophilidae; genus Drosophila; species Drosophila tropicalis. Next base: position 112,787 of record NW_027172360.1, on the reverse strand, counting down.
GGCGAACCGTTACAATATGGCGACACGTCCATTGCAAAGCGCATTCTTTGCATACACAGGTACTCTTACCTGTGACTCCGGTTTAATGAAGTTTTTTCTTGAATAAAATAAGTCAGTTATAACTTTGTACCCATGAAGACTAGCAATTTCAAGAAACGGACTCAAACACTTTAATGGAGTCGTTGTGCCACAAGTTTTTAAAATCCATCTTCGCTTTGAAACAAACATGCTGCTTTCGCTGGATAAATAGAAAAATATCTTTATATTCACTTTATATGTATATATTATAATCTATTACTGTACCTAAGAACAAAAGCATCAATATGCTGGTTCCTAGAAAAACTAATTATTTCGCATTTTACAAAGATGAGTAAGTTTTCCCATTGGGTTCTGAAAAAATTTAATATAAATTATAAATTAGAATCGAATTAAAATGTTATCAAAATAAATGCTCAGGCATTTAGTTTTGTCCTATAGACAAAAAAAAATAGTTTCTTATAGCGATATTCTCTGGATTAAATTTACCTATGGTAGCATGGACGCTTTTGGTGAATCTTTTGTAAAAATGTAATTTTGTATAAATTTATAAATCTATCAATTGCATTTGATTGTTTCCAAAATTAAACAACTTGCACTTTCCGGAGATAATTGTGAGACTGCTTTTAACATTGATTTGGACTCATCTATACAATTACCCATACAGGGACAAGCTTTTATAGTTTATAGGAAAAAAAGCTTCTGGTCGGACATGAGGCTTACTCGAACAGTTTTTGATAAAGACATAAGTTAAGATATGATACGATTTTACTCAAGCGAGTAGTTTCCTGGAAAAGACAATAATTTTAAGTTTCGAGAAGGGAATGATTTGCCGTATCGAAAGTCTTACTAAAGTCAGTTTTAATACTATCAGTTTAATCACCTGAGTCTTGGAACAGTGACAGTTTGTTTGGAGATGCCGTTAGCATTCCAAATACATAGACGTACGAAAGCTTTTTTTATTATCACCAAGCTCCTGGAGCAGTTTTATAGATGTGGTCATTTTAAAATAATTCGACTATATATTTCGGAGGTTCGATGTTCTATGTGTAATCCAGACTACCTCAAAAGAATATCTAGAGACAATTATGAATATGAAGAACGCATCATGTGTGGTTCTCGCTTCCGATTCTGAATGTTTATGAACAATTTGGGCGTACTTTTGGACCTTAAGTTAAATTTTAACACCCGTATTTCCACCACGGTCGCAAATGCCATGAGTGTTCTGGGTTTCATTAAAAGATGGTCAAAAGAATTTGACGTTCCCTATACAACTAAAGTTCTTTTTACTTCCTATTTTCCAATTTTAGAGTATGGATCTTGGATTTGGTCACCTCAATATGAGTCGCACCAGATTAGACTTGAATCCGTTCAAAAGCAGTTCATGTTATATGCTTTTCGTGGCTTAAGCTGGGATCGCAATGTCAATTTGCCTTCGTATTCTAGTAGACTTCTCTTGATTAACCTTCCGTCCCTAACTAACCGTAGAATTATGCTTGGTGTTTATGCACAAGCTCCTAATTGGCGATATCGACTCGCCCGAGTTATTAGCTGAGGTAAATCTGTCAGTACCATGTAGACGGAGTAGACGGAGACATCCTTTGATACCTTTATCCCCTAATCGTTTTTCTTCTAACTATGCCTTGCATGAACCTTTTAGGGTCCTCTGCTCTGATTACAACCTTCTATTCCCTGTAATCGGCTCAGAGTTTTCTATTAATATGCTTAAAACATCTATCCTATCCCATTTAGTTAATAGATAGCTATAGTATTATTTGTTTGTCTGTTTTTTCTATTGTGTATTTGTCCACGCGATTCGTGTCGTGCGTTATACGGCTGCATCCATCGGTCGGTCGGGTGGGAGGTGGACAGTTATCTGCTTGGGCTCGCGCGTAACAGGCTTTGTCCTGGTGTCGTAGGGGCCACTTGAACATACTGCGCAGAGTATCGTCAACGTACGCTAAACAATCGCTTAAAATGTTAATTCGTATGTTAAATTGTTTAACGAAATCGGCGTTGAAAATAAAGGGTGTTTTTTTAAGCGTTTGGTTTTTAAAATTGAAATGAAACACACAAAATTTGAATATTACTGTTAAATTTTTATTTGAGATGATAAAACAATCTCTGCCAATTACTTTTTAAAAATGACTTCATGTAAATGTTGGCCGCGACTGCGTTTCAAGTGATCAACACGGAAGGTCCAATTTTGCACCACTTTTTCCAGCATGTCTAAGGGAATTTCGCCAATAACACGACTGATATTGTCTTCCAATGCACCAATTGACGCTGGTTTGTCCTGGTAAACCAATGACTTTACATATCCCCACAAAAAATAATCCAGTGGTGTAATGTCACATGACCGCGGTGGACAACTGACGGGTCCAAAACGAGAGATTAATTGTTCACCGAACTCATCTTTCAATAGGTCCATTGTCTCACGTGCTGTGTGGCATGTGGCACCGTCTTGTTGAAACCACATATCAACCAGATCATTATCTCTCATTTTGGGCAAAAAAAGTCTGTTATCATCGAACGATAACGCTGTCCATTGACGGTGACGTGGCGACCGTTCATTTTTCACTTTCACAGCTGTCATGAACATCATGCGGTATGTCAGTGTTGCCAACGTGAAAAACCAAACGCTTAAAAAAACACCCTTTATAAAGCAGCGTTCGTTTTTGCTCAAAGCGACTCTACCAATAGTAGGGCACGTGTAAATTTTTGAGTTCCGTCCGTCTAGGGTCCTGCTTTGGCGGTTTTTAAACCATGCACCCATTGAGCTACTGCTACTATCTCAGAGACTGTAAGAGCTGCTGTCACCAAAATTGGTACGTAGACTCGTACGCCTCGTAGACTCGTTTATTAAAGACTATAATAGTAGAGGCACAAAATGATTTGAATAATCCTTTAGCAAGCGCGCAAGCATTTGTTGTTACAAAATTTTGCCACGCCCTCCGCCACGCAATTGAAACAAAACCGATATTCTTAAAGACTAATAGCTGGAGACATCGAATTTGGTATGATTAATCCTTTAGTAATCGCGCAAATATTTGTTGCTCAAAAATTTTGCCACGCAACTTTAATAGCTAGAGACACCAAATTTTGTATAAATAACCCTCTAGTAAACGTGCAGACATTTCCGCCCCGCAATTAAAAAAAAACGTTTAACTATTCTAGCTAGAGACTCCATATTTGGTATGAATATTTGTTTAGTAAATGCGCACATTTTGTATGTGTAGAGATTTTGCCACGCCGCTTTCCGCCCCCTTAATTTGAAAAAACTAGATTTTTCCGGTAATTTTATTCCTCGTGCAATCAAACTTGGCACACATAAATTTTAATATCCACCAACATAGTAAACTTTATCCAAATTGGACTTAAAATAGCCAAGTTTTGCAGACAAACATTTTTCCAAAGGGACCCGATTCGCTTGTGACTTTACTGCAGATTATGTATAACTTTAGAATGAAAGCAATTAGCGTGAGCAGTGACATCGCCGAAAGAAGACGCTAAAGCACAATGATTCGTTTGGCAAAATCAGACAACAGGAGTCGTTGAAACTTTCCGATTAAATGTGTTAAGTGTTTGCACGCCTGAAGCGCAACATAATAGCGACAAAAGTCGCATTAACCATAAGAGAAATTTTACAAGTTTTAATGTCAGTTTTTCACCCCATGGGCTTTGTATTCTGTATAATTATGTATCTCAAAATACTGCTCCAACAAATTTGGCGATCAAAGATTGATTGGGATGAGGAAATACCACCCAATCTGTAGGATATGTGGCAATCATGTCTGTCCTTCCTATCCTTGATGAAGAACTTAAAAGTTCTGGAGAAGAAGCCTACTGTGTCGTTGCGTACTTCCGTATCGAACAAAATAACAAAATGCTTTTGAGTCTCGTTTCAGCCAAATCCAAGGTAGATTCGTTGCAGCCGCTCTCGATACCTCGCTTGGAGCTACAGGCAGCAGTAACTATATGTGATGTTTAGGATAGCCGAGATATGTGAGCTCACAGAGGCCAAAGACTGGAGATGGGTACCAAGCAAACTAAATGTTGCGGACATCGCCACCAAACGACGACATAGGCCTGAAACATACACACAATGGTTCGAAGGACACAATTTTATAAAACTACCGCCAGCAGATTGGCCGCCGGGAACTGCCAATGAGAAGACAGTCACTGACTAATTGCGTCCTTGTTATCTTCACATGCGAAGGGAATCAGCAAGAATCACTTACGAATACTTCTCAAAATGGAATCGATTGACAAGGGCAATTGCATGTTGGCTCGCCTATAAGAGGAAATTAATTTAGAAAAACGTAAATCCAATGAGAATACTCGATGCTTTTCTTAGAGACAAACTTCAACTGAATGATGCAAAGATGCATCAAGAATTGTCGCAGCAGGAAATTTCATGGTACTTCAACCCAACGTCAGCTCTTCACATGGGAGGAGCCTGGGAGCGCTTAGTGCGTTCCATCAAATCCGTGTTATACCGTATAACACCAAATCAAAAATTCTCAGATGAAAGTCTTCTTACTGCCATGTCAGAAGTGGAAATGACGGTCAACTTCAGGCCTCTGACTTACGTGTTCCAGGATGACGAAGATCAAGAAGCTCTTACGCCAAATCACCTACTGCTTGGCTCATCAAATGGAGAAAAACCGATTTGTTATCCTGAACAAATTGACTATAAATCTACGCTCCGCCAAAGTGAGATGTTCGCCAACCTATTTTGGAAACGCTGGGTCAAAGAGATGCTACCAAACATAACACGAAGGTCCAAGTGGCATGAAAAAGAGATATCGTACTTATAGTTGACGAAAATCAGCGTCGAAATACCAGGACAATGGGTCGAGTGGTCGAAGTGACCACCGCAGCGGATGGTCAAGTCCGCCAGGCGAAGGTACAGACACAACTAGATGTCCTCTCCAGACCAGCAGTAAAGTTAGCAGTACTTGATGTTGGAAAAGATGAAGCAAGGCCGCTTGCTGGGAAAAAAATACGCAGCTGCATTGATCTAAGTACATACATAAGAACCGCGTGTTCAGTTGTTTTTTCGTAGCTAAGAGGCTAAGACTAGAGTAAGTAAATTGAGGCTTTACAATTATTAATTATAAGAAATCTGTAATAAATGAAATTACTTGCAGAACTAAAAAGCTTACCGCAACTTACCGAAACTTACTGCAACGTACCATAAAGGTTACCGTACGATTAAATGGATTATAATTTATTTTAAAGGCACTGGCGGAGCTAGATCAACTAGTCAAACGAACAACACCCGTTTTAAAAATGTTTAATTTCACCATCAGACTGAGCTCCACACCGATACTTCGATTGACACGTTTGGTTCTTTTACAAGTTTTACCCGAAAATGCACAACTACATCCAGTAATACTATACGAGCACAAGTACTAAGTACTTAGCTACGAACTGGATATACTAGACGTCATTGAAGCTCTCAAGAAATTTCGAGCATCTAGAAGATACTCGTATTCGACATGCCGACACCTTCGTCGAAATTTTGTAATGTTAATCACCGATGAAAGAGCAATCAGCAAACTAAAGTATCTTCAAGGACAAGACGACGAGATAAAAGCTATAATTGATAGTCTCTTTGAAAAATTATCACATAATGATTACATCATGAAGGTCGCTCTTTTATGTAAGCTGGTGGACGACGTCGAACTAACAGTTGTAGCTTTACCTGTTTAGTGTGATCTTTTCAAAGAAGCTCATGAGGGAGGCCATTTTTTTTAAGGAAGGCAAAAGAATAGTATTTACCGAAACTCGATGCCGAGGTTGAACGACAATTAGATGCTGCATTCCGTGTATTTGTCAAAGGAAGGACTGTTGCATTCATTGCCTAAGGAAGAAGAACCACTAGATGCCTTTACCAAATATTGCTGGTTATATAAGACTAAAAGGACATCCGCCCAAGAAGTTATATCAAGATTGCAAACACAAAGTCTCACATTTGCAAACCCGGATTATTACAGATAAAGGTACTGCATTTATCATTCATCACGCTGTCACACTTATTTTTATGTTTCTTTTCTATCCGAGAGCCTACTTGTGTCTAGTTCTATCATCAGCATACTTCGGTAAAGTTGTAATGGCCATACCATATCTTAAAAGCTGAAAATAGTTGGGAATTCAAACTACAAGAAGCGAAAATAAAACGGCAAAGCTTGCAACTGCAGATTCCACCCTTTTATGCATAACCTTGGGTAAAGAGCTTCGCCTTCACCAACTAACCGTCGCGCCGAAATATTTATTGCATATTGTACTATATTTAAAAAAGAGGGTTTACAGCATGTGTAAAAGGAACATGTTTAATACGGCGGGCCTTCCGTATTTGGTGTTTGTCTAGATTTCAACCAGCTTAAGCCGGCTTAAGTTCAATGATTGAAGAGGAATTCAGCACCGAAACTAAAAGCACGCCAATTGACATTCTGCAGTTGTGTTCATTTTTGTTAGTTTAGAATTACAAGTGTTTTCCACAACGTGTGTGGCTGATTGTAATTTTAGTCAGATGCTAAATTAATTGTTTGTGACAAAAGTACAGTTGTATTATATTTTTTTAGTGCATCTGATTTGGTGAAGCCGCTTCAGATAAACACGATGTTTATTCTTAAACAATAATTCTTACTAATTTATAAGATTTTAAAACATAGGCAGCACAAAAAAAAAGGATAAGTTAATACAGTGATAAGCACACACACTTACATGTATACTCGACAGCGCCATTTTTCACGACTCTAATTATAAAAACCGCGACCATAGTTTTAAATAAAGAGGAGATGTTCAAAATTTTAACCGACTTTACTCAGATATACTCATAAGCCGTCGGCCACTCCGCCAGCAAAGACGCCGACCCACACGCTCAAGCTGGCTCAACGGGTCTCAACTCAAATTTGGCGATCAAAGATTGATTGGGATGAGGAAATACCACCCAATCTGTAGGATATGTGGCAATCATGTCTGTCCTTCCTATCCTTGATGAAGAACTTAAAAGTTCTGGAGAAGAAGCCTACTGTGTCGTTGCGTACTTCCGTATCGAACAAAATAACAAAATGCTTTTGAGTCTCGTTTCAGCCAAATCCAAGGTAGATTCGTTGCAGCCGCTCTCGATACCTCGCTTGGAGCTACAGGCAGCAGTAACTATATGTGATGTTTAGGATAGCCGAGATATGTGAGCTCACAGAGGCCAAAGACTGGAGATGGGTACCAAGCAAACTAAATGTTGCGGACATCGCCACCAAACGACGACATAGGCCTGAAACATACACACAATGGTTCGAAGGACACAATTTTATAAAACTACCGCCAGCAGATTGGCCGCCGGGAACTGCCAATGAGAAGACAGTCACTGACTAATTGCGTCCTTGTTATCTTCACATGCGAAGGGAATCAGCAAGAATCACTTACGAATACTTCTCAAAATGGAATCGATTGACAAGGGCAATTGCATGTTGGCTCGCCTATAAGAGGAAATTAATTTAGAAAAACGTAAATCCAATGAGAATACTCGATGCTTTTCTTAGAGACAAACTTCAACTGAATGATGCAAAGATGCATCAAGAATTGTCGCAGCAGGAAATTTCATGGTACTTCAACCCAACGTCAGCTCTTCACATGGGAGGAGCCTGGGAGCGCTTAGTGCGTTCCATCAAATCCGTGTTATACCGTATAACACCAAATCAAAAATTCTCAGATGAAAGTCTTCTTACTGCCATGTCAGAAGTGGAAATGACGGTCAACTTCAGGCCTCTGACTTACGTGTTCCAGGATGACGAAGATCAAGAAGCTCTTACGCCAAATCACCTACTGCTTGGCTCATCAAATGGAGAAAAACCGATTTGTTATCCTGAACAAATTGACTATAAATCTACGCTCCGCCAAAGTGAGATGTTCGCCAACCTATTTTGGAAACGCTGGGTCAAAGAGATGCTACCAAACATAACACGAAGGTCCAAGTGGCATGAAAAAGAGATATCGTACTTATAGTTGACGAAAATCAGCGTCGAAATACCAGGACAATGGGTCGAGTGGTCGAAGTGACCACCGCAGCGGATGGTCAAGTCCGCCAGGCGAAGGTACAGACACAACTAGATGTCCTCTCCAGACCAGCAGTAAAGTTAGCAGTACTTGATGTTGGAAAAGATGAAGCAAGGCCGCTTGCTGGGAAAAAAATACGCAGCTGCATTGATCTAAGTACATACATAAGAACCGCGTGTTCAGTTGTTTTTTCGTAGCTAAGAGGCTAAGACTAGAGTAAGTAAATTGAGGCTTTACAATTATTAATTATAAGAAATCTGTAATAAATGAAATTACTTGCAGAACTAAAAAGCTTACCGCAACTTACCGAAACTTACTGCAACGTACCATAAAGGTTACCGTACGATTAAATGGATTATAATTTATTTTAAAGGCACTGGCGGAGCTAGATCAACTAGTCAAACGAACAACACCCGTTTTAAAAATGTTTAATTTCACCATCAGACTGAGCTCCACACCGATACTTCGATTGACACGTTTGGTTCTTTTACAAGTTTTACCCGAAAATGCACAACTACATCCAGTAATACTATACGAGCACAAGTACTAAGTACTTAGCTACGAACTGGATATACTAGACGTCATTGAAGCTCTCAAGAAATTTCGAGCATCTAGAAGATACTCGTATTCGACATGCCGACACCTTCGTCGAAATTTTGTAATGTTAATCACCGATGAAAGAGCAATCAGCAAACTAAAGTATCTTCAAGGACAAGACGACGAGATAAAAGCTATAATTGATAGTCTCTTTGAAAAATTATCACATAATGATTACATCATGAAGGTCGCTCTTTTATGTAAGCTGGTGGACGACGTCGAACTAACAGTTGTAGCTTTACCTGTTTAGTGTGATCTTTTCAAAGAAGCTCATGAGGGAGGCCATTTTTTTTAAGGAAGGCAAAAGAATAGTATTTACCGAAACTCGATGCCGAGGTTGAACGACAATTAGATGCTGCATTCCGTGTATTTGTCAAAGGAAGGACTGTTGCATTCATTGCCTAAGGAAGAAGAACCACTAGATGCCTTTACCAAATATTGCTGGTTATATAAGACTAAAAGGACATCCGCCCAAGAAGTTATATCAAGATTGCAAACACAAAGTCTCACATTTGCAAACCCGGATTATTACAGATAAAGGTACTGCATTTATCATTCATCACGCTGTCACACTTATTTTTATGTTTCTTTTCTATCCGAGAGCCTACTTGTGTCTAGTTCTATCATCAGCATACTTCGGTAAAGTTGTAATGGCCATACCATATCTTAAAAGCTGAAAATAGTTGGGAATTCAAACTACAAGAAGCGAAAATAAAACGGCAAAGCTTGCAACTGCAGATTCCACCCTTTTATGCATAACCTTGGGTAAAGAGCTTCGCCTTCACCAACTAACCGTCGCGCCGAAATATTTATTGCATATTGTACTATATTTAAAAAAGAGGGTTTACAGCATGTGTAAAAGGAACATGTTTAATACGGCGGGCCTTCCGTATTTGGTGTTTGTCTAGATTTCAACCAGCTTAAGCCGGCTTAAGTTCAATGATTGAAGAGGAATTCAGCACCGAAACTAAAAGCACGCCAATTGACATTCTGCAGTTGTGTTCATTTTTGTTAGTTTAGAATTACAAGTGTTTTCCACAACGTGTGTGGCTGATTGTAATTTTAGTCAGATGCTAAATTAATTGTTTGTGACAAAAGTACAGTTGTATTATATTTTTTTAGTGCATCTGATTTGGTGAAGCCGCTTCAGATAAACACGATGTTTATTCTTAAACAATAATTCTTACTAATTTATAAGATTTTAAAACATAGGCAGCACAAAAAAAAAAGGATAAGTTAATACAGTGATAAGCACACACACTTACATGTATACTCGACAGCGCCATTTTTCACGACTCTAATTATAAAAACCGCGACCATAGTTTTAAATAAAGAGGAGATGTTCAAAATTTTAACCGACTTTACTCAGATATACTCATAAGCCGTCGGCCACTCCGCCAGCAAAGACGCCGACCCACACGCTCAAGCTGGCTCAACGGGTCTCAACTCAAATAATCAAAGTAATCAGCCTATTTACAATCATATTGCTATTGGTTTGTTCTAATAGTAATATATAGTAAGTTGCAACAACAAACTACGTAATCTTGGAAAAGCCATGACCACCAATTTGGGCCCAAGCTCTCTCGATTCCCACCAGCAACAGCTATAAGATCAATTTGTACAACAACAAAGTGAGCGTCGACTTTCGGTCCAACGCAACAATGCGTACTTTTCGGTGGTGTCGCTGACCCACTGCATGCTACCCTAAGCAATAACATCGAAATTGCAAGCCCCTCAACAACCAACAGCAATTTACCGTGGAGAGAGCAATGTGCTGCACCATCAATGTTGATAACTGGTTCACCGATTGCACCGACCAGCACCGTCAGCTAGTTGACAGCAACTACTGCAACGTCTGCAGAAGTACTGGCCTGCTACAAGCCGTCAACGCCAAGTCGCCCAGAGTCAGCCACAACAATAAACTCAACGCCCACTGTCCAAACTGGAATGGAAAGATATATTAAAATATCTAAGCGGAAGCCAAGCTCGCAAAAGAAAAAAATTGGCAATACGCCGTAGAAAAAAGTTAAATCGACTAGACCACCCCCTTTATACATCCGTGGAGCCAACTGCAGCGCCCTTATTTCGAAGCTAGTAGAAACAGTAGGGGCTAATAACTTTTTTGTAACCCCTCTCAATAGGGAAAACATAAAAAATCAAATGTCAAACCCAAACTGAGGACAATTTTCGCATCATCAAAATTACCTCCGTAATGCTAATATCAACTTATATACCTACCAAATATATACCTACTATTGCACAGAAGAATCACCGGAGAGGAGCCCCACAAGAGATATCAACCACCGCAGTGCAAAACTGCCAGGAATATAAACACACGTCTAACAATTACAACTTTTGGTCAGTTGTGTCGACTGTGGTGAACAACATAAAGATGGCATTTGCACCAAGGACAAAAATATAAAAAATAAGACTGTGCAGTAACTGTGGAGGGAACCACACGGCCAATTACAGTGGATGTCCTGTTTTCAAGGATCTTAAAGCACACCTAAACGGGCGCAAACCCCCAGCTGGACCAAAGGTCACCTAAAACGCTTCCAAAACTATACCGGGGATATTCTTCGCCAAGTCTGTTAGATCATCTAACATAACTGTTACAACCAGCCCCAGAGTATCCTTCGCTAGCGTCCTCTGAACTGGACAGACGGAGCCCGCGAAAGAGACCCCGTCGCTTCACCATCTACAGAATCCGCTACCTAGCGCACCAGAACTTGGCCAGCAAACTCCAAGTGGTTAAGAGGCCCTATTGATCTCACTTAATCAAAACATGACCATTTTTATGACGTTCATGCAAAAGATTTGAAACACAGTACCTACAAACAACTGCTATAAAATGTCCAAACCAGCTGCGGCAACACTACTTTGGTTGCCCTGTACTGCCCACCACGCTTCTCAATCTCTGAAAAGGAATTTACCGATTTCTTTACCCTAAGCGGAGATACTTCATTGCAGCATGGGACTATAACGCCAAACATACGCACTGTGGATCGCGCCGGGTAAATCCTAAAGGCAAGCAGTTGTACAACGCAATAGTCAACCCACTCAATAAGATGGATTGCGTCTCACCTACTTACTGGCCCACAGACCCATAGAATCTGCCTGATTTAATTAATTTTGCAGTAACCAAGAGGATTCCGCGTAATTGGATCACTGCGAATAAACTGCGGATAAACTGCTAGATTTAACTTCCGATCACTCTCCAGTGCTATTCACACTATTAACAAGACCTCAAGTACTTAATCGCCCATATAGGCTTACAAACAACCAAACAAATTGGCTTAAATTTAAAATGTACATGAGTGCCCACATTCGCTGCAGAGGACATTGACATGTGCGTCTCTGCATTTGAGTCAATGCTGGGAGCTGCTCCACCTGCCTTTACTTACACTAAACCTGTTGACAGGCCTACGAACCGGCGATTAGAACAACTAGTAACGAAAAAACGACGTCTAAGAAGAGAATGACAGACTACTCGCTCACCAGCAGTACTTTGCCTAAGGCATGCTAATCGCAACCTCTCCAAGGCGTTAAGACAAGAGAAAAGCTGGGCTCAAAGGAAATACATAGAAAAACTTAGTCTAACCAGGTCAAAACATTCTCTGTGGAAAGCCCACCCAACTTTAAGAACTCCTACACAGACAGTTTCACCGATTAGAAGTCCAACCGGTTTATGGGTCCGTAGTGACCAAGACAGGGTATACGTATTTGCCACACATCTTAAAATGGTTTTTAACGAATAGTGAGTACTCGGAACTCTATTCGGTTGAGATCTCTGCAGTTATTAAAAACTAATTAAAGCAGAAAAAAGCCACTGGACTTGTCCTAATTACACCGAAAATTATCCTAGAACTACCTGCAAACTGTTCAACGCTATAATAAGAATTGGCTACTTCCTAAGAGCATGGAAAAGGTCCTCTATCATCATGATTCCTAAAGTGGGAAAGGACAAAACCCAGCCATCATCCTATGGGCCAATTAGTTTGCTGCCATGTCTTTCGAAGCTTTTTGAAAAGGTTCTGGCATCGGAGAACACAACACCTTCACACCAGTTTGGCTTCCGCTAAAAACATGGGACAATTGAACAAGTTAATCGCATAACATCGGAAATTCGAACTAAAAGAATACTGTGCGGTTGTCCTTTTTGGGGTAATGCAAGTACCAGCAATGTCGACATCATACAGAGGGGGCAGTCGAAGATTTTAAAATCAATCACGGCGGTTCCGTGGTACATTCGGAACGACAACATTCAATATGATTTAAAATATAAAATATAAAATAGTTAGTCAACAACAAAAACTGGTCCTAATGCTCTTGAAAATTCCCTTAAGCGAACTAAGAATGGAACTTGTCTTAAAAGAAACGACAGACCCAGACTCGATTTCGATTGTATTCGGTGCTGTCCTCCTGCAGAAATAGAAGGATAATAAATTTCACCCAGTATTCCAATCGAGCTCCCCACAAAAAAAATAACGCTACCTTGCACAGTTTTCCAAAACGGCATGCTCACAACTAGTGCTAACGAAGTTTGTCACGAGTTAGAAACGCAGCACTTTCCATAATAATGTCGACCCCGCGGAATAACTGTCGACCATGGTAGGTGTTTCCCTTTTGCGGAATTTGCCGAATTGCTTCAGCTTCGTAATATCGTCAGGCTTAGAATGCCATAGCGAATAGTGGGCGAAACGGTTATTTTATCAGCGATTGATTAAAATTTGAAGTAAATCTTGTCGCCGTTTTTGCAGTCTATTTTAAATATATTCTAAAAGCTAAAAATATAATTCGCTTCGATTTCCTTTCAATATTCGCACAGCTGTGAAACTGTTGCTATAAGCTTTCCCGCCAATCCTGATTGCATCTAAATAAAATAACATTTATATTATATAGCGGACGTTGACGATACTATGCGCAGTACGTTCAAGTGGCCCCTACGACACCAGGACATAGCCTGTTACGCGCGAGCCCAAGCAGATAACTGCCCACCTCCCACCCGAACGACCGAGGAGTGCAGCCGTATAACGCACGGCACGAATCGCGTGGACAAATACACAATAGAAAAAACAGACAAACAAATAATACTATAGCTATCTATTAACTAAATGGGATAGGATAGATGTTTTAAGCATATTAATAGAAAACTCTGAGCCGATTACAGGGAATAGAAGGTTGTAATCAGAGCAGAGGACCCTAAAAGGTTCATGCATAGCATAGTTAGAAGAACAACGACTAAGGGATAAAGGTATCAAAGGATGTCTACTCCGTCTACATGGTACCGACAGATTCACCTGAGCTAATAACTCATGCGAGTCGATATCACCAATTAGGAGCTTGTGCATAAAAATGACAACAAGCATAATTCTACGGTTAGTTAGGGACGGAAGGTTAATCAAGAGAAGTCTACTAGAATACGAAGGCAAATTGACATTGCGATCCCAGCTTAAGCCACGAAGAGCAAATAGCAAAAACTGCTTTTGAACGGATTCAAGTCTAATCTGGTGCGACTCATATTGAGGTGACCAAATGAAAGATCCATACTCTAAAATAGGACGGACAAGCGAAGTAAAAAGAACTTTAGTTGTATAGGGGTCATCAAATTCTTTTGACCATCTTTTAATGAAACCCAGGACACTCATGGCCTTTGCGACCGTGGTGGAAATGTGGGTGTTAAAATTTAACTTATGGTCCATAAGTACGCCCAAATCATTTATATTATTTAAACGTTCTAAAGGGCTATTGTTTAGAAAATAAGTGACCAGTTGGGGAGAGTTACGGAAAAAAGTCATTACCTTACATTTGGTAGTGTTAAGATTTAGTAGATTAAACTGGCACCAGGATTGAAAGTTTTTAAGATCAGCTTGTAGCCGACTAAATGAATCTGTATCTTTATGAGTAAGACAAAGCTTGACATCGTCAGCATACATAAGCACACGCGAATGAACAATGACTGATGGAAGATCGTTAATGAATAGTGTGAAGAGCAGAGGGCCAAGATGACTACCTTGAGGAACACCAGAAGTCACAGGAATGGAAGCGGAAAAAGAAGACTTAAAAAGTACCTTCTGTTTTCTATTTGTTAAATATTCACGAACCCAAGAAAGGAAAAGGGGTGGAAACCCAATGTCCCTCAGCTTAGAAAGTAATAGGGTATGATTAACGGAATCAAAGGCTTTGCTAAAGTCAGTATATATTACATCAGTTTGTTTACCATTTTTAAACCCTTGCAGAGGGTATTATAAAATTGGTCAGATGTTTGTAACGCACAGAAGGAGACGTTTCCGACCCCATAAAGTATATATATATTCTTGATCAATGCTATCAATTAAAATCAAATAAGCCACAGGCAAATATGCATGCGCTCTTCGATTTCCTTATACTTGTAGCGCATATTTTAGGCGAGGTTGCCTTAGTTTTCTGGCTTAAGCATCGGTGTCGCATATTGGGACTATATACATCTGATAGGCAAATATTTCACCAGCATTGATCCAAGTTGATCCGTGTTACTTGTATTCCACCAAAGTTAAAAAACGTTCTAGTTCAATAGCGATTTGAGTAATTATTAAAATTTATTAAATATGCCATTAATGAAGATCATACTTTTCAGATAAAACCAAAAAAATCGAAGATCGATTGTTGAAATCGCCCAATATTCAGTTTTTAAGTTGCGATTTTTTGTAAAAAATATAATTTATTCCCATTTACTAAAAAAGTGTCTACTTTGGGCGACTCTAGCACACATGAATTTCAACCGATTTCAAAAGTATTCCCTATCGATTGAATATATCATTTTTGCCTAACGCGATCATGAAAAAACAGATTTTTGCAACGCTATGCGAGCAGAGTCTCAACTGTGCGACGCTTTCACGTTCACGTCCCATTATTTTTTCTTTCACTTCTTACTTTCGCAAGCAATTAGAGTTGGAATAGGTGAATTTTTCCAAAGAAAAAAAAAACTATTAATAATTGAAATTGACTCAGTCATGACTTTTATTATTGAAAAAATAAATAAAAAATGATAAAATAATTTTTATAATTTTTGTTATATATATATGACAAATATACACCTACAGTTTATGTAGCGTTGCGTATGTGTGTGTATGCATGTACTTTGTTGATGACGAATGACGTAGTAGACAGCAAACAGCGCTGCCGGCAGAGCTGGCAGCAGAGCAGAGATTATTATATTGACTGTGACTTGTGTTATATTTATCCAATCCGATTCAAATTTTGGGATCTGGGGTTTTATATCTAATATTATCACATATGTAAATTTCAAATTTTTATGAAAATGCTTCTTTTTGTTGCTACCCTCATCGCCCCCATCATACCATCAGTGCTAGTGGCTTTGTTGTTCTCTCTGCTTTGTGCTTGTGCTTAGCTTCTCTCCCGCGTAATCACTTTTGTAAGGCCGCCTCTCAAAGCTCGGCTTATAACTGTTCTTGCACTGTCTGTTGTGCTGTGCACTCTAGCTGTCTCTTTGTTTTATTTGTAATTATTGATTATTTATCAATTATTATCTTTGTGCTGTGAATTTAATTTTTCTATATATTCTTATATATGTATCTATAATTTTTTTTTGCCTTTCTTTCGGCTTTTCAATGGCTTGTTGTCTACCTAATTGCAAACATTCTGATCGTTTTGATGATCAGTATAGAGCAATATCTTGTTGGCTCTGCGATAATCTTATTCACTTAAAATGTGCTGGCCTCAATGGCCGCGACTACGACAAATTTTCTGGTTTGTCTGTGTCTAAGCCTGAGCTTGGCTTAATGCGCTGGACTTGCCCATCTTGTGCCAGCCAGCAGCTTGATTTTAGCCGTATGTATAGGGATCTTCGTTTAAGGTTTCTTTCTTTAAACAAACTGGCCAAACAGCTGTCAAACGAGTGTGACTCTAGCGTTCAATTATTGTCGCAATTCAAATTTGTTCCACCTTCTGAGAAATTGCACAAGAAATGTACCCTTGAGTTGCCTCGTAAGCAGTCGCCAGCTCTCTCTATTACTTCCTCTCCGATTTTACTTTCGCCTACACCATCTTCTTGTCCCTCTTTATGCTCTTCTTTTCAGATTGAAGTACCCATTACAAGCCCTGGTGTACCTCAATCTATCCCTCACGGGAAATCTGATCAATCACAGGATCTTGCCGGCTCTCAATCACTTGCGGATCCCAATGCTCCTCCGCCTCCACTAACTGTAGTGCCTCATCGCAAACAATTATTTATTTCTAGGCTTGCTCCAGATACTTCTGAGTCGTCTGTGGCAGCTTACATTGGTAATATTTGCCCTGCTAAGGTTTTAATTCAAAAGTTTAAGTTTTCTAGGCCTCGCGAAATCTCCTCTTTTAAAATTACAGTACCAAATGAGTACTTCTCAGCTATGGTTGACCCTAATTTTTGGCCAGAGGGCCTAGTTGTACACGAGTTTGCGCCCAATAAGCGCTCTCGTCCGTTGCCTGTCCACCTTCCTACTTTATTTTCTGCTTCAAAAAACTAATAACGTCTAGTCTTTGCATTCATTATCAAAATTTAAGAGGACTTCTTACCAAGCTGTCGAACCTTTTCTGTGATAGCCAAACCTTTTCGACTGACATATTAGCTTTCTCTGAAACTTGGCTTAACTCCTCTGTTTTAGATAATGAAATTCTTTCTAATAATTTTATTTCTTATAGGCTTGATCGTGTTGGTCGTCGTGGCGGTGGAGTACTCATTGCTGTAAACTCGAATCTGTCTTCAAGTGTGGTGCCGATTGATCTCCCCTTAGGTGTTGAGTTTATTTGCGTCGAAGTTACATGTTCTAACTTTAGCCTATATATCTCTTGTTCATATATTCCTCCAGCTTCTGATATCATGATCTACGTGCACCATGCTGATGCTTTACGAACTATTTTTGGTCGTCTTTAAGATCGTGATGTTCTTATAGTTTTAGGTGATTTTAACTTGCCTAATATTTCTTGGCTTGTTGATGATAATCTATCTTTCTTAATTCCTTCATCTCAACATGTTTTTCTTGATAGCCTACTTGAATGTCCACTATATCAGTTGAATTCTTTCCTTAACTGTTCTAAAAGAATCCTTGATCTTGTTTTTGTCTCTGATCCCACTGTTAGTGCTGTATCGCAAACACAGCCACTAGTGAAACCTTATTTACAAGGCAAATTGACATTGCGATCCCAGCTTAAGCCACGAAGAGCAAATAGCAAAAACTGCTTTTGAACGGATTCAAGTCTAATCTGGTGCGACTCATATTGAGGTGACCAAATGAAAGATCCATACTCTAAAATAGGACGGACAAGCGAAGTAAAAAGAACTTTAGTTGTATAGGGGTCATCAAATTCTTTTGACCATCTTTTAATGAAACCCAGGACACTCATGGCCTTTGCGACCGTGGTGGAAATGTGGGTGTTAAAATTTAACTTATGGTCCATAAGTACGCCCAAATCATTTATATTATTTAAACGTTCTAAAGGGCTATTGTTTAGAAAATAAGTGACCAGTTGGGGAGAGTTACGGAAAAAAGTCATTACCTTACATTTGGTAGTGTTAAGATTTAGTAGATTAAACTGGCACCAGGATTGAAAGTTTTTAAGATCAGGTTGTAGCCGACTAAATTTTTTTTTTTTTTTTAAACGTTTAATATATATTTGTTGAATCTACTCTTAAATTAGAGCCTAACAACAAGTTTGAGATATTTTTCTTAATCTAGTACTTAATATAAATCCTGGGGATATTGCAGGCGGCCCGAATCACTTGTTATTGGGTTGGTCTGTCATTTCTTTTAAGACGAGTTCTATTATTAGTTCGCGTAAGGGAATTGGCAAGAACATTTGGGTGTGCATCCAGTTTCGCAGAATACTTTAGTTGTTGACTACCTATTTCAGATTTTACGCTAGGTATATTTAAATCATTTTGAATGTTGTCGTTCCGTATGTACCACGGGGCCCCCGTGATTGATCTTAAAATTTTTGACTGCGCTCTTTGTATAATATCGACATTGCTGGTACTTGCCTTCCCCCATAGTACGGCTCCGTAAGTCCAGATGGGTTTCAGTACGGAGTTGTATAGGAGGACTTTATATTCCAGACGTAGAGGGGACCGAGCATTGATGATCCAATGTAGGCTACTTGCTTTCAGTTTAAGCTGTGACTTTTTTGCCTCGATGTGCTTGCGCCAAGTTAGTCTTCTGTCTAGGTGGATGCCAAGGTAAGTGACATCCTCGGCTTGAGGAACTGGTACGTTGTTTAGCATTAGAGCTGGACAGTTTCTTCTGTTAAGCGTAAATGTAACATGTTTGCATTTCTGCTCGTTGACCCGGATACGCCAGGTTGCTAGCCATTCCTCTACCACCTTGAGGTGTTCCTCTAATTTTGCAGAGGCTTGTATTGGGCATTTGGATCTGCTGAGGATTGCCGTGTCATCGGCAAAAGTGGACGTTGTAAGTCCTAAACTCGTTGGTAAGTCTGCAGTGTACAGTAGGTAGAGCAATGGGCCGAGTACACTGCCTTGCGGTACACCAGCTTTGATTTCAAAATCAGCCGAGACGGAGCCATTACATCTTACAGCGAATTGCCTATTGTAAAGGTAAGATTCCATGAGTTTGTGGGTGTACTGTGGCAGTTTTTGCCGGATTTTGAACATCAGACCCTCCAGCCAAACTCTATCGAAAGCCTGGGCAACGTCGAGAAAGACAGCCGCACAGTATTCTTTTAGTTCGAATGCTGTTCGTATTTCGGATGTTATGCGATTGACTTGTTCAATTGTACCATGTTTTTCGCGGAAGCCGAACTGGTGTGAAGGGATTGTGTTCTCCGATGCCAGAAATGAGTTTAGTCGGATCTGCAGGACCTTTTCAAAAAGCTTCGAAAGACATGGCAGCAAACTAATTGGCCTATAGGATGATGGCTGGGTTTTGTCCTTTCCCACTTTAGGAATCATGATGATAGTGGACCTTTTCCATGTTCTTGGGAAGTAGCCAATTCTTATTATAGCGTTGAACAGTTTGCAGATGTATTCTATGGCAATGATAGGGAGTTCCAGGATCATTTTCGGTGTGATTAGGTCATGGCCAGGGGCTTTTTTTGGCTTTATGTGGTTTTTAATAACTGCAGTGATCTCGTCCGATTGGAGTTCCGAGTACTCACTATCCGTTAGTGTGCTCGAAGGGGGAAGTACAGATGAGTTTGATGTTGGATTTGGCTGGAAAACCATTTTAAGATGTGTGGCAAATACGGATGCCCTCTCTTCGTCACTGCGGGCCCATCCACCGGTTGGACTCCTTATCGGTGAAATTGTCTCTGCAGGAGCGCTTAAAGTTGGGTGGGCTTTCCACAGAGGATGTTTAGTGCTGGTTGGGCTGAGCTTTTCTATGTATTTTCTTTGAGCCCAGCTTTCCTCTTGTCTTAACGCCTTGGAGAGGTTGCGATTAGCATGCCTTAGGCGAAGTTTCGCTGCTGGTGAGCGAGTAATCTGCCATTCTCTTCTTAGACGTCGTTTTTCCGTTACTAATTGTTCTATCCGCCGGTTCGTAGGCCTGTCAACAGGTTTAGTGTAAGAAGAGGCAGGTGGAGTAGATACTTTTGCTGCAGCTGCCATCATAGACTCAAGTGCAGAGACGCACATATCAATGTCCTCTGCAGCATCCAGTTTCGGCGAACAGTCAATGTGGGCACTCATGTACATTTTAAATTTAAGCCAATTTGTTTTGTTGTTTGTAAGCCTATATGGGCGATCAAGTACTTGAGGTCTTGTTAATAGTGTGAATAGTACTGGAGAGTGATCGGAATTTAAATCTAGCAGTGTATCCGCAGTGATCCGATTACGTGGAATCCTCTTGGTTACTGCGAAATCAATCAAGTCAGGCACTTTCTGTGGATCTGTGGGCCAATAAGTAGGCCTACCCGGTGAGACGCAATCCATCTTATTGAGAGGGTTGACTATTGTGTTGTACAACTGCTTGCCTTTAGGATTTACCAGGCGAGATCCCCAGTGCGTATGTTTGGCGTTATAGTCCCCTGCTGCAATGAAGCGATCTCCGAGTGTGTTAAAGAAATCGGTAAATTCCTTTTCAGAGATTGAGAAGCGTGGTGGGCAGTACAGGGCAACCAATGTAGTGTTGCCGCAGCTGGTTTGAACGGTTATAGCAGTTGCTTGTAGGTGCTGTGTTTCAAATCTGTTGAGGAACGAGTGTTTTATACGGTTTTTGATTAGGATACCAGTCCCGCCATGAGCTTTTCCGTCTGGTTGGTTTGTTGCATAGAAGGTATATTTTGGTATTTGAAAATTATTTTTTGATGTTAAATGTGTTTCCGAAATCAGCAAAACGTCGATTTCACTTGAGTCTAGGAATAGTTGCAGTTCATTTTTGTGCTTGGAGATGCCGTTAGCATTCCAAAGACATAGACGTAGGGAAGCCATTATTTATTCTCGATAAGCTTCTGGATAAGCAGGTTTTGATTCCGCATCAGTTCTTGCATACAGTTTTGCATAAACGTCATAAAAGTGGTCATGTTTTGATTGAGTGAGATCAATAGGGCTTCTAAGCCACTTGGAGTTTGCTGGCCAAGCTCTGGTGCGCTAGGTTGCGGATTCTGTAGATAGTGAAGTGACGGGGTCTCTTTTGCGGGCTCCGTCTGTCCAGTTCGGAGCACACTAGCGAAGGATACACTAGGACTGTATGTAGCAGGCATGTTAGATGATCTAACAGCCTTGGCGAAGAATATCTCGGGTGTAGTTTTAGAGGCGTTGACGGCGATTTTTGGTCCAGCTGGGGGTTTGCGCCCGTTTAGGTGAGATTTAAGATCCTTGAACACAGGACATCCTCTGTAGTTGGCCGTGTGGTTCCCTCCACAGTTACTGCATAATCTTAAAGCGACATTGTTTCTGTCCTTGGTGCAAATGCCATCTTTATGATGTTCGCCACAGCCAACACACACTGACCTGAGATTGCAGTTGTTAGAGGTGTGGTTGTATTCCTGGCAGTTTTTACACTGCGGTGGTTGGTGTCTCTTATGGGGCTCCTCTACGGTGATTCTTCTGTGCAATAGGAGCTGTAGGTTGTAGATTGGGTGCACTTCATTTGGCTTCGACCGCTTTGCATCTGGTTGGAGCTCGATTTTAAAGAGCGGCTGTGCGACTTTGTTCCTGTTGATGATGTTGACAACGGATTTGACCGCAAACCCTTTTTCGACCAACGCGTCTGCTATTTCTTGAGTAGGGACCGATGGCTCAATCCCCTTCAACACAACCTGGAGCCCTTTACTGCTTTTTAGTTGGTAGGTATAGAAGTTGATGTTAGCATTACGGAGGTACTTTTCAATGATGCGGAAATTGTCCTCAGTTTGGGTTTGACATTTAATTTCTTTAATGTTACCCCTATTGAGAGGGGTTACAACAAAGTTATTTGCCCCTACTGTTTCTACTAGCTTCGAAATCAGGGCGCTGCAGTTGGCTCCACGGATGTATAAGGGGGGTGGTCTAGCCGATTTAACTTTATCTACAGCGCCGGCTTGATCATCTTGCTGATCGGCAAGAATTTTAAAACGATTCCCGCTAAGGGGTGCTACCCGTTCATTTGGTTTGGTTATTTTCGGCGTGTTGCCACTTTTTTTCTTTTGCGGGCTTAGCTTCCGCTTAGTTATTTTAATATATCTATCCATTCCAGTTTGGACAGAAGTCGTTGGGTTTACTATTGTGGCTGACTCAGGGCGACTTGTCGTTGACGGCTTGAGGCAGGTCAATAATTCGGCAGACGCTGCAGTAGTTGCTGTCAACGAGCTGACGGTGCTGGTCGGTGCAATCGGTGACCCAGTTATCGTTATTGATGGAGAAGCACACTGCTCTCTCCACGGTAAGTTGCTTTTGATTGCTGAGTGGCTGGCACTTTCGGTGTTATTGCTTACGTTAGCATTCAGTGGGGTCGGCGACACCACCGAAAAGTACGCGTTGTTGCGTTGGACCGAGAGTCGACGCTCACGTTGTTGTTGTACAATTAGTTCTTGTAGCTGTTGCTGTTGGGGATCGAGAGAGCTTGGGCCCGAATTGGTGGACATGGCTTTTGTAAAAATTACGCACTTTGTTGTTGCAACTTAGTATTTATTGCTATTAGAGCAATCTAATAGCAATATGATTGTAAATAGGCGTCTCTGGGGCGACTGAGAGCCCTACACAAATTTTTGCAAACGCGGTCTTTTTTTTACACTCAATTTTTGCGGAGTGCATTAAAAAACACGTCTGTACACGGCGGCAGTTCTTACTTGAAAATGAATCTGTATCTTTATGAGTAAGACAAAGCTTGACATCGTCAGCATACATAAGCACACGCGAATGAACAATGACTGATGGAAGATCGTTAATGAATAGTGTGAAGAGCAGAGGGCCAAGATGACTACCTTGAGGTACACCAGAAGTCACAGGAATGGAAGCGGAAAAAGAAGACTTAAAAAGTACCTTCTGTTTCTATTTGTTAAATATTCACGAACCCAAGAAAGGAAAAGGGGTGGAAACCCAATGTCGCTCAGCTTAGAAAGTAATAGGGTATGATTAACGGAATCAAAGGCTTTGCTAAAGTCAGTATATATTACATCAGTTTGTTTACCATTTTTAAACTCCTTGATAATTACTGATGTAAATTCTAAAAGGTTAGTGGTTGTAGATCTACGTTTCACAAACCCATGTTGGGATGGCGAAATAATAGAGCTGCAAAAATGTTGCAATTGAGAAGTTATAATTTTCTCAAAAGCTTTCGGAATAGCGGACAATTTTGAGATGCCCCTATAGTTAGAGGCTTCGGACTTTTTGCCATTTTTATGCAGAGGAATGATATACGACTCCTTCCAAATATGTGGAAAAGAGGAAGATTCGACAGACAATAGAAACAATTTTAAAATGGGTTTACATAATGCGTTTGCACAGAACCTGAGTACGCATCCAGGAAGACCATCTGGCCCCGGAGAATAAACAGGTTTAACTAATTTAAGTTCGCTAAGAATAGAACTTTCATCAATCACTGGATTGAAAATGCAATTAGCCTTTTTTAAATGATAAGGATACGGACTTGCTCGATATTCCGTTGAGGAATAAGTTGTTTTGAAAAAACTCGCAAACATATCGGCAATTGCCTGATCAGTGCTTGCTTTTTTATATTGGTGTTATTGATTTTGATTGAAATTTTTGTTGTTAATTTAGAAGAATGGTATGTAGTTACTAACAAAATAAATGCTTGTGATCTATGATTCTGTTTCGTCTCAAAATTTTATTTTCATTTTAGTACTTTTGTGTCTCTTAACATTTACTAATAAACTGAACTTTAGTAGAGTGAGTGACCTTTAAGGTTCGATTGGGTTCGGCATCAATGTTTTTTTATAATTAGTCTGTGTATTGCGAATGGAAATGGGTATGTTGGTTGATATGCCCAAGCCTGGCGGCTCAGGCAATACTAACAACGGCAACACAGCGGGAAAGTTTAGCTGTGAGAGTAATCGCAAAGTACCTTGCTGGTTAAAGAATGTAGCTGCTGTAGTTATTACGAGACGAGTTCAAATAGCCATGTCCGTCCGTTCGTCTGTCCGTCCGTCCAGATCAACGCAAATTCCTCCTAGACCTACAGAGCTGAAGTTTTGAATGTAGGCTTGTAGATACTGCAGTTGTTGTACATTTAGGATTCAGCCGGATCGGACCACTTTATCATATAGCTCCCATACAAACGCCAAAGTCACAAACAGTGACTTAATAATTTTTTTTATTTTTAGAGCTATTGTCTTGAAATTTAATATAAGTGAGTCTATTATAGTTTTAAACGACAGTTCCAAATTTGATCAAGATCGGGTGACTATATCATATAGCTCCCATACGAACCACCGGTCGAAAAGATGTAAATAACTTCGTTATTTTTAACGCGATTGCTTTCTTGAATTATATTGACAAATACTATTCAGTCCGGATTTAAGGTGTTTCCAATTATAAAGTTAAAAATACACTGTCGCAAACGAGAGGAATAATTGGCACCTTTATATTATATTTTTATACCCTTGCAGAGGGTATTATAAAATTGGTCAGATGTTTGTAACGCACAGAAGGAGACGTTTCCGACCCCATAAAGTATATATATATTCTTGATCAATGCTATCAATTAAAATCAAATAAGCCACAGGCAAATATGCATGCGCTCTTCGATTTCCTTATACTTGTAGCGCATATTTTAG
This sequence comes from Drosophila tropicalis, assembly GCF_018151085.1. Taxonomy (NCBI): domain Eukaryota; kingdom Metazoa; phylum Arthropoda; class Insecta; order Diptera; family Drosophilidae; genus Drosophila; species Drosophila tropicalis. The sequence continues at coordinate 87,884 of NW_027172360.1, read as the reverse complement.
GCGAGGTTGCCTTAGTTTTCTGGCTTAAGCATCGGTGTCGCATATTGGGACTATATACATCTGATAGGCAAATATTTCACCAGCATTGATCCAAGTTGATCCGTGTTACTTGTATTCCACCAAAGTTAAAAAACGTTCTAGTTCAATAGCGATTTGAGTAATTATTAAAATTTATTAAACATGCTATTAATGAAGATCATACTTTTCAGATAAAACCAAAAAAATCGAAGATCGATTGTTGAAATCGCCCAATATTCAGTTTTTAAGTTGCGATTTTTTGTAAAAAATATAATTTATTCCCATTTACTAAAAAAGTCTCTACTTTGGGCGACTCTAGCACACATGAATTTCAACCGATTTCGATTGAATATATCATTTTTGCCTAACGCGATCATGAAAAAACAGATTTTTGCAACGCTATGCGAGCAGAGTCCCAACTGTGCGACGCTTTCACGTTCACGTCCCATTATTTTTTCTTTCACTTCTTACTTTCGCAAGCAATTAGAGTTGGAATAGGTGAATTTTTCCAAAGAAAAAAAAACTATTAATAATTGAAATTGACTCAGTCATGACTTTTATTATTGAAAAAATAAATAAAAAATGATAAAATAATTTTTATAATTTTTGTTATATATGTATATATGACAAATATACACCTACAGTTTATGTAGCGTTGCGTATGTGTGTGTATGCATGTACTTTGTTGATGACGAATGACGTAGTAGACAGCAAACAGCGCTGCCGGCAGAGCTGGCAGCAGAGCAGAGATTATTATATTGACTGTGACTTGTGTTATATTTATCCGATCCGATTCAAATTTTGGGATCTGGGGTTTTATATCTAATATTATCACATATGTAAATTTCAAATTTTTATGAAAATGCTTCTTTTTGTTGCTACCCTCATCGCCCCCATCATACCATCAGTGCTAGTGGCTTTGTTGTTCTCTCTGCTTTGTGCTTGTGCTTAGCTTCTCTCCCGCGTAATCACTTTTGTAAGGCCGCCTCTCAAAGCTCGGCTTATAACTGTTCTTGCACTGTCTGTTGTGCTGTGCACTCTAGCTGTCTCTTTGTTTTATTTGTAATTATTGATTATTTATCAATTATTATCTTTGTGCTGTGAATTTAATTTTTCTATATATTCTTATATATCTATAATTTTTTTTTGCCTTTCTTTCGGCTTTTCAATGGCTTGTTGTCTACCTAATTGCAAACATTCTGATCGTTTTGATGATCAGTATAGAGCAATATCTTGTTGGCTCTGCGATAATCTTATTCACTTAAAATGTGCTGGCCTCAATGGCCGCGACTACGACAAATTTTCTGGTTTGTCTGTGTCTAAGCCTGAGCTTGGCTTAATGCGCTGGACTTGTCCATCTTGTGCCAGCCAAAAGCTTGATTTTAGCCGTATGTATAGGGATCTTCGTTTAAGGTTTATTTCTTTAAACAAACTGGCCAAACAGCTGTCAAACGAGTGTGACTCTAGCGTTCAATTATTGTCGCAATTCGAATTTCTTCCACCTTCTGAGAAATTGCACAAGAAATATACCCTTGAGTTGCCTCGTAAGCAGTCGCCAGCTCTCTCTATTACTTCCTCTCCGATTTTACTTCCGCCTACACCATCTTCTTGTCCCTCTTTATGCTCTTCTTTTCAGATTGAAGTACCCATTACAAGCCTCCACTAACTGTAGTGCCTCATCGCAAACAATTATTTATTTCTAGGCTTGCTCCAGATACTTCTGAGTCGTCTGTGGCAGCTTACATTGGTAATATTTGCCCTGCTAAGGTTTTAATTCAAAAGTTTAAGTTTTCTAGGCCTCATGCGAAATCTCCTCTTTTAAAATTACAGTACCAAATGAGTACTTCTCAGCTATGGTTGACCCTAATTTTTGGCCAGAGGGCCTAGTTGTACACGAGTTTGCGCCCAATAAGCGCTCTCGTCCGTTGCCTGTCCACCTTCCTACTTTATTTTCTGCTTCAAAAAACTAATAACGTCTAGTCTTTGCATTCATTATCAAAATTTAAGAGGACTTCTTACCAAGCTGTCGAACCTTTTCTGTGATAGCCAAACCTTTTCGACTGACATATTAGCTTTCTCTGAAACTTGGCTTAACTCCTCTGTTTTAGATAATGAAATTCTTTCTAATAATTTTATTTCTTATAGGCTTGATCGTGTTGGTCGTCGTGGCGGTGGAGTACTCATTGCTGTAAACTCGAATCTGTCTTCAAGTGTGGTGCCGATTGATCTCCCCTTAGGTGTTGAGTTTATTTGCGTCGAAGTTACATGTTCTAACTTTAGCCTATATATCTCTTGTTCATATATTCCTCCAGCTTCTGATATCATGATCTACGTGCACCATGCTGATGCTTTACGAACTATTTTTGGTCGTCTTTAAGATCGTGATGTTCTTATAGTTTTAGGTGATTTTAACTTGCCTAATATTTCTTGGCTTGTTGATGATAATCTATCTTTCTTAATTCCTTCATCTCAACATGTTTTTCTTGATAGCCTACTTGAATGTCCACTATATCAGTTGAATTCTTTCCTTAACTGTTCTAAAAGATTGATCTGTTCCTTGATCTTGTTTTTGTCTCTGATCCCACTGTTAGTGCTGTATCGCAAACACAGCCACTAGTGAAACCTGAAGATCCTTATCATCCTACCATTGAAGTTACTATTTCTTACAATTCCGTTACTAATTTATTTAAAAACATCTCAAATTCTCGTCGTAGATGTTTTCGTAAAACAAATTTCAATCTTCTTAACAGCCTTATTTTCTCTTTTGATTGGTCGTTTCTATTTGAGTGCTGCGATATAGATTGTGCAGTGAAGTTTTTCTATTCTGCTCTTAATTCTCTAATTGATAAATGCGTTCCTTATGTGAATGTCTCTACCGTCTCCAGCTCGCCAGTCTGGTTCACACGTAGGCTCTCTAATCTTCGTAACATTAAATCGAGATATTTTAAAAGATTTAAAAAAAACTGGTTCGCGACTTGACTATGCAAATTATTGTATAGCCAAATCTCAATTTTGTCTTTTAAATACTCAATGCTACAACAATTATCTCGTTCGCTGTAAGGCTGAATTTCATAAGAACCCCAAAAGATTTTACAACTTTGTCAATTCCAAAAGACGCTCTAATGTACTACCTTCCACCTTCAGACTTAACGACCAGTCTGCTAATAATGATTCATATATTGCAGATCTGTTTGCTAAATTCTTTCAGTCGACTTTTTCTACTACTGTTTCGGATCCCACACCCTATCCCTTTTCAATCCCACATTTGAATTGTATGTTTTTTCCCAGTATTACTGAAGACTGTATTATTTCCAGCTTGTCATCTATGACGTCTTCCTTCGTTATATACCCGATTTCCCTATCTAAGCCTTTAGCTCGGTTATTCTTTATATCGAGTGAGACTTGTAGATTTCCTGATATTTGGAAGGAGTCATTTATTATTCCGCTTTTTAAAAAGGGTAGCAAATCGGATGTTTCCAACTACCGTGGCATTGCCAAACTTTCGGCAATACCTAAACTGTTTGAGAAAATTATTACGTCTTCCCTTCAACATCTATCCAGATCCACTATTTCTCCTTGCCAGCATGGTTTCATGAAAGGTCGTTCGTCGCTTACCAACCTTTTAGAATTGACTACCCTAGTACACCATGGCTTCCGTAAAAAGTGTCAAACTGATGTTATTTATACTGACTTCAGTAAGGCTTTTGATACGGTTGATCATTCTTTGCTTCTCGCGAAACTTAACATCATGGGTTTTTCACCAAAATTATTGGGTTGGTTAAAGTCGTATCTTATTGGCAGAACCCAAAAGGTGTCTTTTCGTTCCTCGATATCTAAAACTGTTCGAGTTACGTCAGGTGTACCCCAAGGCAGTCATCTGGGCCCACTATTATTTACATTGTTTATAAATGATTTGCCTTTGGCCTTGGCTCATTCACGCGTGCTCATGTTTGCGGATGACGTCAAGATTTGTTATTCCTATAATGATCCTTCTTTCCAACAGTACTTGCAATCAGATCTCGATGCGTTCTGTGATTGGTGCCACGTTAATAAATTACACCTTAATGCCTCTAAGTGTTCTTTTATGACTTTCAGTCGTTTGTCTCCGCTCCTAGCTCATTACTCTATTAAGTCTGTTCTGTTAGATTGTGTTCCATCATTCAAAGACTTAGGCGTTATGTTTGACCCTAAACTTTCATTTAATGTTCATATTTCTTCAATTGTCAACAGAGCAAGCAGCCTTCTCGGCGTCATTAAACGTTGGGCCAAAGAATTTGATGATCCCTATGTAACAAAGGTTTTATACACTTCGTTAGTTCGCCCTACTCTAGAATATTGCTCGCCAGTGTAGAACCCGCAATATGATGTTCACCAGCGTAGTATTGAATCGGTACAGAAGCAATTCCTTAAGTTTGCGCTACGCGGTCTAAATTGGGAACAGGGACTTCGCCTACCTTCTTATTCTGACAGACTTCTTCTTATTAATCTTCCTTCACTTAATAACCGTAGGCTTGTTTTTGGCATTCTCTTTCTCCATAAACTAGTCAACGGCGAAGTCATTTCTACCAATTTACTAGATACGCTGTATTTTTGTGTTCCCTCACGTCGGACCAGAAACTTTTTTTCCTATTCACCTTAGTAGATGTCTGACTACCTACTCTCTTCACGAACCTCTTCGTGTTCTTTGCCAATCTTTTAACAACCTTTCTCACCTTATCTCTCCTCATCTTTCTGTCACTTCTCTTCGCGCTATACTTTTTAATCATCTACAGCGAAACCAATGAAAATATTCTGGACTTGGATTGGCTGCAACTCATCCCTGGCCACATTGGCTGTGAATCGGGGCATAGCTGGCACCTTGTGCAAATAAAACACCTCCACCGGGCCGGGGATGTTTAGTTGTGTATAAAGCTAAGCTACCTTCTTCATTTAATTACTATCTGTCTTTAGCTTAAGCTTTTTCTTCGACTGCTGTGTTAGTTGACGTAAAATAAATAAATAAATAAATAGTGCTATGTGATATAGTGGTCCGATTCTTATAATTCTCATACTTGATCTGCTCCAGATAATAAAAAGCACATACACACGGACGGACAGACGGACATGGCTATATCGACTTAGTTTCTCATGCTGATCAAAAACATATATACATTATGAGGTCGGAAACGTCTCCATCTGTGTGTTACAAACATCTGTCCAATATTAATACCCTCTGTAGGGGTATATAAATTGGAAAGTTCGAAGTACAGATAAAGCAGCTGTTGTTATCAGAAAACTGGAGACACAAGAGAATTTGCGAAAGGACATGAAGTTCTTAGTTGTGACATATTAATTGATTTAATAAATGTATATTGTTGGTCGATTGAAGAGAGAGAAGATTAAATTTCAGATTAATTTTTTTATGAAATAGTTGTCCAATTCATTAAAATTTTTTTGAATATGCTTATATATATTTTCTAAATAATAAAAAAAAAAATTTTTTCAATGTCTAATGAAATGGTTAAGATGGAGCAAAACCGACCAGACATCGAATCGGACAGGTTTACACTATCATAACAGAAATAAAAATAACGAATATTTGCGCTAAACGAAACATTTTTTTTAGATTAATTCTGATGTATATTTATCTACAAAAAACAATTATCCCTACAAAAGTACCAGCATTTTTACAGAAGTTATTAATTAATCGCATCTAAATCAGCCGTTTCGCCCACTGTGAAGCGTCTCCACATGCTAACGGTCAAGTAGAGGGTGTCAACCGTCTTTTAGGCCCAATGCTTAGTAAATTGAGTGAACCACTAAATTGGGTCAAACAATGTGGAGTTCTGTCCACTATACTGGTACTTGCATTTTCCCAGAGTAAGGCTGTTTAAACTCCAGATGGGGTTCAGTCCGTAGTTGTATAAGAGGACTTTATAGTCCAGACTTAGAAATGATTGAAGCCCCAATGTAAGCCACTTGTTTTGGACGGTTTCTTCTGTTAAGAGTAAATGTAATATGTTTGTATTTCTGCTCGTTGACCCCAATACGCCAGATTGCTAGCCGTTCCTCTACCACTTTGATAGTTTTTCTACTTTTGCAGAGGCTTGTATTGAGCATCTGGAACTGCTGAGGATTGCCGTGTCATCGGCAAAAGTGGACGTTGTATGTTCTAAGCTCTTGTTTTGTTCGATTTCTGTTCGTATTTATTTGTTCAATTGTCCCTTGTTTATTGCGGAAGCCGAACTTGTGTGAAGGGATTGTGTTTTCTAATGCCGGAAATGAGTTTAGTCGGATCTTCAGGACCTTTTTAAAAAGCTTCGAAAGACATGGCAGCAAACTAATGGGCCTATGGGATAATGGGTGGGTTTTGTCCTTTCTCACTGTAGGTATCAAAATGATAGTGGATTCTTTTTATAACAGTTTGCAGATGTATTGTCCGCCCAAAGTGTGGATATAGACGACTTTGCAGCCATTATTGACTGTATAGCCGCCGACGCCAGATGATCACCGCCAGTGATCATTGCCGGCGACTTCAACGCATGGGCGATGGAGTGGGGAAGCGTCAAAACCACGGCAAGAGGAAGAATCCTGCTGGACTCCTTCGCCTCGCTGAACGTGAGTCTACTGAATATCGGCAACACACAAACATTCAGCAGAGCAGGACGTTTCTCAATAATCGATGTTACTTTTGCAAGCACGAGCCTGGCCCGGAATTCTACATGGATAGTCTCCGACGTATATACGCACAGTGAACACAGTGCAATAATATTCGAGTGTGGTGGCCAAACAACGCGCTTGGCAACTTAGTGTTCTCGTAATGGTCACAAGAAACCCTAAGCGAGGAGGCATTTTTGTTCATGATGAACAACGCACAGCAGGGGATGCAGAAACCCAGGTAAAAAGGCTATGTTCTGCCATCAGCAAAGCCTGTGATGCGTCAATGATCCGCAAGAGACAAGGTGAAGGCACACGAAAACCAGTGTATTGGTGGAGCCATGAAATTGCAGAAGCGCGAAAAGAATGCCTTAAAGCCAGACGCAAGCAGCAGCGGGCCAGTCCCTCGTTCGAAAGGCTACTGGACGCTTATAAGAAGCGGCGTGCATTGTTAAACAGGGCTATAAAGCAAAGCAAGGCTGACTGTTGGAAGAAGCTCTGCGCGGATGCCGATGACCAACCCTTCGGAGCGGCGTACAAGTTGGTAATGGGCAAACTTGCCAAACGCCCATCCCCCACAGATGGTGAGCTGCTCGCGAACATCGTAAAAACGCTATTCCCAGAGCGGCCGATATTGCAGCATCCAGTTGCAGGAGCCCAACAAGAGACTAATCCCTAATTAGTGATGAAGAAATCGTGCTGGCTGCCAAGCGGATCAGAAGTACCAAATCGCCTGGCCCTGATGGATTTCCTGCTGGTGTCATCAAGCTCATCGCAATGAATCAGTCTGTGCCAAGGAGTCTTTCCAGCAAGATGGAAAAGGCAGAGGCTGGTACTACTCCCAAAAGGAGGGAAAACGGACGAACCTTCAGCGTACAGGCGAACATCGTAAAAACGCTATTCCCAGAGCGGCCGATATTGCAGCATCCAGTTGCAGGAGCCCAACAAGAGACTAATCCCTAATTAGTGATGAAGAAATCGTGCTGGCTGCCAAGCGGATCAGAAGTACCAAATCGCCTGGCCCTGATGGATTTCCTGCTGGTGTCATCAAGCTCATCGCAATGAATCAGTCTGTGCCAAGGAGTCTTTCCAGCAAGATGGAAAAGGCAGAGGCTGGTACTACTCCCAAAAGGAGGGAAAACGGACGAACCTTCAGCGTACAGGCCGCTGTGCATGATAGATGTGCTGGGGTGTTCGAATCGATCATTCGCAACAGACTAGAAGCCCACATCAGTTTGGCTTCCGAAAGAAGCGTAGTACGGTCGACGCAATACATACCGTCACCGAAATAGCCAAAAAAAGCCATAGAGGGCCAGCGATGGAAAGGAGGAGGCAAAGAGTACTGCCTTATCACCACGCTGGATGTCCGAAACGCATTCAACTCAGCGAGCTGGATGTGCATATTTGAGTCACCACAGCACTTACCTGCACCAGAATACCTGATTGCAATGATTCGCAGTTATTTCGAAGACCGGATCCTGATATACGAAACGGACAGAGGGCAACAGGAATATAAAATAACAGGCGGAGTCCCACAAGGTTCGGTGCTTGGCCCAACACTGTGGAACGTCATATATGACGCAGTGCTTCGTCTGGACATGTCACCAAGGACGCAGATCATTGGATTCGCAGACGATAAGCAGTGGTCACAGTGACAAAGGAGCTGGGAGAAGCAGAGGCCAGGACCAACGACGCCGTGCGATCAATTGTATCCTGGATGCAAAGGAATTCTCTGTCTCTGGCTGCACACAAGACAGAGGCCGTATTAATCAGCAGCAGGAAACGAGTGGAGACTGCAATCATTCATGTAGCAGGATGCGTCATCCGCTCCAAGCCGGCAATAAGATATCTCGGGGTGATGGTCGACCATAGGCTAACATATAAGCACCTTCTGCAATATGTAGCCGACAAAGCAGCAAGGGCAACATCAGCCTTAGCAAGGATAATGTCCAATCACGGTGGCCCCCGACAGACAAGCAGATGGCTCATCACCACGGTGGTACGATCCGTACTCCTATATGCAGCAAAGCATACGAACTGTATTCGAAGATGCTGCTGATCATATCAGGTATGTTGCCACTTAAAATTGTTGCTTAAGAGGCCAGAAGCAACAGTACAGCATCTCAAAAAAGCAAGGTGTCCATTCGCACATGGCAGGACCGCTGGCGCCATTCTTCCCACGGACGCTGGACCAACCGCCTTATACCTAATGTGCGGGAATGGGTGAGTCGGCCACACGGCCAAACAGATTTTTATCTGATGCAACTCCTAACGGGACATGGGTGTTTTAAATCATATTTGCATAGATTTAAGCACGAATCTGACCCCTACTGCACATATTGTACGGGGCCGATTGAGGACGCAGAGCATGTCTTTTTTGTCTGTCCGCGATTCACTGCTGAACGGGAAGAGCTAAGCCAAGGCATTGGGAGGCCATTCATAGTCAATGACTTGATGGATATCTTACTTAGCTCGCAAAATAATTGGCTCGCAGTTAGCCACCTAGCTGCGGTGATCATACAGCCCCTAGTCGCGGTGAACGCCAGCGCAACCAGAATTCAAACTCTAGATGAATATCTAGATGAGGCTTTCGTGCCATCTCCCCCCCTCGTGAAGTAATAACTTCAGCGTTGGTTCCGCGAGAGGTATACGGAAGTAGGGTAGGTTTTAGTGCGGTGAGGTGACCCCTAGCCAAGGTCGATACCAAGTCCCACACTTTTCGGCTTTCAATGTTTTCCCCCCTATACAAAAAAAAAAAAAAAAAAAAAAAAGATGTATTGTCCGGCGATGGTTGGAAGTTCTAGTACCATTTTCGGTATAATTAAGTCATGGAGAGGAGCTTTTTTCGGCTTTATTTTGTTTTCAATAACTACAGAGATCTCATCCAATTGGAGATCCGAGTACTCACTATCCGTAAATGTGCTTGAAGAGGGAAGTACAAACTAGTTTATTGTTGGGTTTGGATGCGGGCCCATCCACCGGTTAGACTGTCTCTGTAGCGCCCAAAGTTGGGTGAGCTTTTCACAGAGAATGTTTAATGCTGGTTGGACTGAGCTTCTCTATGTATTTCCTTTGAGCGATGTTTTCTTTTTGTCTTAGCACCTTGCTGAGGTTGTCATCAGGTTCGGTGTAAGTAGAGGTAGGTGGGATAGATACTCTTGCTGCAGCTAATAGCTTTGACTCAAGTGCAGAGACATACATGTCAATGTCCTATGCAACATCAAGTTTCGGCGTACAGTCAATGGGGGCACTCATTGACATGACATTTTGAATTTGAGTTAATTGGTTTTGATGTTTGTAAGCCAATTTGGGTGATCGAGTACTTGAGTTCTTGTTAATAAAGTGATAAATATAGCAGTGTCTCCGCAGTGATCCGATTACGAGGAATCCACTTGGTCACTGTCAATTGATTAATCAATTAATTATTGTGTTAGAACTTACCAGGCGAAATCCCCAGTTCGTATGTTTACCGTTATAGTCACGTGTTGCAACGAAGCCATCTCCGAGTATGTGATGAAAATCGATAAAAACTACAGCTGGTTTGGACACTTCTAACAGTTGCTTGTAGGTCCCGCCATGAGCTTTTTCGTCTGGATGGTTTGTTGCGTAGATTGTATATTTTAGTATTTGAAAATTATTTTTTGGTTGTAAATGTGTTTGGAATATCAGGATGACGACGATTTCACTTGAGTCTAGAAACAATTCGGTTTTGTGTTTGGAGATGCCGAAGACATAGACGTAAGGAAGCCATTATTCATTATCAATAAGCTTCTCGATATGCAGGTTTTGATTTCGCATAAGTTCCTGTATGCAGTATCGCATGAACGTCATAAAAGTGGTCATGTTTTGATTAAGTGAGATCAGCTGTGCTTCTAAACCAGCCAAGTTCGGTGCGCTAAGTGGATTCAGTAAATAGTGAAGGGACGCATGGTCTTCGCATGTCTAGTTCGAATTACATTACCGAAGGATACCCTAGGGCTGGTGTTAGCAGGTATGGTAGATGATCTAACAGCTTTGGTGTAGTTTTGGAGGCGTTGGAGGTAGCCGTTGGTCCAGCTGGAGGTTACAGTAGATTAGGTGTAATTTCAAGTACTTAAAGATAGGACATCCTCTGTAGTTGGCCGTATGGTTACTGGTTTACTGCGACAGTTTTCTGTCCTTGCAGCGAATGCCAACTTGATGATCAATATAGCCAACATAAACAGATCTAAGAGTGCGATTGTCAGACGTGTGGTTGTATTTACACTGAGGTGGTTAGGATCTTTTATGGAGCTCACCCATGGTGATTCTTCTGTAGAATAGAAGCTTTCTACCTATGGGACCGTTGACTCAATCCCTTTTAACACAACCTGAAGACCTTTACTGCTTTTCAGTTGTACTTTAATGCTTTAGTGTAGTATAAGTTGATGTTAGCAGAACGGGGTAGTTTTCGGAGTTTGGCATTTCATCTCTTTTATTGAGACGGTTTACAACAAAATAATTTGCCCCTACTAGTTCGAATAGTTTCGAAACCAGGATTCACTCCTCTCCTCTCTCTTTATTCAAAATTCTATATACAATTACAACACTGCTTGGTCAATATTGCAGGAACGATTTAATACCAAACAAGTGCTAGTAACAGCCATAGGAACAAAGCTGTTTGATCACCCAAATGTGGGAAATGACGCAGCTTTTATATAGAATTAGCATGATAACATTTTTGAATCATTGAATCATCAAGTCTTAAAAAATGTAGGCGTTATTATGTAATCATCAGATGCTGTCATAATGTTTCATATGACAAGAAAATTGGATAGATTCAACCACGCACTATATGAGCAATCTCTATCCAATACAAGGGAGCTGCAAGAAGTAAAGGATTTCCTATCATTCTTGGAACAGCGCTTCCTAACATTGGAGGCGATCGGGAAACCAAGAAACGAAAATCGCAGCATTGAAAAACTAAACCCAAAGAAGACATGCGCGACAGCATCTGGGACAAACAGTACATTGTGTGCTTTCTGCGAAAAAGCAAAGCACAAACTCTTCCAATGTGAAAAGTTTAAAATCAAATCCGCAGCACAGCGGCTTAATTGGGTGCAGAGACACAAATTGTGTGTCAATTGCTTCAAGCCGGAGCATATGGCAAAAAATTGCTCTTGGAGGGGATGCTTTAAGTACGATAAAAAACATAACACAATGTTGCATTTAAAAACAGGCAACCAAGTTGCTACCTCTGCTTCTGCACCTTCTGCGTATGGAATTGTCAGAAAATACACCCTGTTGGCAACGGCCAAGGTGGTAAAAGGGATCAAAAAAAAGGAATGGAGAATTTCGAGCACTCCTGGATAGCGGCTCACAAGTCAATCTCGTCTCAGAGAGACTGGTAAAGAATTTATCGTTTAAAATAAACGAGACTCATGTGCACATAAGTGGAGTGGGTGGTCAACCACAGATAAGCAAGGCACGAGTAAGCTTGGTTGTAAAGTCAATATACAACAAGTTCGCAATGCTAGTTAAGGCATTTGTATTGCCACACATAATAGGTGACCAACCCACAGAACAATTAACGCAGAAAGTCACATTACCAGACATTACCACATTAGCAGACCCAACATTTGATAAAACAGGAAAAGTTTATTTGCTGTTGGGAACTGATGATCACTATGCTATAATGCTACCAGAAAGGAGACGGGGCAATCGAAACCGTCCAGCGTTACAAAATTCAGAGTTTGGATGGATTGTTGCTGGCAAAATTAATATGTCGACGTCTGCTGCAATCACATGTATTGTAGGCATGACGAATCCACAGGAATCTCTAGAAAGATTCTGGCAGCTAGACACACTAGAGCCAATGAAAAAGTACAGGAGTCCGGAGGAAGAGTATTATGAAAAATTTTTTCTCGATAACCTACACACGGCGGCGGACAATCGACTAATTGTAAAGCTTCCATTTGCTGAAGAGGCTTCATCTCTTGGAGAATCTCGGGAAGTAGCCATAAGAAGATTCATGTCGCTAGAGCGGCGAATGAGCCCTGACATAAAAAAGGAATATGTGAACAGAATATGAACAGCTTGGACATATGAAGCAGGTAATGGTAGGGCGAATTCCTAAGAACCATTACTTTATACCGCATCACGGTGTACTAAAGCCAGAAAGTACCACCAGCAAGCTGGATGCATAATGCAAAACGCCATCAGGAAAATCACCGAACGACATTTTATATCCTGGACCAGTTATACAGTCAACTCTTCTCAATTCTTCTGCGGTTCAGGACACACAAATATGTGTTCACTGCGGATATTGAAAAAATGTATCGACAAGTTTGGATAAACCCTGCTGATCAATTCAACCAGATGATTGTGTGGAGAGAGGATCCAAGTCAAGAACTAAAGTTTTATCGTATAAAAACGGTGACATATGGAACCACATCAGACCCCTTATTTAGCGACAAAGTGTCTGGAATATTTGGCACTAAAAAACATGGAAAAACTGTCGTCTGGAGCATTAGCATTAAAAAATGACTTTTATGTTGGTGATTGTCTCACAGGAGCAGACAGTTTAGCAGAAGAACCTGAGGCCTAAGGTTTTCAACTTACGAAAATGGTGTTCGAATAGCAGTCGACTTCAAAAAGAAATTCCAAAGGAAGATACGATTGCTGACATCCATCTCGGTGACACACTGGAACAAACGAGTGTAAAAACATTGGAAATCATATGGACACCCAAAAAAGATCAGTTATGTGGAAAGGCTCAAAGGCATACAAAAGGAATAACCAGACGAGTGGTGCTATCTGAAGTCGGTCAAATCTTGTTCGCACCGGTAGTGGTAAAAGCAAAAATATTAAAACACATGAAAATTCCAAGGCATATTTTTGATGGCAAGGACCCCACTACAAAGGAACTGCATACATTTGTTGATGCAGAGTGGCAGCTTATGTCCGATCAACCTATAAAAATGGACAAATTTCGATCAGATTGTTGTGCTTCAAGTCGAGAGTGGCTCCCCTTCAAAAGCAGACACCACCCCGGCTGGAACTATGTGGAGCTGTGCTTGGAGCTGAACTCACAGATAGAGTTCGACAGGATCTAAAATTAGAATCAGAAAGTGTTGAATCATTTCTCTGGTCAGGCTCAACAGTAGTACTGTCTTGAATTAACTCATGGGCATCACATTTCCACACGTTTGTGGCTATTCGGTTGACCAAAGATCATCCAGTATCACATCCAAGGCAATGGCGTCAAGTGTCATTGGCGCTCAACGCAGCTGATATTCTGTCTCGAGGAATATCAGCAGCCCAGCTTAGCACACATACATTATGGTTGTATGGACCTCTATTTTTGCATGGACCACAAAGTGCCTGGCCAGCACCATTTAAGCCTACAGAACACACGATGGATACCGCTGAGAAGAAAACCAAGGCATTCAGCATGGTGGCTGCTACTGCAAACAACACGAGTAAATGGATATATACGGTAAATCACAGAAATTCATTTTACCGGCTACAGCGAATCGTGGCGTATGTGCGACGCTTTTGTCACAAAAAGAATAGAAAACCAACAACTCAGTTAGAGTTGGAAGAGTTGGATCAAGCACGAAGAATAATCATCAAGCAAGCTCAAGAAACAGGATTTGCATATGAATTACGACACTGGATTGCAAAAGCACGGTGGCAACATTGCCACTAATTCTGGATGAACATTCAATCATACGAGTGGCAACTCGGCTACAACAAGCACCAGTATCAACGAAAACAAGGAATCCATAGCTCTTGCCGTATAATCATCCGGTGGTAAAAATGATACTGCAGAAACTTCATGAAGAGAATCTTCATTGTGGACATGAGGCACTACGCGGGATTGCTCGGCAGCAGTACCACATCATCAACGCCGGAGTAGACTATTGTGGACCATTCTGGATCCATCATAAAGTTCGTGGAAAACGTCCCGACAAAGCTTACATTGCAGCATTTGTATGCTTTACAACCAAGGCAGAGGAAGATGCCAGACATTATACTGCGATAATGCAAAAAACTTTGTTGGAGCAAACAATCAACTAAATTAACTGACCAATACAATACACTCAGAAAAAGCAGCAGGTTCTATCAAGGAATTTTGCAACCAAAAAGGAGTGCAAAGCTTACATTGCAGTATTTGTATGCTTTGCAACCAAGGCAGTACACTTGGAAATGGTCGGAGACCTGTCCATCTCCTCATTTGTGGGTGCGCTTCAGCGCTTCATTGGGCGCAGAGGAAGGTGCCAGACATTATACTGCGATAATGCAACAAACTTTGTTGGAGCAAACAATTAACTAAAGAAACTGACCTATACTATACACTCAGAAAAGGCAGCAGGTACTATCAAGGAATTTTGCAACCAAAAAGGAGTGCAATTTAAGTTCATACCACCACGGTCTCCACATTTCGGAGGATTAAGGGAAGCTGCGGTAAAGTTCGCTAAGCATTTACTGTTGAAAAACGTATCGACAGCAAACTTAACGTTTACACAACTGTCTACCATCATTGTCAATGTTAAAGCAGTGCTGAACTCTTGTCCATTAACCCCAAACTCAGACGATCTCAACGACTTGACAGATTTAACCCCAGGCCATCTATTGATCGGAGAACCATTAGTAGCCCAACCCGATGCAGAGCCAGTAACACAACGATCGATTCCTGAGCAATGGGAATAAGTGCAACGACTTAAGCACACATTCTAGACACAATGGTCTCAGGAGTACCTACAGGAATTGCAGGGTACATCCAAATGGAAGAAACCATTCTAAAGGAGGATAATGTGTCAATCTTGCAGTGGCCGATTGGAGGAATTGTTAAATTATATTCAGGCTTGGATGGATACGTGCGTGTGGTGGACGTTAAAACAGCCAGAGGCAATTACAAGCGTGCTATCCATAAATTGGCCCCTTGCTTAGAAAGACGGCGATAAAACGTAAAATCGAGACAAATGACATAGAATCGAATTCCCAAGAAAACCCTGGTATCGAGGACACTGCAGAACCAGAGACGAAAAGGCGTTAATCGGTCGGTCTGCCACTGTTGGCAATGACAATCTAATGCTGTTGTTACTTCCTATAGCATTTGCTCAAAAAACTAACATAACTCGATTCAACCCCAAACTAGGCATATACTATGAAAGTATTGACACAGGAAGGATGGCAACGTCTGACTAGACTATTGTGACATATCATGATCTAGAACCATATTGGGCTGACCTGAAGACATATTCACACGGAGTAGTAAAGGTTGGAGAAGTATGCTTGTTAATGAAGGTTCCAGAGGGTTGCACCGCAATGCAGAGACATTTCGAGCATGTCAACTCAGAGCTACGGACAGGAAACGATCTCCTTCACATAAAACGCCAGCGACGATCACCATTAGATATAAGTGGGAACATTGCAAACGGCTTATTTGGTGTGCTGGACTTAAAGTATGCAACAGAGATGTCAGGCACCATACGAAAAGTTAAATCAAATGAAGATTACTTATTGAACTTGCTGCAAAACCAGACATCTGTCATTGACTCAACGATAAATATCATTAGGCGAGACGAAGCCACAAAGGCATTGCAATGGTATATCACGCTAACTACTCAGATGACAGTGACTGCAGGGAATTTGCAACGAATTCAACCCGAAATTTCCCCAGTATTTACAGATGCCCGTTATAGCAAAATAAGCGCGTTACTACTATCACCAGGCCAGCTTCGGGAACATCTGAACCAACATAAGAGACATCTTCCGTTTGGTTTGGATTTGCCAGTTCCAGATAACGACGTCTTGCAATTATATGGCTTAATGAAGGCACAAGGCACAATCGGTAACAATCATGTGATATTTAAAGTCACGTTTCCATTGGTGGCAACGCATGCAGTGCAAATGTATAACCTGTTACCCATTCCAGTAATTGGAACTCATGGGATTTTAATCATGAACATGAAACATTAAAATTCCCATTATTGCTGTCAACAACAAAACATTGGGCTCTCAAGAGCAGATTTGGAACAATGCCATCAGCTCAACAACGAGCAATATATTTGTTTTGATAAACAAACGACGTTGACGGCTAATAGCAACTGTGAGTTCCAGCTATTCAAAAACAAAAAATCATCAGCTTGTCAAATACAACACACAAACAGGTCATTCGTGTGTTACGACATGTATCACAAAAATCAGTGGATTTTTGCCACCACCAGACCAGTTGAACTCGCAGTGACCTGTGACAACATTATACAAGGTCCCACTATCAAGAAGACTGGATTGTTAACTTGAGGTCCGACGTGTACGGCAAGGAGTTCTGCCATCCGAGTAACAGGTCACCGTATAATTCACCGTACTTCTGACACAATGAAATTCTCATTTTTGCGTTTTGGCATTTTCAGCATTGTCCCAACACAAGCAGCGCCAACAACAACACAATTCACGAAGATGCAGCTAAGCTACGACGAACTAAGCAACATTCAAGGAAACTGGAAACTAAGCAAAATTCAAGTAAAACTGGAAACTACGAAAAACTGGAAGTTACCAAAAGACCCCAGCCAGCTGGCACCCTATGTGATCGGTTCCTACGTAGCGCTAACAATACCATTGGTTCTTGTGATGGTATATGGAACCCCAAAGCACAATCGTCCAGAGCAGACAACCTTGAAGATCGTCAACCGTATGGCGACTCCTGCTGCAGCAGTTGGTGTTTTGATTATATAAAATAAGATATCATTAAGACAATTATAATATAGAACAAATGGAAATGTATGTCAAAATAAGTATATAACCCGATTATACTGTAGCATGTTCACATATCGAATGATCACTGTACCTAGTTACATACATACATAATTCATAAATAATATCGAAAATATATTGTAGCACTTTGTCACAATATTTATGTATACACATTCAAGTAGCATGCGTTTTCCGTAACAAGACCATCCATGAGTGCATGGTACTGGACAGTGCTGAGTCGGCATATCTAACACGCGCAACGACTTAGCCACCAAGTGAACATGATACGTCCTCACTCTCCCGCAGCGAACCATACATAATTATGTAAACATATATACATAAGCTTACCGCTCCTCTGCTAGCTTCACTGGCAGCGCAGTCACGCGGACTTTAGCTATACTGAACAATTGTTAAGATTTAAGAATTCATTCAATAAACAGAAGACTAAGTGAAAACACCAGCAACTAAGCGAAAATATAATTGTTGCATTTTTGGTGAATTGTGGGACTTAGTACATGGCGACCGTGACAAAGGTCAAGGAATAAGGCCTGGACAAGGAAATCTACAATCGCTGGAGGGAAATGTGGAGTTCAACAAATGCAAAAACTGAGTGAGTAGAGAGTGAGTTATGTCAAGAGGGGGAGTGCAAAACAAAATAAAGAAAAGAATAGCACACATAAAGTGGCTATTATATGCGAACAAAAATCCACCCCCCCTGGGCAACAGCCAAAAAGCTTCAACAAGAACTTGACTTTTTAAAGTCAACGTTACTTAAAACAAAAAAGAACATAACTCACGCTCACTCAGTGCATTTTGAAATAACAACAATAAAAACTAAAAAAAACTCCTCCTCCAACAAAAGAGATACCAAAAAGGGAAAAAGAGTGCCCTGACGATTGTCCAGGACCATTGGACAGTGTACATTACGAGTACACATGTATGCTGAGAACTGATGTGATGACCGGCACCGGTACCGCCTGAGCCCATAGGCCCTAGAGAACAGCAGCGGTGACAACGAGCGTGAAAGGCAGGCCGCCTTTTACGCCTTCGAGGGAGCATCAGCGGGCTAACCAGCGACGACCAGCTGATGCTGCTCATCTGACGTCTGACATGCTGACATCAATATAACTATAAAAACATATTAAATATTACATATTACATGTATTGCACATACAAATAAGAAAATTTCAAATGTAAAAAAAAAAAAACCCATTGTTAAATTGTGCGGAATCTTATCTGCTCAATAGAAGTATAGCCTGTAAAGAAATGCGAACTAATAGGTAGAATTTTGTTAATTATACTTCATTAGTAAATCAAAAAAAAAAGTCACTCTAATTTTTATGCTTCAAAATAGTATCAGCAAATTTGATGAGGAATATACTACACCCGTAATGGGGTTAATAGAAACTAAAACAGTGGATTCCACTGCTAACGTAATTAACAAGATTGAATCACAAAATATTGATTTGAAATTCACGAATATATTGTTATTGATAATTGTTGTAATATTATGTGCATATGTTTTATACAAAGCGTATTTATTACACAATAAATGCGTAACTAAAAGAGCCCTCAGCGTCGCAAACGATTTGGATAAAGTATAAAATTTTTTTTCGATATGCACACAAACAATTGATATAACAATACATTGCGCAAATAAAATATTTTTTATTGAGTATGGCAATTTAAAAAAAAAAAAAACTTATAATAACTCTGAAAGTCTCAAAAAAAAAAATGTCCACTATTGATAGATATGTCGAGAAAGTAAATGATAGTAACCCTACAATAGTAGAAGATTTGTTGAAAATTTTTAAAAGTGAGCAAATAACCTCACCTCACCTGGCACTAAAAAACATGGAAAAACTGTCGTCTGGAGCATTAGCATTAAAAAATGACTTTTATGTTGGTGATTGTCTCACAGGAGCAGACAGTTTAGCAGAAGAACCTGAGGCCTAAGGTTTTCAACTTACGAAAATGGTGTTCGAATAGCAGTCGACTTCAAAAAGAAATTCCAAAGGAAGATACGATTGCTGACATCCATCTCGGTGACACACTGGAACAAACGAGTGTAAAAACATTGGAAATCATATGGACACCCAAAAAGATCAGTTATGTGGAAAGGCTCAAAGGCATACAAAAGGAATAACCAGACGAGTGGTGCTATCTGAAGTCGGTCAAATCTTGTTCGCACCGGTAGTGGTAAAAGCAAAAATATTAAAACACATGAAAATTCCAAGGCATATTTTTGATGGCAAGGACCCCACTACAAAGGAACTGCATACATTTGTTGATGCAGAGTGGCAGCTTATGTCCGATCAACCTATAAAAATGGACAAATTTCGATCAGATTGTTGTGCTTCAAGTCGAGAGTGGCTCCCCTTCAAAAGCAGACACCACCCCGGCTGGAACTATGTGGAGCTGTGCTTGGAGCTGAACTCACAGATAGAGTTCGACAGGAAAAATTAGAATCAGAAAGTGTTGAATCATTTCTCTGGTCAGGCTCAACAGTAGTACTGTCTTGAATTAACTCATGGGCATCACATTTCCACACGTTTGTGGCTATTCGACGCAGCTGATATTCTGTCTCGAGGAATATCAGCAGCCCAGCTTAGCACACATACATTATGGTTGTATGGACCTCTATTTTTGCATGGACCACAAAGTGCCTGGCCAGCACCATTTAAGCCTACAGAACACACGATGGATACCGCTGAGAAGAAAACCAAGGCATTCAGCATGGTGGCTGCTACTGCAAACAACACGAGTAAATGGATATATACGGTAAATCACAGAAATTCATTTTACCGGCTACAGCGAATCGTGGCGTATGTGCGACGCTTTTGTCACAAAAAGAATAGAAAACCAACAACTCAGTTAGAGTTGGAAGAGTTGGACCAAGCACGAAGAATAATCATCAAGCAAGCTCAAGAAACAGGATTTGCATATGAATTACGACACTGGATTGCAAAAGCACGGTGGCAACATTGCCACTAATTCTGGATGAACATTCAATCATACGAGTGGCAACTCGGCTACAACCAGCACCAGTATCAACGAAAACAAGGAATCCATAGCTCTTGCCGTATAATCATCCGGTGGTAAAAATGATACTGCAGAAACTTCATGAAGAGAATCTTCATTGTGGACATGAGGCACTACGCGGGATTGCTCGGCAGCAGTACCACATCATCAACGCCGGAGTAGACTATTGTGGACCATTCTGGATCCATCATAAAGTTCGTGGAAAACGTCCCGACAAAGCTTACATTGCAGCATTTGTATGCTTTACAACCAAGGCAGAGGAAGATGCCAGACATTATACTGCGATAATGCAAAAAACTTTGTTGGAGCAAACAATCAACTAAATTAACTGACCAATACAATACACTCAGAAAAAGCAGCAGGTTCTATCAAGGAATTTTGCAACCAAAAAGGAGTGCAAAGCTTACATTGCAGTATTTGTATGCTTTGCAACCAAGGCAGTACACTTGGAAATGGTCGGAGACCTGTCCATCTCCTCATTTGTGGGTGCGCTTCAGCGCTTCATTGGGCGCAGAGGAAGGTGCCAGACATTATACTGCGATAATGCAACAAACTTTGTTGGAGCAAACAATTAACTAAAGAAACTGACCTATACTATACACTCAGAAAAGGCAGCAGGTACTATCAAGGAATTTTGCAACCAAAAAGGAGTGCAATTTAAGTTCATACCACCACGGTCTCCACATTTCGGAGGATTAAGGGAAGCTGCGGTAAAGTTCGCTAAGCATTTACTGTTGAAAAACGTATCGACAGCAAACTTAACGTTTACACAACTGTCTACCATCATTGTCAATGTTAAAGCAGTGCTGAACTCTTGTCCATTAACCCCAAACTCAGACGATCTCAACGACTTGACAGATTTAACCCCAGGCCATCTATTGATCGGAGAACCATTAGTAGCCCAACCCGATGCAGAGCCAGTAACACAACGATCGATTCCTGAGCAATGGGAATAAGTGCAACGACTTAAGCACACATTCTAGACACAATGGTCTCAGGAGTACCTACAGGAATTGCAGGGTACATCCAAATGGAAGAAACCATTCTAAAGGAGGATAATGTGTCAATCTTGCAGTGGCCGATTGGAGGAATTGTTAAATTATATTCAGGCTTGGATGGATACGTGCGTGTGGTGGACGTTAAAACAGCCAGAGGCAATTACAAGCGTGCTATCCATAAATTGGCCCCTTGCTTAGAAAGACGGCGATAAAACGTAAAATCGAGACAAATGACATAGAATCGAATTCCCAAGAAAACCCTGGTATCGAGGACACTGCAGAACCAGAGACGAAAAGGCGTTAATCGGTCGGTCTGCCACTGTTGGCAATGACAATCTAATGCTGTTGTTACTTCCTATAGCATTTGCTCAAAAAACTAACATAACTCGATTCAACCCCAAACCAGGCATATACTATGAAAGTATTGACACAGGAAGGATGGCAACGTCTGACTAGACTATTGTGACATATCATGATCTAGAACCATATTGGGCCGACCTGAAGACATATTCACACGGAGTAGTAAAGGTTGGAGAAGTATGCTTGTTAATGAAGGTTCCAGAGGGTTGCACCGCAATGCAGAGACATTTCGAGCATGTCAACTCAGAGCTACGGACAGGAAACGATCTCCTTCACATAAAACGCCAGCGACGATCACCATTAGATATAAGTGGGAACATTGCAAACGGCTTATTTGGTGTGCTGGACTTAAAGTATGCAACAGAGATGTCAGGCACCATACGAAAAGTTAAATCAAATGAAGATTACTTATTGAACTTGCTGCAAAACCAGACATCTGTCATTGACTCAACGATAAATATCATTAGGCGAGACGAAGCCACAAAGGCATTGCAATGGTATATCACGCTAACTACTCAGATGACAGTGACTGCAGGGAATTTGCAACGAATTCAACCCGAAATTTCCCCAGTATTTACAGATGCCCGTTATAGCAAAATAAGCGCGTTACTACTATCACCAGGCCAGCTTCGGGAACATCTGAACCAACATAAGAGACATCTTCCGTTTGGTTTGGATTTGCCAGTTCCAGATAACGACGTCTTGCAATTATATGGCTTAATGAAGGCACAAGGCACAATCAGTAACAATCATGTGATATTTAAAGTCACGTTTCCATTGGTGGCAACGCATGCAGTGCAAATGTATAACCTGTTACCCATTCCAGTAATTGGAACTCATGGGATTTTAATCATGAACATGAAACATTAAAATTCCCATTATTGCTGTCAACAACAAAACATTGGGCTCTCAAGAGCAGATTTGGAACAATGCCATCAGCTCAACAACGAGCAATATATTTGTTTTGATAAACAAACGACGTTGACGGCTAATAGCAACTGTGAGTTCCAGCTATTCAAAAACAAAAAATCATCAGCTTGTCAAATACAACACACAAACAGGTCATTCGTGTGTTACGACATGTATCACAAAAATCAGTGGATTTTTGCCACCACCAGACCAGTTGAACTCGCAGTGACCTGTGACAACATTATACAAGGTCCCACTATCAAGAAGACTGGATTGTTAACTTGAGGTCCGACGTGTACGGCAAGGAGTTCTGCCATCCGAGTAACAGGTCACCGTATAATTCACCGTACTTCTGACACAATGAAATTCTCATTTTTGCGTTTTGGCATTTTCAGCATTGTCCCAACACAAGCAGCGCCAACAACAACACAATTCACGAAGATGCAGCTAAGCTACGACGAACTAAGCAACATTCAAGGAAACTGGAAACTAAGCAAAATTCAAGTAAAACTGGAAACTACGAAAAACTGGAAGTTACCAAAAGACCCCAGCCAGCTGGCACCCTATGTGATCGGTTCCTACGTAGCGCTAACAATACCATTGGTTCTTGTGATGGTATATGGAACCCCAAAGCACAATCGTCCAGAGCAGACAACCTTGAAGATCGTCAACCGTATGGCGACTCCTGCTGCAGCAGTTGGTGTTTTGATTATATAAAATAAGATATCATTAAGACAATTATAATATAGAACAAATGGAAATGTATGTCAAAATAAGTATATAACCCGATTATACTGTAGCATGTTCACATATCGAATGATCACTGTACCTAGTTACATACATACATAATTCATAAATAATATCGAAAATATATTGTAGCACTTTGTCACAATATTTATGTATACACATTCAAGTAGCATGCGTTTTCCGTAACAAGACCATCCATGAGTGCATGGTACTGGACAGTGCTGAGTCGGCATATCTAACACGCGCAACGACTTAGCCACCAAGTGAACATGATACGTCCTCACTCTCCCGCAGCGAACCATACATAATTATGTAAACATATATACATAAGCTTACCGCTCCTCTGCTAGCTTCACTGGCAGCGCAGTCACGCGGACTTTAGCTATACTGAACAATTGTTAAGATTTAAGAATTCATTCAATAAACAGAAGACTAAGTGAAAACACCAGCAACTAAGCGAAAATATAATTGTTGCATTTTTGGTGAATTGTGGGACTTAGTACATGGCGACCGTGACAAAGGTCAAGGAATAAGGCCTGGACAAGGAAATCTACAATCGCTGGAGGGAAATGTGGAGTTCAACAAATGCAAAAACTGAGTGAGTAGAGAGTGAGTTATGTCAAGAGGGGGAGTGCAAAACAAAATAAAGAAAAGAATAGCACACATAAAGTGGCTATTATATGCGAACAAAAATCCACCCCCCTGGGCAACAGCCCAAAAGCTTCAACAAGAACTTGACTTTTTAAAGTCAACGTTACTTAAAACAAAAAAGAACATAACTCACGCTCACTCAGTGCATTTTGAAATAACAACAATAAAAACTAAAAAAAAACTCCTCCTCCAACAAAAGAGATACCAAAAAGGGAAAAAGAGTGCCCTGACGATTGTCCAGGACCATTGGACAGTGTACATTACGAGTACACATGTATGCTGAGAACTGATGTGATGACCGGCACCGGTACCGCCTGAGCCCATAGGCCCTAGAGAACAGCAGCGGTGACAACGAGCGTGAAAGGCAGGCCGCCTTTTACGCCTTCGAGGGAGCATCAGCGGGCTAACCAGCGACGACCAGCTGATGCTGCTCATCTGACGTCTGACATGCTGACATCAATATAACTATAAAAACATATTAAATATTACATATTACATGTATTGCACATACAAATAAGAAAATTTCAAATGTAAAAAAAAAAAAAACCCATTGTTAAATTGTGCGGAATCTTATCTGCTCAATAGAAGTATAGCCTGTAAAGAAATGCGAACTAATAGGTAGAATTTTGTTAATTATACTTCATTAGTAAATCAAAAAAAAAAGTCACTCTAATTTTTATGCTTCAAAATAGTATCAGCAAATTTGATGAGGAATATACTACACCCGTAATGGGGTTAATAGAAACTAAAACAGTGGATTCCACTGCTAACGTAATTAACAAGATTGAATCACAAAATATTGATTTGAAATTCACGAATATATTGTTATTGATAATTGTTGTAATATTATGTGCATATGTTTTATACAAAGCGTATTTATTACACAATAAATGCGTAACTAAAAGAGCCCTCAGCGTCGCAAACGATTTGGATAAAGTATAAAATTTTTTTTTCGATATGCACACAAACAATTGATATAACAATACATTGCGCAAATAAAATATTTTTTATTGAGTATGGCAATTTAAAAAAAAAAAAAAACTTATAATAACTCTGAAAGTCTCAAAAAAAAAAATGTCCACTATTGATAGATATGTCGAGAAAGTAAATGATAGTAACCCTACAATAGTAGAAGATTTGTTGAAAATTTTTAAAAGTGAGCAAATAACCTCACCTCAGCGCTCAATAAGCTTAGCGCAAATCAAATTAGCGTATTTAAACTTCACAGGAGAAACTTCCCTGTACAAGGAAATAGTAGAGTGCAAATGAGTTTCATTCTAACGTTACCATATGTATGCTGCTATCTAAACGCAGCGGGTACGTTATGTTTCTACTTGTTGGATGAAACACAGCACAGAAATTAGAAAAGCATAATGAATAAAGTAGAATTAGTACATTTACATGTATACATACCATTTCTTGATTACCTGATACACTCAGGCGAAAGAAATTACAAATACAAAGAAATTAGGTATTGGATATCCAATAATTTTAAATTTGAAAGAAAAATAGTAGAAATTATGGAGAAAGCCATAAAGATAGCATATAATAGATTACTTGTTAAGGTGCCAAGAAGAAAAGACGTGCCTGAATGGGTTCACAGACTTTTCATGGATACAGTCGAAACGGTAACTATAGATGATTCTGATGTGGAAATAATAGAATCAGAGGATTAAATTAAAATGATCAGAGGCAGAACACATGCCAATTTATTAATACAGAATCCCTAAGAATGGATTGGGAAGAACTTGTCCCATATATTCTTCAAATTAAGGAAACGTTTACAAAATCTTATAAATGTTTAAACCAAAACAGAAAAATCCAAAAAGAAACGTTAGACAAGCACGCGAAGATTCATGTGGACTCTTTTAACGAAGCAAGAGGCCTAGTGCATGCAAACAAAGAAAAGATAGACGGAACAAACTGGTCAAAAGTTTCAAAACTATTAACCAGGTTACGTTCTAACTCAGTTACCGTACAGAAAAAGTATAACCTTAATATATTTATACCGACGATCCTAAATACACCTTTAACAATAGACGTAGAATCAGAAAGCCAACAAGAAATAGACTCAGAAGAAGAGGAGAATTTGGAATCTGACGAAGGTGCGGAAGTAGAAGAAAAAGATCTAAACGATCTGACAATCCCTGCACGATTGACATTATCAGAACAGGATAAAGATTCAGAATCAGAAGTAAAAATAAAAGAAAACATCATGGCTGATTTAAGCGCCCGAAGGGCACTTCAAGCGCCATTCCAGAATTCAATGGACAAAAATTACATCTCCGAAGATTCATAACAGCTTTGGAGATGGTAAATATGAGGAAAGGTGATTTTGAAGATATAGCTGTTGTGGTAATAAAATCAAAAATTAGTGCCCCAACACTGTACACAGTCTAAAATGAGACATCAGTTGAAGCAATAATACAAAAATTACAAGACACTATAATTGGTAAAACACCCAAAGTGATTAAAGCCAAACTAAACAAAACTACTCAGAGTGGTAAAACAGCTGAAAAGTATACATCGGAGGTCGACAATTTACGCAAACTCCTAGAAACTGCGTATATTGACGACGGTATGTCGGCAGAAATGGCCCAGAGGTATAGCGTTGACGATGCTATAGAAGCAATGGTCCAAAATTGTGAGCAAGCAAGACTTAAAGCAAATCTTGACGCCGGCAATTTTAAAACCATGGATGAAGTAATACTAAAGTACTTACGAAAGAGTACTGAGATAAATGGAAAGCCAAACGCTGTTATGTTTGCCCAAAGAGGCCGTGGTAATTATAATAACAAATATAATTATCGTGGTAGAGGTAATAGTCGCGGTAATTATAATAATTATAACAATTATAATAATAATTACAACAATGGCCAAAATTATAACCAAAACCACAACCAGAGAGGAAACAACAGAGGTTACGGCAGAAATAATAACAGAGGGAATAGAGGAAATAACCAACAAAACAGAGGTTATAACTCTAATAATAGCAATGTTAGGGTAGCACAGAATAATTCGGGAAACTCTCAACAACAACTCCATAATTCTGCCAGCAAGATCACAAGTTGTCCGAAAAATTGAAATAACCTCAGCGGAAGACAGTATATTAATTCCGAACCAAGAAATTCAGCAGGGTATTTACATAGCAAATACCATAGCATCTTCTCAAAACGCATTCATAAGATTGCTAAATACAACAAACACAAATCAAATAATCAATATAAATAACTTGCAGTACGAATCACTTTCGAACTACGAAGTAGTTAAAACAAGTTTAGAAGATAGAGAGAAAACGGTATTAGCGACACTCTCGAAGAATTTTCCACCACATTTCAATACCCAACCCTATACATCACACAGTATAGTGATGTATTCGGTTTGGAAACCGAATCTATAACTACCAATAATTTTTATAACCAAAAACTGAGACTGAAAGATGATGAACCAATATATATAAAGAACTACAGAAATCCTCATAGTCAAAAAGACGAGATACAAAAACAAGTCCAAAAATTAATAGATGACAAAATAGTTGAACCATCGGTATCAGCTTATAACAGCCCACTGTTACTTGTACCAAAGAAATCACTGCCTAATTCCGAAAAGAAAAAATGGCGATTAGTAATTGACTATCGTCAGATTAATAAAAAATTGTTGTCCGATAAATTCCCACTCCCAAGGATTGATGATATTCCAGATCAACTGGGAAGGGCGAAGTACTTTTCGTGCCTGGATTTAATGTCAGGTTTTCATCAGATAGAACTCGAAAAAGAGTCACGAAATGTTACATCCTTTTCAACAAACAATGGTTCATATCGCTTCACGATTTGGCCTAAAGATAGCGCCAAATTCATCCAGAGAATGATGACTATAGCATTCACTGGACTTGAACCTTCTCAAGCATTCCTTTATATGGACGATTTAATAGTCATTGGTTGTTCTGAAAAACATATGCTCAATAATTTAACAGATGTGTTTGAGAAATGTAGGCAACACAACCTAAAATTACATCCCGAAAAATGTTCATTTTTTATGCACGAAGTCACCTTTTTGGGGCATAAATGCACAGACAAAGGAATCTTGCCTGATGACACAAAATACGACGTCATCCAAAATTATCCAGTTCCCCACGATGCGGACAGCGCTAGAAGATTCATTGCATTTTGCAATTATTACAGAAGATTCATAAAGAATTTTGCCGACTATTCTCGTCACATAACAAGATTATGTAAAAAAGATGTAAAATTTGAATGGACTAGCTGACTGTCAAAATGCTTTTGAACATCTAAAATCGGCATTAATGAACCCAACTCTATTGCAATACCCAGATTTCAGCAAAGAATTTTGCATAATCACTAATGCGAGTAAGCACGCATGTGGAGCAGCCCTAACACAGAACAGAGAAGGACTCCAGCGACCAGTTGCATACGCATCAAGATCCTTTACAAAAGGTGAAAGCAACAAGAGTACAACAGAACAAGAATTAGCAGCTATTCATTGGGCAATAACACATTTCAGACCATACATTTATGGTAGACATTTCACCGTCAAAACTGATCACAGATCACTTACTTATCTATTTTCAATGATAAATCCAAGTTCGAAACTAACGCGAATGAGACTTGAATTAGAGGAATATGACTTCACAGTAGAGTATCTAAAGGGTAAAGATAATTATGTAGCAGATGCCCTATCAAGAATAACAATCACAGACTTAAAAAACATACAAATAGATAATAAAATTCTGAAAGTCACTACCAGAAACCAAAATAAACAGTTAAATTCCTGCGCAGGGAACGAAAAAGAAGATTTGCAAAAGCAAACTCTAGATGCTTCTAAGCCCAACGTATACGAAGTCATGGTAAATGACGAGGTACGAAAAGTAGTGACCTTGCGAATAACAGATGCTCTATGCACACTAAAACATGGAAAGAAAATTATAGCAAGAATTGACGTTAGCGATATGTATACCAATGGAATTCTCGACTTAGGTCAATTTTTTCAAAGGCTCGAAAAGGAAGCCGGTATACTCAACATAAGTCAAGTCAAAGTGGCACCGAGCGAAAAGATCTTCGAGACCATCTCAATAGAGTCTTTTAAAATAATGTGCAAACAGATATTACAATCATTAAGAGTAGCGCTACCTACTACCTATTACCTACCCTATTAGCAAATAATGATAAAGAAAAAGAAGCAATACTGTTTACATTCCATGATGATCCTATACAAGGAGGTCATACAGGAATAGCTAGAACATTAGCAAGAATAAAAAGACATTACTACTGGAGAAATATGACACGAGATATCTCAAAATATATAAAAAAATGTAACAAGTGTCAAAAGTCAAAAACGACTAAACATACTAAAACTTCAATGATTATTACTGAAACGCCACAAAAGGCCTTCGACAGGGTAATAGTGGATACGATCGGTCCATTACCTGAATCAGAACAAGGAAATGAATATGCAGTAACTTTAATCTGCGATTTGACAAAATATCTGGTAGCAACACCAATTAAAGATAAAAGTGCGAAAACAGTAGCAAAAGCTATATTTGAAGATTTTATTCTGAAGTACGGTCCAATGAAGACGTTCATTACGGACATGGGAACAGAATATAAAAATTCTATTATTACTGACTTATCTGGTTAGAGATTGCGACCTATTGAAATTTAAATTGAATTTAAACCGGCTCGAGGTCAATCTTACAAAAGAAGATTATTTCAAAGGTAACACACAAAAAGGTGAGCAGGTTGTCTGTATAGCTATTTCAAGAACTACCAAGTTCTATCATCAGCAGACTTTGCTAAAGAACTCCAGAATTGCAATAGCCATACCATGTCTTCAACGCTAAAACTAGTTGGGAATTACATTGCCAACTAAATGAAGCGAAAAAAGCTGGCGAAGCCTACAATACCGAAGACCACCTTTTGTGCATTACCCTTAGGCGCTATGAAATATTAGTGTAAGAGCTTCGCCCTTAACAAACTAAATTCAAGACCTGTTTCTTTTTATACACGGTATATTGTACCATATAGAAAAAGGGTTTTTTTGGAATAAAATTCCAAAATAACGGCGTGCCTTCCGTTAGTGTTATCTGGTTAGAGATTGCGACCTATTGAAATTTAAATTGAATTTAAACCGGCTCGAGGTCAATCTTACAAAAGAAGATTATTTCAAAGGTAACACACAAAAAGGTCAGCAGGTTGTCTGTATAGCTATTTCAAGAACTACCAAGTTCTATCATCAGCAGACTTTGCTAAAGAACTCCAGAATTGCAATAGCCATACCATGTCTTCAACGCTAAAACTAGTTGGGAATTACATTGCCAACTAAATGAAGCGAAAAAAAGCTGGCGAAGCCTACAATACCGAAGACCACCTTTTGTGCATTACCCTTAGGCGCTATGAAATATTAGTGTAAGAGCTTCGCCCTTAACAAACTAAATTCAAGACCTGTTTCTTTTTATACACGGTATATTGTACCATATAGAAAAAGGGTTTTTTTGGAATAAAATTCCAAAATAACGGCGTGCCTTCCGTTAGTGTTATCTGGTTAGAGATTGCGACCTATTGAAATTTAAATTGAATTTAAACCGGCTCGAGGTCAATCTTACAAAAGAAGATTATTTCAAAGGTAACACACAAAAAGGTGAGCAGGTTGTCTGTATAGCTATTTCAAGAACTACCAAGTTCTATCATCAGCAGACTTTGCTAAAGAACTCCAGAATTGCAATAGCCATACCATGTCTTCAACGCTAAAACTAGTTGGGAATTACATTGCCAACTAAATGAAGCGAAAAAAGCTGGCGAAGCCTACAATACCGAAGACCACCTTTTGTGCATTACCCTTAGGCGCTATGAAATATTAGTGTAAGAGCTTCGCCCTTAACAAACTAAATTCAAGACCTGTTTCTTTTTATACACGGTATATTGTACCATATAGAAAAAGGGTTTTTTTGGAATAAAATTCCAAAATAACGGCGTGCCTTCCGTTAGTGTTATCTGGTTAGAGATTGCGACCTATTGAAATTTAAATTGAATTTAAACCGGCTCGAGGTCAATCTTACAAAAGAAGATTATTTCAAAGGTAACACACAAAAAGGTGAGCAGGTTGTCTGTATAGCTATTTCAAGAACTACCAAGTTCTATCATCAGCAGACTTTGCTAAAGAACTCCAGAATTGCAATAGCCATACCATGTCTTCAACGCTAAAACTAGTTGGGAATTACATTGCCAACTAAATGAAGCGAAAAAAAGCTGGCGAAGCCTACAATACCGAAGACCACCTTTTGTGCATTACCCTTAGGCGCTATGAAATATTAGTGTAAGAGCTTCGCCCTTAACAAACTAAATTCAAGACCTGTTTCTTTTTATACACGGTATATTGTACCATATAGAAAAAGGGTTTTTTTGGAATAAAATTCCAAAATAACGGCGTGCCTTCCGTTAGTGTTATCTGGTTAGAGATTGCGACCTATTGAAATTTAAATTGAATTTAAACCGGCTCGAGGTCAATCTTACAAAAGAAGATTATTTCAAAGGTAACACACAAAAAGGTGAGCAGGTTGTCTGTATAGCTATTTCAAGAACTACCAAGTTCTATCATCAGCAGACTTTGCTAAAGAACTCCAGAATTGCAATAGCCATACCATGTCTTCAACGCTAAAACTAGTTGGGAATTACATTGCCAACTAAATGAAGCGAAAAAAGCTGGCGAAGCCTACAATACCGAAGACCACCTTTTGTGCATTACCCTTAGGCGCTATGAAATATTAGTGTAAGAGCTTCGCCCTTAACAAACTAAATTCAAGACCTGTTTCTTTTTATACACGGTATATTGTACCATATAGAAAAAGGGTTTTTTTGGAATAAAATTCCAAAATAACGGCGTGCCTTCCGTTAGTGTTATCTGGTTAGAGATTGCGACCTATTGAAATTTAAATTGAATTTAAACCGGCTCGAGGTCAATCTTACAAAAGAAGATTATTTCAAAGGTAACACACAAAAAGGTGAGCAGGTTGTCTGTATAGCTATTTCAAGAACTACCAAGTTCTATCATCAGCAGACTTTGCTAAAGAACTCCAGAATTGCAATAGCCATACCATGTCTTCAACGCTAAAACTAGTTGGGAATTACATTGCCAACTAAATGAAGCGAAAAAAGCTGGCGAAGCCTACAATACCGAAGACCACCTTTTGTGCATTACCCTTAGGCGCTATGAAATATTAGTGTAAGAGCTTCGCCCTTAACAAACTAAATTCAAGACCTGTTTCTTTTTATACACGGTATATTGTACCATATAGAAAAAGGGGTTTTTTGGAATAAAATTCCAAAAATAACGGCGTGCCTTCCGTTAGTGTTATCTGGTTAGAGATTGCGACCTATTGAAATTTAAATTGAATTTAAACCGGCTCGAGGTCAATCTTACAAAAGAAGATTATTTCAAAAGGTAAATAATTGTAGGCTTCGCCAGCTTTTTTCCGCTTCATTTAGTTGGCAATGTAATTCCCAACTAGTTTTAGCGTTGAAGACATGGTATGGCTATTGCAATTCTGGAGTTCTTTAGCAAAGTCTGCTGATGATAGAACTTGGTAGTTCTTGAAATAGCTATACAGACAACCTGCTCACCTTTTTGTGTGTTACCTTTGAAATAATCTTCTTTTGTAAGATTGACCTCGAGCCGGTTTAAATTCAATTTAAATTTCAATAGGTCGCAATCTCTAACCAGATAACACTAACGGAAGGCACGCCGTTATTTTTGGAATTTTATTCCAAAAAAACCCTTTTTCTATATGGTACAATATACCGTGTATAAAAAGAAACTGGTCTTGAATTTAGTTTGTTAAGGGCGAAGCTCTTACACTAATATTTCATAGCGCCTAAGGGTAATGCACAAAAGGTGGTCTTCGGTATTGTAGGCTTCGCCAGCTTTTTTCGCTTCATTTAGTTGGCAATGTAATTCCCAACTAGTTTTAGCGTTGAAGACATGGTATGGCTATTGCAATTCTGGAGTTCTTTAGCAAAGTCTGCTGATGATAGAACTTGGTAGTTCTTGAAATAGCTATACAGACAACCTGCTCACCTTTTTGTGTGTTACCTTTGAAATAATCTTCTTTTGTAAGATTGACCTCGAGCCGGTTTAAATTCAATTTAAATTTCAATAGGTCGCAATCTCTAACCAGATAACACTAACGGAAGGCACGCCGTTATTTTGGAATTTTATTCCAAAAAAACCCTTTTTCTATATGGTACAATATACCGTGTATAAAAAGAAACAGGTCTTGAATTTAGTTTGTTAAGGGCGAAGCTCTTACACTAATATTTCATAGCGCCTAAGGGTAATGCACAAAAGGTGGTCTTCGGTATTGTAGGCTTCGCCAGCTTTTTTCGCTTCATTTAGTTGGCAATGTAATTCCCAACTAGTTTTAGCGTTGAAGACATGGTATGGCTATTGCAATTCTGGAGTTCTTTAGCAAAGTCTGCTGATGATAGAACTTGGTAGTTCTTGAAATAGCTATACAGACAACCTGCTCACCTTTTTGTGTGTTACCTTTGAAATAATCTTCTTTTGTAAGATTGACCTCGAGCCGGTTTAAATTCAATTTAAATTTCAATAGGTCGCAATCTCTAACCAGATAACACTAACGGAAGGCACGCCGTTATTTTGGAATTTTATTCCAAAAAAAACCCTTTTTCTATATGGTACAATATACCGTGTATAAAAAGAAACAGGTCTTGAATTTAGTTTGTTAAGGGCGAAGCTCTTACACTAATATTT
The DNA here is from genome assembly GCF_018151085.1 of Drosophila tropicalis. Classification (NCBI taxonomy): domain Eukaryota; kingdom Metazoa; phylum Arthropoda; class Insecta; order Diptera; family Drosophilidae; genus Drosophila; species Drosophila tropicalis. Next base: position 54,021 of record NW_027172360.1, on the reverse strand, counting down.
CATAGCGCCTAAGGGTAATGCACAAAAGGTGGTCTTCGGTATTGTAGGCTTCGCCAGCTTTTTTCGCTTCATTTAGTTGGCAATGTAATTCCCAACTAGTTTTAGCGTTGAAGACATGGTATGGCTATTGCAATTCTGGAGTTCTTTAGCAAAGTCTGCTGATGATAGAACTTGGTAGTTCTTGAAATAGCTATACAGACAACCTGCTCACCTTTTTGTGTGTTACCTTTGAAATAATCTTCTTTTGTAAGATTGACCTCGAGCCGGTTTAAATTCAATTTAAATTTCAATAGGTCGCAATCTCTAACCAGATAACACTAACGGAAGGCACGCCGTTATTTTGGAATTTTATTCCAAAAAAAACCCTTTTTCTATATGGTACAATATACCGTGTATAAAAAGAAACAGGTCTTGAATTTAGTTTGTTAAGGGCGAAGCTCTTACACTAATATTTCATAGCGCCTAAGGGTAATGCACAAAAGGTGGTCTTCGGTATTGTAGGCTTCGCCAGCTTTTTTCGCTTCATTTAGTTGGCAATGTAATTCCCAACTAGTTTTAGCGTTGAAGACATGGTATGGCTATTGCAATTCTGGAGTTCTTTAGCAAAGTCTGCTGATGATAGAACTTGGTAGTTCTTGAAATAGCTATACAGACAACCTGCTCACCTTTTTGTGTGTTACCTTTGAAATAATCTTCTTTTGTAAGATTGACCTCGAGCCGGTTTAAATTCAATTTAAATTTCAATAGGTCGCAATCTCTAACCAGATAACACTAACGGACGGCACGCCGTTATTTTGGAATTTTATTCCAAAAAAAACCCTTTTTCTATATGGTACAATATACCGTGTATAAAAAGAAACAGGTCTTGAATTTAGTTTGTTAAGGGCGAAGCTCTTACACTAATATTTCATAGCGCCTAAGGGTAATGCACAAAAGGTGGTCTTCGGTATTGTAGGCTTCGCCAGCTTTTTTCGCTTCATTTAGTTGGCAATGTAATTCCCAACTAGTTTTAGCGTTGAAGACATGGTATGGCTATTGCAATTCTGGAGTTCTTTAGCAAAGTCTGCTGATGATAGAACTTGGTAGTTCTTGAAATAGCTATACAGACAACCTGCTCACCTTTTTGTGTGTTACCTTTGAAATAATCTTCTTTTGTAAGATTGACCTCGAGCCGGTTTAAATTCAATTTAAATTTCAATAGGTCGCAATCTCTAACCAGATAACACTAACGGAAGGCACGCCGTTATTTTGGAATTTTATTCCAAAAAAAACCCTTTTTCTATATGGTACAATATACCGTGTATAAAAAGAAACAGGTCTTGAATTTAGTTTGTTAAGGGCGAAGCTCTTACACTAATATTTCATAGCGCCTAAGGGTAATGCACAAAAGGTGGTCTTCGGTATTGTAGGCTTCGCCAGCTTTTTTCGCTTCATTTAGTTGGCAATGTAATTCCCAACTAGTTTTAGCGTTGAAGACATGGTATGGCTATTGCAATTCTGGAGTTCTTTAGCAAAGTCTGCTGATGATAGAACTTGGTAGTTCTTGAAATAGCTATACAGACAACCTGCTCACCTTTTTGTGTGTTACCTTTGAAATAATCTTCTTTTGTAAGATTGACCTCGAGCCGGTTTAAATTCAAATTACTGACTTATGCAAAAATTTGAAAATAAAAAATATTACTTCTACCGCACATCATCATCAGACTGTAGGTACCGTGGAGCGAAGCCACCGAACACTTAATGAGTTCATACGCTCATACATTTCAGTCGACAAAACAGATTGGGATGTATGGCTACAATACTTCGTATACTGCTTTAACACAACACCCTCTATGGCACATGATTATTGTCCATATGAGTTGGTATTTGATAAAACTTAGAATTTGCCAAAACATTTCAATAGCATAGACAGTATAAACTCACTTTATAATGTGGAAGATTATGCTAAGGAATCGAAGTTTAGACTAGAGCAAGCGTATAAGCGAGCTAGATTAATGTTAGAAAAACATAAGGAAAAACAGAAAGTTAATTACGATAGAAATATCTTTGATTTCGATTTAAAAGTAGGAGACCAGGTTTTAACGATAACGATAACGTTACAATACTAGGCAATAAAAATAAAAAACAAACAGTACATAAGGATAGGTTAAAAAGTTTTGTTTCATAATCATTTTATTTCTCTATATACATATATATAGTATGGCCATACATAGAATAAAAATAAAAAAAAAATACAATATTTTTACAATTTTTTGCCTTTTTACAATATTTTGAAGTAAATCAATATTTCATGACTCGATTAATAAAAATAACAATAAGTAGATAAAAAAAAAAAAAAAAAAAACAAAAATACAATTAAGAAAAAAAAATAACTTCATATAATTACGTTATTTTTCTAAAGGAGGGAGATGTAGCATGTTCACATATCGAATGATCACTGTACCTAGTTACATACAAACATAATTCATAAATAATATCGAAAATATATTGTAGCACTCGGTCACAATATTTATGTATACACATTCAAGTACCATGCGTTTTCCGTAACAAGACCATCCATGAGTGCATGGTACTGGACAGTGCTGAGTCGGCATATCTAACACGCGCAACGACTTAGTCACCAAGTGAACATGATACGTCCTCACTCTCCCGCAGCGGACCATACATAATTATGTAAACATATATACATAAGCTTACCGCTCCTCTGCTAGCTTCACTGGCAGCGCAGTCACGCGGACTTTAGCTATACTGAACAATTGTTAAGATTTAAGAATTCATTCAATAAACAGAAGACTAAGTGAAAACACCAGCAACTAAGCGAAAATATAATTGTTGTATTTTTGGTGAATTGTGGGAATTAGTACAATACATATCGAAGGCTCATCAGTCATAGGTAGAGAGAGAGAGACAGAGAGAGAGAGACAGAGAGAGAGAGAGAGAGAGAGAGCCAGAGAGAGAGCCAGAGAGAGAGAGAGAGAGAGAGACAGAGAGAGAGAGAGTGATATTATGCAGCATCGATTTTTGGTAAAAAAAAAAAAAAAAAGGATTTGTGGTGAGCACATTACTGTATTTCAGGATCATCCAAACAAAAAAAAAAATGAATTGCTTCTAAAAGGCAATAACGAATCGTTTTTTTCGACAAATATTGTTTTTTTTATTTTTGGCACGGTTTTAAAGGAATAATTTCGATTTTCGAACAAAATTTGATTCATAAAGTTTAATAATAAGCTCACGAAGCACCACAATTTAAATGTAAAATTCAATAGTAATACATCAAAACCTGAATGATACACAAAAAAATTGTAACGCCCAATCTTGATTTGTTGAACAATATTCTCCGGCGTACAGCAGTGTAATGCAAATTTTCTGGTTTGTCTGTTTCTAAGCCTGAGCTTGGCTTAATGCGCTGGACTTGCCCATCTTGTGCTAGCCAGCAGCTTGATTTTAGCCGTATGTATAGGGATCTTCGTTTAAGGTTTCTTTCTTTAAACAAACTGGCCAAACAGCTGTCAAACGAGTGTGACTCTAGCGTTCAATTATTGTCGCAATTCAAATTTGTTCCACCTTCTGAGAAATTTCACAAGAAATGTACCCTTGAGTTGCCTCGTAAGCAGTCGCCAGCTCTCTCTATTACTTCCTCTCCGATTTTACTTTCGCCTACACCATCTTCTTGTCCCTCTTTATGCTCTTCTTTTCAGATTGAAGTACCCATTACAAGCCCTGGTGTACCTCAATCTATCCCTCACGGGAACTCTGTAGTGCCTCATCGCAAACAATTATTTATTTCTAGGCTTGCTCCAGATACTTCTGAGTCGTCTGTGGCAGCTTACATTGGTAATATTTGCCCTGCTAAGGTTTTAATTCAAAAGTTTAAGTTTTCTAGGCCTCGCGAAATCTCCTCTTTTAAAATTACAGTACCAAATGAGTACTTCTCAGCAATGGTTGACCCTAATTTTTGGCCAGAGGGCCTAGTTGTACACGAGTTTGCGCCCAATAAGCGCTCTCGTCCGTTGCCTGTCCACCTTCCTACTTTATCTTCTGCTTCAAAAAACTAATAACGTCTAGTCTTTGCATTCATTATCAAAATGTAAGAGGACTTCTTACCAAGCTGTCGAACCTTTTCTGTGATAGCCAAACCTTTTCGGCTGACATATTAGCTTTCTCTGAAACTTGGCTTAACTCCTCTGTTTTAGATAATGAAATTCTTTCTAATAATTTTATTTCTTATAGGCTTGATCGTGTTGGTCGTCGTGGCGGTGGAGTACTCATTGCTGTAAACTCGAATCTGTCTTCAAGTGTGGTGCCGATTGATCTCCCCTTAGGTGTTGAGTTTATTTGCGTCGAAGTTACATGTTCTAACTTTAGCCTATATATCTCTTGTTCATATATTCCTCCAGCTTCTGATATCATGATCTACGTGCACCATGCTGATGCTTTACGAACTATTTTTGGTCGTCTTAAAGATCGTGATTTTCTTATAGTTTTAGGTGATTTTAACTTGCCTAATATTTCTTGGCCAGTTCATGATAATCTATCTTCCTTAATTCCTACATCTCAACATGTTTTTATGATAGCATACTTGAATGTCCGCTATATCAGTTGAATTCTTTTCTTAGCTCTTCTAAAAAAATCCTTTATCTTGTTTTTGACTCGGATCCCACTGTTAGTGCTGTATCACAAACACAGGCCCTAGTGAAACCTGAAGATCCTTATCACCCTACCATTGAAGTTACTATTTCTTACAATTCCATTACTAATTCATTTAATAACATGTCCACTTCTCGTCGTTGATGTTTTCGTAAAACAAATTTCAATCTTCTTAACAGACTTATTTTCTCTTTTGATTGGTCATTTCTATTTGAGTGCTGCGATATAGATTGTACAGTGAAGTTTTTCTATTCTGCTCTTAATTCTCTAATTGATAAATGCGTTCCTTATGCGAATGTCTCTACCGTTTTCAGTCTGGTTCACACATAGGCTCTCTAATCTCCTTAACATTAAATCGAGATATTTTAAAAGATTTAAAAAAAACTGGTTCGCGACTTGACTATGCAAATTATTGTATAGCCAAATATCAAATTTGTCTTTTGAAGACTCAATGATACCACAACTATATCGTTCGCTGTAAGGTTGAATTTTATAAGAACCCCAAAAGATTTTACAACTTTGTTAAATACAAAAGACGATCTAATGTACTACCTTCCACCTTCAGACTTAACGACCAGATAATGATTCAGATATTGCAGATCTGTTTGCTAAATTCTTTCAGTCGACTTATTCTACTACTGTTTCGGTTCCCACACCCTATCCCTTTTCAATCCCACATTTAAATTGTATGTTTTTTCCCAGTATTACTGAAGACTGTATTATCTCTAGCTTGTCATCTATGACATCTTCCTTCGTTTCCGGGCCTGATAATATACCTAGTTGCATCCTTAAAATGTGTTCGATTTCCCTATCTAAGCCTTTAGCTCGGTTATTCTTTATATCGAGTGAGACTTGTAGCTTTCCTGATATTTGGAAGGAGTCTTTTATTATTCCACTTTTTAAAAAGGGTGGCAAATCGGATGTTTCTAACTACCGTGGCATTGCCAAACTTTCGGCAATACCTAAGCTGTTTGAGAAAATTGATACGTCTTCCCTTCAACATCTATCCAGATCCACTATTTCTCCTTGCCAGCATGGTTTCATGAAAGGTCGTTCGTCGCTTACCAACCTTTTAGAATTGACTACCCTAGTACACCATGGCTTCCGTAAAAAGTGTCAAACTGATGTTATTTATACTGACTTCAGTAAGGCTTTTGATACGGTTGATCATTCTTTGCTTCTCGCGAAACTTAACATCATGGGTTTTTCACCAAAATTATTGGGTTGGTTAAAGTCGTATCTTATTGGCAGAACCCAAAAGGTGTCTTTTCGTTCCTCGATATCTAAAACTGTTCGAGTTACGTCAGGTGTACCCCAAGGCAGTCATCTGAGCCCACTATTATTTACATTGTTTATAAATGATTTGCCTTTGGCCTTGGCTCATTCACGCGTGCTCATGTTTGCGGATGACGTCAAGATTTGTTATTCCTATAATGATCCTTCTTTCCAACAGTACTTGCAATCAGATCTCGATGCGTTCTGTGATTGGTGCCACGTTAATAAATTACACCTTAATGCCTCTAAGTGTTCTTTTATGACTTTCAGTCGTTTGTCTCCGCTCCTAGCTCATTACTCTATTAAGTATGTTCTGTTAGATTGTGTTCCATCATTCAAAGACTTAGGCGTTATGTTTGACCCTAAACTTTCATTTAATGTTCATATTTCTTCAATTGTCAACAGAGCTAGCAGCCTTCTCGGCTTCATTAAACGTTGGGCCAAAGAATTTGATGATCCCTATGTAACAAAGGTTTTATACACTTCGTTAGTTCGCCCTACTCTAGAATATTGCTCGCCAGTGTGGAACCCGCAATATGATGTTCACCAGCGTAGTATTGAATCGGTACAGAAGCAATTCCTTAAGTTTGCGCTACGCGGTCTAAATTGGGACCCGGGTCTTCGCCTACCTTCTTATTCTGACAGACTTCTTCTTATTAATCTTCCTTCACTTTATAACCGTAGGCTTGTTTTTGGCATTCTCTTTCTCCATAAACTAGTCAACGGCGAAGTCATTTCTACGAATTTACTAGAAACGCTGTATTTTTGTGTTCCCTCACGTCGGACCAGAAACTTTTTTCCTATTCACCTTAGTAGATGTCTGACTAACTACTCTCTTCACGAACCTCTTCGTGTTCTTTGCCAATCTTTTAACAACCTTTCTCACCTTATCTCTCCTCATCTTTCTGTCACTTCTCTTCGCGCTATACTTTTTAATCATCTACAGCGAAACCAATGAAAATATTCTGGACTTGGATTGGCTGCAACTCATCCCTGGCCACATTGGCTGTGAATCGGGGCATAGCTGGCACCTTGTGCAAATAAAACACCTCCACCGGGCTGGGGATGTTTAGTTGTATATAAAGCTAAGCTACCTTCTTCATTTAATTACTATCTGTCTTTAGCTTAAGCTTTTTCGTCGACTGCTGTGTTAGTTGACGTAAATAAATAAATAAATAAATAAATAAATAAATACAAAAAAAAAAAAAAAAAAAAAAAAAAATGCAAAACAGTTTCACAGTGGTCATTGCAGTCCTCTACGTTTCATCGAATCAAAATATTTTTTGTCAAATTTTTTTTTTTTTAAGATTCAAAAATTAGGTTAATATTTGTTCGAAACACGAAATTATTCCTTTAAGACCGTGCCAAAAATAAAAAAAAACAATATTTTTCGAGAAAAAACGCTCGTTATTGCCAGCGTATATCTTTTAGAAGCAATTCAATTTTTGTTTGTTTGGATGTTCGTGAAATTCAGTATTGTGCTCACCGCAAATCTTTCTTTTTAAAGCCTCAGCATGTGCTACCACGGATCGAAATATATGCATAAATATGTACATATAGAATTCAAAATTTTATCAAATTTACTTTAACAAGATTTACATATATAAAACAAATAGTTCCAGATTATTCAAAAAATTGTTTGATTTCATAATTTAAGGGGGTTTCTTCCTTGTTGGCCCGAAAAAGCGCAGTTTAGTAAGGATTTTTTTTTTTTTTGGGAAAAGTATAATAGATCATAAATGAAATTTCACACAGTTGGAAAAACTTTACATTCGGCAATGCCAACTTCATTTCGTCCTTATGGAAATTCGCAAAAAGTCTGAATCCAAACTTCAACTTTTCTTAATCTAGACACTTTTTCGGATAGCTGGTAGTAGAATTTGGAAAAAAGGATAAAAATTTTAAAAAATTTCAACTTTGACACAGTATTCTTTAAATTAAAAATAATTAAAATAAACATAATTTTTGATGACACAAGGTAGAAACCCTCCTTAACACCTTACTTGATCGTTTTCAATATGCATGTTGAATAATAAGACACATCCTCAAAAAGTTTCTCTATGACTCTGTTTTTTTCAATAGTATTTTTTAATAAGACAAGACACATCATGCTCAGCGTAAAGTACAGACAGAAGCCAATAATAAATTTATGGGCTACAGGGGGAAAAATAGAGATTTGGTCAAATTAAAATAAAATCAAAAATTGTAAACGAGCGTAGGTGGATACGTGGCGTTTCACTTTTGATGGTTGCTACAGGACAAACATGTATGTATGTCTAGTGCAGTATGTGTTCATACACACTGACACTGAAGTTACATACATTACATATGTATGTATGTATGTACATCTATTGATATTTTCTATTGTTTCTTTGCCACCTCATTGGGCTGTTATCATTCATACCATCCAAACGTCGCCGGGGACAAAATCGCCACATATTCCGAACCACTGACGTCGACAGAAAAAAAATTTTGCCAGCGTATTTCATGCTGAGGTTAGCCGAAAGCACCCGAACGAGCTAATGTCGTCATTGTACTTACATATGTATGTATGTATATATGTATATACATACACTCATGATGAAAATAATAATTGGTGTTTTCGTTAATTAAATTAGAAAGTGATGGTACCAACTATAATATATTAAATATTAATAAAAAAACCCGGCCTGAATTTTAAATAATAAATTTTTTTTAATTAGGTTCCGTCTCTCTATTAAAAATTTAATGGATACCATACCTTCTCTCACCATGAACTTAAAATACTTTTATCCACGGCAGTACACATATGTATGTATATATGTATGTACATATGTATTGTTCATATACCAGAATACAAAATGTTTCATTCATTTATCTGGCATTTTACCCGGAATTGAGGTCAGCAAGTTCAAACTACTCAATAACAGGCCTAATTTTAATTTTTCATGAATTATTTAAGATTAATAATAGCGCATTTTAAAATTTCCTTTTAAGTTAATAATTTATATATTTTTTTTATTTTTGTCATCCGATTTTTTCAGCGGGAAAAAAAATAAATATTACACAATTAGGGCCAATAAATTTTTTAACACCTGTCAACGTATTGTGTATTGTTCTCAAATACACAACAAAATAAAATAATAAATGGGTGTACTTTATAATGCTACTTAAAGAATCATCAATTCTGGTTTCGGAAAAGTTGAAAATGTCAGTGTTCACACTATTGTTAACCACTTTATATTTGCGATACTATCTTTCTTTATGTGGAACCTTACCGCGATATACTGCGCAGATCATCATTTGGATTGGAACTTTCCTCAAACCATATTTCCAACAATTTTTCAACTCCTTCAAAAAAATTATTAGCCATTGTTTTATAATAGGTATTAAAATGCGTTGTATGCGGCTTAATGTTTAGTCTTAGCACTAACTTAATAAAAAAAAATCAACATTAACAATGTGCACAACACATTGAGTGACAAAATAGCGACGCTCAGATTAAAAGATTCGAAACGATGGAAAAGAAGGAAATTTATTAAGTTCTTATATAAATGTAATTTGCCTTGTATTAAAAAATATATGATTCTGATAAATCGCCATCCGCCATCACATTTTCACCATTTAATAGACCTAGTTATCCTCACATAGTTCGTTTAAGTTGGTATTGTCTACACTTCATTGAGAAAATTGTGGTATTCACAGCGAAAGAGTAAACAATGAATGCCAAACACCGTTAAAGGCAAAATGAAAATAAAATGTTAAATAGTAATTTATAGTGGCTTCTTTTTCAATTCTGAGAAAATAATTTATAAATTATACTTATTCCGAAAACTCCATACTGCTGTTACGGATGTTATACAGATATGTATAACTGTATGTTTATACAGATATCAAATATTCAAGACTGTTTTCATTTTAAACGTAAATCCACATTTTCGCATTATTTTCGGACTTGCTATTATTTATTTATTTTAATAATCGTTTATTGGTTACAATAAAATGACATACCCACTTCAATAATTTAAGTTCAGAAAGGATAACAAAGTACTGTCAAATATTTGTTTCTACTTACATATAGGAATAATTATTGTAAATAAATGAAAGTATCGAATTATTTCACTTTGGCTTATATTGTTCACAACATATTTAAAAATATTTTGTCACAGTCGCCGACTATCTCTCTTTGAGTGCGCACGTCAGTAACTAATAGGCCCGCATCGTTAATCGTCTTTTTTGCCCTCCTTTTTGGACCACTATTTTTTTATACCCTTGCAGAGGTATTTTAAAATTGGTCGGATGTTTGTAACGAACAGAAGGAGACGTTTCCTACCCCATAAAGTATATATTGTGAGAAATATTATATATAATAATAATGTCCCACACAACAAACACGCAACAACACACGCGAAACGAAGGAGGTGGCCGTGGCTGATGGAGCTGAGGCTGAAGGAATAGCCAGCCCACCTTCAAGCGAGACGGTGGGCTTGGGGCAGGTGGAGGAGAACGAGGGGTTGAATGGGCAGCAACAATGGATGGTTTGGTGGCAGCAAGAAGTCCGGCAGCAGGAGGAGGCAGAGCAAGAGCTGCTGTTGTGGCAAAAGTTGGCGTGGGCAACGCAACAACAACAACAACAACGAATGGAACAAGAACACCAGCAACAACAACGAATGGAACATGAACACCAACAACAAGAATAAATGGAACGGCAACACCCCGAATGCCCATGGATCTGCCCCGGCCAGCACTGGGGAGGCAAATGTCGTGTTCAGTGCCACATGGCACGAAAGATATGAGCCGGTGGAACACGATGAGTGGCCGGTGAATGTGGCCGAGATGGTAGAAGATCAATTGCGACGAGAGGGCCGAGGAGCGTTAGAATAGTGTGGGCAGGTCAAATTAGATATAGGATTAGAGTATCATAGGGGTCAGTTAGAGTATTCAGCAAAGAAGGGTGTAATAGGAAGAAGAGTACAATAAAGGGGAATATATTAAGAAATAGGTAATAAGAAAAAGACGCGGAACGGGCCAAAACAAATAATAAACAAAAAAAACAAAAAAAACAAAGAACAACAAAATGGAAAAGATGCCCCAATCCAACATAAACGAAAATATTCTCAGTAATCGCCAACAAGAAAATATGTCAAACGGCCAATAAAAGATGCGAGCTGAGTCCGAAAAGAAATGAACCACATTCAAACACATACATCATGAAAAAAACCAATGCCTAATAGAAAAAAACCATATTAAAGAAATAAAACACATACATGGAGATAGGAAATAAATATAAAACAAGCACCAGGTACAAGGGACAGGGGATGGCAAGTCCCTACCGAAGAAGGGGGGAGTGTGAGGAACATAATATACATATATTAATAATGTCCCACACAACAAACAAGCAACAACACACTCCAAACGCTACAATAGTCCAGATATAAGATACAGTCGACACACAAACCATCGGGGCTACGATCACAGCTTACGATATACGCGCACGCCCAATTGGGACCGGTCGAACTCAATCGAAGCAGGCGATATACGATCAATCACAAGTATGGTCGATCGAACCACAAGCAACCGCTGACAAACTGCGTCGGACGCGTAACACAGAAAATCGGCTACACCCAAACGAAAGCGCGAGTGAGACGCTTGCACTTGAGTGCATAGTTACGAATGCATTGGCCTCATAATGAGACCCAAAAGCGCAGAGTGGGCGAGACGATAAGAGAAATGTATGCACTCGTCTACCATGCGAGCGAGATGTGGGAGAGCAGACACACGTACACTATGCGTGCTCACAGCTCAAAGAGAGTAAAAGTGGGGGGCCAAGCAAGCCCACGAGACGGGAGTGGGGGTGCATCGCGCCCGACAGAATGAATACGATGCGAGAACGATAACGGGCGGCTTGTTGGTATGTGAGGGGAATATACAAGTCGAAGAGGGGGAAGTAAGCATTGGGGAAAGCCCTCTATCTGGTGGATAAATTATGCGTGGTAGATCGCGATACAATTAAATCAGATAGTAGTATTTGGTATAACAATCATACTAATTAATATAAAACAATAGACTAAGTTAATTATAGTAAAGATATATGTACATATGTACAAGAAAAGGTAGCAGAACTACTACTCAGTATGCATATGCACCAAAAAGAAATCGAAAAGTAGTAGATCCCGCTCAAATTGGGTGTATAATGTTGGCAAATATTACTGCCTTCTGCAGTCACTGTACTTTTTAACGATGATGTAATATGCACGTGTTTCACAAATATATATATATATATATATATATATATATATATATATATTAATATTCACGTCTTTTCGCAATCAAATCAAATTAAATGAAAAAGCCTGTACCTAAAATTCTGTTTCTAAGCAAACGCAATGCATGCGAACGAATTCTAACGGATCTTTTCCATGCTCTCTTCTCTGCTTTGCGTTCGCTGTGCGAAATGAGAGTAAGAACAGTACCAAGTGAAGACATGTGCGTAGTACTCAAGGGGGTTGTATATTTATTCTTCCAAACAAACAAAAGAAAATATTCTTTCCGAAATGCAATTAAAATTATTATTATTAAAGAGGGCTACTACAATTTCTAATGTATAATCCAATTCTAAATCGATCGAATGAAGTCGAATCAAAATATCTTCAGTCATTAAATCTTTATATTTATTCCACAATTCAAGTGGGTTCGATGGATTGCATTATACGTTAGAGGTTTACATTCTTTCTATTCATTCGTTTTAAAACAATTCAAGTTAATTGGTTAAACTGAAAATTAACTTTCTTTTGGAAAAAAACCCTTCTTTGTGCCACAACGAACATTTACAAAAAAAATGGGCAAAATTGGTTGATTCCTGAATGACTTTTTAAATTACAAAAAAACGGCTTACAATTTTATATATATAGATAAGTTCCTAAATGGGGAAAGCAACGGGCGACGGCAGCGTCGACAGAGAAGATAAGGCGTCATGAAATCGATGAGAAAAGTTGGGCAGCCAATGGGAAGGCGCCGCAAATGAGAAAAAGTGACGGAAGCCAGCATAGCGACAGAGACGCTTAAAGACTCATCAAGTGAGAAACAAATCCCGAGAAAAGGATCTAGCTAAGAGTCAAAAAAACTGATAAGGCCTTACAAGTAACCTTTATGTTTGGCAGACAACACTAGGTCCGTTGATAAGGGCCGCAAGAACACCGAACCCAATATTTGCGTATAGAGAAACGTCAAGCGGCTCCAGACTAATCCGAGGTCAGTGGGAGGCACGAGAATATATCCTACTGCCAAAATTCCAGGATCTATGTATCCTGAAAATCACCAATTGCTGAGGAAGAGCCTGCTACCAGCTAAGGGTTACGGGATATATCCAGGTGGCACAGAAGCCCGCAAAGATCATCTTTGAGAAACAGCAGAAGGGTGTTGAGATGAAAATAGCATCCCGAGAGAATCGTAATACGCCAGAGAACGCGAAATAAAGGTCGTAGGATCTATCCGAAGGCCAATCGACGTTTAGGAGACATTCTAAAGGGGGAGGTAGAAATCGGGTAAACACACTAAGAACCAGAAGTGGTAACCAGCAGAGACACAAGGAGCAAGGGAGAGACCGGAGCAAACAACGAGGGAATAAATGGTCAACACTACCAAAGTTCGAGACTTCTCCAGAGAAACCTGTCATATCTAGCCGAGCCCAAAAATAACACAAATAAATACCCATTTTGAAATCATTAACAACACAAACGAGTTCTAATTTCACCGGGGCACAAAATAAATTTGTTGTGCGGACCTAGCCCAAGAGATATTAGAAATATCGCCAGGGACGAAAAAGGATCGTTATAACTAGCGCCCAACGTGCTATACTGGTGAAATTTAGACAAAAACCATAGTCTGTAAATCGGAAAAGAAAAATCAAAATGCGAAAAGGATGGATTTTACCAAATGAAGAAGAAGGATCTGGTACAGACAGGATCGGGATCGAGATGACCAGCACGGTGGAGGAGGAAGCGGACCAAGACTGGAAAGATGAAATAAATAGATTGGAGTCAAAATACACGAAAAATCAAAAAACAGTAGCAAGCACATCAAAAACATGCGAAAATGGTTTAGACAAGAAGGCTGAGACATTCCAGAAAATAACTATCGCTACACTAGCAATTCCTCCATTTTTACCACTAAGATGGGGGAAGCGAAGGAGCCCTAGATAGAACCGAGACAAAAAGGGACATAAGGAGACGAATAATAGACCCCAAGAAAACGCTGCCAAATACAATAAACAGGACCACCGAATATGCTAAGGTGGCAAAACAAGTGAGGGAGTGAACTTTCAGATTCAATGGTAATTACAGTACTTCAAGGAGTATATGGTGGGTATGCAAACAATGATGAGACCTCTCAAAATACCAGTGTTCGAACAATTGGAAGTTATATTGAAAAAATTGCACTCCAGTTTTAAAAATATTCGTTCGGCCGCACAGGGCTAGAAACCTAGGCGAGCTGATGCAATTTGCAGAAGAACACGAGATGCTCGAACAGGAACGATTCGATTTCCACAACACACAACAACCAATCAAACCACAGAGGATGAAATAATCAAGTGCCACAAGTAGCACTAAGAAAATAAGAACGTCCAAGATGGAAGAGTCCTGAACCCAAACCAGGCATGTCGCAGGTGCTGGGGAGCCGGACACTGTGCCAGGGAATGCAACAATCAAAAACTCCATTTCTGCTGGCAGTGTGGAAAGATTGGAAAAGGACAAAGGAATGTTGTTGGAGTTCGGGAAACGAGAGGCGGTTCCAGCCGATTCGGGGAGAGCAGGGACCAAGCCAACAAGCTCCTCACCACTAATATTTCAACTAGTAGAGGAAGAGGATCAATTGTCAGCGATTATCGAGGTAACAGGAATACAAATGAAGACGACAATTGGCTCGGGAGCCACGAGTAGCTTCATAAGCAAGCAGGTGTTGGAAACAATGAGGAATAAAGGGAAATGGGAAAACATTCACAAGCAGGTGTAGATGGCAAATAGAAAGGGCGAGACATTGAAGAGCAATGGACAGGATACGTGAGATTCGGGAATAAGGAAATTCACATGCCATTCCTCGTCATGCCAGAGGGAATGGATGCACTGATCTTAGGGTGGAATTTCCTCAGGATCATGAACACAGAGATATCGTGTGTAGGCCACAAAGTGCGAATACCGACAGTAAGGCGAATACAGGGCAGGCTTGTAGAAAGAATATCCATCATGGTGACTCAGAATAGTAAACAGCAAGGCATGCAACATTTTCTGAGCCATGAGTTAAAGGAATTGGGAAAAATTAAGGGACTGTCAAAGGCGGGGATACATCGCATAACGATGAAGGATGATATCCCAATAAAACAAAGGTATTACCCAAAAAACCCTAAAATACAAGGAGAAATCAATTCAAAGGTCGATGAACTGCTGACATTGGGATGCATAGAACCATCACAAAGCCCATATAGCTCACCCATAGTGATGGTTAAAAGGAAACAGACAGGCAAATGGAGATTATGCGTAGATTTCAGACAGATCAACGCAAAATCGATAAAGGATGCATACCCAAAACCACGCATCTACTATATCTTAAATCAGCTACGCGAAGCGAAATTCATAAGCAGCTTAGATCAGAAGGATGGATACTGGCAGTGTAGAAATTAAAAAGATTTACTTGTTGTATTCGTTGTTGACGGATTCAAAATGAATTATTTAATAATGGATTTAGCCTAAAGTACATAATGAGGTTTGGAATTCTGTCGCCCAGAGTAGCGGCAGAACGGGAGTATATAGCATGCCATATGTATTTGTATATATGCATATATATGTACGGATGGTACATACTCGAGAAGTGCTTACGGTAGCGTTCTCACGCTGCGGCCAGACCGCATAAGTGGCGGACTGCACTTACGTATATTTGTTATTGTATAAACATAGCAACAAAGTGTCGTTATGTTATGAGGTGTTACTCTTACTTTATAGTTGAGCATATGACCAGTTGTTATGTTGTATACTCTACAATACAGTGGGCATATGATCATTTGGCATACAACAAACTGAAGTTATTTAATATAAAAATTATTATTATTATTATTTTTATATATTTTATCTATTACGTTGTGTAAGGAAAAAGAACTTATTATTATTTTTTTTTTCAAATTTAAAAGATATCTATATATATTTAAAAAAAAAAATTTTTTATTTCAATTTTGAAAGATATCTATATATATATATAGGTACATATGTATATATATTCTTATTAATTTTTTTTATTATATTTTTGTTTTATTTGTTAACTTTTTGTTCCCCATTTTTCCCATTCTTTATAATTACATTATTATTTTTCTCTATACTAATAACCTCAAATGGTCCCATATAAGAAGATTCTAATTTATGACCTGTTTCATTCTTAAAATAAACTTGGTGTCCTATTTCTATTTTAAAATCGAATACTTTTCTATCATTTATTTATTTTTTCTTAATTTTATTTTTTTCTAAAAGTATTCGAGCTCTCTTACATGCGTATTCTAATCTAAACTTAACTTCTTTAGAATAGTCTTCTATATTATATATTGGATCTATAGTATTAACGCTATTAAATTGTATTGGTAGGTTACTTTGTCTACCAAATACTAGTTCATATGGACAATAATTATGTGTTACTGATGGTGTTGTGTTAAAACAATACACGAAATACTGTAACCATATGTCCCAATCAGTTTTATCTACTGAAACATATGAACGAATGTACTCGTTGAAGGTCCTATGACTTCTTTCAACAGTACCTAATGTCTGGTGATGGTGTGCAGTAGACGTAATATTGTCTATTTTTAAATATTTGCACAAGTCATTTATTATTGAATTTTTGTATTCTGTTCCCATGTCCGTAATCAACGTCTTCATTGGACCGTACTTCAAATTAAGAGATCCGAATATGGCTTTTGCTACTGTTGTTGCACTTTTGTTTGCAACAGGAATCGCTACTAAATACTTTGTCAGCTCACATATTAATGTGATTGCGTATTCATTCCCATTTTCAGAACGTTGTAGTGGACCTATTGTGTCATCACTCTGTCAAAAGCATTGTGGAGTGTCGTTCATAATCATAGGTGATCTCGTATGTTTCGTCGTTTTCGACGTCAGGCATTTTAAACATTTATTAATGTACTTTTTTACATATTTAGTCATGTCCAATAATATCGTCTCTTTATTTTTGCAATTGTTTTATTTATGCCTCCTTGAATTGGATCGTCATGGAATGTAGACAATATCGCTTCTTTTTCTTCATCGTTTTGGATGAGGGTCACCGGCATGAGTAGCGCTACTTATAAAAATTTTAAAATTTTATTGCCCATATTTTTGACAGATTCTATTGAAATAGTTTCAAAGATCTTTTCGCTCGGTGCCACTTTGACTTTGCTGATACTTAGTAAACTGACCTAAGTAAGATTTTTCAAGACTTTGCCTTGGCAATAGTTCTTGTTTATTTTCTGCACAGAAATTGTTTTGTCTAGTGACTTTCAGGACTTTTTTGTTCATGTCAATTTGATCGCATATTGTTATCCTTGATAGGGCGGTTGCCACAAAGTTGTCTTTACCTCTCAGATACTCTACCCTAAAATCATACTCTTCTAATTCGAGTCGCATGCGTGTTAATTTAGAACTAGGATTAACCATAGAAAATAAATATGTTAAAGGTCTGTGATCAGTTTTAACTGTAAATTGTTTTCCATAAATATATGGTCGAAAATGTGTTATTGTTCAATGTAATGCTGCTAA
Source organism: Drosophila tropicalis (assembly GCF_018151085.1). Classification (NCBI taxonomy): domain Eukaryota; kingdom Metazoa; phylum Arthropoda; class Insecta; order Diptera; family Drosophilidae; genus Drosophila; species Drosophila tropicalis. Next base: position 36,328 of record NW_027172360.1, on the reverse strand, counting down.
TTCTTTCTCTGTAGTATTCTTATTGCTTTCACCTTTAAGGAATTCTCGTGATGCATATGCAACTGGGAGTTGGAGTCCATATTGTAAAACTTCTCCACATGCGTGTTTGCTTGCATCCATGATTATGCAAAATTCTTTGCTAAAATCTGGGTACTGTAATAAATTTGGTTCAACAAGTTTCTTTTTTAGATATTGGAATACTTTTTCACACTCTGTTGTCCATTCAAATGGGACATTCTTTTTACATAATCTCGCTATGTGCCGTGAATATTCGGCGAAGTTTTTTATAAAACGTCTATAATAATTTCAAAATGCAACGAATCTTCTAGCGCTGTCTGCGTCCGTAGGGACTGGATAATTAATGATTGAAAAAATACGTAATATTTCTTGAGTTTTTCTAAAGTTCAATTTGATGGAAACCTGACATTAAGTCAAAGCATGAAAAATATTTAGTTTGACCGAATCGATCAAGAATATCATCAATTCTGGGGAGTGGGAATTTATCTGACAGCAATTTCTTATTTATTTGGCGATAGTCAATTACTAATCGCCATTTTTTCTCTTTAGAGCCCGGACTATTTTGTTCAACAATATTTTGTTCAATTAACTTTCCAACTTGACGCTGGATTTCCTCTATTTGGCTATGCGGACATCGATAATTTTTTACATATACTGGCTTATCATCATTAAGTCTCTAAATTTGCTTATAAAAATTATTTTTTGTGGTTGGTTCGGTTTCAAGTCCGAACACATCGCTATAATGGGTGCATATTCAATTTCTTCAAGTTGTTTTTTAAACAATGGTTGAAAATTTTTCTTTAATTTATTAATTATAGACTCTTTTATATTTTCTTTTGGGTTTTGAATCACCTCGTAGCTCGAAAGTGATTCGAATTTTAAGTTATCGATGCCTACCATATGGCATGTATCTGTTGTATTTAAGAATCGGACAATGGCATTTTGGGCTGTTGTTTGTTTCTACTTACATATATAATTTTATGATTGGTTTTTAGGAATAATTATTGTAAATAAATGAAAGTATCGAATTAATTCACTTTGGCTTATATTGTTCGCAACATATTTATAAATATTATGTCACAGTCGCCGACTATTTCTCTTTGAGTGCGCACGTCAGTAACTAATAGGCCCGCATCGTTAATCGTCTTTTTTGCCCTCCTTTTTGGACCACTATTTTTTTTTATACCCTTGCAGAGGTATTTTAAAATTGGTCGGATGTTTGTAACGAACAGAAGGAGACGTTTCCTACCCCATAAAGTATATATTGTGAGGAATGTTATATATAATAATAATGTCCCACACAACAAACAAGCAACAACACACTCGAAACGCGAAACGGAGGAGGTGGCCGTGGCTGATGGAGCTGAGGCTGAAGGAGTAGCCAGCCCACCTTCAAGCGAGACGGTGGGCTTGGGCCAGGGGGAGGAGAACGAGGGGTTGAATGGGCAGCAACAATGGATAGTTTGGTGGCAGCAACAAGTCCGGCAGCAGGAGGAGGCAGAGCAAGAGCTGCTGTTGTGGGATAGGGCCCAACAGGACGAGGAACGGCTGATGCAAGCCAGGCAAAAGTTGGCGTGGGCAACGCAACAACAACAACAACAACGAATGGAACAAGAACACCAGCAACAACAACGAATGGAACATGAACACCAACAACAAGAATAAATGGAACGGCAACACACCGAATGCCCATGGATCTGCCCCGGCCAGCACTGGGGAGGCAAATGACGTGTTCATTGCCACATGGCACGAAAGATATGAGCCGGTGGAACACGATGAGTGGCCGGTGAATGTGGCCGAGATGGTAGAAGATCAATTGCGACGAGAGGGCCGAGGAGCGTTAGAATAGTGTGGGCAGGTCAAATTAGATATAGGATTAGAGTATCATAGGGGTCAGTTAGAGTATTTAGGCAAAGAAGGGTGTAATAGGAAGAAGAGTACAATAAAGGGGAATATATTAAGAAATAGGTAATAAGAAAAAGACGCGGAACGGGCCAAAACAAATAATAAACAAAAAAAAACAAAAAAAACAAAGAACAACAAAATGGAAAAGATGCCCCAATCCAACATAAACGAAAATATTCTCAGTAATCGCCAACAAGAAAATATGTCAAACGGCCAATAAAAGATGCGAGCTGAGTCCGAAAAGAAATGAACCACATTCAAACAAATACATCATGAAAAAAACCAATGCCTAATAGAAAAAAACCATATTAAAGAAATAAAACACATACATGGAGATAGGAAATAAATATAAAACAAGCACCAGGTACAAGGGACAGGGGAGGGCAAGTCCCTCCCGAAGAAGGGGGGAGTGTGAGGAACATTATATACATATATTAATAATGTCCCACACAACAAACAAGCAACAACACACTCCAAACGCTACAATAGTCCAGATATAAGATACAGTCGACACACAAACCACGGACCAACAAACGCCCAATTGGGACCGGTCGAACTCAATCGAAGCAGGCGATATACGATCAAACACAAGTATGGTCGATCGAACCACAAGCAACCGCTGACAAATTGCGTGGGAGGCGTAACACAGAAAATCGGCTACACCCAAACGAAAGCGCGAGTGAGACGCTTGCGCTTGAGTGCATAGTTACGAATGCATTGGCCTCATAATGAGACCCAAAAGCGCAGAGAGTGCGAGACGATAAGAGAAATGTATGCACTCGTCTACCATGCGTGGCGCCCATGGAGCGAGATGAGGGAGAGCAGACACACGTACACTATGCGTGCTCAAAGCTCAAAGAGAGTAAAAGTGGGGGGCCAAGCAAGCCCACGAGACGGGAGTGGGGGTGCATCGCGCCCGACAGAATGAATACGATGCGAGAACGATAACGGGCGGCTTGTGGGTATGTGAGGGGAATAAATAGCCCCCTCTATCTGGTGGATGAATTATGCGTGGTAGATCGCGATACAATTAAATCAGATAGTAGTATTTGGTATAACAATCATACTAATTAATATAAAACAATAGACTAAGTTAATTATAGTAAAGATATATGTATGTACAAGAAAAGGTAGCAGAACTACTACTCAGTATGCATATGCACCAAAAAGAAATCGAAAAGTAGTAGATCCCGCTCAAATTGGGTGTATAATATTGGCATTAGCCGGGGAGTTGCGTCATTTCATCACCAGACTATTTTAGCCTGGCACATGGCGATGATTATTGATGAAATGGAAGGTTTGATAAAAAAATCAGTAAAGGCTCCGAGGCTCGCTGGTGTCTTGGTTATTGAACGATGTTCCAACAAAGAAAATATCAGCGATTGGGCTGGGGTGCAATCAACCAAATTGTCCCAAAGAAAATGAAAAATACAAGGCTGCTTGAAAGCCAAAAGTTGCTTAGTCGACTCCACGCGACCGAAATATAAATTATAACTGAAATATAACGGGGTTTAAATTCTAATATTTTCACTTAATTTAATTTTATATCACCTTATTCTTCGAATATTCACTAATATTTTCTGTTTCTAAGCAAACGCAATGCATGCGAACGAATTCTAACGGATCTTTTCCATGCTCTGTTCTTTGCTTACGCTTTGCGTTCGCTGTGCGAAATGAGAGTAAGAACCGTACCAAGTGAAGACATGTGCGTAGTACTCAAGGGGGTTGTTTATTTATTCTTGCAAACAAACAAAAGAAAATATTCTTTCCGAAATGCAATTAAAATTATTATTATAACTCTTTCCGAAATGCAATTAAAATTATTATTATTATTCTTTCCGAAATGCAATTAAAATTATTATTATTAAAGAGGGCTACTACAATTTCTAATGTATAATCCAATTCTAAATCGATCGAATGAAGTCGAATCAAAATATCTTCAGTCATGAAATCTTTATATTTATTCCACAATTCAAGTGGGTTCGATGGATTGCACTATACGTTAGAGGTTTACATTCTTTCTATTCATTCGTTTTAAAACAATTCAAGTTAATTGGTTAAACTGAAAATTAAGTTTCTTTTGGAAAAAAACCCTTCTTTGTGCCACAACGAACATTTACAAAAAAAATGGGCAAAATTGGTTGATTCCTGAATGACTTTTTAAATTACAAAAAAACGGCTTACAATTTTATATATATAGATAAGTTCCTAAATGGGGAAAGCAACGGGCGACGGCAGCGTCGACAGAGAAGATAAGGCGTCATGAAATCGATGAGAAAAGTTGGGCAGCCAATGGGAAGGCGCCGCAAATGAGAAAAAGTGACGGAAGCCAGCATAGCGACAGAGACGCTTAAAGACTCATCAAGTGAGAAACAAATCCCGAGAAAAGGATCTAGCTAAGAGTCAAAAAAACTGATAAGGCCTTACAAGTAACCTTTATGTTTGGCAGACAACACTAGGTCCGTTGATAAGGGCCGCAAGAACACCGAACCCAATATTTGCGTATAGAGAAACGTCAAGCGGCTCCAGACTAATCCGAGGTCAGTGGGAGGCACGAGAATATATCCTACTGCCAAAATTCCAGGATCTATGTATCCTGAAAATCACCAATTGCTGAGGAAGAGCCTGCTACCAGCTAAGGGTTACGGGATATATCCAGGTGGCACAGAAGCCCGCAAAGATCATCTTTGAGAAACAGCAGAAGGGTGTTGAGATGAAAATAGCATCCCGAGAGAATCGTAATACGCCAGAGAACGCGAAATAAAGGTCGTAGGATCTATCCGAAGGCCAATCGACGTTTAGGAGACATTCTAAAGGGGGAGGTAGAAATCGGGTAAACACACTAAGAACCAGAAGTGGTAACCAGCAGAGACACAAGGAGCAAGGGAGAGACCGGAGCAAACAACGAGGGAATAAATGGTCAACACTACCAAAGTTCGAGACTTCTCCAGAGAAACCTGTCATATCTAGCCGAGCCCAAAAATAACACAAATAAATACCCATTTTGAAATCATTAACAACACAAACGAGTTCTAATTTCACCGGGGCACAAAATAAATTTGTTGTGCGGACCTAGCCCAAGAGATATTAGAAATATCGCCAGGGACGAAAAAGGATCGTTATAACTAGCGCCCAACGTGCTATACTGGTGAAATTTAGACAAAAACCATAGTCTGTAAATCGGAAAAGAAAAATCAAAATGCGAAAAGGATGGATTTACCAAATTAAGAAGAAGGATCTGGTACAGACAGGATCGGGATCGAGATGACCAGCACGGTGGAGGAGGAAGCGGACCAAGACTGGAAAGATGAAATAAATAGATTGGAGTCAAAATACACGAAAAATCAAAAAACAGTAGCAAGCACATCAAAAACATGCGAAAATGGTTTAGACAAGGAGGCTGAGACATTCCAGAAAATAACTATCGCTACACTAGCAATTCCTCCATTTTTACCACTAAGATGGGGGAAGCGAAGGAGCCCTAGATAGAACCGAGACAAAAAGGGACATAAGGAGACGAATAATAGACCCCAAGAAAACGCTGCCAAATACAATAAACAGGACAACCGAATATGCTAAGGTGGCAAAACAAGTGAGGGAGTGAACTTTCAGATTCAATGGTAATTACAGTACTTCAAGGAGTATATGGTGGGTATGCAAACAATGATGAGACCTCTCAAAATACCAGTGTTCGAACAATTGGAAGTTATATTGAAAAAATTGCACTCCAGTTTTAAAAATATTCGTTCGGCCGCACAGGGCTAGAAACCTAGGCGAGCTGATGCAATTAGCAGAAGAACACGAGATGCTCGAACAGGAACGATTCGATTTCCACAACACACAACAACCAATCAAACCACAGAGGATGAAATAATCAAGTGCCACAAGTAGCACTAAGAAAATAAGAACGTCCAAGATGGAAGAGTCCTGAACCCAAACCAGGCATGTCGCAGGTGCTGGGGAGCCGGACACTGTGCCAGGGAATGCAACAATCAAAAACTCCATTTCTGCTGGCAGTGTGGAAAGATTGGAAAAGGACAAAGGAATGTTGTTGGAGTTCGGGAAACGAGAGGCGGTTCCAGCCGATTCGGGGAGAGCAGGGACCAAGCCAACAAGCTCCTCACCACTAATATTTCAACTAGTAGAGGAAGAGGATCAATTGTCAGCGATTATCGAGGTAACAGGAATACAAATGAAGACGACAATTGGCTCGGGAGCCACGAGTAGCTTCATAAGCAAGCAGGTGTTGGAAACAATGAGGAATAAAGGGAAATGGGAAAACATTCACAAGCAGGTGTAGATGGCAAATAGAAAGGGCGAGACATTGAAGAGCAATGGACAGGATACGTGAGATTCGGGAATACTGAAATTCACATGCCACTTCTCGTCATGCCAGAGGGAATGGATGCACTGATCTTAGGGTGGAATTTCCTCAGGATCATGAACACAGAGATATCGTGTGTAGGCCACAAAGTGCGAATACCGACAGTAAGGCGAATACAGGGCAGGCTTGTAGAAAGAATATCCATCATGGTGACTCAGAATAGTAAACAGCAAGGCATGCAACATTTCTGAGCCATGAGTTAAAGGAATTGGGAAAAATTAAGGGACTGTCAAAGGCGGGGATACATCGCATAACGATGAAGGATGATATCCCAATAAAACAAAGGTATTACCCAAAAAACCCTAAAATACAAGGAGAAATCAATTCAAAGGTCGATGAACTGCTGACATTGGGATGCATAGAACCATCACAAAGCCCATATAGCTCACCCATAGTGATGGTTAAAAGGAAACAGACAGGCAAATGGAGATTATGCGTAGATTTCAGACAGATCAACGCAAAATCGATAAAGGATGCATACCCAAAACCACGCATCTACTATATCTTAAATCAGCTACGCGAAGCGAAATTCATAAGCAGCTTAGATCTGAAAGATGGATACTGGCAGTGTAGAAATTAAAAAGATTTACTTGTTGTATTCGTTGTTGACGGATTCAGAATGAATTATTTAATAATGGACTTAGCCTAAAGTACATAATGAGGTTTGGAATTCTGTCGCCCAGAGTAGCGGCAGAACGGGAGTATATAGCATGCCATATGTATTTGTATATGTGCATATATATGTACGGATGGTACCTACTCGAGAAGTGCTTACGGTAGCGTTCTCACGCTGCGGCCAGTCCGCATAAGTGGCGGACTGCACTTACGTATATTTGTTATTGTATAAACATAGCAACAAAGTGTCGTTATGTTATGAGGTGTTACTCTTACTTTATAGTTAAGCATATGACCAGTTGTTATGTTGTATACTCTACAATACAGTGGGCATATGATCATTTGGCATACAACAAACTGAAGTTATTTAATATAAAAATTATTATTATTATTATTTTTATATATTTTATCTATTACGTTGTGTAAGGAAAAAGAACTTATTATTTTTTTTTTTTTTTCAAATTTAAAAGATATCTATATATATTTAAAAAAAAAAATTTTTTATTTCAATTTTGAAAGATATCTATATATATATATAGGTACATATGTATATATATTCTTATTAATTTTTTTTATTATTGTTTATTTTTTTTTTATTATATTTTTGTTTTATTTGTTAACTTTTTGTTCCCCATTTTTCCCATTCTTTATAATTACATTATTATTTTTCTCTATACTAATGACCTCAAATGGTCCCATATAAGAAGATTCTAATTTATGACCTGTTTCATTCTTAAAATAAACTTGGTGTCCTATTTCTATTTTAAAATCGAATACTTTCCTATCATTTATTTATTTTTTCTTAATTTTATTTTTTTCTAAAAGTATTCGAGCTCTCTTACATGCGTATTCTAATCTAAACTTAACTTCTTTAGAATAGTCTTCTATATTATATATTGGATCTATAGTATTAACGCTATTAAATTGTATTGGTAGGTTACTTTGTCTACCAAATACTAGTTCATATGGACAATAATTATGTGTTACTGATGGTGTTGTGTTAAAACAATACACGAAATACTGTAACCATATGTCCCAATCAGTTTTATCTACTGAAACATATGAACGAATGTACTCGTTGAAGGTCCTATGACTTCTTTCAACAGTACCTAATGTCTGGTGATGGTGTGCAGTAGACGTAATATTGTCTATTTTTAAATATTTGCACAAGTCATTTATTATTGAATTTTTGTATTCTGTTCCCATGTCCGTAATCAACGTCTTCATTGGACCGTACTTCAAATTAAGAGATCCGAATATGGCTTTTGCTACTGTTGTTGCACTTTTGTTTGCAACAGGAATCGCTACTAAATACTTTGTCAGCTCACATATTAATGTGATTGCGTATTCATTCCCATTTTCAGAACGTTGTAGTGGACCTATTGTGTCATCACTCTGTCAAAAGCATTGTGGAGTGTCGTTCATAATCATAGGTGATCTCGTATGTTTCGTCGTTTTCGACGTCAGGCATTGTAAACATTTATTAATGTACTTTTTTACATATTTAGTCATGTTTTTCCAATAATATCGTCTCTTTATTTTTGCAATTGTTTTATTTATGTCTCCTTGAATTGGATCGTCATGGAATGTAGACAATATCGCTTCTTTTTCTTCATCGTTTTGGATGAGGGTCACCGGCATGAGTAGCGCTACTTATAAAAATTTTAAAATTTTATTGCCCATATTTTTGACAGATTCTATTGAAATAGTTTCAAAGATCTTTTCGCTCGGTGCCACTTTGACTTTGCTGATACTTAGTAAACTGACCTAAGTAAGATTTTTCAAGACTTTGCCTTGGCAATAGTTCTTGTTTATTTTCTGCACAGAAATTGTTTTGTCTAGTGACTTTCAGGACTTTTTTGTTCATGTCAATTTGATCGGATATTTTATCCTTGATAGGGCGGTTGCCACAAAGTTGTCTTTACCTCTCAGATACTCTACCCTAAAATCATACTCTTCTAATTCGAGTCGCATGCGTGTTAATTTAGAACTAGGATTAACCATAGAAAATAAATATGTTAAAGGTCTGTGATCAGTTTTAACTGTAAAGTGTTTTCCATAAATATATGGTCGAAAATGTGTTATTGTTCAATGTAATGCTGCTAATTCTTTCTCTGTAGTATTCTTATTGCTTTCACCTTTAAGGAATTCTCGTGATGCATATGCAACTGGGAGTTGGAGTCCATATTGTAAAACTTCTCCACATGCGTGTTTGCTTGCATCCATGATTATGCAAAATTCTTTGCTAAAATCTGGGTACTGTAATAAATTTGGTTCAACAAGTTTCTTTTTTAGATATTGGAATACTTTTTCACACTCTGTTGTCCATTCAAATGGGACATTCTTTTTACATAATCTCGCTATGTGCCGTGAATATTCGGCGAAGTTTTTTATAAAACGTCTATAATAATTTCAAAATGCAACGAATCTTCTAGCGCTGTCTGCGTCCGTAGGGACTGGATAATTAATGATTGAAAAAATACGTAATATTTCTTGAGTTTTTCTAAAGTTCAATTTGATGGAAACCTGACATTAAGTCAAAGCATGAAAAATATTTAGTTTGACCCAATCGATCAAGAATATCATCAATTCTGGGGAGTGGGAATTTATCTGACAGCAATTTCTTATTTATTTGGCGATAGTCAATTACTAATCGCCATTTTTTCTCCTTTAGAGCCCGGACTATTTTAAAAGGTTCAACAATATTTTGTTCAATTAACTTTCCAACTTGACGCTGGATTTCCTCTATTTGGCTATGCGGACATCGATAATTTTTTACATATACTGGCTCATCATCATTAAGTCTCTAAATTTGCTTATAAAAATTATTTTTTGTGGTTGGTTCGGTTTCAAGTCCGAACACATCGCTATAATGGGTGCATATTTCTTCAAGTTGTTTTTTAAACAATGGTTGAAAATTTTTCTTTAATTTATTAATTATAGACTCTTTTATATTTTCTTTTGGGTTTTGAATCACCTCGTAGCTCGAAAGTGATTCGAATTTTAAGTTATCGATGCCTACCATATGGCATGTATCTGTTGTATTTAAGAATCGGACAATGGCATTTTGGGCTGTTGTTTGTTTCTACTTACATACATATATAATTTTATGATTGGTTTTTAGGAATAATTATTGTAAATAAATGAAAGTATCGAATTAATTCACTTTGGCTTATATTGTTCGCAACATATTTATAAATATTATGTCACAGTCGCCGACTATTTCTCTTTGAGTGCGCACGTCAGTAACTAATAGGCCCGCATCGTTAATCGTCTTATTTGCCCTCCTTTTTGGACCACTATTTTTTTTTATACCCTTGCAGAGGTATTTTAAAATTGGTCGGATGTTTGTAACGAACAGAAGGAGACGTTTCCTACCCCATAAAGTATATATTGTGAGGAATGTTATATATAATAATAATGTCCCACACAACAAACAAGCAACAACACACTCGAAACGCGAAACGGAGGAGGTGGCCGTGGCTGTTGGAGCTGAGGCTGAAGGAGTAGCCAGCCCACCTTCAAGCGAGACGGTGGGCTTGGGCCAGGGGGAGGAGAACGAGGGGTTGAATGGGCAGCAACAATGGATAGTTTGGTGGCAGCAACAAGTCCGGCAGGAGGAGGAGGCAGAGCAAGAGCTGCTGTTGTGGGATAGGGCCCAACAGGACGAGGAACGGCTGATGCAAGCCAGGCAAAAGTTGGCGTGGGCAACGCAACAACAACAACAACAACGAATGGAACAAGAACACCAGCAACAACAACGAATGGAACATGAACACCAACAACAAGAATAAATGGAACGGCAACACACCGAATGCCCATGGATCTGCCCCGGCCAGCACTGGGGAGGCAAATGTCATGTTCAGTGCCACATGGCACGAAAGATATGAGCCGGTGGAACACGATGAGTGGCCGGTGAATGTGGCCGAGATGGTAGAAGATCAATTGCGACGAGAGGGCCGAGGAGCGTTAGAATAGTGTGGGCAGGTCAAATTAGATATAGGATTAGAGTATCATAGGGGTCAGTTAGAGTATTTAGGCAAAGAAGGGTGTAATAGGAAGAAGAGTACAATAAAGGGGAATATATTAAGAAATAGTGTAACGATCCTTTTTCGTCCTTCGGGATATCTACAATATCTCTTGGGCTAGGTTCGGCACAACAAATTTATTTTGTGCCCCGGTGAAATTAAAACACACTCGATTTCAAGTGCCGATGATAATTGTACGTTTATTCAAATCGTTAATGGAGTTGGTTGGATATGACGGTTTCTCGATGGTAGTGCTGGGCTCGGATAGCGTTGGTGAGTTACTTTGAGTCCCTCGTTGTCCTGTCTGTGTCTTCCTCTTGTTTCTGTAGCCGTTGCTGGCTACTGCCTCGATCCGTACAATGTGCTTGATTTGCGATACACCTCTGCACCCCTTCCGCTAAATTTGTTGAGATTCCTTTGTTTCTCTCAACTTTACTTTGGCTTGGGTACGGTGCTTGGTATCCTTGTCTAAGGACTTGTTATACTTGAATGAAGCTGTACAGGTTACTCGTAAGGCCTGTATAGTTCTTAATTTTGCTGTTGTTTCTTGTGTTTCCTTGATAAGTTTCTTAAGGTTACTCGTAAGGCCTTAATTACTTATTACTTGATCACGACTTGTCGACTTGATGCCTTGATTGACAGCCGTTGCCTTTATATAGGCAGATCCCATGGCCTCAGGAACACATTGGTGTGGTACCGCTATACAGCTGGTACATTTCCATCGGCCCTCTGCTTTCACCCACGCATCCATTTGTTGCTATGCGTGGTGAAAGTCCCGTAAATCCTTGGCGCATATAACTACTTTCTTTGTGGCTGAGCGCCCATTTACGCCTTGTCCTTGTCTTTCTTGTTTGTACATCTTGACTTGCATCACTTTCTCGCATTGGCGTCGCCTTTCTATTGGCCGCCCTCCGTATCCCGTGGACTCTCTCTGCTCTCCCCCTACTCCCCGTTTCATAAGCATAGCCCTCACTTGGTTTCATTTCGGTACCAAGCATTCCCCGCACCCGTCTTTCGGGCTTGCTTTGCGAAATTCTTTTGGCGCTTGCAATTTACCGCTTTCGCTCTCATGAGCGTGACGTATGCATAGCGCGGCCCATTGGCCACCGGTATTCTCTCTCGCCGCCTCACGCATAGTGTACGTGTGACCCATATGTATGCTAATGCATGCATTTATTTGCCTCTCCATGCTCTTAATTTGTCAAATGAGGCCAATGCCCCCTTTTCACATGCAATTGTGTCTTCAAGCCCGGCTTCATTTACTCTTATACAGCCACTCATATTTGTTATGCTTCCCACGCATCTTCCCGCTTGTACGAAATCGCCAGCGGTTGCGTGGGGTTCGATCGGCCATGTTCGGCCGGCCTCGCTACGTTTGCTCATTCACACCCGATTTCACTCTTATATGACCAATTCTTATACTGTGTATTTGGTTTGTGTCTTGGCTGTGTTTGTATTTTTGTAGATTGTTTGTTGTAGCTTGTTTGTTGTGGGGGACATTATTCTTGTCTATATAATGTTCCTCACACTCCCCCCTTCTTCGGGAGGGATTTGCCCTCCCCTGTCCCTTGTACCTTGTGTTTGTTTTCTGTATGTATATTTTCCATTCTCGTATTTGTGCATTTAATATGTTTGCCTTTGTAGCTTTGGCATGTGTTTTTGCTTGTTTTGTGTTCTTCTTTGTTTTTGGCTTGTCTTTTGCTTGTTTTGTGCCTTTTTTCTTTGGGACTCAGCTCGCATCTTTTATTGGCCAATTGGCATCTTCTAATGTTGGCGATTACTGAGTATCTTTTCTTAACTGTTGTCGGATTAGGGCATCTTTTCATTGTTTTTTTTTTTTTGGCCCGTTCCGCATCTTTTTTTTTCCTACTTACATCTAATTATCCTACTTATTATACCCTCCTTTCCCTATCTACTGTTGCTGTTGCTGTTGTTGTTGCTGCTGTTGTTGGTGCATACTCAGCTGGGCTGCTTCGGCCGCTACTTGATTCATCCGCCAACTCGTTCTCCGCCATGGCTATCACCTCGCCCAGCTCTCTCCACATTTCGTCGTCTCCTTCCTCCTCCTGGTGGCCCGGGTCCATCGCCGACTCTGCCTCGCTCTCTCCTGACCCGTAGCCACTGTCCTCTACGTCCTCATCGTTCTCCTCGTCCGATGAGGCGGCGATTACCGGATCCATCATATCCGGCTCATCGTCGTCGGACTCCTCATCGGACCAGTGCCAGTCACCGCGTTCCATATTGGCCCGCGGTGCCGCACCTCGTCGAGCTACGCCTTCATCCTGGCCAAAATTTGCATTAAATGCGTTCATGTTTTCTTTGTGTTTTTTTTTCTTTACTCGCCGAGTGATAAACTTTGAGTGTTTCCTGATTCTGACACTTGCACGCATGAAACCTCGCCTTTCGGTCATTTCTTTGATATTTACCGATATTTAGGATTTCTCCTCCTTGCCCTTGTTCTCTTGGCATATTTTAAAACGCCGAGATGCTCCACCATTATATGCATAGTATCATGCGCATGTGTATGTGTATTGCGGTGACTCACCACTACATACGTCATATCGTGCGTATCTGTGGGTGCGTAACATCATGCGCCTGTGTGGGTGCGTTTTCCCCTCTCTTTTCGCGGTGTGTGCGCATATGTATTGGTGCTGTCCCCAATCGTTCTATTTCTGGTTTTTTTTCTATTATGCCTGCATATTGTTTGCATCGTTACGATATTCGGGTATCCGTTACCAGTTTCTAAATTCGTTTTCGCATGCTTGTATATGTGTCATTACGATATTCGCACATCTTCATTGTGATCTGCGATGCGGTTTGCAACTTTGCTATAATTTGTTTCTGATGCGATGCGTTTTTAGATTTTCAGCTCTAAGACATGTTTTGAGTTCTCTGTCCAGCCGGCCGGTCTGTGCAGATTTTCTCGCCGCCATGTCATTCGAGTCGTCCATCCTCATTGCTCATCACTTTTCGTGCCATCCGCTTCTTCGCATATTTGTTGCTTCAGTTGGCTGATGTGTGCTTGTCTGGTTTTTTTCGTTTCTTTGTGCCGTATTTTGCATATGACCGGAGATGCAAAGCCTATCACTTCATATGGGCCTCCAAACTTTGGTGCCAGCTTTGCTGCGAATCCTTCTGCAGCATTTGAAAGGTGATGTTCTTTTGCCCATACCGTTGCTCCGATCACTGGTCTCCATTCTCTTCGTCTCAGATTGTAATGGCGGGCCTGATCCTGTGCAGCCGTTTCCAGGTTTCGCCGTATTAGTTCGAACAGCTCTTGCATTTGTTTTACCTTCGCGTCTGGTGGTATCGTTTGCTTCCCTGTGCCTATCGTGACATTATCGTATAGTGCACCCGGCATTCTTGGTTCTCGCCCCTGTATTACATACGCTGGCGTGAATCCTGTTGCCTCTGATTGGCTTGTATTCACTGCTAGAGTTATTTCTGGCCAACTTTCATCCCAGTTGCGTTGATTTTCCCCCGTAAACTGAGCAATCATTGTTTTTACTGTTCTATTTGCTCTTTCGGTTGGATTTTCTTGTGGCGTGTACGGTGCTGTCAGTTGGTGTTGGCATCCCCATTCTTCTAACATTTTTTTTGAATATCCTGCTAGTGAATTGGACTCCATTGTCACCACCTTAGGAGCTCCAAATCTAGCTGGAATCCTCTCCCGAAAAGCCTTAACAAAACTCTCGCCAGTTGCCTTGCGCATAGGTATCAGTTCTGTCCATTTTAAAAATCTGTCAACGATTACTAATAGCATCGAATTTCCATGTTTCGGCCTTGGTAATGGCCCAACGAAGTCGGCACATATTGTGGCCCATGGTTCTTCTGGTATTTGTGTGAGCATTTTTCCTGCTGCCTGCTGTTGACTTGGTTTGAACTGTTGGCATATTGTACACTTCCCCACAAATGTTCTAATGTCACGTTACATTCCCGGCCAGTAATATCTCGCTGCAGTTCTGGCAATATTTCTCCTGTTGCATGTATGTCCTGCCGTTGTGGGAGTATGGTTTTCGTCCATTACTAGGTTTCGAAGCGCTTTTGGCACACATAATTTCCATGATATCACCTCTTCTTGGCCCGCTCTGTGTGGAATGTTCCTGTATACTTTGCCATTTTCCACTATGTAATGAGGCTATTTCTGTGGTTGTTGTTTTAATTTTTTCATTATGTCCTGGATCCAACCACACTCTTTGTTCGCTTGTAGTAATCTGACACCATTGTCTACTATTCTTTTGCAACCTTCCATGGGTTGCCTTGACAAAGCATCGGCGACGATGCCATTTCGTTATGCTATTTCGAAATCAAATTGCTGTAGTTCCAGTGCCCATCTAGCTATCCGGCCCGTGGGGTTTTCTATGCTGTTTAGCCATTTCAATGCCATGTGATCGGTCACCACTCTAAAATGGTATCCTTGCAAATATGGTCTTAATTTTCGCACCGTTTAGTTAGTTTTTTTTCCAGATTCAGCTCACTTGATAGGTATGACAGAACCCTCTCACCCTGCGTTTTGTACCAGTATGGCCCCTAAATCCATGTTACTTGCATCCGTCTGTAACACGAACATTTTTGTGAAATCTGGACACGCCAATACTGGGCCACTCGTCCGTCTTTCCTTTACTGCATCGAATGCGTTTAATGGGTGTGTTAATGTTTCAAAACCCAGTACGAATCGTCTGTACCAAGAGGCCACTCCTAGATACTGGCGTAATTCCTTTGTTGGCGGTTCTGGTTGAATTATTTCGGCCACCTTGTCTGGGTCAGATGCAATACCGTTTTCTGTCACCAAGTGGCCTAGAAATTTGAGCCCTTTTTTGAAGAATTGTCACTTCTCAGCATTAATTCTTAAATTTGCTTCTTTCAATCTCCTGAACACTTCTGTATATTGTGTTCTTTAATTGTCTTGCGCACTATCAGAATGTCATATTGGTATGCAAATGCGTTTGGTATCATTTCTGGGCCAAAGACTTGGTCTAGTGCACGCTGATACGTCGCTGATGCTGAACGTCATACTGGGCCACTCGTCAGCCTTTCCTTTACAGCATCGAATGCTGCCTGATGCTCCTCGCTCCAGTGCCACTTTGTTCTCTTCTTTAGTAGTTCGTTCAATGGGTGTGTAAGTGCTGCAAACCTGGTACGAACCGTCTGTACCAGGATGCCACTCCTAAGTACTGGCGTAATTCCTTTGTGCAAGTTGGTGGTTCTAATTGGGCTATTGCGGCCACCTTTTCGGGGTCCGTTGCAATACCGTTTTCTGTCACCAAGTGGCCTAGAAATTTTAGCTCCTTTCTAAAGAATTGGCACTTCTCGGCATTAATTCTCAAGTTTGCTTCCTTCAATCTCCTGAACACTTCTTGTAGATGATTCATGTGTTCTTCGATTGTTTTGCTCACTATCACAATGTCATCTTGGTATGCGAATGCGTTTGGTATCATTTCTGGGCCAATGACTTGGTCCAGTGCGCGTTGGAAAGTTGCTGATGCTGAGTGTAAACCGAATGGCATTACTTTCCATTGGAATAACCCCTTCCCTGGGACTGTGAATGCCGTCATTGGTCTGCTTTTTTTCTTGTAACGGAATCTGCCAGTATCCGTCCTTCAGGTCTAGGCTGCTTATAAATTTCGCTTCACGTAGTTGGTTTAAGATGTAGTCGATGCGTGGCATTGGGTATGCATCTTTTATAGATTTTGTGTTAATCTGTCTAAAATCTACGCATAATCTCCATTTTCCCGTCTGTTTCTTTCTCACCATCACTATGGGTGAGCTATAAGGGCTTTGTGGTGGTTCGATGCATCCCATTGTCAACAGTTCATCGACCTTTGTGTTGATTTCTCCCTGTATTTTTGGATTCTTTGGGTAGTATCTTTGTTTTATTGGGATATCATCCTTCATCGTTATGCGATGTATCCCCACTTTTGACAGTCCCTTCACTTTCCCTAATTCCTTCAACTCCTGATTTAGGAAACTTTGTATTTCTTGTTGGTCACTGTTCTGAGTGACCATGATGGATATTCTTTCTACCAGCCTGCCCTGTATTCGCTTGACTGTCGGTATTAGCACTTTGTGGCCTCCACACGATATCTCTGTGTTCATAATCCGGAGGAAATTCCAACCTAGTATCAACGCATCCATTCCTTCTGGCATGACCAGGAATGGCATGTGGATTTCCTTGTCCCCAAATCTCACGTATCCTGTCCATTGCTCTTCAATGTCTCGTACCTTTCCGTCTGCCATGTATACCTGTTTGTGTGTGTTCTCCCATTTTCCCTTATTCCTCACTGTTTCCAACATCTGCTTGCTGATGAAACTACTCGTGGCTCCGGAGTCAATTGTCGCTTTCATGTGGACTCCTGCTACTTCGATGATTGCCGACAATTGATCCTCTTCCTCTATTAGTTGGCCTATTAGTGCTGAGGAGCTTGTTGGCTGGGTTCCTGCTCGCCCCTGATAGGTTGGAACCGCCTTTCGTTTCCCGAAGTCCAACAACATTCTTTTGTTCGTTTTCCCATCCTTCCACACTGCCAACAGAAAATGAGTCTCTGATTGTTGCACTCCCTTGCCCAGTGTCCGGCTCCTCCGCATCTGCGGCATGCCTGGTTTGGGTTCAACACTTTCCCATCTTGGATGTTTTTGTTTTCTTGGCTTGGTCTTGAGTTGTTCTCCATGCCGTTGTCTTGGCATCTCCGGCACTGTGTGACTGCTGGCCCGTAATTATTTTCTCCTCTGTGGCTTGATTGGTTGTTGTGTGTTCTTTGAGCATTATTTGGGCGATGGAAATCTGCTCGTTCTTGTTCAAGCATCTCATGTTCATCTGCCAACTGCATCAGCTCCTCTAGGTTTCTGACTCTGTGCGGCCGAACGAATATCTTCAAATCTGGAGTGCAATTTTCTAATATAACCTCCAATTGTTCGTACTCTGGTATTTTGTGGGGTCTCATCATTGTTTGCATGTCGATCATATAATCCTTAAAATACTCGTTTCTGTTTTGTTTGCGATTTTTCACTTGGTCCGCCAATTTGTTGAAGAATCCTCTTGGCAGGAAGTATTTCTTGAAGCCCTCAACTAACTCCTTCCACGATCGCCACTGCTTGTTGTTTGCGACGTACCACTTGAGTGCTTTGTCTTTCAGTAGTTCTGGCATTGCTCTTGGGATCATGTCCAGCTCGATGCCATACATGTCTGCTGACCACTCGATCTGTTCTATGAACTCTAGTGGTCTGGAATTTCCGTCGAACCTGAATGTCCATTCCCTCACTTGTTTTGCCACCTTGGCGTATTCAGTGGTCCTGTTTGTTGCCTGTGGTACCGTTTTCTTGGGGTCTATCGTTTGTCTCCTTATGTCCCTCTTTGTTTCTGTGCTATCTAGGGCTCCTTCGCTTCCCCCATCTTGGTGGTAAATATGGTGGGATTGCTAGTGTGGCGATGTTTATTTTCTGGAATTCCTCAGCCTCACTTTCGCATGTTTTTGATGTGCTTGCTATTGTTTTCATTTTTATATTTTTCGCGTACTTTGTTTCCAATCTATTTATTTCCTCCTTCCAGTCTGGGTCCGTTTCATTCCTTTCTACCCATTCGCTAGCTGTTTCCTCATTTCCTCCACTGTACCGGTCATCTCGATCCCGATCCTTTGGCCTGTCTGTAACAGATCCTCCTTCTTCATGTGGTAAATCCATCCTTTCCCCATTTTGAATGTTTTCTTTACAATTTTACACTTTTGTTTTGTTAAAATTTCACCAGTATAGCACGTTGGGCGCCAGTTGTAACGATCCTTTTTCGTCCTTCGGGATATCTACAATATCTCTTGGGCTAGGTTCGGCACAACAAATTTATTTTGTGCCCCGGTGAAATTAAAACACACTCGATTTCAAGTGCCGATGTTAATTGTACGTTTATTTAAATCGTTAATGGAGTTGGTTGGATATGACGGTTTCTCGATGGTAGTGCTGGGCTCGGATAGCGTTGGTGAGTTACTTTGAGTCCCTCGTTGTCCTGTCTGTGTCTTCCTCTTGTTTCTGTAGCCGTTGCTGGCTACTGCCTCGATCCGTACAATGTGCTTGATTTGCGATACACCTCTGCACCCCTTCCGCTAAATTTGTTGAGATTCCTTTGTTTCTCTCAACTTTACTTTGGCTTGGGTACGGTGCTTGGTATCCTTGTCTAAGGACTTGTTATACTTGAATGAAGCTGTACAGGTTACTCGTAAGGCCTGTATAGTTCTTAATTTTGCTGTTGTTTCTTGTGTTTCCTTGATAAGTTTCTTAAGGTTACTCGTAAGGCCTTAATTACTTATTACTTGATCACGACTTGTCGACTTGATGCCTTGATTGACAGCCGTTGCCTTTATATAGGCAGATCCCATGGCCTCAGGAACACATTGGTGTGGTACCGCTATACAGCTGGTACATTTCCATCGGCCCTCTGCTTTCACCCACGCATCCATTTGTTGCTATGCGTGGTGAAAGTCCCGTAAATCCTTGGCGCATATAACTACTTTCTTTGTGGCTGAGCGCCCATTTACGCCTTGTCCTTGTCTTTCTTGTTTGTACATCTTGACTTGCATCACTTTCTCGCATTGGCGTCGCCTTTCTATTGGCCGCCCTCCGTATCCCGTGGACTCTCTCTGCTTTCTCTGCCAACGCTGCCGTCGCCCGTCGCTCCCTTTGATCCACTCGTCATACCCAAATTCACCCACATTTACTCAATATTATCATCTACATACATATATGCTAATTGTATTAACTAAATTAATGTTTAAACATAATTAGCTTGATTACTTTAATATATAACATTGTTTAATTCCCCACGCAAAACGCTTTCATGTGCATCTCGTATCTATTAGATAGAGGGCTTCCCCATGGCTTATCCCTCCCCCTTCGGCTTGCATATTCCCCTCACAAATCCACAACCCATTTTCGTTTTACAATTTCTTTGCTCTCCCCCTACTCCCCGTTTCATAAGCATAGCCCTCACTTGGTTTCATTTCGGTACCAAGCATTCCCCGCACCCGTCTTTCGGGCTTGCTTGGCCCTCACTTTTGTTTTCTCTCGCTCACGAAATTCTTTTGGCGCTTGCAATTTACCGCTTTCGCTCTCATGAGCGTGACGTATGCATAGCGCGGCCCATTGGCCACCGGTATTCTCTCTCGCCGCCTCACGCATAGTGTACGTGTGACCCATATGTATGCTAATGCATGCATTTATTTGCCTCTCCATGCTCTTAATTTGTCAAATGAGGCCAATGCCCCCTTTTCACATGCAATTGTGTCTTCAAGCCCGGCTTCATTTACTCTTATACAGCCACTCATATTTGTTATGCTTCCCACGCATCTTCCCGCTTGTACGAAATCGCCAGCGGTTGCGTGGGGTTCGATCGGCCATGTTCGGCCGGCCTCGCTACGTTTGCTCATTCACACCCGATTTCACTCTTATATGACCAATTCTTATACTGTGTATTTGGTTTGTGTCTTGGCTGTGTTTGTATTTTTGTAGATTGTTTGTTGTAGCTTGTTTGTTGTGGGGGACATTATTCTTGTCTATATAATGTTCCTCACAATAGGTAATAAGAAAAAGACGCGGAACGGGCCAAAACAAATAATAAACAAAAAAAAAAAAAAAAAAAAACAAAGAACAAACAAAATGGTAAAGATGCCCCAATTCGCCAACATAAACGAAAATATTCTCAGTAATCGCCAACAAGAAAATATGTCAAAAGGCCAATAAAAGATGAAAGCTGAGTCCGAAAAGAAATGAACCACATTCAAACACATACATCATGAAAAAAACCAATGCCTAATAGAAAAAAACCATATTAAAGAAATAAAACACATACATGGAGATAGGAAATAAATATAAAACAAGCACCAGGTACAAGGGACAGGGGATGGCAAGTCCCTCCCGAAGAAGGGGGGAGTGTGAGGAACATAATATACATATATTAATAATGTCCCACACAACAAACAAGCAACAACACACTCCAAACGCTACAATAGTCCAGATATAAGATACAGTCGACACACAAACCATCGGCGCTACGATCACAGCTTACGATATACGCGCACGCCCAATTGGGACCGGTCGAACTCAATCGAAGCAGGCGATATACGATCAAACACAAGTATGGTCGATCGAACCACAAGCAACCGCTGACAAATTGCGTGGGAGGCGTAATACAGAAAATCGGCTACACCCAAACGAAAGCGCGAGTGAGACGCTTGCGCTTGAGTGCATAGTTACGAATGCATTGGCCTCATAATGAGACCCAAAAGCGCAGAGTGGGCGAGATGATAAGAGAAATGTATGCACTCGTCTACCATGCGTGGGGCCCATGGAGCGAGATGTGGGAGAGCAGACACACGTACACTATGCGTGCTCAAAGCTCAAAGAGAGTAAAAGTGGGGGGCCAAGCAAGCCCACGAGACGGGAGTGGGGGTGCATCGCGCCCGACAGAATGAATACGATGCGAGAACGATAACGGGCGGCTTGTGGGTATGTAAGGGGAATAGCCCTCTATCTGGTGGATGAATTATGCGTGGTAGATCGCGATACAATTAAATCAGATAGTAGTATTTGGTATAACAATCATACTAATTAATATAAAACAATAGACTAAGTTAATTATAGTAAAGATATATGTATGTACAAGAAAAGGTAGCAGAACTACTACTCAGTATGCATATGCACCAAAAAGAAATCGAAAAGTAGTAGATCCCGCTCAAATTGGATGTATAATATTGGCATTAGCCGGGGAGTTGCGTCATTTCATCACCAGACTATTTTAGCCTGGCACATGGCGATGATTATTGATGAAATGGAAGGGTTGATAAAGTAAATCCGAGGCTCGCTGGTGTCTTGGTTATTGAACGATGTTCCAACAAAGAAAATATCAGCTGGGGCTGGGGTGCAATCAACCAAATTGTCCCAAAGAAAATGAAAAATACAAGGCTGTTTGAAAGCCAAAAGTTGCTTGGTCGACTCCACGCGACCGAAATATAAATTATAACTGAAATATAACGGGGTTTATTTATTTATTTATAATAAAGTTAATAATAATTAAAATTATTACTAGCTTATTAACTAAAGCGCTGGCGGCTAAGGCCTTCGGCTTGGTATTTACATACATTTATATTTACAAAATTGCATATTTACCTACACATTTACGTATTTACATATTTAGATATTTACATATTAACATACTTATAATTACAATAAATGGTATATTTGTGAAAGGTTAAGGAATTGTATTATTAGGGATGTATTTTCTGGCGTGGGATTTGAAAGGATGGAAAGGGGGCAGGTATTTTTGAAAATTTGGTTTCTAAGGTGCTGGGTTGCTGGGCATTCTTTAAGGATGTGGGTAATGGTGAGGTTACTTGTACATGAACAGTTTGGGCATGGGGTGATGTTGTTGGGGTCGATATATACTTGTTGGGTGAGCCGTGTGTGTCCTAGTCTAAGCCTTACTATTTTTATTTGGTCTCTACGTGTTATTATGTTCTGGCTAAATGATTTTAGATAGTGTCTTGAGTTTGTTAGGCTAGTGTTGACTTGTTGGTACCATCTATTGCAGTGTTCAATGTTATTCCTAAGTTGTCGAATATTTTTGTTTCTGAGAAATTTGTCGATGTCTTTAGTGTTGAAGTTGGGGGTGCAATGCAACGGACTATAGATTGTGGACTTAGCTACTGAATCGGCAAGTTCGTTCCCTTCAATGCCACAATGGCTGGGGATCCAAAGTAGTTTTATTTTGGGTGCAGATTTGGTAAGCAGATTCCTAATTAATGTTGGGTAAAAGTTGTTGTTGTCAATGTTCCCGATAGATTTTATAGATGATAGAGAATCCGAACAAATTACAAAGTTACCTTTTCTACTTTGAATTAGTTTAATTGCGTCAAGAATGGCTATGGTTTCGGCTGATAGTATTGATGTGAAGTGTGGTAGTAAACCTCTTTGTAAGGTTTCCTTTTCGGTGGTGATGGCAAAAGTAGCAGTGTTGTGTTGCAACGAGCCGTCTGTATATATAAATGTGTGATTCTTGTAATTAGCCTTGAGATCAAGGAAGTGCCGCCTATAAATACTCGTCGCTGTGTTGGGTTTGCTGTATTTTTGTAGTGTAGTGTTTATAACAGTAGGGAAAGTCCAAGGGGGGGTTATTGCTCTGTTTGGGAGCGGGAGGTAGGGGATATGGTTTTCTTTGCATAATAGTATAATTTTTTCTAGTGTCGATGATATTTTATGTATTTTACTTTTGTTACTTTGCTTAATATGTTTGTAGAGTGGTGAATTTGAACTGTTAAGTAGTGTTTTGTATGTTTTGGCTGTAATGAGGTCTCTCTGTTGTTCTATTGGGGGTATATTCGATTCGAAAAGTAAGTTTGATATAGGTGTTGATCGTAGGGCGCCAAGTGATGTGCGTATTGCTGCGTTAAACAAAGACTTAAGCTTGTTGAGCGTTGATTTTGGTGCGTGCCCGTAAATAAATATTGCATAGTCTATTTTAGAAATCAATATAGATTTTGTTATGTTGATCAGTGTGTGTGTGTTGCAGTTGAATTTGGGACTTGCTAGGCATTTGATAACATTCAGTTTGTTGTTTAACGCTGGTTGCATATTTTTAATATGTGAGTGCCATCTGTATTTGCTGTTTATTGTTAGTCCTAAGAGTTTTAGGCTTGGAACTGTGGGAATTTGGGTGTTGTTGCATGATATGGTGCAAGAACAGTTCTGCTTTCGGCATATGTGGAGGTGTTGGCACTTTTGCGGGGATAGTAGGGCTCCTGAGTATAGGCACCACTTGTGGATGTTCGAGAAAAGTGTGTCAAGGTTGTGGTTAGGATTTTTTTCTTTTTTGTGGGAGATTATCAGGAAGAAATCATCGGCGTATGCGCTAAATTGAATATCTTTCTGAAGGTGGATGATATTTGAAAGTTTGTTATAGGCGATGAGGAAGAGAATTACCGATATTGGGGATCCCTGGGGAATGCCGTTGCATAGAGAATATGGGGAGCTTATCGTGTTTTTGATTTTAATTTTAATTTTTCTGTTTGACATGAAGTTTTGGACAAAGGATACTATTTTTGGGCCTACTTTCCAGCTGATTAATTGGTCTACTATAGTGTGCACGCCAACTCTGTCGAAGGCCTTTGAGAAGTCAAGGGCAATGATAGAGGTGTGCTTTTTGCTTCTTAACGACTTGGTTATCAGGTGGTCTGCAAGGAGCAGACCGTCTGAAACTGATTTGCCGTATTTGAAGCCTGATTGGTTAGGATGTATTAGGTTGTGTTTGGTGACAAACCACCATAGACGTTTGGCTATTATTTTTTCCAGTGTTTTGGCTAGGCAACAGTTAAGTGAGATTGGGCGGTAGCTGGAAATTAGTGTTTTGTCAGATTTGGGTTTTAGTATGGGGATAACTAGGCTTGTTTTGTATGTTTGTGGAATGGTGTTGTTATTAAAGATGTTGTTGAAGAGTTTAACAATTCGTTGTTTCACTGGGATTGAGGTGTTTTTAATCATAGGGTAAGCTATTCTATTAAGACCAGGGGTTGTTCCTTTGAGGGAGTGTAATGCTGAGAGTAGTTCTATCTGAGTGATATCTGATTCTATTGTTTGTGCTGATGGGTGGGTTATGTAGTTTGTTAGTTTGTTCGCGTACTTGTTAGCAATGAATTCTTGGCTGAAGTTTTTATCTTTAGATTGATCGGACCAGTATAGTGCAAATAGTTGTGATATAGTTTTTGTATCAGTTGTAAAAGAGTTGTTAGCTGTGTCTGTGATGCAGTGTATGGTTTTAGTTGGATTGAGTCCGCAAAGTCGTCGAATATTTGCCCAAATTTTGTCGGGGGGAGTGTTAGGGTTAATTGTGGTAGTAAAGTCTGTTGTGGCTTTAATTTTTGATATTTTTAGTTCTCTCCTGAAAAGTGCATTAGCTCTTTTGTATTTAAGTAGATTGTCTATGTTATTATTTTGTTTGAAATTATTCAAGGTTTTGAATTTGTTTGCTCTTAGTTCAGTCAGGACTTTGTTCCACCAAGGAGTGTTTTTCCTGCGCGGGTGGGTGGATGTTAGTGGGATACTGTTGTGGGCGGCTTGTAGTATTATTTTATTGATAGCTGCGGCTTCTTTATTAATATTTGTGCTGGTAGGTGTTTGATCGTTTGCCTGTTCAGTTTGTTTGGTAAATAATGCCCAGTTGGCTTCTTTGATTTTGAAGCGGCGGGTTAGTTGGCTGTTAGTTGATTGTTGTTGAGGATACATGGAGATTAAGATTGGGAAGTGGTCACTTCCATGGAGATCTTCGATGGTTTTCCAGGTGGTGTAAGGGGTAAGTTGTGCGGAGCATAGAGATAGATCAATGTGGGTAAATGTGTTGTGGGTTGAGAGGTGGGTTGGGGAGCCGTTGTTGAGTATCGTGAGATTTGAGTTTAGGATAAATTTGGCTAGAAGTCTTCCTTTTTTGTTGTCTTTAGGTGATCCCCAGCTATGGTGCCAGCTGTTGAAATCGCCTAAGACAAGTTGATTGTTGGAGAGGGTTCCAAAGTTGTTATTTAGGGAGTTTAGTGAGAAGGTTTTATTTGGAGGTATGTATGTTGACAGAATGTTAATTTTTGTTTGAGATATAATTTCTACTGCGATGTTTTCAAAGATATTAGTTAGGTTTTTTAGACTGTGTTGTATAGACTTATGAATTAGTATTGCTACTCCTCCAAATCGGTTGTTGGCTTTGTTGGTGTACATTTGGTAATTTATTGGGATAGGTATAGGAAATGGTATATTGTAAATGTGAGTTTCTTGGAGGCAAATAACTTGTGGTGAGTGTTTGTTGATTAGAATTAGAAGTTCATTGTAGTTGTTTGTGTATCCATTCATGTTCCATTGTATAATATATAGCATTGTTATTTTAATTTGTTTTGACTTTGAGTTAAGGTTAATTAGTAAAGTTAAGTTTGGTTCTTTTTTGTTTTAGATAGATTCGATGTCGCTGTTGCTTGCGGTTTGGTTTCTGTTTGCTTGGTTGGGTAGCTTGGTTTTTGATTTTATTTTCGTGGGCTTAAAGTTAGTAGAAAGTTGATTACCTTTGTCTTTGGTAAAGATTCTAATTTTTAGATCGCCAGTGTGATTTGATGTATAAGGGGTGTTATCTGTGATTGGGTCAATATCCATGTTTGCTGATGCTGGTGTGTGATCTTGATGTTGGTGTGGAAGTGATTCGTTTGGTTGTGGTGTGCTTGGTGAATTGTTTCTTGAGGGGCTGGGCGTAGAGAGGGCTTCTTGTTGTTGTAGTGCAGTGGATTCTGAGTGTGGGTGTTGAATTTGTGTGAGTGGTGTTGGTTGTGCGAGTGTACGAGCGTAGGTGTTTCTCAATTGTTGACCTTGTCTGTTGTAGTATATGCCGAGTGCAGTTTTATGATCGACTTTTTCTATGGTTTTTATGGCGGTTAGTTCTTGTTGTTTGCAGAAGGTGGGACATTTGCGATCGAGAGGGGAATGTTGGCTATCGACTTCTGGGTTGTTTTTACAGTTTAAACAATTTTTTGGGTTGTTGCATAGTTCCTGATCCGTTGTGTGTTTTTCTTGTGAGCAGTTTTTGCATGTTGTACTGCTTTTGCAGATGGAAGTAGGGTGTCCAAAACGTAGGCACTTTTTGCAGTGGAGTGGAAGTGGTATATAGGGTCGGATGCGGACTGTTTCATAGCCAATTTTTATCGTTTCAGGTAGTTTGTGTGTTTCGAAGGTTAATGTGGTAAGTCCGGTTTCTATTAGTGTGTTGGAGGCGTCACCTCCTTGGTAAGTAGTATTATGTTGTCTTTTCAATATTTTCCTTACTTCGATTACATTTTGTGATTTTAATTCCTGAAGAATTTCAGTTTCGGGTATGTTGCGCAATTCATTACAATATATCACACCTTTGGTTGAGTTGAGTGTTTTGTGTTCTGTTGCCATAATTTCCGTGTTCAAAATTTTGGTAAGCTTGAGAAGTTTCAATGCTTGCAGTTTGTTGATTGTTTTGACGAGAAGGGAGCCGTCTCTTGTAATTTTACATGAGTTAACTTCTCCTCCGCAAGTATAATCAATTGTTTTTTTAATAGCAAACGGTGAAATCTCTTTGAGAGAACCGTTGTCTTTTCGTTTCAAAACAATGTATTTGGGTTCGCCTAGTCTGCTGTTGTTGTAATTGCCAATTGGTCTGCTTATGTCCGGTGGTTCGTGCATGGTTGTTATTGTGGGCTTGAGCCCGGCTATGCTGTTTGTAGCGTGTGTTTGTTTTTGGTTTTTTTGCTAGTTTGTTTTGCGGTTGAAATTTGTTTGTTAAGATTTGCTGGTGAGCTTATTGTTTTGTTTGTGTAAACTGGGTTTTGGTGATCGGGTAATAGCACGTCTTATCTCCGCGAGGGTTGAAGTGGTACTGATAACGGGGTTTAAATTCTAATATTTTCACTTAATTTAATTTTATATCACCTTATTCTTCGAATATTCACTAATATTTTCTGTTTCTAAGCAAACGCAATGCATGCGAACGAATTCTAACGGATCTTTTCCATGCTCTGTTCTTTGCTTACGCTTTGCGTTCGCTGTGCGAAATGAGAGTAAGAACCGTACCAAGTGAAGACATGTGCGTAGTACTCAAGGGGGTTGTTTATTTATTCTTGCAAACAAACAAAAGAAAATATTCTTTCCGAAATGCAATTAAAATTATTATTATAATTCTTTCCGAAATGCAATTAAAATTATTATTATTATTCTTTCCGAAATGCAATTAAAATTATTATTATTAAAGAGGGCTACTACAATTTCTAATGTATAATCCAATTCTAAATCGATCGAATGAAGTCGAATCAAAATATCTTCAGTCATGAAATCTTTATATTTATTCCACAATTCAAGTGGGTTCGATGGATTGCACTATACGTTAGAGGTTTACATTCTTTCTATTCATTCGTTTTAAAACAATTCAAGTTAATTGGTTAAACTGAAAATTAACTTTCTTTTGGAAAAAAACCCTTCTTTGTGCCACAACGAACATTTACAAAAAAAATGGGCAAAATTGGTTGATTCCTGAATGACTTTTTAAATTACAAAAAAACGGCTTACAATTTTATATATATAGATAAGTTCCTAAATGGGATATGTGGATCAGGGAAAGCAACGGGCGACGGCAGCGTCGACAGAGAAGATAAGGCGTCATGAAATCGATGAGAAAAGTTGGGCAGCCAATGGGAAGGCGCCGCAAATGAGAAAAAGTGACGGAAGCCAGCATAGCGACAGAGACGCTTAAAGACTCATCAAGTGAGAAACAAATCCCGAGAAAAGGATCTAGCTAAGAGTCAAAAAAACTGATAAGGCCTTACAAGTAACCTTTATGTTTGGCAGACAACACTAGGTCCGTTGATAAGGGCCGCAAGAACACCGAACCCAATATTTGCGTATAGAGAAACGTCAAGGGGCTCCAGACTAATCCGAGGTCAGTGGGAGGCACGAGAATATATCCTACAGCCAAAAATTCCAGGATCTATGTATCCTGAAAATCACCAATTGCTGAGGAAGAGCCTGCTACCAGCTAAGGGTTACGGGATATATCCAGGTGGCACAGAAACCCGCAAAGACCATCTTTGAGAAACAGCAGAAGGGTGTTGAGATGAAAATAGCATCCCGAGAGAATCGTAATACGCCAAAGAACGCGAAATAAAGGTCGTAGGATCTATCCGAAGGCCAATCGACGTTTAGGAGACATTCTAAAGGGGGAGGTAGAAATCGGGTAAACACACTAAAAACCAGAAGTGGTAACCAGCAGAGACACAAGGAGCAAGGGAGAGACCGGAGCAAACAACGAGGGAATAAATGGTCAACACTACCAAAGTTCGAGACTTCTCCAGAGAAACCTGTCATATCTAGCCGAGCCCAAAAATAACACAAATAAATACCCATTATGAAATCATTAACAACACAAACGAGTTCTAATTTCACCGGGGCACAAAATAAATTTGTTGTGCCGAACCTAGCCCAAGAGATATTAGAAATATCGCCAGGGACGAAAAAGGATCGTTATAACTAGCGCCCAACGTGCTATACTGGTGAAATTTAGACAAAAACTATAGTCTGTAAATCGGAAAAGAAAAATCAAAATGCGAAAAGGATGGATTTACCAAATGAAGAAGAAGGATCTGGTACAGACAGGCCAAAGGATCGGGATCGAGATGACCAGCACGGTGGAGGAGGAAGCGGACCAAGACTGGAAAGATGAAATAAATAGATTGGAGTCAAAATACACGAAAAATCAAGCACATCAAAAACATGCGAAAATGGTTTAGACAAGGAGGCTGAGACATTCCAGAAAATAACTATCGCTACACTAGCAATTCCTCCATTTTTACCACTAAGATGGGGGAAGCGAAGGAGCCCTAGATAGAACCGAGACAAAAAGGGACATAAGGAGACGAATAATAGACCCCAAGAAAACGCTGCCAAATACAATAAACAGGACCACCGAATATGCTAAGGTGGCAAAACAAGTGAGGGAGTGAACTTTCAGATTCAATGGTAATTACAGTACTTCAAGGAGTATATGGTGGGTATGCAAACAATGATGAGACCTCTCAAAATACCAGTGTTCGAACAATTGGAAGTTATATTGAAAAAATTGCACTCCAGTTTTAAAAATATTCGTTCAGCCGCACAGGGCTAGAAACCTAGGCGAGCTGATGCAATTAGCAGAAGAACACGAGATGCTCGAACAGGAACGATTCGATTTCCACAACACACAACAACCAATCAAACCACAGAGGATGAAATAATCAAGTGCCACAAGTAGCACTAAGAAAATAAGAACGTCCAAGATGGAAGAGTCCTGAACCCAAACCAGGCATGTCGCAGGTGCTGGGGAGCCGGACACTGTGCCAGGGAATGCAACAATCAAAAACTCCATTTCTGCTGGCAGTGTGGAAAGATTGGAAAAGGACAAAGGAATGTTGTTGGAGTTCGGGAAACGAGAGGCGGTTCCAGCCGATTCGGGGAGAGCAGGGACCAAGCCAACAAGCTCCTCACCACTAATATTTCAACTAGTAGAGGAAGAGGATCAATTGTCAGCGATTATCGAGGTAACAGGAATACAAATGAAGACGACAATTGGCTCGGGAGCCACGAGTAGCTTCATAAGCAAGCAGGTGTTGGAAACAATGAGAAATAAAGGGAAATGGGAAAACATTCACAAGCAGGTGTAGATGGCAAATAGAAAGGGCGAGACATTGAAGAGCAATGGACAGGATACGTGAGATTCGGGGATAAGGAAATTCACATGCCATTCCTCGTCATGCCAGAGGGAATGGATGCACTGATCTTAGGGTGGAATTTCCTCAGGATCATGAACACAGAGATATCGTGTGTAGGCCACAAAGTGCGAATACCGACAGTAAGGCGAATACAGGGCAGGCTTGTAGAAAGAATATCCATCATGGTGACTCAGAATAGTAAACAGCAAGGCATGCAACATTTTCTGAGCCATGAGTTAAAGGAATTGGGAAAAATTAAGGGACTGTCAAAGGCGGGGATACATCGCATAACGATGAAGGATGATATCCCAATAAAACAAAGGTATTACCCAAAAAACCCTAAAATACAAGGAGAAATCAATTCAAAGGTCGATGAACTGCTGACATTGGGATGCATAGAACCATCACAAAGCCCATATAGCTCACCCATTAAAAGGAAACAGACAGGCAAATGGAGATTATGCGTAGATTTCAGACAGATCAACGCAAAATCGATAAAGGATGCATACCCAAAACCACGCATCTACTATATCTTAAATCAGCTACGCGAAGCGAAATTCATAAGCAGCTTAGATCTGAAAGATGGATACTGGCAGTGTAGAAATTAAAAAGATTTACTTGTTGTATTCGTTGTTGACGGATTCAGAATGAATTATTTAATAATGGACTTAGCCTAAAGTACATAATGAGGTTTGGAATTCTGTCGCCCAGAGTAGCGGCAGAACGGGAGTATATAGCATGCCATATGTATTTGTATATATGCATATATATGTACGGATGGTACATACTCGAGAAGTGCTTACGGTAGCGTTCTCACGCTGCGGCCAGTCCGCATAAGTGGCGGACTGCACTTACGTATATTTGTTATTGTATAATCATAGCAACAAAGTGTCGTTATGTTATGAGGTGTTACTCTTACTTTATAGTTAAGCATATGACCAGTTGTTATGTTGTATACTCTACAATACAGTGGGCATATGATCATTTGGCATACAACAAACTGAAGTTATTTAATATAAAAATTATTATTATTATTATTTTTATATATTTTATCTATTACGTTGTGTAAGGAAAAAGAACTTATTATTATTTTTTTTTTTTTCAAATTTAAAAGATATCTATATATATTTAAAAAAAAAAATTTTTTATTTCAATTTTGAAAGATATCTATATATATATATAGGTACATATGTATATATATTCTTATTAATTTTTTTATTATTGTTTATTTTTTTTTTTATTATATTTTTGTTTTATTTGTTAACTTTTTGTTCCCCATTTTTCCCATTCTTTATAATTACATTATTATTTTTCTCTATACTAATGACCTCAAATGGTCCCATATAAGAAGATTCTAATTTATGACCTGTTTCATTCTTAAAATAAACTTGGTGTCCTATTATACCCTTGCAGAGGGTATTATAAAATTGGTCAGATGTTTGTAACGCACAGAAGGAGACGTTTCCGACCCCATAAAGTATATATATTCTTGATCAGCATGAGAAGCTAAGTCGATATAGCCATGTCCGTCTGTCCGTCTGTCCGTCTGACCGTCTGTCCGTCGGTGCGTACGCGTTTTACTCAGCCATCTTAAGAGCTATCGGGATGAAATTTTTTTTGGGAGCTTTTTTTTACCCGGGTGAGATAAAGTATGAAAATCTTTGGGATCGGACTACTCTATCATATAACTCTGGAACAAAAATTTTTGCAAAAATTGGAGTATCCCCATGAAATTTACCAATATAATAGAATTTGATATAAAATCTCAGATCCCAAAATTTGACCCTGATCGGATAAATAGAACACAAGTTACAGTCTATATAAATCGGTTCAATCGCTGCCGGCAGCTCTGCTTGCTGCCTACTACGTCATCATCAAATCAACAGAGCACATGCATACACACACAGACGCAACGCTACATAAACTGTATGTGTATGCGTGCGTTGCTTTGCTTAGGGAATGAGGGAAGAAGAAGAACAAATTGTACATAGTATGAAGAGTAAAATTGTTTTGTTTGTATATTAATGAATTGAGTTGCAGAAAACAAATTTTGAAAATGTGAAATTATTATTGTCAAGGACTGCAAGGGTATATAAACTTCGGCATAGCCGAATTTAACTTCTTTGATATTTTCTATTTTAAAATCGAATACTTTCCTATCATTTATTTATTTTTTTCTTAATTTTATTTTTTTCTAAAAGTATTCGAGCTCTCTTACATGCGTATTCTAATCTAAACTTAACTTCTTTAGAATAGTCTTCTATATTAAATATTGGATCTATAGTATTAACGCTATTAAATTGTATTGGTAGGTTACTTTGTCTACCAAATACTAGTTCATATGGACAATAATTATGTGTTACTGATGGTGTTGTGTTAAAACAATACACGAAATACTGTAACCATATGTCCCAATCAGTTTTATCTACTGAAACATATGAACGAATGTACTCGTTGAAGGTCCTATGACTTCTTTCAACAGTACCTAATGTCTGGTGATGGTGTGCAGTAGACGTAATATTGTCTATTTTTAAATATTTGCACAAGTCATTTATTATTGAATTTTTGTATTCTGTTCCCATGTCCGTAATGAACGTCTTCATTAGACCGTACTTCAAATTAAGAGATCCGAATATGGCTTTTGCTACTGTTGTTGCACTTTTGTTTGCAACAGGAATCGCTACTAAATACTTTGTCAGCTCACATATTAATGTGATTGCGTATTCATTCCCATTTTCAGAACGTTGTAGTGGACCTATTGTGTCATCACTCTGTCAAAAGCATTGTGGATGTCGTTCATAATCATAGGTGATCTCGTATGTTTCGTCGTTTTCGACGTCAGGCATTGTAAACATTTATTAATGTACTTTTTTACATATTTAGTCATGTTTTTCCAATAATATCGTCTCTTTATTTTTGCAATTGTTTTATTTATGCCTCCTTGAATTGGATCGTCATGGAATGTAGACAATATCGCTTCTTTTTCTTCATCGTTTTGGATGAGGGTCACCGGCATGAGTAGCGCTACTTATAAAAATTTTTAAATTTTATTGCCCATATTTTTGACAGATTCTATTGAAATAGTTTCAAAGATCTTTTCGTTCGGTGCCACTTTGACTTTGCTGATACTTAGTAAACTGACCTAAGTAAGATTTTTCAAGACTTTGCCTTGGCAATAGTTCTTGTTTATTTTCTGCACAGAAATTGTTTTGTCTAGTGACTTTCAGGACTTTTTTGTTCATGTCAATTTGATCGGATATTGTTATCCTTGATAGGGCGGTTGCCACAAAGTTGTCTTTACCTCTCAGATACTCTACCCTAAAATCATACTCTTCTAATTCGAGTCGCATGCGTGTTAATTTAGAACTAGGATTAACCATAGAAAATAAATATGTTAAAGGTCTGTGATCAGTTTTAACTGTAAAGTGTTTTCCATAAATATATGGTCGAAAATGTGTTATTGTTCAATGTAATGCTGCTAATTCTTTCTCTGTAGTATTCTTATTGCTTTCACCTTTAAGGAATTCTCGTGATGCATATGCAACTGGGAGTTGGAGTCCATATTGTAAAACTTCTCCACATGCGTGTTTGCTTGCATCCATGATTATGCAAAATTCTTTGCTAAAATCTGGGTACTGTAATAAATTTGGTTCAACAAGTTTCTTTTTTAGATATTGGAATACTTTTTCACACTCTGTTGTCCATTCAAATGGGACATTCTTTTTACATAATCTCGCTATGTGCCGTGAATATTCGGCGAAATTTTTTATAAAACGTATAATAATTTCAAAATGCAACGAATCTTCTAGCGCTGTCTGCGTCCGTAGGGACTGGATAATTAATGATTGAAAAAATACGTAATATTTCTTGAGTTTTTCTAAAGTTCAATTTGATGGAAACCTGACATTAAGTCAAAGCATGAAAAATATTTAGTTTGACCCAATCGATCAAGAATATCATCAATTCTGGGGAGTGGGAATTTATCTGACAGCAATTTCTTATTTATTTGGCGATAGTCAATTACTAATCGCCATTTTTTCTCTTTAGAGCCCGGACTATTTTGTTCAACAATATTTTGTTCAATTAACTTTCCAACTTGACGCTGGATTTCCTCTATTTGGCTATGCGGACATCGATAATTTTTTACATATACTGGCTCATCATCATTAAGTCTCTAAATTTGCTTATAAAAATTATTTTTTGTGTTTGGTTCGGTTTCAAGTCCGAACACATCGCTATAATGGGTGCATATTTCTTCAAGTTGTTTTTTAAACAATGGTTGAAAATTTTTCTTTAATTTATTAATTATAGACTCTTTTATATTTTCTTTTGGGTTTTGAATCACCTCGTAGCTCGAAAGTGATTCGAATTTTAAGTTATCGATGCCTACCATATGGCATGTATCTGTTGTATTTAAGAATCGGACAATGGCATTTTGAGCTGTTGTTTGTTTCTACTTACATATATAATTTTATGATTGGTTTTTAGGAATAATTATTGTAAATAAATGAAAGTATCGAATTAATTCACTTTGGCTTATATTGTTCGCAACATATTTATAAATATTATGTCACAGTCGCCGACTATTTCTCTTTGAGTGCGCACGTCAGTAACTAATAGGCCCGCATCGTTAATCGTCTTTTTTGCCCTCCTTTTTGGACCACTATTTTTTTTTATACCCTTGCAGAGGTATTTTAAAATTGGTCGGATGTTTGTAACGAACAGAAGGAGACGTTTCCTACCCCATAAAGTATATATTGTGAGGAATGTTATATATAATAATAATGTCCCACACAACAAACAAGCAACAACACACTCGAAACGCGAAACGGAGGAGGTGGCCGTGGCTGATGGAGCTGAGGCTGAAGGAGTAGCCAGCCCACCTTCAAGCGAGACGGTGGGCTTGGGCCAGGGGGAGGAGAACGAGGGGTTGAATGGGCAGCAACAATGGATAGTTTGGTGGCAGCAACAAGTCCGGCAGCAGGAGGAGGCAGAGCAAGAGCTGCTGTTGTGGGATAGGGCCCAACAGGACGAGGAACGGCTGATGCAAGCCAGGCAAAAGTTGGCGTGGGCAACGCAACAACAACAACAACAACGAATGGAACAAGAACACCAGCAACAACAACGAATGGAACATGAACACCAACAACAAGAATAAATGGAACGGCAACACACCGAATGCCCATGGAATTGCCCCGGCCAGCACTGGGGAGGCAAATGTCGTGTTCAGTGCCACATGGCACGAAAGATATGAGCCGGTGGAACACGATGAGTGGCCGGTGAATGTGGCCGAGATGGTAGAAGATCAATTGCGACGAGAGGGCCGAGGAGCGTTAGAATAGTGTGGGCAGGTCAAATTAGATATAGGATTAGAGTATCTTAGGGGTCAGTTAGAGTATTCATGCAAAGAAGGGTGTAATAGGAAGAAGAGTACAATAAAGGGAAATATATTAAGAAATAGGTAATAAGAAAAAGACGCGGAACGGGCCAAAACAAATAATAAACAAAAAAAAACAAAAAAAACAAAGAACAAACAAAATGGAAAAGATGCCCCAATCCAACATAAACGAAAATATTCTCAGTAATCGCCAACAAGAAAATATGTCAAACGGCCAATAAAAGATGCGAGCTGAGTCCGAAAAGAAATGAACCACATTCAAACACATACATCATGAAAAAAACCAATGCCTAATAGAAAAAAACCATATTAAAGAAATAAAACACATACATGGAGATAGGAAATAAATATAAAACAAGCACCAGGTACAAGGGACAGGGGATGGCAAGTCCCTCCCGAAGAAGGGGGGAGTGTGAGGAACATAATATACATATATTAATAATGTCCCACACAAAAAACAAGCAACAACACACTCCAAACGCTACAATAGTCCAGATATAAGATACAGTCGACACACAAACCATCGGGGCTACGATCACAGCTTAAGATATACGCGCACGCCCAATTGGGACCGGTCGAACTCAATCGAAGCAGGCGATATACCATCAATCACAAGTATGGTCGATCGAACCACAAGCAACCGCTGACAAACTGCGTGGGAGGCATAACTCAGAAAATCGGCTACACCCAAACGAAAGCGCAAGTGAGACGCTTG